>NW_024038917.1:0-1436655 GCF_016077235.1 Cyprinodon tularosa | reverse complement strand
AAAAACAGTGGGGGGATTGATTGCTTGAGTATTTCTTGTTGTAGAGAGATCACAGGAAGCTAAAACACTACTGTTTAATTTTCATGATAATCAAATAAAAGGTTTTGAAGCTTAAGAACAAGTCTGTTTTTTTTCCAACAGTATAAATGAAAACAGCTTGAGTCAAACATAGACACAACTTTCTAACTCAATATAAAAAAACATCAGACGCAAGTAAAGAAGAACCCAGAGGTTCTTAATTCTGTTCCTCAAGTACCACTGCCCTGCATGCTTTAGAAGGCTGTGTCTGAACATCCACCCTAACCCCTAAATCCCTCAATCACTATATGGAGCATGGACTACATAGTTGACTTTATAGTGAACTCAGTTTACTGACTGTTCGGACAGATTGATCACTACTTTTCGCCCCCATTGGTCACATAACTCTGCCTCCCCGCACGATGCATGCCCCATCTTTGTTATTTGTCGCCGCTGTCACTTCCTGACAGCAGGCAACTGTCACAACAAATACCAAGATGCTTTGTGAGGAGAGCTCTCGCAAAGCATTCCGGGATATATCTGATCGTCTAGTGACCACTCTTCAAGGTGCATTATGGAAACTTTCAAGTTCACTACTTTTTCATCCACTAGACATTCGGACACTCATTTAAAATGGCGTAACCACTATATAGTGCCATAAATAGGGATTAGGGTGGACTTTCGGACACAGTCGATGTCTTACTTAGTGCTACAGATGGCTGATATATAAGTCAGGTCTGTGGCAGTAAGGAGGCACGTAAAATACGCAGGGAAGTGGTACTTAACAAAATTATTGAAAACCACTGCTCTAACCATCCATCCATCCATCCATCCATCCAGTTTTAATTGGACTTCATTGCCATAGATGAAGGTGGGAACTAGGGCTGCAACAACGAATCGATAAAATCGCTAAAAATCGACTTTTAAAAGCGTTGGCAACGAATTTAATCATCGATTAGTTGTGTCGCGCGATTAATGCGTCATCCGCCGCGCCGTCATCACTGCCTCTTGACTGAAAGAGGAAGAAAAAAAAATACGGCAGAGCGAGCCAGCGCCGCAGGTGCAGTGTTGCCAACTCAGTGACTTTTCAGACCCCTCCAGCGACTATTTTTCAAAAAAGCGACTAGCGATAAATCTGGCGACTTTTTTCGGTGTCACTGGCGGCTTTTGGAGACTCTTACGTGAAAGCATGTATCGTTCCTACTCTGCCGTGGGGCGCCTCCCCCACCCCAACCGCGTTTTCCCGCAGGAGTCCCTCTCAGCGCTGCAGTCAGAGCCTCAGCGTCCAGACTGCAAATGAAGCGCGCATGCACCGGGATTGACGGCGCAAATTGATCACAATAATTAAAATAGCCTGCACTTTGTAAAGTGAAAAAAGTGATAACATGCAACTTTTGTCAAAAGAAATTAACATGGCACGGAACCACCATGTTTGTTTGGTTTTAAAGTGTGGAAACGTAACGTTAGTTTCTCAGGTAGCTCATCTGATGCTTTCCTTACCGTGTTAGTAGGTTACAGACAGTGATAAGGTTGGCTACTTATTTTACTTTTAATTTCATTTGAATTAGCTTAAGCAGCGTTTACATTTACTTTATAAATTCAATTCAATTCAATTCAGTTTATTTATATAGCGCCAAATTCACAACACATGTCATCTCAAGGCACTTTACAGTTCAACCAGATCATACAGTCAAATTGATACAAAGTTTTCTATCTAAGGAAAACCAGTTGATTGCATTGACTCATTGACTCAAATACAATCCCCCACACTAAGCATGCTTGTAGCGACAGTGGAGAGGAAAAACTCCCTTTTAACAGGAAGAAACCTCCAGCAGAACCAGGCTCAGTGTGAGCGGCCATCTGCTGAGGCCGACTGGGGTTCAAGGAGACAGAAGCAGAGATACAAAAAGCAGCTGTAAAAGGCGGCCCCGTCCAGGAAACACACAGCCAGGCAGACGAGCTCCAAGGCAGCTCCCATGCCAGAGGACGAAGAGAGCACATCCACTCAGTCACGGTCAGAGAAACAGGACCACACTGGAAAACAGGCCGATCTCCAACATCTATTAACAAGGGTGTTGATAGAAGCAGCACAGCTGATGTTTTTTTTCCAGGATGACGTCACAGCCAAACAGGAACAGACGAGGCAAAGCTACTCTGAGGAAAAGCAGAGAGAGCAGAAGGTTAGAGATTGAACTAACAGATTCTGCAGAATAGGAGAACAGAGAGAGAATGAAGCAGAATGATGAAATGGGGGTCCCTATGTCCTCCAAAAGTCTAAGCCTATAGCAGCATAACTATAGAGATAGCTCAGGATAACCTGAGCCACCCTAACTATAAGCTTTATCAAAAATGAAAGTTTTAAGCCTAGCCTTAAAAGTAGACAGGGTGTCTGCCTCACGGACTAAAACTGGTAGTTGGTTCCACAGGAGAGGAGCCTGATAACTAAAAGATCTGCCTCCCATTCTACTTTTAGAAATTCTAGGAACCACTAGTAAACCTGCAGATTGAGAGCGAAGTGCTCTGTTAGGAACATAAGGAACAATCAGATCTCTGATATAAGATGGAGCTTGGCCATTTAAGGCTTTATATGTGAGAAGGAGGATTTTAAATTCTATTCTTGATTTAACAGGAAGCCAATGAAGAGAAGCCAGGATAGGAGAGATATGATCTCTCTTTTTTATTTTCATTAGAACTCTGGCTGCAGCATTTTGGATCAGCTGAAGGCTTTTAACTACAGTTTGTGGACTTCCTGATAGTAAAGAATTACAATAGTCCAGCCTTGAAGTAACAAATGCATGGACTAGTTTCTCAGCATCACCCCTGGACAGGATATTTCTAATTTTTGCAATGTTCCTCAGATGAAAGAAGGAAATTCTAGAAACCTCTTTGATATGGGATTTAAATGACAGGTCCTGATCAAAAATAACACCAAGATTTTTTACTTTATTATCTGAAATCAGTTTAATCCCATCCAAATGAAGTGACTGGCTAATCAGTTTCTTTTTCAGAGACTCTGGTCCAAAGACTATAACTTCTGTTTTGTCTGCATTCAGAAGCAGAAAGTTAAGAGTCATCCAGGTTTTTATGTCTTCAAGACATGCCTGTAATCTATGTAATGGGTTAGCTTCATCTGGATTTATAGACAGATATAGCTGGGTATCATCAGCATAACAGTGGAAATTAATCCCATGCTGTCTAATAATTCTACCAATTGGGAGCATGTATAAAGTAAAGAGAATTGGTCCTAGCACGGATCCCTGTGGTACTCCACAGGTAACCTTTGAGCGTGTTGAAGATCTATCATTAACATGAACAAACTGAATTCGATCAGATAGATAAGATTTAAACCAGTCTAGTGCTGTTCCTTTAATTCCAACAAAATATTCAAGTCTTTCTAAAAGAATATTATGGTCAACTGTATCAAATGCAGCACTAAGATCCAACAGGGCGAGCACAGATACAAGTAAATAACTTGCAAATTATGAGGGCAAGGCTTTTAAAGTTTAAATCTTCTGGCAAAGATAAAGTAAAGAAGATCCTGCAATTTATGGAAGTAAAGCAGAATAAAATCCAGCAAAATCAGTAATATGTCAATTAATTATATGCCACATTCCCATGTAAATTGGAGTCTTTAGAGGATGTGTTTTTTTTACCACCCCTAGTTCTCTCATTTTTATTCCAAATACAATTTATAATTTGAATCACAGGGCTATTTTTATCTCTATGGTTAAGTATTTTCTCAAGTAGCAACTTTAACTGCTATACTTTCCTGTCTTAAAAGACAGAACTCTTCTAGTCTAAAAAAACTCTTTTTTTTGCGCTTTATGAAACAAAGTACCCTATATTTTGTGGATGTACAGCTACATTTCTCATGTAAGTTTGCGTAGTTTTAACACAAACATTTATTTTTCATATTGCACCAGTACAGTTAATGAGCAACCTGTACTTGTGTGCTTGTTTGTTCTGTCTAAAATGTTTATTTTGGAATAAAGAGGTTAATATAAAAAATATTTTTTGTCCGATTCATCGATTAATCGAAAAAATAATCGTCCGATTCATCGATTTTTAAAATAATCGTTAGTTGCAGCCCTAGTGGGAACATAGATCTACCATAATAGACCAGAGTAGTGCTGGAATTTCTCCTGACAAGGCTCCAAACGACCTGTTTATCTCCTATTACTGTATATCCTACTATCACTTCTGAACAAGAAACATAGATACTTCTACTCCTCTGCTTAAGGCATTTGTTGACCTTCAACAAAGGGCCCTCTAACATTTTTCTGGTTGAGGACCACAGACTTAGAGAATTTGACTTGCAACACACTTGCTTCAAAACAACATCATGTGCAAAAAGCAAAGATAAGCTCGAGGTTTCTAAATCTGACACCATATATATGTATCTGTCCATCCGTCCGTTCAGCCGTCTGTGTGACACGCTGTCTCTACTACTGCTTATGGTGTTCATAAACAGGATAGATAGGTCAATGGATCTATTGACCCATTGATCTATCTATCGATGGAACTACCAATCTATCCTGTCTCTGGGCATCATAAGCAGTGACGATGGAAAGCCGTGCAGAATCCAGTGTGCAGTGGGAACAGGCTCAACTTTGTGCCAAGGATGAGGATACAGTTCTTGCCTTGGACATGAAAGGATTGAATAGTCCTTAAAAGTCACCCAAATACTCCATACCTTAACAAAATACATCTGGAAATACAGTTTTAGGTCTTCTTCAGGTCCAGAAAACACATTTAAGCCAGACAAACATTCTCATATGACCCCGTCAGAGATTGATATGATGATGAACACATTAACAATGCTAATCTGTACATTTAATTATAAGTTTAACTTATAGTCTTGTAAGGGAAATCTAGAATAAATCCTGCAAACATTGTTAGATGCATTCTGTGATTTTGATCTATGGTAGTCTTATTTATCTCTAACTGTAGCATCATGATCTTTAGTCTCTGTCCTGGCACTGCATGAAAAGTGGGATTTTCGTCAATATACGGCACTGTAGATTGTCGTGGAACTTCAGGTTAGCGGCAGTATACGGCAATTTGCAGGCTTCGCCGAAAACTCCCGTAAATTGTCAGAAATTGATGTGGAATTTCTTAGGCAGTGTTCCCCCCATGCCTCCCCCCCATGGAATTCTAGGGGAGGCTTTAACATGTAAATGAACATGCTGTGAGCTATACAAATGCAAACCAGGGTTGCAGGGGGGGTTTAATCCCCCCTGCAACCCTGGGTAAGAAAATCTCTGATACAAAGAGATCAGGTATAGCCTCTTACATTTTAGCTTGAATTGATTTATTTAATTAAAGTATAGAGACCAAAACAGATATTTAGCTGACAGAGCAATACATTTAGAGCAGTAATTATTTTTTTTTAAATTTGCATTTAAGATAAAAAATAAAATGTTGTCTGTCAATATGCTCAATTCACAATTACTTAAGTGGAAAAGTTTCAAGAAATGATTCTGAGATGATTCACTTTATAACATGGCGCATTATCCTGTTGGAAGTAGCCATCAGAAGATTGGTACACTGTGGTCATAAGGACATAGGTCAGCATGCTAAATTGGTTTTAAGTGGCCCAAAGTGTGGCAATAAATATCCCCCAAATAGATGGTAGAAATAGATCAGGCTCAGTATAGCCTAATTATAGACTCTTACATTTTAGCTTGAATTGATTTATTTAATTAAAGTACGCTAGATTACTGTGTATGCAAATGTTATGTAAAAAAAATACACAAAATAATTTACTTCAAAAATTAGTTTTAATCAGAATCAGTTGGCTGTAATGGTTAATTTTTTTTTTTTAGATTTCCACTTTTTTTTTTTTTTGTTATTGAATATATAAGAAAACAATAACAATCTCAAATAACAAGTCAATAACAAATATTTCAATACAAGAAGAAATATCACAACTCCTGCTTTTGAAAAATAAAATTAAATGCACAGGCTGGAACAAAGTATAAAATAAAATAAAATAAATAAAAATAAATAAAATCATAATAGTAGTTAAAGTAAATTAATCAGTGGGGACTACCAACTGAAATTCTTCAATTAACTCAAACAATTTAATTGCATTTAAATTCTGCATCTTTCTCAGACATCTTTTGAAAAGGGAAAGTTCATTTTTGAGAGCAGAGATTGAGAGGGAGCATTTTGCATAGCGACATTTATGGATATAATACTTTGTTACAATTATTAGAATATTGATTAAAAATTCCAAATTTTTTTTCTTTAATGGATAAACCGAATTGAATGTTTTGCCAGGAAATAAAATCTAAATTTATTGTTTTAGAAGACAGAAAGGTTCTAAGTTGATCCCATAAGTTTAATACTTCTTTACATTCATAAAAAAGATGTTTAGTTGTTTCCAATTGAGTTGTACAAAAGCCACAATTCTCAACATTAAACTTAAATCTCTCTCTTAAAAACTCATTTGAAGGATATATGTTATTTATTATTTTAAACTGTAATTCTTTATATTTAGGAGGAATTGGGAATTTCAAATAATTTGTCCTAATTTTGACTATCATAGATTTCTTAAAAGTTTGTAAGAGAGCTGTGCTTTCTGTTCTTCCTGGGTACATATTATTTATAGAATATTGATTCAAAAACTTGTTGTTGCATTTATTATCTCTAATGTCCACCTGCTCAAATTCAATCTTATGGAGACAAACAATTGCAATTGCAAACAATTTATAGGTGCATTACCGCCACCTTCCAGAATGGAGCGACGCGAGCTCTTCTCGCGAGTCCTTCCGTATAACAATGACGTCGTATGTGATTGGAGGAGCCTGATGAGCCTTCGGCCCCATTGTCCAATCACGTGTGAGCTTTTGTGCACTACGACTTCTCGCGAGACCAGCATATTAGCAGACATGTTTGTGTTGTGAACTTCATCTCCATTTACCGTGTTTGTATTTTGTTGTTACGTGAACAATGGCTGCACGACGTCTCGCGTTCAACTCGCCTCCAACTGCTCTTAGTCCACAACTTTCGGCCAGCCCGCAGACTGACGAGAAGAAACTGCTGATTGCTATCAGCGGACTGTCTCGTCAGCTTGCCCAACATACTGCCGACATGAATGAGCGCCTCACTCAGCTGGAGAATTCGATGCTACGAACTCGAGGAAGAGAAGACGGGTGCACAACGCCACGCTAGCGGTAAATATATGTTCGATTACTGGTAGCTATGCTAAAAGCAGCCTAGCTTAGCTAGGCAAGCTAAAGACAACCTAGCCTAGCTAGGTAAGCTAAAAGCAGCCTAGCCTAAAGCTTTATTAAAGTGTATTTTTTGTGATTCACAGGAAGCAATATGCCGTCTTAACAACTCGGAGACTAATTGCAGGCGCTATGAACCGGAGCAGGGGTAAGGTTTAAAGAATATGCTTTCATTCTGCGGTAAAAGGACATGGATACGGATGGATACCGACCATAGCTGTACTTTTTTTTTTTTTTTCACAGACTACAGTCGCCTCACAATGAGGCGGTGACCTCCTATTTGCTCGGATTTGCACGATGTTGATAAAGACGACATTGTGTGGAAGTGACTCGTTTTAATGTTTTCTCCTTCCTTGTTACTGTGACTTGCGTTTGATTTATTTTTTTTTTATTCATACCACTCTCATTTAATTGTTTTCCAGCTGCCTGTAAGACGTATTATGAGACGGTATGCAGGAGCTTCAGATACACGCTGCTAGCCAGCATGCTGCGTGCGGAGGCTGCCAGGCTATCTGCTCGGAGTCGGGCCAGAAGAAAGAGGGTAAGACTTTATTTGGTGACTATTTTTCAGGTGCATTACTAGATGTGTTGTGTCCATACGCAGTGCGCTGATTCATTGTTTTTTTTTCAGCTGCTGAAGGCGAGGCAGAGTGTGCTGGCAGATGAGGAAGTGGAACTCTGGAAGTCCGCCACCGTCGACCTCATGTCGACGAAGAAGATGGCGTCGTCGGCGGTGTCTCTGGATTGATTGTACGGTCGCCGCCATTTCGTAGGCCGGATCTCACTGAACTCTGTGTTAAGCTGCAGTCCCGGTTAGAAGCGATGCCGAAGTACAGGGCCACGCACAGTAGGCGTCTGCACATCGGACCTGCCTCGGAGGGAATGCTGCCAGTTACCTCCAACCCCGAGGAAGCAAACGGACCGTTCACGGAGTTGTAATTTTTAGATACGCATATGTTTGGATACGCGTTGTATATAGTTGTGTGTGTTTTAATAAAGCTCTTTCTTTGCATAAACAGCTTCCTGGCAAATCTTCATTTCCTGTATAAATTCATTCATGTCCTTGATGGTAGCATAATAATTGTGTAGTAGTGTAGGATAACATAAATACACAGCATATGAATGAACAAATATATGAATGAATAAATATATGAATATATATATATATATATATATATATATATGAATGAATAAATATATATATGTAAATATATATATATATGCCAACCAATCACGAGCGACTTTACTTGTTTAAAAAGAAGTGGTTCCGTCCAATACTCAGTAAGAAAATTAAAGCCTGGCGTGGCCACGTGTGGTTTTGCTGCCAATCACGAGCGATTTCACTTGTTTGAGAATAGTGGTTTCAGCCAATACTGAGAAGTTTATTCAAGCCAGACCTGGCCAGCCGCGCGGGTTTGCTGCATTCATATGCTAATTAGGGCCATTAGTACAGCTGATCGCTCTCCACATACGTCAGAGTCCGTTTCCGACAATTTGTGGCACGACAAACGCGGATAAGCACGGGTTGCAAATTGTCGGAAACTGACGAAAATCAGGCAGATCTGCGGGAGTTTACGGGGGTTTACGGGGACGAAAATCTCACTTTTCATGCAGTGTGGGGATCGGAGAACAGATGATTGTGTCTAAGGGGCATGCAGTAAAAAGGCACAAACTAGAGTGACAGAGAAACATAAAGGGAGACAGTGTGAGTCTGAGTTGACCTTAGCTGGATAATCTAATCCCTGTTGAGAGTGCTTTTTTTAGAGAGCAACTTAATGCTAGCAGATTATACTCCAATGTCTCACACACAAGCCAATCCACGCAGAAAACATAATGATTCCAAAGTGCATCCTTAGACCCAAAGCATTTAAATGGATACTGATATTTCGAAATACCCATAAATATGTCATCCAACTGAGCTATTCTGTTTTTAGAAAAAGTCGTTGTTTAATATCTAAGGCTTTGCATCAGATATTCGGGCCATGCAGTCAAACCTTTGCAGTGATTCTTTTCTGTCTTTTCTTTGACCTGTTATGGATACCTCTTGATGCACAAAGAGGGCAGCCATGATAAAAGGCCACTCATGGAGCAGCTCATGTCATGCAGTGAAGAGTAATCCCTATATGTTGTGTAACCGAGCGGAGAGTTGCACGAGGAGGGGGATGGGCACCAGCGTGCACAAGTTTGCCTTGCCTGTGCCTGCTGAGCTCATGGCTTCTAATCTATTAGGTACATTAAGATGTCCACCAACAGTAAAGTGTTATTTTACTCTTTTCCTTTGAATTACATAATTTTAGGAACTCTTTGGCAGGAATAACGTCATAGGTTATCAAATTGCAAACCAACTCTGTGATCGGAAAATTAGGGTTGCGTTTGTTCAAATGCATTATTTCTGTGCTCCCCAGGATATTAGGTGGCTAAACTCAAAATGGATCTTGTTACTATGACTATTTATGTGTTTTGGAAAAAAAAAATTACAGACTGCAGGCAACGTGGGTCCTGTTAACATTTTTGAAAAGTCTTTATTAAGTTGACAATCACCTAAACTTTTGCTCCATTTCAAACTCCTTTAAAGCATGTGAGTTCTTGCGGTTTTTAGAAAAGTGCTTTACAGTATATGTGGTATTGTACACTTGTCATAAACATCCATTAAACATAATCTTACGCAGGAACCTGCTGGTTGTCTTGGTTGAACTCACTACATCTGAAAGGAGTCTGCTTAAAGTAGACTGGCAGGGTATCATCATATGACTATGCAAGAGGATGTCTGGATTAAAGTATCCAAACTTCTTAAACCTTTTTTAAAAGTATTTTTTTTTTTACATAACAACAACAACAAATACATTTTGTTGAGATTTCACCGATAAACTTAAAGTACTTCCTATTCGTTTAGTGCAAATCAAGAGAGACTGATAGACTCTTAAAGATAAAATTCTGGAAAGTAATCTTAAAATTTGCACTCGATGCTCATTTTTTTTTACTCCAAATGAAATTTAACACAACCGATTATTGTCATAAATTGACATTATTAGTAAATTGATTGAGTAGTTATGCTTTGTGTAAACCCAACTGTTGTGTGAAGGCACAACATCAGGTAACACACCAGACCAGATATGTTTTACAATCATCTTCTTCTCAATTAGATTTTGTTATTTCATTAGTGAATACAAAAGCATCTTTTAAACAGTGCTTTTAGGGGAACTAAACTATCCAACCCAAAATCGCTGAGTGTGAAAAATGATTGCCGCCTCAACCCTAATAAAAAAACTTTACCACCCTTGGTAACAACTGCTTAACCCAAGTGATTTCAAGCCCATGTTCACAAACTGATAACCAGGAGACTGGCAAACATCAGTATGTGTCAGTAAACTCGGAATACTGTTTTAATGTCATTAAAATCTTTGGGATCATTAGGATGCTGTTTTGCCAAATTAAATTTTGTGCTCTCTTTTTTATGGCGATGGCTTTCAATGTAAGAACCCTGCCTTATATGTATATATATTTTTCATAGTACCAGGGTTCTGGCAAGTTCAATTTAGCATAGCAGCATGTATTCTCAAAAAAGTCAGTTATTTTAGTAAGTACCAACAGTCCTTTGACTGACACCCTCCCCCAATGAATTTCAGCACAGACATTGAACAGTTGAAACCTTTAGAATTTCAATGGAATTACGCAGATACCCTGACATTTAATGAGCATAACGGCCACTGAAACTGTGTTTCTAAACACATTTACCTCCTTTGCTCACATGAGAGAATTGCTGTGAAAACGTGAACCCCACACATTAAGGCCGTCATTGGATCGACTCACCAAAGCAGGAGAACAGTACACTACAGCTCTGACAGCAAGCTTGAAAAAATCCTATAACAATTGCCCCCTTAACTCATTTAAGTAAGCTCAGCGTTTAGATTTTGTTTCTGGTTTACTAGCATTGTTCCTCATCAATTTCTTTAGATCATGGCATGATATTCTAACATCCAATATCCAAGATTTTTTAACCTCCTTCCAGTTGTCAGACTGTTCTGGAAGTGATATTTGGATTCAACAAGTCTGGCAGCAATCAGGTTTACCTGTGGCTAGTAGAATTAAACTTGACTTTTTTAAGGTTTTCTCCTAATTAGTAAAAGTAGTCATTTGAAAACTGCTTTTTTCATGGCACTGGGATAGTAATTCATGGTTCTGGAATTTTATTTGGTGGTAATTAATTGATTGAATGTATATTTTGTGTGCTTTAGACATTTAAGTATAAAAAAGTAAAAACTGAAAAAAACTGTAAGGAGGCACAGAAAATACATAAAAGTGTTTAACAAATCTGGAAAAAATTAACTTAAACTTGGATAAATATATCTAGCCTAACTAGCCCTCGGAGACTGAAACTGAGTTTGTGCATCGGTTTTGTTTTCTGCTTCAGCTGTGTTTATGAAAAACGGCAGGATTATTGGACACAAAAGCGTAGATGTGAGGTAAGGCTTAGTGAGAAACTATGGCTTTGAACACTAGCATAAGGACAGTCACATGCTATCTCCAGTCAGGGGTATGCTGGCACAGGCTTGTGGATGTGAATATTTGGACGACTTCAGCCCTAAAATGCAGTCACAGAGACAGGCTCATTTTCTGGTTGTTTTGGAAAACCTTTCTATCTTCTGGTCTTTGTTATTTGGAAGACGAAAAAAAAAAAAAAAAATCCAGGTTGAATAAAACTAATTTTAATTCTGTGGATCCAAAATAGAAAATTATTCACAAGGTAGTCTGGTTTGTTATGCGATAAAAAGGAGATATATTTCCTGTCCACAACAGCAACCGGGGCGCACAGGCGGCGCACAAACATACGAGCCACAGATAGCGGATATTTTCACACACATCAGAGCACACAGGCTCTCAGCATCCATGCCCTGACCATAGGGAGTTTGTGCTGAGCTGGTTTGGACGTCAGGATGAATCAATGTGAGGACAGCTGACTGGACATGGCTATTCATCTGCCAAAGAAAAGAGAGAGAAAAAAAGCAGAGTGAGGGATTCTAAAAGAAATGAGCAGAGCCCTGAAGCAACACGTTTGGCTGTGTGCATTACTTTTTCTATCCTTTAAAGAATGTTGAATGTTTATGGGATGGAAGATTTTATAAATGTCGGCGGTGGTGACGAAGACATAAGTTCCTAATGTTATACTGCCAAGGTGCCTAACTCTATACCGATGGCCCGTTTATACCCATCTGTTGCCATCAGCCCTCTGACTTTATCCCTATTGTGTTAACTCATTACATTCGCCTTAACAATAAATCCTTAATTGCCACCCTCCAGTTTCTCCCGGGGCCCCCTCACCCCCTTATAGACAGTGTGCCACATTGCATGTGCACTAATCTGGTTGCGTCTGCCCACAAAACACCTGCCATATCCAAAAAGACCCTCCGAAGCCCTGCATACACCCATACAGGCATGAGGAGAGGTTCAGTGTAGATGACAGCATGTAATGCAGGCAGATGCGCTCGTGGAGACAGATAATAGAACAGCCCCATGCTTTGAAAATTACAAATGCATACCTTGTTTTTCTCACGTTTGTGAACTAAAACGGGAGTTGGATTTTGTCCTGTCTATTTGCTCAGACATGTATTGGAAAAGAGTGACGTAGAGGCCCAGGCCTCTTTCGTTTAACAATAACTCCCTCGACCCCCTAATGAGGACTAGAAGGCCAGACGTAAGGCGATGTGACAGTTCTGGTGCTGCCAACACAATAGCAAGTTTCTCTTTTGACTGCCTGGTTGGCTACGTATATAACACCTAAAAAGTCTAAATAAGGCTTGCATAGAACACAAGTTTAATCATGCCTATGAAAAGTGAAGTTTTCTTGCAAAGTATAATCACTTTGTTGTTCTGCTGATCTCTGATTGAGGTTTAAGGCATCATTGGTTTTGTTTTTTAGCTGTATTTCTTTGCAATAAAGGTGTTTCATGAAAAATAAACACAAATTGTTAACTTAGGTCTTCATAAGCAAGTTACTGTCTCACAATAATTACTCTTGAACCAATGCTCTGTCACTGCCTGTGCCAGTCTGTGAGCCTCTGAAATGAAGTTTGTAATAGCGGTTTATTGATTGGGAATTAGAGTGGATGGCCCCTAAGGGTTCATCCTGGTTGGGCCAGGAATGAATACATCTCTTCATGCTTCACCTCACACACTCAATTTAGGCACAGGAAACCAAAGGACTGACAGACATGCATGTTGAGACACTGACCCGCACTCTAATATATACAGACAGGCAACGTCCTTTTATTTCGTGACAAAAGCACTGTTCAGAAATCTGTGGGATGCGGACGATAGCTTTTGTTACTTCAAGTGTGTATATCTATAAAAATGTCCTATGTTTATTGGGAAAATATTTGATTTCAAGACTCTTGCTGGAAACATGATATAGAAATCATTTAGGGCCAACCTTCTTTTTCTGGACAATTTCTTTACATTTCAAAGTGTACTTACACTTCTACACAATGTCAGGCATCCTAGCTTCTAAAGAGAGATTCCTGTTGTTTGCATTAAAGATGTTAGATTCCTTTCAAATGTCTAAAAATACTGTAGAGGCAAAGCTTGAATGCCTCCATACATTGCTTATCTAACAGGGTCACCGGTGTCTCTCTCCATCACTCTTTGGTTAAAAGGAGGGCCACAACCTGAACAGAGCAGATGTCCATAGTGGGCAACACGTAAACAAACAACCATCCACACACACTTGAAGGGGAACACCGTTTTTTTTTTTTTTTTTTACATTGGGCCCTTTATTTTACATTATTACATCATGTTCTACTCACCCATAAAGATATTCTGTTTGGTTATATCCAAGTAACGTCTTCCTATGGACAAACAACTTAAAGGCACAAACTAAACTGTTCATAATTTATCACTTATGGTACGCCAGCATTCTTAACATATAGGCGAATCACTGTCCCCCAGACATCCGCGGTTATATTTTTTATATTTATATCTTTTAAAAACAAAGTGGCGCGTGTATGACGTCATCAGCACGCGCCGGCTACCGTTCATTCTTCCTGTGCGCTGAACTGCTGCTAGTTTTACTCACATGCCTGAAAGATGTCTAGTGCTACTACCACAGATGATCTCGCTCTCGATATGGAATTGAACGATTCAGATTAGCTAGCCAAATGAATAGAAGGTGTAGAGAGTAGCCGCCTGTGACCCGGGCTACCTGTCACAACTCCAGTCTGGCGCGCAGATGATGTCATACACACGCCGCTTTGTTTTTAAAAGATATAAATATAAAAAATATAACTGCGGATGGCTGAAGGACAGTGATTGACCTTCATGTTATGAATGCTGGCGTACCAGGCAGAATAAATTATGAACAGTTTAGTTTGTGCCTCCAACTCTTATCAACACTATATCAATGACTATTTTTTGGTGCACCTGTTTATTTTGGTAATTCCGCTCCACAGCACTAGTTCTGCTGTGCGCATACCGCTGGTAAATTGGCCCCCTTTTCGTCTCCTGCCACAACCTTCTGTTACTGTTGGTTCTTCGTTTTTAGCGTGACACGAAAATGGCAGCGGCGAGTGAGTCTGAATCAAGGATGGAGGCATCTGTTAGAACAGTGATTCCCAACAGGCGTACACATACCCTTAGTGGTCCGTGAGTGTATTGCAAGGGGTACATGAAAATATTTTATTTCTTAGGTAATAAAATAGAATAGGGCTGGGATCTGTTTTGCTTTGTGAGGACCAAATTTGCTCAGTAATCCAGCTCATACTGCTTCCAAAAAAGTAAAAAAGAAAAACAATCCACTGGACTTTGTACTTACTTCCAGGCAGCATATTTATTTATTTATTTTTTAAGATGGAAAGCATAAGATTATAAAAATCAAATCCTCAAATTAAAAGACTAAGTGAAATACCTTTTATTTTATAATGTTATTTTATGCTCCACTTTCTTACAATCATCAATTCTTTTGACTGAGAGGGGTACAAAAAAAAGCCCAAAGGGGTACGCAAGTCTAAAAAGATTGGTAAACACTGTGCAGACCAAAATTATCCAAAGTATGGGAATGCTTTCGGGCAGCTGGTGATACAGTGGTTTGTACACTCTGTAATGCTGTGTCCACTCTGGAGGCGGTGGAAGTCATAAACACGCAGATGCAGAAATCTGGAAAATGGTGACCTGCTGTTCAGAAGGCAGCAGTTACACTCACTCCTTCAAACCCACTACAGCTCTGGCTTATGTTCCCTCTAAACTCACAGCAGACACTCCCACTACCTGCAGCTCACGTCTCCCACAGAGATCCGTTATTACCGGAGAGAGAAGGGGTAAATTAAATAGTGGGTTTTAAAAGTCAGCTCTGTTTCGTAAGGAAGATTGTTAGAGACACTAAGACCTGCCTTTAAGTTGCCTCTGATTGGCTTGTTAGATTTAGGCACAGAGGACTGATGGATTGGTCCAGGATTGGCTATCTCAGTCAGTCAATCGGAGTTACTAGGCAAGCCTTATTGAATGAGGAATTATGCGTGAGAATTGTCATGTGTGGTGTGGTGCGGGAAAATGGGTCAGATTGCGTGACTGTCAACCTTGGCAGCCCTGCCTAAACATAAAGAAAGAACGACAATTTAATGATTTAGACCAAAGCATACTGGCTAAAATAGCCCAGTCAAAGTCCAAAGTAATATCCAAATCTGAATCTATTGCAATACTTAAACACTCCACTTATAGATTCTCATTCCCATTTGAATGACACCAAGCAATTTGAAGAAACAGCATTTTCTTCAGCCCAACAGCCAACAGCCTTGACTTAACTGTTGAAAGCTATTTTCTTATCTACTTCTAAATTATCTATTACGTTGTGCTTTCTATCACACTAAATCAGGTGACAGATATGTTTGCAAGACGCTTTACATTGGTATAATGAAAAATGTCTTTTGATGAACATCTAATATGATTAAAATTGAATAGTTGGGATCTTTTTGGACCTGCCCATCAGTGAAATTGTTAAGATGTATCATCTCAGACCTAACTTTGACTTCTTCTATTTTCAGGGAAATCTTTGGAAACTTTATATCTTCAGAGGTCATGATGGACACTAAAAGGATAACCTTTTGCAGAATCATGGTGCCTGCTCAGTGAATTTAAGGAGTTTTGGACCATAACCTTGGATATTTATCAGAGTAGCCACACATCTGTTAACCTGTGAGATTTCACAAAAAGTAATGGAGACAGAGGAGAAAGAGGAGGCATCACAAAAGCAAACTGCTGTTTTAAAAGAGCTAGAGGAAGATGCAGCATTGTGCCATACATGCGGGGTTTGTGGTCGTAGCTTCCCCCTGCTCAGCTCTCTGTCTCAGCACATGAGAAGGCACACACGGGAAAAGCCATACAAATGTCCCTACTGTGAGCACCGGACAGCTCAGAAAGGCAGTCTAAAGGCTCATATCCGAAGCCATAAACTGGGCCTACTCAGCAAGGACCCAGGAGAAAAGGAGGTAGAGGAAGAGCAAGGACAGAAAGATGAGCCTGACATGCTTCACCTCCCCAAAGTCATCAGCACATCTGACAAAGCTTATCATGTCAATGGAAAGGTGAAGAAAACAGTAACTAAGAAAAAGGTTAAAAGTAAAAGTGGTTTAGAGATTGGGGATGGGCCTTTCTCCTGCATCATTTGCGGCGAGGTTTTCCAGCAGGTGTTGCTGCTTAAATCCCACATGAAACAACAACATGGTGCTCAGGATCACGGGTGCCGCATTTGTGGACGACGCTTCCGCCAAGCATGGTTCCTCCAAAGCCACATGCGCATCCACCGGGTCAAAGCACAGCTCCAAGGTGGTAAGAGCATCGAGCAGCCTGCCACAATCAACGGAATTCCTCAAGACCCTGCAACACTGGTGAATGAAGAGTGCCTTTATGAGCTCTGTGCCGGCTGCGGGAACTTCTTCTATGACCGCAACACTTTGCGTATTCATGAAAAGCTGCACAAACTGAACCAAAATCCCAAAAATGAAGAAACGAGGCCTTCTGAATTGCAAGTTGATCAGAAGCAATTTTTTAAAGTTCTGAATCTCAAAAGTAAAGACCCTGAGGAAACACCCGAGGAAAATATTCAGGGTAGGAGAATTCCAGAGCTAGATCCAGTTTGTAGTTATCAAGCATGGCAGTTAGCCACAAGAGGACGAATAGTGGAGACTACAGAGAAATGTCTAGGCTGGGAGGAGAGGCTGGCTGATGCAGAGGTGGCATATGACACAGAGAAAGGAGAATATGTGCCCCTCAAGCATGAAAAGAAGAGGAAACAAACAGACAACTCCAGTTCTAGTGTCAAAAAGAAGAAGGGTGACACAGGCCAGGATCACACACCCAACTCCCTGAGTCATGCTAAAGGTAGAGACAAAAAGATTTTCCAAAAGGACCGTATCATTTTGAATGGACTAGGTCACGCATTTTACGAGGCTCTGCAGACAAGGAAGGTCAGAGAAAACACCAAGCCAAGTAACAACATCAGAAGCCAAGAGCAGGAAGGTGAGCCTAGAAAACAGTGTTGTTCTTCAATAAATGAAATAGGTTTATCAGGTTAAATGTGCAATTAGGAGCTGTTCTTAGAAGCATTATCTTTAATGACTGCTATACCCATTATGGTAAAGTGTCAAGACTCTATCAAACGTGGTGTGCTCTTATTTACTAAGGGGGTAGAGGGAGCCCTCTAGTGAATTTTTATCTGAACTACATCCTATTTTGTATATGGGGTAATGGTGCATGTATTGTGAGTATTTCTTTTTTGGAAAGAATGGTAGCATAAAAGCTACTGCAATGTTATTAACAGGCTTCTGGTAATATTTTAGGAGGATGTTTCTTACCAGAAAAAGGACTCTTATTAACTTCATTTTTCACCAGTCCAAAGTTTATACACATCTTTGCTATTCAGTGGGTTTTCCTTATTATTTTATTTCCTATATAATCACTTAAAATGGTTTTATTGAATGTGTTACCAGGTAGTAATACTGTAGACAGCCCAGTGAATGAAAAGACATTGTTAAACTTTTGAATCTGGTGTATATTTAAAAGACCCCTAACTGTTCCAGTTTTTTTTGTTCTTGCAGATAAACAATCCTCCACTTGTGAGTACTGTAATTTCCACACTGCTGACTCCTCTCAACTCAGGTCCCACATGTACAGCCATCATCTGGGTCCCTACGGCAAACAAAACGTCAAAATGGGCAACATCAACAAAGGTGGTTCTTCGAGATATATGGACTACCTCCGGAGCAGGAGCTTGTTGCTCAGTCAGCCATACTGGAATAACTACACGTATCCAACAGATCAGGAGTATGCAGATGGAAATATAAAGGTGGAAAAGGTCAATGAGATTGAGGTGAAGGAGGAGGTATATGCTGCTGGTGAAAATGGGAGTCTTCTCAATCTTTCTTCACCCTCTGTTACCGGCGAAAATGCTGATCCTCCAGTGAAGACAGAAGGTCTAGTGCAACATCAGTGTCTCTACTGCTCCCACACTAGCAATTATCCAGAAGTCCTGTGGATTCATCAGCGGGTCACCCACAGGGTGGATGGCAGCAGCTCTGTAGCACCCAAGTGGGCACCCTGTATAAGCATTTTGAAGAGTTTGAAAGCAGGGGCTTCTCAGTGGAGACGCACAGGACCACCACCGTTCCTGGAAGGCAAGGATTGCCCAGCTCTACCCGCCCCGCGGACTCCGCGCACACAGCCTCCAGGTTTTGTCACTCAAAGCGGCACCAGCAAGCTCTCTGCTCCAAAGACCCAATCAAGCATCCCAAGGCCAAAGCATCGACCCAAAGACTCACATTCCTCAGATGCGACACATTCTCGTGGGAAGGTAGTTTCCCAACCTCAAAGGAAGTCTGCCGAACTAAAACGAGTAGTAGATGGTGCAAGTAAAGCCTCAAGTGCCCAGTCTACACCCATTAACACTTCTGTTAGTTCAAAGAGTCTATCAGGCTTCCAGCCTTCAAGCAGTCCCAAACACAGAGGCAACCGAGCATCTGTGGAGGGCGTGTTCCCACAGGAGGGTTTGGGTTTCATGTTAGCTAGAAATCATGGTGGGACTTCTTCTAATGAAGCAGCAGCAGACAGACCCCACCCCCGAAGGCAGTCACAGGACTTTTCTTCTGGTGTTAAGGGTCCCGATCTTTGGGCAGCCATAAGCATGTGGGGGCTACATGGTGGGAAAGCATATTTTGATTCACACCTATTTGCTCAGGGAAAAAGTGACTCTACAGAAGATACCCCAAAAGAGATGGACCTTTTAGGTCTCTTGAAGAGCTACGGTCCCCATGAGCTAGCAGCTTTTTACCAGCACTGGGGATATGTCGATCCAAGACTGGATCCACAAGGTAAAGAGCTAGTTTTCTTAGCTATAATAAAAAGCTGTGATTTATGTGAAATTTTAGAGTGCTGTATAAGAGCATTTTATCACTGATATTGTTGCATTAACAAATTTCAGTGTATTTTATTGGAATTTCTACAAATGATACACCCGTTTGAGACTGAAAGAATTTATGGATGATTTCAAAATTTAAAAATTTGAGCAGAGTGGTTTGATAATTATGTGGCAGAGTCCTTCGTAAAACCAGTTCTCTGCTATGAAGTATACCTGCCGTAGCTTTTCACATAAAGGCTAACGATGTTAGCCGTTCTTTGGAATACAGCTCAAACTCACATAGGTTGGATGATGACCCTCTACAAGCACCAAATTCCTGCTGTAGATTAGGTCTGAACTGGCGGACTGGATCATAGAAGTATGTTGATATTAATTAATTAATTTAAGCTTTTCAATTTTATATCTCTTCCTGAATGTGGACTTCCAACGGACTTTTCCAACGTTTTTTCCTCAAGGAAAACGCATTTCCATAGCATTTTAGTGCAGGCTGCTGCCCCATGAAAAGCACTTACCCTTATTCTCAATTCTTGTGCCTGGAGTGCTAAATGATTAAATATCACTTAAAATAACACTTCTTCTTATAGTAAACAACTCTTATATAAGACATAAATTTAAGCATGATTTTATTTAGTTTTGACAGAGAAATGATTTACAGATATCAGCTGATGCCACAATAATACCATCATGGGGAAAAGGAATAGAACAAGAGCCTCGAATGAGGGTTACATCAGTTTCTTATAGATCAACAGGAAGACTCCCTGAGCGAGCATTACACATCAGTCACCTGTTGTCTGTAGCAGTTGTGGCATCACTGGGAGTTATCTGTCAGACTGGGAAACCACGTAGACTCAAAGGTTTATCCACATATACTTGCTGCCCCGAGATAACTTACAGCTTGTTAATGTGTGCCACATCATCATCTTGGAATTATCCGTTAAAGGAACTATAACTGCTTTCAGCTGCTATAGCAATCTACAGTTTCACATTGGAAAAAAATCGCAAAAGAAATGGTTTTCTTTAGATAAAAAAACAACAACTTCATTCTCATGAAAAAAAGCAATAGTTCAAATCTATTTGATTCATTGCTGCATAAAAAACAGAATAGAATTTAATCAACTTTATAATTCTTTATTAAAATATTTCCAAGCGTGTTAATTGACTTGATACAACATTTGTTGTGAAATGATGATGTATAATTAACTAAATTTAACTGATTTGATCTGTAAGGAATTTTAATATATAGAACCTCTTTTTTTCCCACTTCTCAAACAAACAGAAACAGTTTTGTTATTTAAGGTTGTTCTTGTTTTACAGCAACTCTGCAGTTGAATGGAAGCTTTGGAAATGAAGTTCATTCTTCCTCTGAGACCTCCAAACAGGTATGCTTTCTATAGACTGTCCAAACATCTTGTGTGATTACATTTAAAATTAAACCTAGTAAAAAAAAAATCCTAATTCCTAAAGTAAATCTGAAATCAATATTCAGAACAAAAAAGAATCAAATAGAATAAATCTTGTTATTCCATATAGATACATTTGGTTGGATGTTTCCGTAATTTAATAACGCTCTTACATGAGGTGCTATGATACACTGATATTAATAAGATTCAACTTCTGAGTTTAGTCTGATGACAAAATAGCATGTCATGTAGAACTGTAAGCCGGTCAGAAATCTCTTGGACCACATTTAGAAACTGTTATTACTGGAAAAATACACTCGCTTTTTTCTGTAAAAAGAATTTGTCATGACTCTGCAGTTTTTGGTTCTGTTTAAGTTTTCTTTTTTGTGTTTTCAAATATACTTTGATTTGTGTCTTTCTGTGTTTTCTAGTTTATTTGTTTCATTTCCATTTCATGTTATTCTAGTTATTTTTTCTTGTATTTGAATTCTTAGGTATTTTCTGCACTCTGCTGCCCTCTTGTGTCAGTCTTTTTTTCCTTAACTCCCTTTTAGACTCCTCTGTCCACACCTGCTCCCAATCTGCTGATAAGCCTGGTCTTTGTTCAGTCTCCCATTTATACACCTCATGTTCAGTCACTGTTTGCTGGTCCCTTGTTGTTGTTTTGTTGCTCTGTCGTTTGACAGAACTGTCCTGTTAAAAAAAGACAGATGAGCACCACTGGATCGGTCTTAATCTGGGGCAAGGATTCTCCAATAAAATCGTTATTAGATTAACAAATCACCCCAGAAAGACTGGAACAGTTCTAGTGGTTTTCATCAAGAACTTAAGCTTACATATTTGTGCATTGATACAGTGTGAACTGTTTATATGTTTCAATAATAATATCATGCAAATTAAAGTTGCTTCTTGCTAAATTTGCTAAATCCATCCATGCAAGCTTTTCTTTTAATTGAACATAATAAGTCTTGACTTTCTCTCATCAGGCAGAACTTTTCAGTGGTATTTATTTTTTGAATATTTGCTTGTAATGTCTGAGGAAGTAACTGATTTTTTTTTATAGCCCAATTCTGTTGCCTGCTTATCCTTTTGTTTTCCCTTCTTTGTTCTTCATACTGTAATTATTACCAGCATTTCTGTCACCCAGGGTAAACACTTTGTGCTTTGAATATTACACTGGTAGTGAAAATGGGAGTCTTCTCAATCAAAAGTTATTAAAAGTTATTAAGATCAACTTAATCCATATTTTAAAAATTAACTTTTATAAGGTTTACAATTAAAAATAACACATTCTAACATTTTTAACATTTACCCACTCTTTGCGTTAAGGGAACCACACAGATATCCTTTATTTCCTCACGCATGTCTCTAGCAGCATGGTGTGCCTGCTCTCCTGTCTGTACCTCATCTCTGTCCGAGTGCAGCCTGTCATCCCCGTGCACACGCGTGTCTGCAGACGCACTTCTGTCTGCGTGCGTAGCTGTCAGCTCCTGCAACCTGGCTGCCTCTTTCCTTCACCATGGCTGACAGGGACGAGGCAAACAAATAATAAAAAGACATCGTTGGTCCCCCCTCGGGGTAAAACTCACCCGGCGTCTCCATATGTTGTGTCAGTTAGCTCTGTCACTCAGGCCTACCATTGTGGCACCTACAACTGCTTCCTTTCTTCTCTTCTCCCTCCTTAAAATCGCTTTGTCTTAAACTTTTTAGTCCTCTTCAGCTTGAAGAAGGAAACATTATCAAACTACCCCGCCTGAACAAGACCAAATTGGTTAGGTTTCATTTTGATTAGAAAGGAAATAATAAATAAATTCTCTTATCTCTTTCTGTGTAGGGTCTGAAAGAAGGATTTGTCTCCTTACAGATCTCTACAGATTTAGATTTTTTGTCAAATGCTTTAGCTCATCAAACTTTAATATCACACAAAGATATACTGAACAAAGACAAAATGTAGTTTTTAAACAATGATTTAATTTATCAGGGAGAAAAGTTGACCTCATGTGTCAAAGTAATAACTCCTTTAACCTGATACATGACTGGACATTGATGGTAGTGTTGGCAGCAGCTCCAAATAAGGTTTTTGACAATTGGCAATTCAACTTTTTTTTATCATCATAGGAGATGTTTGGGTTCCATTCCTCTTTGAGAAACATACATGAAAAGCATGTTAATGTTAGTTAACAGGCTTTCAATCTAATTTATATCCAAACTCTGACTAGGCCCCCCCCTTGCCTTCTTTTTGGATATTGAGCCACATAGAGGTGGACATCCTGCTGTGCTTTGCAACATTTGGATCATATTCCTGCTGAAGTTCCCCCTGATCTTAATGTCAATAATAACCAGACACTTGCTTCAGGATTTGTTGGTAGAGAGCAGAATTTATTTCCATCAGTCAAATTGGTTATGCAGGTCCTCAAGCAGCAGATATGCCGTTTCCAAAAGTCATCAACATAGCCATAGTTTTTGTTATATGACTCTGGCCAATGTAATTTAACATCAAGTTTGTCATTTACTGTTAAATCTTTAGCCCTAATTTTATTAGATAGATTCCAATTATGTCTAGATGATGCTCTGGGTTTATTCCTTACCTCCTCCAGCATCTTTGTTGATGAACTCATGGAATAATTAGACTGGCTAATTCCGGGAAAGTTCTCTACTGTTCCATGTTTTCTACACATGTGAACGATGGGTCTTGTTGAAGTTCCAAAAGCCTTAGAAATCACTTTCTTTGAACAGAGGCCTGATAGATATGAGTCGCCTTGTTTCTCATCTGTTCTTAAATAGTTTGTGTTTTATGTCTATTAGCCTACTTCATGTTGCAATACAGGTTCTGTTTAAGTAATTTATTGGTTGTATTTTTTAGGCCTGAATGTGGCTTGTGAAATTAAGCCATTTATTATCTAGAAAAAGAAGGGTCATTATGTTTTTCACCTAGAGCCAGGATGGCTTTGATTCCTTTTTTTTTAAACCTTGATTAATGAAATCATCACGTAAGGAGTGCTCATCAATTATATTTCCTGTGGTGCCAGATTTTTTTGTCTTAGTCCTAACTTAGTAAAGCCTTCTTCTTGGCCAGCTGCTGTGACTCATACGGCTGTTTTCCACCATCAGACTGATAGAGGAGAGTGGACATACTCAAGCCTTTTTGTCGATCACCATGGAGACACTTCTTTGTTGAAACATGTTACAGCTGTTATTCTAAAGACTGACCATACTTAGATGGGTTTTTAGACAAAAAGGTTTTCAATATAGACTTTTAACTTCCAGGTTTAGCATCCCTGAAAAAATTTGGTAAAACTGCACTGTTGCAAAATAAAACAGTCCCTCTCTGTATTTTGGAATTTAATGATAGGCCAGAAGGCCGAGATGTCATTGAGTTATATGTAAAGACAAGGCAACATTCAAATTAAATCCTACAGGGGAGCTCAGACTACAGTAAAGCCATGCTCTCGGTCACATGACTCCTTCTGCGTTGGATCCAACCCTCTCACTTTATATAGGACAGTGTTTTTTAGAAGGGCAGCTTACATACAGTATTGACATGCACCGAGTGCTGTACATTGACCTAAAATAATATTTATTATTTATTTATTTCTCCATTTAAGCTAATAGTTTGTTCAAAACATGTACAGTGTTGCTCTAACTGAGGAGACTTTTTCTATGGGATTATCCACCATCGTTTTGACTATTATTGTCTGCTGTAGAAAGTGGTTCAGTTATTTGGTACAGTTGCCAAGAATTGTTGTCATGTAAGTGTGGTACGTCTTCAATTTCATTTTTAATTCAGGTTAAATGTATTCAATTAAAATATACCTAATCAAAAATTATAAGAAAATATGTGCTAAAAGGCAACTTAAGTACTCAGTAACTGTAAATCTTATATCTGATTTATGAAAGCTGTGGAATATCGTCCTTTGCACAAATCTTTTTTTTTTTTTTAAGGAATTGAATAAAAAGATCATTAAAAAAAAAATCAGTGCCATTACAAAATAAAAAGTTGAGGAAGAAGAATAATTTCCAATTTTTCTAGAAAATAAAGCTTGAGATTACGTTTTAGACTGTCCTGTCTAAACTTACCTATACTTACAGGTGGTCAAATATTTATCTTTGAACAAGACAAAATAGATAAGTACAATATTTTCCTATGTAGTGCCTCACTTTGATTTTGCTGTATTGTTATAAAAATGACTTCTGTATTTTTGGGGAACCTCAAACACTTTTACTGTCATAGTTTAATACAATTCCTATTCAAACACACAGATGTGGGATGTAAACTCTGAGTTTTATGTTTGTCTTCTGCAGAAGAGCAACCGCTCCACTCCATCTTCAGGATCTCTGCATAAAGGAACATGAGATGTTGGACCCGGCTGCCAAAATCCTACCAGCAGAATAGAAACACTTTTTGTTCTTGGAAGCAAGCAGCCATCGCTCCACAAAAACAATCAATGCAGGGAAAAAGCACAATATATTCAAAGCAATGAGTTTAACTCATTTAGCATCAAAATGATTTGGTTTGATTTGTTCTGCATGTTTTCTTGACTTGATAATTAGCTTATGCAGCACAAATTAATAAATTGTTTGCAAACTCTATAAATGACGCTCCTGTAGCTACATAGGAAGTGTCTTTAGTTGTAGTCACTTTGTAAAATGGATCCATCAAATAGCAGAAAAGGCTTACAAACCTAAAGAGCTTTGGGAAACCCACAATCTGCAAAATGAAATAAGCTGTATATCAATGTCATGTTTCAGTTGTTTTTTGTCTTTTGTAAATGTTTTTGTTTTCACATTTTTCTTTGGTAAGTTTGTCATTGTTAATGTTCAGAAATAATCCTAACAATCAGACATGATTTGAGTTTGAGCCCAAATTCAACCAAAACACTCTGACCTCAGATCAGGGATGTGGTGCCAGTTTATGTGTCGCTTTTCTAGGAAGTCTGGTCATGGTACTGTCTGGTTTCTGTTAGAAATTTAATGTACACATTTGAACTGATTCTTAGTTACAGTTTAGTTAGACACTGGGTTTTCTTATTTGTTGATTGAAAGCAGACTGCTGTTAAACAATTTGTTTTTGTAATATTAGTTTACAGCCTCAGACAGCTGCACTGAGGCTCAGTGGGCAGAGCTTTTTTAGACCCTGGCTCTTCAGATAACACCCATGACCTGCTATATTAGCATGCCCTGTTTTATAAACTCAGATTTCAAATATTAATGCAGTATCTGCCTGTGTGTTTCAGTTAGATTGATTCAGTGAGCATTTTGTCGTCTTTCACACTCTGTATGCAAAGTAGCAACTTGAATGCTGTGATTTTCTTTTAGAAGTAAAAAGGTAGGGATAACCGTTTGTACTGATGTGACTCTTAAATAATCCCTGGTAGTTGAGCTACTAAAAAAAAGTATTTTTTTTTTTGTTTTTCATTGTGTTCACTTTCCTTTTGATTTGTTCTCTGTGTGCAGGCTTCTTTTAGTTCGTTCACATTCTAATGCATTTTTTCTCCCATAGATATAATGTCTATGCATTTGACATAAAGCCATAAGCATATGATTGTTAGGAGATCCAAAGAGCACAGAGCCATGGAATCCAGTGTTAAATAAATAGCTTTCTTTGTTAATTAATAATGTAAATTGTGTTTTATTTCAGGGGCTTGTTTAGGGGCCTGTTGTCTAAAAGTGAACTTTAAGAACCCATAGATGTTTGATATTTGTTGAGAGAAAAGTAAAAAAAATAAAATAAACTGGAAAAGTTGAGCTACTGTTTTTCATATTACTTAAAAAAATTTGTGAACATCAAACTTTTAAGTTGAGCTCTAAGTAGATACATTTTTGTGACTCAAAATATGTTCCGCAATTTCTAATTGTGTTGGTTTTAGAAGTTATATTTTTAACAGCTCCAGTGTGTTTGTACATTTATTTGAATAAAGTTAATTAATGTTGATTTATACAAAAAAAGTTTCTGCTGCCTTTTGTTATAAAAGTGTGACCTTCTATGCACATTTTTCATACAAGGTCATAGCATCTCTGGATTAAAGATATCTATATGTTTTATGTTAAAACTAAATTTTAGTTTTATTTTTTTTTATTTTTGTGACCAGTAAAAAACCCACTTGAAATATATTGTTCTGTGTGCAATGTATCTTTATAAATTTTAAGTTTAATTTTTGATTAATTAATGAATGGATAAACCAAAAATGCAAAAACCTTTTAAATAAATTAACATTTATGAATAATGTATTTATTTAGTTTAACATTTTATAATTGTGTTGGTTTTAGAAATTATATTTATTTGTTAGATCCAGTGTTTTTAAATCGAAATCATAAGGAAGGCAGATTATGGATTATACAAGAATATTACTTCCAAATGCCATCGTCTATTCTTATGTCTGAAGTTTATTAGCTAAAAATTTTTAATAACTGCAAAATTTTATATGCATGAAAATGAAAATTTGAATTGGGTAAAGAATGAATATTTGATATTAAACATTTTCCGAAACTCTTGAACAGGTAGTTAATAAGAGATGATTTAACTGAAACATTACAGCTTAGTTTTATATCAGATCATTTCCCCCTTTAACTACCTGGAAATACACTTTGAGGACAATTTTAATTATTTAAGCAATCTGAAAACTTATTTCACTTAGACAGATTTTTCCGATTAAAACAGTGTAGTTAGTATAAAATGTTGACAAAAAGTAATGTGAACGGTGTTGAGTAATTTGGAAATACTTTTCAAAACGTCATTATCTGACAAGATTAATGAATGATAAGTTTAACTCATATTTTACCTATCAGTAGGTTTTACACTGGTCATTTGATGATAACCTTTCCTTTTTAAACATACCAGCTCTAAATAGTGGTTTGAATACATGATTTACAGTATTAAGAAATTATCGCACTTTTATCCATTTTAACATTCGTTACGACTAAAAGAGCAGTTGTTTATAACAAATATAATGTTAACCAAAAGAAAAAGCTCATAAGAGGTGAATTTTAAAGCTAATATCTACCCACTTGTCTTGATAAGGACCAAATTAAGTTAAGTACTTTAATTAAAAAGCTATGGAAAAGAGCTTTTAGCCTTTGATCAACATAGGAATTAAAACTTTATTGCAAAACCTTGTTTTTTTGTTTAACTTATTCTGTTATTTTTATACCCTTTTTTTGTGTGACCACTTTTGCTGTAATGCTTTTGCCTCTTAAACACCATAATGTCCCCATTGTGGGACAATAAAAGGATTTTCTATTCTATTTTTGATTAAAAAAATGTACGGTAGTCCATAACTTTTTAATGACTGAGAAAAAAAGGAGAAGAAAAATAGTAATAGTAACATCTAAAATATAAATTATAAATTTATCCCAGCAAGAGAAAAAAATACCAGAACTGTTGCCTATTATGTCATTTCTAGTTTAGAATTACACAACATTTAACGGAAAAAGTTTAACATTTCGTTTATTTGGTTTATTATATTCTTGTATGCCCTATATTGTCTGAGATAAAATGATCTAAGAGATAAAAAAATTATGGCAGTAGTGATTAAACGGTTCATTCTATCAGTTTTTCTTCCACCAGCAGATGGCAGGCTGCTTCAACAAACCAAGAAGCTTGTAATTTTACATTCCACTCTATTTTAGATCTCAGCATTTTTTATTACCCTTTTTTATCATTTCTAACTCGGTGATGTGTCTCACCTTAAACATAACCTATGACCAAAGCACTGTTTTCACTGCAGATTTGATAAATTAAAGCTTCACCTTCAACTTTAGGCCTTTAACTTCAGCAAAATCAATACCAAGTCAATAGTAACCCCACTGCAATTATACCAAAGTGTTCTTTTTTTGCAATTATTTCTTCGACTGAGATCACCTGTAGTCACATTTACTATTAAGCAGGTTTATGGGACATGATCACATCCATGACTCACATCTGAGTGTGTCTCCAAGCACATTGGTGAGCCCACATGTCCCTGTCACAATGCATTTGCCAGCAAGTTGTGCTGTATCAGCGGTGCAGTGACAGCATCAGTTATCCTGCCTGCGAGACATCACGGATTTTGTTCGCCGTGCCACCAGCAAGAGGGCTGAGAGTCGGTGCTGGTCACAGGGTCTCGGAGTAGATAATGTCGGGCGACTTGTAGTGAGTAGAGATGCTGTGGCATATGCTGTCTGACAGGGAAATGTCGCCAAGCAGAGCAGGGTGATGTTCTGGTGGCCGATTGGACTGACAGCTGTCTCATTGCATCCCCTGTATTTTTATTTCTGTATGAATGAGAGACTTAGTTTAAGATTCAGTGTTTTTTGTTGTTTTTTTCATATTGGAAGTTGTTTAGTTTTTGGAGTTCAGGGGTCAGACAAGGCTGGATATTATTTTGTTAATAATTCTGTGGGTAACTTTTTTCCAATCTGTCTCCACAGACATTTAAAATGTGCTTTAAACTGATATGAACTGTCTCAGGTTAAGGTCTTTCAACCTTCCTAAAACATTAATTGACAGACTTGACTAATAACTGCAAATCCTACATTGTAAACCCCTGACTATTGAGGCAATCAAATTCGCACAAATAACAACAAAGATACAACTGTGGCTGCTCATCTTTTTTACAGTAAAATGTAGTATTTCTATATCTGAGAAGTGACATATAAATTAAAAAAAGGGGGAAAAAGGTGACCAAATCACTTTCTTACACCTAAATACCAGGGCTCCATGGCTTTTGGGGGAAAAAAGAAAACAGTCCTTTTGGCTTTCCTTTCACAGTGGCTTTCTTCTTGCCAGTATTGCTTGAAGGCCAGATTTGTTGACTAGAAAACAATTTTCCCCCCCCTCAACAGACTGTCTAAATCGAACTTTGGATCTCTGCAGTTCCTGCTCTTATTAATCACTTCCTTACTTGTGCAATTTCATTTTAAAATAAATTTAGCAGAGCTTTCTAAGATATTCAGAGGTTAAGATATCATATAACCTAACCCAGGTTTAAACATCTCTAACATTTTAACCTGACCTGCTGTGTTCCATGGACTATTTTATGATCTTTACTAATGTTCTCCAAAAAATGTTACACGAAAGATGGATTTATACTGAGATTAAAATACACATTTAATAACAACTGGTTAAATAAGGTTTTATGTTGGGGGTTTCAAAGCAATTTAATTTTGCACATTTGAATTTTCAATTGTGAAAGGATTCAAAGGCATGCACTATTTCTATTCCACTACCTGATTTTTTGTTTTCATTTGTGTTGCTCCAGTGTATACATTCCTTTTACAAAGCACCATAAATAAATTCAAAGCATCAAAAAGAGAAGTCTTCTGATGCAACACAATATTTTTTAAAACATAATTTTATTAGTTTATATACATGTCAAATGTTTTTATTAAGTTTATCATTGCTGTGTTTGTAAAAAACATAGTTGTATCTGTTTAATCTAAAAAAAACTCTTCTTGGATCTTATTTAGACTACCTGCATAATGTTAAATAAAATAAAAAAAATCCGTAAAAGTTTAAAAAAACAATCCACTGGCTCATTGTTTTTTTTTAAACTTTTACAGAATGACTATGACCTGGATGACTGAGAATCTTAATCGGCAATAAAAAAATATTAATAATTGCAAATCTGATTATTTATACTATTATGCAAGAGCAAAACAGAGCAATTTCATCACACAAAATAATCGAGTTTAACAGTTACAGTCAAATATGACCAAATCACAAATAAATGGACAGGGGATGACCACAATTTTCTCAAACACATACAAAACATTTGGACTCACATAAAAGAATCTGCTAGTTCTCCTTGAATTGTTCCGTATGGATAAAAAAATTACTTTGAAAGAAAGAAAATCCTAATAGCTTGAACAAGGTTGGAATCGGTATTGTTATGAAAGACATCTATATGCAGCAGCAACCGATGGTGTGGCAGCTTGATCAGAGCCAAGCAGGAGGAAGCAGGTATATCCATCAGATTAACACGCAGTAATGTCTTCCTGCTCTGGCCTCCAGCATCAGTAATTTATCAATGCAAAGCTAATAGCATCAATATGAATCTAACTAAAAATCAATATTTCATTATCCAATTGTTAGTGGGAATGAGGAGTGATGATTGTGGGAGAAAGCTACAGAGAGCATCTGGAGTTCACCAAGACATCTGGAGGACAAACCGGTGCCGCAGCTGCAATCTTTTTTCCGGCAAGGGAGAAAGAGGAGAAATTACTAAAAGGATAAAAATAATAGTATCATATACAGGTGCTGGTCATAAAATTAGAATATCATGAAAAAGTAGATTGATTTCAGTAATTCCATTTAAAAAGTGAAACTTGTATATTATATTCATACATTACATACAAACTCATATATTTCAGATGTTTATTTTGTTTAATTTTGATGATTACAAATGACAACAAATGAAAATCTCAAATTCATCATATCAGAAAATTAGAATATTACTGAAGACCAATAAAAACAAAGGATTTATAGAAATGTTGGCCAACTGAAAAGTATGAACATGAAAAGTATGAGCATGTACAGCACTCAGTATTTAGTTGGGCCTCCTTTGGCCTGTATTACTGCAGCAATGCGGCGTGGCATGGAGTCAATCAGTCTGTGGCACTGCTCAGGTGTTATGATAGCCCAGGTTGCTCTAATAGTGGCTTTTAGCTCTTCTGAATTGTTGGGTCTGGTGTATTGCATCTTCTTCTTCACAATACCCCATAGATTTTCTATGGGGTTAAGGTCAGGAGAGTTTGCTGGCCAATTAAGAACAGGGATACCATGGTCCTTCAACCAGGTACTGGTAGCTTTGGCACTGTGTGCAGGTGCCAAGTCCTGTTGGAAAATGAAATCTGCATCTCCAAAAAGTTGGTCAGCTGCAGGAAGCATGAAGTGCTCTAAAACTTCCTGGTATGTGGCTGCGTTGACCCTGGACCTCAGAAAACACAATGGACCAACACCAGCAGATGACATGGCACCCCAAACCATCACTGACTGTGGAAACTTTACACTGGACTTCAAGCAACGTGGATGAAGTGCCTCTCTTCTTTTCCTCCAGACTCTGGGACCTTGATTTCCAAAGGAAATGCAAAATTTACTTTCATCAGAGAACATGACTTTGGACCACTCACCAGCAGTCCAGTCCTGTTTCTCTTTAGCCCAGGCAAGACGCTTCTGACGCTGTCTGTGGTTCAAGAGTGGCTTGACACAAGGAATGCGACAGCAGAAACCCATGTCTTTCATACGTCTGTGTGTGGTGGTTCTTGAAGCACTCACTCCAGCTGCAGTCCACTCTTTGTGAATCTCCCCCACATTTTTGAATGGGTTTTGTTTCACAATCCTCTCCAGGGTGCGGTTATCTCTCTTGCTTGTACACTTTTTTCGACCACATCTTTTCCTTCCCTTCGCCTCTCTATTAATGTGCTTGGACACTGAGCTCTGTGAACAGCCAGCCTCTTTAGCGATGACCTTTTGTGTCTTGCCCTCCTTGTGCAAGGTGTCGATGGTCGTCTTTTGGACAACTGTCAAGTCAGCAGTCTTCCCCATGATTGTGTAGCCTATAGAACTAGACTGAAAGACCATTTAAAGGCTTTTGCAGGTGGTTTGAGTTAATTAGCTGATTAGAGTGTGGCACCAGGGGCCATCAATTTTGAACCTTTTCACAATATTCTAATTTTCTGATATGATGAATTTGAGATTTTAATTTGTTGTCATTTGTAATCATCAAAATTAAACAAAATAAACATCTGAAATATATGAGTTTGTATGTAATGTATGAATATAATATACAAGTTTCACTTTTTAAATGGAATTACTGAAATCAATCTACTTTTTCATGATATTCTAATTTTATGACCAGCACCTGTACTGTATTTAGTTGTCCAATGATCCTAAAAGGTTAAAACAATGTCAGTGAATGTGGCAACCCAACAACCTACGGGGCTGAAGCGTTTAAAAAAAACACACAAACAAATCTGGCACAGTCATCTCTGGCCTCTAACATTTATAACTTATTTGTTTGGAAAAGTCAATCCGATTCAATCTGGGAACAAACCAGCATGCAATCCAATCTGTTTCATCCTTTCTGCTGCTTTTATCAGAGCATCTGCAACATGAGAAAACTAAAAAAGTGTGTACATTTTTATTCAGTATATTTGGAAAGTCACTCGGTTTTCTGTTCATTACTTTCAGTCTTTGTCAAATTCTAACTTCTAATTAGAATAGTTTCCGCCAGAGATAAGAATACAGAGGCATCTTTAGCAAGCGTAATTAAACACTAAGTGGCAAATGCCAGATCAATTTGTGCTTTAATGACATGGCAATAATAAGATCATTAATGAGATTTCTTAATTTATACATAATTGTGGCCTTTTTCCCTCCTGATCCACCTGTATGACTCATCTTCTAAGTTCATTTCTGTTTTACATAAGTGTAAATATGTTCAAAGGGACGAGCCCTTGGTTGCCTGAAAAAGATGGCAACCAGCTTCAAAGAACCAGCAAATGGGACCTTTAATGCCTTATTTTTTCAGCGTATATTCAATTTGATTAATGGTAAATAAGTTTAAAGATTCTGAATGTAAACAAGATTGAAGTAATTGAAAAAAGGTAGAAATGAACGATGGTGTGCCTTGATGCAACATAAAAAATGGAAGAAAAATCAGAAACTAAACAATTTACTTAAATTATGAGATTTTACTGCAGCAGAGGTCTAGGGAAGAGAACGCTGAGATGAAAGACAAAGCATTTTATTTACTTTTCTGGTTTACTTACTGGTCTATGTTCCTAACCTCACTTATGATCATGACATTTGGGTCATCAGAGAAAAAGCAAGATCCTGGCCATAACAAGCAGGACTCAGTGATAAGGTAGGGGCGGAAAGTAGTTGAGAGGAACTGAGGTAGTTTAGGTTTTTTTTTTTCGAACACCCCCTGAATGTCTTCCTCAGGTGTTCCAGGCATGAGGAGGCCCAGGGGCCACAAAGGACACACTGCAGGGAGTTTGTCTCTTGGTTGCCCTGGAAACATCTCTGGATTCCCGCTTCTCTTCCACTTCATATCAGACCTGTAAACCTGAATGTCTTACTTAGTGTAGTGCACCAATTAATAGATAGAGATAATGTAAACTGTAGGACAATTAAATATGTTTTTTTTTTTATTTTACTTGAAATGTAGAAAATCTTCACATGTGCATTTATCTTTAGCCACATTGCATCACACTTAGCAAAATGACCTTTTTTTTCCAGATGCAAAGCTTTGTAGCATTTATCTACTGAATTTGCATATCTGGACATTAGAAGATATTAAGTCTTGGTGCAGCTAATTTGAATTTAGGTCAGGTCCTAAAATTAGAGCAGCTTTATTCTAACCCATTCCTTTTTAGTTGAGGCTTTTTTGTTGTTGTTGTTGTTAATGTTACCCTGCTGCGAAGTGAACTTCTTCGTCTCAAGTGTTCTGTGGCCTCTAACAGGTTTTCCTGGATTCTTCTCTACTTAGCTTCACAAACAAACAACCAAACACAATGATAATTCCACCAATATCCTTTCCTGTTTTTTCAGAGGGCGTGTAGTTTAATTTTTCCACTATATAGTTTACATGTTAGGCACTAGCTCATTCTTTTCTTACCAAATTTCCTTTTTCACCTCTATGGCCTGTGGAAAATGGGATTGTAGACCATTGGATACAGTCAAGATTTTTTTGGGAGCGTAAGGCTTTATATCAGTTTAATAATGTATTCAGCAATGTATTCAACATCTCCAGTTAACAACATAAGTTGACAAATTTACATGAAGGCAATAAAAAGAAATTACCCAGACAGATTAGTTATCCTCTTTCTTCTTAAAGAAGCCCAGCTCTTTGCATCCAGTCATTTATGTTAACAGATTCTCCCAGTTGAGCAGCAGATCCCTGCAGCCCTGAAGTTACTTTGCTCCTTTTGGCTGCTTTTCTGAATATTAGTCTCTCTGTCCATCTTGGCCTTTTTTTTGGGGTGAACAACCATGTCTTGGTCAGAATGCTGTAATGCAATTCTCTATACATTCTCAGATGATAAACTAATCAAACTCTAAGATATGTTTCAAGTTTGCTGTTAATAGTCCTGCTTTAAGCTTCTCCAAAATGTCACCCCTCAGTGTCTATGTTGTTACTTGGTCCTTATGATGCTTTATTTACGTTATTCTCTCCAAGCCTTGCTCAAAATCGCAATATTTATACTGACTTTAATTTCATATAGACTAACTATTTAGTTGACTCTGGAGGACAATTAGCGTTCTAATATTATTCAGTTCTTTGTGTTGGTCTAAATCCCAATAAAATACTTAAATGCTTACAAACATAACAAAAAGGGAAACATTTTCAAGGGTATGAATTATGTTTTAAGGCCATTTAAGTGAAAACAGATGAGCTAACTAAGAGCATAACAGGCAGTGAGGACAGGAACCGAGGAGAAGGGAGAAGAGCAGCTAAGAATCTACAGATCACAACAAAAATCAAAGGACCAATGGAGAAACCTTTGATCCAAAATAAATGGTTTCTCAATTTGCAAAGCAGTAATTGGGGAATCATGCATTAATATAAAAGAAAATAATGTGGCCAATAGAATAACTGAATCTCATAGTTTAATGCCCTTTGCTTCACACTAGGTAGGCAATAAATATTTTCTTCTTTTTTAAATATGTTATTTTTCAATATTTTTCAAGTCAGGTTTAACTGGGACTGTTCAACAGTGTTGGGTAGGTTAGATCTGCAAATGTTAATATACCGACTGTATGATGAAACAAACATACAATTATATGGTGTTATCCTACCAAAATTATATAAATGGCAAATATGGTTAACAACTAATATTTGGATATTTCTGCTTGAATAAAAAAAAAAAAAAGTAAAAATACATAAAACTCTTTGCAAATAAAATTGTTTTCATTCATTTAATTACAAGCTTTAAATAGCAGGAAGTGAAATGTGAAATTATTTGAGCTGACAGTTAATTTAAAATATAAAGATACAAATTAAAACGTAATTTCTAAGATGGGATTTTAAGTTTATCAATTGAACAATTTGGAGGCAACTGATTACCTCAAAATGTTAGAGTTCTGGTAACATATTCAGGTTTACAGCATATTCATCGCAAAAGTTAAAATCTATTTCAGCCTGTGGTTACGTCTTTTAACAAGTCAAATAGTGCAGCAGGTTTAAGTCTTGAAATATAAACATAACAAACCTGCTCTATTATTCCAGAAAAGCATTCACGTAAAGCTTCTCAATTCCTAAGGGTATATTGGAGCATCATTTGGTCCTTAAAGGTGGGAGAAAACATTAAAACCATGACTGCAGGTATGGATGTAGGAGAGAGAGAGTATATCTGCATTATGCAAGACCTTGGAGACATCACAGCTGTATGCTGCAGTTGTTCAAAAAAACTGAGAGCACATGTCTCAGAGGTAAAGGTGTTATTTGCTATGCTAGGGGAGCCAATCATGCTCCAACACTTGTTAATGTGTGTCCTAATTTATAAAATGGTTATTTACTGGCTTTGAATCTGGAGCTTAAAGAGGGAAGAGGGGCTTCTGGTATAATTGCTGTGGAGCAAAGTACGTGAGAAAGCCCTGGAACTGGAAAGAAGCCAGATCGCCTCTCTGTCAGGCACTAATAACACATCATGGTGACAGAGACGGGGCCTCCTCTCTACCTTGCTGTATTGATCTCCCATCTTGTTGTTAATAGTCCTGTTAAACACCAGCTCTCGGCTCTTAGCTGTATCCAGGCCCACTTAACAATGAAATCCCCATCCCCCCTCACATCTTACACTTTAAAATGCCTCTAAGGCAGAGAAAAAAAAAAGCTGGGGGGAAAAACTGCTGGATTTTAGGCTGTTAAATTCTCTTACCACAGTATAATATGCTTTGCTGTCTCTGTAAGTCTGTCTTAATACTAAGGTAAATCACTTGTGGGAAACCAGATGTTTTAAATAAAATAAGTCTGTAATCAACAGAAAACAAAGAAGTAGAGAGCTATTGTGTTTGCAGATAGTAGAATGATTTCTCGATCTGTTGAAGAAAAGGCAATACTAGTGAAAGAATAGAATATAAAGGGCATAATAATAATCAATTTTCTTGACTCTCATGGTCACCATAAAACATAAAAAGGTCAAAATGTTAAAAATAAAAAGCAATTGAAAAAATCGAAATAGAATTTAGATTAGGCAATGCAGAAGAAAACGTATGCTTTAAACAAATGGGTTCTGACTTGTAGTGAGTCTGTGTTACAGAGTAGTGCACTGTTGTGAGTAATGGTCAATCAAGTTTCCAGGGGCCAGAACACAAGTTTCAGGTCTGTTTAGTTCCTATGCAAATCAGTCCTTGAACCAAAGTTCTAAAAACTGCAAAGCTATAGCGGACAAATGTCCAAGAGATGCAGAAAAAATAATTCATGCATTTATCTTTAGTAGAACTGGTTACTGCAACAATACTGTATGTTCATAGATTTGCCCACAAAATCCATCAGAGAGCTGCAGCTGACCCAAAACGCTGCTGCCAGTGTTCTCACTAGAACTAAAAAACATAGCACATCAGCCTGGTTCTGAAGTCCTTCCACTGGCTCCCTGCAGCTCAGAGAATAGACTTTGAAATTCTTCTGTTAGTCTATAAATCACTGAATGGATCAGCACCTCAATACATAACAGATTTGTTGTCAGTGTATCAACCTCCCAAACTACTCAGGTCTTCTAGTTCAACCCTACTTTGTACACCTGGAACTAGAACCAAACATGGAGAAGCAGCATTTAGTTCCTATAATCCGCTTATCTGGAACAAAGTCCAAGAAAACTGTAAAAGTGCTGAAGGCCTGATTTCTGTTAAGACAAAGTTAAAAACCTATCATTATTATTTTACTATATTATTATTTTAAGGTATTATTTTGTGTTTCAACTGTTTTAATTGCTTTACTACCGGATTTTATCATGTTTTATCTTTACTTGCTTTTATTCTGCCAATATTTTGCTTCTATTTTATTAATTCATATAAAGGACTTTTTAATTGTCTTTTTACTGAATTGTGCTACACTGTATAAACAAACTTTCCTTGCCTATAGAAACTTTGGCAATATCAAATAAGGACTAAAAACATCCCAGTTTACAGCGTCACACGTCAACACGTAAAAGTAAAACACTACTATATTGGTATGTAAGGTTTAAATTTTTATTTTTCTAAATCTAAACTTTTATATGTTACCTGATTCTTATTGGATTCCTACATTTTTATTATCATAATGATACAATGATACAATTTTACTGTATTTATCCTTTTTAATGTATTTCTCTTTACATTTTTCAACATTTTCGTAAGAAGTTTCCTCTTTTAGGATGCGGCCCTAAAGAAGCAGCAATAAAACTCCTCGATGCTAAATACCTTCTTCTTACAATTTGTTTTGCTGCTTCTTTTTTTAAAGGACACAAATTTTGCAGCAGAGCTTGAAAGAAGCAATGACATACAATGTTACATTTGAGAGGTCTCATTAGCATCAAATATGTCTAATTTATGGCAAATTAATATGTTGTTTTCAGTATTAGATACTAGCAGATGTAAGATGAGGGAGCGTGTCTAAGAAAAATCGAAGATGTACATATAAAGCAGAGTCCAGAGTGAGTCAAAGTCTTTAGTCAAAGACTTGTGTTTTATTAGTTGAATGATATAAAACATGACAAAATGCCTGCTCAAAGAGTATCAAAGATTCTCAGTCCTTCCCACGGGTGCAGCTATATAGGCCAAACGCTCCTCCTGGTTCTCCCTGCATGTCTGTTTCTCTCCTTTGTGGGCTAGAAGGATCTTTGGATAACAGACTAACAATCTCCACCAACAACAAGCCTTTACAGTCACTTTTTCCAATGAACATTTTAAATGTTATGTTTGTGCAGTTTTCTTTCAATAGCACACTTTTTAAACTATGTTTCAATCAGCTTGGCTGCAGAGTGTTTTATTTTTAATTCTGGGATATTAATAATCAAATGACACAATTTGAATGAAGGGAAAAGTAATTTGTCAAATTTTGCAAACCTTTTGTAATCAATCAATAGAACAATATAGTCTCTAGAACAGTTGAAGCAACCACAAAAAAAGGTTTGATTTTAACTTTGCATTTGTAGTTTGCAACTTTATTGATAATGCATTTGCCCTCAGAGAGCGGCAAGTATTTTTTCGAGAACCCCCCTCCCATCTGTGTAACTAAATAGAAGCTTAATGTGATGTTGGTTGTTTTGATTTCACCAATGCATCAAGAAGGAAATTCTGGCTTTGGTTGAGGGGCTTTGAAGAGAGCTTTCTTAAAGGTGTGCAATGTTTTTCTCATCTCAAAGCAGCATTTGATTTTTATTTATCCTGCTAATGTCAGACAAACACGCACACACATCCACACTCTGAGATCAGAGAAACGTTGAGACGCAGAGTAGTGATACTCCAGACTTTTAGACTAGAAATCTTCCAAAACAACACACAGAAAAGGCACCTAATATTTATATATTTACCGGCATATTTTCTTGGCCTGTTTTTCATTCTGAGTTGGAACAATGCTTGCTAAATCTCTCAAAAACAAGCACATTTAAATGGTGTCAGTAAATATTCTAGGAAAAAGCTGAGCAAACTACAGAGATAAATTGAATTGCTGAATGACAAAGGTAATATACAGCAATTTACTGCGGGCAAATCAGATGATAAAGCTTATGGATACTGATTCCATCCCTAACCAGCTAAGGGAGTCTATATAGTGAATATTATCCCCAAAATCCACCCGAAAAATGTGAAAAACTGGGGACTCTCTCTTCATTTTTATGCAAATGCATAAAGAAAATGTATAAGACCCAGAATGGTGTTGGAAAAACTAAACTTCCTACGATTCAACGAAAATGTTATTAATGATTTCTCTTCTGCTTACAGCACTTTAACTATCGGCAATTCACCTCAGAACGTGTTACACCTACAAGTTCACCAATCACTGATTTTATGGACTTTCGATTTTACAGACCAGGCCATAATAGGTCCTCTTAAATTGTTTAAATCAAGAAAGCTGGTTTAAAACACAGGGCTCAAGAAGATCAGATTTTGCAGATCCAGCAGATCCGGCCCCTAATGTACAACCACACCAAGGGTTTCCATCTTTTCTTCTGTTCTGTGAAGGTCTGTTTGTGTTATACAAAAATGGCAGTCCAAAAGCTGCCAAAAAAAAAAGAAAGCAAAATTTAGTGGATAAACATGCAAAAGCTTCTTGTTTTAGTACTTGCTAAAATCAGGTCCCAGGATCATTTTACTTTTCAGGAAACTAACAATACAATCACATCTATTTCCTCCAAAAAAACTATTACTCATAATCTCTAGGAATCTCACTATAAAATAATATAATTGCTATTGAGGCCATCAGCTTTGATGAGACTGTGGGGATCTGTGTGTTGATGAAGATAAGCATTTACATGACTTTCAAGCATTCCAACAAACATTGAAATAATAGCTTTAAATAGAGTTGTTACTAAGCTATAAAGAAGCATCACAACTAATGAAAAACTAAGAGTTTTTTTTTATTAATTATGCAGCACTATCAGCAGCTATTAAATTCTAAATATTTCATGAAGCTTTAGTTGGTAACTTTAGCACTCTCATTAAGTCAATGGTTTTTGGATGGTGGCCTAATGCTCATAAGTCCTCTTTAGTTAATCTGATCCTACTACAAACAAATGCTAGTAGTTGCTCTGATATGTAAATACTTTGCATATTTAACCATGTTATGGTGATTGTGGCTGTAATTTAAGTAGTAAAAGACGTTTTTTCTTTGTCCTGTCTTCAACTGTTTAAGCAAAGCGCAGAAAATGCCCATTTTGTGCCGTGAAGACACTGAAGCATATGTTAGTTATCTCTTCTTTGTCCACAACACATTTGTCCTATGTATCTTGTGGTTTATGATATCCACATGAAGAAAACAGCAGACAGAATGTGCCTATGCTTGGCTGCCAGCTTGCAGATGACTCTTTAGTGCTGTAATTCAAACCCTAATTTCCCCAGTAGACTTTGTTGCCCACTGGCATCCTGCATTGTGTGGTTAAAGCCTAGTTTTTCAGGAGCCATTCTAAAGCAGATGGTCATATCATTTTAATCCCCTTGCATTGTGCAATCAACGTTTTTGTCCTAATGACAAGTTAAAGGAAGAAAATCTGTCCCTTCGCTGTAAAAAGGAAAGTTTAAACAAGTTTAAACAAATCCAGACCTTGCCTTTTTTTCTCTAAAGCATGGCATGATACAATGACATTTCTCCCACTGATGTGAGGTATTCATCACGGTGGCTGTAAAACTCCAGCGCTCTGATTCTGTTCCTGTCATGTTGCCAAATGATTCATAAACTCTGCTGAGCTGGCAATTTGCTGCAGCGTGAACATTTTTTTTTCCTCCTGAAATGTGCGGCATAACAGCCTCATTCTAAATTATGGGAGTGCTGAAAGTGGCAATCATGTTGCTGAATTACTCATACCTGTTTGAATGAAAGAGAATTAAAGGACAGGGAATGACAACCCGCGGGTCAGGTCTGCAGGAAAGCTGCAGCTGCTGCCTCTTAACTCGTCTTTATAAATTTCTCTGCTAAAATATTTTGTGCACATCTTTTCCTTTGTCTCACAGAAAATCAGTTCACCATTTCTCAGAGCAACAGCAGATCAATATCCTGGGCTGGACAAAAAAACTATCAATATCAAAAAGCTCCAGCAGCTGTAGATTATCTCTTTCTTTCTTAAGAGTTATTCGAAAGGACTGAACAGAAAGATGAAAGATTAAAAAGGGGGTTTGTCACAGAGAGGGCCCCCGAGGCTTGGCGTTCGGATCCTTTGGCACTGCTGAGGACTCGTCATGCTTGTCATGTCGATGTTCCTGAAGGTGGCTTCATAGAATGGGCCGTGATGGAAAAGTACAAGAAGTATTCTGTGATTAAGTTTTTGCTGTTATACAGACTTGCATGACAAAATACAATACTTTGTAAAAGTATTACTAGCTCTATACATTTTCTACATCTCATCTTGTTACAGGTGTAAATTCGTAATGCATTTCATTGGGGTTTTATGTGGAAAATAAAACTATGCATCATTTCAAAGTGGATGGGGAAGTATGTAACGGTTTCAATACGTTTTACTTCTATAAAAATGTGGTGTGCATTTGTATTCAGACCCCTTTTATTCTGAAAACCATAAATGCAATCAATGCAACTAATTGTCTTCAATGGTGTTCTACTAGGAAGTCAGATTCTCCTTTGTGCATTATTTAGAAAACAGACAAGGCTTCTTGTTACTTTGGAGGAGCTGCAGATTGGACAATATGTTGATAAGACAACTAGTGTTTTTTTTTGCTAAGCACTGGCTTAACAACAGAATGTCATGGGTGTTGAATGAGGGTGGAACAACAAAAATGTAGAAGAGGGTGCTTTGGTCAAATGAGACCGAAGTGAAACTTGTTGTTCTCCATAACTGGTGGGCAAACTAACACTACTTCATTTTGAACACATCATCCCTACTGTGAAATATGGTGGTAGTAGCAGCACCATAATGTGGGTGGTGCAAACTCTATGCACGAAAAAGGGAATCTAGGGAGAGTTCAGATGGAACATTTGACAACATGTTCAAGAAGCATGAACACTTTTGTGAAGCTCTTTTGCAAAGTTATCTTCATCAGATTATAGATGCAACAGGAAATTATCTTTTAGCCTTATGCTGATTTACCATTGCAATAGCTAAACCCTTAGTAGGGTGTCTGTTAGCATTTTGTAGAAATAGCATTCCAATAGAAGAAAACCACTCTGACTGCAAGATATATTGTTAATATGGTGCTCTGAAGCCACTGTGCTGCTTTAGAACATGGATAACTTTTATTAAGTGTTGGAACCAATAAATTCGACGTAATATCCTAGGAGAATGTCCAGTCTTACGTTGCAGGAAAATTATTTAAGGAACAGCAGCAAGTCCACCTCTGACCTAAAATAAAAATATCGATATATTCTATCTGGAGTAACCAAATTAAGCTGGTGAAAGGTAAATGGAATTTACACAAACCAGGAAATATAAATTCTGAATTTAGCATAGCCTTCCATTTATTTCTTTGGCTAAGCTTGACTAACATCTGGAGGAACATCATTTAAAGTTCTTTTGTCTAGAATCTTTTTCTTTTGTTCGTGCTTTATCTCCATAGGTAAGGTCTAAAATGTATACAGAGCAGTACATTAAAAGTTTTGCTTTACAGTTAGCTCTTTCTACAACATGACAGTCTGAAGTACTGCCTGCTTTACTGGGGATGAGACCCCAATCTGTCTATCTGCCCCCTCTCCATCCAACCATCAGTAGGAAAGAGACAACAAGATACAATAACTCCTCTGCTTGAAGCAGAGACTGACCTTCGACCTGGAGGGAGCAGTTTTGTTCTGAGTCACACAACAGCACAGTAAATACAAAGCTCAGTGTGTTTAATATTTGTTGTACCAAGTACATATTGCCACTCTCTTTCAGTTCCTTTTTGTAGGGATATCCGAGGTAATTTTGGTGCTTTCCGACCTCCTGAGTCATAACCTGATGAAAACGTTCCAAAAGATTGACCTGCAGCTGTTGCTGCGGTTCCTGATGGTCACCAATAGAGGACAATAAGAGGACTTTATGCCTTTTACTAAACCAACTGTCACAGCACCAGAAACAAAGCAAAGTAAGGTGATATTTCTGTTATGTCTTCTACTCTGGTTCCAGTTTTTCTCATAATGTTCTTTAATAGCCTCTGTTTTTAATTGCTCCCATGACTTTCCCATCTTTCTCTCCTTATTTCTCCTCAGCTCACTCTGCTCTGTCTACATTTCCTTTGGCCTTGAGTCAGCCAGGGCAGCTGCAAAAGGCCTCTCCAATGCAGGCTGATGAGAAGTGACAGCTCTCTGTATCACTCCCTGGCACTGACAACTGACAGATGGAAAGCACTCACACACACTGCAGGGGGAGAGGGAGGGGGCAGACAAAAGCACCACAGAGGAGGATGGTTCTCAGGCATTATTCTCTTTTCTCATGGAGCTGCGGTGTGACTGAGAGCTGAGTAGAATAACAGGCCATGCCAAATCTTAAGCGCTTTTATCCTCACAGCAACAAACAACAATGAGTTTGATGACAATGAAAAGGCTTGCGTGTACAAAGAAGAGGAACACCTTTGTAAAAGTCCTGAAAAAAAACAAACAAATTGGCATTTATACTGTATTATAAAGAAGAAAATAAAATACCTCCTCATCAGATTTTTTTTTCTATTTCCAAGGTATCTTTTTCATTACATGCTTGTTTTGTCAGAGACACACTTGGTTTTCTTGATCACTCACATACCAGATGTTTAACACGCTGTCACTGCTGGGAATATGCTGCCTGACGGATTCCATCACATTCATTTGACTTGTGAATGTGCAGATATTTACATTTTTTTGAAGCGTGATGGGACATCACAGCTTTGTTTGCTTACACACACACCCACACACCATATATATATATATATATATATATATATATATATATATATACACTCACCGGCCACTTTATTAGGTACACCTGTCCAACGGCTCGTTAACACTTAATTTCTAAGCAGCCAATCACATGGCGGCAACTCAGTGGATTTAGGCATGTAGACATGGTCAAGACAATCTCCTGCAGTTCAAACCGAGCAGCAGTATGGGGAAGAAAGGTGATTTGAGTGACTTTGAACGAGGCATGATTGTTGGTGCCAGAAGGGCTGGTCTGAGTATTTCAGAAACTGCTGATCTACTGGGATTTTCATGCACAACCATCTCTAGGGTTTACAAAGAAGGGTCCGAAAAAGAAAAAACATCCAGTGAGCGGCAGTTCTGTGGGCGGAAATGCCTTGTCGATGCCAGAGGTCAGAGGAGAATGGCCAGACTGGTTCGAGCTGATAGAAGGGCAACAGTGACTCAAATAACCACCCGTTACAACCAAGGTGGGCAGAAGAGCATCTCTGAATGCACAGTACGTCGAACTTTGAGGCAGAGGGGCTACAGCAGCAGAAGACCACACCGGGTGCCACTCCTTTCAGCTAAGAACAGGAAACTGAGGCTACAATTTGCACAAGCTCATCGAAATTGGACAATAGAAGATTGGAAAAATGTTGCCTGGTCTGATGAGTCACGATTTCTGCTGCGACATTCGGATGGTAGGGTCAGAATTTGGCGTCTACAACATGAAAGCATGGATCCATCCTGCCTTGTATCAACGGTTCAGACTGGTGGTGGTGGTGTCATGGTGTGGGGAATATTTTCTTGGCACTCTTTGGGCCCCTTGGTACCAATTGAGCATCGTTGCAACGCCACAGCCTACCTGAGTATTGTTGCTGACCATGTCCATCCCTTTATGACCACAATGTACCCAACTTCTGATGGCTACTTTCAGCAGGATAATGCGCCATGTCATAAAGCTGGAATCCTCTCAGACTGGTTTCTTGAACATGACAATGAGTTCACTGTACTCAAATGGCCTCCACAGTCACCAGATCTCAATCCAATAGAGCATCTTTGGGATGTGGTGGAACGGGAGATTTGCTTCATGGATGGGCAGCCGACAAATCTGCGGCAACTGTGTGATGCCATCATGTCAATATGGACCAAACTCCCTGAGGAATGCTTCCAGCACCTTGTTGAATCTATGCCACGAAGAATTGAGGCAGTTCTGAAGGCAAAAGGGGGTCCAACCCGTTACTAGCATGGGGTACCTAATAAAGTGGTGAGTGTATATATATATATATTTATATATATATATATATATATATATATATATATATATATATATATATATATATATATATATAAATATATATATATATATATATATATATATATATATATAATATCATATTTTTTAACTGAAACATGACACAATTGCAGTTGTGGACAACATTGGCAGCCATGACCCCCACAAAGCCTATTTTACAAAGTGAAAAAAATGTAAATAAAAACAGATGTATGTATACACATATACATTACCCTAAGCACATCACCTTTACTGGGTGTAAAGTTCATTTAAGTGATTTAGGTCTTAATCTCTTTCACATAGTAATATGTTTACAATAACTCATTACAAGTTTGATTATTATTAATAGAAATATTTCACATAATCTGTGCTGGTTCAAATACGAAGAAAACATGGAAACGGACTTCAAAACATGTTTTTACAAATGGGCGAATTGGTTTAATAATCATAAATTGTGTTTTCGTCTGTATCCAGTGTAATGTGATCTTGAGGAGGTAGACCTTTTCTAAATATGTTGGATTGATCAGATGTAGTCTGAACATTTTGGTTTAATTCATAAGACACAAACCAGCCATCTAGATAGTAGCCTGTGCAGCAACGTTTTTCTCTATCCTTGCTTGCACTGTGCACACCAACACCAAAAGTTACTTACTTTACACGCAAATAGAAAATGACTGTGATATCCCACAGTTTGTGCTGCCTTAAACAAAAAGGCCTGGTTGGCTTTGACTAGACGCATATTCAAATTCAATTTATTTCAAAAATACTTTATTAATCCCAAAGGGAAATGAAATGTTGCAGTAAGAAATATGTTATTTTGTTGTAGCTGTTGATAGCTGTATGCAGGAAGGATCTTCTGTAGTGGCCTGTCTAGCACTGGATCTGCACCGAAGACACTCTGCTGTTGTTTAAAAATCTTCTGAAGAGGATGCTCACTGTTGTGCATAATTTTCTTCACTTTATGAAGATTTCTTCTTTTTTTAAATAATCTTCCAGAGGTTCCAGAGAAGTTCATAGAACAGAGCTGGCCTTCTTGATTAGCTTGTTGAGCTTTTTAGGTAATTTGCTCTGACGCTGTTACCCCAGCAAAGGATGGAAGAAGAGATCACACTCTCCGTAACAGAGTTATAGAAGATTTGTAGCATTTCGCTGTGAATGCTGAAGGACCTAAGCTTTCTTAGGGAGTACAATCTGCTCTGTCCCTTTATGTAAACAGCTTCACAGTTGTGCCTCCAGTCTAGCTTGTTGTCCATGTGAACACCAAGTGATTTATACTCCTTAACCACCTCCACTTCTTCTCCCATGATGTTCATAGTTTTCCTCTTGTTCTAATTTCTTCTGAAATCTACAATAATCTCCTTTGTTTTGTTAACATTTAGAATAAGATTGTTTCGTCACCATGCCACAAAGCGGTTAACCAGCTCCCTAAAATCAGCTTCTTGTCCATCTTTGGTAAACCCAATGATTGCAGAGTCATCTGAGTATTTTTCCAGTTGAGAGAACTCTGTCTGGTACTGGAAGTCAGACGTGTAGAGAATAATAGAATAGAATAATAGGTGATTGTTGATGCCTCCACCTTCTGACGTTTCTCACATAGTAATTCAGGCTGATAATGTTAAATGCACTGGAGAAATCAAAGATATGTGAAAACTGTCTTTCAAGGCTCTAATGATATGGAATGATGTTAACTATATAGAGGAATTTCATAAAAGTCCAACGGACAACTACATGGTCAGTTCAGTTGCACAGTCTAATAGTCATTAAAGCTGATGCTGTTAAAAATCATTAAAAGTTAATTTCCACTAAATTGGTAAGAAACACACAGATACTTGAAACTATTATTATAGAAACATTTGTTTGTAAAATGGCATATTTCACAATACAATGTCAAAACAATGTTTTTATCTTTCTGAGAAAATTGCTAAGACATTTCTTATTTTATAAGATAACATCTAACAAGGCCAGTATTTTATTACAGCACTGCAACGTCATGTGATTAATATATCAGGCTATCCAATAACAAGCGGTATGTCAGGTTAGTACTTGTTCTGGTCACTGTGTCACATCTGGATTTCACAGTGAAGTCAGTTTCTAAGTAGTCTAAGTGCCTTTTGTCAGTTTTTTTCTAAAGGAAATGTGCAGCGGTGTTGTCTTATTGTTGGTCAGCAGTGCATTTCTTTTATCTATTTTTTAATTAAACCACTTAATATTTTTTTTTGTTTTGTTTTAGAATAATAATCACATTCCCTAAAAAGAACAAGCAAGACTTGGAGAACTTATGACCTCTTAAATGAGTGACAAAGCATAGGCGTCTCTTTGGGTTGGGAACGTTGTGGGCTGAGTCCTTACACTCATCGGGGAATCTGGGGAATCTAATCTACAAAAAAGGCAATTTGTCACCTTGCGCCAAAATGAAAACCCTAGTCTGGACTCCCCAAATACTGACTTCAGTTAGGAAAGTACTGTCTATTCTGGTCTTCCTCATTGTTGTCATTGCCATCTCCTCCATCTTTCTCCATTTGCTTTAAATCTGCCCTTGTCCTCTCCTCATTATTTGAGGAGAGGACATTGATTTTGTCATCTATGAACCGAGTATTGCATCAGATCTGTTGTATCATAACAGATAGTGTTAGAGGGTCATCATAAAAGAAACTGACCTTTGCAACATGATTAGTCATGTAGTCAATGGGCTCTATGCACAAGTCCACTACTTCCTAAACTTAATACAGCTCTTTTTTTTTCTCTCTTTTTCTACTGGATGAACTGATTATTCCAGTTGTGCCTGACCTCAGTAACTATTGCCAGACACCCCTGGATTAATCAGTTCATCCACTAATGAAAGACAGGAAACAGAAAAGCTGCCTAAATGATATAGATGATTATCTTTATTTCCGGGTGGATCATCTAAATAAGTGGTTGTCCTAATTGTCAATCATTCTGGTGATATGTTTAAGTTCTCACCTGCTAGCTATTTTTTTCTGCGCATGTGCACTATCAGCTGTATATGTATGGTGAGTTATGGTTTTAGACAGTTATTGAAGTTCACCTTTCTTATTGCAGTTCTTTGAAAATGGCAGAGGATCGTAAGAGAAAAAGTGTCTTTGAAGTGTATGAGAAGAAAAGAAAGGTGTCAGGAGAGGCAGTTATATCCCGGATTGCTTTACACGGAGAGCTCTCTTCTTAAAGCATCATGGGATTTGCTGTGACAGTGGCCTGCTGTCGCCATAGGCTGTCACTATACGGATAGTGGAGACTAATAACAAAGACGCCGCAGTCACCGCATGGAGGAAGAGGAGTTACATGACTAATGGAGCAAAAAGCAGTGATCATCTGTCCGAACAGTCAGTTAACTGAGTTTGCTATAAATTCCACTATATAGTCCCCATTGTATGTGGACACACTAAGCTCGTATGACCTATGAGAATAGCACATTTTAAACAGGGGAGCCACGAGGAGAAATGGAGTCATTCATTCTCTTGCATGCGCATATCTATATTAAAGTAAAGAGGGCGGGTCTTTTAAAATATCCTCCACCATTACTTTAAGTTCAGGAAATAGTTGAGTTGTGCACAGAGTCCATTACTGGGGAAATGGGCTCAACTATAGAGTTTTTTAACGGGCTGCACAGTGATGCGGTGGGTAGCACTGCTGCCTTGCAGCAAGAAGACACCAGCTTAAATTCCCGGCCCATTGTCTTTCTGCATCCTCTAGTTTACTAGCTCCCCGTGCCTGCGTGGGACCTCTCCAGGTACTCCTGCTTCGTCCCACAGTCCAAAAACATGAATGTGATTATATTGGCTTTAGGATTATGGCTTCTCTAAATTCTCCTTAGGTTTATGAGTGTGGGTAAATAGTTGTTTATCCTGTTTGTTTCTGCGTTGCCCTGTGATAGGCTGGTGACCTGTCCAAGACATCAATTAATTTCATTAAGTACATTTATATGTATCATAAAGGAATACAGAATACAAAAATTATTGATATTTTGATATATAATTAATTAAAATACAATGAAATAGGTTAATATTCCTAAGTAACTTGTGAAGAGAAATGGCAGGTTATCCAATTCTATGGTATTTATGCACACTCTATTTATAGACAACATTGGAGTTCAAATCTCTTGGAAGTTACTTTATTACCCTTTCCAGATTGACTCTGCTTGTGTTGTCAGACAAGTTCTGTTTTTATTATTTTATTGGTTCTAAGTAAGCAGCTGTATTTGTTTATTTAGGCTTGGGTGTTTGCGCGAGTCATTTAAAAAATGTGGTTAAAAAAACTAATTCACGCTTTAACAATGAAGACTGACCAAAAAAGATAAAAGCAAACACCAGCATTTTAAATCATTGTTTCTTCACACAATGACAAGATTACGACTTTTTTAGTGGTTAGTTAAGTTGATGTTATGCTGATGATATGCATCTAAATGACCTAAAAGTGGCAAGGTGTGAAAGCAAAGCAACATCTAGCTCATAGGAGAATTGTTTGAAACAGTAAGCTTACCATGCATAATCACCCACACTTGCTCCAAGCTTAAAGAAAGATCAAATTTTACACTTAAAATACTCATACAGAGATTTGACAAAGTTGGCTTTTGAATGCCGTGAGGCGACACTTGATTTTAAGTTTACTCATTTCGTATCCACACTGAGCCTGATTGAACTAATAAGCTCATGCCTGAAACCACAAGTGACACTCTAAAACAGCAGTGTTGTCATGTCTGGAACGGACAGGACCACACCAAGGCAGCGATGAAACGAGCGTTCCTTACAGGAGGGTGAAGAGTATGGTAATGGTGTCAGAGCACCCTGGAGGCTTTAGGGCCGTCATACAACAAAAAAAGAAAAATACGAATATGCCGTCTTGTTACTGGCTGGCACATATTCTGTCAGTCTTTCCAATGCCAGCCTGCTCCTCTGATTACTTCCTCTACGCTTCCTGCATCTATCTCAGACTATTTGACTGTTGGTTATTATGCCAAAATGTAAGTATTCCTCTGTTTCTGGAGGGCAAAATACCCATTAGGTCAGGATAAATCATCCTCTCTTCTAGAAAATGTTTTGTTTATATACCAATCATTTTAGGCAGTTTGTTTCACATTGGGGGAAATTAGATTGATGCTACTGGTTAAAAAAGGGCTTTGACTCTCATCTAGGAGAAGTGGACTTTGGAGCCTGGGACCTCGGTTGCAATACGGGAAAACCTGAGAACAGACAATTGTCTGAACTGTTTCTGCAGCTTTTTTTTTTGTGAACATTTTCTAGTTTACTAGCTTAAAATAAGAATATTAGACACAGATAGATAGATAGATAGATAGATAGATAGATAGATAGATAGATAGATAGATAGATAGATAGATAGATAGATAGATAGATAGATAGATAGATAGATAGATGTGTTTTTATTACCTGTTAACATTGTAAATTTCAGATATACTAAGACCATATACAGTGATGCAATAAGGTTTCTTCGGTCCAAATATTTCTTATCCTTCTCTGCAGAGAAACTCAACAAGTGTTCAATTTTCAATCCTTAAATAAACCTTCCATGTGTACTTCAACCTTAAAACACAGACACATGAATGTGAACAAAGCAGAAAAATCCCCATTAAAGCTTAATCACAAAAGGTCAGAAACAGATGAAATTAGCATAGTATTAGACATGTAAAATGATTCCTGTCAAATCAGAGTGTGACACAATTATAATGTTAATTGCTTATTTCATTAAAGGAGCTGATTACAGAGTGTGGAGGAAATCATACGGCCTGGAAAAGATCCGTTTGAGCTTCAAACATATTCTTTTCTTTTCTCCCTCCTCTCTAAGTCTGCCTTTTCTGTATCTCCTCGACGCTTTTTAGAGATTCACATTTTGGCTTGATGCATTGATTTCCTGACTGTGCCACAAAAAAAATGCCTCAAAATGCAAAGTACTTCTCATTTGTTCTTCCAAGGAGCCAATGGGCAGTGTGCGATTATGTGACTTACGCGCAATTATCTTCAAAGGAAGCTAGCTACACAAATTAGAGGACACAAAAGCAGTAGAGGAGGATTTACATTTTAAGACAGAATCAGAGTTGAACAGCGGGTTTGAAGATCAAGAGGTGCAAGAAAAAAAGACAACAAAATTATATTTCTTTACCAAGCTTCAATGCATTTTGACACCATTTTTATGTTAAATATCATTACTATACTTTAATCGCAATGTGATGCCATAAATCCCCTATCTCCTGCATGAAACATGGAGATGGCAGCATCCTGCTTTGGGGATGTTTTTCTCCTGCAGGGGCAAAAAACGGTTGATGGGAAATGGTTGAAGCTAAATGCATTCCTTGTCATGATCTTGGCACCTATGGCTGGATTTGGCTCTTTTCTCACATCTGCTTTTCTCCGCCCTGCATTCATTGTCTCTAATCAGATCCACCTGTTCCTGCTTCTATTTAACCTACCCATTCCCAGCCATTGGTGCCAGATTATTTGAGCTGAGTTTGAGAGTTTTCTAGCCTGCTTGTGAGTATCATATTATCTGATCCTGACTAGTTTCTGCCCCCTGAGTTTTTGGTTGCCCCTGTTCTGCTCTGTGTACCAGACACGTTTCAGGATTGTTACCTGGGTTCCACCTACATTGGACCTGTCTTCTGAACCTGTCTTGGATATCCCTGCGGTAGAGACTGACACGGGAGTGGATTTTCACTCCTGTCCCGTCCCACTCCCACAGAAAAAAATGGTGTCCCGTCCCGATCCCGGGCCAGAGTAGAAATCTAAATCCTGTCCCGTCCCACTCCTGGTGAAATTACTCCCACTCCCATCCCGCTCCCATTCAGAATGACTCCCGCTCCTGCACCACTCCCATTCTTGTTGTTTTTGAGCGCGGGTGAAAAACTCAGAGCGGAAGTTACTATTAGTTTGCTCCCACTCCCGTCTGCTCCCGTTAATGTTTAATCCTGTACCGTCCCAATCCCGTGATCATTACTAATACTGACTCCCATCCCACGGGAATCCCACGGGAATCCCGTGACCCATGGGATTCCCGAAAAAATGTCAGTCTCTACCCTGCGGCGCCTCTTCTGCATTCTGATCTTCTAGTGTGGAAACCTGTTCTGTCTTCAACTCTGCCTTGGATTATCCCTCTGGATCGCTCTGGCGGCTACTTGTTGTTGCTCCACATATCTCCTGGATTTCTGAAAGCGGCTCCGTCACAAGCTACAGAGAAATCACTCCTCCAGACTTCACTCCTTCTGGGCTCAGACTGAACTTTACCAGGTTGGTAACTCTCATGCTCATTATCGTTTCCCGTCTGAGTTCTGAGGTCACTGACCAGAGTTTCCATCTCTACAGAGTATCCAGCGAACCTGCCCCAGCTGACGAGCAGCCGCACATTTCATGCTTTAATAAACACTTGTTTCAAAATCACCCTCATCTGTCTGCTTGAATTCTCAGTCCTACGTTCTGAGCTTCTTACATTCCTATAATAATTTTTTTTAGTGACAGCTAATATCCTTTTAGGCAATAGTAATATAGATCATTCATGTTAACTGATGTGAATCAGTTGAGTAAATCGAGGTTCACACAAAATTGTTACAAAATTATAAAAACAGCTCATGGACTGCCTTTAGACATTTAGAGCTGATGCAAGTATATGAATAAACTAGGATTAAATCTAAAAAGCAAATATGTGGGATTACATTATAAATTGTTAATGAAACCCTTCATGAAATCTGACTGAGATATTGCTTCTTTGCAAATAATCACTTTATAGTGATGATTGAAGTAATCATCCAGACAGATTGGTATACAGTTTTCTATATGTAGACATTGAATTGCATTGATCAAGACCCACTGAACAAAAATAAAAGCTAAAGAAGAAAAAGCTTGTTGTTATGAGGACTTTGGAAATTTCTTTGCCCGACTCTCAGGTCAAGTCAGAAATTCAAACAACTCCTGAACAATTCCAAACTCAGTAGTTATTTCGAAAGGAGAAGTAAAAACTAATATTTTGAAAACTACATTTGCTTAAAAATGTTTTGTTGTATTAATATTCTTTGTCAAAGTAATGTGTGATTTTTATCTTGAAAGGTGCTATAGAACTAAGGTTTAACTTGACTTACTGTACTTATGTCTTTGATTCTGCAGGGATCACTCACACTTAGCCATGCCTGCAGTGGCAGTGAATAGGAAAACTCCGTTTAAGACAGTCTGAGCGGCCTTCTGCCAAGGCCAACAGAGGGTTCAAGGAGACAGAAGCTCACACACACAAACGGAACATAGAGGCAGTGATCCATAAATACTTTCTATGTTAGAAAAGGCAACAGTAACCTAGCTCTATAGGTGACTCTGTCAAGGACAGAAACAGTTAAGCTCTGAGCTATTTTCATGTAAAGAAGGATGAGAGAGTTCACATACAGTTAGTCACAGTAAAAGCTGAGCCCATTGCTATGCGATAGAGAGAAACAGAACTCAATACAGAAATACAGTATGTATGTATGTATGTATATATATATATATATATATATATATATATATATATATATATATATATATATATATATATATATATATATCTTTGGAAAGCATGATGTGGAAAGTATGTATCAGTGCCAAACCAAAGAGAATGGAACTGTACAAAATTCAGATTTGTCTCTTTTCAAGTCGTCAAGTACATTGAAAATATGATTAATGTACATATTTCTGGTTAAACACTAACCCTTTTACTTTGAAAGCAAATATAACTTTTTGGTAATTAATAATAAGGTCATCACTTCATTTCAACACTATGCATTCATTTACTCAAATAAAGCTATTCAGCGAGGTTTTAGAAATAAATAAATTGAGAAAAAATATGCTGTAAAATTTAAGGGAGGAACATATAATCCCTTTTTTTTTTTAAAATGACATAAAATATGTTTATTAAAGCTACATTGTGTGATTTTTGGGACATCTAATGATCAGACTGCTACAAGAATTATTCCCCCCAGTTCTCATCCCAGGCACAAAAGTATAACTTTAACTTTGATCCAACATGTGAATATTATGTTTTCATGAAGAAAGGCTAAAGTGAAAACATAATATTTCATGGTGGCCAGTGTCCACCTTTTTTGGACTTCTGTTTAATTTTCTTTTCAGGTTCTCAGTTACACTTTTATTTATGTTATTCTGTGTTTCTTTGATCCTTGGTTTCTTTTCCATTTTGTGTTATATTTAAGCAATGTTTCATTTTTTGTTAACTCTCTGTTGACCCCTTGTCTCAGTCTACTTCCCCTAGCTCCCTTCTAGATCCTTCTGTCCACACCTGCTCCCAATCAGTTGATTGCTCAATTCTTTTCTGCTCTGTTTGGCATTTATACTCCTCCTCAGTGATGGATTCTCTTGATTCATTTATTCCCTCCTTAACCTATGTGTTGTCCTTTGTTTTGGTGCTTGTTTTTCTTGATCAGTTATTTTTGAATTTATGCTTCTGTTGCCACAATTTCTTATTAAATCAGCAAGAACCACTTCAGCTTATGTCTCTGCATTTGGGTCCTCTAAAATCTGACACACAACCTGACAAGTGGTAGCTGTAGACTGAATTCACATGGAGGTCCAAGATGTGGCCAATTTTTTTTCATCAGGGCATTGAATAAAAAAAAGAATAAAAAATTGATTCTGGTTAAACCTTTTGGGCTTAATTATTTCTATGAATTCCTGTATAAGAATTGAGTAGTTGTTGTTATGGAATGAGTATATCAACCCTATAAAAAAATCTAAAGATTTTGAATTCTAAATCTTTTGAACTGGAGAAAATCCCTGTTGTCAGAAGGAACTTTAACGGCTTTGCCAGAATGATAAAAATTACAGTTTTGGAGAAAAATAAGCACGTTTGCAAGCCTTTGAAGACTATCTACACTTTGTTGAATGGTATAAAATGGATAAAACAGTATGTGGAGATGTAAATGCAATCTTTAAAGAAATAAACTGGGGAGATTAAGTCTTCTGTTGATTAAAAATTACTCAACATATAATCTGAATAAGTTTGCAGCATGGTTTAAAGGAAATAAGAGGAAAAAAGTAAATGTTTATGAGAGGTCATGGTTGTGAGAAGCTGTTGGAATGATGCACACAATTTTCAAGTCATGCCAAACAGTCTATGTAGCCACGTAACCAAATTTATAAAATGGATGCAAATAAAAATGTTTGAATAAAGAAAATATAACTTGTCTATTATCATAGTGGAATTTAGTTATCTTTCAGAAAAATGTCTTCATCCAAACTGAACTAAACTTGGTGTCAACTTTAGCTGGATGACATTCACAAGCAGCTCGAGCTTGAATTTAACTCTATATTTGCTGTCATACCAACATTATGTGATAACATAAGGATTAAATATCCATATATAGGATTAAAAGAAGGAGACAGCAGGCTTTCTTTTTGGGCTCCATCTACCTTTAAACCTGTAGAGGCTCGGAGTATTTGGTTTGTTTTTAATACTTGGTGTCGCTTTCCACTACAGTTCTTTTCTTGATCTAACAGCTATAAATCATTCCACAAAGTCTACAAATTGTTACAAAAAGGAAGCCCTTTTGGTATAATTTATTATCTTATCAGCTACCCAAAAACTTTTAGCTGCTCAGAGTCCTCTTGTTTTTGATTGAAAGACTGACTCGTACTGTGTGAGTCAATGAGGGGTGTGAGATGATGGCAATGCTAAATGACACTTGCCGCTGACAAGTGGCAAATAGAGAGGATTAACATAAGCCAATGAGCTACAGAATGAATATATGTTCAAACCTCATTTGAAGTGGCATCTGTGACATTGCCATGCCAATTTAGAGAGAATTCAATCTGCCGGCATCGACGCTCCGAAAGTGTGATTGGACTTGTGAAGAGACCAATTTGCTTCTAAATGCGTGCAGTCAGGCCGCTTTGTGATTATGATACCATATCTGCATCTATTCTAGAGTTTCAGTCGTAGACTCAGCTCCATCACCACTCAAATTAGCCTTTCCTATTAGCTTTTTGAGGCAAGATTAGAACATAATGCAGTTTGTCATATGTAGAAGCTGGGTTAATGTTTGCTGGGATATTTGAGAGGTTATCGGTTGTCAGTTGAAGTCATTGGAAAAGTTGATGGAGTCTGTGTTTCATATGTGACCGGCAGTTAATCCAATGAACATTCTGGTATTCTGGGATGAAGTAATTTTGAAGTGGATGAAATCCTTTTGTTGTCAATTTCATGCATATTTGTACAGTTCATAAACATGTATGTCAGTTTCTTTTGAATGCTACAGTTTCAAATTTTTTTCCACGGTTGTTTTGAGAGATGTCTAGAAATTCTGCTACAGCAGAGATTGGTTTTCTGCAACTATACTGCATGAATTTACTGAAAATTTAGTCTTGTATAAATAGTTTAAAATACTTTTAGTCTTTTTATTACTTTTGTTAGATGACAATATATCTAAATGAAAGTGATAACCTTTAGCAGGCTGGTAAGCTAGATACATTTACAATGAGCAAAAATATCACTTATTATCTATAATGAAATTGAGTGGTTCTGTTGGGGTTTTTAACTGATTATATACTTATTTTCTAAACAAAATGTGTGAATACAAGATTGCTTTTCTTTTTAACCTAATCAACACAAGGTCAAATTTAAAGCAAAAGGCTGAACTCTATGCATGCACATTTTCTAAAACTAAAACAAATGTCTCTTATCTGGTTGCACTGCAAGTTTTGTATAGCAAGCTATAAACTTTGACTTGGTCATTTTAAGCCATCAGATCTAAACTATCCTATTGCAGGTATCAAGTTTTTAGGTGAACCTCAAACCTACCTTTAAACCCTCTGGAGGCTTTCAATAACTTCTCTTCTAGCATTTTTCTGTATTTAGCTTGTCCATACAGACAAGAAAAGGAAACAACAACAACAACAAAAAAAACTAGGACCATATTGTGTTCTATCAACTTCTTTAAGCTTTTAATAAAATGCAACTTTGTGTTGGTCCTTAACAAAGAAATAGACATGACCAAGGGGATATACTTGGCCAGATGTGAGTTTCCTCAAGAATGTTTATTGGTTATGGAGTTAAAGTGTAGGTACAGAGAAACTATCTGCTTCTGTAATGGAGAGGAGCAGTTATCGAGTGTTCAGGAGCAAGCTAAGTGAGCATAGAAAAGGGAGGATGCTTACTGCTTTCAGAATATGCAATGATTCAGGTGTTTGTTTGATGTCTGGAGGTGGACCAGTGACAAAGGGGTAATGGTTATTCAGGCTAGTGAGAAATCTGAAAGCAGACGAAAGCAGGGGAAACAGTGAAGTGTGGGGGAAAAATATAACAAGGGTGAGAAGGAGCACATGTGAGTAGAGCTCTTTCTCACTGCAGGGGGGCTTGCCAGTTTAGACCATCAGGCAGAAAATGGTAGTCCAGCTGCTCTTTATAAATGCTGCATAAGAGGGCGCACAGGTGTAGCACCTGTCAGGTTGCTACGCCCTACACCAGGAATCCACAGGGAGTCTGAAATCTTACTCTGTCACCCATCATAATAGAAATCACCTCAACAAAACAGAGTTTGTTGTTTGCAACAAGACAGCCTGGGAAACTTTAACCAAATAGTTTATTAAACAGAGGTCCCAAACTCAGAACTTTGTTATGGATTAGATGAACCAGGCTAGAATCATCTTTCTAAAATTTTAGAAAGTAACCCTTACTCTAAGGTAACCCTTTGAAATTATGATTAATAATTATTTATTATTATCAAATTATTAATTATTTTTCAAGGCTCTACTTTAAAAAAAGATGAAATTGTCCAGAAAGCTGTTCCAAACGAAATTTATTTTTGTTTTACACGTGTGTAAACAAAATGACAAATCTGTCTAAGTCTAAGAAATAAGGGTTACAAGTTTTATGTTTCAACAAATCAAATGCGTATGTACCAAATCCCTATCAAATGCATCCTTATATAGAATGTAGGCAAAGCATATTTTTCTTGGTTTACTGCAAAACCAATAAGTAGGCAATTCAAAAGTGATAGTTTTCCCAATTGTAAGATAGTAAAAATAGTATAAAAGACAATTAATAAGAGTAAAATCAAATAATTGTTTCTTTATATAAAGGATAAGAGCAAACTATCAATACACATACACAGACACACACGCTTGTAATGCTACAGTATATGTAGTGAGGACCATATGTTGACTCCCACTGACTTCCGTTCATTATCAGTCATTTTCTACCCTTTCTATGCCCTAACCCTAAAGCTAACCCTAACCATTACCAATGCATACAGGACCATCAAAATGTCCTCACTTTACAAAAACTGGCCCTCATTGTGATCGTGAAATTGGAAAAATGGTCCTCATTCTGTTTTTTTTAGGAGTACTTATTAACTCCGCCTTATGTTGTGTGGTCTAAATATGATTTATCCCATCCTAAATGATATGAAAGAGGTTAATAATACAACAAAAATACAGAAAGTTAACTAATTAAGTTAAGCAATTAACTCTTAAAATCAAATAATGAAGCAATTAGCCCAACCCAAAGTCTGAGGTTTAGTGTTAGCAGAACCTGAATAACCCCTCAAATGTGGGGCTGCTGTGGGGTGCGTGCTGCATAAGTGTGTGTGTTTCGTGGTTTGATTATTATGATAGATTATTATCATCTGTCTGGTCCTTTGAGGGCGGCAGAGTATATAAATGGCCAGTTTCTTAGACTATTATCGCTCATTAGTTTGTGTAAATGGCACTTTAATGCTTCAGATATGTGATTAAAATTAGAATAAGTGGATGTGAAAGAGGAGGTCTACTATGTTGAGTTCTGCATTTAAAACACACACAAGATGGGGTGTGTGTACGTGTTTCTGTTGAGAAAGCGTGAGAAAGAGTGTTTGTGAATGTTATGTGTGCAGGAGAGCTTGTGTATGGCCCTGTCATATGATAAATGTTCTCTCTCCTATAATCTATGTGCTTCAAAATATGATGTATGTGAGGATGAACTTTGAATTATAACCTAAAGAGTGACTCATTAATCTTCTGACTTTGGTGGGGAGTGGACCAGAGGAATCCATTTTGCCTGTTTATGTTTTATGAATAATGCAATATTGCAGTTGGCCAGCTGGATCCAGGCAGCAATGTCCAGACATACAGAAGACAACATACAACCAAACAGCTCTGTTTGCTTGAATGTAAAGGAGGAGACTCCCTGCTGGAATTCGCAAAGAAAATCAACAAATCTTATTGAGGTTTCACCGGATGGTGATAGACGACCAGTGTCTTTTGGAATTATGTTTGCCGTCAAAGTGCTGTTTCTTTATTCTTCTCAGTTAACTGTACAACTCTGTATAATCCCTGTGATTCTCCCTCTCCAGTAGCTCACCGGGAATTCCTATTGAGACTCTGTATTGGAATCTATACAGTAGTATTCTAATTTATAGTATGAGATCTTTTGTTTTAAATCTTTTACATTTTAAATTGTGTACAAAGGAAAAACTTTTTTCCTAACTTCCTGGGATGACATCATTCAAAATATCCTGTTTGGGGTCAATTGGGAAGACAAAAAGTGTATATTTCTTAAATAACTAAATAATAATAGAGATAATTTGGTTTTAATGTTTTCCATAAATATGGATGTTTTCATACATCCATGTTGAAATTTTAACAAAAATGTTTTTTTTCTAAAATTTGTTTTGAACATACAATTTGTTTTAAACATAAAAAACAATACTTAAAAGTGTATGTTTATTTATAGAGGCCCTAAGTGAGCTGTCTAAACATAATCAGTTTAAGTTTGAATCAGTTATTTTATTATTCTTTTTTAATCTCTTGAATTACTCATGCTCATTGGTTAATATTTACTTCTATGCCACTGCATTATACTATTGTCTGTTTTCCTGTTACTTTTTGATGGACAGCAGGTTAAATTATCTTGCTACTGAAACGCTCTATGTAAACAAACTTACCTTGCTTTAATTAATTGTGACATCATTGCCTGAGTTTCACTAGCTTAGTTAAGAATTTTTAACTGATATATTTTTATGCGGTAGGTAGATATTTCTTTTACTGGCTGCTTATATTTTGAGAAAAGGTTTGCGTGAATTTATTCTATATATGTGCAGAGTTAGCTGTTTGGCAAAAATTAAGCTCACATTAGTCATTCATTGGTTGTCCTACCACACTGTCAAGTGGAAAACATATAACAAAATGTTTTCAACTTTTAAATAAACATTAAGCAATACAAGTGCGCAACATATTGAATACTAGAAACAGGTTGTTGTGCAATTTGACCAGCAGATTATGAATATATTAAAATAATTGAACTGGAAGTTTAGTTTATTACTAGTTCATTCAAATCATTGGTAAAACAAATTTATGATTATTAGATAAGTTATTATAACTAATCTCTTTACTTACCAAGGTTATTTAGTGTTTTACCCAAGGTGGACTTCTGGACTGGATGTTAAAATCCGAAGCGGTGCGCAGATGACATCATACACGCGCCGCTTTGTTTAAAAAAATATAAGTATAAAAAATATAACCGCGGATATCTGGGGGACAGTGATTCGCCTACATGTTATGAATGCTGGCGTACCATAAATGATAAATTATGAACAGTTTAGTTTGTGCTTTCAAGTCGTTCGCCCATAGGAAGACGTTACTTGGATATAACCTAACGGAATATCTTCAGAACAGCTCCAAATGACACAAACTCATATGGGTGAGTAGAACATGATGTAATAACGTAAAATCAAGGGCCCAATGTAAAAAAAAAAGGTGTTTCCTTGTAAGGCTCTAGATGTGGCCGAAGCAGCTAATAACCTCCTAGAAGGTAGAGGAGGTGCAGTCTGAAGCCATTCTATGGACTTAAGGTATTGTGGAGGATTTCCATGAATTTTTTAAAAGACCTGCCATCTCAACTTAAAAAAAAAAAAAAATGCACATGCGCAACCCCACACACATATACACCTGAAAGTGCGCATGCATAGAAAAAGATAGCTAACTGAGGACGAGCACGTAGGACTGTTCACCAGAATGATTGACAATAAGGATGACCACTTATATAGATGATCCATCCGGAAATAAAAGATCGTCCTCTATACCATGAAAACCACTAATAAATAATCATTTAATGATTGATCACATCTAAACTGATACAAAATTAGTATAAAGTTTAATTATTCCACACTGTAAAAAGAACAGCTCAAGTAAAACACTAAAAGCCCAATTTTAACACAACATTAATGTATGTGATCAGTGTGTGTCTTTATTTCATCACTACATTTCTTTACGTTCTCTCTCCTCATCAATCATTATTTCCAAATGCAAATAATTGTGAAAAATTTAGGATGTTTTAAAGAAATTTCTTTCTCAGTTCACTCTTCTGTATAATTTGTAACAAGAAACAAGAGCCGTGTATTTGTTTAGCTGGCATTTTTAGTTAAATTGTGGCATAAACAATCCCTATGAGCTTTAACAGGAATATGCTTTGCCTCAGTTTTACAGGCAGACCTGTATTGCCTTTGTCAATTATTGTTTTCCACAGGGACCCATGATTGTCTGCTTTGCTAGTCCAAATAGTCATTAAAGGTCCTGAGTCCCTGGTGAGGTCCTCAACTAGAGTGACAAAATCCTCTTCAAAAGGAAATGTAAAAGCCTAACAACTTATCAGGTGAGCGCAGACTCAGTGTAAGAGGTGATTTACTCTGAGCAGGCTATATGTCACTAGGGCTTTTTTCATCTCCCTCAGGGCTGATTTGAACTTAAATTGCCTATGTGAAGACCTGGGTTTTCTTCTCATTATCTTAACTCTTCTGTTCCTCAAATATTAAGGAGCCCCATGTGTTGCAAATGCAACATCTTTACAACTGGTAATGCCCTTGTTCTGTACCTCTGTCAACCTTATAACATCCACCAACCTGCTGTATGAGGTTTTAAAAAGTATTTGTCTCTAGTTTTTTTAAACAAGAAACATGAAAAGGTTTTGTGATTGGCAAAAATATTAAGAACAAACAAATAATTTTCCCTTGCTTTCTTTCTGTCAACTGTATGTTATGTATTTGCTTTAAATAAAATAAAATGACATCTACTTGAACTGCTTAAATTTTTGTCCAAAAATAGAGTAACAAGCAACAATTTCTATACGCAGAATTTAATATAAAGGTAAATTTATTTTCATATTCTTCATAAATTACTGTATACCTGTAAAATAAATTTAGTTTTATATACAGCAAAGGTTGCTTTGCCATATTTTGTGTCTAGCACACGGTGTCTAAATATATATGTGCTCAAACAATGCTAGGTTAATAGGATTTGAAAAGATTTTTGTTTTGTAAGCGAAGCTGAGAATCCCCATTTCTATTTTCAAAAATCTCTAGCAATTTGGTATTTAGTTCAATTCAGTTTATTTTTATGGTGCTAATTCAGAACGCTTGTTATCTCAAGACGCTTTACAGAGACAATTCAACCAGATCATTTAGTCAGGTTGGATCAACGTTATCAGGGCCGGTTCTAGCCCTTTGGTTGCCCTAGGCGAGATTGAGTTTTGCGCCCCCCTGTGCGGTGAATTGTGCCTACAGTTGTGCAAAGTGTGTGTTACAAAATTGCTAATTGAGTGCAAAGCAGTGTTTGTTCTTTTAGTTTTGTGAACTCAGTGAGTGGATTTGCTATAAGTATTAATAGTTTTAGAAATTGTGCTATAAGAATCAAGGTTGTGTTTAAGCATTCAGAAAAAACTGTAACTTAGCAACTAACTTAGCATGGAGTGATGCATAGACAAATACCAGAATAGGTTGCAGTACCTTTTCTTTTTTATTATTTTAAATAATTTATTACACACTCAAAGTTAGGACTGTGCAAAAACACTTTTAACCATCTGTAAGGACACTTAGGTAAAGTATAACTAAAAAACTGGATTGAATCATTGAATGAATTTATTTCAGACAATTAACAAATTAAACACACATTAAACAAATATTAAATAAATCAATTTCAGAAATTACCAAATAACAATAAAAAAAATAATAAATTTAAGAAATTCTTCAACCAAGGACTACATAAAAAAGTAATTGATAAACATTAAATTAAATTTTCTGTTCCAGTTCAATTAAATCATTTGAACATAAATAGAAATGAGATAAACAAAATTTTCCTCTAAATAAAATATATCAGGTATATTTACCCTGATTTCTGACATTGATTAGTGATTAAAGAAAGGATTAACCCTCTACAAACAAAAGTTCTTTTATGAATACCATTACAAAATTTGTAATGGTAAAGTTTGAAGTTGTTGTTTTTTTTTGTTCACACATTCTATGATGAACAGCCATAACTTCATATATTTTGATGATTATTTGTACATCCCTTTTGAATACTCAATGCAGATAATCACTACAAAATATTTTATTTATATTAGTATCTTCTACCCATTCTCAAGCTAATAATATAGCACATAATTCTGCTGCATATATACTGAGAAAAAAATGATGTCAACATTAGGGATGGGGATCGTTAATATTTAATGATATCGATACCTTTATCGATACTCCTTATTGATCTGAGTCTTTATCGATACCACTATCGATACTTTTCTGTTATTTGGTGGAAAGACGATGCAACAAAATTTTATTAACAGAACTGGTATTGCTTCTATTGCTTAACAAGTCAGCATAACAAAAACGTTTCTAGCCTTCAAAAAACATGGCTAATGTAATAGGCCACTTGGAAATGACATAAAACTAACTAGAATATATTTTCACAATTGTTGGTTAATGTATTGTCTACTGTCACTTTTCATCATGTTTTTAGTGATTAGGAAAATATTTAACAAATAAATAATTGTATTTTAAATTAAATGTAATTTTTAATAAATGTTGGCATCAGTAGTTTAATTATATATAGAGCAATATACAACTGTATTACTCATGTTTCTCGCCAAAAACAAAATTTCCCGTTTTCTTTACGTTACATTGAATGCATCATGATAACCTAATTGTCGTTTTACTGAGCCAATCTGAACACATCATCACGCAGCACGTCTGAAACTTTATTTACTTTTCAAGCTAACTAGCTTGTATGCTTCCGATTACAAGACGGATTTCACAATTAATATTTTTAACTGACCGGACAAGCTACAAAGTCTGTGTGCGCTTACCAGTGGTACTCTGAGTGGATGATTAAGACGGGCCGACTGCGGCTGCAGGAGGAGGAGAGGGGAGTCTTTTCCGTTCAGCCATCCTCGAGTCGCGAGCAAAGTTAAGTGTCAGACTTCACTTGTTTTACTTTTAATATCTGTTTGCTTACAATTTCATTCCAAAATATTGGTGTACATGCTGCAGTGATTGACGTCACGACTTCCGGGTTGGAGGGCGCTTGAAAAGTGATCAGAATCTTTTCCGATTTTCTCTTAAATGTGAAAAAATGAATAAAAAAACGGTGGTATATTTATTTGTTCATATTTTGCTATTTATTTATATATACGTAAGGTTAAGTCAAACTGACGAATGCTTCATAACCGGTTTAATTCGCTTTTTTTTCTAATTCTATGATTAATGGGAAGTAAGCCTAAGGGCGACGCTAGAGGGCGCCCCCAACACATTTGTCGCCCTAGGCAATTGCCTAGCTCGACTGTAGCAATCGCCGGCCCTGAACGTTATCTCTTTCAGGAAAACCAGCTGAGCATAGAGTATACAAAGCAAAATTTCTTTTTGTACAGCTTTCAACAGTAAATGAGCAGCAGCTTAGCAGTACAATGAACTTATACATTTCATGAATTGTAGCAGTGATCAAATGTAAACAGTGTAAACAGTGTGGGAGAAGAAACATGTTGCAAATTGCAATAATATGGAAGTTCAGAGCATCTCAAGACAAAGATATATATGGTCCAAATATTACAGTACTTTGGTTTGGTGTTATTAGTATGATGCAGAGTTTTTTTTTAACAGTTCAGAAGTCTGGTAGTGGCAGTGGGGGGAAAAGCTGATGCAGCATCCGCTGCAGGTCCAGCGGATGCTGCGAAGCCTTTTCCCAGAGGGCAGCAGGGAGCTCAGCCCATGGTGGGGTTGTGAGGGGTCACTGATGATGTTAAGGGCTCAGGACATTCAGCGTTGGGATGAAATGTCTTTAATGGAGGGAAGAGGAGCCCTGATGATCCTTGCTGCTGTTCTTACCACTCTTCTCACATTCTTCCAGTCTGAGGCACTTCAGCCTCCACACCACACAGTGAGACAGCTGGGCAGAACACTCTCTATGGTGCTTCTGTAGAAGATGGTGAGGATGGTTGGGGGCAGGTGGGCTCTCCTCATCCTCTGCAAGAAGTACATGCACTTATGTGCCCTTTGACCTATGAGGTGGTGTTTACAGTCCAGTGAGGTTGTCAGTGATGTGAATCCCCAGGAATTTGGTGCTGCTGACCGCCTCTACAGCTGAGCTGTTGATGAGCAGTGGTGTGTGGTTGGGCCGATTCTTCCCGAAGTCGACGATGATCTCCTTCATCTTCTCCACGTTCAGGATCATGCTGATATCTGTGCTCCAGCCCACTAGCTGCTCCACCTCCTCTCTGTAGTCCTGGTCGTTGTCGTCTCTGATCGGGCCTACCACCGTAGTGTCTGCAAACATCACGATCTGATGGGTGGTGAACCTAAGGAATGCATCCGTGTGTGATCAGAGTGAACAGCAGAGAGCTCAGCACGCATCCCTGAGGGGAGCCCATGCTTAGGGTGAAGACATCACAGGTGTTCTGTCCAACTCGGACTGACTGAGGTCTGTTTATAAGGAAGTCTAACAACCAATTGCAGAGGGGCGTATTGAAGCCCAGCTGTTCAAGTTTGCCTATCAGATGCTGTGGGATGATGGTGTTGAAAGCTGAACTGAAGTCCAGGAACAGCATCCGCATGTGAGTGTGAAGTAGAGCTCTTTGAGCAGTCATCTCCAATCTCCATGATTATTTATCTCACTCACCTGCTTATCTCCGCCCAGTTCTCATTACCGCTCATCTGATCCACCTGCTTCAGCCTCTATTTAACCAGTCTTTAGACCAGCCATCAGTACCAGATTATTCCAGCCAATGGTGAGAGTTCTCTAGCGTACCAGTGTGTTCTGATTGCTTGATCCTGACCCCTCTTGACCTCTGAGCCTGCCTGTCCCCATTCTGATCTGTTCGCCTGACCTCTCTTTGGACTCCTGCTACATTCCTGTCTTTCTGTGACCCGAACATGGAACTGTTTCCCGACAAAATTTTTGATTTCCCTTTGGCACCTCTTCGGATTTCTGATCTCCTGGCTCTGACTAAGCATGTCTTCAACACCAGCTCTTCCTTCGCCCTTTGGATTATCCTACCTGCCTTCTTCTGCTTGGTTCTGATCTCCTGGCTGTCCGGCAACCTCCAGAACTTCACCGTCTCTGGATGATGCCCACTGCGTCTTTTTGGCAGCTGACCGGCTGGAACCAACCTAATCCTCTGGGCACGGACTGAACTATAAGACCAGAGTTTGCTGCCTTGGACGCAGACACTGTTCACTGCAGCTCCTTTTGTAATGAACATTTTGAGAAATCGAACTGTCTGTTTGCCATAAATAGTGGGTCCAATCTTTATGAGAGCAACATTATTTTATCTCAGTTAAGTCTTGCTCTTACACTTTCATCATGTTTAATTATGTTTTCATTGCTGTGTCAGTTTTTTTAATTTGTAAATTCTGTTTCCAGCTACACTAACAAAGACGGAGATCCTAGCTCCTGTTCCTTCACATTTTGTAAGGGTCAAAAGGAAGAAAACTATTGTGGGTTAGTAAAGAAGTATGAATAGCTGTGCTGAGTTTAGACCGTCTTCAACCTTCCAGAAATCTTTATGCAATGAAAAAGCACTTGGATGATGAATGAACGCAACCTTCTAACAAAGAACTACAACAATTGTAATTTTTGTGTAAATTTCATTATATTAAACGTGCAGCATATGAAGTGTCATGTACATTTTCAAGTGTTGTACACAGTATATGTGAAGCAAAAATGTACGCCTTATAGAGCCAGATAGGGTTGTTGCAAAGTACCTATGCTAAAGGAACCGAGAGGAAGCATAAAGGCAATGTTTCTTCCCTTCCTCCTTACTAGAAGCAATAATCGGACAAAGGTTATGGAGTTTGCTGAGGGATTTTGGCTTTAAAAACAAAAGCACAGGTTGTTAAAAAAATAAAATAAAATCTTAATGAAATTCTTAAAGCTATGGCCGATCTTATATCTGCTGGATGAAGCGATTGGAAAGATCAGCTGACTTGGAATATGGAACATGTGTCAAAAGGATGCGATAGAAAAAACATTGGTTAAAAACTTTTAAATCATGATGAAAATCAAAACAATGAGCATCTGGAAAAGCTTGGCCCTAAGTGAGTGACTTAGAGTAATATGGACATGCCTTAAACAATCTGCAGCATTGCTTTTCATACCTCATTAAATGATGAATGTCAAACTAATTTTTAAATCAAACCCATGTAATCATTTCTTTAAAATGGCTGGCTGCAGCTGCATAAATTAAACTTTTGATTTCATTTATAACAAGCACACTGAGCAAACATGCTGACATATCGATCACTTATTTGACAGTTCAGGCACTTTGTACAATTTGACAGAACATGTGTCTCTGTTTTATGACATACACTAATATGCCTTTTGTTTGCTCTCGCAGTCCAAATGAATTACTGTGTTGGGGTAGATTCGGGCAGCCGATCATAAGTTTGAAACTTATGCCTTAAGTTCTTGATTTTGTCTATATCAACTGTCTTTTTTTTTGAATTTCCATGCAAATAAGACATCAGATTTGCACAGATATGGAATCAGAAATACACTTCTAGCTGATCCATCACAATTATGTGCAAAAAAGATGAAGAAGGATATAAGAGCAAGAAATCTACATTAACAAACTTCCAACTAGTGGGAGAGTGCCTCCTTACACTTCCTGCAAGAAGCCTGATGTCCAAGACCAGATGCATCAAGCACACATTACATCCCTGTTCTCTGTGTATTTACTTTGCCATTGAGTCAGAAAGATTAGTTTAGCTGTAGAGTTGATTTATGGAAGACAGAAAGTAATCCCTTCTCATCCTGCGTGCTAGCCGGGCCTCCTCTTTTTGCCAATGCACCAAGTATGAACAGTCTGAAAGCCCTTGATACCATGTCGCCCTAAGGTGTAATGTTTGATAATATAACTACTGCTTCTGTCATCCAGACGACCCCCCACCCCTCATCTGCACCGACCCACAGCAGAGCTCCCTACCCCTCCACCACCACCACAAATACATTACAGCCTCACAATGCTTTGAGATTTATGAGGGAGTAGTGGAACAGGAGAGAGGAAGAGAGAGAATATGCATTGATTGAAAGCAAAAGATAGTCCCATCCAATCCCGCCCCGAAGAACATCAGTTATTTTGCATTCTGACACGACGATTGATAACTTGTAAATGTGTGCGGGGGGATGACGAATGCAGATGGAAACTGACTCTGACAAAAATGATAACAGCATCGTTCTCCAGGGAGGTGACAGAGGTGGAGGTGGGATGCTTCTTAAAATATTTAATAATTGATACAGAGGCATGTGAGATGTTGTTTGACCTTGGAGAAGTGTGGATGTCACAGAAAAAAAAACTCAAGACGTGAATTATATCAACACGCTGTATACATGTTTGTGTAATAGTAATGACACCAGATCATAGGATTGTAAACAACTAATAAACATTTTCCTTTATGATTTTTTTGTTGGGGGGTTGGGGGGTGCTCTCCAAGTACATTTTGGTTCACACAATAAGATTTATCATCTCCTCAAAAACATATTTTGTTTGCCAAATACTCAGTGCAAATCTCAGCTACCCTTCAAGCCTTTCCACCTTGCAACTTTTTGATCACTTCAGTGACTTCAGCGTGGGAGATGAATAAGTCTGACTCTGAGCAACCATCAAGTGTTCCACTGGGCAAGGTGTGACTGCCATCAAAAATATTTCTTCCACAGTATCCTCAGTTCAGGTGAGCAGTTCCTAACACTAAACAGTCTTAACAAAGCACTGCTTTCCCCTCTGCAGGTAAAGGATGGTTTTCTCCCTCCATGGCCTCATTGAATTACAAAGTCCTGCATTTGCTTCTGTAACCACCCAGGCTGTGTCTCCTATACATCTGTTTGCAGTATAAGGAGCCCCATAAAGCAACCAAGCTCAAGAGAACTCCTTCTATAGCTTGACAGACTCCCCCTTCTGCCACCACCACCATCCACCACATGACAGACACAGCTACAGGCGGCCGCTTCAACAATAGAGGCAGAGAAGGGCATTGGAGGGTGGCTTATGAACCCCAGCTTTAAGCCTAGTTCAATGACGTCTCTTCTTCACTTCAACGGGCAACATCTCTAACCTAGAAATTTTCATCTTTCTGAAGGCTTTTGAGGTCCTCCTGAATCCATTATTTGTATAACTTGCATCTTTCAGGGTATGTCTCCAAAGATGCAAAGTGTATGTGACATCAGTTTAGATCTGGATTTCTGTTTGAACTTTGACACAGGTATAGATTTAACACATACATATTAACATAAATTCTAAATCCTTTTATTAAAATTCTGGCTGTATGTAATCGGCCCTGCAAGAAGGTAAACCTTGGATTTAGTCCAAGATGATTTCATCAAATAACAACCAATGTAAAATTGCTGAATGGGACTTCTTTTAACAATAGCTTTCTAATTACCACTTGTGCGTTTTGTGGAGTTTATGATGAATTACTTTTCTTTTGATTGATCCTTACCCCTTGGTTCCAGCAAATATGCCAAAGCCACGGAGCGTCCACACCCCACTGCCGTGCATGATCACAGCCATTTTAGTCAATCAGATTGGTTTCGTCTGGTACGTGACCTGGTGCATCCTTGAAGGGTCCAAGAACCACATTCTTCTGGGTGCTTGTCTAAAACATGTGGCTGGTCTTTTTTTCACGCTTGCCGCTTCAAGTTCTCAAATCCTAAATTTGGCGTACAGCGGATCTTTCAAACAGGAAGTAGTTTGCTAAAGAGTAAATCGGTAGATATTAAATGCTACATCTGCAGCCTGTGCATCGCATTCTACTGTAATACATCAAAACAGCAATATCTGTGGCTTCAGTACAGAGCCACTGGAGAATAAATATTCATTTTGGAGGTGAAAAACGTACTATTTTATTTTGAAACGACTCATGTGTTTTATAAAGAGAGGCCACCTGGCAAAAATAACTACTTAATCATCACGTGATCTGGGTCCATTCCGAGGCGCTTTGCTCTGAGACTCTGCTCTCGCTAGCGGTGGAAAAGGGTACTCGGCAGAAACCGCTTGGCTGAAAGTGTTGGTAGGTTTGCAACTATCAAATAAACCACAAAATCAAAATACAGTTCCAAATATTTATCCTATGTTAATGAGAAAACAATCTGTTTATACAACTCAATTTTTTTAGTTATATTTGTTCTTTGGTCTACTGATCTGGTTCTGTCAGTGTTCCGGGTTCACATTCTCTTTTAGTAAAAAAACTAAACAAAACAAGCAGCGATGAACTTAACATTAAACAAAGAGTCTAAAAATATCTCAGTAAAATATCTAAATCCCTCTCCATATGGTAAGCAGTGGAACCCTGTGGAGAACCCAGTGGGAAGCTGAGTAGTCTCAATTCCATCGTGTCTCATAGCTCAGAAACAAGCCTCAAAAAATCTTTCCCCTGTCTAGTTTGAGACAAATCAGACTTAAATGTGCATTTTGTGAAGCATTTCAATCCTCTTACCAGAGTCTGAAACGTCAGACAGTTAAGAAGGCCCAATTAACAAATGCAGTAGATTAAGGATCACACGTGATAAAGGCTAATATCATTGTGTAGCAGCAACAGGGGGAAAGAAAACCAGCTTTAAATCTTTATTTAAATGGTTTGATGTCACATTTTATATGGCTAAAACATATGTGCAAAGTTAAAGCCATAATGAGATAAATGATTGCTAGTTTTTGTTGCATTCATTAAATTTTCTGTAGCAGGTGAGGAAGCCTCTTGCTAAATGCTTGTAATACAGGAAAATTCGCTCTCATGTCCCCTGAGTATTCAAGGTGTTGGAGCAGTTTCATGCGAAATCCCGTAATTTTAATAAATTAACTTCTCAATAAAGCTGAAAAAAATTCTGATTAAAGTTGCACTGATCTTCCCCAGAAGTTAGTTCAAGCACCCTTTCTCTCTGTAATACGCTTGAAATGCCAACCTCCAAAGAGAAGGTGGAAGAGAGTGAGGAAGCCACAAAGAGGGAAAAAAGCAAGACAGGATCCGAATGTGAAGAGACATTAAAACATTTCAAATGAAAGGTGCGTCAGAAAGGCTTGTCAGTGCATTACCCCTAAGATTAAAGGGGTCTCGGTGTCTTCTGTCGGGTTCAAGGGAGACCGCATAAGGATTTGGCTCAGACTCTTAAATACCGCTGTCGACTGAGATTCAAACAAACACTTCCACAATAATTACATGTTGACTTCTCTTCATTTCCACAGCAGAAGCCTTTTTTCAATTAAAATATACTCCTACATTGTGATCATAAGCACTCAAGTTGATTCGTTTTTTTAAACACTGCTATTTACTGATTGCGGCATGCACTATGGAAAATAATATAATAATGCTTCCAATTTATAAGCCTTTGAGGTTCAAGAGGAGTAAAGCATTTAGTTCAGGTATTAGTTAGGGAAATGAATGTGCCATGGGTTGTCATCAGGGTAAATTGGCAGCCATGCCAAAGTTATTTCTAAAACGTGTCAAGGCAACACTTTCTGCTCATGCTGAACTTTAGCTCTTAACTTAAAGCTTAACATATAAATATATAAAAGTTATTAATACCTGAATAAGATGTCAAACCTGTCTCTATCTTTAAACGAGCCGTTTGATTAAATACCACATCTCTTTTGATTGAAATTATCAAAATAATGCAAAACTTTACATTTGGCTTACTTAAAATGTTGAAACCACAAAAAAAAAAAAAAAAAAAAAAAAAAAAAAATTAAGAAGAACATTTAACGCTAGAAAACCACTATAATCCTACATAGCAGCAGTTGTCAGAAATGACATTTTGGCTGAAGTCTGGATGGGGTGTCATATGTTAGAGCATCTGCTGCAACTGATTTCCAGTATAAACATGGATAACCATTCATAGACCTGGCTGTATAAGAGTTGAGTCTGAAGCAGATCCTCATGTTCCAGCAGGAAAATGATTTAAGCAAAACTGAGTGTCAGAATTGTGCTTGAGAGATTTATTCTTTTCAACAAAAAAATGCTGTAAAACATGAATACTACTTCTAAATATTCTCGAATTAAAAAAACAAAATCAAAATGTATTTTTTTGCAGAATGAAAACATATTGGCTCTGGGTCTATTTTATAACTTGTCTCTGCATACTCAGACTGGTGAAATTGGATAGTAACAACTAATGCTTAGGAACAACTAGCCTTTAAAAGAAGCTACTGCTGTAGTCATCTCTGTGTTTTTTGTTGCTTGTGTTTCTCATGTAGAAAGCTCTTCGGGCTGTTTACTTCTATGCGCTGTGATGTCCAACTTTTCTTGTTTGAATGTGAGCAATTTATTAAAACTAAGATTAATACTTTTATTACATTATTGTAACCAAAATCATCCAAAACAAATAGTCTGACACTTGTAAAAACCTTCTAGCCTCAGGATGGTAAGCTACAAAGACCACAGCAGGGTAGGTGGCATCGGCCAAGAAACTAGAAAAAAGTGTTTTTAAATTGTGAGAAGGTGTGAAAGGAGAAGAGGAAAGAAAGAAAGGAACTGATAAACTTCGAACGCTCAGGGTTTGGCTGCAGCTTATCTGAGCTAATTTTCAACGGTGTGGATTTAAGTGAAACACTGAATATTCTTTCAAGAACACTTTGCAGTTATTTTGCAGAAAGTTCTAAGCAAAGTTTCCAGAGGACCAAACATTAGGCAAGCAATATATTTTCCCACCCACGCAATTATACATAAAGTATTTAAAAAAAGAAAAAGCAAATTATTTTACATTGCATCATTTTCCTTTTGGGTCAGAAAAGCAAGTGTTAAAGTTTTCTCTACCACACATCCGTGGGCAGCTCAACAGGCAAAGAGCGATTACCAGTTCAGTCCATGGGCCAAAAACTGAAAAAAATCTGTGATGAGTCGATTTATAGGAAAAAGGAAAAAACAATGGGAAATATCATCTCTTCTTGAAAAAAAAATCCAGGATTTTCTGTTCTTAGATGGAAGTTACCCATTCCAATCTGAAGACATTCATATAAATCTTTTGGGCTGGAAATTTGTTGATTGCCCATATAGACACATTCTAAAACTATGGGGGGCTTCTTTTTAAAAGGAATTAATAAAAATGGAGGTCAAAACTTTGCCGGCAAGTTTGAAAACCCATTTAAGCTGCTGAAGTTGAATAGCAACAATAGTGCAACATTGACCAGTCTTTTATTGTGTTATGATGTCAGAGGTGCAATGCACGTTGGGCATGCAGGTGGAGCAGCGGTCAGAGTGTACAACCCATGTACGGAGGCCTTAGTCCTTGACACGGCTGACCTGGGTTCGAATCCGACCTGAGGTACTTTGCCTAATGTCTTTCCCCCTCTCTCATACCCCCTTTCCTGTCAGCCCACTGTAAAAAAAATAAGAAAATTATAATAATAAAAATAATAGTGCTGCAAAAATGCAACAAAAAAAAGAGGTGCAATGCTTGCTGGAAGATGTACTTACTTTGTAGTTATTTGCAGTCAGATTCAACAGTTGATAGAGTTAGGGTGCAATAGGTACCACTGTTGGTGTTTGGCAAGAAGGTCCCTAGTACAAATCCTGTCCCATGGATCTATCTGCATGGACATTCCATGTTCTCCCGTGCATGCTGGAGTTATCTCCAGGTAATCTGTCTCCATCCAAGAGTCCATCCAACGGCTAATATAGCTATTGCTGACATATTTTTCCTTTTTCTTTCCAGTTGGGTCTATTGTCAAGGTTCTGTTTACCTGTTGATGTTTTGAGCTGACTGGCTGTCCCTTTTTTGGGATTGCAGCCAGAGGTGGTTCATTACAATGCCTAGTATTTATCAAAATTCACTTCAAGTCCTCTGCTCCTCATATCAAAACTTATTACAGTCCTCTTTGGTGAAGGGAGGCACCTTTTGCAGACTCAATTTTTTTTCAGTTCAATTAAAAAACATGAATAAATAATTTAGAAAAAAAAGTGAAACATAATATTTCCCCCTGGGAATCACTGTTACAAGCTGGTTTTAGTCTATCTTTTAGTTATTTTGGCATAAAGTTGGGAGTAAAATAATGCAAGCAAGTGGCTGGGGAGAAATTTGGGGTTAAAAGCTTCCTAGTAGGTAGAGAGGGGCAGTTCTCCTGCATTAGATGCAAATACATTTTCAAAAGCAATACTGCCAAGCTGCTGATGACTGCCACATCCTTCTAAAAGCAACATGTTATAAAATCTAAGTTATTCAGTTTTACTTTCTTGTCTTCTATAAACACAACCTTTGCTAGGATGCTAATAACGTTAAGTGCGGAGATCAGATAAATGCATTGAGGCCATTTCTCTAAGATACTTACATGCTTTATAAAAAAAGAAACTACATACTTTAAATGTCAAAGTTACAGAATGCCTTCCAAAACCAAATGGACATATCTTTGTCAGAACAAGAAAGAAAAAAAAGGAACAAATAACAACATACTGTGATGCTAAGCGACTTAAATTAAATTCTGCCCTGAAGGAAAACACCATGCCTCTCTTATTTGTCCAGCATAAGTGCACACATCACTATCAAAGAGTGAATTTCTTGGAAAATAATAAAATAAAACACACACATACATACAAATATATATATATATATATATATATATATATATATATATATATATATATATATATATATATATATATATGCAGACAAGGAAAAAGAAAGGGATGAAAATTGATTTGAAGTTGTGTGCTCGGTTGTGAAGAACATAAAAACAAGCGTTCTCTCATCAGCTGCCTTGAGAAAACAAAACTGTGCCATTTAAAAAAAATAATAGGATTATCGTTTCTGTTTGTTTGTCACGGTGGATCAAGAAAATTACAGTTAAGAGAAGAGCTTAGAGCCACATTGTTATCACCACTTCAGAAGAGGAGGCACAGACTCACATTTGCATATTCATTTACCACTTTTTGAAATGCACTTTTTTTTTAATTAGTCACTACGTAGCAAACACTTAATATCTGTAAACACCTTGACACAGTGAGACGCCACAAACAAAACGTCCTCAGCTTCCGCGGAGCACTTAACTCTGGGATCATCAAACAGCACGAGGCTTGATAAGTGTCAGGGAGACATATGAGTGGGAGGAAGAGAAATGAAGAAGGAACAAAATGAAGGCTAACAGTCAGCTATGAGGTTGTGGGAGCTGTGATTGCTTGTTTGTTTTGCTGTTAGCGTCAGAAATAAAAACAAACAAAAGAATGAGACAAAAGCTTGTGAGTCTCTGATTTAGATCACAACGGCAAGTTGTACTGTCGTTCTTTTTTTTTTTTCTTGGAGGGTTGCTCATTTTCCTGAAGGGGTTTTTCTTCAGTGGGTGATATCAACCAGATGAGCGCTTCTTCAACTATCTTTCCATATACTTGACCAGCCACTTCTGCCTCTACTCTGATATGTAGCAGCTTGAGGACAAAAAACAGAATAAAATAATTATCAGATCAATGAACCTCCCTCAGTAGAGTTGTATAACCCAGACAGGCTGTAACTTTGCTTTATATGATGGGAGTTGTATGAACAAAAGAGAACAAAATAAGCTGTGCACAACATTATACTTGAAAAAGATCATTGTAAATGAAATATAGTTTTATTACTAAGTTGTTTATGTTGTTGTTTATGTGTCTTTGTTTTTTATGTGTCTGAATAAAAGATAAGAGACTTAGGGTTAGACGTATTTGTCATTTTGTACACACAAGTGTATGAAAAAAGAAATTGCAGGAAGGGCAGTTAAACATTAACACCTTATAGAATCCTGCAGTGATTTCACAAGATGTTTAAATTCACCACATTACATTGCTAAAGCTATTTAAATGTATTTTATTGAACTAACTTATATATTTTTGAAAAGAAAAGAGGTAAGTATAACAGCTAAATTAAAAATGGGATTCCTTTTTTTAGTTTGGTTTGACAGCTTTGGAGTTTCATTCATCAGTTCAAAGCAGAGTTGCTGCTTCTCTGCGTTGGAAGTTGAGGAGGTTTGGGCATCTGATCAGTGTCCTCCTGGGCGCCTCCTCTTGAAAGTTGAACACAGATGCACAATGCAAAAGGTTTGTGTTTTGTGCAAAAGGTTTGCATACAAAGTGTCTGAGATCACAATTTCAAGAAAAAAACAACAACTATATGATAATCCCTAAGATGACATAAACTATTTCTTCACACATTTAGTGGTACAATAATTCAAAGTTTTGGTTTACAACTGAAAAAATAATGTTACCACAAATAATTTTCACCAAGAGTTTCACTGCATGAGTGACAATAAAACTGAAAGGTCAGCTTTAAGAACACATTTAAAGGAATAGTACACCCAAAACATGATTAGCCTTCATTTTCTACTCACCCCCATGCTGAACAACACTCTGGAGTACTTTTTTGATATCTCAAATGCATCTGGAGATCTGGGAGGCTTCTTGCTGTCTGCTGACATTCAAATAATGGAGGTCTATGGCGCCCGAGGCAGAAAGGTCCATAAAAGTCCACAAAAAACGTGTCAATATTCCTCCATACTGGTACTCCAATGTATTCCAAGTGTCCTGAGTGGGTGGCATCCAGAATTTACTCGAAACGAAGTCATTTAGAATGTTTTTAGAGCATAAACAGTAGTGTATAGGATTTCCTAAAAGCGCGTTCACGAGTCTACAGAAACCGTGGCAGACCAAACCAGATGAAAGTGCGCATTCAGCGTCTGCTCTGCCGATAATGCAAGCGTAGAAGAAGAAATGTGCTGTTTACCTGTGCAAAGAAAGAAACAACGAAAGAAAAATGTCTGAGGACTTCAGTGTTGAGGAAGAGCATGAGTTCTTTGCCGAGCTGAATGCGCACTTTCATCTGGTTTGGTCTGCCGCGGTTTCCGTAGACTCGTGAACGCGCTTTCAGGAAATCCTACTGTTTATGCTCTAAAAACATTCTAAATGACTTCGTTTCGAGTAAATTCTGGATGCTACCCACTCAGGACACTTGGAATACATTGGACGAGCAGTATGGAGGAATATTGACACGTTTTTTGTGGACTTTTATGGACCTTTCTGTCTCGGGCACCGTAGACCTCCATTATTTGAATGTCAGCAGACAGCAAGAAGCCTCCCAGATCTCCAGATGCATTTGAGATATCAAAAAAGTACTCCAGGGTGTTGTTCAGCATGGGGGTGAGTAGAAAATGAAGGCTAATCAGGTTTTGGGTGTACTATTCCTTTAAGCTTTGGTTTAGTACAGGGGTCACCAACCTTTTTAAGGCTCAGGGCTACTTCTTGGGTAATGGGTCCTTAGGAGAGCTAACAATAGGGGCCAGGCTTTCTCCTACTCACAATAAACATTATTTTATTTTATTTTATTTTCATGTCTAAGTTTCTTTTAGATATTGTCATTTTAAAATGTATATAATGTTTAAATGCCCTGTATGATCAATATGATGAAAAGCTCTATAAATGATGAAAAAGAAGAATAACAGAATATAAAAAGATTCTAACTTAGCCTGCTGGTGAGTTGTTTTTAGAAGACCCTGAGTGCACCCTGTGTGGTCCTTGAGGGCCCCTTGGTTCCCGTAAGCATTGGTGACCTCTGGTAGAGTATCAAAAAATTTTAATAAAAAGACAATAACACTTGAGTAATACAGAGTAGAGACATAAAGAGAGTTTTAGAAGAGGTCAGAATAACTTGATCATTGGCATAGACCATTTTTTAATATCGGATAGAAATGACAGGTGCCAGTCCAGCTGTCTCATCTTATCAGCAGCAGTGACAGATGTAGGCCTACAGCTAAAGAACAGGACAGTCAGCCAGCCCCTTTAAGTTAATGCAGTTTGGTTTTTACACACAACTTGACCAAAGGATTGACAAGCATGACTGTTTATGAGGCTGGATGTTCTAAAATCAAAGAATCTTTTTAATGTCTTAAGAAATAATTTTGTCTCAGTCAACTTATATATTTGATCATCAATTTAGAAAAAAAAGAAAATGCAAGCAAACCAGAAATAAATCAGAAAATCCATCAGTCAATCCTATTCTGTTACAGACAAATCTGGGGCAGACCCAGAAACATCTGACTTAAAAACAACTTGGAGTGTCTCAGAATGTGCTTGGATACACCTGAACCGGATGGATGGATGGATGGATGGATGGATGGATGGATGGATGGATGGATGGATGGATGGATGGATGGATGGATGGATGGATGGATGGATGGATGGATGGATGGATGGATGGATGGATGGATGGACTGACAGATAAACTAGGATGACTATCAGATCTTTCTTGAAACTCATTTAAATTAGTTTCTAAAATTTTATTTAGGGGAAAAAAGTAACCTTATTAAAAGATTGCATAGTTTAAAGTAGACACTTCTACCCCAATGAGCCTGTATTTATTCATACTATCTCAGATTAAAATGAAAGCTACTACAATAGAGACAAAACTCTAACAGACTTTCCTCTAAAAATGTAGAAGCTAGTGAGATGCCGTCCTTCCACCACTTTGTGTCTTTAAATAATTCAAACAAAAAATGCTTTTAAGATCCCCTTCTATTTCCATCACTCCCACAGATGGCAGCTTGGCTCCTCTGACTGGCAGTTAGGCTCAGATGACATGACAGATGTTATTTCATCTCTCTGTTTCTTGTTTTTCTCTGTTTGGACAGAGAATAATAATTGGATCTTTTAAAAGGGACTCTCACAATTTTGGCTCCATTTTGTTTCTCCGTTGCCATAGATTTAGTTCTTTATTTATTTCATTTAAGCAAGAGACGCTGTGCCTTTGATTCCTTTTGTCTTAATTATTTTTTGAGGATGAGGGCCATAGTGAGAATTTTACTTATAATTTCAGTCAGACCTAGAATTACTCAGCCAGCTTTTTTTCTGTAAGACTTTAAGTCCCTTATCCATCAGTCTGAGAATCAACTGCATGCTGCCTTTTTGGACTCTCCCCGCAGTCTCGGTCGAGATTAGCTAATTGACTCTGTATCATGGTACCATACCTGTTTTATTCCCACTTTCTGACATATCTGATGTGTTTGCATGTCTCTTTGTGATGTGTGTGTACATAAATAACACGACTCTGAATATCTGTGTGCAGTAAGTAGGGCTGGGAAAGGGAGAGGTGGGCAGACGGATGTTCCTTCCTGCAGCAGTGCTGCCGTGTTGCCGTGTTTCTTGCTGACAAGTCTGATCAGAAAGTGATGACAGCCTATGATTGTCAAAACGCCTGCAGCTGAGTGGCAGATCAGCTTTGGCTCTACCTTATTTTCCACTTCCCTTCCCCCTGGTTTTGTCACATCTCTCTCCCAGTTGTGGTGTTGGCTTAAATAAGAGTGAAGGTAAGAAGTGACGCACACAAGGCAGCATGAGGAACTCAATCTCCGTGTGTAGTGTTAGGGCCATTGTAGATGTCATACATTAATACTCCCACGGCAGTGGAACAGCGAGCCGGATAGTGACACTGTGGGAGTTAAACTGAGAGTTGGAAAGCCAAGTTTGGTGGTGGATCTTGACAAACAAAGCAGAGCGGCACCTTTGCATTGTGTGTTGGGTAGGTATGACAAGAGCAGTATGTGTAGTTTCCCTAAAAGACTCCTGAAACAGAGTCTTCAAATCAAGTAGCAACCGGTAAATTCAAAATAAACTCCCAGTTTAAACAATTCAAGAAGTCAAACAAGTTTCAGGAAGAACTTTCAAGAAAAAAAAAAGATTTTACTTTTAGCACAGAGGCCCAATATATATTTTAAAACATTTTTTTTTAAACACATTATGTATACCTTATTATTTTTCTCAGTCGCTAAATTTTTGTTTTCTGAAAATTCAAAAAGAATCTGGGGCTGAACTGAAGCTAGGATTTCAAATCTAAGCATATCAACAATCATGTTTCCTTTCATTTTTATCTGCAACAAATCTTACTGCATAAGTAGTGTAGGCTTGAGTGAGGTAAAGTTCAAAGCTGATATTTTAAAGCCTGTAAAAACTTTAAATCACAAGACACAGTACACACCTAGGCGTAATGCAGTTATGCCCCTCCCCTTTATAGTGCTGCATGGTAAAAAATCATTTTAGGGTAAAGAAGGCCATTATAAATACCCCTCTCTCTAGGCTTGAAAAACCTATATAATGTTTTGGAAACAAAAAGATTTAATTCTAATCTTTTTTTTTTTTTGTATTTTGAGGTAAGTAATACTGTCTTGGATGAATAGATAGTAATGACGACTAACACGGTGGCCGAGATAATGGTGTAATGGCTTGAGATTTTTAAAGACCTGTAGTTTGCTGTAGTTTATGAAATTATGAATTCTTATCTTTACAAGAGCTTCCAGAGTAAGAATGTCCAGCCACTAACTTCTAACCTTAAGATGAATAGCATTTGGATTATAAGCAAGACAGTAATAAAAAAAAACAGCAATCCCTCTCTGAATCGGTAAAAAAAAAAAAAAAAAAAAATTCTGGATTGGCCTAGTCATTGTGCCAACATTTAATTCATTGCAGACGCTGCGGCCTTATCTTAAACATTTCTTTAATGTTCAAATCCCCCCAGTAAGGACACATTTAATACAATTTTGGAAGGAGGGGTGGGACACACCTCTGATAAATGATTGAGAAAAATGCATTAACAGGTAACCTAAAAACTCAATAAGTGACGTTGCAGTTAATGGTACCAAAACAGTTATTAACTAAAGGGAAAAATTACTTTTTGGTCCAGGTGACTATGGATACCTTTCTTTTAATACATGAAACAATCATTTCAGAATGTGTTTCCCATTTCTTCAGGTTATATTTGTCTATAATATAAAAAACAAAATATAAAAATCTGAGACTCATTTTAGGAAAAATAGCGGGAATCTGATGAATAAAAAACGTTTTTGATGCATCTTGCAATCTAAGTATTGTAACATATCACTACTGGTTTGGTGGTAGCACCAGCAACAATGCTTTGCTTAAGGCTTTATATAATCAGATAAAGATATCTTTAGTAAACTTCTCATGGTCTCCGTTTACATCAACTCAGATAGAGTTGGCCCTCTCTGTGAAAACAGCTGTTTGGGTGTGTTTGGCTCATTTAACTAACTCATCATATTAATGCAATTTTGTACAAAGTCCACACTTGTCACCATCTCTCAGCTCCTCCACCACCCTCCTGTCATTTCTCTGTCACTCTCACTCCTACTGTGATCATGATTGTTGAATAACTGTTAATTAATGAGATGTCAAACTTATCCTAATGATAGCGGCTTAATTTTGGGACTGGAAAAAAAATAGCTGAAATGTCCTTAACATGAGCGACAAAAGAACGAGGAAAAAGAATAGGGAAGCCTTTTCTGGCTTTTGCAGAAAGTCAGTTTTATTAAATCCAGGGTAGGGTTCACCCTCAGTGAAGATGTTAGGCAAGGCAAAAGTGACAGGCCAGCATCAATCTGCGCCCTCATCTTGTCTATTTATAAGTATATTCATATTCATAAGCTATTCGACCATGTGCATTTAGCTTTATTGGAAAAATTGAATTTCAGTGTTTATCCCTGGCAACTGACAGGAAAAGATTGCAGTGCCCAAGTGACAAAGGACTGGCAGAGCCTAGTGCTACATCATTGTATTGACATGGGCAATAAAAGCAGAATTTCCTCCTACGACTTGCAATAATGACTTTACCCTTCACTTTGGAGACATTGTGCATTACTAGTTCCTTTATACATGTATCCCAATATAACATTAAAGTATTTAGACAGCTGCAAAGAGAAGAGGGGCACCGATGACATGAAACATTTTTTAAATTCCCCTTTCTCCAGAAGTCTGTAATGTACTTTTCTCTTGAATCAATATTTTCCGAATATCTTATATTTCTATACACAAAATGTTTATACATTGTGTAAAAAATTTGAAAAATAAGTTTCTAAAATCTTTCAGGATAATGGCTTTAGTTTTCGCAAGTCAAATTTGTTTTAAATACTGTTAACCCTTAATTGATTAAATAATGTAAAATAGTTCTACAGTGGTCAGGGCGGATGGAACAAACAATAATCAAAGAAATAATGGGAATCTGAAAAAATCTGGTGAAAAGTGTGGAAATTTAACTTTTTGCCAAGTTATATGAGTTCTACAGGCAACAAAAAAATGAAGCATATTAAGAAAAGAACACTGTCCCTATAGTGAAACATGGAGGAAGCTCTGTTATGTTGTGGGGCCACTTTGCTTCATCTGCTACAAAGTACCTTGAATCTCTTCAGGGTAAAATGGAATTTCAAGACCTTCAAGGGATTCTAGTGAGAAACGTGCTGCTAAGTGTAGATCATGGGTGTTTAACAGAATAATGACCCAAAACACACAGATAAAAACACCAAAGAATGGCTAAAAGCGAAACCTCGGACGATTCTGAAGTGGCCTTTTATGAGCTCTGATCTAAATTCTGTTTAGTATCTTTGGAAGGAGCTGAAACATGCTGTCTGGTAAATGCTCCCTTCAAACCTGAGGCAACTGGAGCTGTTTTCCTATGCGAAATACCTGCTGAGAGGAACAGAGGTTTCATTGACAGGAACGGTTTGATTGCAGTGAATACCTCATAAGATTGTACAAAAAAATACTAAGTTAACAGCACCCTTATTTATGTCAAGGCCTGTTTCGTGTATTTAATTTTTTATTGAAGCATGGATGAAAAACTGTGTCTAATTTGCATTTGTTCATTTTCATAGACTTTTCATCTATTATGACTTCTGTCAAATTCATGTTATTTCCCTGACCATTGTCAATTTCCCTTTCACAAAACGAGGGGTACCAGCAGTTTTGTCCACAGGTGTATCAAAACAACCTGACCACACAAACATTTACCACTGAAATGGCAAACAAATTTTACAGTCCCGACTTTCTTGGTGCATTTGCTAAAGACTAAAATCCACATATCAAATCTGAAATAATACACATTTTGAAACCATAAGTGGTCTGAGAAGGCAGGCAAGATATAGTCCACCACATTGGTCTGACAGCACTGCAGACCTTTATAAGTAATGACACATTCCCCTGCAGTGTCTAAACTGAACCAAGTCCAAGTCAGACTGAGTCATTAATAGGCCGGAAGGCACAGGTGAAGAAGAAACACTGTGGTCCCCTGAAAACTAGAACATCGAAGACTTCTTTGTGTCAAAGATCTTAATGTAGAGCGAAGAGAGTTTCATGATGATGTTTTTTGTTAAAGACTAATATTTCTTCAGATAATCATGGCTTCCTCCCTATCTGTTATTGATTTGCAGCCTGTCTCACTCCTGTTCCTCTCCTCTTTCATACCCCCATGCCCCCTGCACTCCCTCCTTCAGTTCTTCAAGCAGTGACAGTCATAGACACTGCTGCTTTTGCATAATGCGTATGCGCCTTCTGTAGGTCGAATGAAGCTCCTTCGACATGTGTCAGAAGCTTGCCGTGTAGGTTCGGACTAATGATGGCATAACGGCCAGCCCACTGCCCCCTCGGTGTATGCCCACTCTCCTGTATGCGTGTCTGTGCAAGGGGGGTGGCAGGTTTTGTCATGCTGATTAAAAGCAACCCCCCCTCCAACTCACTCACAAAGCACTGCACAAAAAGACAGTGGGGAACATGAACCACTGTCAGGTTGGCCCAGATGAGGACACAGGATCCATGTCACCTGAATTTACCGGCCTAATATGACAGCCAAGTTGTGATCCCCTGTCTGGGACGTGTCACGTTTGCAGAGTTTGGGCTTATTCTCATGCAAATTATGTCAGGTTTGGACAGAATGTGAATGAGACTCGTCCCACTGTCCAAGACTGAAACCAAACCACAGGACAGTAGTTCCTCGAGACAGCTTCGAAGAAATAAATACAACATTTGACATTCAAACCAGGAAGCTAGAAAAAAAATACAGAAATAGTTCAGAATAATGAGGAATTTGAGGGAGAAACCACAGCACTGTGAGTGTAACCTCTTTACCTCTCCTAAGGTGCTAAATAGCATCTGTCTAAACACTGAGAAAAACATGAAGTCTCTTCATAGGCACACTAATATTTAGAATTCAGAAATCTATCTTTGTTATAATAAAGTACAATAAAAGAGAAACAAGTAATACATCTCTTAAAAAAATAAACGACCAACATGAATCACCTAATGTAACTTATTGTATATCCCTTACCAATATACCTGTCAGGGGTATGTTCACTTTAGAACAGGGTAAATTAATAATAACAAGAGGTGAACTAAAACAATCTAATAATAAAATAGGTCAGCATTTGCATGGATGAGAGGACCAACGTTGACAGTCACATCATCAGAAGGAACTGATGATAACAGATGGAAACCAAGCATCTGTCATACAGGCGAGATTGAGAGCAGGTGAGAGTCAACAGATGGAGATAAGAAAAATCAGAGAACAATAAGGGCAGAAAGCTAAAGGAAAGGGAGAATGGCTGATTCCAAATTGCACAAACTGTAGCTCCCAGCTCCTGTTCCAAGCTCCTCTTCTTCAACTTCAGGGTGGCAGGGTCTGCAGTGAGAACATTATCATGGGCAGGAATGGTTTTCAAACTGCTGTTCTGAATTCAGGCAGGCTTTAGCCATGTGGACTTCAACAATTGACTTAAACACACTAAATCCTGAACAATGGTCTCCTGAAAAAAAACAATGAAATATGGAGAACGGTTGAAGCTCTGCATTTAAAAAAATAAAACAGATGATTATGTGTACATTTGCATTTGTTAGACATATGACATACTGTATAAAGAAAAACAATATTTTTGTTGAATCCTGTGAGGTGTCATATGCCTCTACATACTTACATACTGTCATGCAAAGTATTAGAGTTATAATTAGTGTAAAATAGGAATATCAAGGGTGTCCGTTATCCCTTAACATAGTGACCACTGATGCATTTCTGGTTTGCTTTCAGCATCTTTACCCATTTGCCAAATTCAGTTTAAATCAAAAAGGGGAAGAGAGGAAGGATAACAGGGACACAGGAAGGGTTCAAACAGATATAAATGTATAGGAATACAATACTTTAATATGGATGAATAAACAGATTCATATCAATTACATGAAATCAAATATAGGGAAGTAAAAAAAGTAAACAACCTTATTGCTTAATTGGACTTAGGAAAAGTGCTTTTTGGTATAATTTATCTTTTTCTTTGGTAGAAGTCAATCAGTATTATGTGCATATCTCAGGTTGTGAATGTGGACAGAAGGGCTTTAATACAAGGCCTTCAATGTCTGCAAAATTATCATTGAGCATAAGTTGTCAAACAAAAAAATAAGCATGCAAAAAAATCCACACAACAGGCTGAGTTTGAGCAATCTGCATCATAATAGTGCAATGTGTAGCTATGTAAGCAAAATATGTTATATTTTAATGTTATCAGCCACACGAGCAGTGGTTGCAAATGATACTTTCCAGGGTTTTTTCTGCAGACCACAACCCTAAAGGAAATGTTGGAAACCTTTAACAAGATTATGGTCAGAAACATCTATGACACAAAGTCCAAATGAGTCCTTATTAAAATATTTTCTGTGACCTAAACCCGGCTATTGGGTCTGGTTTTATTGACCCCAGACAAATACCATACTTATGCATAACATTAAAAATTCAATATAATTTGTACTTAAAGGGGAAACTATTAAAATCTGTCATAAAAGCAAAATGCTCATCAGATGATAGACCTTTATCAACAGAAGCCAAATTTCTTATATTAGTCCCTCTAAAGGCATAATTATCATTTAGGTAATGTTTTAAAGTACAGTGGTTAATTATTTATTACCAAAGTGCAGACACTTTTAATATTCACTATAAATGTTGCAGTTTTTAAAAAAAAAAGTTTGACAAAACTGTGACGTGCTGTATCTCACACCCATGGGCCAGGAGGAAGACTTTGATAGATCCTAAAAGATGCTCCATCCATTCAGAACAATGGCAGTCGTCATTATTCTCAAAAGAATCCACCTTGTCACTTCTCCATTCTTCAAGAGCCTCTGCTTCGGCCTGATGAATTATGGTGTCTATATCTCCCGAAAAAAAGCTCTTCTCTTGACAGGTAACACAACACTTTACAAGATGGTTTTGACTGCTGGAAGATCTCAACAGGGAGGAACGTGTCAACAAGCAATCGGATTCTCAACTCTCTGTCCATGAAAAGATGTCTCGGGCGGTTTTAAACCTTCAGCTTCTCTTAAAAACTGCCACCGAGTTCTCCTTTTTTTAAACTAAAACTTGAGGTGCCACATCATCTTACTGTCAGAATATGTGCACCAAGAAGAAATTAGTCTGACACCTCAAATAGCTTTATTTTAGCTCAGATTGACACTCTAACTTCTATCAGCAATCATTTCCGATGAAATGATGAGTTAGATTTTCACAGAAGGTGAAACACTTTAACAAGCCTTATGGTGAAGTGTTTTAAGAGAATAAACACTGGAGATGACTGGAAAGATCACTAATAGGCTGTGGTATATTTTGGAAGATATATCAAAAGCAGCTAAGCTTCAAAAGCTTTTATGTTTAAAGCGTTAAAGCATTTTCAAAAAATCATAAATTCCAAATGAAATTGGAATGAATTAATTAGAATATGACAGCAATCTGATGTCCCATTAAAATATTATTAGAAAGAGGATAAACCTTCAAGATGTATGTATGTGCAATAAGGAAATGGCAGCTCTTTATTTAATGGAAGACAAAACCAGGGTTAAGCAGAAAACAACCAATTCTCTGCTTGGTGGAGGACAGCTAAATTCCATACGTATGCAACAAATCACTAAAAATCTTGTTATTTTAAAATTATAACTGCTTATCTATGAGAAAAAGAGTTTTACTGAATATTTTTTTAATGCTCAGTAGAAAACAACATCTGGGCTTTGACTCCCTTTGGACTCCCCATGGATTATTTTCAGGAAGATATGGGAGGATTTACCAGTATCATTTAGGTCACTGTCCTTCTACACCCTAAATGCATCAGGGAGCATTATCACAGGTCCTTCCTCCCAGCAGCAGTAAGACATTATAACCATCACTGTTCCCAACAATCTCAATAAGTTTTCACATTTATGCTTCTGCACAGTTTCTGTCTTTTTGCACATCTCTGGTGTTGCTGCTGTTTTTACATATCGACTACTGTAAATATGTCCACAGCTTATATTGATTATCTATTCTTCAGATGCACAGCATTTATATTTGTAAAAACACTGTAGAATACAATTTCTTATTTGTCTACTGTCAATTTTTTTTATATCTGTCACTCATTCTGTTATTTTTGCACAATTTTTAAGGTCCACATTTGTGTGACCACTTTTGCTGCTTTAACACCACAATCTCCTCATTGTGGGAAAATAAAGAGATTTTCTATTCCATTCTTCTGTAGAGTTGAGTTCCTCTTTTATTTCCTCTAAAGATGCTCTCACATTTCACCCCTAAATATACTGTAGCATCCAGAGTGGATTGTATTTCCTTAAAGCATTTACAAACTAGATCCATGTTGCACTGTTGGTATTAAGGTTCCTGGTGTCCAATTAGTTAGAAAAATCATTTTAGACCAATCTGTCCAAAGAACATTACTCTGAAACAGGGGTTCCCAAAGTGTGAATCAGCCCCTTCTGATTTCCACTTTCAATAATTGTACCATTTATTTTAGTATTACTACAATAGTATTAAAGGTATTTTTAGTAGTAGTGAAAGCATTTTGCACATTTGTAGAGATTTGGAGACACTGTTGATGCCATAAGTTAAAACCCCCACAGCTCTGGAAATGTTGTAGCTAGAGGTCTGAAATTTTCTGCATTTGTGGTTGACATGATATAGAACAAACATAATAAGAAATGCCTATTCTCAAGCTTATTACTGCTGTTTAAAAAGACCTATTGTTTTCGAGAATAAAAAAAACAACAACTTTGAGTCATGTTTGAACTAATGCAGCTTATGTTGTGTTTTACTCACCAATTTTTCGTTTATATTTTCAGAAACTAGAATGTAATTTGGGCTTACAGTTCATCAGTTATTTGCTTTTCCATTTGGGTAGGCAAAATATGTAAGGAATACTTCAAATGAAGTGGGTGTTAAGAGATTAATTGCATATAACTTAAGATACTATAAGAGAAAAGAAATGCATCCTCCTTTAAGTCCTTTTGGGTAGAGCCATGCACAACAGTAAACAGTTGCTGTACATTGGAAATAACATTCATCACTGTAAATCCTTCATGCACATCCAGACATTCCTGTATGTTTAGACACATATACTGTATTCATCTATATCAAAGTAAATATCACCTCTCTCCGGTGGCGCAGTGGTTAGTGCACACGACCCATTAGTCCTCCACACGGCCAACCATGCAGCAAAGGACCACAGGCCAAATCCGGCCTTAAGCAGTGAGAAAAGTATCTCCATGAGAGGCAGATCCACCATCTGCAGGCCTGCTGTGACATCATCACATGCTGCGTCCAAGGCCAGGAGAGTGGCCCTTTGGTTATGTGAATTTTGGTAACACACCTTCCAACTCCAGGCGGAGAAAACTTTGTGGATTTAAAGATGGTGAGTAGGAAGGGAGATATTCCATCAGCATCATGTGATGCATCACGTACCAGATGATGATATCTGATGCAAGCATCCGGAAAAAAAAAACCCTTGTCCAGATGGTCTCCAGTTAGACCACTCTTATTCTGACAACTCATTTTGACAAGTTTAACATCTTTGTATGAATGAAATTAGGATTATTAGCATTCAGAACTATGGTTAAATTTGACTGGCATGACATGAGCTTATGATAATGTTATAAAACAGCAGGGATTTGCATAAAAGCAACTGAAGCATGTCCACACACATTCTAAGAACTGCTACTATGATCTGCACAAATTACAAAATATTGTGGAGGTTTAACTAACTGCTCTGAAAATATGAATATTGATGTGAGGTGCACTAAAGTGACTGAGAAAAATTGTAAGCAATGAAAAATGAAAAAATGAAGTCAGAACAAGCAGGTTAAAGCTAAACCAAAATCTAAACAGAAAAACCTTGTTTACTTTATTTCTACTGTAAACATTGTTTCTTCACTGTTTCAACTTTTAGGGATTTTATTTTGAGCCCTAAAACAAATCAGTTTACATGGCTCCACTTCTCTGAACCTCTAGTTTTTATAAATAGAGTAGAACTTTTTCTCCTCCTTATGTTATGCACATTTCATAAAAGTGAACAATAAAATCAGCAGATCTTTGACCTTAAAAGTAGTACCAGAGGACAAGAGGTTTAAATTTACTGAATTTTACAGTCGACATCATTGTAGATGTGTGTCACAAGGATTCAAAAACTGCCTACTTTGACGCAGGTTTCTCTCTGACGAGGAGGTACAGATGTTTGTACTCAGTACCAGAACAGCTTACCGTAACCCCAAACCCTCCAAGATGATTATTATAAATGGATAACAGGCTGCGCCATGACGCCTCTTGTCATAAACAGCCTTTTGTTTCACCATCAGATTTGTGCCGCTGTCTCTGTGCGTCTCATAATGTTGATGACACGGAGCCAATTTATTTTAGTTATTTATTTATTTTTTAACACAAACAAGAGTCACGTTAGAACAAACAAAAGACTGACTGTCTCATGCAGTGGCGCTTCAGTGTCTGTTGTGACAAGATGACTTGTTTTAGAGCTTGTATATGAAGCAACATGCTTGTACTGTTTATTTGCAACATACCAATAAATGTGCTGAGTGAATGATGCAAATGTGGAAACACTGCAAGAGTTCTTTGAAAAAAAAAAAAAAAAAAACATTGCAGCATGAATTCCCCTAATATAATTATAAAAATCTGATCCTGGAGGAAGAAATTAGCCTTTCTATCATGACCCAGGATGCATCATTTATTGTAGGCTTTTTAATTTTTGTAAATCTCTAACCCAGACATAAAGTCTATGTGGCACTGGAAAAATAAAAGCCATTGATAGGCTTGAAAGTCAGACCAAAACAACTTCTTTTTTGGATTTCAGGTATTTCTACTAAATTCCATGATTGTTGATTTAACTTAGTTCAGAGAAGCTACATTTGTTGCTTATTTCAGTGCTTTTTATGTTTAATTGCAATGTTTTAGATTATTCTAGTGCTACAGTGTCCAGTGATTGGTCTAAATGGTTCTCCCCTTGTAGACTTCTGTTTGAGTTTACGTTTTCAGATCCACATTTATTTATGTTATTCTGTGTTTTCCTGTTCATTGGTTTCTTTTCCATTTTGTGTTATATGTATGATGTTTGGTATTTCTTCAGTTTCTCTCAGTTGCCCCCTTGTGCCAGTCTCAATTCCCCTTGCTCCCTTCTAGTCACTTCTATCCACACCTGCTCCATATCAGCTGATTACCACAGTCTTTGTTCTGTCTCCCATATATACTCTCCATGTGCAGAGTTCAGTGCTGGTTTAGTATCATTGCTTGACTCATTGTGTGTGTTTTCCCCTGGTTTTTTGTTTCTAATATTTTTTTTCCTGGATTTTGTTTCTGTTGCCCTTTTTACTACATTAAACCTACAATAACTTTTACAAGCAGCTTTGTCAGCACAGAATTGAGAAAACTAAAATAAAAATGTGTATTTATACATGTATATAAATGGTTAGACTCTACAAAATTGTCATGGTCTGGCCTGTTTGCTCTCCCCTAATTAGTCATTCCTTTCACCTGCCCTCTTCCTTCCCTGCCTCAATTATAATTTATTCCTCTCACCTGTTTCCTCTGGTTCATATTCAGTTCAGCCTGAGCATTCAGGGCCAGATCATTACTTGTCTTTCTGTTAGTCTGTCTGTTTAGTTTTTTGTCATGGTTTGTCCTGGATCCTAGCTGCCAGTGAAATGAGGGTTTTAGTGTTTGTCTCGTCTCCTGATCGTCCACTGTTCCTCCCCCGCGGAGTCCTCTGGGTTTTTGGCTCATTATGGGGGGGGGGGGGGCAGTTTTTATCAAAGTAAGCCTGGCTCCAGGGAGGAGTCCAGCTTCAAGTTCCGGTTCCTACGTCCTGTCTCGGCTACCCTCTTCCACTGTGCCTGCCTGTCTGCACCTGATCCTGTCTGCTCCTGTGCGTGACCACCTGGTCATGCTTCTGGTCCCAGTCTGACTCTGAACCCTCCTGGAAGCCTGTGGATGCCTGGGAGTCTGGATCCTGCCACCTGTTTCTGTTCCTGCCTGATCTGGATTCTGCCTGTTCGATCTGTTCCTGTCTGTTCTGGATCCCTGACCACGATCGGCCTTCAGCATGACCTCTGGGACTGCAACACTGGGGACACTCGTGGTCTGGACTGTTAAACCAGGTAAGTGACCAACACAGTTAATAATATCAGTTGATCGTGGTCACTTACCTGTGTTTCTCTCCTAGAGTGTCTGAGATTGGGCGGTGCCCCGCCCCCCCGCCTGCAGTGTCTGCGAGCCACAGCTCCGCTTTGTTTTGTTTTATTTATTTAATAAATCTTTTGAACTTTCCTACTGACTGTCTCTCCTGAATACTGGGTCCATCTGTCCTCAGTTTCATGACAGAATGATCTGGCCAAAAAAGGACCCATCGGGGGACAGTCAGTAGGATAAGGTTGGTTTATCTTTTTTTGTTTTTGACCCTGTTCTGACATGCGGGAGGTTCTGTTTATTAGTCTGTGTTTTGGGTCTGTGTTCCGATGTCAGAAGCCCGCGTTCTGTTTGGGTTTTTTTTTTCTCTATGATCTGTGTCTGGTCTTGAACTTTCCTACTGACTCTCTCTCCTGAATACTGGGTCCATCTGTCCTCAGTTTCATGACAAAAATAAGGTTTAAATGAAAATCCAGTCAATGAAGAATGTATATTGTTTCTAAAAGGTGAACATCAGAGAGTTCTGTTAGATCATTACTCCATTGCTCAAAATATTGGTTTATTTAAACTGTAGCAAAACAATTAAGAATGAATGCCTACAATGACCACTAATGTCAAAACATTCTGCCGAAACAATACATTTTATACTCTGGCACATAGCCTCTTGAGTGGTTTACATTCATTTTCAGTTGCTTCAGCTTGTAGCTGGGTTTGAGAAAAAGTAAAATAAAATCATATTTTGATCAACTTACTACACAGATTTAGTTTTTTGACGTGTATTTTCCTGCTTACACTGTATAATTCTTTCACCCTTTTTGGGCAGATTTTTCAGTCATGCAAGCTTTTTTTTTCCCGATCTGGCTGAGTTTCAGCCTTACCCCCAGATTACTCCGTCAGCGCTCTATTCTCTAGCTTTTTCTCTGACTGGAGCTTTCTTTCCGAACATACGGCTTTATGATCAGTTTCACGCAAATTAATAGCGATATAATATATCGGACGAAATTGTTTTTATAAGCATTTTTTATTAAAGAATTATAAATACTTCGATAAACATACTAAAATAATTTTAGAGCCAATTAAGGCCTTGATTTAAAGAAAAAATGAATGAATTGTAATTATTTTTAATGATCCGCGGAAACCCTGGTTCATCTCGCGCATACTCTCTACGATCTCCAAGGAACTCAGAGCGGAGCGGACGGGACCACAGCGGCGGCTGTATGCTTTGCTTTGCGCAGGCGGTCTGGAGCGCAGCGGAGCGCTGACGGAGTATGTGGGATTTCAGGGTTATAGTGCGTCCTGTGTTATGTAGTATACAGGGGGTAACGAGGGGCGCTTGGTTGAATAAAAATCAAACATGTTTGTAAGTGCTTATGAGTGTTATCTTTCTGGTGAAGCAGAGTAACAAGCCAATTTACCTCAAACTTGTGCACTGCACATGTGCAAATAACGGAATAATTCTTCTCTGACTTTACTTCCGGATAGACTAGTCTTACCAGCGCCATCCCTCCTCAGGGCTGAGTCCAGTGTGTGGTTTTGGGACATACAGTAAGAGCAGTGAGATGGCATCAGAGTATTGACCCATGCAGTGTGAGAACAGATAATTTGAGTTGTGAACTTTTAAACCCTGAAGTTTTGCAGTACAGTTTGAATTGTAGCTGTGCACAATTGAAAATACTGTAGTGTATACCTTCCCTAAAAAATATATTTAAATAACTTTTTAATGAATAGATAATTATGGATCGACTGGTCGAAACCTGGGCTGCAGATAGCCAGGAATGCAATCCATATCTTGTAGGAACCCACCCCTTCCTGAACATGGGGCTGTCAAGGCTCAGAACAGAGGACCTAATATTCAAGGCAAGACAGACAGTTAGAAAACTCCAAAAATGTTTATTTAGAATTGGCGGATTGGCAGTGGCAGCTAGGGCGTCTAATGCAGGAACCTCTGCAGGAGAGAAACACAGGTTAGTGACCATGTTAATCTGGCGAAGGATGATTACGAACATGTGAGTGACTAACCTGCTCTTAAAGTGCAGTCCGTGCACAGAGGAAGAAGTTGATTCCGTAGAAAAGCATGTGTGATCAATCAATCATGTGTATAAATATAATTATGATACTGACTCTAGTTTTATAACCCTCCACCATGGGAAGTTTTTTATATATATATATATATATATATATATATATATTTTTTTTTTAAACAAAAAAGAGTGTTTAAGGCTCATTCCTGTATCCAGATCAAAATCTGGATACAGGAATCTTATAAAGACATTCAAACTTTGTAAGATAGGGATGTTTGGCTGAACAAGCAGTTCCTCCCAAAAACAGAAGGAGGCAACAGTAACTATTGATAGCTTCAGACTCAAAAAGTCCAGAATAATTATAATAAAGACAAAAATTCCAAATTATGCTGCTTGGCAGAGGTCTGCACTCTCTGACTGCTATTCTAGTTTTGAAATTATTTTATTCCTGCATTTTTTTTTTTAGTTAATTGTATATCTGCTTGTCTATGTCCCTATCTTCGGGACCTTTTAAAATTTCACTCTGTATCCAGAAGCTTACGATCAAATAATCAGCTATTACTGACAGTCCCTCGGACCCGACTTAAGAGGAAAGGAGATCGGGCTTTTTCTGTTGTTGCTCCAATTTTATGGAACAATTTACCTTTTCAAATTAAATCTGCCCACAGCCTGGATCATTTTAAATCGCTTCTTAAAACTCATTTTTATTCTTTGGCATTTACTTGAAGTGTTTTGATAATCTGTTTTTATTAATTAGTACTATTGTTTGTCCTGTACAGCACTTTGGTGCAGTTTTATACCTGTTTTTAAAGTGCTATATAAATAAATTTGACATTGACATTGACATATAACCTCATCACTAAAAAAGTAAGCAATACAAAATGCTTAGTACATAACAAGAGATGATGACAAAAACATAACATAAATATAAACATGAAATAAAATATTTTATGCAACAAAGCTATCAGTTATCAAAATGTATGGGTAAGTGACCCTTAAAGATGTTAAGTAAACAAACCAGTTTAGTATGTGTTAAGTGTCAAAACAAGATCATGTAGACCTAAAAAGACATGCTGAATTTTTTACTGCATACTGCACCTTTCTCTGTCACTTACTTGTCCGTATTATGCAGTTGATTTTTATATGCATATTAAACTTATGAGGCACAGAACTGAGCCTTAATAGAGACATATAGAGGGTCGCAAATAATGCCTAAAAGCTGTGACATTTCATTGTCTTGAAATTTATTAGTGATATTCTCATAGCAAGGTCATCTGGGCAGTAAAGGTTGTAGCTTTTACGAAAACCATTCTGGATCAATACACAGACCTTGAAATTAAATTATTTGGTAAATTGTTATTTAAAGATTTAAAATGAACTTTGATGGTGAGTCAAAACTTTAACCCGATTTATGACAAGATGGAAAGATATGAGGCTCTTTCACAGTGACAATTTAAACTGTCCATATTCAATAGTTAATTTGGACATGTGGGTTTTTTTGTTGTTGCAGATTTCTAGATACATATGAATTTAAAACCCGGATAGATATCATTGCTGGATAAAAAAAATCTGAGTTTGTTTTTTTCTTTTAACCAAGAGAGTAGAGTACACATTTAGTCTTTTTCATTCATGTTCAAAAGCATTGTGCACAAAAAATTATAAACCTTGAAAAACTCAAATACTAAAACCACAAACTTTTATATGTGTTATTTGGATTGAGGTGACAAAGTAGACAAAGTAGTTTTTATCAGTGAAGTGGCACAATAAAGATACATTTATAATAAACAAACATCTGAAAACTGTTGCATCAGAGGAGTTTGCCCCCTTGCCGTGTCTGGCTTGTTGCGAATTGCATTCATTTTCCCCTTGGTCTTAATCATGTGTTGCTTTACCACACCTCTTAGGACTTCACAGAGCAAAAAAAATCATTAATCAATTAATTTACACACAACTGAACAGATTTATATAAATTTTTTAAGGGGCGCAATAATTTTTATTCAGGCCAGTTTCATTCATTTAATTTTAACTCCAAATTATATAATATTATATAATAAACAAATGGGCTTCAAATAGGTTTAGAGTCTCTACGAGACATAAAACAGTTTTGATACAGAAACTAATTTCAGCAAAATATTTATTTAGACATCTTTGTTCCCCTAAGTTAACTTCCTGAGGATTAAACTTAAGTGATACATCTTCTGTATGTCTTGCCACAGCCTCCCCACAGACACAAAAATAATGCCGCAAGGCACTAGAACTCCATTGTTTCTTGAGAGAAATGCCTCAGGCTAGTGTTTAAGAGCTGCGTGGGGTGGGAGCATGTCGACTTAAATACCTTCAGTGGAGACATGTCATGGCCTCTTTTATCAGGTGTTTCAGTTGCCGAACTATAAAGCTCAGCCTTGTGTCGAACTATAAATTCCAAAACTGGATTTTAAAAATGAATGTTTTATTCTTTTTCGTCTAATGGGGGATTATGTATGAATTCTTATTTCCTCACAGTCAAGCTTAAAGTTCAAAATATTACTGTATTAAAGACTGAATACGTGTCATACTTATGTGTCATACGTGACTATGTAATGAAAGGAGACACTTGGCTTTTTACTTGAAGACAGTATAATTCCACCTTCTTTTTTGAAGATTAAGCTAAATTCTGGAGTATTTCAGTGGGCAAAAAGAAAGATAATTTAGAATATTAATGTTGATAATATTCAATCTTTAAAAAAGCAAAAATAGGTTTATTATTGTCCTCCATTTGGTGTTGACATATTTGATTTGGCCCCACTTAAGTGTTTTTAGTTGTGTGTTTTTGGTCATTATCCTGTTTCAAAAACCATCACCTGCACTAAAAAAAAATAAAAATAGAAAAAGTATAATTTTTTGGGATGAAACCAAATACAGTTGTGTAAATATCAAAAACTAACTATTAAATAAAGGGAAAATAATTTAAGTTGGTTCAGAAAACTAAGGTATTGATGATCTTTAACATTAGAGAATGAGTTGCCAGTACCCATACATTTAAGCTTCTGTTTATTTCAATGGGTGATTGTTTACAAAGTTCCTGGTTTTTGCAGTCAAAATGAGCAAATACGGTCAGAATTAAAACCAGTTCAACTTTGGTCGCATTTAAGCACAAGACATGTCTTAAGAAACTTGTGGAGGTTTATAGGATTGTGTTTCTGCTCTTGGCTAATAACATTACCTCCATTTTATAAAAATGTTGTGAATAAAACAATCAAAAGCTTACAAACCAAGGACAATCACCAGAAGTCACTGACATTTTCTAAAGTATACTCTTCTAAGTGGATGCAAATCTTTGTCTTTAAAGAGCATCATAAGAAACGTATATACAAATCTTTTATTTTTATGGTTTGGAGTAGTTTTTATAATCCTAACCTACCAAAACAGGAAACATTTACTGCAACTTCAAACACTAAGAGTAAGAAAGAGAAAAAAAAAAAAAAAACTATGGTCAACATGGAGCATGAATTAGTTGTTTCTGTATTTAATAAAAAATGTTTAGTTTCCCCTGTATAGAAAGTGTTATCTTTTAGATGTCAAAGTAAATCTATAAGACTATAGATTTAAAATTAAATGTGATTAAGAGCCATTTAAATTTAGATTCCTATCATAATCAGTTTTACCAAATAGCACATTTTTTCAGGCTGGTTTCAGGGTAAGGTTGGGTTGCATGTGAAACCAAATCTGATGATTGGTTACAAAAGTGTTTTAAATACAAGCACTAATAAATAAACAATATTAATTCACAAGTGCCATTAAGAGAAGGGTTAACAGGTATCAAATCACAAAAGTAGTTCCTTAAACTTTGATTCTTCTTTGCAAAGGATGTAAGAAAATTAAAAATGAAAATAAATAAATAAATGATATATGTTTCAAAGAAAAAATATAGATTTTTGTCAAATTTCCAACTTGTCATTGTAGAAGGTTAGTGATAATTAGCCTAATCATTTGATTTTTTTTAATTTTAATTACTGAAATATTTAAACCTAACTTACAAGAAACAAATTTAACTAACTGAAACAAAAATGTAAACATAATCTTTTTTTAAATATTAGAAACCATAATTTTGTCAACACCTGTTGCCCTCTTCTCTCTTTATTGATTGATTGATAGCCGTGACCTGAGAGAGACGGGGGTATCAGCCCCCAATTGCTGTACTGGTTCACTCATCACTCATCATTAATCTACCTGTATTGTTTAGCAATGCCTCTAGGAGAATGCTGTATTCCCAAATGCAAAAGCTAAACTTCTTACATCAGCTACTTGGACAACTTTAATTGTAATTTCATAGAAATTTCATTTTGTATAGCTTTTAGATAGTGAATGAGCAGCAGCTTAGCAGTGAAATTAACATTACAACTGCATGAATCTACATTTAAAGGCAACAAACTTCAGCAAAAGTAAAGGGACAATGTGTTAGAATTACTGTCATCCAGGAGTGAAATGGAGCTATTTTGCTCACACGAAAAATCTGTCGTAGAATATGGCTGACTCAAACACGTATTGTGGCAACGGTAGCTGCCGTGCGTCAAAAGGCCTCAACGACACAGATTTAACCATGTCATTTAAAGTTAGGTGAAGCACTAGTTTTACTGAATATGTATTTCTGATATCTCAAAAAAAAAGTTATTTTTTTCATTGTCTAAATGAACATTTCAAACAAAATGACATCCTTCACATCTAGAATAAATATTCTGGATGTCTATAAATTTATTTCAGATCTCCATATTCCTAATATTACTAGTCAGCATTTGTATTATTTTAACTATGAAAAAATGTTTTGTCATATAGCATAAATACATTTTCAGTCAAGCTGATAAATGTCAGACTTAAAATTTGTAAACATTTCTAGATATATAAAACTTAATTCTTACTAGTGTAATTTTGTTTTATTTACTTTCTAAAATTCAGTTTCTGCAACAAAAATGCAATTTAGAAAATATAATATTACAGTTAGGTCTAGGAGTGCGATTTTGATGAGAAAGAATCTTATTTTAATTCAATTCAATTCAATTCAGTTTATTTATATAGCGCCAATTCACAACATGTCATCTCAAGGCACTTTGCAGTTCACCATATCATACAGTCAAATTAATTAAAAGTTTTCTATCTAAGGAAAACCAGTTGATTGCATCGACTCATTGACTCAAATGCAATCCCTTACACTAAGCATGCTTGTAGCGACAGTGGAGAGGAAAAACTCCCTTTTATTGACCAACAAATGGAACAACAGAGAGCAGTGCTTTTAATAAATGTAAAAACTGCATTAACACCTTAACTCAAGCATCTTCTCCTTTGACATCTTCCTCTCCTTTGTAGCTGTCTTTTGAACACGTTCTCCTTTTTTATTTTTTTTGCATTTCTACCTTAAAATCTCTGGTTCCGGTGGGATGAAATAGGCACTTCCTGTTGTTTGTTTTCATGGTGACTTGTCAAGTTAGTTCTCCACTGAGAAGGACTTTTCACACTTGTTGCGCATGCGGTAACTCTGAGTGGATCTAGTTAAATTTGATTGAACTAATTGATAGCAGCCGTTCTAAAACCGAACACTCAGAGTTCCTGACTTTAGGATAGATCAATTTAGAGTTGCGGATTTGAATCTGAATTTGTTAAAACTGCTTCATTATTTTGTTCTGTTCTGTGGTTTTTTCAATCACACTGAACTGCAAGCAAGCCAAAACACGTTATTGGTAATATTTCGTCACTTACCGGAGTCTGGACTTTCTGGAGGAGAGGCTGTTGTGGCGCTTAACAAACAGGTGACCAGCCTAATGTATAAACTTAAATTCTTCGATTCTGAAAATGTATCTTATTATTAATGGAGGTAATAATGCTCTAATAATAACACCTATATAAATGCAGTCATTAAATTCAGGCAGTAAAAAAGATAAGTTTTTACACTTTTAACTATAAATTGCCGAAACTTTAAACAAAAATAGGAGGCTTTAATGTCATTGTGCAGAACATAAAATGTGATTTTGATTGACAGCATCTCTTTAACAACATTATGTATTGCTATAGCCTTTGAATCAAAAGCCAACTGCAAAAGTTCTGCTGCATTTCACATTTTATTTACAGTACATTGCAGGCCTGGGTCTTGCAGCAGGATAATGGCACAAAACACACTCTAAAAACACTGAAGAATGGGTCAGAGGAAAACATTGGACTGTTCTGAAGTGGCCCTATATCAGCCTGACCTAAATCCTAATGAGCATCTTTGGAAGGAGCTGAAAAGGGCCGTCTGGAAAAGGCTCCAAACCTGAGACAACTGAAGCCGTTTGCCCATGAGGAGTGGACCAAAAATACCTGCTGAGAGGTCTCATTGCAGTTACAGGAATCAGTGAATACCTCAAAAGGTAAAGTAACGAAACATTATGTTAAAGGCACAATCATTTCTTTCCAAGCCAATTTTATTAGTTTTTTTTTTATAATTCTGGGGAAACATAATTGAAAAGTAATGTCATACTTTAATTTGTTGCATCTTTTAGAATATAATTTTTTTTCAGATTCAAGGTATTTCTGTGACCATTGTTGGTTTTTCTTTTATTAAACAAGGGATACCAACAATCTAGTCCAGCTGTGTGTTTTTGCCATAAACGAGCAGAGCGGTAGACATGTTTGAAGCATGGGTGACTTTGTATCAAGCTCAAACATGAAATCAGGCAGAAATTGCCATGGTCTCTGGTGTTTTGTTGGTGTCATAATGGCAACAGTAGGGAGTCCAAGTAGGTGGGATGTCTGTAGTGTACTCTGTGGGGTAGAAGCATGAAGGACTCTAAAATTATTAAAGTCTTTACTGCTAGAGGTAGACAAGCAAAGACTTATGATTTGCATTGAGAATGACCAAAATAGACAGGTTTAGAAACTGGATTCAATTATTTTGATAAAAATGAAGATGCTTGGCTGAGATGGTTTGGATATGTGTATGAGAGTTAAATGGAATGCTAAATTAAGTGTGTAAGAGAACATTTAGAAGAACTTGATGGCAGCCTATAATTCACTGTGGCTTAACCCTAACAATTTCTTGCAATTACAGCATCGTTGTATTATAAAAAATAAAAATAAAAACTCCAAACACACTGTACTTTATTCCAGGACATGACATTTATTTTACAACTTAGGATAAAGGATGCCATTTAGAATAACTGGTCATGACAAAAACCTGGAACTCTTGAGAGCAAATCATTTCAAGCTTATATACAGTCATTGACATCAAATCAGATGTCAGAAATGTAATTTCATAAAAAGCACATTAAGGGACCTACAACTCACTGAAAAAAGGACATTTTTGGTCCAACAGTAATCTGTAGCTTCACACCATCAACCTCTGAATTGGTCTAGAAAATAACACCGTAAAAATCCACACAGTACAAATAATACTGAACTTGTAAGTAGCAAGATATGCCAACATACATTATTTATTAATATTATTTTTTACATTGAGTTTTTAACTTTATTACCTTTAAAACTTTAGCTCCTTCATGATAATTCTGATGGGCTTCTAAGCAAGTACTGTACATGTTAAAAAGACGACAAGTAAGAATTTTGGGTTTAAGGAAAAACAGATGCCTGAAATTTCATTGTGGCATAATGGTAAATAAACAACATCATGGTTCGATTAAGGGCCTTAAAACCAAACTTGATCTTTTTAAATCAAATTTCCTTCATTGGTTTAGGCTCACAGAAAGTGCAGAATCATTTTGGAACACTATCTTTATCCATTAAACTTTAAAGTAGTTAGCTTTGTTAATTGGGGACATCAATTAAGCCATAATGACTGAAAGTAACCAGACCTAACATTCTCATTGCTTTACATGAAAACATGCACAGCTTCATAATATGCAAAATACAGTAAAATATATTTATTCTAAAATAAACAGTGATGAACACAAGAGCATAGGTCAGTTTGAAAACAGCAGACTACTGCTAGAGGCTCAGTTAAAATGCAGTGCATTGATGAAATAACAATTATTCAATGACTCTATAGTGCTGAGTCTGTTGCACCAATCTGTAGAAATGTGTAAAAGCAACCATAACAATCTGTTTCCGAGTTATTGCAAATAAAACCTTTTTTATTCAAATTCAATGAATAATTACAATATATGGTGTTAAATCTTATATGAAACAGCTGTGGCACAACCTGTGTTGACAGATTGAGACTTAAGAGTTTTAGTGCAACAAGAATATATCATGCCATATCATCGATATCACTGTTTATCTAACTTTTCAAGTTCCTTCACATAGATCAGATGGTCTTCTGGTGACTTTCCATGTGTTTTACAAAGATGCAATTTGATTGCATGTTTGCTCACAAATGTCCGGTTGCACAGTTTGCACTGATACGCTGAGCCAGTATCATCTTCATTAAGTCCAGAAGACGTTAACGTCTTTTCCGCAATTCTGGTTACTGCCTGCTGTTCAAGTAAGTCTAGAGAAAGTTTGGAGAGGTCCTTTAAGGTAAATCCCAAGTGGGTCTCCAAATGGTTAATATAGGACAAGGGAGTCCTGAACTGTGAAGCACAGTCACTACACAAAAACAGAGGTTGGCCAGAGTCAATGTTTTTGAGGAACTTTGTTCCACCTGTCCTTTTTAACTGGTACTTTACATTGGCCAGCCAATGCGAAATAGTGGTCATGGAGAGACCGGTAAATTTACAAATGTGTACTCGCTCTTGAGGTCCCAGGTCACTAATTATGAACTTTCCCTCAGGTGTCTCCCGAAGACTAGAGGCAAACTGGGCCTGGAGAATCAGGAGGTGCTGAGGATTCCAGTTTGACTGTCGGCCTTTCCTTCTTTGGATGGGAGAGAGCTCCTCCATGCTGTCATCAAAAGTAAAGCCGTCTATGTCTGATTTCTCTGAGACAGAGGATGGTGTAGTAGACTTAGGTGTTAAACGGCCCGTGAGATTTTTAACCATGTCCGAAATATCCATCAAAGCATTCTCTCGAAGGGGTGAAGATGATGATTGGGAGAAATTTCTAAAAACTGCTTTAACATTGTTTGCATTATTATTGTTTGGTGTTATAGGATTAGCTTTAGCTGAACCAACATTGCTGGTTTTGGATTTTGTTAAGTCTATGGGCTGATCATTATTATCATTATTATATTGACTTGATGGCTCTGCTTGTTTAGTGTGGGCATAGCTGCTCATCTTATAAAGCATTGTAAATGGGTCCACAGAAGGTCTTGGAACTTTTGCGGCTTTCCCCAAATGGTTATTCATAACAGACTGCAAAGCACTGAGAGGGCTCACAAGAGATTGCTCAGATAAATTATCAGTGATAATGCTAAGGCTATTGCAGCCATTGATACCTGTTTTCTGTGGTGATTCATCCTCAGTTTTTATCTTTACTTCTGTTTTAGGCTCAGTTTGCTCTTCTGTACCTTTTAGATCAAGAGGGATCTCAACTTTAGAGATTTGCACTACTTTGGGGGCAGCATCTGCACTGGCCTTGGTACTTTGCGATGGTGATTTTGTAGACATGCACTTAGTTTCATCTTTTTCATCATTTGTAGAATTACTCCTTGTCACCTTTTCCACAAGCTCCTCCATAGCCAGCACATTGTTTTTTTGGCTAAGAGGTGGAGAGGGGCTATTTGGTGAATGGATCAAAGAGGCCATGTCAGAGGACAATACCTTCAAGTTGGAGTTGCTGAATAGAGGTTGAACCGGTGCACAGGAGGACAAAGTAGACTTAAGGGATCCATGGAGCTGATACGCAGCGTGAATGCTGGGGTAGCCACCCCATGTTGGTGCTCCTGTTTGGGCCTTGCTGATTGCACTTGACACTGTATTCTCCAAAGACTTTAAGATGTCTAGGCCACCCTTTGGTGTTTCTTCTAAGTCCTCTTCTGTAAGGTACTGGTAAGATCTGGTCTTAACAGGCTTGTCAGACTTTTCACTTGGGTCTTCATATTCCTCTTTAATTTTTTTATCAGTTTCGCCTAATTCTACTTTCTCTTCCTCTGCCTCATTATCTATTTTATCCTCATTTTTCTCTTTGGGGCTGCATGGCTGCGAAGGGGAGTCAGACTGGGGCTGGCCATTGGGCGCCGGGAGACGAGTTGTGGTGGGAGGCAAAGGAATCGACTGAATTTTCTCTTCAATTACAGGATCCAAAACTAATTGTTTACCCTTTTTAGAGGCTGAATTTGTGACTTTCAGAAAATGTCCAGTGACCATCATGTGGGCTGTAAGCTGTTGCAATGTGTCATGGGAGCTGCCACATTCCATGCATTTGAGAATTTGCGCCTTTCGGGCTTCAAACTGCCAGGTATAACTGGCCCCATTTTGGTAACCATATCTGTTATTAGGAGTGACATAGGGATTAGCTGCTTTTTGGTCTTTTGGAGAGTCTCCAAAGAATATGCCAGGAGACACAGACTCTGGTGAGCTTGGGGACATTAAGTCTTGAAATGCTCTTTTTTTGGTTGGGGGTACAAGTTTAGATGTGAGAGCTGGCATTGGTTCTTTTAGAGGCACTTTCTGATAGTGTTTAGTTTTGATCATGTGAACACTAAGATCTTGCAGGGATTCAAAAGAGTGGCCACAATACATGCACTTGAGAACTTTCTGAGCATCTTCTTTGCCTTCCATCTCCAACAAAGACCGCTTACGTGGTTTGGACCACTTCTTACTTCGATCATCCTCTGGATCTTTGTTGTCATCACGGTAGTGGCCAGTCTCATTCATGTGCACAGTCAAACCAACCAAGGTATCATAGGCAGCACTGCAGTCCTTACATCGAAACTTACTGGCTCCAGTAAAGACTGGCCCGTACAATTTGTTGTTCTGCCTGTAAAGCTGCACGGTGCTGAAGAGGCTTGGCTCAGGAAGGAGTTGGTATGGATTTTGCTGAAGAGTTTTTGCTAAAGCTGCCTGATGCCAGTCATAGGCTAATCCTCCAGTGTTGGCGGAGCTAGTGCCAGTGCTGCTGTTGCTTGAGACTGTCCGTGTAGTCGTGCTGCTGCTGTTTACTTGAGTGGTGACTGGGGTATCATTACCACTAAATCTGCTCTTTAGATGGCTGTGGTTTGAACTGTGATTATTCAGAAACCCATTGCTGCCTTTGTAATTGCTACCTCTACCATTGCTAGCTGCCAAATTATTACCTTGTTTACTTTTAAGCATATCCACAGCAATGCTGGACCAGGCGGCATCTGAAATGAAGTTTGCATAGACAGCTTTCATTTTTGTCAGACTGTCCTGAAGAGAGAGGGCATCCATTGACTCAGTGCCTTCCCCAAGCTTTTCCTCTAGCTTCTCTTGATCACTAGAGGTGGAAGTGGTGGTCTTAAGATCCACCAGTTGATCGCTCGTAGTACTGAGAGGGGAAGCATATCCAGCATCTTGGTTAGTGCCATTGCTAAGGGGAGAGTTCTGGCAGCTATAGGGTTCCCTTGGGTCTTCATCATCATTAAAGATATAGTCTCCATCTTGACCATCAAGGGAAAGACAATCGTCCATGAGGTGCTCGTCTTCATCAGGTTTCCCTGTTTTAAACTCATCGTCAGGTCCATAAGCTAGAAGAAAAATAAAAAAAAGAGAGTGTTAATTTGGATACTTTTCTATCTTTATTTTGTTGCATTTGACCAACAAGAACAAAACTTGTACAATATGTGGGTGGTGGAAGCAGTAATCCATCAAAAATATTGGTATTAGTCTTCGGACAGAACTAAGGTTTGCAATAATAAAAAGTCCCACATCCACAATCTCAAAATTACAGAAAATCTTTCTCCACTCCAGTCCCGAACTGAAATATTGTCTAGTGTTTACAATATTTCAGGCAGCTGGGATAAGGAATAAAAAATTATGGGAAGCAATCTTTTTTTTCTGAAATCAAAAACCACAAGACACTTTTTGTAATCAAATTTGTCTAAGTAGATACAAGAATAACACATACATAATATGTTTTCGAAAAACAGCATATAGCAAAATTCTACTTCAAAGAAACAATTTGTCATTGATGCAAGAGATTTTTTTTACAGGGGATTATGAGCAAGATTTTTAGTTTTTGTAATAGCATATTCAATTTAATTTCAGAAGAAATGAAAATTACCCCAAAAAGGTTAGAACATTTCCTTTTTTTTTTCTTTTGTTAATATGTTCCACATTTCAATGATCTGCTTAAATTTCCACATACTGCGTATTAACAAGTTAGAAATAGTGGAACGAAATGCCAGTTATACCAGGCTTGCCAAGCCATGCTTGGCTTGAGTTGACTTGGCATCGGTTGTGGAAGTCCGCACAGCATGATGTTAGGAAACGGCTAGTGGACATGAGAAGACATGTTGTTATCGCCTGTGCTCCCTGTGTGCTCAGACTGCCATGTTATATCATTTTAGAAAAGCAAATGCCTGCACAGTTTACAAATATAACCATGTTAAAATACATTTAAGATAACCTAGGTTGCAAAAGGTTTAAAAAAATTTAAAAAGGCTCACTTTTAACCTATCCCTCATAAGATGCTTGTTTAAAGTGCCATAGTATCATCGGTGAGGAGGTAGAGTTGCTGTCAGCTTCAAACAACTGTAGCTTTCTCTCCTATGATCAGAGTGGACATAACTGTTGATGTCCCTGAGGTCCCCAAACATCTGGGAAATAAGCCTGAGGTCTAACACCTGGCTGTTATAAGGAAGAGCATCAATACGTCTTTCCTACTTGAAATCACAGTGCACTTTTGCAAAGATAATTGCTTTTATGTCTTAACAGTGACACATCTTACACCTGGTTTATGTCTCTGTGTCCCTGGAAACAGGCTCCTCTAACAGAAACATCAGCTGTGTGCTGATGTTTGTGCTAACCCCAACTCTTTCTACGATGGTATATTTAGTCTTTTCTGAAGGTCATGGACATTCCTATTCACACTTCTTGTAATATGATTCACTATTTTTACTATTAATGGTAATGCATTTTTTATATATTTTACATATGTTGCACTGTACTTTAAGTGCACTTTAAACAAATTTGTGTAAACAACTTGTGTATAGATATTAGTAAAAAAAAAAATCTCTCAGTTACTAATGAGTGAGAATTGATGAATAAATGTAGTTTGTGAGTTCACATCTTTTCAAGTTTTTGTTGTTGTAACTCCTTCAAATGATCTCATCCTCCCCATCAATATGCAAACCACCGTATTGAAATGAATGCAAAGACAAAGTCAAAGGGAGAAGAGTAAAGACAAAACATAGAGAGAGAAACCTGACAGCAGTACAAATACACACACAATGCCAGCACACTAACACTAAAGTCTACTCTTTTCCTGCCATCCTCTGTATGTTACCCTGACAGGCATCAGTGTCAGGAGTATGTAAGTGTCAGCCCAAGGTGTCAGTGTCCACACAAACAAGCCAGAAAAGCGATGGGAGGGAAGGAAGTGCAGCAGAAAGTAACAACAACAAACACAAGTCAGCCATTTTTTTTTCCCTTTTCACCCCTACTCGAGCCTCCACCTCCTCCTCTTCCTTCACCATCTGTGTCAGAAAAGCTGCGGGTGCCACCGCCGGCTAATAAGGCAATCAGAGATGGAAAAGATGCTGACATGGCGGCTTTCAAGCGTCACTCAGAACAAAAGAGGAAGCAAAGGGAAGGAGGGAGAGCAGGATGGGAAGGGGATTAAAACAGGAGGCTGGAGGGGAAGGATGGGGGGGAGAAAAGTGTCTGTTGTGGTTGTCAATCAAAAACGTAAGCCCACTTTGTGCTGTCAGGGAGGATAGGCGAAAGAGAAGTTCTGAAAAGAGAGGAAGAGAGATGTGTTTAGGCTTATGAACAAGAGGTGTGTGTGTTGGTGTATCTGACAAAAAAGAAATCAATTGGACTAAAGTTAAACAGCTTAATAATATCAGGAAAATAAAATCGTGACAATAATCACATCTCTTCATTGCAGCTTCAACTTTCATAGAACATACCGCAGGTGTGGCCGATCAGTTGTGGGTGCGCATTGCACATGTTTGTGTGTATCCTAAGTGTCACGGTGTGTCAGGTGCAAGCAGAGCTGCAATGTGGCTGGTGGGGGGAAAGCGAAGCCATCTGTGTCTGGAGAGGATCCTGTCACTATTGTTGTGCCCAGAGAGTCCAGGATTTTTTGCTGTAGACAGGTGACACCACAGTAGGATATCCCCTCCCTTTTTTCTCCCAACCCCAGTGACATACGCACACATGCACACATGTACGCCTTCTTCTCGAAACACCATTTCTCATCTAAGGCAAAAATATTCGACGGTTATGCATGTATGTGCAAATGCAAGGCTTAACAAAAGTTGTGTTAAAAAAAAAACAAAAAAAACATAAAAATTTCCTCTACAGGATATGGTTGAATGAGTGATCTATATACTTATGAGAATCCAAGTAATGCACCAATGTCAGTTTTTATCTTCTATACAAAGCAAATATGCTCTTAACCAGCTGCACCAAGCAATATATCAAATGTTATCCTTAAGCACTTGACTAAAGGTAATTATAACAATCTCCAATATGTGTTTTGATCATAAAATATCAGAATAGACAGTTTTTGATAGTTAAATCGTTCATTGTATTTTAACTGTCTTTAAAAGCTGCACACATGCAACTACAGAATATTTATTTATCACTATCTATTTGTAGTTGATATAATATGGAGCAAAAAGTGTGGATCAAAATCATGTTACAAGGTATGTCAGTTTTATTTTTCTTGTCAAAAGTCAATTTAGTTGTAAGAAAAAGTGCCAGAGTAAGCATAGTTGAACGCAGCGCTGACATGTCCCTTGTTGACCTCTGCCAGGCAGCAGGCTGAAAGACAAAAACTGCACTTTTTCCTCCAATTGAGCTGAAATATTACTGATCACAAAATGAAGACAGTCATAATTGGGAAGTTAAACCTTTACTAGGAAAAAGTTATTTTAAATTACAGCTATACAGACATTGGCCTTACGTCTATTGAGCAGCGGAATTCACATAAAATAGAATGGAATAGAGTTAGTACTCAACTAACTAAACTAACTAAATTGAAATATAATGGGCATCTTTCTATATTTCATCGAATCCACAATAATAAACAAATGTGAATAATATCAAACCTTTAATACCCAGATATTTGTAGTTGGTAATATTTGTTAGCTACACCATCAATATTTGTTTGCTTTTAAATAAAACATTGAGATCGTACTATAGATTTAGTCAGTAGTAGTATTTAGTAATAGAAATGTAAGTTATTTGTTGTTTTTGTACTACTTTTCTAGAAGGGGTCTTTTAGAGGAATCTTATGACTGTCCATGGCTCAATCTTAGAATATTTTTTATTGCTTTACAATGATGCTTTCAAGCTTATAAAAAGAGTTTTATTTAGTTTTCTTTAGACTTACAGCAGTCATTGTTGAAAATCATCACATGTAAGTCCTTCTCCAAGCATTCCAAAATGTTTCAACATGGGTAAGTGTTGTCACTAAAATGAAAATTTAGTAAATGCTTATTGAGGAAAATGTTATGTTTCAAGATACCAGATAACCTGACCATGACATGGCACCGACAACCTCAGCCCAGCTTCTTTTCCTCTTTTTTTTTAAGTATACACACACACAGCACACACCCATTCCCCTTTAAGCCTTTCTCATTTATTCATGTTGTCTCAGAGAAGAGGGCAATCCCCACTCTCATTTGCAGTGCTAATGTCCAATTCCAGCAGCCTTCACCCTGCTGATTTACCCAGTGTGCCGAGCTCCCGCATCTGTGGCGGGGCGGCCAACAAGGCTCCCTCAGAGCGTTTAGCGGCCCTTCAAAGAGGCAGCTCCGGCGTGGCAGTCTTATTTCTCTCTGCCGTTTCGCTTTGTCACCGGTCCCTCCATTCCCTGCCACTCACCTCTGATGGCTTTGGACAGGCCTGATCAGTGTGTGTCATTGACCTGTGGGGTGTGCATGACTGTGTGCGTGTTCGGGCAGAGAGAAGGCTGTAAATAAAATGACATTATTATTTCCTCTGTCCTATCATGTAGAAAAGCCAATTATGGTAATGCTCAGTAATGTCAGGCAATATCTGTCTCCTCCCTACTTTTCCCATCATTCTGTCCATTCCTGCTTCTCTTTTCAATGCTGAACTTGTGGTTGTGGTTTCATGGGACTTGACAATCTCTTTGGACTTGTCTGATGACGGCTGAGATGAATGCAAACTGGCAAAGACCAACAGCCTGTCCTAACCTAGGTTTGTTACCCTTTAGTTAAGTTGAATGTTTTCTGCAAAGCATGTCACGAAAATTCTCATGAATTCTACAAAATACTTAAAATGAAGAACATTTTCTCCTAAGCAGAGACTTGTAAAGGCTTACCTAAGAGTACTCCCTGCCCCCTCCTCCCTAAACCCACATGAAGCAGTCCACCATATGGCACAACAGCTCTGGGCTTTCCTGTAGCTCATATGTTGGACAAATCCACCATCTCAGATTTTCAAAGCGCTACTATATTGGGGAAATTAAACTATTCAGAACAGCCTCATCCTCACAGTGGTTGCTGTACAGTCAGGCAATTGTTTCTATTTTTGTAGAATCCTGCTGCATTAGATAAAAGAAAAAAAAAACATTGAATAATTAGAGATTTTGCCATCTTTCCTTCACTATAGCATGGAGAAATGTGCACATTTTCATGGGAAAAAAGATGTTGCTAAAACGCTGGTAATTGGCATTTTCTTTTTGGCAAGAATGCAAATTAACTGTCAAATGATATGTTTGGTGTCCATTTTTTCACTTTAACACTTGTATCAGGTTCCAAACTGAGGTGTTTCTACAAAAAAAAAAAAAAATAAATAAATAAAAACAACTATTTGAACTTTATGCTCATTTAGTCATTTAGAACATTGGCAGTCAAAGTAATAAGTGGTAAGTTTATGAACTAGGGCAACTAATTCTTAAGGCTTGTCCTAACAAGGATCACTCTAATGAAAGCCAATAGAAAAAGAAGTAACATCAAACAGAACACAATCATGGTGACATTAGTCAAGCCAGGTGTTCTACTTTTTAAAACTAAACCAACAGATTCTTATTACACTTTAAATTAATTCAAATAAGAACCCTGAGAAAGGACTGGTGTAACATTAGGTTTAATATGGGCTCTATAAATCATATGGTAATGATTTGCTTTCTCTTCATCCACTTGTTCCATCCTCAAAATATTAGCTTTTATCTGCGTATCAAAAGAACTTGCTTTTGGTAGTTTACCTATTTTACTCAAGCTTTTACCCTTTTTACAGAATTTGAAATCACTGTTTTCTGCAAGTTGTGCAGTTTTCAAGCATTAATAATCATTTATTACCATTAAACCTGTGTTTAGACAGCATAAATGAAATAATGCTGGCATTGATGTTAACAGCTTTGATATAATAGAGGATTATTTTAGGGTTACCCCCAGTATTAAGGACAAAAAGATCTACCTGTATATTTTTCCTAACCTACTTATGAGGTTTTAGTCTTTGGCCATTTGTATCATACCATCTTCTGATGGCCAATTTGAAGGTTTGGCCGGAACAATGGATCAAAGTTTTATTAAATGTGTTTTAGTTGGACAAGTTTGACTTACTTTATCATGTCAGCAAGTGTTAGCCATGGTTTGTGCCAACATGAGACTTAAAGGTGGAGGATTTTCGTGAATTTTTTAAAAGATCCGCTCTCTCCACTTTTTAGAAAAAAAATGCACATGCCCAATCCTGTACCTGCCTATTAAACACGTGTTGGAGAATGCATAAGCCCATTTTATTGGTGCAGGCTCTGTTTAAAATAAGCTGTTAGCATGGCTCATTCAAGGTTACTTTCGAAAAGAAGATTTGCAATTTTTCCACTAAGTCAGACTCACCACTGGTAAGTGAAAATGGGGATGAGTCTCACATAAACAAATCACCAGAACGATTATTGACAATTAAATCTAAACAGTCAAAACCCACTTCAAGGGAGCATACAAATGTTTGCGAAATTCATACATTTATCGCTGTTTCCATCAAGCTCTTCTAATGTGATATTTAAAAATGTGCAAAAAAAAAAAAATGTTAATGGAAACACATTCTTCTGTTAGGGATTATAATAAAAAAGACACACAACGTGCTGAAGGTTTTTGATAGAGGCTGTACTTTTGAGTTCAACTAAATCAAAAGTACACCAAGAAGGCACTTTGAGGCTTTTACAAAACAAAATGTTGGGAATAGATCAAATGCTAAATGTGAAGAAACAATCAGAGATTTCAGTATTTAACCTACCAAGATTAGATAAAACATCAAAAGAGAAAATTGTCCAACAGGCATTTCAATCCTAAAGCCTGACATTATCCTAACACTCATACAACAGTTTCGATGATTGCATCTCATTGAGCTGAGAGCAAACAAAGAAATACAAAAGTTAAACTCCTTGTAAATCTTATATCCTATAGGAAAATATAATGTACAGTTAGGTCTATGAATGGTCATAGTGCCAACAGTTTTAGGATTGAAGTATATTTTTAATTTGACTAACATTAGGATGTTGGCCTCGATTTCTTACATCCTTAAAGACTTGATGCTTATAACCCAATGAATTGTCAAATGACAGTCGTAAGACGAAAAGCTAGAAAGAGCGGCTTTGTTGTTAAAGAACCATTTTCAAAAACATTTTAAAAGCTTTTTCAATATTTACTTCTTTTACATTATTTTATTATTTAAATAAGAAATAGCAAAAAATCAGTTTAATTTAAAATGATCTTCAATATTATTCAGAGGTTTAATTTTGTGCTTCACTATATATATACATGCCCTATTACATACTTTGTTGTCCTGAAGGCAGATATTACTTTCCGCCTTCCTGTGCCCTGAAAAATGATACATAAAGTAGTGAAGACGGGTTGGATGAACATAGTGTTCCTATGCATTTATGCGGTTTCAGTCTCATTACTCTCATTTATGAGGAGACTGTAGGTTGCTGCACCACTTTTGGCACAGGAACCTGCTCTCCTTGTCTTTCTGAGACATAATTTTTTATGCGTCTATATGAGTTTATGTTCATCCTTTCCCCTTCAAGAAGATTATCAGCCACAAATAAGACTCTTCAAAAAAAAAAAAAAAAAAAAACAACTTTGCAATTATGGGAACAAATTTTGCTAAAAGCATTTTTAAATCATTTCGACATCTCAGATTCCCCCTTAGATTACCTTCATAAAATATATGGATTTATAAAGACACAAAAATACTAAATCAGTGAAGAAATAAACTACTTCCCCTCAACCTCCTTGAATTGTCAGAGCGTTTTGACATTCCACGTTAGTGACGTTGTTCTATAAATCACCTTCTCCCTGAACTGTCAGTGCCCACTTGTTCTGAGATGAAACAGCAGCCGTTGGATCATTGGTGCAACAGATTCAAACCCTTTCTGCTCAACTCTACTGCAAACATTCCTGCTCCACAGCCACCATCACCCCACCTTAACCAAATCCTATGATCATTGCTGTGGTGCTGCACAGACATTTGTTACACAATCTGGTTTAATTTATATGCAAAAGAATGGATAAAGCATTAATGATGCTAATTACCAATGATGTGAGAGTGGTTTATTCCATGTAAGCCAAACAATGACTCAGTATAGGCAGAAATCATTTGTTAAACAGATTCTTCACCCTATCTTTTTTTGTTTATTATAAAAAAGCCTCAGGGTTTAGTTTATATAATCTTAATTTTCTGTTTATTCTACATTCGGGTGAATAAAGCTAATAAGGGTATGGTTGAAGTGTGTAGCTCCTTATGTATTTTTACCCTCCCCATTTTGCCATGTTATATTTGCTAAATTTAATATATTTTATTGAGATTTTATGTTGCAGATCAACAAAAAGTAGGCCAAAGATGTAAAATCAGTATGAAATATCACAAGCTCCTGAAGTTATCACATATGTAGCTCCAACTTCGCTGGGCTAAGTGGAGGACCAACGTCAACTTCTCAACCAACAATTAAAAGTGGAGGGCATTGGGTAAAGCATCTGTGCCATGACAGAAAAAAGATATAACACCAATAGGTGCAGCTGATTTGTGAGTTAATGCACTTCATGGAGCCCAGTTTAACAATCCTCTGAGAGGAACCATAAACACTCTTTTAGAAGCACAGCTAACAGCAGCCAAATGTTGCTCCCACCACTAATTGTTGGATTAGACTGAAAACAAAGAACTATCACAGTTACTGAGACACGGCTCTCGTTTGACATGAACGGATCAGTACAGTCTGACAGTCTGTCTGCGTGACATTCTGTTCACTGGGGATTATAACTATTCACATAATTGATTCCGTTCACCTTATTTTATTATTCAGAAAACTAAAAGCTTCCTGTTTCTTTATATTTATGTGTTTATAATGTGTTAAAAAAAACAAAATTTTTAAAATATATTGATGGGCTCTTTTATTTTTTATTTTTACTGCTGCACTTTAAGAAATGGAAATTTCTTGAGAGCTGTACTGAATGAAATTTCATTTTGGATACACCCTGAGTGTAAAAAATGACAATAAAGTTTGTCCAAGTCTATTTTAAATTTAGCATACTTTAAGAAAATCTATAACCTGCATTCCTACTTTCGATGTCGGTTAAAATGAGGGCTTTTTTAAACTTTTTTTCTTGTCGCTATACCATGATAGACTTATAGTTGTTATTATCAGAATTTTCCTTCCTGGACTGTGAATCGTTATAGCTCCTCAAGAGTTTCTCTTTTCATTTTTTAAAATATAAATTGAAGAAACGCTTAGGATTTGGGCTACTTTTTTCTAATGTAATGCTGCTTTAGAAGCATTTACAGCATTTATACTGCCAACATCATTATTAATTCCGCTGGAGCCAGACTGTATTCAGTTTACAGAAGTCACTTTTCCCAACATTAAACAACACCAGGATTTTGAAAACAATTAACCGAAAATGGACTACATTTACTGAAAGACCATATTATATTGAAACATTAAGAAGTATGTATTTATAAGTGTTAATAGTATCAATTGCACACATTAGATCATTGATCAATCAAAATAAGCAGCAAATATAGCTTTTCGATAGTGGTGTCAGAAGAAGGAGTTTACCCTGCAACCAGAGGGATGTTGGTTCAAACCCCCGGCTCTGGCTTTTAGTGTCACACTTCACCTGCATTGCCTACTGATGGTGGTTAGAGGGTCTGGTGGCACCGCTGTACCGCAGCCTCGCTTTGTCATTGAGCCCCACGGCAGCTGCGGCTACAATGTAGTTTTCCACCATCAATGAGTGAGTGTGTATGAATGACTGAAATCTCGATGCAAATAACAAAAAAGTGAAACAACCACGAAGCAGGCTTAAACAGGAGGAAACTAGGCTTTCACTGAAGACGAAAGTCCAGTTGCCGTTTTGAGTTTGCCTGATACCTGAGAATTTACAGTTAGAAAGTGAAGCAGCTTTTAACATTTTCAAATCCATGGAATGAGTTGTTTGGTCTGATGTCTGCTTTTATGACTGGCTTTTATCACGAAATCTGTGCATGTTTCTTAAGCTCAATGCTTTCCACCACAGTGGGGAGGATGCAGTGTAAATTAGAAGGATGGATACGTTTAAAGAGCAGTGAAGTACAGCTTGGCCGACCGCAGCTTGGTGATGCTGGTCACAGTGTTAATCAGAGGTAAAAGTGCTTAATTATTAACATTCTGGCCATCCTTTAAAGCTTTTATTTAAAAAAAAAAAACACATTTTGTTGATGTATTTATTATGTTTCTAAGAAAAAAATACTCTGAGGATTGTAAAAAAAAGATAAAAGGATATATAATACTACTTTAAGTCATTTTTTTCTCTGTTTAATTGAGGATTCACATTGTAGGACTATTTTAAATGCAAAATAAATGGTCCATAAATTCCAGGCACTAAATGTACAACAGTTTCATGCTTCCTGCATAGATGCTGGTTTTTGAATTCACTTGCATTAACCCCAACAGTGGAGCTTCCCCCTGACTAAACAACAGCTGCTCTCATTGCGTAGCAACAACCACTTGATGGATGACCCCAAAGATGGATAATTACCATAAATCACTAAGGCTGTGCAGTGAAGAGAGGCAGAAAATCACTGCACGAAGGAGAAAAAACTAAAAAGTAAAACGGTCAGAACTGCTGTTTATCATGTAAAATTAGAACATGTAGGGTTTTTTATGCTTTGTCTGCAGGTTACAAAGGAAGCGTTTATGTCAGAAAAGCTATGAATAAGTGCTATAAATTGATCCACGATTGAAGGAGTTAAAGGACTAAACCTGTCATGGAGGATCTCTGAAAAAAGAAGGTGGGCTGAGGAAAGAAAAAGGGGAAATGGCAGAAGGAGAATTGCAATAACATAAATTAGTTTAGCAAAACATAAAAACAACACTAAAAAAGAATAAGCTTAGGCGAGACTGTAACATACAAGAAAATCAAGAGGTAAACAAAGAAAGAAAGCTGGGAGAGAAAAAAAAATGAGAGGGCACAGGGCCAAAAGGGGGTCAAAACTTAACCAGTTTGGTCAAGTCTGGCCCAGTTACACAATAAGCCATCAATCAGCGTTCTCTACACTGTCAGCCCTCCCCTCAATACACAAAGGCCATCCACTTTGTACACCGCTGAGGAACAAAACATTGAAAACCGACCGAGAAACAGGGGGAAAGGAAGAAAAACACACACTTAAACACACTCTTACATGAATATGATCCCAACTCTCTGCAGTAAGGAGACACCCTACTGACTCAGTAACATTAAGTGGCACAGCAAGATTTTCATCTGCTCATCTTTGTGAGGTATTTGGCTGGTAAGAATAGACGGAAAAGATTGAGGAAACAAAAATAACGTAGGAGAAAATTAATGGAGCGAGAACTTTCCGTTACAGCACCGATCATGTTTAGATTGTTTGCCAAAGGCTCGCTGTTTGGTTAGGGAAAACCAAGTATTTTGTTTTCCTACACCTACACTTGAATTGTGATGATGTCCCCTTTTTGCTCACCAATAAGGAAAGAAACTAATTTGCTTTTCTTCAAAATGAGCCATTTCTAAGAATGTGAACATTGCATTGGTATGAATGATTTACCATACTACAGTGTGAATATGTAGATGCCAATTGTGTTATTCAAATAGGCTTGGAACAACCACTGCTGTCAAGATAAACCAAAGTTTGAAAAGTGTTAAACAGGAATAGCCACTGTCTCAATGCTACTAAAGATCTACCAATAACTCCTAATAAAGAAAATGGTGTTTTAAAAGCCTAGCTGACACTTAAATTGCAACGTTTCTGCTAAGCAACTGGCTGCAGGCTAGTTACCTGAGCAGAAAGCCTTATTAAATAACAGATGCTACCTTTTATGCTTGTGTTGCCTCTAAAGAGCAGAAAGGTATAAAACCTTAGAAAACTACTTAATTAAGTGGCTCCATTTATTTTTTAAAGTCAGGGTATAAGCTTTTTATATGATGTTATGGCTTTTGGTTAAACGTTTTGTGTAAATAAGATTAAACTGTGAATAGTTAGTTTGACTTAAAGGAATAGTACACCCAAAACATGATTAGCCTTCATTTTCTACTCACCCCCATGCTGAACAACACTCTGGAGTACTTTTTTGATATCTCAAATGCATCTGGAGATCTGGGAGGCTTCTTGCTGTCTGCTGACATTCAAATAATGGAGGTCTACGGTGCCCGAGACAGAAAGGTCCATAAAAGTCCACAAAAAACGTGTCAATATTCCTCCATACTGCTCGTCCAATGTATTCCAAGTGTCCTGAGTGGGTAGCGTCCAGAATTTACTCGAAACGAAGTCATTTAGAATGTTTTTAGAGCATAAACAGTAGTGTATAGGATTTCCTGAAAGCGCGCACATGCGCGCTCACGCCGCTACGGAAGCCGGCAGACCAAACCAGATGAAAGTGCGCATTCAGCATCTGCTCTGCCAATAATGCAAGCGTAGAAGAAGAAATGTGCTGTTTACCTGTGCAAAGAAAGAAACTACGAAAGAAAAATGTCTGAGGACTTCAGTGTTGAGGAAGAGCATGAGTTCTTTGCCGAGCTGAATGCGCTGGTTTGGTCTGCCGGCTTCCGTAGCGTCGTGATCGCGCAGGTGCGCGCTTTCAGGAAATCCTATACACTACTGTTTATGCTCTAAAAACATTCTAAATGACTTTGTTTCGAGTAAATTCTGGATGCTACCCACTCAGGACACTTGGAATACATTGGACGAGCAGTATGGAGGAATATTGACACGTTTTTTGTGGACTTTTATGGACCTTTCTGTCTCGGTCACCATAGACCTCCATTATTTGAATGTCAGCAGACAGCAAGAAGCCTCCCAGATCTCCAGATGCATTTGAGATATCAAAAAAGTACTCCAGAGTGTTGTTCAGCATGGGGGTGAGTAGAAAATGAAGGCTATTCATGTTTTGGGTGTACTATTCCTTTAAGGTTAGTAGCCTATACCATTAGAACCTGGAATTTACTGTTTCTTGAGAAAAGCTGGATTGTGGAGAATCATTCAAGAGATATTTATTTATTACATAGAAGCCAATGAGGATTTACTCATTTAATCCAGTTTGTTACAATAAGTAGGACGGATAGGATAACAATTTAAATCAATAACAGTGTTTTAAGTGGTCATCATGCCTGTTTTCCATCTGCCTGAGTGGAGTTGCAGGGAAGCTTGTTTGTGATACTGTGTCAAAGGAAGTAAAATAAAGGGGCGTTAGTCTAGCGTCTAGAGTCTAGCTGCAGATCTGCACTGTTAGGACCCTTCGTTACAGTCCTGCACTGTGAGGGGTTCTGTTCTGTCAGAACTGGAAGATTATTCAAAGCCTTTCAAAGTAAAAGCAAAATAAAATAAAAGTATGCCGAAAATATTTTACATTCCCGGATTTATTTCCTGGTTCTTTGCAAACAAAAATGTTTTGTCTATTCATGTGTTTATTGATTTATATATAATCTCTCTCCAGTTCAACTGGATAAGGTTAAAAAACTCAAGAAAATGTCAAAATAACAAAATGAACTCAGTTATTTTATAAAGACATCTCTTTTGTTACAATATTATATATTCTTTATTCAGTGAATATTGTTTGAGCTAAATTCTTACCTTTGCTGTTGGACCGCATAGATTTGCCAATGGAGGGTGTGTAATTTCAATGAACTTAGCTTTGTGTACTACCAGTGCACCGAACACCTAGATACACAACCAAAATCACCAAGATCTTATTTTTTTCCATGACACTAGAGAAAACAGTAGACACACACAGACTTATTCATTTGATTTTCTTGGATGTGTTTTTACTGTCGTAACAGCAGACTTCACAGCATGATGTGCAGCATCTAACTTTTGGTGAAGTTCCAGTTATCTGTAAGAGACAGATAATGTTGTAATAATTACAAGAAAATCACCCAAAAATTATGATAAAGCACGGTTTTCTTGGTCTTAGTGTGGGGAAAAGTTGGGAAAAGGCACATTTAAGTGAGCACCCAACTCACTTCTTCTAATAAAATAAGCATGCATGCTTTTCCTGAATTCTTTGAATAAAACGTCCAGAAAAAACTTCCCGTCCTGACAGTGCAGGTCTGCAACGAAGGGTCCTGACAGTGCAGGTCTGCAGCCACACCCCTCTCTTGAAACTTGGTCACTATTTCTACATCACTTAAATTTAATAACGATATATATAATCATGGTGAGTTTCATGTTAAACAAAAAACAAGTTTAATCTAAATCTAGTATCTAATCTAATATTTTACGTTCCCGGATTTATTTCCCGGTTCTTTGCAAACAAAAATGTTTTGTCTATTCATGTGTTTATTGATTTATATATAATCTCTTTCCAGTTCAACTGGATAAGGTTAAAAAACTCAAGAAAATGTCAAAATAACAAAATGAACTCAGTTATTTTATCCCTCTATGGCATTCTGTTGCCCTCAGGCAACAAACCACTATTTTGGCCCACACACCGCCCCTTTAAATTTTTTTAAGTAAAACATCACATTAAAAGTCTGATGATATGTCTGTGACCAATGAAATTTGAGCTAGGCGTGGCTTTGACCTTTGTCTTGGAGTGAAACAATCCTTTTTTGGACCGCAGCAGACTTGGACACACCCCTAGCAGAAGGTAAGATAAATTTAACTTTTTTACATGTTTAAATTTAAATAATTTTGTATAAATAATATCTGTGATGTGCATGAATAAGTAAAAAAGCATATTTGATTGAGTAAAGACACCTTTTGTCTTCATTTATATACTAAAATGGCAGTTTTTCATTCGTTGCCTCAGGGCAACATTGTGCAGTTAGACCACTTTTGTGTGAACTATAACATGCTCATGGATGGAGATGTGTAGGTATGTGTAGTTATCAACATAATAAAATTTTTTCTGTACTATCTACTATTAATCACAGAAAATGGATGCACAAAGATTTTATGGGCGTAAGGAACATGATCAAGTGGTTAGGCTCATTCCTTCTGACAGTGAGGACAGTGAGCTTGAGGAGAGTGACAGTGAGGAAGAGTGGACTCCAAAATCAGGTTTGAGGGAGAGTTGGGAGATCATGGTTCAGTCAGTAGAGTAACATACTGTATGGAATGAGCATGTATGTGCGTTTGTACATCAGTGAGTAAAGAGAGGTATATATGACCTATTCTAATTTTATGCTTACTGGTTTCTTTTGAAAACAGATGACCTGCCTGATGACAATGAGTCTGTGGATGAAGAGGAAAATGAAGATGATGAAGTATTACAGGAAGCTGTTCCACGCTTACCCCGTTGGAGAACACCCCACAGTGCCAATATCACTGACTACCCAGAATGGCAGGCCAGTCTTCCAAAATCAGATCATATCAATTCCCCCTACAAATACTTCAAGATGTTTTTTTCTGAAGACATTCTGGAACTAGTTGTAGAGCAGTCAAATTTATATGCCATTCAGTGTGACACCAACAAGCCCCTTAACCTCGCTAAAAAAGAACTGGAACAATTTATGGGTACAGCAGTATACATGTCATTGTTTGGATTACCAGGCACCCGCATGTTTTGGAACAAAGCCACCCGAGTGTCCCAGGTAGCTGACACCATGGGACTAAACAGATGGGAGTTCATTAAAAAATCCCTGCACTTCAACAACAATGAGGTGAGACAACAAGAAAATATTGATCCACTCCACAAAATCCGACCACTGGTCACTCATCTTACCTCAAAGCTGCAGACAATACCAATGAGTGAGAAGTTGGCTGTAGACGAGCAGATGGTCCCATTCAAGGGAAGAAATACACTCAAGCAATACCTGCCAGCTAAGCCAAAGAAATGGGGCTACAAGATATTCATCTTGGCTGGCTCTGATGGTGTCACCGACGTTTATAGGTGGGATGCCAAGCAGAAAAAAATCATCAAAGTTCCCTGTCCTGCTGTGGTGAGAGAGTACAATAAAAATATGGGTGGAGTGGATCTGCTGGACTCCCTCATTGCACTGTACCGCAACAAAATCAGGTCGAAAAAGTGGTACCATCGGCTGATGTTCCACTTTATCGACATGACCATCGTGACTGCCTGGCTGCTCTACAAGAGAGACTGCAGCAGCACTGGGATGAGAAAACAGGAACAGATGAGGCTTTATACATTCAAGTCGTATATTGCAGAAAGCTTGTGCAAAAGTGGCAAGAATCTGGAGCGCAAGAGAGGTCGTCCCAGTTCCACAATTGCTGGGGAGTACGAAGAGAAGAGGAGAAGAGGACCCACTACACCTATCCCAGTCCCTGATGTGCGTCTGGATGCCACAGCCCACTGGATGGTCATGGATGAAAAGAAAGGGAGATGCAAGGTACCAAGATGCACAGGTACACCTAAAGCCAAGTGCCAAAAATGTGACGCCCACCTTTGTTTCACATCCACCAGCAACTGCTTCATGAGGTTCCATACAGAATAATACAAACTGTACTTTGTAAAAAAGAGAAACACAGAGCCATTCAGTACCCCACAGGAACATGTATTTAGAAACATAAACACACTGCAGCTAATCTCTAATGCACTAATTAATAAACCATTTGTGGCCGTTTGTTGAAAGGAAACTTGTTGAAATTGAAATAAAACTTGAAATAAAACTTCTTCTAATGTATTTATTGCTTGTTTGTTCATCATTCCACTTAAAGAAAACCTTGGCGTTTTAGTACCCTTATAGCATATTGTTGCCCTGAGACAACAAACCAAAATCTGGTGGGGGGGGCAGGGTGGAGCACATTTTCTGATTGATATTTTATAAAGACCCCCTCAAGCTCCCAAAACTAGGGTGAAATATTTTTTTCCTCATAAAATAAAAATTCATGCCATAGAGGGTTAAAAAGACATCTCTTATGTTATAATATTATATATTCTTTATTCAGTTAGTATTGTTTGAGCTAAATTCTTACCTTTGCTGTTGGACCGCATAGATTTGCCAATGGAGGGTGTGTAATTTCAATGAACTTAGCTTTGTGTACTACCAGTGCATTACCGAACACCTAGATACACAACCAAAATCGCCAAGATCTTATTTTTTCCCATGACACTAGAGAAAACAGTAGACACACACAGACTTATTCATTTGATTTTCTTGGATGTGTTTTTACTGTCGTAACAGCAGACTTCACAGCATGATGTGCAGCATTTAACTTTTGGTGAAGTTCCAGCGGGTTTCACATTGAAATGTCTGTAAGAGGCAGATAATGTTGTAATAATTACAAGAAAATCACCCAAAAATTATGATAAAACACAATTTTCTTGGTCTTAGTGTGGGGAAAAGTTGGGAAAAGGCACATTTAAGTGAGCACCCAACTCACTTCTTTTAATAAAATAAGGCAGTGCATGTACAGTTTTCCTGAATTCTTTGAATAAAACGTCCGGAAAAAACGATATATATATAATGATGGTGAGTTTCATGTTAAACAAAAAATAAGTATAATCTAAATCTGGGCAGACAATAAGGAGTCATATTTTAGTACAAGACCAACTTTACAAAGGGTTTCTAAATCACATAGATTTAGATTTAAATCAAAATTTAGATTTAGTTTTAGATTTAGTTTTTGCAAATTTTGCAGGTGAAAATATTTCAGTCCTTTTAAAAATTCTTTTCTGATTATGGATTTACTTTGAAAAAGATATTTCTTTTGGATACAAAATAAAATTCCATGAATTTCCACTGGTATTCCAAGCAAAGCAAATCATGTAGCCCCACTTTATCCTTTTATCCAGTGGGCTGCAGTTAAGTTGCTGCAAGTGAACACAGTGGCTTTACTTTGTGCCTGATAGGAAATTCCCTTTAAATGGACAAGCCCACGAGAAACAACTAAATTCACTGCTTTGCAAAGCTCTGAACACTGTTCAAGGGTAAAACAAGTAAGATAATTGTGAGCACCACACATAGACCCTATTAGTTTTTGATCAGAGTTTACCTTTAAGACATTTTATATGTTTTACAAAATGACAATTCAGGGTAAATAATTTTATTTGTGTTTTCAAGTAATATAAGTAAGGCCTGATTTCCTACACATGCAAAGAGTATTGTGACAAAACATATGATCATTTTTTTCTGTCATTTTTTCCTCTTAATAAGAAACAACTAAAACTACACAAGCCAAAATGTAACAACCACACCTCAGAGGTTTGAATCCCTTACAATTGCCAACATGTTTAAAGGAAAATAAAGAAATAACTTTAGGAACCATAAAGTCACTTCTGGGAAATTAATTAGAAATGCAAACCCTCCAGGCTGGAGGATGCTTGGGCCATGGAAAACATCCCCAAACATTTTAGTGCTTTTAGCTTTGTGTGTCACCCGGGGAAGTTCCTGCAATTGTTCCCCATCAAAATCATTATCCTTTACACACGGCATTTTCTTTTTCATTACACCCGCTCTGGTGACTAGTAACAGCCAAAGTTTGGCACTTCAATAAATAAAGTTGAGCTAATTCCTTTTAAAACAGGTTTAGGATTTAAGCAAGATGAATAGCACAGGGGTGTAGCAAAAAGTCAGAATTATAAGAATATGCTGATCCAGACAGAAGGTTAGTGTATGCAATCTTTTGTGCAGTTTTTACTTCTTTCTGATTACTGTGGCAATAAAGTGGCAAAAGATAGCAGTAGAGAGAAGGACAAGAAATAGGGTCCCTGGAGAGAGTCAGTAAATAATAAAGTGGGCTCTTAAAGTGGACTTGTATCAGTAGACATCTCAGCCTAATTGTGTGTGTATGTGTGTGTGTGAGAGAGAGAAAGAGAGTATCTGTGTACAATGGTTATGAAGTGAAGCAGGAAGGGAGGAAGCAATCCTTCAACAGAGCACAATATCAGGCTGCGGACAGACAACTAACGGCTGGAAGGTTCTGGAAATGAGAGAAAAGCCTGCCTCCCTCACATTTCAGCTCCCAGCGCTGCCTCCCAAAGTGCCCTCCGTCTAGCATTAGCACACACATACTCGCACACATAAATGGCACCATAACTCTGTATCCGCAATCAATCTCCCCTATGAAGACACATCCATCTTCAGTAATGTTAATGGGAGGTTTTTTTTTCTGTTGGAAAGGAGGAGGAGGACAGGGGTAAAACAGAGGGTATGTGACTGCAGAGCTTACCTCAGAGGAGTGTGAGGTAATAAGGACACTGTGTGTGTGCGTGTTTCTAATAGAGACAACGTAAATGAATAAAAATCGAGAAGTGAACGTGTGCGTTTGTGCGTGTTAGTGTGTTTGTCTGTATGTCAGGGGGTCATGTGTGTGTATGTCAGTGGTAGAAAGACTGATGGCTGTCAGGTTATATCTAGCAGAGAAAATAAATTAGGCTTATCAAGAGAAACGAGCCGGCTGTGGATAGAGTAAAAGGGGGACGGAGGGGGGACGACGGCAGTGGGTGGGAGGGATTGAAGATCAGGTACACATAATGAAGAGGAAAAACAGATAGAAATGGAGTTCATTTTGTTGTAAATTACTTTTTATTAAGAGAGACGGGTCTGCAACAGGAAACAAGTTTAGGCTTTTCTTATAGAAAGAAACATGAGGGTTTGTGGCTACCACCTTATTAAGAGCAATTCCCGGCACATTAACATAATGAAAAGTGATACATAACATTGACTCCAAAGTTTCCATGTATATTTTATTTTCACTATTTCGTCAATTTATTTTTTATTTTTTCCCTTAGCATCACCAACATATTGAACTCGTACATCTAAAGGTTCATACTCTAGAATAATGAGTGGTGACATTGTTTTATTTAAAAAAAATCTATCCTCCACATGAGAAGAGATTTGGCAAAGTAGAGAATTGCAAAAAAAAAGTATAAGTTTTTTTGATTTTATCTAGATCTTCTTGTTTATTCTTGGTCACTCTCTCACTCCTCTTGGACTTGTGGTTTCCTTGTGCAAGGTGTTTGACTAATGCCTTTCTATCTTCAAGAATAAGAGGCTATGCCTTTGACCTTTTAGCCAGGCATACACTAGCCTTATTTCCATCCAGTTCAAAGTGAATTTTGATTTCATTTAAAATGTCGAAATACGGGTTTGGAGTGAATAAACCAGGAGATGCAAAACGTTATGCTATCATAGGTGAACGTTATGTGTGGCTGTAAATTACATAAAGTCATTACATAAATGTAAGACAATGGGGCAAGTTTTACTTTATCATGTGGTTAGTAGGAGTATTAGCAAAGGCGATCATTCACCATAAGGCACCGGAAGTGGAAACAGCTGGTCGGTCATGTGAGGCAAATGTTCATCATGACAGAACCTAATGACAAATGTGTTTCCATCTCCTGTTTACTCTTTTTGGGAACAGCCCAAGTGTTTTTGTGATTTGAATTTTGCCATTTCTATCAAAAATGACATATCTGGATTAGTTAAACACAGCTCACTGCCTTTTTTTTTTAAATCAACCACAAGGCAGCTTGGATCCAATGTGTGATCCCTGGGTGAGCATCTCTCAGTGTGTGTTTCCTTTCCTCTCGTGTTGTGTCAGCGTGTATCCATGTGCATTCCATCCATGTAGATTTGTCAGTGTCTGTCCCGTGACAAACTTGCCTCGTTGTGAGTGGAGGAGAGCTTGTGTAGGGCTTTGTCACGAGGCGGTCTGTTCTCTTCCTGAGGCCTGGCGCCCCCCGCGTGATAAATGACACATGTCATTCCTGTCAGCCCCTGCCATCCGGGCTGGGAGGCCCTGAGCTGATGTATGGCTGCTCCAGCTAAAGGAAATCAGAATGTTTTGGCAGCACCCTGAGAAAACGGCCCCTTATTCCGCGCGTCTACTTTTGTGTCTATGTGAGTGTGTACTTGCGTGTTTGTGACTGTCTGTCTGCGATACAGAGAGGATGTTTAATTGAGTGTGTGTGTGTTTGTGCGTATAAGTTAGTGTCTGTGTCTCCCAAAGTGCGTACATCTTGCGTGTGTGCTCTCAACCTGTCAAGCTGACGGGTGGAGGGAGACAAATCATCGTCATGACCGGCCCAGCTGTTCCCCAAATTTGGTGTGAGGAGGAGAGTAAGGAGAAAAGAAATCCTGCGTTTAAATTTCAAACGGCTGATGTTTCCCAGACACGGGAATGAGTGAGAGGACAAGAGGAGCTAAACAGTCATGCAGATGTATAAAGTGAAGCAAGAAGCATCCAGACACCAAGAGGTTCCTACTGCGAGTACAAATGACCACAAATGTGTAGAAGGTCAAAATAGTTTTGCAATTTGATAAAAGGGGATTAGGTTCTCATGGTATGCCAGGGGTAACAAAATTTCAAGTTTTTTTGACAAAACTGTTGAAAAACAGAAAATTCTGTTTTTATTCAACAGAGAAAATCTTACAGCTGATAAAATAATTCAACAAGAATGTCATCTATAATATGTTACATATAATTCCTAGACTTTGATACCCAAGTGGTGTTCCCTCAGTTTTCACACCATCAAATTAAATGAAACACTTATATTTTTATTTTAATGCGAAGACATGATAAATATATTGAGAATAAAAAACAAACAACCAATTGTCCATCTTTTTTTGCATCTGGAAATCTATGTAAAGAAGTTAAATTTGTCTTTCTTAAAAACAAAGGAAATATGTTTCATCCTTTTTTTTCAGTCACCTAGCAGCGGATTGAAAATCTGATTTCTCTTTCAGTTTTCTGACATTTATCATAAAAAGGAGTGGTGTGGCTAAGGACACTTGTAATTCTGAAAGTGTAACTTTTAAACCCTTGGCATAAGTTACTTCTGGTCACAGACTCATGGCTACCTGTGCCTTTTATCCATTTAGAAACATACAATTTCACCCATTTATGTATGAAGAGGACAGTTTTTTTATGTTTATGGAAAAGCAATGCTAATTATCATCAATAAAACAGAGAACCTTAATTTTAAATACATAACAGTCAAATGAAAGCATGATGGTTGCAGCAAATATTGTTCTTATTACAAAATCCTCAGAAACCCCATGATTAACTTTAAGTGTTTCTTAGTTCCGACCTCTTAAACAAAAACAAAGTATAAAACTTCCATTAATGAATAAACCAACCACAACTTATCAATAAAATTAATGCTGTTTCAATGATATAAAAGAACGGTTTAAACCTCTGTTTAGATACCAGTAACTGACCTATTGCTACAGACAAGTCTAAGAAACAGGCCAAAAGAAAACAAAAAAATGTTTGAAGAACTGTCAGGCATACAGATATGCATTAACTAAAATAAATACAATGCGTTTCCCTTGGATACTAAACCATCTGCACTCTCTCATTATAACTGCAATACTTACTTTTTTTAAAAATGAACTCTTAAAATCTATCTCATAAAGAATTTGTGTTCTATCCGAACTGAGCCAGAACGCATACACAAGCGTTTCCCTGGTGGAGGACGGTCCCACCTGGAGGTTGTGAACTCTATTCGACCCCGTTTGATTGGGTGCGGGCCGAACTCCCACCCCTCCTCCCCCTCTCCCACGGAGAAGAAACGAGAGAAGGGGGGGGGGAGAAAAAAACTGCATCATTAAGCTGTGAGTGATGAGTGGCAGCCATGGGTGACATCCTCCCCTCTTTTTCTCTCCCTCTCTCCTCTGCTTTCCAACTGCTTTCACTCTGTTTTCTCTTCCTCATTGCCCTGATACTTTTCACTCCCGCTTCATTCACCTCTCTCTCAATCCCTCAACCCCTCAAGTCATTTCTCTTTCACTCCTCTGTTGCTTTGCCTCCTCTTTTTTCCACTCCCTCATTCCTCCCTCCCTTTGGCTCCCTGGTTCCTTTTTGTCTGCTGTCATTCTCTTTTTCTCCTCTTTTCTTCCACCCTCTTATACACCATCCCTCTACAGCTTCTTTTTCCTACACAATCACAAAAGTGTTCTCTGGCCCCAGTCTTGTAGCCTCTTGATTTCTCAGTACATGATCGATTGCCAAATAACCAGAACAGGGATGCATACCTTTATTTAGGATGTGAGAGTGAGTCTAATTATAGAGGCCTTACTTCTATTAAAACATGTATCTCTATCCATAAGCTGAAAGAAAATGCGGAGATGCAGTCTTCTTCTAATCGCTGAACGTGGAATGATCAACATTTACTTATATGAACAATGCTGTTCTAATTAACAGTAGGTTGTGTCATCTATGAAAGTAGTTACCACTTAGAGTTATCAACTAAGTCAGCAAAGAAAATGTAAACAATATATTTCTAATATTTTATAAAGAAGTGTGTAAAAAGCAAGGATTATTGGTACAAAAAAACCCTGTGACTAACTCTGCTTTGATCAAGGCTAGCTCAATCTTCTGTCAAATATCAGAACATAACATTATAAACTCAAGAGAAAACAAGGCAGGTGTAAAAATAGAAGACCTAAGAACTGTAAAAATCAATTTCACATGGCAAAAACAATTCTAAATTGAAAACTGAAACAGTCATAGTTTTTGGATAAAGGTATTGAGGTTTTACTAGCTCTTTTAATGAGATTCAAAGGAATGTGCCGGGGGGATCTTAGTTTGCTCCAGCTCTGATATAGAGTAAAACTGTGCTACCCCTCCCTAACCTATTCCTAGATACTGCCAATCAGCTAACTGAATATTTGCAACTACACTTCCTGGTACAAGAGAGATAGATTTGGCAATTGGGAAATAATTTCAGTAAACAAAACAAAAAAGCACACATTATTTTATCTAATTTTGTAAAGGAGGGAAGCCCTGGGCGGCACAATTTACCATATGACATCGGCTTAAACTTGTGTTACTCAGAGAAATACAGCATAACATCTGTGTATGATACCCTACAGTGTCCCTTATTTAGAGTTGTAATACTATTACAACAGAGACATAGCTGAATATACAGTTAGAATAGTCAAATGCAGCAAGATTATGCTGTTGCTTACTTTAGATGCTTTGATTTAATTTGTTGTTCTTTAATGCATTTATTCTGAAGTCTTTCAACAGCAGTAGTAATAAGATATACTTAGTGTAAAAATGAGGGAACCCCCAAGTCATTCTTCATAGGCCAGCTCATGGCATTGGCTATGCCCGGGGTCAGCTTACTTGGTAAGAGCTTCCACTAGGGATGTAAATCACAAGCGTTACCAGGGTAAAATATTGATTTGTTTGGATGACGATGCAATGTTTTCCGATACGATTTTGATTCATTTCACAAGTAAATATGACGCAATACATTATTCCCACCCAACGCAATCATACACATCTCAACACAGACATTTAAATGATAAACATTTTTCTAAATAACACATAAAATAAACAAATCAGCTGGTTAAATTGTGACACAGTAAAGCTTGATAAAATGATACAGCCAAAACCTTTGGTTAGGGCATAAAGATACTACTCCAGTAAAGAGGATGATCTTAACGTAAATCAATAGACGTTAATGTTCACTAGCCTGTAAACGTTACCTATTGGAACTATTCTAATTTTAACTTCATCTGGCAAAGATGAAGTTAAAATTACAACAGGCCCCTTACAGGAATTTTGGAGTTCTGTTGTGCCATCATGACAAAGGGATGAAGGAGATCTGTCTGGAGGTGAGAGCGAACCAAAGGTGGGCTTTACCTGCGGCTACAGGGGGGTGTTCTTCAGGTGAACATTGCGGTACAGCTTTTAAACATCAAGTGATGGAGTGACTGTCAGACCCAGAGTGCGAAGATGCAGTATTTTCTTGTCTCTATCTGCAGTGGACTAAGCATGGTGTACTTTATTTAAGCAGCTTTATTATCTTAAAGACGTTACGTCAGCAGTCCAATCAGTTTATGGTAATGGAGTGGATTTCTTCGCTGTTACTGGAAGGACAATTGGGAAGAAATAAATATTTTATGCAACCTAAATATCAATTCAATATATTTATTTAAAAAAAAAGCCTTTATAAACAGAAAAAAAGTTGACATGAAGTAAATATATTCAAAATCCACTTTTTCAGCTGGTAAATACATTTTGTTATTGTTGTTGTTGTTATTGGGGTTTGTTAAAGTACAGAAAAGTTTAATTTAGATGTTCTACTTTTAGCATTACTATATCAACTAATTTAGTAATTGACTAATCAAATTAACTAATAAAACCTGGAGTATAGACTCTAAAACTTGAATTTTGCTGACTTGGAGCAGTAATTATACCTAAACAAAAAAAATATATATATATGTATACAATTTACATTTAAGAAAAAAAAAACGTTTTCCTCTGTCAACATGCTCTATTCAGAACTCACAAGTGGAAAAGTTTTACTTTTACCTGGTTTAAATCTGTAAAAATCAATTACAATGATCAATTCATTGAAATAATAATCAACAGATAATTGATTAGCAAAATAAACATTAGTTTTACCCCTAATTGGGAGTACAGCAATATTTTTGTTACAGATTTTGTCTTTGGGAATGCAGGATCTAAATGTATTCAGTTATGTTCATGGCGCTAGCATCAACTAACTTATTACCTATGTTTAAGCACTGTGGTTATTTATACTATCATTTATATTTTAAATATATCTAAATCCCCTGTCACACATTGACCATTTAAACAGCGTATGCCTGTTGTACGAAAAATCTGGCAAACACGTTGGTACAAGTCGACATGGAAATTCAAAATTCATCAGGAAATTCAAAATTTTCTCGACGTATGCCAGCATATGCTCATATGTGGGGCATAAGTAACAGATAAGTTATTTGATAGCTGACATACGTTAAGTATCAGTTACTCATAAGTCATGGTGTCTAGCTTATCCAAAACCTATGAGTAACTTGTGCATAACTTATCAAGAACTTATCTCCAGCGCATAGCAGCGTATTCTACGTGTTCCAGTCTACCGCTCAATGTGTTTCTAACTTACAGCTACTGTTTAATGGCGTATTAGGCACTTTTTGTTATAAATGGGGGTTCACAGGAGGAAACCGTCAATTCTCCACTTCATCCCCATCATAGGGTGAAGGTGATGGATCCACCCTGTGTTCATGCCAACAGCCACGACCAACAAACTTCCTACCAGACAGGACGCTGAATCTGCTGCGACTGCAAACCTTCTTCCTTTCTTTTCTTTTTTTTTAATTGCGGTAAACAGCAATTAGGTTAATACCGCGATCAAAGACGTCTTTTTATGCAGTTGCATATCTTGCGATGTGCGACTGCATATGGCCTGCCTCCTCAGGACACTGGCTCGTGACATTTCATGGGCATTACGCTGCCGTGCGTTATGCATAAGTTAGGCTGTCGTTGGACATAAGTTCTGGACTTGTTATGAATACTTTATGTATACGCCCAAAATTGAAAAAATACATAGAAAGTTGAGCATATACCAGCATTTTAGGGAGACTTTGGGACGTCAGGCATATGTTGTCTAAATCTGCAAGGTCTGACAGGGCCCTGACATGTAGTTTGTGTCTTAATATTGTTGCTTGTATGATTAGCAGAACTACAGTTTATGTTTCTAATGTAAATTGCTTACATTTTTTGGCTACTTTTTGGCCGACAGTGGCGTTGGATGGAGGAGTTTGCCCTGTAATCGAAGGGTTGACGGTTCAAGCCCCGACTCCGACTTTCATTGTCGTTGTGTCCTTGGGCAAGACACTTCACCTGCATTATCTACTGATGGTGGTCAGAGGGCCCGGTGGCGCCAGTGTACGGCAGCCTCGCTTCTGTCAGTGAGCCCCAGGGCAGCTGTGGCTACAATGTAGCTTGCCACCATCAGTGTGTGAGTGTGTGTGTGAATGGGTGAATGAATGTAGTGTAAAGCGCTTTGGTCAAGTCTCCTAACTTGAATAAAGGCGCTATATAAGTACATGCCATTTACCATTTACTTTTTAAGAAATAACATTTTTTGTGTAGGCTTAAAAAGTAAAACACCTGTTTGTTATTGCTTCGATCATAATTTTCATATATTGCTACACTTGTCTAAGGCTGAAAGGAAACATCTTCTCTTGCTGAAACATTTTAATACATTTTTTTAATATTAAGTTTCTACACTAGTAGATTATCATACCTATGCTTGCTAATTACTAATGTCGATGAACGGGTGGAGTGGAACACTCTGCTACCTGGAGGGGGGCGGAGTGTAAAATGTTATCATCATACTAATAAACTAATAATAATTTGGGAACTCTAATCCCATGTTTGAAAACTGCTATAAACAAAGAGTGAAGAGAAGTCACATCACAGTATATGCATTTTGATTGTAGTTGGTAAAAATGTCCAACAGTTACCTTTTTTCTTTAACATATCTTTACTTTTTTTAGGTAATATACACAACAATGTTCCCATGATTGTCTTGTATAGAGATCCTATTTTAGGCTTGGTGAAATTAAAGGTATAGAGGAGGAGGTTCTTTTTTATCGTGGATCATCAAAATAAGTGGACCTCCTAATTGTCAATCATTCTGGTGATATGTTTACATAAGGCCGTCCTACATGCTTGTTCCCATTTTCACTGAGTCTGACGTGGAAAAATTGCAAATCTTCTTTTGGTAAGTAAGCTTGTACGAGCGATGCAAACAGAAACGTTTAAACAGGGCATGCACGAGGAGAAACGGGCTCCTGCATGCTCTCACACACGTTTAATAGGAATTCCCTCTCATGTGCAGGTACAGGGCATGTGCATTTTTTTTCGTGGCATTTTTTTAAAATTTGTAAAAAATCCTCCACTATACTTTTGCATACAATAAGCAAGAGGAAGAAAAACAAAAAAAAAGATTCAAGACAATGTATAACTTGAAGAAATTAAAAACATGTCCCTGGTCTGTTTTTTTCTCCCCTCTTTCTCACTAAGAGGTAAGGAGGATTAGGCTCCATCTTTTCTCTTTGGACCAGTCAATGAAATCACTGTCTTGAGGGCACTTATGTTTGCAGCATTGCTCCTCCAGTGTTGAGATTGGTAGCTAAAGCGATGGAGATTTCTCAAGTGCATAATGCACTCTATAGAGCAATTAGGTTTAAATATTTTTTTTCTTCTGAAGCTATGTTTATTCAATATTTTATGCACATGCACATATACACTAAGTTGCACATGTCCTTTGGGAATGCTACCTTCAAATCACTCAGTAAAAAAGTTTTCTTTAACAATATAATGTCAGCAAAAGTCAATGTAGCTCTAACAACAGGACCTATAAAATATTCATAACTACATTTTTTTTTACAGCTGCAGTTTTTGAACCACAAAGCAAATTGAGCAGGTAGCTGAGGGACCTTAATTCAGTGAATTCCTTACTGCCTGTGACTCATCTCTGTCTGTCTGGTGAAGTTTAAACACCGAGAGCAGCAGAAAATCTAACAAGGTGATGGGCTAATTGACTAAACCTGATGAACGTGATGTTAATCAGCACAGGCAATTTAGCTCGTTGATCTTGTTTAGTTTGACAAAGTTTAATTAAATATTCTCGACGTGTACAAAGCGTTGCATTAAAAAAACACATCTTTACCCCACCGCCATCAGATTTTATATTTAATTAACATTATTTTCTGCAGCTAGTGCAGTCACTTGAAGAAAGCTTTCTAGTTTGTCAGGGTGCACTGGGTAAGGATCCCATCTTACCTCTTGTTTCTCATGCTGATTAGATTATATATTTATAAAGCAAAGCAGAACATTGACAAAAGCATCAGGGAACAATAAAAAAACTAGTTCATGCTAAAGCAGTGAGATCTGCACTCAGATGTGCTCTCAACAGCAAAGTTAATGTCAGTGCTTATTAGATTGTCCTGACTATATTATTGTTTATTTTAAAAATTATCTCATTCATTAAAAATGTAATAACCTTTATGCAGACAAGGAAAACACATACAAAATCGTATGTTCTACTAATGTGCTTAATTATCAAACCAGGCATGCAATCAAAGGTAGCTTTACAAGACCAAAGGTTCAAACCAAGTCTTTGAGGATGCGCACAAAACATCTCACCTTAAAATCTTTAAGAAATCGATCAAAATGACAACTCTTTGACCATTTTGAGATTTTATCTTGAGAAAAACAACTCTCCTGAAAGATTTTATGAATTCTAAAATGTGAATATTTTTTATTGTAAAGAATAATTTCATCAATGTACATATTTGGTATACTGTATATAAGTATATCAATTCTATATAATATACAGTGTGAAAGAAATGTCCACAAATATTTTTTCAGTAAGACAAGAAAGCCAGAAGTAATACCTTTTCATTATTCTTATTTCTGAATTCTGCCAGAGTAATTAACACTTTAAATAGAAGTTACACAAATCTTTATTCAGAAGCTGATTAAATGTTCAGTTCCCAAATAAATATCTTAAAAATATATAAAATGTTGACATAATATTAAAAATGTAGTAAATGTTATTTTTTTTTTTTTTATGCACATAAGCTGGTTCCTAGAAGAATTACTAATAAGTCAAATAAACACCATGTGTAGAGGCTATAGTCTTCATAGGTTGTTCTGGGTTTGATTCCCAGTCTTGGCATATTTGCTGAACTTTAAACCATATTTCCATCCTAACTGTTAACTTTAGTAATAATAAATAAATAAATATTAATATCAAATAAATTACATTTTAATTAGTTTGAGTCAAAGTTGAATCGTATTGCTTGCTTTGGGCCTTGAGAATTATATGGTTCAAATAGGCATTAATCTAATTCTCCACACTAGTAAAGAGTGGCTCTTCCTTGACTATGTGTTTAAACTGGGATGGACTTTAAATACATAAATATTCAGTCAGATGATACATGTATTTTACAGGGACCTCTGTTCACTGTGAAATATTAAGTATATTCAATTTACCAAAAATGAAGACAATGCCAACAAGTCCAAATCCCCGCAGAAGCAAGGTACAGATAAGCTGCTGGGAAATAGAACCATTTGATATCACAAAAATTAAGTCATGACAGAGCAGCAACCTAATTAAAAATCTCTTTCTTTAACTAATGGATAACATGTTTTAACACATGTGATACTGTTTCAAAGCAAAGTTTAACATGGTCCAATTGTTCTTTTGTTTTTATAGGAGAAAAAAAAGATTTTTTTTTCCATTTTTAAATGCACACAAGATAGACATAGGGAAATGTTTACTGGTAAGAACGTAGACAAACTTTTAAAAGGTTAGAGTTTTAAAATTGCTTGTTTTTTTTAGAGTAAATTAGGTAGATCAGTGACCCTGTCTAAACTCAGTTATCGATACTTCATACTGTTTACAGCACTGTAAATATACTGTAATATACTGTAATACACACTTAAAGTTAAGTGCATCTTCACTTTGCATACTTATTTATTTGTATTTGCTTGTATCCAAATATTATCACTTCATTACTTAATGGTTGTTCCCACATGATGTTGTGGTAGAAGTTATGAATATAGCCCATGAATTAAGTTAAGTTACTTTTATTTATAAAGAGCAATATATTTTCTAAAGTTTGTAATATTCAGCATGATTAAAGAAGGAAATAAACCACAGAGACTATAAATAGATAATATAGCTATTATTTAAGTATAAGAATCTCAACCTGGATCAAGTTACATCTAATGAAATTAATAAGGTTAAGTAAGTGGAAGTTAAGCAGAAAGATCTTCCAAATTTTTTTTATTTAATGAATTGGTGTTTTTTTTTAAAAAATGACTTTCTGAATTTTTAAGGACTTAAGGATAAAGTAAACATCAGTTCTGATCATATTAAGCAAGTGTACTCTTAAAGCACCTTTTTAACTACTCACTAAGCAATGATGTATTTCTTCCTTAAGCAGGCATCACATTACCTAATTTATTGCATTCCCATCAGCTTTTAAAGGAGACAGAGCGAATGACATTATTTAGTGCTTTGCTCAGTGGCAGCTCGGCCAATGGAGATCTTCGTGAGTAAAGAGGCGAAAGGCAAATGGTGCAGAAATAGACACCAAGCCACCTTTTTAGTCCTCGCACAAAAAGGGACAGGTGATCAGAAACAGACATCTAGCCAGTAAGTTGGTAAAGGGACAGAGTGACGAGAAGAGACCCACTGAGAGAGGCTGGTGTAACAGAGCCCTCCCACTGTTCTCTCAGAGCCAGACAACTTAAAAAGACAGAGCTGGGCTTATACCCCCCGCGACTGTCAAAGTTTGAGACAGCACGGCGGCTCTCAAAAGATTTTACAGGAATTTTCTGGGGCAACATGTGGTGTTGTTGAACTGAGCTGGATCCCGAAACATTATATCCCCCTTTCAGCTGCCCATCAAGCGCTGCACTGCGGCTGATGGCGCTTCAGTGATCGCTTCGTTTTAACCCCCGAGAAAAACTGCAAAGAGCCCCACTAACAGAGTGTCCTTTGATTCGTTTCCCATGCAACATGCTGGATGGATAAACTGTTTAATGGGACAGGAAACAGCTCTGGAAAAATATTTGACAGTCATGTGTTTGGACTTCAAAGAACATGACATAGGCCTTTACTGCTTTGTGACCTTTTGGATTGTCATAGCTCAGAAGTGTGACTACAGGAGTCCACAAGAAATCCTACTATTTGAGGAAGAAAAAACTAAGTTTCTTGAAAGCTGAGAACAAGGCCAGCAGGCCTGAAAGAGAAGAGTATTACAGTCCCCTTTTCAGATGTCGAGTTCATGTTCTCGTAGCCAGTTCACTGCCTTTTGAGCATCCGGCAAGAGAACGATAAATGAGGCTGAGAGACGGGGAGAAAGATGAAAGAAAGTATGAGCCGGCTGGAGCAGAATTGAGTCAGTAAGATAGAGATTGATGACAGATAGCAAGATGAGAGAGAGCTTACTGGGGAGGGAGAGAAAGAGAGGAGGTTAATGCCCAAAAAACGAGCAGGGAGAAGAGAGTCACAGGGAGTGCATGAGACAGAGATGAAGAGGTAAAAAGAGGCAAGATGGCACTATAGCGGACTCCTGCATAACCTTCCTCATAGTCCGCTTCCAAGGACACAGTGTCATCTGTTACCTGTATCCAATTCCAGATTGCTTATCTGTAGCAAACTAGTGTATCTGAAAATTATATCAATTGTTTTTTTGGGTACTACCAACAAACAATGCCTCAGGAATAGAAAATCTTGCTTTTTTCTACTTCAGGACACACTATGGTTGGGTTTTATTACAATATATTAAAAATAAATACAAAGTTTTCTGCTAAGTCTGGATGTAAACTACTTTCTCAAAATAAAACTCTCCTCTTGTCAAAATAAAGAGATGCTTTTTCATTGACTGTATAGAGATTTCTTATTCGAAAGAAATGTATTATCTACAACACTTCACACCAAGTGAATGCAAAACTGGCCAAGCCATATAATAGAAATCTTCTGACACATTGCGGTTACTAATTTGCTTGAAATGAGATGTCATTGCTCCAAAAACCTCAAGGCTTCTCCTGTGATGCTGGGCGACTGAAAAGAGTCTCCCACCAGGTAAGTTTCAGTTTCATATTTTTATCTATTTATCAGTGTTTCATTGCAATGACACTGGTTCAAAGACCATCTGATTAGTAATGTAGCTTCTTTTTAAGGATCAACAAAATGCTGTTTATCTTATGCTTCTCTGTGATGTTCTATGAGAGACTGGCAAACTGGGCAGAGTTTAAATACCTTACCAACTGTGTTGTCCCAGTCTCCTAGTCTGTCAAACACTGCTCTGCCATTTCTTTTCTTTATTTAAAAGAAAATATAACACTACACCAAACTGATTCTTAAGTACATAGCCTGATAGACTAAGTGTACACACTAGTAAGGGAGGTTCATTGCTCTTCCAGGATTATTTTCTTTTTTAGCATTTGGCAGTCACATTTCTTTTTCTTTGTTTCTATACTGCATATAAACCACAAATACTTGCATTCAGATTGGTTTCCCTACTAGACAATGTTAGATACTTCAGTTATAGTAGTATTCTAGTAATTTATATTTTGAAATAATTATTTGTCCTGGTATAAATATATATATATTTCTTTTACACAAAAAAAAACTTTTTTTCAACAAAATTTTCAGGACAAGAAATAGTAATTAATGGAAAGGCGGTTTAACACATAAGTAAATATGAATGAGACTTTCACTGCTTTATCCGTCATGAATTAAGGTTAAAGAACGAAGAGACACACTTTAGCACTCTTTTATGGTATGTTCTATACGCTTGTAGTGAAGGCGGAGATTTTCGCGAGTATCACAGGTAGTTTCCTGCTCTGCATTTCAGATTCACAGTGTTTACCCCCTGGACCGCATCATCACATAGGAGGAGCTTCACCTGCGTGAAGTTGAAACCCAACCGACATGAAAAAAGCTCCGCAAATCGACTGTGGCAGCCTGCTGTAACACTCTGAAGCTGTATGGTTACTATTACATTTTTCGTTTTCAAAATGAGTTGCACATTTCATATATTTTCATCAGCCTACTTTAAGTCAGATTTTTGCCGTGCACACATTTAGTTAACTTTATTTGTTAGGTTGTTTTTTGTCAAGATGCATTTGATTAATTTCTTTTTTCTTTGAGTTGCCAGTTTCCTTTGGATCTGCTGGTGGAGGGGTGCAATGAGCTCCAGCTTTCCTCAATTGGTTGTTGCAGGCTAATCATCAGGTCAAACCATTTGTAATAGGTAGGGAAATTTGTTTATCATTTGTTTAAATATTCTTAGTTTGGGTAATTATGTTAGTTAGTTAAATTTAAAAAGTACTTAGTGTCTGGCCAGTATTTATCTGTTTAATTAAGTTTATTTGTTTGTTAGTCAGTTATCCCCCTTGTGTGTCAACAGTGGTCTGATCAGCCACTATTTAAGTTTCCCTCATGTCTTGTTTGTCCTTGAGTTCTTTATGTTAAAGCCTGAATTGAATTCTGTTTGGTTGACCTCTGTTTTTGGGCCCAGTTTATCATTTTTTGAACACTTTTTTTGGAATAAATTAAGACTTTTTTTTTTTTTAAACATTTCAGCAGTTTTCTGGCTGGTTTGTGCAAATCCCTCATACAGACTGAATGGTTATTGTTTCTTTAGTGCAGGTTTGTGCATTTAAAATACTATTATATATAAAAAAAAAAATAATAAAAAAAATACGTAAAAAGGGATCACATTTTGTGTTATTCTATCTTAGATATTAAAGATTTTTTTAGGTCACCCAGAGCTCAACTATCCTCCCATTATCTCCAAACTGAATCAAAATATCTAGCCTACTTTTTAAGTGCTTCTTCATTTGTGCAAGTAAAACTATCCTACCACCAGTCCTTGATTGGCTGCCCTGTTGCAATTTCATAGAAAAGTTCAGCTTGATTCAACTTCACTGATTAGCGCTTTTCTCTCTCCATGTAGTGCTGCTGTTTGACAACACCTACATTCTATCTAGTAGCATGAGGTAGGAGTGCGACATTGAACGCTCTCGCCGCGTGGAGTTCACCGCTGGCCGCTTCTCTGGATTTTCAGTGAATAAATATTTATTCTGGCCTTTGTCCTTAACCTTTCGGTAGCTAAACATATTGTGGCCTAAGAGAAACAGAGAATGACTCAAGGAGATACCATAGGGTAGAAATTTATCCAGCCAAGCTTTTTGATGCCCCAGCTGTTCAAAAATGCTCAATAAAAAAAAAAATAAAAAATATATATATATAATAAACTTTATTTGGTAATGGAAAAAGATACATCGATCACAGTTTTTTGGCTCCGATTCCCAAGACCCAATGATTACAGTTTGATCTAGGGCTGCAACTAACGATTATTTTAAAAATCGATGAATCGGACGATTATTTTTTCGATTAATCGATGAATCGGACAAAATGTTTTTTATATTAACCTCTTTATTCCAAAATAAACATTTTAGACAGAACAAACAAGCACACAAGTACAGGTTGGTCATTAACTGTACTGGTGCAATATGAAAAATAAATATTTGTGTTAAAACTACGCAAACTTACATGAGAAATGTAGCCGTACATCCACAAAATATAGGCTACTTCGTTTCATAAAGCGCAAAAAGAGACGGGCATTTTTGTTTTTTAAAGCCCCTAAGGGGTTCAAACAATAGGTCCCCCCATTTCAACAAATTCATTTTTTTTAGACAAGAAGAGTTCTGCCTTTTAAGACAGGAAAGTATAGCAGTTAAAGTTGCTACTTGAGAAAATACTGAACCATAGAGATAAAAATAGCCCTGTGATTCAAATTATAAATTGTATTTGGAATAAAAATGAGAGAACTAGGGGTGGTAAAAACACACTCCTCCAAAGACAGATATTTACATGGGAATGTGGCAAATACAATTAATTGACATATTACTGATCTTGCTGGATTTTATTCTGCTTTACTTCCATAAAATGCAGGATCTTCTTTACTTTATCTTTGCCAGAAGATTTAAACTTTAAAAGCCTTCCCCTCATAATTAGCAAGTTAATTTATTTATAAAGAAAATATAAACGCTGCTTAAACTAATTCAAATGAAATTAAAAGTAAAATAAGTAGCCAACCTTATCACTGTCTGTAACCTACTAACACGGTAAGGAAAGCATCAGATGAGCTACCTGAGAACCTAATGTTACGTTTCCCCACTTTAAAACAAAACAAACATGGTGCTTCCGTGCCATGTTAATTTGTTTTTACAAGAGTTGCATGTTACGACTTTTTTCAATTTACAAAGCGCAGGCTATTTTAATTATTGTGATCAATTTGCGCCGTCAATCCCGGCGCATGCGCGCTACATTTGCAGGCTGGACGCTGAGGGTAAACTCCTCACTAATATCTTGCGGCTCTGACTGCAGCGCTGAGAGGGATTCCTGTGGGAGAGGGAGAAAGGGCTTGGGATGGGGGAGGCGCCCCACGGCAGGCAAAAGCCGCCAGTGACACCGTAAAAAGTCGCCAGATTTGTCGCTAGTCGCTTTTTTGAAAAATAGTCGCTGGAGGGGTCTGAAAAGTTGGCAACACTGCAACTGCGGCGCTGACTCGCTCCGCCATATTTTTTTTCTTCCCCCGGATGGCGGCGGCGGCGGATGACGCGTTAATAGCGCGAAACAACTAATCGATGATTAAATTCGTTGCCAACGCTTTTAAAAGTCGATTTTTATCGATTCGTTGTTGCAGCCCTAGTTTGATCAGTTGATTCTTCTTCTTAATAGCTAATTTTAGGAAAAATTCAGAAACTGCTTAACATTTTTAACTATTGCCTAGATTTTCACCTACACCCAAAAGAGCATCTACTGACAGAATCGCCTAATTTTCTACAAGAATTTAAACCACGGTTGAATGCTTGGCCTTCAAAGACAGTGGTAGACATGCATTCACAGAAGCCTACTGACTGAATTTTAACAGTACTAAATTATATCACAAAAAACTAATATAGAGAGTTTTTTTTTATATTGTACCAATAAATAATATACTAATATTTCATTATATTGGGTTCAAGGAGAAAAAGAAGAAATAAAAACTTACTATATGTAGTTGCCAGATCTACCACTCCCTTGTCAAACTGTTGGTGCAGTTAAGCAGGTTAATCTGGTTAAGCACTGAGATATTATCGAGGTCCTTATTATTTGTTGTATGTTCGTCCTCGTGTACTGGGCTCCACCTGTAAGGTTGATCTAGCTGGCAACAGCAACACAAGAGAGGGACTGCAAATCTTGCAGCGGCAGTCCAGGTACATAAAATCAGCAGCTAATAACACCACGTTGGGAGTTGCTGGCCCGGTATAAATCAATGGGTAAAATAATTGCTAATACGGCGAATATTGATTAGAATGCCCGCCATGCACTTATATTCTAGGGCGACGGTGGCGAGGTGCTAATGCGATGACAAGGGTAAAGTGCTATTTCTCCGAAAAGGCACGCAGACAGACAGCTGGGCAGGGGGGAAATATGACTACAGGGCTTCTGCTGTAATTCTTAATTGACACCTGTCATAGGAACGGCAGCAGTCACAGCTGCTGCAGGCTAACGTCTCCCAGAGTCTTGTTCATCTGTCACTTTTAATACCTTTTTCTTCACAACTCCTCTGTTGTGCTCTCCAGATAACCCACACCCACCTTCACCCACCCTGCTGCACAGCAGATGTTCGGGGCTGCTCAACAGCAGCAACGAAACTTCAAGGCCAGGCAGTGCCACTTGAATAAATCACAGAAAAAAGGTGTTTACACTGATCTATTTGTGGGTCAGAGGGTAGCTTTTTAGCCCAACTTATCAAACACAGAGAATAAATTTAAGCATAGTTGAGGAGAAAACTTCTAACATGTCTAACATGTCCTGTAAGGAAGAAGAAAAGGAGCGTTTGAAAATATATGGGAACATTTTTGTTTTAAACTAAGGTGACAATGAAAATCGCTCAAAGATAAAAAACAAAAAAACAAAACAACAACAAAGTAATGCAAAATGCATTTATTATAAAAACCTTAAAGAGCTTTAAAAAACACAGATAAAGAAAAAAGTGAATAAACCAGAATAATCAAACTGTTTGTATGGAACCTCCTCTCCTCTTACCTTAAATCTTAATTTCCTATTAAATCTTATTGTCTCCATGTTTTTGTCACAGTCGTTCCCAAGGTACTTGATGATCTGTTCAGGCACAACATGTTTATCTATTTATTTTTGATGCTTTTATGCAATACTGACGTTTATAAGTTTCATTAGCCTGGCCTGTTTACTCCGGCCGAATGTGTCCGGACCAATCACAGCGCGGGAGATGTGACTTTACGATGCATGACTCTCAGCGCCAGAATTACCCATAATACACCAGTGCTCTTCAAGCATAACAAGCTTGAGACTGCAAATATGCAATACTGTAATGAAAATTAAGAACGTAATAGAGAGCACACCTTATATCCTCTGATGTTTTAAAGCAAAACCAGCAGAAATTGTTCACTGGAGAGATTCTTTAATGGCTTGACATGTTTCATGGATTATAGAAATAGAGCGCGTCACCTGTAGACCTATGAGTCTGGTTGGCTCCGTCAAAACTGTACAGAGCTTGTGCTTCAAAACCAAATTCAGCTGCAACATTTTCTTTAAGTTTAAAACCGTATCTCCCTGCTTAGTTAATAATGGTTCTTTGAAAGTTTTGTCGCTGATTGAAAGGATTGAAATCCTTCACAGTCTAATTTTCTTAACAGAAGTAAAACATCTAGTTGTTGCCTGCTACACTTTTCCTTTGTTGTTTTTTGTCACCAAAAGAAGGATTTCGCATTTTTAAAACATTTGATGGCGATCAAACAGACTGTTCTATTTAAGAAAATGAAAAAGTGTCATTTTTACTTACTTCCGCAAGTTTAAAACTACGAGTTGTACATTCCTGTTTAAAAAATGTTGTGTTAATATCTTAAAACACACAATTTTCAGTAAAAATTGTTTCAACATGAGAATCTAATACTGGATTTACTAGAACTTTACTGTGTTTAAGCCTCTTTGTTGTAACTACAACATGCTCTGACTGTGCAATGTAAAAGTAATAAGAGCAGTATTAATCTTTTTCTGTAACACTGCTATTATTCTTTGTCTAAACTTATTTTCTTCCCCTTGCAGCAGATTAGAAATGTTTCCCAGATATCTTTGTGGATTAAATGCAATCTTACATAGAACCAGATAGACAAAGGTGAAGGTTAGCAAACTGGTGATTTGTAGTTCTTTAAAATGACCTTGATTTCATGTCTTTTTCAGTCAAATCCTTTTTTTTTGTAGTGCTCGAGTAAAAGTCCAGGTTTTTCCTGCTTTCACTGAAGCTCGTTAAGCTTGGGGATAGTTTTACCTCTCGTCTGTAGCACAGAACGCCTCTATGTCTTCACTCTTTAGGCATGTCTAATTCCCACATATTTTTTTAGCTCGACCCTCTCTTTTCCATAAGAGTAGTCATCGATCTTCATTTGCGACTTAACCTCCACGACGGAGCGGACAGAGAAAGTGAAGTCGTGTGTGTGTGCGTGCAGATTAGTGCACATCTTTGATTTCCTGAAGGCCTCCTGCCTCTGACGGCATATGCAAATGAAAACTAGCAGAGTGTGTGGAAAAGCAAATACATCCGCTGACTCCTTCATTCAATGTCACCTGTTAATGGCACTTTACGTACTCTACCGTATCGCTGAATCTTAATATTACACACACACAAACATGCTCGGTTGTCTACAGACTTTTAAGTTCAAATAAGATTTTCTCACCTCGCAGAAGCTGCATCTCCCCCTGGCTAATGTCACTTAATTCTTTTTTTAAAAAGAAATCCATATTAAACCAACTCTGTGTTTCACGCCTCTACCTCTATAAGTCCCATGAGCTAAGCACCCGCTGAGCCAACACAACTCTGAATAATGATAACAAAATGTTATTTAATGCAGCGCAGCAAAAAACGGTCCTCCTTTTTCTCACATAAATAAAAGGAAAAAATAATTGGGCCACACCTGCAGCAAACTATTAGAAACCACCTCTGTCTCGTGGCTCCTAAAGCAGGGATACTTAATGTCAAGCTACATGGTGAGAAACTTCTGCTGCTGAGTTTACAAAAGAGAAAAAAACAACAACAACAAAAAAAAAACAGGGAGGAGATGCAGAGTTGATTTCATCAAGGCAGCTTGCAGACTTGACACTGAGCTGAATTTGTCAGCAGTAATCTGCAGACCCGTCACTGATCTGCCAGCTACCTGGATAATTAGGGACCCAGGCTAATGATGCCGTCAGGATTAAGGGAGGCCCCACCCAGCAAGTCGTAATTAAGAGACTCCTTTTTCAAAGAGTTGTTGGAGGCAGATCACCAGCTGCCAAGTATAACCCAGGCGATAACTGCACAATGCATTTCTGTTAAAGAGAATATTGTTACAACCATTGTTTAAAGAGTTAAAATGATGTTCAGTGCCACGATACTGAACAAGAGCAACTTTGTCCTCATTAATGAGCTACCAATAGCACTTTGGGTGGTTAGCAGTATCAAACTATATTAAAGGTTTAGGCACTTTTAAACCTGCTTACATTTTTTCTTTTTATTCTGATAGTTGCTTTGATTTAGATTGATTTGATTTTATAGCTTCCTACAAATTTTGCAATTGTCTAGAGTGTACCCTACCTTTCACCTATAGAGTCCTGGAGAGGCAACCCCCCTGGGAACCGCGATATTTCACTGATACCCAAAAAGCTAACTTTGGAGCTTCTTACCTCAGTGAAAATGTCAGCATTGAAGGGTGTTATCTTAGGATTACCAGGATCAAGATATTCACCAGTTAAAAGGTTAGGTACATTTTGCCCTCATGCCCCAAATGTGATTTGAAGTCTTTTTAAGGCAAAACTTGCAGCTAGTCAAGGCAGAAAAGATTGCTATCAATGAACACAACTCATCACTTTGACTGAGACTATTTTAAAAGTAAGCAATAAGAGACATGTCAGCTATCTTAAATAAAACAACAGCTAATATCAGCTTGTTACAGTTATGTTACTAAAAGTAAGTGGAATAAAAAGTGGGACATTGCGTGCAAAGATAAATTGACAAGGTGTTTACATTTCTCTATGGGTCAAACATAAAAAAGACATTAAATTACATTAATTGTGAGTATTATTGCTTATCTGATTTGAATGAAATGAATTAAATACACTCTTGTTTGGAATTGGAGAAAATGTATTTCAGAGAATCTCCCTCAGGCCACTGTCAACAACTGAAGCTGAACTGCTGTGGTCGGACTTTTCCTCAGACAGCATGGTTATATGTTAAGCAGAAGGAGTTGTTCTTCTTTTTTTTTTTAAATAAACCTTTTATAAATCTAGTGGTACACGCTCAACACGGTGCCAAGCTGTAATCACAATGACATTTTGAATGATTAGTTGACATATTCATTACACTGAGTGTCAGGATTTGATTTAAGATAGAGAAGTTGGCAAAGTAGGAGCGCGAGGAAGACGTGCAGCGCTTTTCAACCTCGCTTTCCAAGTTATGACTTTTATGTGTATGTTCTTCCATCTGCTAATTAAAATTCCTGTAATTACTGATAAAAACTAATGTTATGCATATTTAAACACTAACAGCAAGATCAAAAGTGAATTCACCTGAGGAAAGTTTTAAAGTATATCGTATATTTAACTGGGGATAGATAATGGAATCAAACGCATGACATCTTAACTTAAAGAGCCATTTAGAAACCTGATGTACATTGGCAGGAAGTAGAATATTTTACAATATAATTGGTTATCAAACTGGATGTGAAATTCAATGTTATGTTTGCCAAAAAAATGTATAGCAATTTATTAAATAATCAAAACAGCAAAGGAGTCACAGGTTTGATTTGAGACTAAGCTGCAGTTTTGTCACTTCACAGAAGATCATTAAGCTGTTAAGTGTGTTTAACTAATCCTGGAACACATCGACAACCAAAGAAAAAAACAAAAAAACAAAGAGACAACCCCTTCTGGAAATGACAACAAATGACTGCAGCAATAGAATTGAAAAAAAAAGTCCCCGCAGCTCAGATTGCAGAGCTCTGCATCCATTCGCCAAAACTAACAGATGCAGTAATGCGGTTCCAAATGAGAGAACACTGATGTATTGTCACTGGTCATAAAGCAGATAGGGTGCAGCGCCATTACGGGTTTAAAAAAAAAAAAATCATCACTGTGCCTGATGAAACAGAGCCTATTTGAACTGACACACAAAGGCCTATTGAGGAGCTCTCTTCCTCACTGAGATGCATATGCAACATTCATTGGATACAAATCTGCGCTAATGCGGTGTAAAACATTAACTTTGCGTAAAGGTTTTGGGGGTGGTCTAAAGTGTATATCCAATGCATGCAAATACAAACTAAAGAAAACTGAGCTCATAGTTTAAAAAGTTAAACCCAAAAGGTGGACATCTTAGAGAATGAGGTGGAAAATATAGGAAACACAACTAATTTTCACCTTATTCTCTCTGTCCATCCATCCATCCCCCTAAGCTTTGCATCAATTTGAAACTAGAGCCACGCAGAGTTCAAAGTCTGCTTTGAAACAACCTTGATTAAGTCTGCTTAACCTCACATTTCCATCGCCAATAGCTTCTTAACATTCTGCAGCTGTGTTATTCAGCTTTGGTCATTATGGCGTGAAACTTCAAAAGGGGCGCCGTTCTCTCTTTCTGGAAACGCGTGTCAGTCAATCAGGCGCTCGCATCTGCCTCCTGTGTGTGTTGTGTGTGTGTGTGTGTGTGTGTGGGGGGGGGGGGGGGGGGGGGGGGGGGGGGGTCTTGCGACATACTCAAAACAAACATTTGCAACCATGTAAGTATGAGTATGAATCAAGTCATTGTTAGGACAATTATCATTGAAGATGTGTGAGTTTATAAAACCCTGGTATTGGCTGCCTGTTGTGTGTCAGAACTGACGTTATAATCTAATTAGGACAATTCCTCTGTCTGGATATACAGTTATAATCTTAATTTTGTATGTGGCAAAGATTTGGAAACGGAATGAGAGCGGTGTCCTATTTTGATAAGGCTTGAGCAATGGATGTCTATTCATCTACTAACGTGTATGATGTAAAATAAGATGATGTGGCAGACTGGAGATGTATAAAATGTCTTTAACCTTCTGTAACCTTAAGCAATTCTCTGATCTGAGTAAGATTACAATTTCTATCAAAATCTGTTTTCATGTCTCCAGGTTATTTAATACATATAAGTTATAAAGTGTTATTTAAAGAGTTTGTCCAGTGATCTCTTCTCAGGGGAAAGAACCGGAGAGATAGAGCATCAGGGTGCATAAACAGAGCATCTTTAACATCATGTAATTGGAAAATAGTTATTTTTCTTTCTTATTCCCCATTAAAAGTATAACATCCTATTTACTGATTGGTTAGTTAGTGTTTCCTGAGCTAAACTGTCCAGAGGAAGTACTAATTTGCACATTTTTTTTGCCATTTCTTTTTTCTAGAGGTCAGCTGAAGACATTGGAGTGACCCTGCAGCGTCTGTAGATCATCTCCCTCTGATCTGGATGCGTCCCTGCACCCTGACCCCCACCCACCCCCACCTCCCTTCATATGGGTGTTTAATCGCCACCTATTTATCCCGCATGAGAACTTTTCTTTCAACTTGTCTTCTTTTTTTTTCTTCTTCCTTCCCAGTTAGGGGAGATTTAAAGAGTCTCCCCCCTCTACACACACAAAAACGCATTTTTAATCCTTAGAGTCAAAACGCATGTGTGCGTGTCTCCGCGTGGAGAATGATTTAGTGATGTTTATCAGGAATGAATAGATCAAAGGGAAGTTGCATGACAGGCGATCAATCAAGCATCAAATCAGGGATGGCAATCCCAGAGCGGAAATACGCGACCTTTCATTATGTTCAGGCGGGTCAAACATGTTGGGGAAAAAAAAGGATTTGATTTTAAGTCTTTTTTTTTTTTGTGGAACTTGAACTGGAAAAGTTTACTGATTTCTGAGAAGTGGAGTGGAGTTCTGCATGGGTTGCTGGGAAACAAATAAAGCAAAACAAACAAAAACAATAAAAGTATCTGTGCAGAATTGTGCGTGTTTGCGCATGTTTGTTTGCAGAGCCGGGGCTTACCTGCTGACCGCCGCGGTGCTTGCTGCTTTCTCCTCGGCATGCTGCTGCTGCTGCTGCTGCTGCTGCGGGATTTTCCGCTTGACTGTTCATGCAGAGATCAAAACAACGGACCGAGCTGGAAGCGAAGGAAGCTGATTTTATTCAAAAGGGTAAATCCCCTTAAAAGGGCGAAGAGTTTCAAAATCAGTGCGTCTTTTTTGTGCGTATTGGTGATATGGGGTAGAAATTGTTAACTTCGTCCGATTAGGGGGGGGGAAAAACTCCAGGAAGGGCTGATGTGGTTTGGTTCAGATTTCAGACCAGTTCCCTCCGATCAAACGCGCTCCGGGTTGTGCTCCAATCGGAGGACCGCATCCTCTGCTCGGAGGAAAGGAGTCCAAACTGCGGGGCTGGTGCCGCGTGTCTCTGCGCTCTCGCCGCACTGCGCGCGCTCTCCAAGGCTGCGCTGCGAGGAGGAAAATCGGTAAAGGAGATCTGGGGTGAAAAGGGAAAGAAAAAAAAGAGTGACACGCTTAAAGCGGACAGGGGTGTATGTCAGTCAGTCAAACGCGAGTATTGAGAGTGCCGAGCCCCCCCACTCCCCCCACCCCTCCTCTACCCCCCCCTCCCTCCCTTCCTCTCACTCCCGCCCCCACCTGGATAACAACATACTCACATAACACCGTCCGATTGTCAAAACACGGACACTTGGAAATTTCTCTGAAACTCGTCTGGTCTGTTCTTCTTGTTGCTTCCTGTTCTTTTAATACATCTAACGCGCTTCAGTTGAAAACAGAGAAGTAGGAACGTTCCTTCTGAACGCAGAGAGGGCAAAAAAACGTGCGCGCATCGCCTTCAGACGACTCCTTCTGATAGACAAGACACATCCAGCTGCCTCTCCAGGCCCCTTCTACTGTTACTCCACCCCCCTCCTCGCGACAAACGTCACCCTGACAGTCAGAGCCCACCTGTCAATCTGCAACTCTAATTATTGGAAGGTGGGATGGCTCAGCAGGGTTGGAGAGGTGCGTCCCTGGCGCGCGCGAACAGTACAGGGGAGAGCATGGGCGCACCTTTGCACAGTCAGACAAAAGAATGAGACGCGCCACAAGATAAACTAAAAGTTTGTTAAAATGTCAATGTAAACTCTTATTTGCAAAACATCTGGGGTGTATTATTCTATTATGATTCATCATTTAACATGAAGTTATTTAAATCTGTTCATTTTAAGCACTTTCAGCTATAAGCTATATATTTTTAACCACTTATTTGAAACATTTGAAGGTTTGACACAAGGGTGTAACTTTGTGATGAAAGTCTAAGAGTGGGGGCTGATGGACCTACAGTTACTCAACACAAACGCTTTCAATAGAGTTTGTATTTTCCAAAATTTAGCTCAAACATATTTATTTAATGCTTTCCTATTGTTGAGAACACAAAATAACCAATATACACTGATATTTATATCTATGGGTACTTAAACATTAATGTATATAAAAAAAAAGATGATTAACAGCCGATTCCGATGCCAACAGCAATATATCATGCCTCCTAGTATGCAGACAAGTTCAGTTTCATCCATTCAGAAAAATGTGGATTGATTGATTGGATGTTTTCCCTTTCAGCTACATTAGTGATTAGACTCCTTCAAAAGCAGCAAAATCAAATTTGGAAATATGTCCCACCTATTGCTGAGACCTAGAGTCTATTGAAATTATTGGTGGGTTACTTTTGCCTGACATATTATTCCTGAGAGTACTTGTTGTTACTTGGTCTGAACAACCAATACAGTATGTGTACATCATCCCTCCCAACCAGTTATAGATCTAACCAATGTTTATTGATTGTATATTATTCAAATGAATACATTAAAACCTGAAGATAAATATTTTGATTTAAGTTTCAATGATGGTTTCTAAATATAAATTCTATGTTTACCAGGGTAAAACACACTTAAAATGCTAAATTCTAACCAGCTTTTTTGATATGTATATTCCTTTTTCTTTGACATATAGTACTTTTGGTTCAGCACCACTGGGACATTTGTTTGTTTGCCATGACAGATGGCTGCTCATACTGAGTCTGGTTCTGCTGGAAGATCTTTCTGGTTAAAAATGAGGGGTTTTCTCTCACTATCACTGTATGCTTTGCTCAGGAGGAGGGATGCTTAAAAGTAAATGACTCAACCAGCTTCGTTAGATTGAAAATGTCCTTTTACAAACCACATTTTACTGGGTATCAAATTACAATGTATGGTACTGGATCTTAGTGTAACAACTGGATTCTAAATTGATCTAAATTATATTTGGACAGAGCTCACTTGTAGAACTAAATGTGAGTTTTCTGCCTGTAAAGCGACTGAAATGAATTAATATTTTCTGATTTGGTGTTTTTATTAACAACAGAACATTCAATTGTATGATATTGAATTTTAAGTAAATCTTGTCCCATGTAAAACACATCATCTATATGCTTCTCTTCAGCAATGATAAACAGTTGACTAAACAAACAACTTAACTCTAATCAAAATGTGTTGTTTTGTTTAAAACAACACATTTTGTTGTTTAAAATTAAGATTTTTTTGTTCATTTTTCTCCGCTTTAGAAATATCTTTTGATCAATATGATCAATAGCTTTTTGGACGACAAAATTAAACTTTGAGAGCCGAAAATTACAAAAGCTATTCCCCAAAATGTACAGTATTGGTGTAAGAACCACCTTATTATCACAGCATCAGATGCAGTGCCGGTTCTTGACCAAATGTACCAGGGGCCAGGAGGGGGCCAGCGTGTTTTCATGGGGGCCCAGAAAGCATGAAATAAAAAAACAGGGCAATGGATTCAAATATATTAAGAGAGCTCCATGAATTGAAATTCCTATTCGGTTAGGTTTAATTAAAATTCTATGTCTTATTAGGTCAATATGCATTCAGAATTTAGGAATTTTACATATTTTTGACTTAATTTAAGTTAAAATTACCATTTTCTATAAAATCTGAATTATAACTCAAGAAATACTCAAATTCAGCTATAAAAATTAGAGCATATTTTTTATTTGTTTTGAAAAAAAAAAAAAAACATTTAGCAGATGAAAACTGGAATCCTATCTCAAAACTACTGAAGCTATCACCTTATTGTTTTTAAATAATTAGTGAAACAGAATTTGTAAATGAAATAGATCCAAAGGAACTATCAGTAATCATGTCTGTTCCAGCGCATATCATCATTAGAATCTGAGTATTATGTCTTCAGCACAGGGGCCATAACAGGGCGGCAGGACATGATCTACAGGGGCCCTGTGGCCCCCGTCTAGAACCGCCCCTGATTAGATGGTACTAAAAAAAAAAAAGCTAAATATTAGACCTATTCTAACAAGATGGCATGGTCATATTTTTTTTCCTAAAAACGCAGTTAGGTTTTATTTCAGCATTTTTTCCTGTCACTAAAATAGTTTCATTAGACTCCCTAATTTTTAGCAAGTTGATATGCTGATTCATAATACAGCAAATTAAAATGTAAAAGCAGAAAATCCACATTCTAAATTAAAAACTAAAAAAAATGTATAGGTAATTAATTACCTAATTTTATAATTCACTTAAAGCCAAACAACACTACTTCAAATAATTATATCCTGGAAATGTGTTAAAATAATTCGAATGCGTAAAATGTTATAACTTCCGGGGGAAAAAATAGTTTTTACAGTGTACAACTTGATTTTATTAGTGATTATTATTAGCCATACCTGGCTTATAAATTAGATCATCATCCTGACTCAGGCTTAAACCTTAGTTTTACAAATATGCAACATTTTAAAGCTTTTTCACAAAAATGAAACTGAAACAGTTTTGCACCTTTTGCACATGTTGCTTCTCAGTCTCAAATTTTAAAAGGAGGAAAAAAAGAAGACATTGTGTAAATTTTCAGCGACCTCGTTATTGGGACAAAGGAGGCTGCAGATCGATTCGTTACACCTTTTTAGCGAGGCTTTTGGCAAAGGGGAGGGGCTCTGGAGCCACTGTAGGCACCATTAATAGCCTCCTCTCCGTCCTAACTATTATACACGATAAAGTGTTTATAAAGAGCGACCAAGTAGAGCAGTAAAAGTGTTTCAAATGAGACTGAGATGGTGGTAAAGAAGAGAGGAGTAGCAGGACTAGAGGGCGGATCAGATTATTTTCTCTTTAAATAATCCCTGGGACTGCGTCAGAATTACAGTTTTGCGCATTACGCACCGGACTTTTCCCCATTTTTCTGCCTTCGGTTTTATGGATTCTCATCCAAACGGAGGCGAAAACTTTACCCGGTTCAAATTCTGGTGAGTTTCTGTTTTCACTGTCCTTTAGCTGATTTAAATCCCTCTCTGGGTCTGGTTATCAGATCGTGTGCGCGCAGGAACATGTCCAATGCGTGCTGTGCTGGGGAAAGAAACGCTAAAGTACCGCCCCAACATGTGTCTGTCAAAGCGGCCCGCGCGCTGATTGATGAAGCCAAACTACGTCACTGATGTTTCCATCAAAATGTGCAGAGGAAGAAAAGCTGCGGAATCAGATCCTCACGTTTTCACTATTATATCTGCTCATTATGGGTCAGATGGATTACTGTTAAAAAGGCTTTAATTGTATAGATCTGTTAAAGGAAAACTGCAAACCTAACTTTCTCTGCAGTAGTAGTTTTTTTATACGACAAAATATATCAAACATGTAGAAAATATTTTTTGCACATAAATGCAATACCTTACAAGTTTGTTCAGCAGCAGACCAATGGTAAACTTAACTTTGATCTGTAGCCAGCAATGCAGAGAGGATGGGTAGGTGGAGGGTTTATAGCGTTTGTCACACACGATACAGAAAAGATTTATAGGATGTAGGCTACTAAAAATGAAAGGTTTTCTAATGTTCTTATGCTTATATGGTTTTCTTTTATGTGCTCTGTATGACCGTGCTCTGAATATGACTACATGATATATAAAAAGCCTTTAAAGAAACCCAACTTTAACTCTAGTTTAATTCAAAAAAAGAAAATCGGGAACAAACCAAGCTTTGATTTTAGCACATTTAATGAGTTTGAAAAGCATCCCTCATTGAAAAAAAAAGATGCTTTTAAACACAACTTTAATGCTTTTACTAAAACACAACTTTTAACTTTTCCCATATAATAAATCTGGTAGAAATGCATTCGTAATTGCTCACTTAGTGATTGCTTGCTTTCTTTCTGCAAAATAATGATTAAGACCCATTTCTTTAAACACTCTTCAAGATGGAAAGCATAAGAGAACATGCCGTTTAAGTGAGGCAGAATGTTAAACTGATGCTAGACTGACTTTAAGATGTCTATATGGGATAAATTGCAAATGATGGATCAAGTTAATAGAACTGAAACTGAAAAACAAAAAAAGAAAAGCTGAATGAGATCAGCTATTGAGAAAATTATTGTGGATGGTCCTCTATTTTACTTTAGTTTATCTTGAAGTTAAATTTTTTTTAAAGTTATCTGCAACAGAAACAGCTGCAACCCTCACTTTTGTAAAACGTGTCCATATGTAGACTAAAACAAAAGCCCAACAAACCCTGCACAGTCGTTTCGGGTTGTACCCGTCACCTTCTACTTTACACATGAAGCCCCTCTTCCTTGGAACCGCACTGGCATGGTGTCAGCATGTTGACATGCAGCCCCTGTTTCCTGCAACACCATCCCCCGTCCCCTTAGGGCGGGTAAGAACATATGTGTCCTCGTCATGTATATATCCACATACATTAAAGCTGAACCTGTTTTGTTTCTGTCCTCTTGTCTTCGCAGCTCTCACACAATCATGCAGAGAAAAGGATATGCTGCAGAGAAGTCCTGTATGCAGGGTGTCAGATCAGGTGGGGAAAAAAAGTCCATACTGTCATATTTTGATTTGTAAACTCCTCTGTCTGATATGTAATTAAAAAAACTTGTGATTAAAACAGAAGTAGATCAAAATTAAAATGTCTTCCTTGTCACATGTGGAGCTGTTTTCCACATTTTGTGTCAATTTTTTTTTCTTCCTTTTGTTTAACCATCTATAACTAAAAGAAATATTTGTAAAGCCTAACGAGCATTTAAAGTGAAAGAATAAAGCCAACATGTTTCTGCCTTGATGTCTCTGCGTTCGCATTTTGTTGGATTCCTCACACGTGCCTATGTGTGTTCCTGTTGACGCAGAACACACACCTCAAATGAAGACGAAGAAATGTTTCAAAGTCCTCCTTTCTTCTTTATCTCTGCTACCTTTTCATCATTTTAAAACTATTTTGCTTCTCTTTGTCTTATAAGTTTCAATCAGATCTCCAGACTAGCACGATCTCTTCTTTTTTTAATATTCAAACACAAACCTGAGCGAAACGCTGCAGCAGATTTAATTTGTTTTTGTTGACGTTTGACAGCAGCTAATGAGTCAAAAACCTTCTTCAGTCTTTTTAGGAAATATAAAAAAGATAAGCTGTATTACTTGTTAAAACATTTTATTTTTGGTAATAAAGAGAATTATATTGAGAATAAATCATACAAATAAAAACTATTTAATGTTCACAAACTGACCTGTAGCTAATCACCTCAGCATTTGCAGAATTAACCTTCTGGTTTTGAACCGCACACTTTCTCTCAATGCAACCCACAGGTTCAATAACTCAAAAACATCTTCAAAATACCTTAACAGCTCCTTTTGCAGCTTATGATAATACCTTTCTTTCTAATCTTGAATTATCTTGAGTTCGTGATTGGTCTTATGAGATTCCATCCTTTGACAGACTGAATATAGGAATATACAATAAGAAATTAATAAAGAAATGGCTCTAACTTTGACATGGGCTCTATCTCAACATCTTTGAGATAAGGCTTTCTAATTAAAGTGCCATATACTGCAAGTATGGAGACTAAGAAAAACAAAAGAAGGATTTTTAAATGTCTCATATATATATATATATATATATATATATATATATATTTGTGTGTGTGTGTGCATTTAACATCTGGAGATGTACATTTCCATCACTTATTTATCCTGAGATAGGATTATGTGTTGCTGTTGGTTTTGACAATCCAATTAAAGGTTTTTAATCCCCATGAAGATCTACTAAAAAAATTTAATCTGAGATAAACTAAAATAATCTGAATAAGTGCAGCACTATGACTGCACTTATTCAGGTAATTAAATTATTCTAACCTCTATGAGATGAAGATTGTAAAAAAAGAAAATCAAGCTGGTTTACCTATAATTTCAAATGATGCATATGTAAGTATCAATTTGTTATAAGATTTTTACATTTAGATGAATAATAAACTGGTAGTAGATGTTTTGTAGTGAGGCAGGTGTTGTGATACAAACATCTGACTCATGCCTGAGCTTTTACTCTGAACAGCAGGTTAGGTTACTCTGCTTTCTTTAAGTCACTGGACGATGCACTAAACTAGGGCTGAAACTATTAATCGGATTCATCGTGATTAATCGATTATTGAAATAATTGTCTACTAATTTAGTAATTGATTAACCGTTAACTGGAGTATAGCGACTCTAAAACATGCCTTTAGCTGACAGAACGAACTTAGAGCAGTAGTTATATCAAAATTGTAAAACAATATACTGTATAAAGAATTTGCATTTAAGTTACAGAAACGTTTTCGGCTGTCAATATGCTTAATCCAGAACTCCTCAATAGTTTAACGTGGTTTAAATCTGTAAAAAAAAATCTTAACTAAATCTTATTAATCAATTTGATAAATAATCGTTAGTTGCAGCCCTACTCTAAACTTGATCCCTCTCTGTGTTGGTTCTGGGGGACTCCAATGCTCAATCAGGATGTTACCTATAGTGGTGATATTGGGGACGTGGCCACTCTCTAATTTGAACCTATGTGGGGGTTTTTATTGAACTTTTTTTGCAACACACTGGACATCAGTAGCACACAAGGTTATTCAGTACTGTGCTGTTTAAACCAGTTTGCATCAGATCTGGTATAAACACTTGGGGGGAAAACAGAAGAGCAGACCTGTATACTGGTAAGGATTGTGGGAGTTGGATGTAGTGGCAAAGAAGGCTTCCAGGGAGACCTGGCAAACCAAAATGAATGGTGAGAATGAACAGGAGAATATTTACAAAAGCTTGGTAGATCTAAACTATCATCTTGGGGAGAGTTACTCACATTGGTGCCAGTCCTAACGTTTACACTGCAAAAAATTACAGTCTAAATCACTAATTTTTTCCTAAAATAAGGAATTGTTTTCTTGAATTGAGGAGGTTAGTATGACACTTTGGCAATGGAAAAAGACAATTTACATTTAAAATAAGAAAAAACTATTGCATTGTCTGCCATTGCTTCTAATTATCTTATTTTTAGAGTAAATATATCAATTCCATTGGCATGTAATCATATTTACCTCCTGAAAGTAAGGGTAAATACACTTGATTTAAGAATTTCTAGATCGATTTTGCAGTGTAGGGAGATTAGTGGTGATTAAACTTGTGTCGATGAAGGATGTCTAGGGGGAAACAAGTAAAAGCTGGGTGGTGGCCTGAAGCACTGCATTGTCTGTTGATGCAAAAGCAAAATCTGGGGGAAAATCTCGGCTTCAAGTTGGGCTGAAGGGAGATTTGCGAAACCATTTGATGCCTTACAGGTAAAACAGTACCCACATTTTGCTAATAATAATTTGGTCAGTTGAGATGGTTTGTGCATCTGACTTAGACGACTCCTAGGCTCCTCCCACAGGGAGTTTTCTGGGTTTTTGAGGCCGCCGGATAGACCCAGAAACATGCTGGCAGTACTATATATCAAATTAGGAACACCCTGAAATCCCTCAGACAGAAAATGAAAATGTCTTTGCAGAGAGATGACCATTAATGTTATTATTCTTTATTAGGTAAATACAATGGTACTGTGTGGATATATTTAGAGTAAAGGTATTAGTTAAAGTACAGTAAATTAGATAAATCTAACCCTAACACTTCCAAAAACTTGTATATACATTATAGCCTTAAAAAATGTCCTGTTAATTAGTTAACAACAATGTTATTACCAACCATACATAAACTGTTAATAATAAGAATTGATTTTCAAAAAGTCTATAAATAAATTTAAGATTGAGTTGCATTAGTTACAGTGAGAAAGAGTTAAAGCTGACTGTTTCTAGGGATCAGTTCTTCATTATTGTACAATATTTAGCTCATCGCTGCTTATAACTGGCTGAAAATTATGCATAGTGTGCTCATAGCTTCATTGATAATGCAATACTGTTTCTAAATGCTCTTTAGGGAGTTCCTATTGTTAACCAAATAAGAACATGAGCTCCACTGTGTCTCACCACACCCCAAAGTTTTACAGAGACAAATTTTCTGCTTCCCGAAACAACTTTGCTGAAATTCCAGCTGGGATTAACAAAATGACATATTCACATTTCCCCTTTGACATACACACACACATGGTTCCCTCTCCTCCTCCCTTGGCTTTTGTTTTCACTGACACATGCACTCCAATTAGCATTTTTTTTTGCCATTAAGGATGAAAGAAAGACAGCCAAATGTTTATCTTTTCAAGCGCTATTTTTTCTTTTTCTCTAACAAGTTTCTTGAGTTTGTATTTTCTTAAAAATGAAATATTTCTCCCAGTGTTGCCACGATCTTGTTGATATAAGAATAACTTATTTCATATTCAAAATAGTCATTTTTGTTTAACGAATAATTAAGATGCATGAGGGAAAACAACCAATTAGAATAATTTTTACCTCCAGTCGCATTTTGTAAACCTGTTAAACATTGTCGTTTTGAAAACCTCACAGGATGGCTCAACTTGTAGAGCTCTGTTAAACCTTTTCCGTTGAAAATTTCACAAAGGTCTCATCATGCTTAGCTAAACTTTTTTTATTTTGTCATTATTTCTGTTGCGTGTCAAATTAGGGCATCCTAATCTCAGGCTTTATACTCAAATATAAATCTGTGAATCTCAAATTGCCCAGATCCTCTTGCTGGGGTTTCGGCTGCTGAAATCTGTCACAGCCTCTGGTATGCTGCACATTAGGGAAGAAAATGCTCTTAAAAAATGTGCTTTCCTGACATTAACATGACTTGTGTGCCTGGGCGCCGCTCGATCTGTGCAGTTCCAGGCGTATATTTATGAATAGGAACCTTTAATTAGGGCTTGTGTTTCCTCTCTAGTCACATTGAGGGATGGTCCTCGCCGACATTCATTAATGATAATCACCAAGAGCGATGGCATAGCTACAGGCCAAGTCTCGGGGGACCCGACACTTGAAAAGAAGCATTAAATTACACAGAGGGACTCTTTAATTGCAAAAAGGAAAATATATAGCCATCATTGTTAAATGTGATCTTTTGTAAGCCTTTACTAGTTCAAGGATTTGTCTGAGGGGATTTCTTATCCTCACACTGTTTTAAATAGATCTTCACTAACACACCAAAAAGCAGACTTTACTCTCATTTACCTTAAAAAGAAGCCTTAGCTCCAGGTGTATAGTTGTATTTTATAATTTCTTTTTGGAATACATGGATCAAAATAAAAATAAAAAAAGAAGAAAAATCAAGGGCATTATTGTTCATAAACACCTTTTTGGTGAGTTTGGTGTTGCATCGTGCTGAGACAAAAAGCAATGAAGGAGACACACAAAAAAAAACTTTAAATCTTATTGCATTTATTATTAAAACTGGATGACTTTATGCTGTTTTTGATCAGACCCCTGTTATTAGTGTCGCCTGGCAATAAATATAAATCAACAAAAAGTGTAGCAGGCATTTCGAGGGTCATCTATATTTAAAGGCAGCTATGTTAAAAACATTAAAGTATTTTAATCTTTTATTAAAATTGCATAATCCCACTTTTTACCTCTTATATCTTAAGGAAATGACACACATTTTTGTTTTTTCAAAAGATGAATGCATAATAACATACAACTGTGTACTTTAATAAAACCACAAGCTTATATTCTTGCAGAGTTTTTTCTCCTTTAATGTAAGATCTGCCAAGTCTATAGTTTAAAAGATAAAATCTACAGCCCAGTTAATGAGGCGTTTACAGAAAAATGAATCCTTTACTAACAGAATTCCAACTCACCACAAACAATAGCGACAAATACAATGCTACAAATTTAAAGATGTTATCAATAATAAAAAGGGATCTATATCATATTTGTTCATGATTCAATAATTTAGCATTTATCTGCATGGACCAACTCCATTTTTCAGAATTTGCTAAACTTTCTGCACATCTAGTAGCAGTTCACATAATGAAGAGTAGAATAGATTATTTTATTAAATGTAACACAAATAGATAACTGAATGAGAAAAAGCTTTATCTTGAGTGTGTACTCTCTTTTCCGAAACAAAAAGACATTTTCAGTGACCCCAGTCTGACAACAAAATGTAGCTAAGGTTGTTAATTATTATATAATCCTATATAATGAGAAAAGATTATGGAATTTAAGACTTGCTCCATGCAAGAAAGCCTAAATTTACTCCCTTTATACATAAGAGTCCAAAAGAATAATGAAAATAGTTATAATCTTTTGATTGTTTTTTTGTTTTTTTCCAACTAGAGGTTACAAATTGCAAAGCTGTGCATCTAATCTTGAATTATCAGTTATATTTAGCTGGGATTTTTGATGAGGTTTAGAGCTCCTTCAGGTGAAAACCGCAACACTGAAGTTAGCACCTTGTTTAAGTCAGACAATGCAGTGATTCAAAAAGTGAAAATCCCTTCAGCTGCCAAATCCATAGCTACGAATCAGATACCCACTCAAGTAAGTAGCTTTTACATTCTATCAATTTCATAAAAAAAAAAAACAATGTGTGAATATTAAACTTAAACAACAGAAATAGAAGAAAAATGAATTCCTCCAAGAGTTCAGATAAAAACTCTGAGACTCTGATCAGTTTAAAATGGTAAACCATTCAAAAATCAGCAGTTATATTTCAATTAGAGTTGTTAGAAAAGTAAAAATAACCTTGAGATTTTCTGCTGCGAAAAGGGGTCCTACACATTCTCTTAACCAGTAAAGGGTCCTCAATTTACTAGTAAAATACGCCACAAACGTCCTCATTTTGCAGCAAGTACAAGAACACCCGCCCACTGACACAATACACACACTTAAACTACTGACCTAATTGCTCAGTCTCACTCAACTAATTAATCTTAGCTGACTTAACAGGATGTGAAGGTTAGCTAGGTGACGTTCGCCTGTATTCTTGTTCTTTCCTTTGGCATCCCTATTTCTTCTTTTTTTAATCCTTTTGTTTTTTTCCATCTTTTCTCTAAATCCACAATACTTCTTTTTTCTTTGTTTCCATCTTCCATCCCATCACATCACACCTTGTGTAAATCCACATAGGTTGTCCCATATCTATTTTTACCTGGTATGGAGAGGGTGGGAGGTATTGGCTTGGGGGCTTTGCAGAGGTGAGTGGGCATGATGATAAAAAAAAAAAAAAAAAAGTGTTGGTGCTGGTGGGGGGTTATAGGCGGGGTCACAATGCTCCATTAATCAAAAAGAATGACACCCATGTCGTCCCTGACAACCATCTTGCCACCCATACGTCCGTTCCCCTTCTCCTCCTCCTCCATCCCACTCAAACAGGACAACTTTAGTGACTGAGAGGGTGACAACAAGGAAGGAACGTGGATAGGGGAGACAGAAGAGTGGGGGGGAGGTGTATGAGCGAACTTTATTAATCAAGCATCTGGGATTAATTGTTATGAAGTGTCACCTATAAATTCCCTATTTGGATTTAATAATCTCGAAGGTAGATTTAACAATCCCTGTCGTGATTTGAGCTTCATTGAAGAGGCTGCGGAGAAAGAGAGGAGCAGAGAGAGGAAAGGGATGCGGTGACACAAATAGCTTCTCAGCGGACAGTCCCTCTCTATATGACAGTTATGAAATACAATTATCAGCAAGATCTGCTTAAGAATTCATCAACTGCACCTCTGCCTTTCAAGGAGAGTGGTGGTAGGATGATGATGGTGGTGGTGGTGGTGGCGGGGGGGTCCCAACATACAAAGCAAGTCTTAACTGATAAGACTTCTCTTTTTCCCTGCAGCTCTTAAACTATCATTTCAAATTCTCCAGCTCCATCTTGTTAAGTCGGTGTAAATGTACGACACGCTTATTGCTTTGCAGGTTATATTAAAGCATAAATCATTAGGTAAGAAAAGGGAATATGGAAAATGACACACTGTATGCAAATCACCTGAGATTGCTAGTGGTTTGTCTGAAATGTATCACCTGCTAGTTTGCATTAGGGTCAATAATAGCAGTTAATCTCTGCATGCGGTGAAAATATACTGTCAGTGAATTGCACAACACCCTGTCAGTGCACAAAAGTTACTGGATCATAAAAAGCACGTGATTTCGATCAACTGTCATCTAATTGCAGCTGTACCTTTTGAAACAAATGAAGAACGGCCACAATTAAGGTTGACAGTGTGCATAAAATTTGCATAACTTTGCATATTTCATTGCTTATAATGTTAGTTTTATTGGAGGCTGTCTTTTTTTCTGCCTTTTTTCGTAGGTTGTTTTAAGAAGAACAGAGGGCGAATGCAGGCCAATTCATCTGATAGTAAAAGGAACTGGTCTATGTCTCAACTATATCCAATACATTTTAGCAAAACTGAGCTTCAATCCAGCTGTGCTTCTATCTTAGAAACATTAATCTGTCTGATCTTGGAAAGCTGTTTTCCCCCATGACAAAAGGCGAATCTCAGAACAGAATGACTGTCTTCGATCTGACTCAGAATGGAAAGTCTTTACGTGATAATTTTTGCTGGACACCAGAAATGCTTGTGAAATATTTGCATTTAACTGGATATTTCCCCCTGCCAGATATTAGGCTGATCAATGACACTTCGACTCTACGAGAAAGGACAATACCTAGAACCATATATAGTTGTACTGTTTGCTGGCAGATGATGTTGGACTACAGAGAGATTGCTTTTAGCTTAAAGGAGAATTCCGGTTTTTAACACTTTTAGCCCATTTTCTGTAGTGTCCAGGATGAAATCGAATGATCGACACCAAAATTTTGACAATTGGTCCTGTCTCTGCTTTTTGGCTCATTTAGAATCCACCCCTGGCTGCTTCAGAATGGCTTCCATAGTGCATGTCCGATAATGTCCTTAAAACAACCTTAAACGTTCTTCTTTTTAAATATGCTACTCACCGGGTCGTCAGCGCTGTTCAATGACGTTCCAAAAAAAGTTTCGTAAAGAAAAAACGTTCCTGTAGTGTTTTATTTAGCATTTTGTAAATCCCATTGAGTTCTGTTGGAATAGTCAATATTCCCCTGCCACCGGAAACGGAAATGGGGCCTGTTTACACAGTTGTAGTCTTTTCGCTTCACTCTGTGTACTCCGAGGTCGAGGTGCTAACGTCTCTGTTAAACACTTACCTAAAAACTCTGAAAATGGAATACGAAAGGTGGATTCTTGATTCTCGACGTCGGAGTACACAGAGTGAAGCGAAAAGACTACAACTGTGTAAACAGGCCCCATTTCCGTTTCCGGTGGCAGGGGAATATTGACTATTCCAACAGAACTCAATGGGATTTACAAAATGCTAAATAAAACACTACAGGAACGTCTTTTCTTTACGAAACTTTTTTTGGAACGTCATTGAACAGCGCTGACGACCCGGTGAGTAGCATATTTAAAAAAAAGAACGTTTAAGGTTGTTTTAAGGACATTATCGGACATGCACTATGGAAGCCATTCTGAAGCAGCCAGGGGTGGATTCTAAATGAGCCAAATAGCAGAGACAGGACCAATTGTCAAAATTTTGGTGTCGATCATTCGATTTCATCCTGGACACTACAGAAAATGGGCTAAAAGTGTTAAAAACCGGAATTCTCCTTTAAGGAATTTATTAAAGGAATAGTACACCCAAAACATGATTAGCCTTAATTTTCTACTCACCCCCATGCTGAACAACACCCTGGAGTACTTTTCTGATATTTTAAATGCATCTGGAGATCTGGGAGGCTTCTTGCTGTCTGCTGACATTCAAATAATGGAGGTCCATGGCGCCCGAGGCAGAAAGGTCCATAAAAGTCCGCAAAAAACGTGTCAATATTCCTCCATACTGCTCGTCCAATGTATTCCAAGTGTCCTGAGTGGGTAGCATCCAGAATTTACTCGAAACGAAGTCATTTAGAATGTTTTTAGAGCATAAACAGTAGTGTATAGGATTTCCTGAAAGCGCGTTCACGGCGATACGGAAAACGCGGCAGACCAACCCAGACGAAAGTGCGCATTCAGCTCAGCAAAGAACTCATGCTCTTCCTCAACACTGAAGTCCTCAGACATTTTTCTTTCGTTGTTTCTTTCTTTGCACAGGTAAACAGCACATTTCTTCTTCTACGCTTGCATTATTGGCAGAGCAGACGCTGAATGCGCACTTTCATCTGGTTTGCTCTGCCGGCTTCCGTAGGCTCGTGAACGCGCATGTGCGCACTTTCAGGAAATCCTATACACTACTGTTTATGCTCTAAAAACATTCTAAATGACTTCGTTTCGAGTAAATTCTGGATGCTACCCACTCAGGACACTTGGAATACATTGAACGAGCAGTATGGAGGAATATTGACACGTTTTTTGTGGACTTTTATGGACCTTTCTGCCTCGGGCACCATAGACCTCCATTATTTGAATGTCAGCAGACAGCAAGAAGCCTCCCAGATCTCCAGATGCATTTGAGATATCAAAAAAGTACTCCAGAGTGTTGTTCAGCATGGGGGTGAGTAGAAAATGAAGGCTAATCATGTTTTGGGTGTACTATTCCTTTAAGCACTAATTTAGAATGACTAGAAATGATCCAATAACAAATCTGAATTCATACATGTCATTTGGTTCCTTTTCCATGTTGTATTCAGATTCATCCCTTTCATTAGAAGGTGACAGTATATTTTGTACCAACCATGCATCGATTTCTACCAATCATGACAAGATTTTACTCTTTTTTGAACTGATAATTTAAAGTCAAAATAGAGAAGATCCTCATTCAGTAATCAGTCCGAAACTTAAAACTCAGAACCATAATGCATAAAAATAAGGTGTAATAAAAGACTAGAAAAATAATACAAAATAAAGTTATGTTTTCTTATTTTGATCTAATTAAGGGATCAACATTTTTAACTATTTGAAAGCACAAACTCACAACTATTTCCTAGAGTAGGATTTGCTAATCACTTTAATGAAGGACAATGTCAAAGTCAATATAAAAGTAATTTTTTTTTATTTCTCTTTGTGATTATAATCTATTTAGAATCAGCCCAAGCAAGCAGGACCTAAGTTAAAGATTTATAGGTACAGTAATCACTGATAGAAATAAAACAACATTATTCTATCAGTTGAACTATTGAAAAGACAATAATATTAACTTATCAAATAAGGACAGGAAGTACTGTTATCTCAATATGGCTAAAATCTTAAATTCATAATGTGCCTGTCAGCGCAAAAGAAGTTTAGGGAAAGGATTGTAAATGTTGTTATCCTACTTTGAAATACAAAAGCAAAAAAATAATAAAAAATAAAAAAATAAAAAATGAATTGGATTACATATTGTAGCAGTTAAAATATGATCACCAATTAAAGGTGAATATGATTGTTTTGACATGTCCAAAAGGGGCACTTATTAAGACTTTAAGTTTTATTCATAGCAGAAAAAAATACAAAAAGGTGGTGTGTAAAGTTATATACACTGTTAGTACAGCAAAATGATGTACCTTATCCGACAGCTGGCTAATAATAGTGACATAACCAAAATAAAGGGTAAATGGCCTGTACTTAAATAGCGCTTTTTCAAGTCAGAGGAGTTGACCTAAGCGCTTTACACTGCATTCAGTCATTCACCCATTCCGACACACTGATGGTTGCAAGCTACATGGTAGCCACAGCTGCCCTGGGGCTCACTGGCAGAAGCAAGGCTGTACACTGGTACAAGCAGTCCCTCGGACACCATCAGTAGGCAATGTGGGTGATGTGTCTTGCCCAGGGACACAACAATGCTGAATGCCGGAGCCTGGGCTTGAAACGACGACCGTCCGATTGCAGGGCAAACCCATTCATCCGAAGCCACTGTTGCCTAAATAATCTCTGTGTTGCCCTGTGGCAGACTGGCAACCTGTCCAGGGTGTACCCCACTCTTGCCCATAGATTGACGAAGATGGGACCAAGCCCTACCGCGACCCTGACGGAATAAGTGGAAGAAGATGGATGGATCAACTGACTACCTTTTAACAGCTTATGTGCATATAACGATTTTTTTTTTTAAACAAAACAAAAAGAAAACATGAACATTAACAACCATAAGATAATTAAAATGCACTTTGCTGTATGTAGCTTGTTTTATACATGCCTGTTTCTGTTCTTAAACCCAATGACAAGGGAGCAGGTTTACTCAAGCATTTATAGATGGTTAGAAAAGATGAAGCCTAACAGAAAACACAAAAGATATATTTTTTGGGGAGTCCTGATTAACATTGCACTAGTTATAGTCATAATGCTATTTCCTTAAATATCAGTGTTATTTTTGCTACGTCCTACTGACAACTCTCTGGTATCACAGCACTTTCCTTGGACATCCTGAGGCCTTGAACACTGTAAACATTGGGTAAGATGGGATAAGTCTTTTTTCTTAAGGGCTAGTTTGATTTCATGCTGCCATATTTTCATGAAAAAATGGCAGCATGACCTTAATCTTTCATCTATCTCTTTATTCAGAAGCCTGACTGCTTTATTAAAGTCCAATTAATTGAAGCAGGTAAACCCATTGTTTAAAGAAGGAAAGAAGCTCTCAAGGATTTGATTTGCAAATCCCTAATGAAGAAACATTTACTAATACAAACAGTGAACATGTCAGTGAAAGAGCATCTACATTAGAGGATTCCAGGCTCAGTTTTGTCTCTGTAAAGTACCTTTGATGATATGTGTTGAAATTGCTGCTATATAGCTAAACTACCATAAATTAAACATTTTCAGTAATTCAACTTTTGCCTCTTTTTTAACATGGCCTTACTTCTTTATATTAAATGCATCTTTAAGAGTTTAGAAATCAAAAATTAATTTTGTTTTTCCACAAAATTTTTTTTTGCTATATGACACATTGCAGCACCAAATCAATGAAGATCTCAGCAAGTTGCATAAATCAATTAAATATTATAAATTTTTCTTTAATCCAATCCACTTTATTTATATAGCACAGTTTAAATAAACACAAGGTTTCCAAAGTGCTGCACAAAAAGATAAAATAACTAAATTAAATAAAAGTAAATAAAATAAAATAAAATCACTGCCCGCACAGGATAAAAATATGAATGTGTATACATAAAATCAACATGTGTACATAAAATCAACAAAATTTTTCTTCACCAATAGGTTTAACGAGATGCATTCAGGTTTAACAAATCAAGCTTTAATTCCAACCACGAGGCAAAATATCCCTATGGTTTTCTGACTTGCAAATGGCCAAAACTCAAAGTGTTTTAACTTGAACTGAGAATTGCACTAGAACAGAGCTGAAGAGACAAATATATATATTTTGACCCATGAATGAATAATTTATCAAATATTTGTAATTACAATTGAAATGTACAAGTTTAACTTTTGTTTAACTGCATATGCTCCAAAATGGCTCAATTGAGTTTTTAAATGATGTAAAGACATTGTTTGCTGTAGGCTGCGTTCAGTTTAAGTTTAAGTTTAAGTTTTATTGAAAGGATCCCCATTAGCTACAGCTATGCTGCAGCTATTCTTCCTGGGGTCCTGAAAAAATATATACATTAAAAACAAAACTAAGAATACAACCAATATTTGAAAGAAAAAGAAAATACACAAACACATATAAAAATACATATACAATATATACACATATTAACGTACATATGTACCCTCATGCGGGTGTGATATATGACAAATATAAAACACATTCTACACTTACACCTGTAAACATACATACACATACATATTCACACACATATAAATATAAACATTCAGTTATATTATTTTGATAAATGCTGTTTTACATATAATTTGAATTTATTGACATTATTAGCAAGCAGGATATGTTTTGGCAGATTATTCCATTCTTTCATACCTCTGAACACAACAGTATTTTTCATGGCATTAGTTCTTACTATGGGTAAAGTGAAATTACCTTTAGTTGCATGTCTAGTACTGTACTGATGATTTACTACACTGAAAGAAAGATGCTTGAACAAAACAGAAGGAAATTTGGAATTAGAAATATTTCTTATGAAAATTAACAATGAATACAACAATCTATCTTTGACCAACAACCAATTAAGATCTTTGTGCATTAATGTTATATTTCTCCTGTAGCTGCATCTGAGTGCTACACGAGCAGCTCTATTCTGTATAAGTTGTAATTTATTTATATATTCTCCAGTGGCATTTGACCAAACTGCTGGGCAATAGTCGAGGTATGTCAATATTAGTGCTTTCATTGCATAATTCCTAATGTTTGAAGTTAAGAAATTTGCATGTCTTCTCATAATGGATATACCTCTTCCCATTTTTGCAATAATATTACTAATATGTTTTTTCCATGATAACCTAGAGTCAACTATTACACCCAGCAGTCTGGTCTCATGCACCTGTTCAATAACTGCGTTGTTAATCTTAATATTAATTACAGGATTCTGTTTAATATTGTAATTTGAACCTAAAATCATGCAATTAGTTTTTACAGTATTTAATGCCAGTTTATTTGATTTGACCCAATCTACTACATATTGTAATTCTGTATTTAAAACAGTTTCTAATTCAATTTGTGTACTTGCTGATGTATATATAGTTGAATCGTCAGCGTACATGACAATATTAGCCTTATGTAAAATATATGGTAAATCATTAGTAAAAATATTAAATAATAGTGGACCCAGACAGCTACCTTGGGGTACTCCACATGTAATTTTTCTGATACCTGAGAAACTGCCATTGAAAAACACTGTCTGTGTTCTATTTGACAAGTAACTGTACATCCATGTGATTGCAGATTGCTCAAACCCGTAACAGGATAATTTTGTTAATAGCAGGTTATGATCTATGATGTCGAAAGCAGCAGAAAAATCTAAAAATACAACACCTGTAATTTCTTTTTTTTCAGTCTCTCTAAGCCAATCATCAGACATGTGAGTCAGTGCAGTGGCAGTGGAGTGACTTTTTCTGTATGCATGCTGAAAATCTGTTAATAAATCATTTGTATAAAAATAGTTATTAATTTGATCGTGTACTATAGACTCCAGTATTTTAGATAATACAGGTAATATACTTATCGGGCGACTGTTGGAACCGGAGAAAGGCATTTTTTTATCTTTGGGCAGAGGAACTATTTTAGCCTGCTTCCATGCCTGTGGGCAGGTACAGCAGCTAAAACTAAGGTTAATAATATGGGTTAGAGCAGGGGCAATAAAGTCAGCAGCTAGTTTCAGAAGCCTGCCGTCAAGACCATCTACACCTGGTGGTTTGTTTTTGCAGGTTTTTAAAAGATTCTTTACTTGATCTATATGCACACTTTGTAGTTTAAACCTTAAGTTTTTATTTTTCATCAATTCATTTCTTATTAATAGATAAGATATATCATTACTTAGATTAGGCATGTTTTCTCTTAGTTTATCTGATTTTTTAATAAAATAATCATTGAGATGGTTTACAATATCTATTGGCTTAGTTATGAGTTTATCCCCTGTTTCCAAAAAAGATGGATTTATTTTGTTTTTCTTACCAGTCAATTGATTTAAAACATTCCATAACTTCCTATTATCTTTACCTATGTTTTTAACGTGATTATCAAAATACATTTTCTTCTTCTTATTATTAAGTTTAGTAACAGAATTTCTCATTTTACGATATAGATCCCAATCACTTTTATTTCCTGTCATAACTGCAGTTCTTTTCATTTGACATCTTATTTTCATAGAGTTTTTCAGTTCTTCATCCAACCAAGGTGTGACGTTGTTTCTGACCGTAAACTTCTTCAAAGGTGCATGTTTATCAATCAATGGCAAGAATAGCTTGTTAAATTTAAATAGAGCAGTTTCTGGATTACTAGCAGCCAACACATCAGACCAGCATAAAGCTTGAACATCTTCAATAAACTTGTCATTTTTAAACAACTTATAGGATCTTTTAAATAAGACTGTAGTTCCTGAGCCACTCAGTTTAGTTGTTAATGCAGAAATGATCAAATTATGATCACTGCTACCAGTGGAAATAGACAGTACCTTTTTACATAGTTCAGGACGATTTGTGAAAATATGATCTATACAGGTAGATGTACTAGTGCCATCGTTCTTGAAACATATTCTTGTGGGTTTGTTTATCAGTTGAGTAAGTCCACATGCTTTGGCAGTAGTTAACAGTTTTCTTTTCAAGTGGCAATCTTTAGCAAACCAGTCAATGTTCAAGTCACCCATGAAATATATGTCCTGACTTACATTAGTATTTATATCCAACATTTTACACATGGTGTCAAGATATTCACAATTAGCACTTGGCGGCCGGTAACAGCAACCCAGAAGAATCGACTTTCGATGAGGTAGATGCATTTGCAACCATAATATTTCGATGTTAAAACTCATTAAATCAGTTCTTATTTTTACTGGTAAGTGATTCTGAATATAAAAAGCAACTCCCCCACCAAAACCATTTCTGTCATTTCTGTATATGTTGTAACCTTCAATAAATAGTTCTGTGTCATCAAAAGATGAGTCCAAGTGGGTCTCTGAGATAGCAAGAATGTGTATTTTAAACTCATTTAGCAGTTCAGTAACATCGTTAATTTTATTCCTGAGACTGTTTATATTAATATGTGCTAGTCTTAAACCTTTTCTAGGTAATGAATACATGAGTTTTATGTGCTATCATACCTTCAGAGTTGCACAGAAGTTACTCAGGGGTGCTAGTGCGGGAGTGGATAATAAGTTTGTCATGTCTGGATGAGCAAATAAATGTTTTTTGTTGCTAGCGGTCTTTAAAGATACTAATAAACAGGGAAAAAAAGCTAACAGTTTGTCCAAAAAGAAAAAAGGTTGTCAACTTTAACTATTTCATAATTGGGTTTTTGTCTTGATATGTGTGCAGCAGGTTCTGCTGCCTATGTGTTGAAATTGAAGGAGATTATCGCTGTTTTAGAGTTTGTTCCTGCTGGTTCCTTCCTGTTGATTTTCTTCCCTCTTTTTTCCTTATCTACAGACTAAATTTACTAATCTGACTTTATCATGGATTACCAAAACATTTACTCAATTTCTTTAATTGTACAGTATATAGAATTATCTAGGCTTTATCAAATGATACTTAACCAAAATCTGATCTCGCTAAAAACAAAAATGGATTGAATGTAACTTAATCTGGCTGGATTTCACATCATACAGTTGAACGACTTTAATAAGCTGAAGCCTTGCACTCATTTTTGATGTTTCTTATTACACATGAATAGGATATATTAATTTTTAATGAATGCATATGAATGTCAATATTTACTCAACTTGATTTTTTTTTTTTAAATACAAAATCCCCCCAAAACATTTGCTATTAGCCTTATGTACATTTAAACCAGATTTTCCGACCCCATCTTTCAGTTTGGTCAAAGCATTATTTTTTTCCTCTTTCTAATAAGAATTATCTCCGCGCAATAATGCACAACCTATAAAAAATAAAACCTGTTCATAAAGTATCTTTATTATTTATTCATATTGGTCTCAAATCCTGAAATTGAATATGTATATATGTCATCACTCTGCATGTTACTAGGCACCGTTTTGCACCCTGCCCTGTAATTTTTCCTAACCCTTACAGCGATTTACCTGAAGTGCCATCGAATGTTTAAATTTTGCAGATTAATGTTTGTGCTGCAGGTATATCAGGGTTATATGGGAAAAAAAAAATTATCTTTCACATCATGAACAGCTTTAATCCTCAGCCACCGCAAAACTGGACTGATGAGTCATGGTAAAGAAAGAAAGTTTGTGGCCAACTGGTTAAAAGGATGTTTGCCTCAGCTTTTTCAGATTTGGATCATATGACATCTGGTTTAATCTACAGTGAATTCCTAAAATTATTTTCCGCTTACAGATTTCTTCACTTTCTGTTTTGTCTTTGTCATACTTTAAATTTCACATCGTAAAACTAATTTCACCCTCTACTTAGTACAGCCTAGCAGCTTTCAAAGGATTAAACCAAAGGTTTTTCACAATGATTTTATTTAAATAGCCTATTGATACATGTTATGTGGTTAATTACTGACTTTGTAAGCAGTTTATTGGCCTGACTGATTTGTTTATGAAATGTTATTTTCTTTAAGACTTGGAACTTGAAAAAAAAAAGACTTGTTCAGATCTCTGGAACACAATGTAACATTTTGGTTTTAGCTTATGTTAATTGTTGATATTCAAATACATGTCATATATCAAAAAAATCATATAAAAAAATAAACTGTTCTCCCTGTGCATGCGTGGTTTCTCTCCTGGTACTCCGGCTTCCTCCCACAGTCCAAAAACATGACTGTTAGGTTAATTGGCTGCTCTAAATTCTTCGGTGTGAGTGTGTGCACGAATGGCTACTTATCCTGTTTGGCTCTGTGTTGCCCTGGTATAGCCTGGCGACCTTTTATCTTTAAAAAAGGTCACTGATCTAAAGAAAAAATAAAAGAAAAAGATTGGCAACCTTTTTCAGGGTGTATCCCGGCTCTCACACTTAGATAGCTGGAGATAGGCACCAGGACCCCTCGCAACCCCAGCTGGGATAAAGTGTTCTGGAAAATGGATGGATGAACGGCTCTGTGCAGGGTGCCCTTCACAACAAACTTAATGACTTCTTAATCTGATGGTCCTAAATGGTATTCTGTTAGAATGTTTAATTATGCAACTTTGGAGTGTTGCCAGTTGCTTTCAAACAAAATATAGATCTAGCGGCCCTAGTGGCTAAAAGTTCCACAATGTTGCTTTAACATTTCTTCTTGGTTCCAAACTTTGAAACAAACATTTGCTCAAAGAAATACAATGTCTGTTTATGTCCCTATTATGACATAAAGACAACAAGCACAGTATCGCATTGATAAATTAAAAAAGAAATTTATCATCAAACGTCACTTTGTTTTATTATTGCTTCTACCTCAGTGGTCAAGGACATCCATATCAGTGGACATCAGGATGATCCCTAAAAGGCTTTGGGATCTAATCACTCCCTTGACAAACACATTCCATGACAAGTGTTCAAACAAGTTAAAAGCAGGAGCTGGTTTTTAAGGTGCATGGTGTGAGTGTCTAGAGTTGGTCAGAAAGAGCAGGCAATATAAAGTATAACTTCAGATGTGTAACAGTAGTTTTTAGCACAATATGTTGGGTTATGAAACCACTGCTGAAAAAAGTTCAAAGAGGTTCAAAGTGGTTTTTACTACATACCTATTACTTTGCATTCTAGTAATAGTTTAGGATATGTAATGTGATATAGCCAGACATTTTCATTTTTATACATATTTTCTATTGTTTTCAAAAACAAACTGGCATCAATCCGCATTAAACTATACTGGTGAATCTGAGTTTTGAATAATGCATACCAAGACAGGACTAAAAGATGTTGCACTGCCTTTTCCCTCTGATATTTGTGGGAACCTCTGCATCAAACCTACTTGTGAAGGATAGAAGTCTTTGCGTTATGTATGCATGCACGGAGGGATGTATGTGTCTGTGCTCTGGTGGCAGACACCCTCTGTAAATCATTTGAGATCCATTTATTCAGGGACCTGCGTTTGCAGAGGACACCTGCAAAATGCTGTCAAAGAGGTGCCACAATGTCAGCAACTTTGTTTGCAGCTCTGACCCTCCCACACACACAAACACAACCACACACAAACACACCTGCACACACCTACACTGTTAGTATGTTTGCGTGCATGCATATAGATTCATAGAGTAGCAGTGGTTTAAAATTTCCCTTGTTTCCATGATGGCTCTTTGACTGGTCCTTGGCCGGTCCTTGGCTGGTCCTCTTCTGGTATCCAACAGGTCTGTTAGGGTAATGTAATTACCCGAAATGGCATTGTCAGTGAGGGCACACCCTTAAACTGCCAGAGTCTAGAACCAGCTGGAATGCCTTTGGATGGAGTTAAACTCCCAGCTGAAAAGGACAGCTAGAATTTTACTAGAAACTGGAGGCCATTCGGCTGACATTCAACCCAAAGGGGAACTTTTAAAGTGCCACTCCTGTAAAAAGGCTGATAATATGCAGCTTATTGTCGATAATAGCCGTTTCTGCCGTGTCTAAAACCTATTTGCCTACTTTATACTTTTTATATTCATTATTTACAGCCTACATTCTTTAGAAAAGAAATATTTTTAAAGATTGATTTCCAGTGAATTCTACATGTTTCAATGACATGGATTTAATGTGGTGTTTACGAAGAACTCAGTAGACAGGATATAGGAGATTTTTTTGGGAGGGGTTGTTTGATATGAGCAACATGCCAATGCACTTTCTTTTTTTTTTTTTTTTTTTTACAATAGATTGTAAACTATTAAAATTATGTTCAGATTACACATGAATACATAAATTGCGGGTAAAAAGGATTACCTTAGGGTTTGGATCAGGATTCATTCAGAGATGACTGACTGAGTTAAATATGCAGTGTCAAAGTACAATGACTCTTTTAGAGTTATAACAGCTGGTGGAAAAGAAACAAACTGCACTCAGATTTGTGTTAAGTTTAACTCTTAAAGTGTTTCTGTAACACTACAAAATTTACTGTGGTAGGAAGGAGGCACAATCTGAAGCCATTCTATGGAACTGATAACCACTAATAACGGCCATAACATCCGAAGCACTTATGATAGCTGGTACTATGCCCCCTACAGATAAAACAACAAACAAAAAAAACCAAACCAAACCAAACAAAAATAAGATAATCAGTAAGACACTTCTTGTAACCATCTACCAGGCTACATGAGCCTGAGGAAAGTTGTCCTACACCTCACTTTCAGTATTTATATTGATATGTTGAACCACCAGTTTCCACTCACTATACAACAATAACATCAAGATCTGGGCTGTGACTTAGCACAGTTAATCATCAACCATCCTTTGGAATATGTAATAGAAAATCAAAAATCACTCACATGTGGAAAAGCTAATCTCTGCTTTGCCTAAAATTCATAATTGATTCCATGATGGAGAGCTAGACAGGTCCTGCTGGAGCAAATATCCTCCAACCATGACATGTCCACCCTTATGCTTCACACTTATTTCTTTTTCTGAAAAGCTGTATTTGGTTTCCAAATAAAATCTGTTATATATCATCTGTCTCTGAAACTCCAGAATTACCTCACTGTCTACTTTTTCTATAAAAAAAAAATATGAGGACATCATACTTTTTTCTCAGCACCAACGGTTTCTTCCTTCCAACTTGTGCTGATTGTAGAGACATAAACTATGAACAGCAGCAAGAGCTGTCTGTAAGACCTCTTAGAAATGTCATCTTTTGTTGATGAAGGGCCAGGACTGAGAATATGGTCAGTTATTTTTAATGTTCTGGTATTGTAGAATTTAGATAATGGAATGAACAATATTGTTGAGATACTTGCAGCTTTTATGCAGACTTAAAAGCTGCAAGTACCTCTGTTTTTTCCATATTAGTTTGATGTTCCTGCTAACTTCAACAGAGACACATCAAAAATAAATATCTAAGGTTGAAATACCTCCTGAGTTGTCCTGTTCTACTTCCCAGGTGCTATAGTGTGTAAGTTTAGCAATTAGGAGTTTCGGATTAGATTAGGAAAGAGTCCTAATCTAATCCGAAAGAGTTAGCTTTCTTTGCATTGTTTTGAAGATAATGTTAAAATGTGTTTCTATAGGTTTTATTTGTTTATATGCTGATAAAACTTTATTAATGTTAATGGTGATATTAAAGATTAACCATACAAAATCATTGGTCTCCTAATTTGTATCAGGCCAGTACACAAGAATCTTCTCTCTGTCTAACACAATCCCCTGTCTTTCAATGTTGGACAAATGAGTTAAAGCTGCATTACTGGGAGAGAAAAGGAAAATAACAGCAAGATATTCGCTCTTCTCATTGCTATGTTGCTTTCAATGACTCCCACTTCTAATCTAGCTTGACTCTGGAGGATGAGCAGTTAATTAAATTACTTTAATGGACAAACTGACATTAAAAAAGGAAAGAAAATCTTTGCTTCCTAAATAGCAAATTAATTTCTAAAACAGTTGGGATTGGCTTGATGGTATTTTTAGTGTGGATTCATATTTTTTGATATGACAGCTGTCTCGTTGTGTTCAAAATGAGCTCGTTTGCGTGTGTCATTTGCACGCTGACAGTCAGTTGTGACAGTTGTAAAGTGTTCTTGAAAAAGCGCCCGGCGCGGACACTTGAGGCAGTCAGACGAAAGATTTTGCTGGCTGTGATGTCTGTGTGTCAAATGACTTATCTCGCTAAGCATATGCTGGCACTTCAGAATCATATACTTCAAACTCCCATATCCTTCAAAAGCATCAAAAAAAGCAGGGTGACTGTCTCATTCTACACATCAGTCATGTAGCCACCAGCAAAATGAACGAGATGTCATTTGCACTCAACCAAAAGCTTCCGGAGACATTTAAAGACACTCACGATGACTGTTTCAATTTGGGAAGACTGTTAATGATGTCGTCTTAGCTGCCTTTTGTGCTTCTTTCTATGAAGATACAAGTGAGTGACAAAGAAGGCTTAGATGTGCACTTCGGCAAAAGCAATTGCCAATTATTGATTTGAGTGCTGAAGACTTATTAGCAAATCTCAGCAGGACTTTATTACCCAGCTGTTGGCCTACTGTATATTTTTGGATTAATTTAAAGAGGGAGCCAATGCTGAGGTCAGTTGAGCCTAAGAATCATAGAGGATGAAACAATAATCCCATCTGTCACAATTTTTGATGTTTTGTTTGACTAGCCAGAAAAAAAATATACAAATAATACCAACCCGCAAACAAATATCCTTCTTTCTTTGAAGAGCCACACAATGTTGAAGAGGGCTGACCTGTTTTATTTAGTTAAGAGAGTTTTATTACTGAATCCCAAATACAAAGCAAAACAACAGTGCACAGACAAGAGCTAATTAAACTAGAAAAAGTGTTAGAATATCCCAAGGAGAGAAAAGGCACTATGAAGGGACAAACCACAGTTCCAGGCTGAAGAAAAAACTGTCAGATTTAGCATTACTAAGAGAAAAAAAACAGAAAAAGTTATTCCCTTCTTTGAAATGTTCCACTTTGAAACCAGAGTTTTCCTTCCTGCTAATTTAGTAAAGAAAGAAAGAAATGATTAGCCTTACGATTTTCTCAAGTTCACAAAAATATAAATACAACTTTAACCTCTATTTTTTGTCAATATTAAACAAATGTTAGCCTTTTTTGTTGTGAATCTCTGAAATAAATATTAACAAAGCAGTGCAAAACTCAACCAAACAAGTAAAAAAAAAATAAAAATCTTAAAAGTGTGGTGTGCATTTGTTGAGGTTACATTGCGAGGCTTTTGATTTTGGAATAACTGACAAAAATATCTACCTTTTCACTATATTTTATTTTTGGAGATATATGAGTGGGGTTAGGAATGGAAAAGATTTTCACGATTTCGATTCCCTTATCGATTCTGCGAAGCAATTCGATTTGTTGTCAATTCTCTTCACAGTCATCTAAATCCTAAAGCAAGGAAACAGAGGGTTATAAATGATCAATACATTGAGAGTAAACCTAAAACTGTATCTGTTTTTATTATAACCACCCAGAGCTGTTAAAATGTAGTGTAGTTCTTTTCAGGCTGATTTAAATGAATTTCTTAAGGCCTTTCAGGGTACCAAGAACACGGCTGAAAAATTGAATTTAGAATTTAAATCACAGGGCTATATACGACTTGTGGTAACTGGTGTTTTTTCAATGATTTCTTCTTCACACTCTTCAGATATGTGGAGTGCACAATCAAGATATACCCTGTAAACATATTTTTCTACCTGAGCTTCAAATCTTTGCTGCTTCTCAAGCGTTAATAAGGCCATCTTAGCTTTTTCTCTGATTCTTGTCAAGTGTCCTTACCAGATGCATCAGTTTATATTGTTTTTAGAACCTAACCCATGACTTTTCTCCCTGACTCGTCTGCTGTCTTCCTAGGACAAAATTTCAAAGGAAGAGATGATCTTAAACTGGGAATAAATACTATTAAACATATTTTTTTTTACTTTTAAGTTGACTTCTAAAGGTAGTTGGGTGGATTGGATGTTATTTTAAAGTTTGATTAAGTGTTAATAGCTGCAGAATGAACACTCATATTCATTCATTAAGTGTTTCTCAATATTGCCAGCAAACACAAAGCAGATAAACAGAGGATTAACTGTATGGACATTCTATCTGATGGGAGAGACGTCCCCAGCATATGGGAAAAGTTGATGCTGACACAAAGGATAAAAACAACAAGGTCAACAGGTTAAAATGGAGGCATGGGAGAGATAGATCATCATCCCACCTCTTTGACACTCTGTAGGGCTTGACCTTACCAGGCTGCTGGGTTGTCACAATGGCCTAATCAAGCAGTAGGCAGAGCTGCCATACCTGGCCTCGTCTGAGAACACATAGAGCACAGGCTTCATCAGTCCAGCTGATACATGCAAACAAAGAGCACATGGTGTAAAAGTGACCATTTAACCTTCTTTACAGGCTCAGTTAGAGCGCTCTAATGTAGATGAAAGTCAAAAAGGCCAGTAAACAGTCTTGGCATTTATTTTTTCTGACTATGCAAATAAAAACACAAATAAGAAAATACTTACATTTCAATATTATTATCATTATTATTTCATCAGCTTGGAAATCTGATATCAACATCTTTTTAATGTAAAAGATAGAAGTGTACATGGATGGATGGATGGATGGATGGATGGATGGATGGATGGATGGATGGATGGATGGATGGATGGATGGATGGATGGATGGATGGATTTTAACTTACTCTTATACCCTACACAATTATTGGGAACATTTACAACAGAAACTCAGTGACATTCTCCCTCATGTGTGTCCGCCCCGACAAATCATTGCTGAACCATTTGGTCGCTTACACAGGACTGCATCCAAGCATAACAATTAATAAAAATAAAAAAAATACACAAACAATTCTATGCTAATCATTGCTTCATTTTATGAAATGGTTTTCAACCATTTTCTTTTGCTTATTTCTCTGTAAATGGTTTCTACTTAGTTCAATTGAATCTTACTAGCTTAGTTGACAGTTTTAAGCGAAATATTTGGCTTGGAATTACTTTTGATAACACAGTCTTATATTTTGAATGGAGGTTGTTGTGAATTTGTTTCATTATGTGCAGAGTTAACACTTTGACCATGATATGAGCGTAAATCACATTTACATCTGTTGATGTTTTTTACACAACACATGACAATCCAAAAGTACTTTGATCAAATATCAAATAACATAAAGTCACCATAGTAATTAATTGCATAACAGCACTACTTGTTGAGGACACAGTATCAGAAGCTATTCTGCTGCTGCAGGGGGAGATAAACTAGATCTGATGAGACTTTATCTAAAAAAGTTTGCCTCCACTGCACTACTTAACCTCTTGTCACACCCACATCTAGTTCCTGATTGGTTAACACAATGTTAATTAATAGTTTCAATTTTTATCTTATGTGAAATTTCCCTTGGCTCCTCTGGTGTTTCCACTCAGCCTGTATTTGCAGAGCTGGTTATTTCTGTCAGGAAACGAGGACAGATGGACCCAGTATTCAAGGAGAGACAGTCAGTAGGAAAGTTCAAAAAGTTTATTAAAATAAAACAAAAACTGAAGTAGAGCTGAGGCTTACGGACACTACAGGATGGGGGGCGGGGCACCGCCCAATCTCAGACACTCTCAGGGAGAAACACAGGTAAGTGACCACGATCATCTGACTGAAGATGATGTTCTCAGTGAGTCACGTACCTGGTTTAGCAGTTCAGTCCATACCCCTTGAGAGGGATGCAATCCAGCCGATGGGCTGATAGCTGACGCGGCTCCCACCCAGAGTGTCCCCGGTGCTGCAGCTTCGAAGGAGTTGCAGGAAGCAGATCCTGATCAGGGATACAGATCAGGCAGGAACGGACAGGTGGCAGGATCCAGAATTCGGCATCCACAAGCTCCCAGGCGGGTTCAGAGTCTGACAGGGTCCGAAAGCGTGACCAGGTGGTCACGCACAGGAGCAGACAGGATCAGGTGCAGACGGGCAGGCTCAGTGGCAGAGGGTAGCCGAGACAAGACGTGGAACCAGAACTTGATGCAGGACCTTTAAACTGGTCTCCTCCCTGCAGCCAGGCTTACTTGGATAAAAACTGAACCTCGCCACATATAGAGCCAAAAACCCAGATGACTCAGCGGGAGAGGGACAGTGGACGATCAGGAGACGAGACAAACACAAAACCCTCTTTCCACTGGCTGCCAGGATCCAGGACACAGACCAATGAATAAAACTAACAAACAGGCTAACAGAAAGACAAGTAATGATCTGGCCCTGAATGCTCAGGCTGAACTGAATATAACCAAGAGGAAACAGGTGAGAGGAATAAATTATAATTGAGGCAGGGAGGGAAAACGACAGGTGAAAGGAATGACAAATTAAGGGAGAGCCAACAGGCCAGATCATGACAATTTCTGATGATCAAATCTACAGTAAAATGTGCCTTTCGTATTGCATTGAATAAACTTGGTTTCAAACTACAGTTCTCTAGCTACAGAAAGTAACCTCTATAGCTCCTAAGTTAGCCAAGTTTATTTATCAGCTGTTATTAGCCTGCTATATTTGTATTTTCCCAATTAAACAGCAAATAACAGTCTGAACAATCACTGTACTATATACTTAACATCTAATCTTAAAAAGTTCTCATGATTCGAACATTTTTCATCAATAAAATATGTCACAACATGCAGAATAAAACATGTTATTACCTGTAATGATCACTAATTTGTTGAAGTAGCAAAATAAATAATAGTTACTCCTATTTTTGTCTGAGCAATTAAACCGTGTTATGGATTATTCTGTTAATACTTTGATAGCATGCTATTTTTGCCTTATATTTAGAAAAATGTCAGTTTGAAAAGAATTTGTGATAAATTTATTTTACATCTCTCTGGATTTTTGTCTACATAAATAGAATGACTTTGTGGTTCACAATTCACATTTTACACAAGGAAGAATTAAAACAATTAATATCTACAAAAAATCTGAATGGAAGGTATAGTCCCTAGATGAATATCATTATCATTACCCCCGCAGAAATTATTATTGACCTTTCTGTAGCTGAACATGTGAACCTCTAACTTTTTAAAGTCTCTCCTCATCTGGATTGTAACTTACATATGCTGGTCTTTAATAAATTATTTCTGTTACATTATAAAAAATTTAGTAGAACTCCACAATTTTTATGGGCCATTAAGGTGAAGGCCATTCATATTAAGCTTTTTATGCACAGTGAACTTTTGTGGTGCACTTCACAGCTTTTATAATTAATTCTGCAGGAAACACTGCTCTTTACCTTCAACATTCCCTATAAAGCAAAAGTTACTACTGGCACCAGGCTGGATATTGTTTGAAAAAAAAGGTTAAAAAGTCAGATTTTAGTGACTTCAGAGCCTAAATATATTAACTAAGTTAAGGTTAAATAGAGACATGTATAGAAAAAAATTATGTCTTAAGAAAAGGTTTTCAAAGAATGGTAATTTCTTGAAATTCACATAATAGAATGATTTTGCCAATTTTTACATAAATTAGAAGAAGAAAAAATCCACCAAGAGGTACAATACAGATTTTTGTTTTTATAATAATTGATCAATTTAAACTTATGAATCTAGATTAGATTAAATTAACAAAAATAAAATCAATGAAGATCAGAAAAAGAACCAAGGTACATTTACCTAGAATTTTAGTCTTGAACTTATTTCTTGTTTTAATTAATCTAAAACCTCTTTATAAGGATAAATCTCTATTTTTTCCTTATTTTTTTTTTTTTATTTAGGAAAAAATATTGGTGCCACTCTATTTTATCACATTAGTTTTACCATCATAGACACATTTCATGGTTACACAAGTATTTCCAGAAAAATACATGTACATCTGTCATAACAAATACATTTGCATTCAAATCCGCATACCTACAGTGTGAATAAGTCAGAAGAAATCATGACCAATTTTGCTGCTTTCACTTCATGGTTGCAATGAATCTAATAATCTTTTTGACTGGTGGGCTAAAAATGTACATGCATGGCAACTCCTCCTTGTGTGAGAATATGAATTTTGCTTAATGTCTTGACATAATAGGTGTCTGAGTTTTTTTTTTGTTTTGTTTTTTTGTTTTTTAAGAGTTCCTTCATATTTTTCTTTAAAATTACTTTGATAAGTTTTGGTTTAATGCCGCAAGCTTTAGTTGTTTAAGAATTTGTAATTAACCTAAAATCAAAGAAGGTGAGACGGATTTTTCATATATGAAATACAAGCAGATAGGTTAAAAGTCAGTCTAGAAAATTTATTATTAACCATGGTTTATTACCCATTATAAACCCCAGAGGACAGATCATTTTGCATGAACAATTGCATCTGTGTGACATGGCATACAGGTGATCAGCCTATGGCTCTGCTAAGATTTTCAAGAAGCCTACCTTTCATCAATAGCAGCCATTATTGCATCTTGATGTTTAGTCAAATGTCTCATCTTTCTCTTGACAACATTCCACAGTTTCTCTATCACATTTAAATCACATGAGTTTGTTGAATCAGTACTGGCTGTGTGGTTAAGAGTTCAGTTCTGTTGGAAAGTAAAATCAGCTCCTGTTAGCTCAACGAAGAATGTTGTGCTCTGAGATTTCTTGGCAGATAGCTGTGCTGTCTATGGGCTTTGAAAAAACACAAATAACCATTGTCATCAGATAACATTGCTCCCTTAACAGCAATTTTGCTATTTTGTTAAGTAATTTACAGACTGCTTTGAAACAAAAAGTTCAACAGTTGAAGTCCATGAAGTAATGACTTAAACTCACAACTACTACAGGGTATTATTTCCTCCACAAATATCTTCATGAACTTTCTTCACAATATCTAAAGGGGGTACCCTGCTTAAGAATACATTTTCCTTACTCTTAAGGCTAAGATATATTCGCACATTAGGTTGCCATACATGTCTTTGCCCACTGTGCCCAAGGGAAAGAAAAATGCTCAAAATATGCAGGTGTGCAACCTAACTCGGAGGCTGCGCACGCAGCCTGGCCTTGGGGGCCAGTTATTGTGTAACTTCTGGGATACGCACCTTCATGCACTGTTCAATGCAGCGAGTATAAACCAAGCTAAGACCTTCTTAGGAAAAAGCTTCTTTAGTAACTACCTTTTTTGGCTTACCTTCCTTGAAGTGGGCGTGAAAAGCACAAGATCTGATGGTGGTGGGTGGATCATTGCTGTCTTAATACTTTTCAGAAAGGTGCACATGTTTTATTGCTGTCTGGTTACATTTATAACCACTACATTAGCACGGACAATTAAGCATTTTCTTTTTATGTCAAAAACATTATTATTCAGACTTATTATTCTGGTCACATATTTTATATCACAGTCTGCTATTTCTATATCCAACACTAGAAACAGGTAAGCCTGCACTATGGAATTAGCCTGGACAGCCGAGTGAAGTCAATACAAGAAGGCAAAATTTGTCTGTACTTGACCCCTCTCCAAGAAGCGTGCGGTGACAACAAATCTGCTGTTGCCACTCAACTCATGACAGCTGAATGGACACATGGGGCGAAAGTTTGGTTCTGCTCTGCGCTCTCCCCTCCTCTGTCTCGTACAACAAGATAAAAACAAGCAAATTCTTTGCACTTGGGAGGGACACTGCATGCAACAATAGCATCCAGCAATAGCTCTGTCAAACAACGCCATCTTATTCGGATGTTAAAAGCTTTAAGAGCTGAGGCCTCCATGACATCCACAGCCTCTGTATGTCAGAGATGGTTGAAGACTTGAGAGCGGGCTCCGCTGTTTTAAAAATACTGTGTGTGGGCGTGTGAGCGCACATGTATCGAAGCGGCAAAAGTGACATTTGAGGGGCACTTTACAGAATCCAGCGGTTGCTGGGGATCTTCTGTATCACCTAAAGAGCCTTTGTCAGTCATTGGAAAGCTGTCACCTTTTGGGGGGCCGATACGGTAGGGGGAGCCGGCTGACAGGTAGGAATTAATGAGAGGTGTATGACAGCAGACCTCGGTGCTCTTGTCTATGTATGTGTTTGAGAGTGTGTCCACATGACTGTGACTGAGGTCCTTTGTCTCAAGAGGATGAACCATATTTTTTGTCATCAAGATGAGGACAGAAGAAGAGCAAGATTGTTATACAAAAATAGATATTCAACTGAGTTTTAAGTATTTTTAGACTGACTCTTTCTTTTTCTCCCAATACTTGATTGAACAGTTTGCTGGTATAGAGTAGGAACCGGCCAATAAGGTTTTTGAATTCTGTAAGCAGTCACTTTCAGCCATGAGATGCAACTATTATCGCAAACTAGCGGTGTAAAGTACTAAGGTATAAATATTTTACCCTTATGAAATATCTTTTTTCAATACCTATCCTGCTTGAGTATTTATTTTCCAAGAACTTTTTTGATCATTACATTTGAACAGAAAATACCTTACTTTTTCCACACAGATTCATTGCCTCGATACCTTTTAAGAACAACAACATGACGTATCAGTGAGATCAATGAGAGAATCTGTCAATTTGGAGCCTATTTACTTCTAAGACAAAAACAGAGACATGGATGAAGACAAGGGGATGGTCAAATTGCAGATGATAGATCAGACTCTATGGGATTAGACATTCCCCATCCATTCCCCTTTATAAGATTTTAAGCTGCATTTGAATTTCAATACTTGCCTCTTAATACTGTAAATACAAGAGCTTTAAAAATATTCATCTGCTTATTCTGAATACATTTATGTCAGAAATCTAAATTTAGAACAAAACTAGACTTAGTCAGTATATATTTTTTATTCTCTCTTCCAAACAATTGAGTTATTTTGACTTAACTAGTGTGGACTTACTGTAGGGTATGTTTTTATATTGTAATTACAAACTCATGTCTTTTACACATAAGAGCATCTTAATTTTCTCTGTATTTTCTATAAAAACATGCTCCAGGTGTTGTAGTAGCCTAACGTAATGATTATTGATACAGTAATATATTTGACCCCTATAGTAATAAATATTGTGTTAAGAATGTATGGTATTGTATATTATTTTTAAAACTATGGACTATATATATATATATTCGTTTAGATATTTTTACAAATTGAATAATAAATCTCTCTAACTCTGCTTTTTAGCAAATACGACTGTCAACGTAAAGCTTGCTTGAGAGACAAACCCAAGGACGATGAAAGGGTGTTTGGAAATGTGTAGGTGTGTTAAACTGTGTGTTTCCAATTTGAGCTGGTAAATTCAGATAGGAAGATGTCGATTTAAATAACTGACTCTCTAAGGATCTGACATAAAACTGCAAAAAGAAGAAAGAGATAGAGAAAGGGGAAAAAAACAGCCTTCACCAAGTGAGTTTATCAGCTTGGCACCTGCTACTGGAACATTCTTGATGAACCAAAGGTTGTCTTCATTAAGCGCATTAATATTCATGACGCATGGTAATTTTGACACAGAAAAGGTCTTGGTAACCTTTTCGCGTGTGAAGAAATTTTTTTTACTTTGCAAGGAAATTACAGTCCGGCAATGACTTAATTAATGTTCGCTTTCTTGGCCACGGTTTGAGGGCCTGTCAGTTTGGTGTAGGGCTGGCTGTCAGGCATGCCGAGGGCAAGGGAAGGGAAGGATTGAAGAAGAGCGAAAGACAGAAGAAGAGAGGGGGAGAAGGGGAAAAAGCAGACAGATGAAGTCAACATGGACTCATTTTGCCCACCAAACAGAGTAGTAGGAGTGCCTCTTGCCTTTGAATTTGTTTTTTTGCCCAGTTATCCTCATTCTTTTATGCCACTTTAGTCTTTTTGATTTTCCAATGAATACCACAAAAAAATAAAATAAAATTGACCAGATCGAGCACATATTCTTGCACTGGTGTCAATAGCTGTCATCCTGTGTTTAAAAAGGGGTTCCAAAAGTAATTGCAATTAATCTCTCACTCATGATTTCTTTCTTTAATTAAAACCAATCGTGCAAGACGTGTGTCTTATTGGTTTTATGACTGACATTACTTGAAGATCTACTGAATCAAGCCACTATTGAGCTGCCTAATAGTTGGCAATTTTAAAATCACACTCCTGCTTTTATTTTCTTTTTCAACCTTCAACACACACATTCATTATATAGACATCACAAGACATACAAACTGGTTTCTATGGTAGTGAATCATTGCAGGTCCCGCTTCTACATGGGGCAGTAAAAAATGTGAACATAAGGCAGCATTTCCTTTATCATGTCCAATAAAAATAGCAATTTGCCCAAGCCCTTGTAGCACAATATAGAAGGCGGTGTGTTTGGCTGATAATGTTGAGATGACAGATCACTCCATACAGGGAGGTTTCTCTGCTGTCTTGCCTGCTACACACAATAAATCGCAGGAGGAGACCAAAAGAAGGATGGTGGGGAAGAGAGAAGCATGAATCTGAGGTACTTGGAAATTAAAGAGGAAGCGAAGGTGAAAGTAGCCACAATCTGAGGTGATGGGTTTGAGTCAGACATGCCATTGAGAGTAGACTGCAAACGTGCTTGAATAACATTTACAGGTAGTTTCTTTCGTTATCTTATGTCAGATTAACACTACCAAATAACCTACACATGGTTCTATTAACTAAAAACACTTAATCACTCGCTTGTTTAGCATAGACATTTTCATTTTGAATAACTTAATCTAACAAGTACACTTCTTGATTTATTCTTCATGAGTGAACATTTTCTTTGCTAAGTTCCCACCCTGAGCCACTGCTCATCATGTGCCTGTTTGCATGACAGTGACTCACCTAAACAATGAATATATTGTCACTCTGTGCATACTTCATGCATCACTTAATATATTAAACAAATTCAAACGAATGCCTTGGGCTCCGGTGCACATTTGTGGATGTGACAGTTTGTTGAATATGTAAATGCCATTGAGTCAGATGCTAGGACTGATAAAGTGGCTCTGTCAATGTGTGCGAGTTGCACAGTTTTTGCAAAAAAGACAGGCGGATGTGAGTATCTCCTTCCGCTGTGCTTTGTTGCTTTGATCATATGCACTCAGCTCATGGCTCACTGCTAAACCTGCCTTAAGAAGTGTGTGTGTGTGTATACATTTGTGTAAACAACTGTGTCCCTATCATGTCCATCAGAAAGTTAACTTTATCTATGTTGGAGTAAAGGTATTTAAAGAATTTGCTTGCTATCTCAGCTCCTCATCTATCTGCTGATAAACTCTATATTACGTTTTAAATCGGAGCCTCTTAACCTTAATATTTGCGTTGCCTTAGAATTCGTTATTTATAATTACATAGGAGCGGGTCTCGCAGCCATGGAGGCAGACATCTTTGCGCTACGGCAGCGCAGAGCCAACAAACTAGCGATTGCGAGATCGCCAAAACGTCACAACGATGTAGAAAAAATAACGGGTATATTTATTATCTTAAGTCTACATGAAATCTATACCCTACACAGACTAATGAAATACTATCTGTAAAATTATCTATGTAAACAAACCTCATCACTTGAGAAGGTAGGTGATGAGGACGTCGTGGAAGACATTTTGTCCCGTAATGCTCGCCGTACTGTTGGGGGGAGAAGCGGTGGGGGGGGGGGTGTTCATGTTGCTGCAGTCTGCAGTCTGACCGCTAGATGTCGCTAAAAGTTACACACTGTAGCTTTAAATGCAGTGTATTTACCCTTAATTTGAGTAGGTACATCAAATAGTTTGCCAATAGAATGAGTATTTTTAGTCTTAAAATAAGATAATTAGATAAAATGCACTTGAAATAAGACAATGCAATTGAGTTTTCTTATTTTAAGTGTAAATTGTCTTGTTCCATTGGCAAAATTTCTCTTTTACCTCCTCCATCCAAGAACAAATGCACTAATTTTAAGAAAAAATTACTTATCTAGATTTTGATTTTTTACAGTGTGATTATAACTGTAATTTGCTAACTGACCAGGGTTTTTAGCCTCTAACCTAAGAGGTTGGACTTCTGAATCTGGCTGTTAAAAATTCAGTTGTCTTAAACAAGTTTAGTAATTTAGGCTATGGCTATTAGCAACATTATTAATCACAAAATAACTAAACGTGTCTCTGTTCATTCGGGTGCTACTGAAAGAAGAGTGAATCCAGCCTGAGTGATAAATCGTTCACTGTGTAAAATTAACACAAAAGACTGCAAGTTAAAATACAATGGTACCTTTATTAGCTTCAATCACACAGTGTTATGGCTAATAAATAAGCAGACACTAAACACTACTGAAAATAAGAAAAAAAAAAGAAAAAAAAGGAAGAGGAGTTTAAAAGTCTGTTCAAAGTCTGAGGGATGTTCAAATTTAAGGCTTAATTCATTTGAAAGTTTCCTTTAACAATAGCAGGTAGAATGTGAATAAACCCTGAAGTTCACTGCAGTCAAAATAGTGAAGTTTCATTCATGACTCAGGAATGCATTAAACAGCAATGAGACTGAAACAAAGAAAAGGTTGGCTCACAATGTAGGTAGCCTCCACATTGGTCTGACTCACTCCGGAGGGATTAGTGTAGCCTTCAGGAGGGGAGCGCTCAGACTAGCCTTTAGCGGCACAGAGCCACCGACAAAATAGGAAGTTGAACAGAAAGTTACCTCTTTTATAACCACTGCCAGAGGGGCGTGTCTTCAGAGGGTCGTAGTTCAGTTTACAACAGTGACACTTGATCCCAACAACCCACAATACAGCATATTACACATTAAGACATATTAAGACGAAAATGACAAATGTCCAAAAATAATTCACAAACTCCACACTGCAAGGCTGCATCCAGGAATTACACCAAGGACTTTTGTAAGGGGAAGGAAGATTTTTGTACCTAAAAGGGGTTCCTGACACAGCAAATCATGAATGGAATACCCAAAGAAAACCCAAACATAAATGGGAAGAACATGCGCACTTCACACAAAGAAACGGCATTGTTGGATTCAAACATTGGACCTTCTTATAGAAGATCTGCACATACACAGAGAGAACATGTATTCGTAATAGAGAACCTCAGCTGAAATACCCCAAAAAACCCAGAGTAGCTAAAAAAAAAAAAAAAACTCACCTGTGCATAGAGAGATAATGCAATCTCTACAGAGAAAGTTGCATGTGGCATTTTAACTACAGTAGTTCCAGACTACTCTGTACATCCAGAACTAGAACCAAACATGGAGAAGCAGCATTTAGCTCCTGTTCTCCACTTATCTAGAACAAACTCCAGACTGTTAAAGTGCTGAAATTCAAATTAAAAGTTAAAAACCCATTTTTTTTTCAGAACTACTTTTGAGTGTTAAATTTAAACTGTTAACTGAGGTATTATTAGTTTAAGTTTGTGGTCCAACTGTTTTATTTGCCTTATTAACGGCTTCTATAATTTCTTTCATCTTTTCTTGATTTTAATATCCTTCTATTTTGTTGTTTAATTCATGAAAAGCACTAGGAATTGCTTTTGTACTAAATTATGCTATATAATCCATTTGCCATGTCTTTCTTGTCTTGCTAAAATGACATCACTGAATTCAAGATTTGCATTTGTTTCTTGCTGTTAATACATCCAAGTTACAACTTGAAGAACAAGTTTACAAGTAGGGATTTATTTTCTGAAGAAACTGTTACACTGCTTACTAGTTAGTGGCAGAAATGCACCCAAAGGTTGTTGACCAACTGCCACTGAGTGAGAAACCAAAGCAATTGTATTTTTCAACATAGTTTGAGATTAACAACTATAGAGTTTCTGTTTAGAGGTTTTTAGTTGATTTGATGTTGGTCTTGTTGTGTAGTAGTTTGGTCCTTTTGTTGTGTAGTACTAACTGGTTACCTATTTGTTGAAGGAACATTCAAAATGAATCTAAACTCTTCACATAGGACTGTTTTGCTCTCAAGCAATGCCTTAACTAGCTTTTTGGATGTCCAAATAAAGGTAGAGATGAAAGAATGCCACTGCATCAACATTAATGATCTGCAAACTGCACTATTCAGGATTTAGACACAACTTTCTTGCTCAGACTTAACAACTCCTATCGACAGTTATCATGTTCCATGTGAATATACTGTACGTGGTTGGGTTAAGAAAAATGTCTGATCAAGGAACTTGAGCCCTGAAAACATATATGCTTACTTTTTTATTAATGAGCTAAAAGTATTTTTGAAAGATGTTAGATAATCTTAGGGGAATTGCTAATCTGTGCAATATCAATGTAATAAAAGCCAGTTCATGTTACCAACAGAGTACTAATTCAAATATACTAAAATATGTTTACTTTCTTATTCATATGCATGATTTTCAAAGAAAACTCTTGATTTAATGATGAACTATAGTCCTGTTTGACTCTAGTGGAGAGAACAGATTCCTGAAAGCTAAAAAAGAGGACACCGACTGACACTACAGTTGATATTGTTTAATGTATGGCTTCAAGTTCACATAGCAAATGTGCTAAAATAGATTAGATTCAACAAACACAAATAGCGCACAAAATAAAGAACAGGAAAAATAAATTAAATCTTACCGTAGAACGTATGTGCTTTTTTCTATCTTTTATCAGCGCGCTCACTCGTACCTCTTTGTAAATACAACTAAAGCAAACTGACATAGTTTACTTTCAAAATAAAATAATAAGTCTATTCTGGGGAAGTCTAAGAGAGCTCCAACACACACCATCAACTACAAATATTTACATTTCCTCTTTGAGAACAGAAATAGTACATTAGTTTTAGAGTTTCTGGGCTCTGGTGAAAAACAACACCAAGTGATCTACCTTTGTGTCTTTTTCAAAAGTGATACTCAACCCCTCCATCTGTCCTCCTGACTGTCTTTGGGTCTTTTCATCCCTCTTTTCCTCCCTTCCTGCCCTGTATATGTCTGCCATTAGGTAGATAGTTGCTGGTCTCATCTGTATCATGTCTCTGACCGTCCCCACAGGAGCACCGTGCAGTTGCTTGCTTAAGGATTCAGGAGCCACAGTCCCACTCTCCTCACAGATCCCATGGATCAAACTGACACTTGGTCAGCATCAGCACATTATGAACTATGGCCACCTGCCACCGCAGACACATTGTTCCTTCTATGGTGGTGTAAAGAATATACAGAGAGGACTGGTGGACTCTGCATGCTGACAGCTTATTCCCTCTTTCTTATCGCCTTTGTGAAGTGTGTCTGTGAAAAGTCTATCGTGTGACTACAGTAAGATGTTAGAGTGTCTAGTATGGCCGATTTCTCTTTCTACTGTTCCAGCTTTTTCTGAAATATAAATTGTTAAATGTTTCTTTGAAAGTTTAACATGTTAAACAATTGTTAGCTCATTCTTCTACGATATAAATGAAACATGTTTGCAACAGAAATAACTTTTCTTTCTTGCAAAATCAGAAGGATATCAGACAGGTCAGCATAGGCCTTTAGGATATTCTTAATGAGGAATATTTTACACATACTTGAATCTCTAAATAAAACTTACCATGAAAAGTAAAAATATATTGTATTTACTTGACATAAATTATTCTTAATAATTTATCCTATACACTGGAATAGCTTGTCTAAAAGCCTTACATAATGCCACATTTTGAAGGAAAGTACATTTGTTGGTTAGTATCACAAACTTCCTAAAGCTTTGATGCATAGGTCAAAATAATTTTTCCTTGACAGACTCTTCTGTGAAGCTCAACAAATAATATGAATATGAAGAAATTAGATTTATTGGAAATTTCTTTTAATTCCCAAGAGAGTTGAAAGACTTCACACAACCACAACAATCTCACACAGCCTTTTTTTACAGGTCACACACCACCATATGATTGGCAATACTGCAACCTGCATTACTTGCAAAGCAAAAACAGATGCTGCTTTGGCCTATGTACCCATATGCAGTTGTTAAAAAAAAAGAAAAAAACTAATAATTAGTCAGTCTGTTCTATTGAAAAACTCAACATATCCATGTTTTTTTTCTAAATCATATCAAAGAAAGCAGTTTAATCACAGTTCATAAATCATAAAAGTAACAAAACAATGAACATACTAAAAAACTAAATACCTCTTGTGTTTACCAACTTAGGGAATATTAAATATTACATTTTTTATTTGTTATAACTTAATTGATGTGCCACTTGGAGCCACCTACAAACCTCAGAATTTTGTCAGGGAAATGTTTTCCTCACTTTTCTCTTTCAGCTGTAAGATGTTTTGTGGGTTTCCTGCATGTTCAATCAGTCCCAAGCTACACCACAGCACCTCAGTAGGATCAAGAACTGCATTCTAACTTGATCCAGGGCTAAACGTCTCTTAATTCTTTGCCAGTACTTGGTGAATTAAAACATATATAATTTGGGCCGTTGCCATGTTTTAGGTCCAGTACAACAGAATATTTCACATTCTTTTCAAATATCCTCTTATATATTTAGAATTTGGTGTCCACTAAGGTGATCTGAGTAAAGGCTGATTTATACTGAGAAACCAGGTCATCAAATGTGCCCCCCCCCCCCTGCCGCAGACACTCTGCTGCATCTCTCCAGAATTGTAGGTGAGCACAGACAGTGGCGCAGACAGGAGGCCTCTGATTGGTCAAATCTACATCCGCTCTACACTATTCTTATTTCCTGTTTGGTACCTTACTGGCTTGTTTTGTTTGTATGACCGCCATTGCGGAAAACGACTCGTGAAATTGGACCAGCTTGAAGATGGAGGTGCGCGAGAACGCTGGGACCCTTTTTCCACCTGGACCCCAACTCGTTTTTGCCCCTCCGTTGTCGGACAAACTTGCCCACACTTCTTCACTGCCTCTGCCCTATCTCGACCCACACCTACAGGTGCTGGTCATAAAATTAGAATATCATGAAAAAATAGATTGATTTCAGTAATTCCATTTAAAAAGTGAAACTTGTATATTATATTCATACATTACATACAAACTCATATATTTCAGATGTTTATTTTGTTTAATTTTGATGATTACAAATGACAACAAATGAAAATCTCAAATTCATCATATCAGAAAATTAGAATATTACTGAAGACCAATAAAAACAAAGGATTTATAGAAATGTTGGCCAACTGAAAAGTATGAACATGAAAAGTATGAGCATGTACAGCACTCAGTATTTAGTTGGGCCTCCTTTGGCCTGTATTACTGCAGCAATGCGGCGTGGCATGGAGTCGATCAGTCTGTGGCACTGCTCAGGTGTTATGATAGCCCAGGTTGCTCTAATAGTGGCTTTTAGCTCTTCTGAATTGTTGGGTCTGGTGTATTGCATCTTCTTCTTCACAATACCCCATAGATTTTCTATGGGGTTAAGGTCAGGAGAGTTTGCTGGCCAATTAAGAACAGGGATACCATGGTGCTTCAACCAGGTACTGGTAGCTTTGGCACTGTGTGCAGGTGCCAAGTCCTGTTGGAAAATGAAATCTGCATCTCCAAAAAGTTGGTCAGCTGCAGGAAGCATGAAGTGCTCTAAAACTTCCTGGTATGTGGCTGCGTTGACCCTGGACCTTAGAAAACACAATGGACCAACACCAGCAGATGACATGGCACCCCAAACCATCACTGACTGTGGAAACTTTACACTGGACTTCAAGCAACGTGGATGAAGTGCCTCTCTTCTTTTCCTCCAGACTCTGGGACCTTGATTTCCAAAGGAAATGCAAAATTTACTTTCATCAGAGAACATGACTTTGGACCACTCACCAGCAGTCCAGTCCTGTTTCTCTTTAGCCCAGGCAAGACGCTTCTGACGCTGTCTGTGGTTCAAGAGTGGCTTGACACAAGGAATGCGACAGCAGAAACCCATGTCTTTCATACGTCTGTGTGTGGTGGTTCTTGAAGCACTCACCCCAGCTGCAGTCCACTCTTTGTGAATCTCCCCCACATTTTTGAAGGGGTTTTGTTTCACAATCCTCTCCAGGGTGCGGTTATCTCTCTTGCTTGTACACTTTTTTCGACCACATCTTTTCCTTCCCTTCGCCTCTCTATTAATGTGCTTGGACACTGAGCTCTGTGAACAGCCAGCCTCTTTAGCGATGACCTTTTGTGTCTTGCCCTCCTTGTGCAAGGTGTCGATGGTCGTCTTTTGGACAACTGTCAAGTCAGCAGTCTTCCCCATGATTGTGTAGCCTATAGAACTAGACTGAAAGACCATTTAAAGGCTTTTGCAGGTGGTTTGAGTTAATTAGCTGATTAGAGTGTGGCACCAGGGGCCATCAATTTTGAACCTTTTCACAATATTCTAATTTTCTGATATGATGAATTTGAGATTTTCATTTGTTGTCATTTGTAATCATCAAAATTAAACAAAATAAACATCTGAAATATATGAGTTTGTATGTAATGTATGAATATAATATACAAGTTTCACTTTTTAAATGGAATTACTGAAATCAATCTACTTTTTCATGATATTCTAATTTTATGACCAGCACCTGTAGTTTGTGATTGCCCCTCTTGTGTTGTGGCATGGAATAACATAGAGCAGACCATGTACAATATTGGGCTTAAAAATATCTGCGACAAACTCACAGGGACACACTGCTGCAGGGAGTATAACCAGCCCTTTAGTCCTGCTGCAAACTATCCACTGACCATCGCGCCTTCAGCAAGTGGCTTAACAGATGGTATAAGGTTCTTTTCCTTGAATTCTGTGCTTTACTTCCAACATATACTCCGCTTTGGTGTCTGAATATTACAATTTTAGACCCATCTCTCTAAACAACGTTATTTAAGAACACATTTACAGACTAGTAAAAGCCTGTTGTAGGTTCTGAGATTACATTTGAGCATCATTAGAGAATGCTTTTCAGCGAAATGCTATGTGTTTTCAGGTTGAACTTGCTCAGTCAGCTAGATTTGGACATGCTGGAAGTTAATATTACTTTCCTTATTGTTAAGAATTTCTCCCATTCTATAAAATCAGAAGATTCTTTTGAATTCTCTTTTAATAATCACAAGATGCCTAAGTTGCTGCAATCTTCTTTCTAAAGCCCCTTAAAAAGGTCTTTTAAACTCACCGTGGCGTTCAAATCCGCATGAATAAATAATGACAATATATGGAGATTTTCAAAAAGACTTTTGATCACTACATAATGTTTGTTTATATTGCCTGAATTTCCTGAATTGTCCAGTGTTGTCCAGTATGTTCAAGTCTTGTTATTCTCTATCTGTCACTATAAAACAGGTTTTGAAGTCACCTTTCCAGTTTTAATGAAAAGGTTTTTTTTGGACAGAACTATTCACTGCTTCCCATTATGGCTCAGTCCTCATCAGCCAACTTTCCATCCCATTGACACCCTTCATGTATGACCAGGTGGCACCTGTCCACTGAATAATGAAACAGGAGATTAAAGTGAGTGATGTTCAGCCATCCATTCTCCCAAGTCTTCTCTTTAATGCTGCCATTAGACTCTTGTGTCCAAACTTAGCACATGAAATTGCCTCGTTTACAGTGACCTGGCAGTACATTGCGCCAAGCTTTAAGAACTCTCTCTTTGTCTTCATCTTGATTTATACTTGACTGGTAAGTAAGAGAAAGTACTATTTTATTTCATATATATCTTGGGTGAATACATATATATATATATATATATATATATATATATATATATATATATATATATTTATGCTATACATGTATAGAAATATTTTCAAATAGCTAAAAAATGTGGTAATGTCAAACTTGTGACCTTTGGTTGCTTGCAGAACTTGTTTTTTGATGAAGGATCTAAAAATGGTTTTTTTAAAGCCTTGTGACTTAATCAATGAAGCTAAAGGTTAATGTGGTGCTCATTAAGGATAATCTTGACAAGATTTTCAAAGCAGATAGTTTAAATGAAATGAACAGTGAAAATTTTCAGGCAAAGGCAGCTGCTTCATATCTCTGTTTGATAGAATTACATTCTTGGCTTAAGGATTTTTTGACAACTCTCATGTAATTACTGTGTTTTTGAATTAATTTATCTGTATTGCGAAGTGAGTTTATTTGAAGAGCCACCATGTCAGTTATCTCCATGTAACAAAAATGGTATTGTTATTTTACTTAGCCATGTAAGGATCTGTTCACAAAGGCAGTGAGCTATACCACAAACTAGAATAAACTAAGAATAAATAACTTAGTAAAAACAGTTCAATTAAAATCAAGAATACATACTGTAAAGACACATAATAACTCTAGCTATTATTTGGAATAACATAATAAATTGCAGGGTTTTGATGATTTAAATTTAATTAAATTCAGTTTGTTTATATAGAGCCAATTCACAACAGATGCCATCTCAAGGCCATCTCAAGACACAATTCATTGAAATTAAAGGGATAGTTCGGGATTTTTGACATGAATCTGTATGGCATCCCCATCACCAGTGTCATGCAATCACACTGACTTACCCCTGGCAGCATCCTGTGAGCAGAGTTCTCGTCCAGCTTTGGTCAAGCCGAAAGTAGTCCGGCAGGTTTGCTAGACCCAGCGAAATAAAACGTTTCTCTTCCCAAAACATTATGTGTTCAAAAGAGTAATATTTTTGCATCCCAAAAACATTGTAGTGGAAAAAGTCACACGTCGTTATCACTTGGTCCTATTTTCTCTCTGTTCGTATCAGTGCGCGCGACACCATGAGCTGACAGCTAGGGCCTACTAACCTGACAACAGCCAGAGGCATGCATCTGGCTGTTGTCAGGTTAAGGGCCTACCTGTTTGATTCGCGATTGTTTACTACTGGGGAAGATGTCTGACTACGAGAGCGACGAGGAAAACATCGACTTCCACTTAGAGCCAAAGGGATATCTTTATGAACCCGGGTACACTGACGATGAACTTCGACAAATGGAGTTAGATCGGGCAGAAAGAGAGAGGGTGTACAGAGAAGTGATGGAAGCTGAAGCCGGAGCCGCAGGAGCCACAGCTGGAGCTGCGATATCCAGGGTGGCCGACAAATCATGGTGCTACTGTTGCCACGAGTGGGATTTAGTAATGCCCGAGATACAGAACCTTTCCATTGATGAGGATGTCGGAGTTGCAGCAGCTGCTGTCTGCATCACAAACAACAGCGACTTCCCTGCCCTCCTCAAAGTTGAGCTCGCTGTCAGAATGACGGCGCGCACTGATACGAACAGAGAGAAAATAGGACCAAGTGATAACGACGTGTGACTTTTTCCACTACAATGTTTTTGGGATGCAAAAATATCACTCTTTTGAACACATAATGTTTTGGGAAGAGAAACGTTTTATTTCGCTGGGTCTAGCAAACCTGCCGGACTACTTTCGGCTTGACCAAAGCTGGACGAGAACTCTGCTCACAGGATGCTGCCAGGGGTAAGTCAGTGTGATTGCATGACACTGGTGATGGGGATGCCATACAGATTCATGTCAAAAATCCCGAACTATCCCTTTAAGAGCACTCCGTTAACGAGGTAACCTTCAGCAAGTGTGTGAGGAGGCGGACCGGAACCAGGTGCCTCCTGCTGGTGGAAGGTAGAACAACACAAAAGACAAACACACATTCCTGACAATAATAAACAGGCTAATAAGCAAATAAGGCTGGTTCTGTTCTAGGAGCTCCTCTAAACCTTCTGGAGATTATTCCACAAAGAAGAATTCGACATAAAATGAAGAAATTGTGAAAAATACCTCCTGTGTTTCCATTAACAATTATAATGATTGCATGACACTGGTGATGGGGATGCCATACAGATTCATGTAAAAAATCCCGAACTATCCCTTTAAACAGACATATTGGTTAAAAGCCATTAGCTGTCACCAAAAGTGACAGCTGGTGGTTTTTAACAATAAAGACATTTGTTATTGTTTTGCTGACTTTGCAACAATCCCTCACAGCAAGCATGCATGCTGCAAAAGTGGAGAAGAAAAGCTCTCTTTTAACAGAAGAAACCTCCAGCAGAACCAGACTCAATATGAGCAGCCTTCTGTTGAGGCTGACTAGAAATTCTAATAGATAGAAGCAAACACTTCAAAGGAAATAGAAATAGAAGGATTGATCCATAGATACTTTTGATGTTAGAAAAGATAATGGTAAACTGCTTGGTGGCTCTGTCTAGGTAAGAAACAATGACGTAGATGAGCAATAAGGTGGTTATCATCTCAAAACAGATGGAGGAGAGCAAATGCACTTGGTCACAGTAAAACTGAGCCCACAGTTATATTTAGGAGAGAAACAAGACAAGAATGAAGAATAGGCAAAACTCCAACCTCCATAATGGAAGCTTTCGATGGCAGCTTGCCAGCTAATACTTCCCTCCAAGATGGAGTCATACTTAAACAGATAAAACCAGATAAAGTTACTATGGCAAGAAAAAGCATAGGACTAAAACTGATTGAACATTAATGCAGATTTGAAAAATACAGGTGTAATAAACTAGAATGATGAAAAGTGGTCCCTTTGTCCTTCATCAGCTAAGCCAATAGCAGCATAACTATTGAGCTAGCTCACGATAATCTGAGTCACTCTAAGCTGTTTTGAAAAGGAATGTTTTAAGGCTAGTCTTAAAGTCAGAGAAGCTGTCTGCCTCACAAATTAGATCTGGAAGCTTTAAATAACTTTCATAACAAAAAAACAAGACATAAGTTATGATTTCCACCAGTAACGTAGTGTCTGATAACATAGAGAATACTCTGGCAATCACAGAAGATGCCCAACCCTTCAAAATATCATAATTCACTGTGGAGACAGACAGAGATAACCAGGCGTTTGGCTCAGAAAAGTTCATTACAAAATGTCTCCCCGACGACTCCTTTAGGCTAAGTGGAACCTCACTTTAAGCCCCCAACCTACCCTCAATCCCCAACCCAGACCCCCAGACTGACCCTTCCCTTTAAGCCCCTGTCATGCCACAACCTATCCAAGACCAAAGGTTTCCAGCCAAATTTAACAGGAAAAGGGGTCTCTGCGTTTGACCTCCCTTTTGAAAACTTGACCCAGACAGACCCCACTATAAACCCGCTTTCAACAATGACCCTGAATCAAAACTCCACCCTCTCCCTACTGTGGCCAGTTTTTACATCATTTGATTCCACTGACAGACAGCAAAGGAGAGGTGTTGTTATTTAAAGAGCTAAAATGTAAACATTTATTTCTGGCAATTTGACTTCTTTTTAATATTTGCCTCTGGCTCTCCTAATTTCTTAATGTCCGTATCTTAAAACGTTTTGGTCTGACCCTAGAATTATGAGACTTGCTATAAATACCAGCTAAGCACATACGTGTATATGTGTTACATCCTAAATGTTAACTTTATTATATATTTGCCAGCCATCTGGTGGATGTATTTCCTTTAGATGAAAGACCACCAAACCACATGGTGCCACATGGGGGTTTTGCTTCCACTTGTCATGTCATCACTGTCTTGGCAATGCGGTGCCCAACTGGAGAAAGGAACCCAAATGTGTCACTAACACTCGGGCATTACAGACAGCTAAATGCGCTAATGGCCTTGCTAATGCGGTGGTATTCACCAGTGAGTTGACCACACACACACCCACATGGTAGCAGCGTACGCATAAACCAATCCCTCTGGCTTTCACTCAGTCTGTCATTCAGTCACACCACAAGTACATGGATATTCACTCAGACATTAACACAAAAATACAGAAAGACTCAAATGCACCCCCACAGGACATGTCCCGTCAGTTACTCTGACAGGACATTAAATAGTGACTAAGTCTGTAACAGATGTATTTTTATATCCATCTTCTACTATGTCCATATATATATTATTCTTACTTTCTGCTTGCATAAAAAAATCTTTACATAAACAAATCTTAATGACATGTAATATTACATACATGGGAAAAAAATAGGTAAAACATAAACACCTAAGTGTTCATGAAAATATTTATATTTTTTGGATCAGAGTTTAAATAAAATGTTTAGATTATTTGAGCTGTCTTATTATCATGGATGCAACCTATTGAGCATTGTGGCTTTACTCAGCTCTTGAAAATTACATATATTTCTATGGTCTGCGCATCTGTTTTCCACGAATAAGGAAGAGCAATAAATCTCTAAACCACTAGACTCAAAGAAATGCTTGGGTCATACATCTTTGAACATCTGAGAGGATGGATTCAAGTTTTATTTTCTCTCAAATCCAAAGTCGAGCATAAATAGCCCAAAAAGGTTGTTTTTATCACTCTAAAGAAAAAAGTAGTTACATTGCTTTTTCCCCGTCTTGTTTCTCTTTTTTGTATCTTTAAAACAATTTCTTCTTGTAAACCAGTGTATTTTTTTAAAATTAAGAAAAGTTTTAAACCAAAATTAAATTGCATGTAAGTATCTAAGTATTTATTTGTTACAATAAATGGCTTTAAGGACCTTAAATCATTTAAAGCTTCATAAAGCATGGGTGGGGCCAACTGTATAATTACTCATTCCACAGTTAATCAAGAAGGGTAGAAATTTTTACACACAAAACTGATTCATTCTCAGTTTCTAGGGTGGACTGTAAGCCAAATGGATGTTTTGTTGTTGTCTTTTTTAGATGTGTCAACAACCTGTTAGCATTGGCAATTGCATATGAGACTGTGTTGCATATAAGACTGAGTTTTTTTTCTGTTTTCCAAAGTAACATAACCATTATTCAATGATCAGAAGGACATTTAATGCAGTCCTGACCTAGAGCTCAATTGTTCATCAAAGGTAACTTATACAATACCAGTCGTCAAAAACCATACAGCTTTTTATCATACAGTATGTGGTTTCAGATGTTTACCTGCAACACACAACAATTTTCTTTTGTTTTTTCATTAGTTCATGGAACTTTCACCTTTATATATTATGTCCTCACAGATAGTAGTCCACTCCTCTTTGATCACTCATGCCTCAGTTATCCCGTTTGATTTCTACTACTGTTGTCCTAGACTTATCCCTACTCAGTCCCCTTGGCACTTAAAGAAATTACTACTAAAAACCTGGAATACATTTCCCACAAAGCTTTATCTCAACAAAAATCAGACTGTAAATGTTTGCAGCTAACATGTGAGAGATATGTAAAGTACCCATAGGTGAATATGTCTAGGAAAGAAACAATTAAGCAGACGTACTCTGATTGCATTTTCATGCCAAAAGCTTTGAGAGAGAGAACGTACAGTTAGCCATAGTAACAGCTGGGTCCATAGCTATGTCTAGGAGAGAAACACGACTAAGCATTTAAAAACAGGCCCAACAACATCCTTTATAATCAAGGGGGTAGTGGAGTTGCAAAGGTGATTTTTCCCTCCAGGATCGAGACAAGACCAGACCAGAAGAAGCTTCTATGACAACAGCAAGCAGAGAGAACATTAAGTTAGGGATTAAACAATAGAATCTAGAATAATGAAGCATAATGAGGAAAAGTGATTGCTTTGTCCTTCAGCAGTCCAAGTCTATAACAGCATAACTAGCTCAGGATAGGCTTAGCCACTCTATTAACTTTAACCTTAAAAATAGACAGGTTGTTTGGTTCACTGAGGGTTCTGAAAAGTCATTAAATATAGTGACATAGTTGCTGTAAATTGTTAACAATAGGAAGCACACAGAAATACGTTTAAGCAGTGCAACAGCTTACTAATTTCTTTTTCTTATCACTAACACACAGTATTTGTAGATTGCTTGCAACAGGCCTACACAATTTTATTTTGCTCACCCAATTTTAGGCCCATGGACTTGTGCAGTAAGGTGTTAGAAAGTGGTTCAAGGTGGGATCAAAAGTAATGCTTCAACTCTAAAAAACTGTCTAACAAATATGCTTTGAATATTAAAAAATTAAATATTAGCATAAAATAATAGGGAACAGAATTCAGGCAGGTACTTTGAAAACCTAGTTTAATGTCATAGTTACATCATAGTTTCAAACACCCTAAATTCAGTTGAATTCTGGTCAGCTGGACAGGATAAGTGAATATTAAAGCACTTCCCTGCAGGTCATTGGATCACAACATGGCATACATGTATTTGTAACATAACCTCTCTCCGTGTCTCTCTGCAAGACAGCGTATGCTCTCGCAGAAAATATGTTAACTCTGATGCAAGGCTTTGAAAGCACCAATTATCACTACTGGTGGTCCACACCGTTGTTTTTTTTCTTCTTTTTTTTACTCCTTGCTTAATCCATTCTCTACTTTCACCTCCCCCTGGGAATAGCTGTTAAGGGATACAATTAATTTTTTGACACAAAAATGAAAGTGTTAATTCACCTGTGATAATTAGAGCTATTCTTGCTGCATGTTGAAGAATGTAAAAATGCAGTGTTTATTTATTAATTAAATTCCTCCTCACCGTCACAATGAGAGCTCTCAGGAATGTGTGATCTTGACTTAAGAAGAGAAGTCTCAAAGGAAATAGATTACAGACCTGCCCACACATAATGAAATACTGTCAGAAATGTTCTGAAAAGTTAAGGCGGTTCTTTGTGATGTTCCTTTTTTTAAATACCTGTCTGATGCCTTTTTGATTGTAAGACTTCCTTCAAATGATCATCGACTTAATGATTTTTGTAGATCAAATAATGAACAACTAATGATTTTTCTATGTATATTTGTTATGATTATGAACACCATGCAACATTGATTTTGTAAAACTACAATAATTACACTATATCTATTTTAGATATGAGTGTATATAATCAAATAATTTTAGGTCTATCAAAATGTTTGTAACATAATAATCACCTATCCATTTTTTCACTAGTCTTTCACTAGTTTGGTTTGAAGGTAGAACCACATTTTGGTTATTCATGCTAGATATAGGGAGGTCCTGAGGACCAACTTAATACCTGTCACCAAGTCCATTTAGAAAAATGTTTCGAGGATTTAAAATAAGTCAAGTCCATCTACCTAGCAGAGGTTGCTGAAAAAAAATTCCCAGATTTAAGACCACCGGCATACTGTAGAGCAGTGGTTCTCAAACTTTTTCTGTCATTCCCCACTTTGGACAAGGGGGAATTTTCAAGCCCCGCCTGTCCCCATCGCCCCAACACAATGCTAATGAAATTTGCAACAATCTTAAAATGTTCCAATTTTATTGAAGTAACAAGTAGTATCTAAATACAAACTATCTACATCAAATAACAGCAAGCTCAAAAATAAAGAAAATAAAAATGCAGCTGTGTCAAAATTTGTATCAAGCTCAAAGATAGAAAAAATTAAAGTGCCACTCTGCAATCTGTTAATAAAAGAAAAGAAGTGAAATCCATCTGGCAATACAGGTCTATTTATCCCTGCATTAGTGGCTGCAATGAGCCTGTTTTGCATTGCACAGTTTCTCAAAACGGGGTTGCAGGCTTGATACTGCCACTCTCAAGTCATGCTCAATGTTCAGCTGAGATCTGTATTTTGTTTTCAGTGAAGCAACAGTTGAAAAGCCCATCTCACAGAGATATGATGTGGCAAAGGGAAGAAGAATGCACACAGCTCTCTGCCCGATGAGTGGATACTCCCTCTCCACTCCAAACCAGAATTTACTATGAGTCTGAGCATTAAACCTGAGCCTCAGGGTGGAGTCAGACGTCATTTCAATAAACTGGTCCTATTTATTTAAGATAAAATATTTCAAATTCAGTTAATTATGATCAACCTGCGCCGCCAATCCCGGCGCATGTGCGCTTTATTTGCAGTCTGGACGCTGAGGGTAAACATGCTGTGTCTCTGCAGCGCTGAGAGGGACTCCTGCGATAGCGGGGGAGAACGGGGTTGGGATGGGGGAGGCGCCCCACGGCAGCACCTGCCGCTGGAGGACAAGAAAAGGAACGATACGTGCTTTCACGTAAGAGTCTCCAAAAGTCGCTAATTTGTCGCTAGTCGCTTTTTTGATAAAGAGTCGCTGGAGGGGTCTGAATATAGCGACAAAGTCGCTGAGTTGGCAACACTGGGGCGCGAAAGTTTATTCCGTTACAAATAATATGCCGACGTCACGTCAATCATTATTTTGGCACTTCAGTTCCAGGTGAAATTTTTCTCATATCTAATGTTCTTTTAATTAGACTGCATGTAGGCTAGTAATGATTACTTTGTGGGTTTGATTGGTCTAAAAAGCGGCAACATACAGCTATAAGGACAGTTTGCTCTCACACGTTCTACATTTATAGTCACACACACACACACACACACACACACACACCCCGGAACTTGGCGCGCCCCACCTGTCACGTCTCAATTCCCCACCAGTGGGTCGCGCCACACACTTTGAGAACCGCGGCTGTAGAGGACCTTCCTCCAAAGATGATAATCAGGGCTCTGGGCATTGCTGAGTGGTTGACATGGCAGCACAAAGTCACACTTAAATTAAACCGGCAGACAACCTGAGCGGTGTGGGGTTCCACAATTTTTAAGAAGGGACCAGTATAGTGTACATTTAGAAACCAGCTGTGGACTTGGGTTTGAATTAACCACTAGTAAATGTTACTAATTTTTATTTATAACTTCAGTTGTTAATTATTGCTAATTGACCAAACCGCATTAAATGACTGTATAACTCAGCTGTTGACACAAATAAGTGATTCATCAGTGGCCCCCAGAAATGGAAGATCACCTAAAAATACAGACAGCATTGTTAGAAACACTCATATAATAAAAGGAAGCCCCACAATGATCACAGAAATAACTTCAATCTGATGCAAGTGATAATAAATAATACAAATTCCATAAAAATTAAAGTCAGGCAAAGGTTTTCAACCATGCAAATGATGTAAAACAATCTGAACTCCTGAATTAAAAATTCAGCCAGACACAGCAGGGAATTTTTATTTTTTCACATAATTTTGCAGACAGTGCCGGACACCACACAGCAGGTGGTGGGACACAGTTCAGTAGATATTAGCGGGTTATACCACAAGTTTTTTTCAAAAAACTTAGTGGGTAGGGCTTATAGCAAGGTACCCTCTGTAGTCTGGGAAAAACAGTATTTACTTCAAAAATAGGAGTGGGGGTAGTTTTACAGGGATGATATTGACCATTCTTATTTCGTGGGGTTGCCATCCCCGCTCGTTCCACCTCAACTCAACTACTGCATAGGGGCAGCCCTGGCTAAAGAAAGTAATGCAGACACTTGAAGGAGTTTCTCTATTTTGTTTTTTTCAGAAGAGAGATAGAGCATATTGGTCTGGGTCCAGAAAATAGGTCAGAGCTGATGGAACAGTGCCAGGCGGAGGGATCCAAGACAAAGCAAGAATTCTGCAATTTTGGCACAGAAAAAGGGGCAGAACTGTGGAGCAGATTACAGGACTAGGCAAGAGGTGTGGGTCAGACGACAGAAACGTCATCGATGTCCAGAAATCAGAAAACCCCATGCGAGTGGGGATAAAAACAGAATCATAAATAGGTGATCAGGCAGAAAAGGAACACTGGACAACTACTAACCCACGGTTTTCAATAATCTGCCACTTTCAACTAGGTTGGTGCTTACCTAAAAGGGCTGGAACACAGGTGGGAGAAATGAGCACTGATGAGAGTGAGTGGCTCCATCCCAGGTGTGCTGAATGAGCAATTAAAGCAGGAGACAGAACATAATGTGATTGGAACAACAGGTAGTTGACAAGCCAGAATCATGACACCATTAGCTCAGAAAAAAACAGTGGACTTTTTGTCTTTGTAATGTCTAAGTAACCACCTGCTTATTCCTACTTTGAAATGGTTTACTCCCTAGTCACAAATTGAATATATATGGTCTGAAGGGTTTTCTCTCCACATTCTAAACTAAAAATTATTGGGAGAGATTTTTTAAACCCACATTTAAAATGTGGATTGGGGAAGAAGTCGAAATTTTTTTTGTTTAAAAGGAGCCAAGTCTTTTAATACAACATTCGGTTCAAAATGTCTTCAAATATTCATTTTTAGGAGGCCGATGCAAGCAAGAAGAGATAGTCACAAGCATTTAACATCCCATAACCCAACGCCACACGGACATTGATCAGATGCATCTACTATTAATAATAGTAATAGATGTAGTGGGGGAGTCACAGAACTTGGAATCCTGAGGTTCTAAGTCCGAGCACCACTCCCACAGTATGCCACTCTGGGTCACTGAGCAACACCCTTAACCTCTAACTGCTCCCCTGGTGCCCAACAATGGCAGCCTGCTGCTCCCAAAGGGGATGGGTTAAATGCAGAGGTAAATTTCTCCAATGTGAGATCAATAAAGTTAAAATATCTTTGTTATAATTAAAACCTTTATAGCAGCTGCAGGCTGTATCTTACATACTAGCTTCTTTTCACTTTTCATTACTTGAGATAAAAACTGACTAAAATTTTAACTCAAGTCAGAGCTTTAAAGTCCAGCCTATTTCTGCGATGCAAATATTGTATAAAAATGTTAGAGTGATTACACAATTTGTAAATCGCACAGTAAAAAGAAAAAAAAATCCCACATTCTACCCATCTGTTAAAATATGTTAAGCTGCACCAGTGGATACATCTTTTGAACTTATCACCCTGCGTAGATATATTCACTTCATATATGTCCACATTTACACAAGGACATGAATAAAATTCATGCCAAAACTTATTTTGTTATTCCATCTTTAAAAAAGAAAAGCCATACTTTTTGTTTAAAAAAAAAAGCGTTTTCATATCAGAAACTCAACCAACTCATTGTCCAGCCAGGCCTGTCCCAGTTCACCTCGCCCAGCAGACGCATAAAGGCAGCCATCTTAAATCACGTCTCATGGCGCACATCTAATGACTACTGAGCCCCTGCATATTTCAACATTAATTCATTAGAGGCGGGGATTGCAGAGAGGAGGAGGGAGGAAAATCAGCGGCAGCAGGGAGAATCCTCAGCGCTCTCTGATTAAGGCCGTTATGTTTTATAGAAGCCATTTTTCAATGCTTCCTCTGACAGCAGTTGAGGTTATTAAATTGTGGGCTTCACAGGAAGACCAAAAGAGGAAAAGAGAGAAAGAGAGAGAGGGTGGGGATGGAGGATCATGGGAGAAAGAAAAGCGGGAGACAGATGGAGGCTGGAGAGAGACAGGCAACGATTAACAATAGCAAGGAGACAGGTTGCCAGGTCTCCTTTGGCTGCTGATAAAGTGAACTTATTGTGATTTGTTTGTGTGTTACCTGTGGTTTCTGGGGTTATCCATATCTCATAGGAGTGAGATTACTGAGTGTGTGTTGTACTGTACATAGAAAATGGCTATTTTCTCTCTGTCAGATGTGATACAAGGACTGAGTGAAGATAAGCAACAGAGGACACTGTTACAACTATTAACTAACCTTGAGGTAGTTGTTTTTGGAGTCTGCCACAGTCACTATATTTAGACTCAGTTTAATTAGAGTTAATCAATTAGCCAATCTATACCTACTTTATACATTTATTAATGTTATTTACAAATGTTGATAATGTGACCGAACCGGAACAAACCAGTTCTAAAAAACTTTCAATTTCGGTCGATGTTGGCTCCCCCCAGCGGACAAAAGATTGCTTTGCCTGCAGTAAGGCTGCATTTCCCATGAGGACCAGTGCCTGCAGTTGGGTTGAGCTACATTTCTGTTTCCAGTGGCTGTGTGAAAGATGTATAACGATGAGGTAATGAATCTAATTGTGACGAAACAATGTCATATTGCGATGTTGAAAATAAGAAATGTTTAACTATGGTTTTGTACAACATTCTTTCACCGCTTTCCCTCCACCACCCAAAACCACCCAACTCATCAGTGACTGAGGTGCTGACAAGTTTAGAGCCTTGAAACAAACAAATATAATGTTATGTTTGATAGTTTCACAGTAAACATACCTATAAATCCCATCAGGATGACGAGCATTGCCTTAATTTACACCCTTTACAGTTTGCTGGAATTTACAGTCTCTCATGGAAATTTAGTCGCATTGACTTCCTTCTTTATGATGAATGCGGAAAGGGGGAATTGACGTACGCTGTAAAGCAGACTGCACATTTGTAGTTTGTGTGGCAGTACTGCCATGTTTCCCAAAGTTACTTAGTGCCATTGAAGGCCACACAGACCCTCTTGGGCCGTGACAAATGTGTCTTATGATTACAGAAGTTCCATCCCTCTCTCCCTCTCTCCATCTTCTTCTGCTTATCCGGGGTTGGGTTGCGGGGGTAGCAGCTTCAGTAGGGAGGCCCAGACATCCCTCTCCCCAGCCATTTGGGCAAGCTCCTTTGTGTGAATCCCAAGGCGCTCCCAGGCCAGCCAAGAGACATAGTCCCTTCAGCATGTCCTGGGTCTCCCCCATTCCCTCCCTCAGGTGGTATGTGCCTGGAACACCTCACCTGGGAGACGTCTAGGAGGCATCCTAATCAGATGCCCGAGCCACCTCAACTGGCTCCTCTCGATGTGGAGGAGCAGCGGCTCTACTCTGAGTCATCCCTGGATGACTGAGCTCCTCACCCTATCTCTAAGGGAGTGCCCAGACACACTAGGGAGAAAACTCATTTCAGCCGCTTGTATCCGGGATCTCGTTCTTTCGGTCATGACCCAAAGCTCATGACCATAGGTGAGGGTTGGAACGTAGATCTACCGGTAAATCGAGAGCTTCGCTTTTTGGCTCAGCTCTCTCTTCAGCACAACAGACCGGTACAGTGCAGACTTCAAAGCAGATGCCACACAATCCAACTATTGATCTCCTGCTCCATCTTCCCCTCATTCGAGACCAAAACCCCAAGATACTTAAACTCCTCCACTAGGGGCAGTACATCCTTTTCAACTCGGAGAAGGCACTCTACCCTTTTCCGGCTCAAGACCATGATCTCGGATTTGGAGGCACTGATCCTTATCCTGGGCGCTTCACACTCGGCTCTGCGAACTGCTCCAGTGAGAGCTGTAGATCACACCCTGTTGAAGCCAATAGAACCACATCATCTGCGAATAACAGAGATGCAATCCTAAGGTCACTGTTAGGGATGTTAAGTTTCCCCAACTTTAATCTATAAAAAATGAAACAAAGACAGTGTAAGATTGTTCCTGAAATGCTTTGGAAAGGGGAGTCAATCTCTGCATCTCCGCTTGGCTCAACACTTGCCAGGCTTTTTATTGAGCAGTCAACACATTACAACAGCAGGCGTTAGTTTCGATTACACGGTCTCTTAGACATAGCATGTCCTTTTAAGATAGGGAACTTGCCTGGTTTCAGCATACGCTTTACACAGGGTTATGACCTTTTATGTTGGGGTTATGATCTTTCACTTCTCTGCTTCTCAAATGAAAAACAGGAAAGCATTCTTGCAAAATATTTGACTGTCTTATGACCTTCATACAGTACACTAATTCCAATGATGAGAGTAACATATAAAACATATAAATGATTGAGAGCAATATAAAACATATAAATGAATAAAATGATAAAAACAACAGAAATCATAATAACTCCAACAGTCACCAAAACAGATCCCCTCAACATTACAGAAGTTATCAAAACACTATAATACTGTAATTTATGAAGGTTTAAAAGTTACTTAGTGTTGGTTTAATATTTCCAAAAGTATTTTTTCGCATCATATAAAGAGCGTGTATCTGTTTGGTACTTCCACTTTCCAACAATTACATAATCTGTTGTACCCCCACAGCCAGAAAAAAAAAAAGAAAAAAAAAAGACAAGGCATGAGTTAAGTACTAAGCAAAAACTTTTCAATCATGATTTCTTTTGGTGAACCAAAGGGAAGGTAAATAACCTAATGTGCCAGCAGCTGACACGTCTACAAAAAGCACTACAGGGTATCTATGATCTTTTCCCTAACAGAATAACTTGTTAAACATAATTCTTGAGACGTTTGGAGTCATTCTAAACATTAAGTCAATCCTTCAGATGTACATAAAACAAAACGGACAAATTAGCACTTCATAGTCGTTTACAAATGTTGAATGTACACGTGGTAAGGTGGTTGTATCATTCAACCAACTGGTTTATGGTAACATTTTTAACCGAGCCCGAGTGTATAGGAATCCTAACATACTGTACCACATGGTTCCACCCATATATATATATACATATATATATACATATGTCTCAAAGGACTGGTCCAGGATTTTATACAAAAGACCTGGATAAGTAGCCAGAGATCAGTGCAAAGGTTGTGGCGAAAATATCAGAATAAAGGTAAACTGAGGTATTTTGCAAGGCAGGGAGGGAAAGATTCAAAGGGCATACATTGGAACAATGACAAAGAGAGTAGAACACTGGATGAACACTTAATCACCACTGAAACGGAATGGCTGAAAAGCTGGCTGAGAATCAGAGGCTAGGAAGACCCTATGAAATGCTGCACCAAGAGAAAGCGAAAATGGAACAGGGCAGGCATTGGGGGGTAAACTGATCTGATTGAAACCAGAAACACATGGCAGGAGGTAGGTGGAGAAAGGAAAACAAACACAAAAATCTAACCATGGCCTGATATAAACATGATTTAATAAAACGGGTACAAGACTACCACATTTTACAGACAACAATGTAGTCACTATCAAAATTTCTTATCAGCTAAGAATATATGTGTCCTTAACTAACAGTTTTGAATTACTTTACCGTTATTCAGTCATATAAGTTATTTCGGAAACACTTATTTTACACTTAATTGTGTACACTGTAAATTTGCCACACCAGTGTTGCCTGACCACTTGTGTGGGGGTATATCAAGGTTGTTGCAATATGAGGCAGGTGATATGCAAAGGTCTGATTCCCATGATCATAATCTGTCCTTCCTTGGTGCTAAGACTTATTTTTGTCAGTATGTTTAAAGGAAAATTCCGGTTTTTAACACTTTTAGCCCATTTTCTGTAGTGTCCAGGATGCATTCGAATGATCGACACCAAAATTTTGACAATTGGTCCTGTCTCTGCTATTTGGCTCATGCAGAATCCCCCCCTGGCTGCTTCAGAATGGCTTCCATAGTGCATGTCCGATAATGTCCTTAAAACAACCTTAAACGTTCTTTTTTTAAAATATGCTACTCACCGGGTCGTCAGCGCTGTTCAATGACGTTCCAAAAAAAGTTTTGTGAAGAAAAACCGTTCCTGTCTTGTTTTACTTAGCATTTTGTAAATCCCAGAACAATTTTTTCCGATACATCACAACCGCTTATAAACTTCCGCTTCCCGTTCGAATCTGAAGCGTTGCACACTCCAGACCACTAGTTGGCGACAATGTCTCTATATACTCCTCCTCAGTATATTCCGGTTCAAAACGGTATCCTCTACCGTCAAACTCAAAGTCCAATATGTCCTCCTCAAGAATCCACCTTTCGTATTCCATTTTCAGAGTTTTTTAAAGTGTTTAACAGAGACGTTAGCACCTCGACGTCGGAGTACACAGAATGAAGCGAAAAGACTACAACTAAGTGTAAACAGGCCCCATTTCCGTTTCCGGTGGCGGAGGGATATTGACTATTCCAACAGAACTCAATGGGATTTACAAAATGCTAAATAAAACACTACAGGAACGTTTTTTCTTTACGAAACTTTTTGTGGAACGTCATTGAACAGCGCTGATGACCCGGTGAGTAGCATATTTTAAAAAAAGAACGTTTAAGGTTGTTTTAAGGACATTATCGGACATGCACTATGGAAGCCATTCTGAAGCAGCCAGGGGGGATTCTGCATGAGCCAAATAGCAGAGACAGGACCAATTGTCAAAATTTTGGTGTCGATCATTCGATTTCATCCTGGACACTACAGAAAATGGGCTAAAAGTGTTAAAAACTGGAATTTTCCTTTAACTATATACAGAGATGGGAAGTAACGAAGTACAAATACTTCGTTACTGTACTCACGTAGATTTTTCGGATATTTTTACTTTACTTTACTACTTATTTTTTTGGCGACTTTTTACTTCTACTCTTTACATTTTTACACAAATATCTGTACTTTCTACTCCTTACATTTTAAAAAATGTCTCGTTACTTTAGTTTTGAATCATTTCAATGGAGTTACCGTTATTATTTTTCACGTCATCAATACCAAATTCCATCTAACTGGATGGGAATCTACGTTGCATTTGACGCACCACTACAAGATGAATCGACAGATTCGGCGGTATTCATTCGCGGCAAATCATTGCAGCTTGGTGGCGGTGGCCTTAGCATAGTAGCATGGACGACGAGATGATTGAAAATGAACCCAACGGAGATCTAGTCCTATTGGCAGACATCCATTTAAAATGTAGGCAACAGCATGAAAAAAGTGGTTTCTACTTTTACTTTTATATTTTAAGTAAATTTACAAGCCTGTACTTTGTTACTTTTACTTGAGTAAAGAAGTTTAATCAGTACTTCCACTTTTACCAGAGTATTTTTTTTAACACAAGTATCTGTACTTTTACTCAAGTACGGAAAGTGAGTACTTTTGCCATCTCTGACTATATATATGTGCTTCAACAGGGCCTTGCATCATCTGTACAGACAATACAGATGAAAACTGCTGCTCATAAAACATGTAATAAAATGTTTTGGGCTTTAAAAAGAGAAGAAGGAATGTAGCAATGGGTAAAAAAATTCTGAAGACATTATTGGTTACGGTTAAGGGTTATGGATTGAAAAAATGTGCATAAAACTAACTTTTTAAACAGCAAATATTAAAAACACGAACTATTATAATAGAATAATGCCTTTTACATGGACAGCATTCCATCCTGCTGACAATATTCCTCCGCTTAGCTCAAATTAACAGCCAGATGCACTTCTATGTCTTCCTGTAGGTCCCTAAGATTTGCTAAATGACTGCACTGTGCCAGGCTCGTCAACAAATTGAGTCATCAGATCCTGACAGCTGATGCTTGTCTCTCTCTCACCATCACATATGAGGGACATGTTGCATATGAATCAATTACATGGGCACTGGCATCATTACTAAAGCAACACTAACAGACAACTGAGCCTCTTGTGTGAAATTTTTCCCATCGTCGAGTTTGCAATCCCAAAAAGATCCAGCCTCACAATTAAGATAAATCTCTTGCAGCAAAAAATATTTCATGTGCAAACACTTCTAGGTTTGCCCTGTATATTTAAGGAAAATTTTTATTTGTAAAATAATTATTGGTTTTCATTACCATAACCATGCAAACCACCAAGACAATTTTTGGATTTGAGAGCTTCTTTAATTATAATAAACTACATAAACAGGAAAGTATGTATAGTGTCCTCCAGGCTATAGTTGAGTACAGTACATACATACTATTGAGGGGTGAGATCACATTTCTACAAAAAAGTTTCAATGGTATGAGCAGGGAAAGAACACCGGTATACTGTTATTTTATTACTATCCCAGCTATCAGCTATCTATTGCCATATTCAGTATTCATTTTTTGCTTAGACTTTGCTTTTAAGTAGTCAATTGCATTACAAGAATACAATATAAATGAGTTGCTTAGAGGGAAAAAATGCTCTAGTCAACCCAGAGCAAAGATAAATAATACACAGCTAAGTTTATTTTTTTATATTTTCTAATTAATATCCAACATATTTAAACTTTATAAGTTTGTTGATGTATTGAAGGAGAATAAAAGCAATAGGACCATACTGAGACATTTGGCATATGTAGCACTAGCTAAAAACCAATCGCTGATATAAAGAAAATAAGGATAATAAGTATGAAACATAAACAAAACAAGAAAAACACACACATTTGTGGTACCAGATCTCATTCACTTAGTTCCATCTTACCGAGGTCTTTAAATAATGTAGTGTCCATTTCAACCAATCTGAAAGCTTGTTCTACATTTTTATCAAATGCACAAGACAAAGAATAATTTTAGCCTTTTAAGTAGTGTTTTTAGTCTTTTTGGGAAAGTTTTTACAAACGCTCTTTTTATAGGAGGAGTTTGCCAGAATAGAAAAAACAAGCCAAAGGCCCGACTTTTAAATTTTTTAATCAGTGAAGCAAAGATGGCCGTTTACCTGTCCCACAGAGACAGAGTGCAGGAGGGTTCTCACCTTGATGATGTGGCCCTGTGGAGGTGCAACGTTAAAGGAAAATTCCGGTTTTTAAAACTTTTAGCCCATTTTCTGTAGTGTCCAGGATGAAATCGAATGATCGACACCAAAATGTTGACAATTGGTCCTGTCTCTGCTATTTGGCTCATGCAGAATCCCCCCCTGGCTGTTTCAGAATGGCTTCCATTGTGCATGTCCGATAATGTCCTTAAAACAACCTTAAAAGTTCTTTTTTTAAAATATGCTACTCACCGGGTCGTCAGCGCTGTTCAATGACGTTCCAAAAAAAGTTTCGTAAAGAAAAAACGTTCCTGTCTTGTTTTATTTAGCATTTTGTAAATCCCAGAACTATTTTTCCGATACATCACAACCGCTTATAAACTTCCGCTTCCCGTTCGAATCTGAAGCGTTGCACACTCCAGACCACTAGTTGGCGACGGTATCCTCTACCGTCAAACTCAAAGTCCAATATGTCCTCCTCAAGAATCCAAATTCGTATTCCATTTTCAGAGTTTTTTAAAGTGTTTAACAGAGACGTTAGCACCTCGACGTCGGAGTACACAGAGTGAAGCAGAAACACTTGGGCCTTGCGAAAAGACTACAACTAAGCGTAAACAGGCCCCATTTCCGTTTCCAGTGGCGGAGGGATATTGACTATTCCAACAGAACTCAATGGGATTTACAAAATGCTAAATAAAACACTACAGGAACGTTTTTTCTTTACGAAACTTTTTTTGGAACGTCATTGAACAGCGCTGACGACCCGGTGAGTAGCATATTTTAAAAAAAGAACGTTTAAGGTTGTTTTAAGGACATTATCGGACATGCACTATGGAAGCCATTCTGAAGCAGCCAGGGGGGGATTCTGCATGAGCCAAATAGCAGAGACAGGACCAATTGTCAAAATTTTGGTGTCGATCATTCGATTTCATCCTGGACACTACAGAAAATGGGCTAAAAGTGTTAAAAACCGGAATTTTCCTTTAACCTGCCTTCTTCCAGTCATCAGGGCCAGATTATTCGAGGCCTTGGTGAGAATCTTCTAGTGTTATCCAATTGCCTTACCCATTCTGTCTTTGGACATCTGAGCCTGCCTGTCCACGTTCTGATCTGTTTGCCCAACCTGTCTTCAGACCCTGCTGGATTCTGCCTGTGTACCGAACCTGGAACTGATTCCTGACACCATCCTGGATTTCCCTTCGGTACCTCTTTGGATCTCTGATCTTCTGATCTGGCTTTGGCTTTGCCCTCTGGAATATCCTGCCTTCCTTCATCTGCTCTGATCTGATCTCCTGCTTGTTCTCAGACCTCTGGGGCTTCAACATCTGAGACTGGGCAGCGTCCTTTGCGTCTTATTGGTAGCCGACCGGCTGGAGGCAACCTTGTCCTCTGGGCACAGACTGAATTTTAAGACCAGATGTTCCTGTCTTAGACACCCCTCACTGTTCCTTGCAGATCTGTTTCTCTTAATAAATGCTTTTTTGAGATATCTAACTTTCTGTCTGCTATAAATACTGGGTCCTCTGTTCTAATCATTGACAAAAAGTCTGGTTGCCTTCCAATTTAAGCCTGTTTTATGGTTTCCATGACCCAGTTGATTGAAAATTTACACAGGCATCAAACGTTAGACAATTGTGGATAAACTAACTACAAAAATCTAATTTTTGGGTGTATTTTCTCCCTCAAAAGCAATTAAAACATAATTTGTAGATTTATTTTTCTACTTACTTCTGTGTCTGCTGGTTTCACAAGGCACTCCGGGATATCTTAATGTACTGTACACAACCAATATAATTCAAATTCAGTAAAAAAAAAAACACTTTATTTTTACAAAAGGGAAATAAAATTTTGCAGGAACTCAAGGGCAGTTTTTCAACGAGTTGTTATAGGTGTTGAATGCATAAAAATTAACAGTGCTGTTTTCATGGGAGTTTTGTTCTTCTAAGGGGTGGTCACACTGATGCGGTGTCAATCAAGCACAGAGACACACAAAGACAAGATAGAATTCAAATATAAGACAGACTACTTCGCCTTTTGGAAATATACTTTATAAATCGAAAAATTAACAAGGTCGAGGTCATTATTTAATTTATGAATTTATGAGCTAAATCCAGAAAAAGTTTTTTTGGAATCATTCAAATGTATTTTATGATCTAATTATCATAAATCACACAATATTTGTGTATTTAGAGAAAAAAGATTAGAAATTAGCTCTAGGATGTAGCATTCATATTAATTAGAATTCTAGTTCAATTTAAAATTCAGCCAAAGTAATTTTTGATAAGCTCATCATGCAATGTTTGTTTGAAAAGCTGATTACAGAAACCGGTGGATAAATGCTTCATGCTACATTCAGACCTTTTATTTATGTTCGCAATGTTTGAGCGTGGCCCTCCTCTCTGCCTCAGTCTCCAAAATCTTTATCTGCTACATGATGCATGAAAGCGTAGTCTTCTCATATAACTTTATGTGACCTCTGACCTCATCTGCACGGATGCAATATGACCTAGCTGCCACCATCCATTTTGGCCTGCAGAGTGGATTCAATGAATTTTTATTATGGTCCTTGTGTATGTCACTTAGTTTGGCTCTTTTCTTTTGATCGTGATTGCTATCAGTGTGCCTTGGAAATGCATCACTTGAAGAATTTGCCATAAAAAAAAAAATCAAAAAAATCAGCAGATTTGTGTTCCATCTTTGAGTTTATTATGCTGGAATCTGTAGAAAAATGTGCACAGTGGGTGGCACATATTGGTTTTTTGTGTTTGTTTTCTTATTCCAGATAACAATTCCAAAATAATTTTGACAAGTAGATCTCCAGCCAAGCTTCTTGGCAAACTGAAAAAAAGATATTTGAAAACCTGTTCTTTGTAAATTTTGGCCTTCTCAGTGGAAAATCTGGCTTTGTCTTTATTAAAAGCTTACATGTGTTCAGATTGGTTCTGTCCAACAATTTGGATCTATTCTAATGAATTTGGATAACCGTTAGTTTTTAAAGCTCTATAATGAGAAACTTTTAGTTTGTATTGAATATTTATTTAATTTTGCAACACCTTTTGCAACAGCAAACCCTCCAGCCGTGCAGTGGTTCTATAATATAATGTTTAGACTGTCTGTCAGCTTCCACCACTGAGGAAAGCTGGTGTGTTTGTCATTTTGTTTTTCCCACAGAGGCTCCTTAAATTGTCAGTGCCAAGGAAAAACTACATGTTCCCTTGAGAGAGCCCAAATATCCAGGGAATCAGGCGTCATTTACCCTGTAAGAGCTTTTTTTTTTTCTCTGACACCCTGTAATGCCTTTTATTTCCCAGTATCTTACATTCAGAATTTTCTTTTTGCTTATAAGATGTGCAAATATTAATTCCCATTACTTTTTGGGATATTCATACTGCTTGAAGTTGTCCTTATTTTTTATCATTCTGAAACCTTAAACCTACATGTATTTTCTTTGGATTGTTAAAAGATAGAAATAAGTGCATAGTTCCAAAGTGGAAAAAAGAAAGAAAGAAGGAATAAAATAAAAACCTGAGTTATGGTTTGCATTTGGATTCAGACTTTTCCTGGAATACCAGCAGCCAAGTCTTTAGAGGTTTAATTCTCTAACAGATATTTTTCCTATCATTCTTTATAAGTAGTTCAAGCTCAGTTAGATTGAATAAGAGTCTCTGCACATACATTTGTAAATCTTTGCACATAATCTTATTTAGATTTCAGTCTGGCATTTGGCATAACAATTACATTTAAAGCTTGAGCTATGTATCAAGGATATGTGTTCAGCTAAAAGGAAAACCTATATGGGGTCAAATTAGTATCAAATAATGAATAAATAAATGTAATAATGTAGAAAAAGAGATTTATAAAAAAAAATAAATTACCTTTGAATGGCTCTGAATTTCTACACTATTAAATCTCATTTGATTTCACCCCTAGAAATTTGTGATGCACCAGAGCTGAAATGGGCAGACATACAGAGCCACAAGAAAAAAAAAGAAGTTTAAAAAGAATTGCATTATCAATAAATAGTTTTTCTGCACCTTTTTTTTCTTATTGTTTTTAACAAGGCTATATTTCATTGTAGAAAACCTTATTCAACACGGAAACACAATTTACCGTGTTTTAAGTTTTATTTTAGTCACGATCTTCCCAGTAGTACCAACACTGTAGAATAATTATTATAGCAGCTATGTTTTTGAACTGGTTCTGATGTGATCCAGATGCAAAAAACAAAAAAAACAAAATCATATTTTATTAAACTTTCACAAATGAATAAGGACTTAACAAATCCCAGTCTTAATTTCGGCACCATTACTGTGCCATACTCAAAAGGATAAACTTAGAGTAACTTATGTGCAAGTGCAAATGCAAGCCAAACTATTTAGTTTTTATGCATAAACTTTAGGAACCATTTATTATTTCCCCTTTCACGTTTATGCACTACTTTGCTTTGTATCTCAGTAAAGTCCAAATAAAGTACGTCAACACTTGCAATGTCAACATTACAGGATGAGATAAAAGTTTAAGCGATAGCATGTGCTTCGTAAGGTACAAAAATATATTATTTTATACAGTATGATTGAAAGGCTCGAATCCATCCACATTTCATTATGTGAAATGTGTTGTTTTTTTTGTGCAGAATCTGTTTCAATCATATTAATTTGAGTCATACTGTATATAATATTTTGGATGTTGACGTAAAGTTTAAATGATCAAAGACGAGTAGGGTTTGGTCTTTTGGTTAGCAATAATTTTGGCCAGATGAATTCTCAGATGAATTCTTAGATTTTCTATCCCCGTAACCTTTAACTTTAAACTAGACAATGCTTTAGATGTTGCTGTGAGTTCATTTGTAAGGTAGTAGCTGATGCGCTCTTGGCATAGCCATATTAGGTTACTTCACAGTTGCAGATAATGGATATCTCTGCATTATGATGGAGCCTAGAAACCTTAAAAAGGCATTACTATCTCTGTCCACTCTGATAGATTTAAAATTACTTACCAAGTTTGTTTCATTTTTTATTCTTTTATCTAGCAGTCAGCAATACAGCTTTGGTATAGAAAATGGAATTAAACCCAAAACCAATTGATTTGCCACATACAGTAGTGCTAGGTTGGTTCAGGTAATTTATTTTATTTTTTTCCATCATGAAGGAGGTCATCACTTCAAAGCTACATTTCTAACTCACCAAAGTATTTTTTGTCTGAGATTAAAGCGTGCTTGAATATTTTAACAACTTAATTCATACTGACATAATAAAAAGAGATTAACTTTGTAATGGCTATGTTTCATGCAACATGTCTATAAATTAAGGCTAGTTAAGATATAAACTTACAGTAATTTAAGAAATATTCAGTTCAGAAATATTTTAAAATAAATGTGAGAAAGAGTCATACAGCTGTAGAAGAAGATCATAGGAGAGTTGGGCAGATTCTGTAAAAGACAGAGGCATCTGGAGGTGTAAATCCAATCATTTGACTTCTTAACTTTTTATTCAAATTGCCCTGACCTATTTGTTGTTGATGCTCGAGTTCATTTCATATGATCCACCAACAAGCCGAGAGCGATTATTCTAGCACAAATGGCACAGACTTGACGGGGGCCAGTAAGCGCTCATATACCTCTCTGGCCCCAGGCCGTAGTTTGTCATAACACAGGGAATTATGTATTACGCCTGTGCCTGGTGATGACATCACAATAGCAGGATGAAATATAAGCTCTGATATGGCCAACTGATTGTGGGGAGCTGCGAGGGCTTTCATTAAAAACAGCATATCGCTCATAAAAAGATTAGAGCTGGACAGCTGTTTCCTGATAGCATGAGGCTTCTGTAGTGGCTTCATCATGAGGAGCCACACCTGAAAAATACAAATCGCTCAATGCTGCATTCATAGTGCCGTGCCCCTCTACATTTCTACAGATTTTTTCTCCCTGAATACCAATTTGGACGCAGGGAGCAATAAGACAGCAAATAGCAAAAAATAATAGTAAGAATGGTGCTGAAATTCTACACTTTTAAGCTATGATAATTTTTTTAATGTTCCAAAGCTTGTGACTGACAAGAACAAGATTATCCTAAAGTGCTTACATATTGGTTAAGATTTAAACTTTTTTTGGAAATCATTGCAAATGCATTGCAGTGGTTGTTTTGGATATTGGCCATATGGCTCACTGTTCCATTCTCTCTGAAGGAAGCATAAGTGCTAAAAAAAATCAAAGAGATGAGAATAAATAAAAACTACTCTCCAAATTCAGCATCACAGAAGTTTTTGTTTGCTGTAGATAATCTACAGTGATAGTAAGTTTAAAAACACAGGTTCAAAACATATAGGTAAAAAAATCCACAATCTCTTCTTTTCCCTTTCCAAAACTTCTGACCCACTAAAGGCAAAGAAAGCAGCAGAAGATCCAAATTCTTACACCCTTGTCATAGCATAAGTCTAGTATGGATTTTATGGCGTTGAAATACACACAGCTCCATATGATCACCAGGTAAACCACTCTACGATTAATATTTTGAACAAAAATGTTTCCAAATAAATGCCAAATGTCCCATATGCCATGCATTTCTCACACGTTCTACATTAGAAAAGAATTACACAAATAAAGCGTTTTAAAAATATTTGGACTAATAATAAAATTGTTGTCTCATGCTGACGGTTTATATTCACCACAAAATGTAAGACACTTGGAACTTATGAAACGGATATTTTTTATACTTCCTAAAGATATAATTATCAGGCCACACATAACCAAAGAAATAATCAGAATGAAAAGTAATGATCAAATCTAAAAAGAGAAAAAATTTTGAAAAAAAATTTATACACTGTAAAAAAGATCTAGAAATAAGTAAACATTTCTTAAATTAAGTGTATTTACCCTCAATTTGAGTAGGTAAATACGATGATTTGCCAATGAAATTAGTATCTTTACTCTTAAAATAAGATAATTAGATAATATGAACTTGAAATATGACAATGCAATTGTTTTTTTTCTTATTTTAAATGTTAATTGTCTTGTTCCATTGGAAGTGTCTCACTTTCGGTCTCAATTAGAGAAAAATGCACTTACTTAAGAAAAAATGACTTTCTTAGATTTCCAGTTTTTGCAGTGTATAGCCTGGTCTAAAATATTCTTGGCCAAGGTAATGTAAAATATGTTTCTCTATCTACTCCAATATACTGTAAGAAATTGAATTTGAAAGTGAGATCAGAAATACAATTAGAATGTAATGATTTAATTTCCTTCTTACAATATTCAGTTTCAAATAAAAAGTAAGATGACAATTTTCAATAGCAAAGTCCTTTATTATGCTCCAAACAGAAAGAAAGGGAATAAAATACAATTGTTAAAAACAAATAAAAGAGAACTGTTTGTGTTGATGAATGCTTTTACAGTGAGCTATACTGTAGCTTTCAACTATGGTCTCTTAAAGAAAAAACATTTCAGAGGGGATGCAATGTTTTAAAAGAGGTTGAGAAGAGCTACTGCACTAGGTGGTAGGTGGAAGTGTTTACCTCCAGGGCCAAATGCTGTTGCCTGGCTTCTCCCAAGACCCTCTTTTTCCTCATGGATAGCTCCTGAACAGGTCATCTATTCCCTGGGATAGCCTCCCTGATCATACAGAAACAATATGGAAGCTTCAGAAATCATTTCTGGAAAGTTGTTAATCTCAAATATAAATGTTAAACTATATGTCAATGTATTCAAGCCTTTTCAATTAATATTAATATGATGCAATCTCTGTAAAACTGTGAATACATCAAAGAAGTGGACCAGCAAACCTGCAGATCTTCAGGTTTGTTTGGATGAGTTTACAAAGTCTTTAACTTTTTATATCAGATTTTAAATAACACACAACACTATAAGGTTTAACAAAAAAAAGTGTGCGAAACAATAATGCAGCTGATCTGGCCCTTTCCTGAACATTAGATGTTTCCAACCTTCTCACCTGGCAGGAGTTGGTGGTCCATCAGGGCCACAAAAACTATTTCTTCCTGTTTACAATCTTAAGCAAGGCCGGGGTTCCTAACTGACATTTATCCCTTGCAAATAACCAATAGCTCCATACATGTAGATACTATTTAATTAGTTTTAATTTCACCCTTTGTTTGTCAAATGTTATCTGATTCTGATTTAGAACAGTAGGAAAAGGAATGACATAACAATGTTTTAAAATATATACCCCTCATTTCCTCATAGTAGACCATGTAACATGCCTTTTTTAAACACAGTTACTTGTGGAAAAAAAATGAATTTAAAAATATTTAAGTTACTATATTTAAAATACTGCATTAGTACTTAGAGAAGAATGAATGGTTGTGATCTGGCTAATCAATGGTGATAACTGAAAAATTTCTGTAAAATTGAGGCTGGGGGATATACAAAAGAAAAGATCTGAAAAAATTTTACATGTATAACATATCTAACATACAGTATATAATATATCTAACACCTAACTTGATATTTTTTTTTCTGTCTTATTAAAATAGTACTGCAAAAAGCATTTATAATCAGCCAATTAAACCAAAACAATGTCTGCTTACCAGACAAAACATGCATGGAAATTCTCACGCCCCTGAAATTTCAGGGATTAAATAAGGCAGTTAGACAAAAAAGATACCCCTGAGTTTGTACCGCTTGAATGCCATAACTCCACTCTCTTCAACCCCCACAGAGAGCTGTACATAATGGAACAAATATGTTATGCGGCAGTCAAACAAGAGGTGAACGGTAAGTGCTGATTGTTTAAGAATAAGGGAGGTGTACAGGTGCCATTACTAATTTGGTGAGAGAAATCGTAGGAGGATGGCCTTGAAGTGCACCAAGCAGCTGGAATCAGTCTCCTAAAAATTGCACAACATCAAAGGCTTTTTTAGCCTGTTTCATCAAAGGTGTCTTCGCTGTTTGGCTCTCACTGTCTGCAAGCGCATGGTGTGTGTTTGTGTGTTTGTCATTCTCAGTATGGGTTTCAGGAAATCTTGGCATGAAAGCAAAATTTACTCTCACATCCAAGAAAAGTGATATTCCTCTAACACAACATTGTTTACATAAGGAAATGAGAAATGAAAGTAAGAAGGCAGACATACTTATCCACATTCTTCTGCTTTTTTTTTTTTTTTATGGCTTAAGGAAAAAAATATGTGCAGCCGGGAAAATAAAGTGCAATATGACATAAAGCACCAGTTTGAATACTCATTTCATTCTCTGACAGGTGTGTTAGACATGAACTAAATTAGTTTCACACTTTTTCTTCAACTTCCAGCTCAGAAGCAACACTGCTAAAAAGACAGCGAAAAACAGAGGGAAGTAGTTAAGAAAGTAAGTTAATAAATGAAAAAACAAACCAATAAAAGTATCAAAACGATCTAAAGTAATAGCTACGATTAGACTGAGTTGCTTTTTAAGCAGGAGACATTAGATTAATTTTGAATATATAAATTAAAATTTCAAGGACATACAGAATTCTTTGGTTTGCCTGTGAATAAAAGCATTTAAGAAGAAACATTTTTACAGCTTCCATATATTTATTGCTTTTATTTCTTAAGCATTTGCACAAAAACAAGAAGTTGCAATTATGATATCCATATTTTTTTGTCCTAAAGCACAAGTTACCTTATACACATATAGCTCTTTCATTATCTCTGTTGGCAGCTCACAGATGTATCAATGTGTGGCTTTTTATCTCCCCTACTTAATCCGTTCTATTTTACATGAGATAGATTCTTTTTCATATGACATCACATCACTGGCCTGGATTTGGAATGATTGGCATAACAGGCTTGAATATTTAAATTATTTTAATTTTTTTTTTGCCTATGTTCAGCAAAAGATTTTCAAAACATGCTTTTTGTTCCATAAAAAAAAAAAAACTATGAATTTTGCTTTCCTTTTTTCAATCAATGTAAATCATCATGATAAAGAAAATAAAAATGTCTGCCTAATTTATTTAAACAAAGTTTGGCCTCACCGATTGACCAGACCTTGACTCCTTACTCTGCAGCTTATGGTCTGCCTAATAAAGGTTTTCTGCTGCTTTTTTGTGTTTAGCCCAGATAAAAACGCTGGAACCATTGCTAAACTATGGGGCGCACCACATGCATCCTTTTAGGCCTATCCTCTTGTTCCAGGCAATCTACAGGGAAGGGAATCAGGCATGAACACTACACTGTACAGGGCTACTGCTGTCATTACTGAATTTAATGAATGTGTGTTTTTTTCTACAGGAGGGCCAATGATGAAAGCATCTCAATAAAGTATTGAAGAGAAAGTAAACGTGGAACAACGTAAAGAGGGTTTTGGCGTATTTTCACTCTGGGACATTGTTTCATAAATGTTCTTTTACTGGCCCCAAACACATCATATTTGTGTGGATGATACATAGCTTTGGTAAAGTAGTTTTTGTTTTCAGGTCTGAGCTTGTCTTGTTGATCCCTCTCATGGGGACCAAGGACAACATAGGCTCCAAAATCCCTTGGGTTACTTAAACCACTGGATGGATGGATGGATGGATGGATGGATGGATGGACGGACGGACGGACGGACGGACGGACAGACGGGTAGATCTGACCATAGTTGTTAAGCAAGCAGTCTTCATGCAACCCTGTTTTAGCATTAACTTAAAATGTTATTGATACAACCTGTGAAACAAAATATATTCAAGCTGAAAAGTAATTAATAATAAGCCTGACTGACTGAATGAATCCAGAGCTAACTGGAAATAAGCTAGAACATCTCTCATGGGACGTTGGCCTTTTTTTTCATAGGTTAAATTAAGAATATACTGTGTGAAACTTAGATTTTATGGATTTGCACACAACCAACAGAATGTATTTTAATTTAAATCATTCACACATGTGGGTGTTATAATGAGATGCAAAACAAGTGTAGCTCCAGAGGAGTTCTTTTTACATATAACATCAAGCAAAGCAAGCGAAGCAACTTACTGTAGGCAACACATTTCTTAATTTTTTTTTTTAGGTAACTCAAAGTATTGTGTCAGTTAGGGCAAATCATAACAAAATCTCCTGATTACTGAAGACCTGCATCTAAGGGTGAGTATTTACAATGTTTACAATCCTCTGTCTAGATTGAACAGTTATTACAAAGAAACTGAGAGAATAGAGGAATAGATTAAGAAATTGTCTGTGTAGATATAACGAACCTGAGACCAGTGATAAGGGCAAAGACATTATAAGACTGAGATGCTAACCAGTACAGGTGTGCTCATCACTGCAGACAGTATTGAAAAGAGAAATGAAAGTTCCTGCTAGAAGACAATAGGTTTAGACAGGCAGACAATAGCTTCATTAGAGGATCCACATTATCAGGTCAGAGGAGATAAACGGCAAATATCAGAGTGGACACATTCAAACAGCAAACACTGCAGAGTCTTGTCCGTTGGTAAGTCCAAGCCTTAGCTGTCAGAAAAGGTTTTGCTAGAGGTTTTATACTTTAGGGTTTTTCAATGAAATGGAATGGAAAATGGTCAAGAAGAAGAATAACGGGCCGGAAAGATAGCAGATTAATGGTAGTTAGATGTCGGCATGCTTTATAATTGTAATACAGCATTTAGTTGTTTTCTTCAGTTTTTGCAGGTATACAGTTTGTGAGAGACATAATTGACAAAACCTCGCTGGACCAATCCACAGTGCCAGCTTGCTTTGAGTATGCCACCATCATTCCGGTTCCAAATAAACCTTAGGTCACTTAACTCAACTAACTGAATCCCATCATGATGAAGTGCTTCAAAAGGCAGGTTAAAGAACACATCGTCTCCTGTCTGTCGCCAACATTCGACCCGCTCCAGTTCGCCTGCCGACGGAACCGCTCCACTAAGGATCCCATCTTTTCTGATCTTCACCTGAGCCTGGCACACCTAGAGGAGATGAACTGTTCCTGGACTTCAGTTCGGCTTTCAGCACCATTATCCCCCAGCATCTGATAGGCAAACTGGAACAGCTGGGCTTCAATACACCCCTCTGCAATTGGCTGCTAGACTTCCTCACAGACAGACCTTAACCAGTCCGGGTCGGATAGAACACCTCTGATATCATCACCCTAAGCACTGGCTCCCCTCAGGGCTGCGTCCTGAGCCCCCTACTGTTCACTCCAGGTTCACCACTAATCATATAATGTAGTTTGAGACTTTGAAGCATCCGATGCAGATCCAGCAGATTCAAGAATAGCTTCTTCTCAACTGCCATTAGACTGCTGAATGTTGTATAAAATGGGTTTTTAAAAAAAGCGCTGAATGTTGGAAACTGTAGATGATATACCACTCTTATGTTTACATTTTATAGCTGCTGCTTACATTATATCACTGCTGCACTTTAAAAAATGGAAATCTTTTGAGAGTTGTTCTGAACAAAATTTCTTTTTGTATACACTCTGTGTGTACAAAATAACTATAAAGGTTGTCTTAGTCTTTAAGTCTAAGATTGAAATTTATGAAGTCAAAGTTTTGCCAAAACAAATACCGTAATCAGACAGAAATGTTTAAATTTGGATATTTAAAAATGTAAAATAAAAGTTGAGAAGTTAAAATAAATTATTACAAAATGACAAATTCAGGCAGAATTTTTTTTTTCTAAAAATGTTTTCTTCATAAACTTATGAAACTAACTGTTAAAGTAGAGAATACATCTTTCAACCTAGAGAGACTCACACAGACTGGCCATATCAATGTGTTTTTGCACAGTTTTTTTCTCCCACAATGTTTACATTTGATCACTGCTGCACTTTAAGAAAATGGAGATGTCATGAGAGTTCTACAAAAAGAAATTTTGCTTTGTATAGACAATGTTGTCTAAAGAACATTGTCATCCAGTATGTCCTTTGCTCTTGATGTGCAAGACGACTACTGGAACTTGTCATGAGCTGCTGTCCCCTTGTCCTGTGCTCGTGTGTCTTGATCATATAGTGGTAACACTTTAAGCCAATGTTTTTGACCATTCAGTAACTTTTAGATAAACATATTTACAACTTGGACTCTCATTGCAGTAACAGGGTTGTGCTCAGAAATCTCAACTAAAGTGATCCCCCTCAAAGGATTAAATCAGCAGATTTAATCTTTCAGACAGCCTAATGCAACAAGGCTTTTGCCATTTACTGTATTTGTCATCAGTGATATTCATCTAGTTATAAATGGAGCTGTCACGATAATTTGGTGACGGATCACGCTATCCCCCATTTACCAATCTCTTCGTCAAATCCCACAGGGTGGAGCTTTGATTACTCCCGCAATTAGCAATGTCAGCCTCCTCTATGAATTAAGCATTCAGGTTTGTGTTTTCAAACCAATTAGCCTTCCCTCTCACCATGACTCGTTGATTAATTATAGATATTTAGTTAGGAAAGGACACATTAATTATTAATCAAAATTGAATTATGTGAGATGATTAACCAGAAAGCCTTCCTGTTTTACTCAATCTCTGCATGTTTTCATTCATCAGCTCTCTGTTTGCGACACGTGATAGAGCTTTTGAAGGTCTGTGACCTTGGTGGATCTGAAAAGGCGATGAAAACATTAACAGGGTGCTAATAGTTTGAGTGTTTTCTGTGGTGCCACTGAGTTGCTGGAAGAGCTCAATCCTAGTTTCTGAATTAAAAATCAATGGACTCTTAGAAACCTGTTGTATGGATACACTGGACGACTCAATTTATCACTTGTTTATGGCTGCATGCTCTGAAGTGAGGTAATGGCATTTATGAGTATTTACAGGTGACATCTAGAGGCCTTAAATGTAATTTATCGCATCTGCCACTCTCTTGCTACTGTAGCCGATGTCCTTGCAAAATGATAAAACCTATCTGGTCATATTAAAGAAAATAAATGATTTACTGCAAGGTCATAAGGGTAATTCATGTGCTTTAGTAATAAATGGCAGAATTTATCAGTGGCTATAAAAAAAAAAACAACAACAAAAAAAAAGGAAAATATTTAGAATTGACTGACCCACGATGAATGTAATGACTGGTGATACTGACTGTTCCCTGTTAAATGCAAGAATGAGTTGAGAGATCCTCCATCTGTTAACACAAGGTCTACTCTGGCTTGTGAAAGGCCAGTGAAAATACATTTTGCCAAAGATTCTGTAAGGAAATACCATATAATCTAGGTATTTTTAAAAAAGGGGAGCAGGAAACCTATTTCTCCTGCATTTGGGATAAAAAGGATGTCTTTGTAATAGCAATTTTAGCAGATTCAAACTTTGTGACTGATGCAGCCGGTTGAGTTACTCGCCATCAGCACAACACTGCAAAGTAGGACTATAAGGAACAAAGACTCTGGCATTAGTTGCAGTTTTGCTCAATTTCTGTGTGTACTGATGCATTTCATAGCAAGTTTTAGCAACCAAAGAGAATGTGATGAGATAAGGAGATTATTGCACTTATCATAATCATCACTGAAAGGCTGTGAATTTGCATAAACATACAGTTTATTGCTCTGGGACAAGGCTTACTATAACATCTGTGTGTTTCTTCATAACCACAGGTAAATCTGAATGACAGCTGTAAAATGTAGTTGCTAATGAAACGCCAAACTCACTTGTGGAGCCTCGGGAAATGCAGATTGGCCTTTAACTAATAAATAAAATGGGTTTCTGATAAAGCTTGAACAAAGAAAACATTCAACATGAAGGCATTTTACTAAGTATATTGAGTGACCACATTTAATTAAAATGTAGGTTCCTTTTAATAAGAATTTATTTGTGTTAAATTAAGTAATTTAATTCAAAAATTGATTGGTGTACACTATAATGCCAAAAGTATTCACTCAACTGCCTTAACTCTAATATAAGTTTAGGTGAAATCCCATTCCTAATTCCTGGGGTTCAATATAGCTGCTTTCCCACTGAAGACTCGGTTTTGAAAAACCCAGGTTGACCTGCTAACAATTGGCTTTTTGCTCTTCTCCCATTTGACTGTAAAGCCAAGTCTGACCTCTTGCTGGTGGGCTGTGTGGCCACTGTCACCCACAACTGCCTGTCTGATGATGGCATTACGCTGCTTGAGTGAGCGTTGATCATGTCGACAGTGCAACGGAAATAAGGGAAGTAAATAATGGAGAGCACCAGGGACAGCAGTCAGAGTATATTTAGTCTATACTCAGCATAGTCGGTGTTTTTTATTGTTTAGTTCTTTTGTGTCCAAACCCCTCTTATCAGTGCTGTGCCATGTTTATTGGATGTAAACACAGTTGTTTTAGCTTGTTAGATAAGAAGCAACTGGCACGGTGTGTTGACGTCCATAGGCTGCGTTCAATGGTGTCACCTAATTTAGCAGATCAAGTCGGTTCTGGTGTTCCCACAGCATGCCTTTCAGAGCCGAGGCGATTTTAACGTGTTTTGCTTGCCGTGGCATTTGACCCAGGTAGACACCCGTCAGTGAGCTATTCCCACTGCGATTAAAAGCCAACTGTCCCCGGGTTTTAGACGGGTTTTCTGGCCAGTGAAAGGGGAATAAGACATCAGTCCACCCTTTGCAGCTAGAACAGCTTAAACTCTTCTTGGAAGGATGTTCACAAGGTTAAGGAGTGTGTTCATGGGAATTTTTGAACATTTTTCCAAAAGCACATTTGTGAGGTCACACACTAATGTTGATCAAGGTGGTCTGGCTCTTAGTCTCTGCTCTAATTCATCCCAAAGCCGTTCCTACAAAGTTCGGAGAATGGAATTATCCAGAATGTCTTGGTTATCCTAAAGCAGGGGTCTCAAACCGGTTCCAGAAAGGGCCATGTGGCTGCAGGTTTTCTTTCCAACCAAGAAATCGCACACCAGACTCCATTCATCTCATCAAGTCAACATGTTCAGATTACACTCTGTTGATGAGATGACTGGCGTCTGGTGTGCGATTTCTTGGTTGGAAAGAAAACATGAAGCCATATGGCCCTTTCTTGAACCGGTTTGAGACCCCTGTCCTAAAGCATTTCCAGTTACTTTCACTGGAAATAAGGGACAAAACCCAGCTCCGGAAAATAAAATCCCACAACATAATCTCTCCTCCCTCAAACTTAAACGCGGCACAACGCAGTCAGGCAAGCAACATTCTCCTGGCAACTTCCAAACCTACACTCATTCATCATGGGCAGAGATGGGAAGTAACGAAGTACAAATACTTCGTTACTGTACTCAAGTAGATTTGTCTGATATTTCTACTTTACTTTACTACTTATTTTTATGGCGACTTTTTACTTCTACTCCTTACATTTTTACACAAATATCTGTACTTTCTACTCCTTACATTTTAAAAAATTGGCTCGTTACTTTAGTTTTGAATCATTTCAATGGAGTTACCGTTATTATTTTTCACGTCATCAACACCAAATTCAATCTAATTGGATGGGAATCTACGTTGCATTTGACGCACCACTACAAGATGAATCGACAGATTCGGCGGTATTCATTCGTGGCAAATCATTGCAGCTTGGTGGCGGTGGCGTTAGCATATTAGCATGGACGACGAGATGATTGAAAATGAACACAACGGAGATCTAGTCCTATTGGCAGACATCCATTTAAAATGTAGGCAACGGCATGAAAAAAGTGGTTTCTACTTTTACTTTTATACTTTAAGTAAATTTACAAGCCTGTACTTTGTTACTTTCACTTGAGTAAAGAAGTTTAATCAGTACTTCCACTTTTACCAGAGTATTTTTTAACACAAGTATGTGTACTTTTACTCAAGTACGGAAAGTGAGTACTTTTGCCATCTCTGATCATGGGGAGAAGTGGAATTTGTCACTAGAGAGAACACCTCTACACTGCTCTGTCCATTGGTGTACCCAATGCTTTGCATTACCCTTGGTGATGTATGGCTTGGATGCAGAAAATCCATTTCATGAAGCTCTATGTTCTAGAGCTAATCTGAACACCACATGAAATTATGGAGTCATGTAGTAATTGATTATGTCTTCGCACTATGTGCCTTAGCCTCTGCTGACCAGCTCATGAGTCCTACCACTTCTTGGCAGAGTTGCTGTGATTCTCCACTATTCCAATGGATTATTTGCAATCCTGAAATTCATTGAGCTCCTGACAAAAAGTACCAACAGGTAAAAAAAAAAATACCAAAATTTTATTTTCAAGAATTTTTTTTTTTTTTTTTTTTTAAAGCATTAATTTTATTGCCTACACAGCAATTGAGATACATTCAGCAGTTTGGAAAAAGATTGATAAGTTTAGTGGAAGAAAAATAGGGATTGTTCAAGTAAGAGTTAGAGAAAAGTCACAAAGTCTAGACTGTCACTAAAATCTATGTTTCAGGATCTCACTATAGACTGATTTATCAAAAAAATTGGCTATTATTGTTGTTATTAATGTATTTGGGCACCTCTAACCAAAGATGTCAAAAGAGTTTCACATGGATCAATGAAAAATTGCTTTTCCTAAGTGGTCATAGAGAGTAGATGGTAGAGAGAGTATGAAAAAGGAAAAAAAAAAACTGGGTTAGCTTAACAGGGTGATAATCTCAATGTTAGGCAGCTCTGATGTAAGAAGTGAAGCAAAAGGATCCCCTACCAGGAGCTCAATATATGTTGTGTACAGTGCATCAATGTACTATTTGTATTTCTGTAATTACCTCTATTTTTAATTCAGCTTTTACATTGATGATGATGATGTTAACAGCTATAAGTAAAATTAACAGAAATAAATGCTGAAAGAATGCAATTCTGTGTATATTTCATTCTTTATTTTGAAAGCTAAAATAAACTTGCTTTACGATGACTTTCTAGCTTATGAGAATGAACCATCAATGTTTATTACAGCATTGACATTTAACAACATTGTATTTCATACGCTGCATCTCAAGGCATCACAGTAAGATGATTTTCTTTTCTTTACTTTTTTTTCATTTTTATTTAAATAGGATCCCAAATAAAACTTATAAAGCCACAAATGCAGTATGTTATTTGTGCAATTAAACTCATTTGCTAAAATATGGGAGTCTAATTAGCTTAAAAAATGGGCAAAACAGAATTCAGCTAAGTAATGTTACTGCAAACCTTTTCCCTGACAGATATTGTATTTCTCCCCTCATATCTTTTTCTTCTCTTAATGAATAAAATGGCAAGTAATCAGCCACCTTCCCATAAAGAACAATCATTTTTCAAAAGAGCAAGTGTTCCCTTTGAAGCTGGCTGAAAAAGATATACCTTCTCTGTAATGAAAATGTTCCGTCAAGCCAATTAAAACCAGGCCATTTTGTCTTTGTGTCCTCCCTTCCTATGCGATTAATTAAACATGGTCATAAAGGACTATTCTTGAGGTCTGAATAGCTGTTATAGACCTCCAACACTTGTGTTCTACGGTTGAATTTACAATGTTGTCAGTAGGGCCATTATGTGAGAATTAGGTTTGAGCTCATTCCCTCTTTACAAAATGCTATTGTACGATACAATTATGGATGCTTCATGACTGGCATCAGAGAATATTACAGTGTGAATTTGAAAACATTGAGTCACATGGTTGAAAATTATATTCATTTATCTTATTACCCTTTGTTTTGCTATTCTCTCTGTGGTAAGCTGTGCCTGCACATTAAGTTTTAACCCTGTCTAAAGGAGATGAATAATGTATCTTAAAAATAAAATGTCTAATTTGAATGTATAGTCTATATAAAAGCACAGGTGATATGTTTATATCTTTATAAAAAATGGCAAATTATTTTTGCATCAGGTGCATATGATAATAAATATTACTCAGCCTTTCGTTTGTGTGCTCTTCACTATTGAAGTGAGTGTAGCCACCATGGTGAATTTTTAAGAGCTCTCTAAGGTCTAAAAAGGTATTTTGCAGAAGCTTATTTATCTATTTAGAGAGGTTCAAACATTTACCATTATCAATTCACAAGAACGCAAGTATGGACTCGTGTTGTTGCAAAGTATATTCTTGACAAGAGCACAGGAAGTATGAAGAAAATGTATAAATCTGTGTTAATTGGAACAGAAGCGTACATCACTACACTCAAGGCTCGTATGAAGCGAAATTGTGTAATGTTATTAATAGTCTCCACATAATGATAAATGATTACTTTTTAAAATAAATTATTATTTTTTTTTATTTCGGAACCAGTGCTAATTCACATATGATTATGCCAAGAGAGGGCTGATCTGAACGGGCTAATGTTAGCACTGGCTGCGGTTAGTCTTGGAGCTCTGCCAGTTATCACGGTCCTCTCAACATCGGAACTTTTTTTTGATGACGCACTAAATCAGTAAATGTGCCACATAGTGAAGCTTAAAAGTATAATGGTCTCACCTCAGACTTTCTTTTAAATAACTTTTGCAGAACAACGGTAACAGAGAAGTGAACTTTTAACTGAGTATTCTGAGCTCTTCCTTAGAAGCTGCTGCTGACGAGGTGCATGCTGGGACAGATGTCAGTCTGAAGGACACACAAGTCTGCACTGATGCATCCTCGGTAAAGAGGGAGGGGCGAGAACAGCATCTGGGGATTTTGTGCATTGTAAGTCTTTTCTTTGTGTCAATTGGAGGCTGAGGCTGATAACATTTCAAGAGCTCATGAGAACGCACCTGTATGCATATTGAGAAATGGGCAATTAAATAAAGTGTGAAATGGTTTTACGAGTTAAGGAAGTTTTCAGGTCCAGGCATTTATGCAAGTTCACTCTAAAAGCAACAACACTAAGATAACTTTTCAAGCACACAAAAATGCTGGAATAGTTTCCTACAGCAGGTAGGTGAACAGTATCAAAAACCCTTAAATGCTTATACAATTAGGTAGAGACAAGTTCATTGGCTAGCAGATAATGAAAAAACGTGTGCCTTCAGAGAGGTTGTAAGCAAGAATGCATGTGTATGCAACGCTCAGAAAAAGTTGCTCCTTAGGAGGAGATAAAATACAAGTTTTTGTTCTAACATAAGAGCTGTGCACTTTTAGTGTTAATCTCAATATTCAGAAAATCAAAAACAGGGAACACACTGTTAAACCTTGTAAACTTTGGAGTGTCACGTGGATGAACAGGAGGGGTTTGCAAAATCAGCTATATTTTTTAGTTTGACAACACAACCAAAGCAAAGGTTCCAGGAATCCTGAGCAATGAATGTTTCTTCACCTACACTGAAGATATAAGAACATTCCGTGCTTCTAGATTTGTCACACTGGGTGCAGATTTGTCTTTCCACCTAGTTGATTGAGTGTATGGTCGTGGATCATTAGTAGTTGGGACTTTTGTCTGTTTGTTAAGTCGTTTTGGCACATATAAAAGATAAAAAAAAACAAGCTTTAATTATAGGTAATCACATCTTTAAAATAGGGTTTGTATCATTGTAAACTAATTCTTTTAAAGTAACTTGAAGCATCAGGTGCCCATTATGGACACAACCAGAGACTTCCTAGTCTTTCCACAGGGCCACTTATTATCATTAACATCATTTGTCTGGATCTCTTGCTGGTTCAACAGGCACTGTGAGGATGACATATTAATAAATGACCCTAGATACCTCTTTGGCATAGGCTTGTTCCTCACCTGCCCCCTCAGCCTCATCAACAATACACATCCACATTTGTGCAGAGACACACAAACATCCAAACCCCTGTGGGGACAGGAGGGGGTGATTTGTTTTCCTGAAGGTCCCTGCTCCATCTATTGTTGTTTGCACTGAAGGGGACAAATTCTATTCATTCTTATGACAAGAACGCAGTAATACATGAGAATAAAGAGGGGGAAAGAAAGTGAAAAGAAGATAGGAGACTGGAGGTGCACAAAGTACAAAGATGTGACTGTCTGGAGGAACAACAAATGAGCAGGAACATGAAAACTTTGAAAATGCAAAATAGAACAAAGACTGAGCAGTTTTGGTTGGTAGATTTGAAGAATAAAACTAGTATCAAACATAGAATGATCTTAGAGCTAATCTACCAAATATATGTTTTGTTCAGATAATTTTAATTATAGAAACTGTCGATCAGCGCTACATATGCTTAAGCTGTTTATTTTTTGTTACCAGCATTGGGTTAGGGTTTGAAGAAAGATTAATTTTTAATTGAACTAAATGTGACTCAAGATGTGACTTCTATAAAAAAAAAAAAAAAAAAAAAAAAAAAAAAAACAACTCTAGAGGTTGAATACCTAAAAAAATAAATAAATAAATAAATTAGAAAACAACAGCTTCAAATATTTTACAGAACATTTGTCCATCCTCCAAGCTGCTTCCGGCCTTTTTACTAAACATATATTTTCTACTGCACCAGACGAGCAATTGATTTATCTCAGCCGGAAATTTGTGATTCTTGTTATTGTATAATTTTAATTATATTATTCTCTTACCTGTTCTTATTTGGATATATTTAGTAGAGATCCACAGAGTTTTATTTTGACTGCCCCTTTCTGTTACCATGCCTGCTAAAAAAAAACATGGGCGAAAAGACCATTACTTAGAGCTATCAGATGTGCTAACAACACCTCTTAACAATAGGAACGTTGTTGTTGGTGCAAATCTTGAACCACTTGACATATTTTATGTTTCCTTGAATTTGTAAACAAAATTAATTTCAAGGGTAAAGGTGCTGTACCTGATTCTGCACAGTTTTGAACCACGAGGGAGAAGAACAGTTTAGTTAGAAGCGAGCCTTCTTCCATTGAGAAACCTTTCTCCAATCTGCATGCAGGTGATAAAATGCACATCTCAAAATAAACGTAATGAAAACAGAACTGTCTAGGACGTAAATCTCAAAGCTGGTTGGAGATTTACATGAGGTCTCTTCCTTTTTTGGTCATTCTTGCATTTCAACTTTCTCTTCTCTTCCTCCATTTGACACATCTAGACTGCTTTATTGTATATGCAGTGACAGCCAGTGGAGGTATCAAAACTTTAATGAAAGTGGAAATTTGAAATCTAATTTGTGATGATGTTAACATATTAAACTTTGTGAAAAAGAAAAAAAAAAGTGGTTCACTTTGATTCTGAAATTACATTTATCATGAAAATGCAGTTGGTGGAAGTTTATAAATCTCCAGTTTGACTGACCTTATAGATCTTAGGAACAATTAAAAGTTTACACTCAATTTCATTCAATTAAACTTACCCAGTAAAAGTACAGGATAGAGAAAACTTATTCATATACTCATGCGTTGATTGTTACATAAAATCCTTCTCTTCAGACAAACAGCTGAAATAAAAGTGTGCTTTGAACGTGGAGAAACCAGGTGGAAACATAGGTGCCTGCAATACATAGGGAAGTGGTGGTGTGGATGCTCCACAGTGGGAGTGGGAGAATGATTGAGTGCTGCAGGGCTACAGCAGTCATCCCGTTTGTTCTGTTGCCTCTCCATTCCATCATTGGCCCATTTGGCCTGAAGGAGGACTCGAGAGAAAACGAGAACTGACCTCCTGCACCTGTGCTTCCCATGGCCCTGGAGGAGGCTCAAGAGCGTAAGACTTTGTTTTGTCAGTCTTCTACCTGCTCGGGCTTTTCATCTAGATTCTGTTTCAGAGCATGAGCAAAACATTTACTTGAACAAAGAGTAAAAAATGAGCTTATAAATGCATGTGGAACAAAAAATATGCAGCTTCTCTTATAGCTTCATCATGATTGAGAGTAAATCCCATGTTTCATCACGTCTCTTCTCAAGCTTTCATTATGCCGTGGGTGTGTTGATGAGTTGCAAAGTGGAAATTATCCAGAGTTGAAGCGTCAGCACGGACTGTCAGTTCGTTATGGCCCGTCACTCAGTGCAGACAGATAAATTACTTTGCTGTCACTCGTGCTATCAAATGAAACAAATTGTAAGAGTAATCAATTGCAAAGTGAGATGTGCAAGTATGTGGTATTTGTTCCATTACTATATTGTGAAAACTTTAAAAGGTGTTGTAGTTTTTCCCACAATCTTTTATTGTTAATCAAGCAATAACTTGCAAGGGTATTTGTGAACAATATGGAGCTGAAACAAAAAGACAAAGAGTTTTCTTTCTCATATTTTTCTTTACAAGTAAAAATCGAAAAATGTGACATGTATTTGTTTTAGGCCTTCTAAAACCACTCTTACTTACAGTCCGAGCAGTAATTCCTGCTATTTGTTTTTCAACCTTGTTTAAAAACATGATTCAGATTAGATAGAAATCAAAAGAGAGTAAAAGAAATTTCAAATAGAACCAGAGATTCTTAACTGGCTGGGACTTCGATTGAGCCATTCTTAATAAAAGGGTGTCTGGATCTAATCCATAAGGTTTGCTTCACAGTATTAAATGTCCTGCTGTAAGTCGGAAAGCTTTTGTAGAGGTTTTTCTCCAAAATTGCCCTCTATTTAGCTCAATCCATTTTACTATCAACTCCGCCTGGCTTTTAGTTTCAAGGGGTGTAAAAACCTTTGTATGGTGTTCTATTTGCAATTCCAATTAGCGAGACAATTGAAGAAAGTTACTGAAGATTAAAAAATTTGAATACTGTATGCAATCTCTGGGATCAAAACACAATTAAAACTTCACTACACCCACCCTCACCTTTTTTTTCCTCTCATCTTAATACTTTAAATCACATATTGGAGGATGGTGTGCCAACGGACAGATGAAAACACCCCTCATGTGCCCCAACAGTAAATTAATCGCACCAATTATTCAACACCGGGAGATATTTAATGCAATACTTTGGAGGAAGGAAAGCCGGGCAATCAAATCCTCTCATTTGTAATTGAATGTCTACTTCAATAATTGATTGGAACAAATGTGAAATGGATGAGCAGGTCTAAGTGTTCTCCATCACACACTTTCTGGTTCAGCAGGTTCACAGGCGAATACTCAAAAGGGAGCCTCTCTGCACTGATTTAGCTCATTTTACAGTATGTGAGGCCTATGGATGTGAGAGTAAAAGCAATGGTAGCAAGTCCCTCTGTAGGGATAAAGGATAATTTGTCTGGATATACAACACTAATGCCCTACCTTGTAGAGTCAAATGTCAACATCACAGACACAGTAAAATAGTCAATTACACTACCTGTAGCCTAAATAATAAATCCTTTATCTTATTCATGGAAGCCTTATGAAAGCTTTTCTCTTATAACTTATAAGCATCCAATAACAGCCAGTACAGCTGTATCTGAACACATTTGCATACAAAAACAATAAACATTTCATTAAAATGAAACTAATTACACTTTTTAATGCTGCTGTTAAAGTACAAAAAAAAAAATCAATTATAAGGAACAACCTTGCTTAAGGTTCCTGCAGTCAATAGGATCCCAATAATAAAAGATTTTTCCTTCAAACAATTAGCTAACAGCCATTAAAGAGCCATTGTTTCTTTATCTTAGTGCATGTATTTTCATGTGCATGTATTTTCATCAGGTTGTCTTTACGACCGAAGAAGATGAGTTCCTGAAATGAAACCCAACATGCCCTGTGGGGCTCTAAAACAGAAAAATGAATCAATGACACTGAGCAAGGATGCTTAAGGGGGCATGGGGGATGTTGTTCCTCCTTTCACTGTCTTGTTGAAGACAACAAAAGCATGTCAGTACAATGCAGAGACAAAAAGGAAAATGCATGCACAGACATACCATCTTCTCCCGCAAGTAAAGGGAAACATGAAAATAGATGGATGATTTGCAATCTTTCCAGAGTGGAAATAGTGCAAAGTGCTGTAATAATCAGAATCAGAATTTATTGCCAAGTTGGTTTGCACTTACAAGGAATTTGACTTGGTGTTGATGATGCAGACGAATTAGATATAAATACAGAATACAGAATTTATAGCTTTAAACAATATAGCTGGGTGTTCTTAAGAATCGTAGGTGTAAAATATAAAATGCTTGTTAAAATACTGCTGATATAGTATTAACTAAACTGAGAAAAGGATTTTTTCCCTATGAGATTTATTTTGTTTTAAAATGTTCCTCACAAATGCATGTTTTGGATGCAGTTTCAATATCTGACAAAGGTAACTAGGGTAAAAAAAATCTATTAAGAGAAAAATATACTTTGGGATGGCCGTACATTACTCTTTTGGGCTGGACTCTGCTGGGTCTCGCGAGTAAGAACTTGGCCACAAGGCACTCGATGGTGAACCTCAACTGTCGCTCTAGGGTGGGGTCCCAGCTCTGCCGTACCAGGTGACCTCACATGCCTTGATTTCTTTAGAATTCATGGGGGCTTTTTGAACTGCTCTTTGCCTGACCAGTTAACCAGTTTGACTTGGGAGACCCCACCAAGGCCATTTAAGCCCACTGACATAATAGACTTTGGGATCAAGAAGGAAACTTTTAGATACAAATTGCCAATAAAGCTCTGGGCCATAACACCATTGGTACCATGGTACCATTTACTTTTGGTGAAATGTTATTTCTCCTAAAGGTTAGTTAATTTTAAACCCTATTTGTCATAGAATCTTATTCATTGCAATCTTATTCATTTGTCATACCTCCTTATTCATTGCATATGATCCCCAAGACTTTCCAAAAGTCTCAGGGATCATCACCATATTTGTTTTGGCAAATTTGAGATGATTCAAAGATGGTCAGCACTGGATTTAAACCTGGAACTGTCTTGGTTGCAACTTTTACCCAATCTCACCCATGTTTTTAAACAGTAAATGCAGACCTTAACCAAGGTCATCGTAATTCTTTCATTTACTTTTTGGATTATTTTCTGACCACCTGGAATAAATGTCTTTTCTCTCTTTAGAATGTCTTTTCTGTTTGAACATAATGATTCTCAAAGTGGTTCATTAGAGTCCAGACTAAGAGACAACTTTCTAAAACTTTCCATCCCATCAGTGATTTTGTTTTCTGTTCCTTAATTTCTCAATATTAGGAGATGCTAGGGTACCTCATTTGTTGTGTAATATTTCACAACAACAAGCAGGTAACATGATAAAAAGAAAACTAGGGTTTTTAACAGACTGAGTCAGTGATCATAATGTTACGCATGTTTGCCTTTTAATGCAATGTACAGTTTAATATTATACTTGGAAAACACAACATTTCTGTCTTAACTTTTGCATATTTAAAAAAAAAAAAAACTTGGACTAATGGATGACGAACACTCTCTTTTGCTTTTGTTCCTGATGCAATCTGTTTCTCTCCTACTGTAAAGTAGGACAAGATTCTTATACAATAATGTATAATGGCAAAGAGAAAGCAGGTGTTAAAATGATCTCCTTTCATGCTGAATAATTACACCCTCTCTTCTTCCCTTCCTCTCACTTAGCAAATCCCAGCCACAAGCCATTGCTGCTGCTTGCACCGGCGGGTTCCATCCACCTGCCAAGGGCTAAACACTAGTCCATCCATCACAGCAGCACTTGACAAATACATTCCATAATAGAAGTTTATTTTTTATGGGAGGCTGAATCAGAGGCCTTCCCATGCATACAAAAAATGTGTCAGAGTTATTTATGGAACCCACTGATAAGCACAATATGTCATATCAAACTCCTATTTTCCCTTTTCTATCAACACAACGCCTGTCAATATCACTGTGGCTATCAATAATGCGGAACACCGGCAGAGATAAAACCTTGGGTCAGACACAAGAACGTCCTCCCCACTGCTTAAAAGAACACACACATGCATGACCACACATACGGACAAAGGCATACAAGGATATACATTTTCATTCAAAAGAGGCTTCTGATAAGCAGAGATACACATTTGAACTGAAATTTGCAACAAAAAAGTAGCACTGTTGAGGATTTGGCAGCGATCGTACTCCAAATAAGAATGTGCAGAGAATTCTCAACCTCAGTTCAGGTTTTTGTAAGATTAAAAGGTTTCTATGCTCTGAGTCAATTAATTATTACATTGAAAATATTTTTTCACTACATGAACGAAATTTAGAAAAACTTATTTTTTCTCTTTGATATTTTTTTTGCAATTTGGATCATTTTAATTTGAAATATCCATTCACTTTTTTGTCAGGGTCATATGTAGGTACTCCCAATTAGAGTCCTGCACGGGTCGAGTTTTACCAACCCGCACCCGCCCGAACCCGTTAGGATGACTACCGAACCCGACCCGTCACCCGCGGATATCTTCAATTCAAATCCGAACCCGACCCGACCCGTTGATATTTAACCCGCAACCCGACCCGTTAAAAAATCAAGTAATAGGCTATAGTACGCTGTGCTGCAGAACAGCGCCATTAACACTGCAGCAGACGTGTATGCACTGACTGTGGCCTTTTTGGAGGGAAGTCCCCACACTGCCAGCAGGGCTTTAAGCTACAACAAGGGTGACCCCAGACAGTGCCTGATTAAAATAACATTTCTGATGTCCATAACAATAGACACGCATAAAAAAAAAATCGCCAACTACCCGCCCGCACTAAAAAAATATCCGCCCGACCCGTTTATTTTTATTTATGTATTTTTCACCCGCAAAAGAGCATTTTTGCGGGTGACCCGTCAGGTACCCGACCCGTTGCAGGACTCTACTCCCAATGTCATGCTGTAGGTGAAAGGAGACTTAAACTCTGGACATATCGCCAGCAGTGTTGTTTTTGACAGCCATCTTAGATTTAGTCTTAGTCTTCAGGATGAAAACTACCATAAGTTTTAGTCTCATTTTAGTCATTATGATATGTGATAGTTTTAGGCAGTTTTATCTTGCAAAAAAGTTTGCCTTTACAATTTCAAATACCAACCAGATTCTTTACCAGACTGACAACTCTTGCCTAGATACTAGAATTGCTGGATGTAGAATGCTGCTATGCAGTTTTATCAGTGCTGGGCAGAAAACTTTGATTTATAGGATTCAAATAAACATTTTAATGAATTAATGTACTACTTTATACAAAAGTGTCTCACTAAAGTTGTGAAAATATAAGATCTAGCTCAACACATCATATTGGTTAATATAGCAGACAGACAAGCTAACAAAATGTACAATAAAGAAATGGTTTTAGACATACAAGGTTTCCATTCCAAAGCAAACACTTCCTGATCTACTATGGATTATGCATTACACACAGATCAATAAAATCTTCATTGCTTCAAAAAAGCAAAGAACAAAAAAATTTTTTTTTCTACTTTGCAATGGCTTTATTTTAGAGTTACTTTCAGTTACTGCTGCTCAGGGGTCAAAGTTGATTTAAATTCAAAGGGTTTTGATATAAAAAAAAATACAGAGAGAACATAAATAATTGCCTTATAATGCCATGGCAATCCAGACCTAAATTGAATTAAAATATGAACTAAAATGTTAAAATATTTAGAGGACACAAAGAAAATGTTTTAATGACATAGAAGGAAACATCTAAATCACATTTATATAGACACAAGAACTATGAGAGTGAATTATTCAAAGAATTATGTACCTCTTCATATGTGCTTTATCCAAAAATAAACAGTATGCAATTAAATATTTGCTTTGGATATAGCTTAGGGATTACGTTTGGTAGAAATTAAAGAATGTTTAGTATTACCTCCTGTGAGCTAGAGGAAATCTTGATAGTTAGACAAAGAGATTTTTTTAGGCTTGGCAGAGGATGATCAGCCACATAGTTTGTTAAGTAGCGAGGGCAGGAAGAGCCATACTGCTGACAGCAAACCATCAGAGTGGAGCATAGAGTGCAGCAAAGCTTATCGTGCACAAAGACACATTTCTGCACAAGCACAGATGGAAGATCAGTTTTTCAGTTAAGCGCTCAGTACCGGTGTTCTGTCAGACACCCGCACCCTTCTGGATTATTTTCACGCCGCTGCCATGATCCAACTGTGGTCATGCAGAATGAGCACTGCTGCACAGCAGGTGAGCTGCATGGTCAAACAGGACGCAGCAGCATGCCTGATACTGCTTAGCATATTACAGCACAATGATGCAGTTTTAATGTTTGACCGACTACCCACTAATTTTTATTTAGTCTCATCTCATTGACTAAAACTCACCCTAATAACGCTAAAGTTTTCGTCAACAAAGATCCATGTTTAGCTCTTCAGTTTTCGTTATCATCATGAAAAAAAGGTGCGTCAACGAAAAAATTTAGTTATGTCATTGTTGATGAAAACAACAGTGATCGCCAGTCAACATTGAAAAAAAAAAACAAAACAAACAAACAAAAAAATTGATTATTCCAAATCGAACTATTCAGATTAACTAAAAGTGTCATAAAGTAAAATAGAGTTGAACAGAACAAAATTGAATTGAAATTACAGCTTTTATCGTTATATTTATTTTAGCAATTGGTGACTCATTCTTTGATTAAAAAAGATAAATTATTTAAAATGTATAACAACAAACCCCTAAATATTAAAGCTGTATATGTCTCACCTACTGTAGAATTTATTGCACAGGCCCATCTTTCTCATTGTGCTCAGGTAAATTAATTCACTTATGCATGGTCGATTTTTATTCCTAAATCCAAGTTGAATCAGGTATTTATTGAATTTGAACTCTGTGTTCCCATTCACCTGGGGCACTTTATGTTCACAGCTAAGTCCAATAGTGTCAGTATGTAAATGATTTGGCCTGATCACTAATTAAAACATCTGCTGAACTCCCTGCATAGCTGAACAACTGTGGAAGGAAACTGTGAAAAGTGGATATGGATTCAACAGAACAGTCCATAAGAATGTGTAAAGGCATTTATGATACAACTAAAGCTAATAAAAGCTAAAAAAAAAAAATAATAATTAAACAGCTTGGCCTTTTGTCATACCTGAAAACCTGTCCAAATACACTTTTAAAGCCTAAACCTCTCCCTGTGTTAAGTCATGTTTAGTCAAAAAGGTTTTACCAGAATTTTTTTTATTATTTTTAATGAAAATGGGGACATTTTAAAAAGAAAAAAGGCTTTGGGGCTTGTGGAGGCATGTTCAGCTTATATTGTGGACACTGCGACTTATGTTGAAACAATAATATTTGTGAATTTTGCCTAGTTAGGCTGAAATCCATCAGCTTGTGCCTTTTTGAAGTTTGCAGGACTGGATTGTAGCCCAGAGGTCTAAAGACCCTTAAAATTAAAGTAAATAAAGCTTTTCTTTTTGGTTTTCAAGCTCAAAGGGCCTAGATAAGATATCTAAATGAAGGTGCTTAATTCCTTTTACAAGGGATTTTTAACCAGGAAACATACTATGAAATCACAACATTTGATTTTACATCAAATCAGCCCAGGAAATACACTTTATTGAGTTCTTTTAAGGGGCTATTGAGAGGCTAAACGCCCAACAATGCAGAAGACGCTGCTATTAAACCAATCTGTGCTTTTAAACTTCAATTAAACCATAGGCTAATGGACTTCATGGCATAATTAATTGAATATTCATTCATAACAAGGCCCCAACGGCAACTATGTTGTCAGTTTATTCAAAGGTACATGGATATACTTATATATTGGTCAATATTTCTGTGATATATTTTTTTTTTATAATTGGTGCTAATGGAAGAATGTTCTACAAAAAGAAAGATTAGACTTTTTAGCTTTTCACTAACTGTAGCCCATAACCATCAAACTGGACAGAAACAAACTGCATACTATAATCCAACAAATCCATACAATTTAGGCTTTTTAAAGGGAATCAATAAAGTATGTATCTACAATGGAGCAGGGGATTGATAGATGGACTGGTACAGCTGCTGTTATAATTCAGAGACAAACTCTCACAATTAACTAATGCTTTAATTCCTACCGCCACATACAGTATGATCATGAAACCTGGATCAGGACAAAAAGAACGAGATCTTGGAAACAAAACGCTGAAATGAGTTTTCTCCTTAGGTTGGCTGGGCCCTTCCTCAAAGACCGGGTAAGGAGCTTGGACTTCTGGGAGAGAATCTGAAGAAAGCCACTTTGCATCCACATTGGGAGGAGACAGCTAGGGTGGCTCGAATATCTGTTTCAGGTACTCTCTGGACAGGTCCCTTGGAGGTTGTTCCAGGCAGGGCCCAATAGAAAGAGGCCCAGGGGGTGTCCCAGGACACACAGGAGATACCATTTTATCCAAACTGGTGTCCCAAGACAACTACTCAGACAACCTTACAATTTTATTCTGATTGATTGGGTTTCATTTACCCAACCGTTAGAATGTATTTTAGTGGTTTATAAAACAAACAAAGAGCATGAACGTACTAAATTGATCAACATGCCACCTAAATTCTCTCACAATCTTCTTAAGGTTAATAATAAACCAAGTTGACACCTTGGTTTGATTTTTACTCTACTCCAGTAGAAATCTGCAGAGGAACTCCTGGGAATCTTTGCCTTTTCCACACAGGCCCCGAGGCCTGTCAGTCATCCTGACAGACATGTCCTTTCAAAGTTGGAAAATGCACCAAACAGGTTCCCAAGATGAAAGCTGACAAATCAAATCAGAAAATGGACAGAAATTAGTCTCTCTAGCTTGAGAAGTGCCAGTCACATTGATTGGCAAGCCATGTAGGTGACTCCTTGCTGAAAAAGGATGTCTGCTTTAGCTACAGCTTCCTAGGATGTAAAAAATGTCAACAAATTTCATGTTTCATTTTCTCAATGAACCCACTGCTATGTTAAGAGAAAATAATCCTCTGCATTGCAGTCAGACCTCAAATCATGGGTATAGGACTAACGCTCTTTGTTGTAACACTTAAATTCATATATTTCCATTATTACCTGTAGAGGAACCATACTGATTAAGTTATCCTAAGGTTGGATTTATAAAGTCTATAATCAATTCAGCACTTTTATTTCTATGAGATTTGGAAAATATGGAAATCAATCAATGTTTAAGGAAGACAAGTCAACAACTTGTTTTCCTTAAATATTGTTCCTTTAATGCAAGATGTAATATTGTGAAATAGGTGGCCACAGTTATCAGCTACTAAAAGCATCAAGAACAATTCACAGCCATGTTACAAAGTGACATCCTTGTATTTCACAGGAACAAAGGTTTTACATGAAAACATTGGCAAAATCCCCACTCTCCCTACACTAACTTCCATTCTTTGCATTGTGCATCCTTGTGATTTCCTTGTGTGTGTTTTTTTTCTAATGTGATGTCTGCTGGGTCAGTCCCTTAAGGCCCGAACAGATGCTGTGATAAAGGGATACTTCAGGCAAAGGTAATCTGTCCTGCATGTACCCTGGCTTTCTTTCACCAACCAAAACATAACAGCTCTGTAAACTGATGGCCATGGATATTATTCATTCTCTTGCCCAAAATCGGCTGCAAATAGATAGTAGCTCACACAGCCCTCAATTTGGTCTTGTGACAAAAACGTGTTTAAAGGCTTGATGTTGAGATGTAGTAAAACATAGTATGATAAGTGGTTGAGAGTAAAATGTTACGTTTAACATGAAATATAGTTTTTTTTTGTGTGTTACTGTTTGGTTGTTAAACAACTTTCCTTGCATATCTTAAAACTGATTTAGGTGCAGAGCTGCAGAAGATGACAGAATAAAAAACATATGAGATGGTAATATTTTTTCCCCTGATTAATTGATTCTGAATTTGTTGAGGTTGTTGTTTGCACCCCTATATTAGTTTGTTAACATACATATCTGTTCAATTCCAATTGCATAAAGTTGCACCCTGAAGTTTTACTCCATATCAACTCTAAAGTGATTAAGGCTGAAAAGTTAGATGAACCATGGAAATGGGGTGAACCAAAGGGTCATGTTGTTAATCATAAAAGACAGCAACTGACTATATGGACAGCATGAAATGACAGAACTTTTTCAACCCCTGATGAAGTTCCCTGGCGGGGGATGGAGGGGGGGAGTCTTCTTTCCCTCATGTTAGCAAGAAGGTTATCTAATGATCCACAAATCCCCCTACAGTGACCATGACAGATCAATGCCTTCCGATGCTTTCATGTGCTAATCTTTAAAACACGCTTGAAAGAAACAAAACATTTCATGATGATGGGGCAGAGTCAACTTCTCCCTTTCATAATCCAAATAAGAGTGCATGAGTTTTTGTGTGGACGGTCAGAACAGCTTGACACAAGTTAGGTTGTAGCAGAGCCCGTGGCAGAGTACAAAATGAAGTCATGCTGAAGGAAGAGAAGTGTACGTCAAGCCCATTTTGCTCTCTGTCTAATGCTGTCTAAGCCTCTGTAGAGTGCAGTGACACCCAAACAGCTTTGCATGAGCACTGATGTGTTATGCCATTTGCCGTTTGCTTCATTCATAACTAATGAAAGTACTCATGGTAATGGGGCAGGCCTTTTTTGTGAAACGTAATGAAACGTGATCAGCGAGTGGAATCTCAGGGCTTTCTGTCTCAGTAAATAGACTTAAGTAAATCAAGTGTTTAAAATCCCTCATCTTGCTGCAAGTGGGTAACTTTTTGTAGCAAATCTCAATCCGTCATTTGGATACCAGATCTAAAACATTAATCAGTCCTCTTCATATCTATGGGATGCAATGCATTAAACAGTAATTGTACAAGGCAACCGCCGTCTAACTTTATGCGAAGCTCCGTATTGGAAATTTGAGAGGAAACAACATTACATCAAACATTGACTATCATTAATTTTTTTTTGTTTTAGTGGAATACAACTGCTGATATTTCACACAAATCAGTTCACCTAGTTGAATTACTAAATTACTGTAAAAAAATAATAAATCTGCCTGTAACCCCTCAGTAGTCTTTGAATTGTAGATCCAACGTTCTGTGCCCTTTGACACTTTGGCGATCTCTAATCACTGTTCTAGATCAGATTTATTTGGGGGGGGCAGGATCAAGGGATCAATCAGTTACTGTATCGTATGCGAGTACATATCATCATACATAAGAATTTTTCTTATTATGTTTTCAGTGAATCGGCCATTGCAGGGTTCCTGTATCAGGAACTGTTTTGGAGTTTTATGTCAAATAATACCCAAGGGTTTTGCCTTGGATACTTTTGGAGCATGGTTTTACCTTTGATATCCATATTTTATCTTTGGTACAACTCTTAAAAACGTGGATCAGAATCCCAATCAAAGCAGTATCTTCACAAAGATTAATGACTTTATATCTACATAGCTCAGGGTTGCAAGGTAGCACTGGTTAAAGTTAAAGTAGAAGGAAGGAAGGAAGGAAGGAAGGAAGGAAGGAAGGAAGGAAGGAAGGAAGGAAGGAAGGAAGGAAGGAAGGAAGGAAGGAAGGAAGGAAGGAAGGAAGGAAGGAAGGAAGGAAGGAAGGATCTTAACAAATCTTCAAAATTACTTAGCTAGTAAACCAACCAACACAGTGCTTTTACAAATGGTAATGATTTACTAATTATAGGTAGTCACATCATTTTGGACTAATATTTGAGTGCTGCTCTCATAAAACTAAAACAAATCAACATGCCAACTGCTTCCTTATAAACAAGGTTACAAACAAAAGGCAAGAGCCAACTAAGGTTTTGCCACAGCACTCTTTGTTTATTGGCAACAACAACGGGCTGCAACCTTTTCATACTCACTCAAAGCTATTGTTTCTGGGAGCATAAAGTTGTATTTTATTGCTCTCCAGCGTCACAGTTACTTAGAGACTGACCTCATTGCAGCTCTTTATGTTTACAAGCCTCCTCACAAGCAGCGTTTTACAGCTCACTTTATTTACAGCACCTACAGTGGGTTTAATGTATGTTGTCTCATAAAAACACACAGTAAAAGAAGCTGCACATTTACAGCCACTGTCTGCTTGCTATTTAGTCTCATGGCTGACAGAAAAAAATTTCATATAGACCTAAAGCTTTTTAAGGTAAAGTAGGCTTAGAAATAAAGAAAATATGCTCAATGTATATTTTCAGTGGAAAGCATATTATGCAAAATAAACTTTTCGTTGGCAATGATGTTTTGGTATTTAAATATAATAACTCAACATACCTATTTATTAACCAGTTCTTCCTTTCTATTTTTATATAGAAACCAAAAGAGTTTTATTAGATCATGCCTTCCCAATTTGCAAGGAATTTCACATCATTCAAATCCTTTGCTATTTTTTTCAGTTAACTAAAGCTGACAAAATCCCCAAAAAGACAGTTTTCATCAGTATTTTATCTACTTTGGTGGAGTAAAAAAATCTGCCATCAGCACTATTGAAAGACCAAGCAGTGTGAAAATCCTCCATCCTTTACTAATCAAAATTTCCATTTCCCATCATTTGGATGTTCTTGATGCACGATAGCCTGTACTTTTATCACAGGTGCAGGTTTAATGTGAAGTGATGCATGGAAATTAAAAAGGTGGCCTATGTCTACCTGTCAATCAATCGTTTATTCAGACGGCAAGATTTTCCGCCTCAGCTCTGACAAGAGTGAGCCTGTTTGATCCAGGCTTTTCAAAAAGAAATGAAAAAAACTGGCCATTAGAAATAATTTTTCTCCCTCCAAGACTTTTAAGCTTCTACGCTATCTTAATAAGACAGTCATAGCTGGGTTAATACAGTATCTATCTAGGTAATCTTTTTTTTTATTTTTACAACTAACTTTGATTGTAGATTTGATTGTCTTTATCCAATTAAAAGTGCTGACGGAAGGAAAGTTTGGTTCAACTTAGATAAGTGAGGTTTAAGATGTGTGTGGCAAACTACAATAATAATGCAATATCAGGAATTTACTGTTTATCTCAGAAATTCTACATATTTCTTGTCTGAAATTCCAGCTTTCTGGATGGGAACCGAAACATCTTCAAACTTGGAAAACAAGGCCAGTGGTTTGCTTTTTAACTTTTTTGGAATGACCATGAAGACTGAGAATCTTCACCACCATACTTCACCTAATAAAATTGACAGGAGGAGTCCCAGATGTCAGGGCTCAGAACAGAGGACCCAGTTTTTGAAAGAGACAGACCGTTGGATTTTTAACAAAGTTTAATAAGAAAGGGATCTGCAGTGAACAGCCGGGACATCTAAGGCACGTACCTCTACAAGGAGAGAGCAAAGGTTAGTGACCATGTCTATCTTTCGAAGGATGATTACGAACGTGTGAGTCACTAACATTGTCTTAAAGTTCAGTCCGTGCCCAGAGGACAAGGTTGCTGCAAACAAGATGCTATGGTAGCTGCCTAGAGAGTCCCAGATGCTGAAGTCCTGGAGGTTTGGGGAGAGGTAGGAGCCTAGCAGAACCTAGCAGATGAAGGAAGGCAGAGGACGAAGCTAAAGTCAGTGTTAAGGAGGTGCTCAGAAGTCTGGGCCAGAAGATCAGAGATCTGAAGGGGTACCAAAGGGAAATCCAGAATGGTGTCAAGAAAGAGGTTCCAGATTTGGTAAACAGGCAGAATTAAGGCAAGAGACCGAAGACAGGTCAGGCAAACAGCTCAGAACTGGAACAGGCAGGTTCAGAGATTCAGAAGCAGAACGGGTCAGGATAAGGCAATCAGAGGACACTTAAATATGCTAGTAGACTCTCACCGAAGGCTACAATAATCTGGCACTGATGACTGGTAGAAGGTCGATTAAATAGAAGCCTGAACAGGTGTATCAGATTAACGGTAACGAGAAACTGGGCTAGAATGGTGAATGATTGACTGATCACTCCCGCACTTTATAAATGGAAATGCAAAGCTGCTCAATCACTGTTGAAAATGTGATATTTTGTTTTGCTTACACTCTGTGTATATAAAATGACAGTAAAGTTTGTTATCAATAAAGTCTAACACTACAATGATCAGTAGTTCTGACAAAATACTGAGCTGTACTGTGGTTATTTAAAATATGTCACGTACTTACATATAGACATAAAAAAATCTTTCCTATTTAGGTTGGTAACTTTCAAACACTGGGAATAAAACATTTTATTCTTTCTTGGTTGGAAAGAAAACCTGCAGCCATATGGTCCTTTCTGGAAACGCTTTGAGACCCCTGCTTTAGTGGTTTGTCAAACTGAACCACTGACATTTTCAATATTTTCTTACATAGTCAATAAATATAATTTCAGGTAGGCTCAAATATCTTTTTTTCTTGATAAATGATATTCTAATTTAAAAAGATTTAAAAAATTAAAAAAGAATTTGATCTGGTTATATTTATTATCTAAAGGAATAAATCTGTAAGGAGGGGGGCAATACATTTCACTGCACTGTATATACAAGTTAATGTCAACCATGACTTTTTTAACTGCTGCCAATGATCCCTTTTTAAATCACAACATTAACATTAACTCAACCTAATTGCTTGGATGGATATTCAAATGAGGTGTAAATGACTAGCGACAGATTAATGAGGACACTAATCGCATGATGAGTAGATTTTGTCCTTTCCTTCCATGTTTAATTTCTCTTTTGTGGGGCCTCAAAGAACATGTCTACAACATGCAGTGTCGACATAACCACGTGGTACCAGCTGCCAACATATACACCATGCCCTGGGGTAGAAAAATGTTAATTGGGTTTTTAATGTAAAAATGTGCAGGCTGCAATCTGTAAATATCACTTAACATCAGCATAGTAGACTGAGCAGAATGACATCAGTGACCTCCTAGTCCCAGTTTGGCCTTAATTTACATGCTATGGGTAGATTTTATTTTAATTTGCTGCAAAAAATATTTTCCTTTCTTTGAAGTAGTACTTATATTAGCAAAACAGTTTGACCTATATTATACATTAATTTAACTAGAATTTAATCAACCAAAACAAAAGTAAACAATTACATTTTATAAAAGGAATGTATACATTTTAAAGAGTTCCATCTACACAAAAATGTTTGCCTACTGATTTTCATATGTTAAACCTAATAAAGAATTCTATCTAAGCAGGGGGATATGCATTATTTTGACAGTAATGGACTAAAGTGATCCATCAACAGAAACAACTGCTCATCTCCAAGAAATAAACTCTGTTCCTTATTGCTGTACATTAAGTCCTTAAAACACTTCTTCGAATCCTATTAATCGCATCTCAATGCATAAAATTTCCATTTGATTTGTATGCAGAATTTTATATGACCAGCAGAGCACCAAAAATCCTCATTATTTCATCTTCAATCAATCACTCATCGGCGAGCGCGCATGGTATTCCAGGTTTGGTCGGGTGCAGTATCATCTTGATTATGGAGATTGGTGTTAAAAACAACACAGCCCTTCGCGCATGGATGTTCTTACACACGGTGGATTTTCATTAATATTGACAAGCTGCATCATAATGTACTTATACGTCTTACTTGTCCTTATCACATCAAATGCTTAAGGCACCATTAACCGTTTACATTGTCACCGCATCCTGAAACTGGTGCAAAAGACAAAACTGGAAAGACTCGGTTTGCATTTTTACACACTTAAAGCGATAAAGTGGGATGTAAAGTAAATCAAATAAAGTTTGATTTTACTAAAGAGAAGGTAGGGAAAAAGGTTAAAGCAGGTAAATAATTTACAGTATACAGGGTAAGGTTTTAGATAGTGAAAATTAAAGAAACTATAAAAAGCTTTCTGTACTGCTAGATAGGACAATAAAAAAATAATAATAATCATATAAAAGAAAACATATTTTATGGCCTGGTAGGATCAGAAGTGACTATATTTTTAAGATTTTTATAAGCATAAAAACGAAAAGGGATGGTCTTTCAGATTTCCATCATAAAGTGCATTGTGCTAAAGCAGAATATTAAGCAGACTTTTGTTTGAATGAACTCAATTTAACTGAAACACATCTGATTTTATTGATAAGGGATCGACTTTAATATCTCTTAATTTCTATGTTTTTATTACTTTTCCATGCACAAAAAACACAACTAAGTTCACATTTGTCGTCAGCTCAAAGCCAAATTAATATCTTACACTTATTTGTGATAAATTTATGCATGTTTCATCATTTAATTTAAGAAAACTGAAACAGATAAAAGTTTTGATTATATTGACAATTACACTACTAGGATGCACCTACTGTAAAAGACAAGAACTGGAAACTAATAGGTTTTCAGTGTTCAGTGTTAGATCATGGAGACAGCTAGCCTCGTGAGACCATCCTGATCTCGCAAGCTTTCAAGATTTCACTCGCTAATCAGTCTGGAGACTCTCTGTTGAAGAAGATTTGGAGCCGTTCACCAAACGAACGTCCAATCAGCGTTGGCTTTGAGGCGGGTTGAGGTGTGACGCAACGAGAATCACGACAGTTCAGTCTAAAGAACATGACGACTTCAGCCGATGAAACTAGCGTTAGCGTGGCTATCGAGCAAGTTTTATCGGAATTACACTGTATTTCTTCACTGAAAGAAGAGCAAAACACTGCTCTGGAGGCTTTTCTCAGAGGAAAAGATGTTTTTGCTCTTCTCCCAACTGGTTTCGGCAAGAGTTTGATCTATCAATTGGCTCCTCTTCGTCGTCGATCTGTTACTTAATATGCTTCGATGATCTGATTGGTTTATTTGGCCCGTCTATCACCAACATAGGCCAATCAGCTAACCAGTATTTTCGCCCCTTCCCAAAATTACTTCTACGGAAGGTTTCCAGATGGATATGCAGAGCAAATCCATCTGGCGGAGTCAGGTTAGCAGGCAGCTAGATTTATATGAAAAAAGGTACAATGAGGAGATTGTTGAGCAAGATAATGTTTGGCAAAAAACATCCCCTCAATTAGAAAAAAAAGATGCTCACATCAGCCCTGGGGAGGGTGTTATAACTTGGTAAACATCAACATCTCCATTTCACTGTCAGTTTCCTGGGTAATTACTGGTGCCTTCGATGTACCTTTTATGACACCGGTTCTCCCCCTGCCCGACACTGTTTGTCATTTGCTGAATATGGTAAAGGGAGAAGTTTGCTTTGAGATCAACTTCAACCCTCAAAAAACTGGACCTCATCATCATCACTGGAAACTTCTGTTGTTATTTCCCAGTAAAATTGTCTGGACAGCAAAACCAGCTGTACTTTATCTGCACCACTAGGCTCGAGATGGGTCGTTGGGCTGACCTTTTATTTTCTTAAGTTTGTGTCTGCACAGCAGTTAGAAGACTCAGGCTGAAGCTGTCAGGCTGCTAAGTAAAATGAGCAGTGATAATACATAACAGATAAAAAGAACCGTCGAAACAACTTAATCTTTCCAGATCAGCTGCCTTGACAAATCAGCCAATGAGAAAAGGGCAAGCATTCAGGGCTTATTCGTTGAATGGCACACCGTCTGAGGAGATCAGAACTCCAAGCACATCGCCAGCAAGATCGACAGGCCGACAAACGGATGAGCCCACAGGCCAGGGGTTACAGATCATTAAAAGCCATCTATCAGAGGCTTTCAAGGCCTCTAATTCCTTCCAAATCGAATATTTCCATGTAAATATGTCAAAACAGGAATGAAATTAGCATGCTACTTTATTGAGTGTGATAAAATCTGAAAAGCACCACTGCACATAATTACATACTTGTCAGAGCCATAAAAATTAGCTTTATTATCAATGGAATGGTTTTGTACAACTTCATTTAGGTCCGATATCTTCCAGATGGGACTGCTCTCTGCACTTGAGCAGTTTTTATGTAGACCCCCCGGGCACCCCACCCCTTACTCCCCCCCCCCACCCCCTACTTCCTACCCCCCCAACACACACACAGACAAACGCACACAGCTGTTTTACTCTTGTACTCCCATCCTCAACTGACAGATTAAAAATAAATTGTAAAAAAGTACTGTGAAAGGATCTGATTTCTAAGCAGAGTTGAGTAGCAGAAGATTTTGATCTGATTGTGAAACTAATTGGATGCAATTCAAACCATTTATTATGATAAAAGATGAGAAAGAAGTTACTTGATAGACCTTCAACAAGTAGAAATATTTCAATCTATTCTAACATTTGCACTTATGTTTTTTTTTTTTCAGACTTACACCCTTTTCCCCTTACTGACTGCCTCCCTAATGTTTCTGTAGCTTGTCAGTCACACGCAATTACAGTTTTACCTCCATCTTTTATTTAGCCTTTCAATTTTTGTTGCTGTTGTTCCGTCCTTTACTACCCCCATTACCATATCAATTATCGTCTCAACCACACGTCTTGATTTCCAGTCATATCGCATCTACATCAAGATGATAATGCAACTTTCTTATTAAATTATTTACTTTACAACTTGAAATAAAGGGGGTGATTCATTTTTAAAACAGAACTTTTGTCCTGATGGCAATTTCCTTTTACTCCTTCGGCAGATTTGACTTTGCATGATTTTTTTTTTCTCTTGTGTTGCACAATTCCTTTGCTGTTTCTATATCTAGGTTCGGCAAAGAGACAATTTATGAAAGAAACAGTCAATTGCCATATGGTAACTCCAGGGTATAGTTTACATAAGAAAATATGTCCTAAGGACAACCATTAAACGTGGTCTCTTCAAATTTCACCTATATGGATTTTAGAAAGAAAAGCATGAGGCATGGGTTATAAAGGGCAAAGAGTATACTGTATAAGGAAGAAGGAGCTTCTGCTGAAATAAGACCAAATATACATTTTTGACCCTATTAAAAAAACACTATGAGAGGAGGACATTCGCTTGAAAACAGTTTGACCATGATAACACAATGGTGTCATTCTCCTCATTAGTAATAAAGAGGCTGATCAGAGTGTATATCAATTAAGATGAAGGAATAAAGGAAAATCCCAGAAATCTGTTCAAGGCTCCAAAAGACTAGCCTGGCCAGACTGACTTATACCATATAAATAGAGTATCAGTCTGGAAGGGTACAGGTAAAGCCTTTCCACTTAAAGCATGCTTTTCGAATAAAAGTAATACAAAAGAATAGGTATGAATTTCTTTTTATGTAGATCAATTTAGTTAACCCAAATATATTGATAGTATTTTTAGGTATTTCTAAGGAGTAAATAGACTGTATTTATCTAGCACTTCTATAGAGTTTGCAAGCTCAAAAAGCCCTTTAATAGAGACAAATTTACCCAATTCCAATCACAAATCAGCACACATTAACACTCATGTAAGTAACTTGTGGTTAGAGGCCTTGCTCTAACTCTCATAATGTACCAATAGATAGCTGAATTGGACCCCACAATTTTTTTCTTCCAGGTTAAAAGACTCTGGCCACTAGCTTCAAGTATAATTAATAAGTTTCCACAATATGCTTCTACATGCAAGGTGCATGGAGGGCAGAAACTGTGTGAATTATGCATTTTGCATGGACATCCATATTGTGTATTCAAACCTCACTCATAATAGTTATATTTCAGTCAATGAGTCCCCAGTCTGACTGTTTAAACCTTAGCATTTCTTGGGTTCTAGTGACCAAGGTCCTATCTTACATGTTAACAGGATTACCTTTATGAGAGTGGGATAATTTAAAAAAAAGAAAGCATCTTTGAAAAATGGATCTCATTGCTGGAATAAAACATAACAGCAGCCGAGCAACAGTGATTAGAAAATGTTAAAGCATCTCTCAATATGCTTTCCTTTGGCATTCAAGAAGCAATTATATTGCTTTAACTTGTTTTAATGAATGTACTAATATTGTTTTGACTCTTAAGGGGGGGCTCTCAGGTTGTTTGTGAGTACGACGAGCCTTTTAAAATGAACCCTCCTTTCTAATATCAAGCTTTAATACGTCCCCTGTGTGCTGTGATGCTTTTTTAAAAAGCTTTCCGATTGTTGCGAGTAATATACCAGAAGTTTCACATAAAGTGGACCATTTTAGGGTCAGGTTTCAAATTAAGCGATTAATGGCTGTCAAGAGTTTTATGGGCCACCTACTGAAAATGTGAAGGCTCATCAAATTGTAAAGTATCTCCATTACTGTACAGTCTTATGCAACTACTTGTGTCTTTTTGCTGTGTAGGAAATGAAACGTTTCTGTATCATTTTCATGTATTCCAATCTCCAACAAGAAAAAAAAAAAGCAATCCTGGTTACACAGTTTAAATTAAGCTGCGAAAAATATAAACAAATCCCCTGAACATTTTGGATACCAAAACATGTAATATAGCCTATTTTGAATCAATTTTAAGATTATGTAGTCAAGAAAATCAAAAATCTAAAGTGTGGTGTGCATATTCATTTTACACCTTCTTTATTCAGGTTCCCCTAAATCCATCTTTTCCCAGTCTTCCCAATTGTGTATTAGATTTACCCAATTATTAAATTAGGCTAATTTAATAATTAGAAGAGCTCATCCTTTACCCTATTGGCTGCTTGCCTGGTATGTCAGTCTATGCTATTGAGCATGTATTAATAAGTTGGCTGTTGTGTTACATGCTTACCAGTGCTTCCTCAAATATATAAAACCAAGCATATTGTTTTATATCCTAACACCACTTTTAACTTTCCCACAACTTAATTTTAACCAGTCTGTTGTGTCTTTGGCCTTCATGATGTTGTTTGTTCACTATATCCTCTAAAAAAGTTTGGTGTCTTCACAAAATAACTTTTCTCATATTGAAATTAGCTGGACTTTATTTACCAATTAATCCAGTTGGTTTCTGTGTACCGTATTTTCACGACCATAAGGCGCACCGTACTAAAAGGCGCACTCTCAGTTATGTGTCCCATTTCTGTATTTAACACACACATAAGGCGCACCGGACTATAGGGCGTGTTTTTTATATACAGGTTCATGTCCTCTACTCATGATTCATGATTTAAAGTAAAACACCTCTTAAATGCATTCTTACAGTAATAATTCAACCTGGAGAGACTCACAGGGAGATAAGCAGCAATTAGAAAAGTAATATTCAATTTATTTATACCGGTAACACGATCATATTCCTCAAAATATTTCTATTAAAGGAAAACCAGCTGATTGCGAGGACTCATTGTATGGTGCTACATGCATGCAGCAACAGTGGAGAGGAAAACTCCCTTTTAACCGAAACAAACCTCCAGCAGAACCAGGCTCAGTGTGAGCAGCTCTCTGCAAAGGCCAAGTGGGGTCCAAGGAAATAGAAGCAGATGATGATATAAATTAAATAAGTTCTTTGGCACTTAGGCCCCGGCAGAAGACTTTGATGATGTGAATCAACATTCACTTGGATGAGTAAGGTGGGAAAAAAATTAGAGTAATCTTCCCGGACACTGGTGGTGGAATAAGCCTGAGGATGATTGGGACTGAGAATAGACTGAGAATGAGGGAGGAGATGGAGTGGAGGCGGATGTGTTTGCTTGTGGGAAGCTGGGCCACGAGCAAAATGAAGGAGAACTTGAACGATGATTTGCTTCGGAGAAGGTGCGACCCCAAGTTGATTGGCTGGAGCTGAACAAGGGTCATCACAGGGGGTTCAGGTAAAGCTGATAAAGAGTCTTCCAGATTGAAATTTTAGCTTAAATGAATAGTACACCCAAAACATGATTAGCCTTCATTTTCTACTCACCCCCATGCTGAACAACACTCTGGAGTACTTTTTTGATATCTCAAATGCATCTGGAGATCTGGGAGGCTTCTTGCTGTCTGCTGACATTCAAATGATGGAGGTGCCCAGCGCCCGAGGCAGAAAGATCCATAAAAGTCCACAAAAAACGTTTCAATATTCCTCCATACTGCTCGTCCAATGTATTCCAAGTTTCCTTAGTGGGTAGCATCCAGAATTTACTCGAAACAAAGTCATTTAGAATGTTTTTAGAGCATAAACAGTAGTGTATAGGATTTCCTGAAAGCGCGCACATGGGCGATCATGACGCTACGGAAGCCGGCAGACCAAACCAGCGCATTCAGCTCGGCAAAGAACTCATGCTCTTCCTCAACACTGAAGTCCTCAGACATTTTTCTTTCGTTGTTTCTTTCTTTGCACAGGTAAACGGCACATTTCTTCTTCTACGCTTGCATTATTGGAAGAGCAGACGCTGAATGCGCACTTTCATCTGGTTTGGTCTGCCGGCTTCCGTAGCGTCGTGATCGCGCATGTGCGCGCTTTCAGGAAATCCTATCCACTACTGTTTATGCTCTAAAAACATTCTAAATGACTTCGTTTCGAGTAAATTCTGGATGCTACCCACTCAGGTCACTTGGAATACATTGGACGAGCAGTATGGAGGAATATTGACACGTTTTTTGTGGACTTTTATGGACCTTTCTGTCTCGGTCACCATAGACCTCCATTATTTGAATGTCAGCAGACAGCAAGAAGGCTCCCAGATCTCCAGATGCATTTGAGATATCAAAAAAGTACTCCAGGGTGTTGTTCAGCATGGGGGTGAGTAGAAAATGAAGGCTAATCATGTTTTGGGTGTACTATTCCTTTAAGCTTAATTTTTGCTTTACTCCGTAAAAATACATATCCAGCCTGATTCTCAGAGATTTTGCTGGCTGTTGTTAATTGGACACCATGCAGACAAGTCACACACACATGTGATTCTGCTATGGATTGCAGCACAGTGCAATGAGACAATTTACTAATACCGGTACATGCATTTGGCACTAAGGCAGTGTTAAAACTCTTGTGCTTCACATATAGGTATTTTAAGTAAGCAGAAAAAAAATTCACAGTAAAAGTATGAAAGAAAAACAGAGAATCTGCAGGGAATAAAAAGGATTTTTAAATTCTTAATGATAATTATTTGTATGTTAATTAACCCATTTTATAATAATGGCAGCGGCAACAAAGGGATGATTATTTCTCCTCCACATGATCACAGACAGAGAAGCCCAGGAGAATACAATTTGCATATCATTTAGAAGCATGGACCGTGATAAATTTGAACAAAACAATTTATTGTCAATCTAGAATTAGACAAACTGGTACATTTGTAAATACTTTATCATCTCCCTGGCAACCAACAGTTTAGTCATCTGTAGAATTTAATTATTATATACATTAAAAAAACACAATAATCAAGAAAACAGAGTTAACTTTGCCATTGTTAGTTACAGTATGCAAGTATCCACCAAACCTATTTGGATTAGATTTCTTAACACTGTTATACAACTGTTTGCCTCATGAATAGAATCCACACATATCAAATGACTAGTTCCCCAAGATGCCACATCTCCCAGTTGTCTAATTATCACAAAAGTATTTTTTTCCAGCAGTCTTTCCATCTTTGCTGAATGAGACAACATGCAACTATAATTGCCTCCCCCATTAGTTATGTTTTCACAGGGCGGGATGGGGGGGCAATTAATTTTATCACTTAATTTTGTCACAGATATTTTCACTGCCTCTTTTACTGACGTGTCCACCAGCGCCAGGGCCATTTTTCAGGAAAATTAATTGACAAAGCGGCAGGATTTATCAACATATCACCAGATTAGGCGACAAATTGAAGCAATGAGGGAATCAATTGTGTTCTTGTCATCAGGGTACAGCCAAGCTGCCCAGAGGAATGCTAGATGAGCCACAACACTGGGAGAGTGTCGTCTATGTCAGTTGCTCTGATTTATGTTTTTGTTTAGACGTGGGGTATAAATCAGAATGAGTTACATGTCGAAGTGTTACCTCCTCTGGAGAGTCAAACAATCTGCTCAACAAAGCATGTGTAAAACGCCACAGTTGCTAGAAAAAGCTTCAATATGGTCAAAGACATACATCACATTAAATGACCTCTTCACTTTTCTAATTCAGAATGCATTCCTTTTCCCTTTAATTTATCTTATGTACTGTATGCTTCTGTTATGGGTCAAAGAAAGCAGAGGACAAGAGTCAGCAATCAAAGGGTAGTTTGCATCCTAGAAATCAAGAGCCCAGGAGAAACACAATTGCACTCATACCTAATGGCATTTTACACCAATTAAATCACCTAACACACCTTCTCACTGTGGGAGGAATCCAAAGATCCCAAAGGATGCATGGAGTGTTGGCCGATGGGTTAGATCAGTGCCAGTGGTCTGAGAAGGTTGCAAGTACCCGGTTCGATCCCCACAGCCTCCACTCTGGGTTCCTGAGCAAAGACCCTTAACCCCCGATTGCTCCATGGGCGCCGCACAATGGCAGCCCACTGCTCCTCAAGGGGATGGGTAAAATGTAGAGGTATATTTCTCCAATGTGAGATCAATAAAGTTCAATTATTATTATTGAACTTTAAGAGGAACATTCCGAATGAACACAAAAGTCTCAGAAAACTGTTAAGACATTTTGTCAAATATCATACATTTCCAGCAGGAAATCCTCTTAAAATACCAAAATAGTCCCAGTAAGCATGCTCAAAAGGTGCCGCCCTCTTTGAGGAGTGCTTTCAAAAGTTACTAGGTTAAGATATGAAAGCCACCATATAACACACCATTTTTAAATCACCAATCAGACATTTTTTTTTAGCATTTGTACAGTTATCAGGCTTTAAGCATGAAAAACCAGATGATAAGGAAGAATGGATGGTGCGCAAGTTGGATGGATGGTTAATCGATCACTATATGGACACATCGATCAGTGGGTAGATTAATTTCTTTACAGGCAATCAGGAATTTTTCCTCCAAGCTTTTAGCTTATGAAATAAGTTCTAAAAAAAAAAAAATTTTTTTGTAAATGGAATCACAATAATGTGGTAGGCACTTCAGCTTCTGTCTCATTTGTTGAGATTTCATTGTCACTTGTTTAGTCTTTAATTGAAGCTTTAGATGCTATCATACATTTATAAAGGTAAATTAAAGTATCAGATCCTCGTTTGTACAGTGTTAAATGGTAAATCCTACTAGCAACAACATTCACCAGTGTCACCTGGTCTCCCTCGGGTGGAATAACTAAAATGTGAGTGGTGGTCAAAGAGGCCGCAAGGCCTTAGGATAGGCCTACACGTACCAGAATCAGATGGAGTTATTGATTTTTCTACTGCTGAACAGTTTGAGCAGGATTGTGTCCACTCTGTGATCCTATCAATACATGTGTGGAAAAACCACTTTAGGGGGTGACCCACAAGTTCAGAGACAATATTCTACTCTAACACATGACCCTGTATTTCTAAATTTCATCTTAGATTGTTTATTTGACAGTCAGTCTATCAAAAGCATCCAGCTGACCCTGCACAATCGCTCACCAACAAGAGAGGACAAACTGAGGACAAACACTACAGCACCAACACCTCCGGCTCCATCCTCTCCAAAAAGGCATGCATTTCATCCTCGGCACAGGAAGGAGCATGACACACATGAGAGAATGAGATAAAAAAACGGCATCTAAACGAGCAAGTAGGAGAATTGCTTGGGCGCCAGGACTGTCATGTCTGTATAAACAGGCATTGATTTTTCTGTCCTGCTCTGGCACCTCCACTATTTATTCTCAGCTTTGTGGTCGGGGCCCAGAGGTGCTAGAGAAATTCTGTTACTGTCCAGTTGGGCCCTGGAGGCCTGTGTGTGAGAATGGATTTCACCTGTAAACGAGGAGGGGGACTGGAGCCACTTAACAAGGGCATGCTGTGTCACCAGAGGGCAAGACTGGTGAATTCACACTAGATTGATAATGAGACAGAGTGGATATGTGTTAAAAATAAAACAGACAGCAAACTTCTAATTTGTTGTATAACAATAAAGAATAGACAGTGGTGAAAACAACATATAGGAAGAACCCAAATAATGGTTTATGCTTTAAGCTGAATAAATGAAAATTTGATGAAAATTTACAAATAAAAGTCAGACGTTGCTTTTAAATGATGCTTTGACGGAACAACTTTTAAAAGAAATTCAAACCAGGCTTGGGCAAAAATTAGGGTACCCTTTACTTATTACTATTCTGTTGGACAACCTTTTGAGGCAATTACTGCAATCAAATAATTCCAATAACTGTCAATAAGACCTGTGTTTCTCTCAACAGGTATTTTGGCCCATTCCTCATGAGCAAATGGCTCCAGTTGTCTCAAGAATGGTGCCTTTTTTATATGTCATCTTTCAGCTCCTTACAAGCATGCTAGATAAGATTAAAACCACTTCTTAATAATTCTTTTTTATTCTTTTTTTATTTTGGTCATATTCCTGTTGCAAGACCAATGACCTGCAACTGAGACCAAGCTTTCGGACAATGGGCAGAACATTTCTCTATAAAATCCCTTGATAGTTTGGAAATGTTATTTTACTATGCAAAGATTTAGGACATCCTGAGCCAGATGAAGCAAACAGAGCCTCCTCCATGTTTCTAAGTAGGAACGGTGTTCTTTTCTTGAAATGCTTCATTTTTCCATCTGTTGAGCCAATATGTCTTGGTAAAAAGTTTACTTTTTTTCATATCTGTCCATAGAATACTATCTGAGAAAGCTTTGTGGCTTGTCCAACATGTAGTTTGGCAAATTCCAGTCTAGTGTTTTTTTTTGTTTTTTTATTATTTGTTTTTAACAATAGTGCACTCCTTGGTTGCCTCCCATTAAGCCTTCTTTGGCTCAAAAGACTGATTATGTGATCTGAAACTGATTTTACTTGAGCTTGAAGTTCACCTTCAATCTCTTAAGAAGTTTTTCTGGGCACTTTTGTTACATTTATACTACATGTCTTGGTCCTCTATTTTTCTCCTGTAATGTCCAGGGATGTTGTCTATAATCCCATAATTTTTAATAATAATATGTCCAGGTGCAGTCACAGATACATTGAGCTGCTTGGAGATGGTCAAATAGCTTCTGTAAAGTTTTCTTTCTAATCTCCTGAAAAAACTCTTATTTAGTGACTGTGGTCCATATAGAGTGTGGTACACACCATGTCACCAAACAGCACAGTGACTACCTGCAGCCCTATATATAAACCCACTGACTGATAACATGATTTAGACACTTGGGATGTTAACCAGTTTTAGCACCTTGTTTTAACATGTCCCTTTGGTCACATTGTTTTAACTATTTTCTAGGGGTTCCACCATTTTTTTTTCCCAGGCTTATTTCATTAATTTATCTTTTTTAAACATTCTGTTGAAGCATCAATAAAAAATTCCGACTTTCATTTAATCAACTTCATGGAGATTTTGTAATTACTTTTAGCTTTTTTCAGATTCAAGATATTCCTTTAACCATTGAGGGTTTTTTCTTTTACTAAACAAGGGGTACAAATAATTTTCTCCAAATGTGTAGATATTACATTTCACCAATCACATTAATGTATTAACAATGTCCCTTTTTGGTCCAATATAATACTGAAATTTGAAAAGAAAGTGAATTCCAGGTTTGTTAGTTGTAAATTATAAAATTATAACTGATGGAAAAAGGGAACTTGTGTTCTCTGTATCTATAATATATGCCTCAATTTTCTATCTAAAATAAAAGTGAATTTTTCAAACATAAATAAACATTTAATAATTAAGTGAATTCAGCATGATTCACCTGTAATATTTCCAAAAATGTCTTGCCTAAAGATGCAATGATTCGTATAGATGGAGCTGGGGTTCAAACTGGCAGCACTCAAGTTCTAAGAAGAACTTCTTCAATATGTCCCCAAAATATGTCCAAAAATATAATCCGTTTTTGGGTGTTTAAATTTGTATTTTTTTTAGATATCTTTTTTTTTTAACAATGATACTAAGTTGCAAAAGCAAAATAGTTGCATCTAGAATTTAAATTTGACAAAGTACTATTGACAAGCATGAATTGATTTTGTTGTAACTATCCTTCTTCTCTGCTGTCCAATTGATTAACTTGTTTTGATACTGGACAGTTCTGTTCGCATCATTGGTTGGTCTTTCCACTTCAGGTTCATTGATATTGATGTTATATTGTGGAATAAAAAAGGAGGGAAGGCCAAACATCATTAGCCTACTTGTTTAAAATGATAAAAGCAACCCACAATTTCGCTTAATAAACCACAGATGTCCTTATCAGCGTGTGAATGGGGGAAAGACTGAATGTAGCACAAAGTGCTTCCAGTCCCAGGACTTAAAAAAAGCACTATACTACATAACTACAGTACAGACGATTTACCATACTTTCATCTACCATTTAATTTTCTTATTTCATTAGTAGTTAGCAGAACACTACTGTATTTGTCAGAAATTACAGTTTAAAAGACCACCAGGTGTGTAATTAATACAATGCTGTTCACTTATGGGTTAATGGAATAAATGAAGATTAAATATATTCTTATTTATTGATGTCTGTATACAACCCTACAGACATTTGTTGGCAATTAGTCAACACATTCTCTTTGGGGATCCTTTGGTAGAGAGCTTTGTAACCTATTTGACAAAAAAGAAATGAATTTGACTGCATTAATTAATAACTAGGATCAATTATAATGTATACACCTGACTTGAATCTGTTTGTTTGATATAAAAATCTCAAGTTACATTGAGATTGATGTGTCATGAAGTGGCAATAAATACAAAAGGGATATGAGTGTTTCTTTTTAAATCTTTTTAGCCTACATAGCTTCATGTTGTTTTGTAGATGGTCTGGCAATAATCAGATGACAGGGGGTTGTGAAATCAAGACTTAAGAAATCACTAAATCACAGTAATTTAGAGTATAAATCAACAATTTGGTGGGCAATTATTTGTCCCACATTGCAAAGAAATAAAAAAAAAATAAACAAAAAACCATAACAAAACAGGAATTGTGATCTATGAAATTATTTTATCTAACATAAAAGCAAAAGATGCAAAAGTCTATTGGTGAACATTGGTGTCTATAATTGATTACTTTGAACTTAATGAGTAAGATTTAATGCTGGACATTATGAAAACAATTCAGAATTATAAGTTTAGCATCAGCAACACCAGTAAATTGTGTGCTTTTTCTCTTGTGCAGTCATAAATACAGACACACACATGCACACACAGCAAAAAGTCAGCTGCTCTGTGAAGTTTTAGCAGAGAGTGACAGTAATGATAGTGCGTGAAGGTTAACTCCAAGAGAAACTGAGGCACTCCTGCTGAATGGGAAGCAGAGGGGCAGGTTTGAAAAGTACTTATTAGTCAAACTGGGTAACAACGGCGCCGCCTGGAAAGTATAATCAAATCACTCTTTATACCTTGTTGCAATAAAGCTTTTGAGAAGCAACCAACTCTGCAGCCTTGACAGGAGGGTTATTTTTACTGATACTTTGCCTGCCTATTGTGTTACGCTTTAGTGAGAACTCCCCTTACAAGGAAATAAATACAAAGAAAGATGTAGGTGCTTCAGAAAGCATGGGATTATACTGCAGGGTGGTGGTACACTATTATGAACAACTTCCTTTCTATTCCCTCAAGTTAACAATCTAATTATTTACTGAAAATATGCAATACATAGAAAACCATTAAATTTTAATCACATGCCAGCATTTGTAAATTTCTTTATTTTTTTCAATGTATTTTGTACCACAATGTCCTAGTTGAGTCCTTTTTAGGATGAGAAGTTTTATCATAATTTTATGAAATAAGATGGCTCCCTTTGAACACCCTATAAAATTTATCCAAGTTTCTGATCCAATAGAGTCCAGATTGCATATGCATATTACAATATATAAAAAAAAGAAGAGAAAGACAGAAGCATGCATGCAGAAAAACAACCCTGTCGCTCTTCTAGGGTGTTTTTTCCCCCTTTCTTTTTAACTCGATTTAATATTAAAACCTCCAGGTGTTATTGTTGTTGTTGGTGGTGGTGCTTTGTTTTAGCTGGCAATGAGAACTGCACATCAAGCAAATTAGCACTCGCAGCTCTGTCCTTAATTGCACATATGAGAAAAACAGAGGCTTAAGAAAAGTTGTTGTAAACAGGGTTTAATTTTATTTTGTCTACCGTTGGTGTTTATCAAAAATATGTTCCCTTATTGAGTAATCTGGACCACTCGGTGTTTATTACTACACTTAAAGCTCACAAGTAATTGTGCTTCAAAGCAAAACTTTAAAAGCCCCAAATATAATTACGTTGAACTTGGTTACTTTAGCCGACTCATCAAACAGCTAACTTTATAAAATGCATAGGCTACAGTAACATTGTGAGCACAGATTACAATATATCTTTATTGTTTTTTTGCATTTGCAGTCATGACATTAGAGATCATATTCTAATGACCAAATTATGCAAATTTAAAGGATATGCAAAAAAGTACTTACCACCACTAAAGTGATCAATGAAACATACAACTGATTACCAGGGCAGTTTTTGTGTCTATTTCAGTAGGTTTGAAAGTCAGGTGCAAACTCAAAGATAAAAGTTTCTAAAGCCACGCTGGCGACAAAGGAGGCATTGGTACAATGACAAACTATAGATAGAGCCAATGGGCATGAGAACATTTTTGGACTCTTAAAAAGTTTTATGCTGTTTGCACAAAGCACAGTTCTGTTTTAACCAGTTATGGCCCTACCTTGTTTGCTATACTTTTGGTAGAGTTGTAATGTTGCCATTTACACTATCACGCTTCTTCATCCGGGGGGGGGGGGTCAACATTCAACATATTCTCATTATGAGTGCGTATGAAATCGTACGAAAAGTTATGCACACTATTTTGTGCGTTTTGGACGTTTTTCCTCAAAAAACCACATCAGTGCGTATGCGCTGGCAGAAAAAAAAGCAGATCCGCGGACAGACGTAAAACTGGGAAAAACAGTGCAATCATCACTTATTCATGTCTCTAACTACGTTGTTTGCTGTTTTATATCTTAGGGTTAGGGCTAATTGTAATTTATATTCTATATTCGTGAATGGTGCGTCATATGCGCATGCGCATACGATGAAAAAAACGTCCAAAACGTATGAAATTACGGTGCATAACTTTTCGTACGATTTCATACGCACTCATAATGAGAATAGGTTGCAACATTGCCTCCATCAGCGCTTGGTATCCAATGCAACCATTCAAAAGCACTACTGCAGAGAGATAAGAAATACTCTAAGTCCCGCTTTTGGTTGTATCCTGTATTCAGTTTAGGAGTGCTAAATGATCAAAGAGTTTAATCTTAGGCATAGGGAATTAGTTACAATATCCAGGTAAAGCTCATGCATTCTTTTCAAAGTACTCCTACTCAAAAAGACCTCAGTTGGGAATCTAATTTAGACATTTCTTCTTCCAAGTTTTGAAAACAATCATGCAGTACTACCCAAGATCGGACAAACCCAATTAAAACCTTTAAATGTCACCTGCTTTTAAATAAATTCCAACAGCTCTTTTCATTTAAAGTAAAACATAACTATCCAGAAACTACAGTAGGCGCATCATCATAAATTACTAAACATAATTACAAAGTGACAGCAGATTCACCTACTTACTGTATTTACCCACCCACCAGCATTATACCTGTAAAGTTTTAAAGGTTTCAAAATCAGATTCATATATTTTGTAATAAACCCTTCAGAATCCCTATTTTTCTAGTAATGCCTTATATCATTCCCTTGTTCTAAAATGTACAAATGCTGGAACCTCATAAAAAAAAGATTATTTCCATCTATGTCTCAGAGCACCAAGTAATGAGCATGTGATAGCATCACTATCAGGATGAAAGAAAGACCACAATAAAGGGAGGAGAGGCTAAAGCAGTAAATATCCTAGAGCCACATAGTGCAGATACTAATTACACCCCTATAGTCTAAAACAGCAAATTTATAAATTCTCTCCTCATTGTGCTTCTCTTTTTGCATCTTGAAATAAATATGCCATTGAAGCTCAAAGATGTCAAACATATCGTACAAATTGACAAATCATATCTAAACAAACCTTTCTAAGACAGGCTTTAACATTTTCTCTTGAAGAGTCACCAACTCTACTAAAGCACCAATCTTCTGCTTACATTCTGTTCTATATTAAATATCATAAACATGTGCCATCTTTACTCCCTTTATACTGCTGCATATCTCTGATGTTTGCCTTCAAAGAACTTAATGGAATTGTTCCCATGTAGTTGAATGCTTTCACAAATGCTTATGTCCCATTTTGGTCAGTCTGTTTAGGGTTTTTAACATGCAGTACCTATACCATATATAAGGCAATCAAAAATCTTTCTATATCCCCGTCTACCATTGTATAGCACTACCAAAATAAAAGTCGCTCTTCCCTGCACTTTGTATTGGACCATGATATCATATTTCTACAAAGTAACCCCTTTCACCTCTGACATAACCTAACTAGAGCCTTTTTCCTAAGGAGGTTATTGAAAGTTTTAATATTAACTGTATTGTTGCATACTCATGTTTAAGTCCCTTTGGATAAAAGTGCCTGCATTTTGCATTTGCAGTTCAGCCTATAAATACTGTATACAAGGCTAATCCAATCCAAATCTTTCGAACATACTGAAAAAAACTCTGTTGCATGGATATTGACATTTTTAAGACATCTTATAAACTAAAGAGGGGCATGACTGATACAAAATATAGGTAAAGTGTTCAGTTTAATTCAGTGTTATATATAGAGAGAAGTGCCAATTCACAGCAAATATAATCTCAAGGCACTTTACCAACAGATGGTGTACAAGCGTTGGAATGATTATAATACAAATAAAGCTGTAAAAAATTTTATTCAATTCTATTAAGAGGCTCTATCTGATCTGCTCAGGATATTTGTCTATGTACAAATGTCACTATATAGAGCACTATACAGAGTACTATATAGGGATGGGAATCGAAAACCGGTTCCTGTTCAGAACCGGTTCCGTATTTTCCGATTCCATGGCATCGTTTGGCAGCTCGCTGAACTTCTTTTTTCGATTCCCGCAGCACCAGAGCCTAGAGCGCCGGCTCTGGGGAGCACGACTTACGTCACGTTTTTTACGTAAGTTACGTAAGTTACGCAAGTTGGAAGAACTATTCGAGGAGGAAGACAACGAGCTGCGGTCACTTTGTGAATAAAAGCCCCGTCTTTCCTTAGCCCAGAGGGTAGATCAGGAAATCCAGCTCTGTAAAAGCTTGCCCTCCATCCCCTGCAGGGATAGCGCCACACTGTGGTGGTGGAACAAGCAAGATACGCTGCCCTTGCTATCTGGACTGGCTGAAAACTACCTCTGTGTGCAGGCTTCCTCCACCCCCTCTGAGAGGGTGTTCTCCACGGCTGGAGACACCATAAGCCCTGAAAGATCCCGTATCCTTCCAGAAAAAGCAGATATGCTCATCTTTCTGCAAAAGAACTGTTAATTTTCCCTACTACTGTTTTATAATTAGTATTTTTTGTTATTTAAAATAGGTTATTATCCCATCATTTGTTATTAGACATTGTTGGTTATTAAGTTTGTTCTTGTATTCATTTTTCATTTAAACACAGATGTTACTCCAGTTTCACATTTCCTGTGGACATCTTGATCTTCTTGAGTTTGTAAGATAGTCCAATAGTTAAGTAAACAAAGTTGATTCTGATAATCAAACTGTTTGTTCTCCTTTTTCCCGAAACAGAAAACAGAATCGATAAAGAATCGAATCGTTTCATAGAATCGAAAAGGGAATCGGAATCGTGAAAATCTTTTCAATTCCCAACCCTAGTACTATATAGTGATTGCAGAACTACAGGCTGTAGGACTAAAGCTTACGACCAAAGTGAAACCACAAAAAACAAAGACATGGTGCATGCACCATCTTTATTATTTGTCAACAGCAGCGACATATAACAAAGATGGTGGATGCACGATGTAGGGCGGCTTAGTCACGTGACCAATGGGAAGTGAAAAGTAGTGATCATCTGTCCGAATGTTAAATTAACTGAGTTCACTATAAACTCCACTATATAGCCCCCGCTCTATATAGTGATTGAGGAATTTAGGTGTATGTCTTTTGGATGCTGAATCCTTGGCTTGCACAGCAAAGAAGTCAAATAAATTTTCTGATTACTTCTGTTTATATTTGGAAGCACTTATAGAGCTAAACTTAAAGGACAACATCAACTGTAGTTTCAACCGGTTACATTTTCAGCCTCACGGTATAGAGAGGCACTCATGTTTAAAATTGTGGTCAAGCTGCAGTCCTGTCTTTTGCTATAACACAATTGACTTTCACCATGAGTTCATTGGCAAAGTTCTGCATAGCTTGACTGCATCCTAGCTACTAGGGCAAGGGACTCATTTAAAAGCTGCAGGCAACCAACCAGCGCTTGAGCAATTGAGTTTGAGACAACACGTTTAAAATCAACTAGATTCATAAACAGGATGAGGGAAAAACATGGCAGGGCTTTTATTTTCTCGAGCCGAACTTACAAACCTCTGATAACGACTGAAAATAACTGTCACCTTATTTTTCAGCCTATTGTAATTTCAAATAGCCTTCATCACAGACTTTAATCCCTGGGTCTCCCAAATTGTATCTCATGCAAAACCTCTTTTTTTGAGACTTAATTTTCTAAAGTTATAAGTCTAAGTTATAAGTCAATTTGGATGGTATGCACATGCTTACTATGAACAGTGGCAATTCTTTTAAAATAATGTGACTGCAAAAAGGAATGCTGATCTGTAGAAGGTATGAATGAATAGTTTGATAGCAAGATTTCAATGGATCAACCTTCCTTTCCAAGGCAAAACATTATATTTTTAGATTGCTTTAATGAAAATGATGTATTTTGTGGTAAACGTTGTCTGAGTTGGCAGTTTCATTAAATTTATCAGCATCTTCCACAAATTGGTCACATTGAGAGCGAGCGCTCTTAAAAAAAAACTGCACATGTAATGCTTATTTTGGTTCATGGATTGATGCTCTTTCTTTAATTAAAGAATAGGTTATTTGACCCAAAAAAATGTATTGTAAATATGAAGAGTAAGAAAAAAACGTAACTTCAAACAAAATTAATGCCCGCAATATTTTATTATTTGTACGAAACCTCATAACAACTGGATGAATTGGTTTGTTTGTAACAACTGTAGTTAGATGCAACAGTTTCATCAGTAATCTGTATAAACTGAAAGGCTGTGCCACAAAATATGATAAGTGTTGTAATAAATAACAAGACCGCAGCACCAAGCCCACAATTCATTCAGCACACTACAAACAATTAGTCTTTATGTTCATGATTGCGGTCATATTATACAGCCTCAACATTAACGTTACCCCTGTAACAGCCTGGCAAACAGGCCAAGATTTTCTCTCCTCTCCTCTTTTCTTTAGTGCCGGAAAGTAATTTATCTAGATCCACTTGTAAACAAAATCAAATAAATCAACACTTTGCCCAAATATAAAAATATTTGTGTTGTGGACAGATAATTAATGACCACAGCTGCTCTAATTAAAAGCCATCTGAGTTCCATTAATCTTGGTTGCTGAGTTCCATCGTTTCTCAAAACGGACAGCCACTCCTTTCCAATGCAATGCCCAGTGTCCTTGGACTCATTTTTCAGTTGCTCTACAAGACTATTGTTGCTTTATTAGCATCAGAAAGAAACATGAAAGAGCAATTAATAATGTGTTTTAGAGATTGCCACAGACAAAAAAAATATTCTCTATTAGGTTTCATAGGTACAAAAACTTTACTTAGCGGACAATCCTTCAAAAAAAAAAGTGTGTTCAAAGTCAAATTTTATGTTTTCTAAAAATACACTATATTGCCAAAAGTATTTGCTCACCTGCCTTGACTCACATATGAGCTTAAGTGACATCCCGTTCCTAATCCATAGGGTTCAATATGACGTCGGTCCACCCTTTGCAGCTAGAACAGCTTCAACTCTTCTGGGAAGGCTGTCCACAAGGTTTAGGAGTGTGTTTATGGGAATTTTTGACCATTCTTCCAGAAGCGCATTTGTGAGGTCGCACACTGATGTTGGACGAGAAGGCCTGGCTCTCAGTCTCCGCTCTAATTCATCCCAAAGGTGTTCTATCGGGTTGAGGTCAGGACTCTGTGCAGGCCAGTCAAGTTCATCCACACCAGACTCTGTCATCCATGTCTTTATGGACCTTGCTTTGTGCACTGGTGCATAGTCATGTTGGAAGAGGAAGGGGCCAGCTCCAAACTGTTCCCACAAAGTTGGGAGCATGGAATTGTCCAAAATGTCTTGGTATGCTGAAGCATTCAGAGTTCCTTTCACTGGAACTAAGGGGCCAAGCCCAGCTCCTGAAAAACAACCCCACACCATAATCCCCCCTCCACCAAACTTTACACTTGGCACAATGCAGTCAGACAAGTACCGTTCTCCTGGCAACCGCCAAACCCAGACCCGTCCATCAGATTGCCAGATGGAGAAGCGCGATTCGTCACTCCAGAGAACGCGTCTCCACTGCTCTAGAGTCCAGTGGCGGCGTGCTTTACACCACCGCATCCGACGCTTTGCATTGCACTTGGTGATGTATGGCTTGGATGCAGCTGCTCGCCCATGGAAACCCATTCCATGAAGCTCTCTGCGCACTGTTCTTGAGCTACATGAAGTTTGGAGGTCTGTAGTGATTGACTCTGCAGAAAGTTGGCAACCTCTTCGCACTATGCGCGTCAGCATCCGCTGACCCCGCTCCGTCAGTTTACGTGGCCTACCACTTCGTGGCTGAGTTGCTGTCGTTCCCAAACACTTCCATTTTCTTATAATACAGCTGACAGTTGACTGTGGAATATTTAGGAGCGAGGAAATTTCACGACTGGATTTGTTGCACAGGTGGCATCCTATCACAGTTCCACGCTGGAATTCACTGAGCTCCTGAGAGCGACCCATTCTTTCACAAATGTTTGTAAAAACAGTCTGCATGCCTAGGTGCTTGAATTTATACACCTGTGGCCATGGAAGTGATTGGAACACCTGATTCCAATAATTTGGATGGGTGAGCAAATACTTTTGGCAATATAGTGTATGTTTAAACAGTTGCAGGTTTTATCACACTTCTTTAAGACACAAATCCACTCTGACAAACCATTTACAGTTTAATCATAGTACAAGATATCTGAAAAAACTTGCCACCTTTATCATGGGGAGCCTCTAGTTGAAAAAGTTTAGATTAGTTAGTGTATATTGCAAGACAGTGAATATACTTTTAAACTTCTTAGAAAAACCTTCAATATCATCAAACAGCTCACTTCCATCACAGTCATAGTGAGAAATAGTTGAGCTAAAATGTAAAGCCTATGGAATTGTCACTTGTTGGATGGTTAATCTTATTTTAGTATAAAAAATTCTTATTTTCATATAAATATTTAGAATGATTATGACCAGTCTATAACGACTATATCAACTATTTGGATTATATGTTCCTAAGCCTGGTACCCCACAGCCCCAATTTCAATTAAACTTAAGATAATGGAGGTATGCATTGCCTTTGGTCCCCCAGTATGTTTTCTGCTTAAGGAGACATATTTTCTCTTGTCAAACGTGTGATTAAAATGGAATGTTTGAATTCGGCCGCTGCGTCAAAAAGTCAGATTTGTGAGCCGAGTCATAGTGCGGCACCATGGCTCCTTGGGATTTGAAGACTCCTTCTTATGCGCCCAACAAATACATCATTCTTTTCACCTGATTGGAGGGACAGGTCCGGTATATCCTTCGTAGCCTTGAGTATCATGTAATTCATTGCGAGTCCAAGCAAGGCGGCTTGCTTGAAATGTTTGTCTGAAATGGCGACAAACACTGATGAAAATTTTAAGGGACATTTAGTATAATACATGTGATAATGTGATTATTTGTCTCTGAAATTAATGAAAATAGTTCATTTAAATGAGTCAGATATGTTTGGTTTATCGAAAGGTTTTGCTTCTGGCCCTGGGGGGTCCCTACTTTGGGGGTGGTGTGTCCCCGGACCTCTCCTCTGGAACCACCTTGGGTGGAGTCCATGGGCTTGCTGGCACGGCCCCTTGGGTCCCCAGCACCGTGGCCTCCAGGGTCGGGCCCCTCAGGGACTAGGCACCTTTTGGTGTTTGGCTCCCCCCCATCGATCGGGCTTCGGGCTCACTCGTCTGCCCTTCTCTGATGGGTGCAGTTATCCATGTCTGCCCTCCTCATGTCCAAGTGATCTGTGGTGCTCCTGGATAACAGGGCTCACATCGTCTGTAGGGCCAGTATGGGGATGCACGCTAAACTAGCCCTACAGAAGGAAAAGCACTCTTTACTTCTGGACAAGCCCATCCAACCTTCATCCCTATAGTTTACTACTTTTAGGATATTTAAAATAAAAAAAAAAATGTCAGAAGAAACTTGTTACTTTGACACAAATGCTTAATTAATTAATACAATCATGTGCCTGTAAGCATTTTGTAAGATCAGTCATAAAAAGATAGTGCAGCTGATATGAATGCCTCAGTTGACAAGCATTGCACAAACTTTTAGAGTTTGAGTTTTGCAGTTAGATCCAGAATGGATATTTGTTTCACTAGAAACATATGAGCACAAAAAAATTTTAGTCTTTATTAGTCAAAATGAATAAAATGTAAAATTTGTTATCATAAGTCATCAGAGAGGATGTTAGCATTATTTCAGGGAAAGATCCAGTGGTAATCTATGTTACTCAGCATTTTGCTGCTTTATGTAGTATTTAATTTAAAAAAAACAACAACAAAAAAATGTATGTATGTGGTAATAAAGGTAATTTAAATCTGAAAACTTTACACTCCAGTTTCCAACTTTACATCTTTTAGTTCTCTTTCAAGCTCCTTTTTCTCCATTTTTTTTTAATTATTCATTTATTCATATGTTATGCGCCGTATATAAAATTGGTGACGGTAATCACAGGGGCAAGGGCGATTAAGCCCTAATGTGGGTAATGTTTGCCTAATCAAAGTTTTATGGACGGCAATAACTTTGAAATAACATTTTTTTAATTATCCTTTAATTTAAGACAACATATTGGTGTAATCTTTCATAGCAAGCAAGACAAAAACAATAACGTTCCCTGAGGGCACCCATATGGGTTTACACATTGAAGGTAAGAGGAGAGGCAGAGTAAAAGACCTTCCCCCCACACCATCCTTTTTGAGAACATACTTTTGCAGGCTTATTTGTTTGTACTTTAGTTAGTTATAAAGAAAGAATAGTAATATATATGTATACATGCATACATATCTTTCAGACAAAAAAAATGGCAGTATTGTGCACTTCATTGACATGTATGCTACATGTCAATGAAGACATACTTCACAAAAAGAGAAGAACCGTAAGCAAAAGAAAAAAAGACCTAAAGTCAGCCTGTCGGATAGTTCTACTTTGTTAGATTTTTAAAATTAAGCTTTAAAAGGCTTCAGAAAACAAGGTAGTGGTAATCCTTACATTAACAGAAAGATTTATCTAGATCACAGTTCTTTACTTCCGAACCTGAAAATCTGGTTTCCTGCATATCTCAGATTTTTCACTGCAAAAACGATCTAAAAATGAGTAAATATTTCTTAAATTAAATGCATTCAGTCTAAAATTGAGTCGGTAAATAAGATGATTTGCCATTGGAATTAGTATTTTACTCTTAAAAGTGTCTCACTTACTGTACCTCCTCAATTCAAGAGCAAATGCACTAAGAAAAAATGACTTTAGATTTTGATTTTTTTTGCAGCTCTCCAATTTAACATACAATACCTGTGTCAACTAATCAGGAGCTAAAGGACCCAAGTAAAAAGCCCTGATCTAATTGTTTGAAGCAACAACAGAGAAAGCTCTTTTATTATGAATCACAAGATGAGTTGTAGGAAAATCTAAAAGTAAAACAGACCTAGGAGCATGCTTGACAAAAGCTTAGACGGCTAAGTAGGTGTCCGACTTTGTAAACATTTAAGAAACAAAATTTTAATCTTAAATCTAATCCTAAAAATATCAGGCATTTATTACTGGGAGGAAAATATGGGAACTAGGTGCTGGCTGTCGCTTGTTACCTGTTAGGAGACTGGCAGCATCCTTTTGGACCAGCTTGACTGATATAGAATAGAGATGTCAAGCCTAGCATAGAGGTAATAAAAGTACAGACCTTTAAAGTTAACTTTAGGGTAAATATGGATTGATTTTGGTAGTTAACTTCAAATAAATGGACTGGAATACTTCACAAAGATGTTTATCACATTAAAAACTTTTATCAAAAAGCACTCCAATATTCCTGACAGAAACAAAACTGTATGAATGGTTGCACATATATTTTGATTAAAAAAAAAATAATCAAAGTGAAAAACAAGCACTTTATTTTTGTGACTGATAATCATATTGCTCCCTTTTATTCATAAAGTCACATTTCTCTTCATTTTGTTAATGAATGCATACAGTATTTACCCCCTTTACTTAAAGCCCACCATGCAGGCTCAAACATTTGAGTGAGTTTATTAGTTCAAAAGGATTATTATTCTAATGTGAAAATGGAACTAATGGTGTGCCAGATGCTTTTTTGCACAATTATCTGAGAAAACAAGTCTCAAGACAAGTCATGTGTTATTATTTGGTCATTTTTCAGAGACCCTTCAAAATTGGCCAATTATGTTCTATTAAGGCAAGGCCAGCCCTGTCAATCAATGAAGAAGCATTTGCTCTTGCCAGCGCAAGATGGACCACTCAAGACTTAATGGCTCTCAGAAGTTCACAAAGCTGCACAAAAGAAAAAAAGTTTCACAGACAAATGACGCTTGTTGTTTTTCTTCTAGAATGTCTTTGTAAGTCAGCATTTTTCTTTTTTAAAAATCAACGCCGAGTAACAAGAACTACAAATGATTAAATGCATTTTGCACTCCTCTCTCAAAAACTGGACAAAATTAATAATTGACTTTAGTGTGAAGCTCAAACTATAGTGTTTTCTCTTAGTTTCCAGTCTCACCAGATATACAAATTATTGAATTCCTTATAAGCAAATTTAAATGAGGTATTTGAATTACAAGACCTACTGTCACAAGTTAAAAATAATTTCATATTTTTACCTTGCATATCTATCTTATTTTATCATATATCCTTATTCTTATCACCGAGCCTTGTTGAATAAGCTAAATGAGAAAATATACCACTTATCAGGGAACAACCTTTTTAAAGGTATAGTGGAGGATGTTCTTTTTTTGGGTGGATCATCAAAATAAGTGGTCCTCCTAATTGTCAATCATTCTGGTGATATTTTTATGTAAGGCCTTCCAACGTACTCGTCCCCATTTTCACTTACATGGGTGAGTCTGAGATAGTGGAAAAATTGCAAATCTTCTTTTGGAAAATAATCTTGTATGAGCGATGCAAACAGCAACCTTTAAACAGAACGTGGACAAGGAGAAATGGGCTTGTGCATGCCCTCGCACACGTCCAATAGGCTTTCCCTCTCGGGTGCTGGTACATGGTTGTGCATGTGCATTTTTTCTAAAAGTGGAGAGACGGATCTCTACAAAAATTAGCAAAAATCCTCCACTATACCTTTTAACTTCTGTCCGGTACAGTAAAATTATACAGTATAAGCTGCATGTTATGTTAATGTAAGATCCCTTTAGAACTGAAGAAGTATGAATGAATGACTACAGGGAAGCTAAACTTAGAAAAGCACACCAAAAATCTAAAACAAAACAAAAAAACACAGGCACCGTGAATACAAAGACCAAAACCTTTCTTATAAGAATCTGTTTCTTAAAAAAGTAGATAAAAAAAACAGTTATTTATGATTGGAATTCCACCTCACAAGTTATTTTTTTCCAGCAAGTTATTTCTTCCACCAATAACTTTTTCCAAGTTATTTATTCCACCTCACAAGTACTGTTTTTTTTTTTTTTATGTATTTATGAAGGTTTTCAAGGCTGCGCTTTAAAAATGAAACTGTCTAGAGCTGTTTTGAATGAAATTTCTTTTTTTTTTTTTTTTACATTCGTGTATACTGTACAAAATGACAAAATAAATCTGAGTCGAAAGTCAAGACGAGGCAATACGTCCATTTACATAAATGTTTTAGCAGCATTTATGGGAAAACAACAATTTCTTTATTATTTATGCCTGTCGAACACTGAATGGGTAATATTTCCCCACCAAAACTGAAAATTCTCTATTTATATTTTAAAAAATTAAATAGATTTCTTTCTTTTAAAGAGTCACTTTTTCAAAGAACCAGCTATAATGCAGCATGTCTTCTTTCTCCTAGATTCCTCTCTTCCTGAGGGACTCTCTCTTTGACTCGGGCAATGACTGGTGCAGTTATCAATCAAAAAAGTCTCGAGAGAGCACAGGTTGAACCCAGAGGAGACCCTCTTAATTCACCTCCTCTCCTAATTTATATGTGTTGGTTTTTATCCTTTAACAAATTTGTTCTAGTTAATAATCCCTTCCAAATGACCTTCTCTTCCTAATTAAGCCCAGGCAGCATGTATGATACTTAATTAATGATGAGATAAACCCTCCCTCAAAGCCCTGTCAGAAATCTGTGAAACCATATTTGTGTATTTGAAATCAGACTATAAACCAAAAAGAGGGAAATGAATAACTGAAAAGTGGTGTTTCTGTCTTCCTTTTCTTTTTTAGTGAGGCAAAGGAAGAACTTTTTTGATTTTTTTATACATATTCAAAGATGTATCTGTTTTAGCTGGTTTGTATTATAAACCATGTGTTTCTAAGTGTCATGTGATTTCATTAAATAGTCTTAACTATTAACCTTTTTAACTAGCATGACATTGCCATAGCCTCTAGTCTCACAGTGACTGAATGTTTAAAGTCAAAATGTTAACTCATTTTTTTCACTTCTCCGAAGCAGATATTGCTAGTATCACAAAATCACGTAAAGAAATGGAAAAGAATTTGACAAACTTTTGATTCCAATCAGCCATTGAGAACAGGCTAGAATGATGCATTGAATTTGACCACATTAAGGCAGAAATTACCTAAATTTTAGATTTAATTGTATTTAAACTGTATATTTAATTGTAAGTACTCATAATAATAAAGATCAAAACTAAAATCACATGAAATTACTTGTCTCTCATGTTCTTTTTGGCCATGATGGCTGAATGGTTAGTAGGATACGGAAGACACTACACTCCCTAGCAACACACTTACCTTTCTGTTCCACTGAAAGCTGAGGTGGTGAGTTATGGGCCACAGTGTGGCTCGCCTGGCTTTTGCCGCTGATCACAACAATTCTGGTTTGTTTTCCTTTATTTTGCCAGGAAGATTCCTATTCCTAACCTCTTTTTCAAGGGAGTCCTGGTCAAGAGGCAGCAAAAGTTACCTTACAATTACACCAAAGGACAACATTACAAAATTATTATTAAAAAACAATTACAATTTATGGAGGCTTTCCCAAGCTCTATCACTGTGGACTTGGAATGTTTAAAATTATAAATTCAGTTAGTTTTCATTGTGTTTGAAGACTGTTCAATTGAATGGAGGACACCCAAATGTTATTAATAGGATTCAACTGTCATTATTCTACTATTGTATTTTCTGCCTCATATTTTGTTCACATTCAGGATCAGATGATTGTTTCCACACCATGCCAAAAGCGGTTGATCAGCTCCCTGCAATCAGGTTATTGTCAATCTCTGATGCCCCCAATGATTGAGTCATCCAAATATTTCTGCAGATGACCAGAGTCTGTCTTGTACTGAAAGTCAAAGATGTACAGAGTAAATAGCAATGGTGAGAGTATCGTCCCTTTTAGTGCTCCTGGGTTAAAGACTACTTCAAAAATTTGAGTCAGCGATATGATGATCCTGCATTGCTGATATTTTGGCTGGCTCATTGCAAGGGCTTGGAGTTCTTCTACAGTAAGTTGTTTCCTAAAGACCTTATATTTAAATAATTATTGATGGAAGAGTCAGTCAGTTTATGCAGCTAGCAATTCAGACATAGAAATTAGTGTTGTGCCAATGCCATTTTTTAGCCCCGATACCTGGCTGTGCAGTATTGCCTGAATACCATACCGAAGCTATCTGTTTGAAATTGATGTGTGTGTGTGCATATATGAAGAACTGCATACTACTTGGATGTAAAATAATTGCCATCATGGTTTTGTCAAGCTGCTGCCTACCTTTGTGAAGCAGGAAAAAGACTAATACAAAGTGAATCCAGTAGAATGTTTTATTGCCTACCTGGAATGGGTGACAGTTGAATAAACTTTTGGCTCTCAAAATGGTATCGGTGCCCTATTTGTTGATACTCTCCAATACCGATACCACCATGTAAGGGCAGGATTGGGGCCCTGTCTGATACTGGTATTGGTATCGGTGCAACACTAATAGAAATACAGTTGATTTTCCTATAGTGGCAAAACTTAAGAAACAGAAATAGGCAAATAAAAGCATGGTGGTAAAATTAGGCTCAAAGACATTAAAAAGTACACAATCTTATAGTAAGAATAAACTGTGCAAACCTCAGATAATAACGATCTGAATATTTTAGCTTTTTTTAAAGAAAAATTCCCTTTCACATTCAGAATACAAACTTCTGAAAGTACTTTAAGTATGAAATTATTAAATACTTTACAATGAATGATATGGGTTTTTTTATGTGCTTTATCTGAGACATCCATGTTTGTCAAAGAGCACTACTGCCACCTACCGGTTTGTGACATCACGGTGCGATATCGGCTGTTGAGCAAGTCCCAATGCTGTATCTGGTGTTTTTCATTACCCGCTATTATCCATGATGGCGACGACCACTGCACTATGCGAAGCAGAGAGTAACAGATTACAGAGTAACAGTAACAGAGAGCAACTTCTCTGGCCAGAAGTTCGATGGCAAATCCTCCCTCTTCAAGTTGGCAACATCCAACTGCCATGCACATGGGCACTGTCATTTTAACTATAGCCCTCTTGAATATTAATGGTGAAATCCTCTGGAAATCTTAAATAATGGTTGTTGATTGCAGATTTGTCTAGGAATTTCCATATATTTTGCTTGTAAAGCGGGGAAAATGGCCTTCGGCTTACCGCACCATGACGTCACTGCCGGAAAATGTCAGGAATGAGGTGTTACTATATTTGGGCAAAAATAGCCGTTCCCGGACTAAGTTTTTATTTTTTTACTGATTAACGTAAGATTCATTTAATCACTGTGAACATATTAGTTATAGGTATGCATAATGACCCACTGGTTATTCTTTGTTGACCGAACTTTTGCCTTAACAAAAATTTGTTTGGACAGCATAGTAATGTTTTTGTCTTTCAGAGGGATGTCAGAAAAAAAAATCTTAGTTGGTAAGGGAGAAAAAAAGGAAAGGATATTTACAAAGAAGGATTGTTCAATTCTTAAGAATGATTTAACATGTTAAGGCACAATAAAGTGCAGCATATCTATATTTAAGCTGCCCTCTGTAACCACATATAACATAGGAATCATCAAACTTCTTCATAAGCTCTAACATGATAATTAATATGCAAATGATTCCAGTATTCAAATAAGTTACAACAAAGACTGCTTCAATAAGATGTTGCTCCCTTCATAGTGCTCACAAAGAATATAACAGACACTAAGTGACAATAATTTATTCCCTCTTATCTCATTAACCGTCATACGATGTCTGTGTTTACAGCAAACTTCAGTTTCTTTAATCATGTCCAACATCTCAGTCTTTTCTTTTTTTTTTATAAACAACCATTAATTAACGGCTGACACGGGAAATCACATTTTATAATGCTCAGATATTTGTCCAGAACATATGGTGTGCATTATTAATGTTCAGCATCAGTTGTCACATCCTGTCTGGTGGGCCCTTTAAAAAATAGGCCATTGTGATGTGAGTGCACACATAACTAAAGTTATGAGTGATTTGTTTGCAGTTGCTGTCTGATGTTGAAAGACTGATTTATAGCCAAAAAGACACACCACGGTAAAAGAAAAACAACAAGGGGTGGGGTTTTTGGTATCCTCTTTAAAAATTTGGTATCCTGCTGATTTCACATCCTCGACATTCAGGGGAAGATTTTAGGTACAATACTTATGGCCTTCAAATCCATCAGCAAAAAGCTCTATCAGACAACTGTTTGTGTGAAAATTATCAAAAAACCTTAAAGCGTATTATAAAAGGAGCTTCCGCTTTGCTGACTTTGGAGAAAATCAAAGATATTTAACTATGTTAAAAAAAAGTTTACCATAGAAACCTCCTTTAAGAAAATGCTCTCACAGGTTGGTCCTGCCCCTAGAATATCCTACTATATGGTTTTGTTTTTCTGCATACAAAGCAATAAAGCTTACTTTTAGCCCTATCTCACCCAAATATCCCTCTATGTTTTCTGTTTTCCTTGCTTAGCCTGTTGTCAATTGCTGACATAAAACACTTAGATTACATTACTCAGAAGTGGACTCTACTTCTTGTTTGGTTATCCTTTAAGACAACTAAATATGAGCACATTAGCCCCATTTAGCCTCACTACACTGGCTCCCTGTACATTTTAGGATTCATTTTATTTTTGTTTGCTTTTTTTTGTTGATCATTGTGCCTCAGTAGTCTTGCTCCATATTAATTTTCCGTGTTGCTGCACCTTCATAGACCCTCCTGTTCACATAGGTCAGCAGCTTCTTGAGGTGAATAACTAAACTGAAGGTTAGGGGGGAACGTGCTTTCTCTGTGGCAGCTCCAAAAATGTGGAACAACCTTCCAATGCACCTCCCTGTGTGATTTTCTAAAAACTCATCTTTTTGCCTTGGATTTCAAAATCATGTGAGATGTTGATGTTGGCCTGTGATAAATTGTTTTTATTTTATTATAGCTTTTATAGTTCTGGATTTAGTTTAATGATGTCTTTTATGCATTTATTTCTGTAATTTTTTGTTGTTTCAGCAAATAACACTTTGATCCTTCAAGACATTTTAAAGTGCTTTATAAATTAAGTTGGATTGGATTGGTATAGAACTTGTTGCAGTGGATTTGATTTGAGAAAGCATGAATAAAATGGGCTGAATGGAAATTAATGCTACACATAATTTTCATATTGGATTTAAAAAAAAATAAAAAAAAATAACTTTTAATTTTCTTCCAGCTAATGGCTATGCAGTATTTGTTTTTGGGCTGCAATTCAAAAACCCAGATTGGATCTTTTAAATTTAAGTAAAAAAAAAAAAAAAAAAATTATATATATTAGTATTTTTTCAAGTTATAAGATAAAGCAGACAAAATGGATTTGAATAAAAATAGTGATACTATTGCAATGTGAGGTGCATTCATATATATGACTTTACATGTTCTGATTCCACATTACAATTTGCTAATTTTAATATTACAACTCTTGTATAATAAAATAATTACATAATTATAAAAGAAATAATAAATATAACATCATGCATTTCTGATTCTTTAGACCAGTCAGCAAAGTAGATATGTTTTGCACTGTGACATTCTCTTATCATGACTAAATAAACAGGCAGTCTCACTGTAAACTATTTTTACCAAGTTAGACACTGTGATTGTCTTGCCATCTGAATATCTTTGCTGTGCAAATCTGTCTCGACAATGACAACTACATTTAAGCTCTTGTTTCCCCTGATCTTCAAATCAAATGTACACTGACTACCTTTGATATGTGTAGAAAGCACGCCTGCATCCCAATGGATTGGGAGAAAAATAAATAATCCAAAACTCACATCCACAAACAACTAACAACAAATCTGACATATTTACCATAACAGGCTTTCTGAACTTTGGTCTAAATGAAACACATCCATAAAATAAGTGTTTGTTCTGCATCATGCTTTGAAGTTGGATTTGTTTTTTTCTCTTTAATGATTTCTTTCTTCTGATGATGATGGAAGCCGTGCTGACACCTTCTTTTGCTTCATCAAGTTCTGCTGCACAATTACATGAATTTACTTTCAATAAATTACCATCTTTGCATACATCAGTCAAATCATCCAGCTGAGGCATTCGCAAACAATATGCATTATTAATTTCATTGTCAGTGTTTATTTGGTTAACTTGTAACCAGGTTGGACAGCCCATTGCCTTGATGATGCATTTAAAAGCATCAGGGTCGGCTTTTAAAAAGAAAATCAGGGGGATGACATGCTTCCACATACCACTTTGCTCCCTGCTGAGGCCACAGAGGGGGAAAAAAGGCTGAACAGCAGCGAAAGACCAATCAAAAACCAAAAAGATGGATAGTTGAGCTGCTGCAGTCAAAACAACAAAATCAGGGAGATCATCCCCATCACAACTGCTCAGTGAGTGGTTGTGTGCACTGATTGACTACATTTTAATTTAACGAGTTTCTGCTGTGTACTGTAGTTGATTGAATGAATATATAGTATTCATAAAAGAAAATAAAAGAAGTACAGATGTTGAGTTGGGATTTATCACATTAATCTGTTAAGACTTTAGCAACAGCAAGCATGTCAGTCATTAAAAAAAAAAGTTCTATAAAGTATATTTTCTACTCTTTCCACAGTAAGCAGTAAATTCTTAATCCCATGATAAACAAGAACTCTTTTACTCAAATGCCCAATTGCATTTTCACTAAGCATCACATAAAGATTAACATTGAAGGGACTCATAGAAGAACATTTTTAAAGAGTTATACAAACCACTTAGAAGTACTCTCTAATGGCAGGCAAAACACAGGGAGGGAAGATGAATCAGAGCAATGGAGTACCTTCTGAAAGTGCCATGCTGCACTCATCCATTTAGCCCTTAGGGCACCTAGAGGGTTCTGTTATGGCAGCTCTCATCTGCCATCAAGCCAGCATCCCACACGACAGCTTGTAGGTACACTTCTAGCTAAATATTAAAGACTTCCAATAGGAGAAAAAATAAGCAATATAGGGATAATAGATTGGAACACCACCTTGTGAACATCAACTCATGTGCGACAGAAGTCTTAGTGCCCTAAATTATTAGAAACAGCTTGAAAGGCAGATTTTTTTATCTATCTATCTATCTATCTATCTATCTATCTATCTATCTATCTATCTATCTATCTATCTATCTATCTATCTATCTATCTATCTATCTATCTATCTGTTTCTAAATCACATTTGAATGTACAGGAAGATATGGTTTTCTATTTAAAGTAAAAAGCTCAAGCCTTTTTAATTCAACTAGCTAGGCATTTACATATTTAACAACAGATCCTACAAGCAAATAACGTGATTCTTTAGTTGGTAGATAGATTGAAGATACATATATAGATAATATGCTATTTAGATAATAAAATCAATTTAATAAGTTCTCTACAAATTCAATTAGAAAATATTTTTGTAGCACTTTGAGATTCCTTAAATTGAAATACCAATCCAAAACTGTTGCAAGAAATTGCATTTCTTTTACACCTAAATCCGGTTTTTCATCCAATATCTATTGTGCACATAGCCTTTGTAGATCACAAGTGGGACACCTTATAATTGCATGTCAATGATTCTTTTGTACAAGCAATTTAGCACTCTTTATTTGAACTGTCAAAGATCAGACCCTATGTGCATTAGTGCTTGCTGGGAAGTGAACAACTATACTGCTAATATAGCGATATATATGGAACTTGTTTATAAAAACACCCAATTTGTATTTTATTGTTTGCACAAGTTCAGTTTTAACATTGGTTTTACTTGTTCTAAGGAGTCAAGTCATTACTGAACCAGATTTCATTTTCCCTCCCATCTTAGTGTCATGTTTTATGTCATGCCATCAGTGCTTGATTCCTAGAGAGGATGAGTGTTGGCGCCAGCAGAGATGCACAGAGAGAGCTGGGACTCTGGGATTCCTGCTTCATCTGCCAGACCTAATGATGGCATCCACCTGCTGTTTTATGGTCCCAGCTGGAGTAACAGAGCTCCCATTTGCCCAGAACGAACACTTTCTCTCCCCCTTTTCTCCCTGTGTCTTATTACTCTTCTACCTTTTCCTGTCAGCCTCTCATACTTCCCTTTTATTCATTCAGGAGCCTCCTCTTTTGGCCCTCGTTTTTCTAATCATCTCCCTCCCCATTCAACGCCCTCCTTTCAGTTGCCCGGCAGTTCTTTGTGGCTCATTGCCCTGATGCTCTTTTTATGGTCAACAGCCATGAGGTTCTCATCTGAGCTTTTCTAACCTCATGTGTTGCAAGAGGGTATGAAAAGATGTGCTGGCGAAGGCCCAGGAGGTGTCCAAACAGCAAAATATCAGAACAATATGTCACACAGCTGTCTGATAACCTCGACCATTCAACCTTGGTAGCCTCTGACTGTGCATTTCTATCCTGAGGACAGCTCCAACATGAAGGCAATATGTCTTCCAAACAAACAGAAGAATATTCCAGTATTGCTATATCTCTATCACAAGTTCAAGCAATGTACTTTCAAGGCAGAATAGGTGTCCAGATTTGTTGGTATTGTGAAAGTATATTTTATAAGATTCCATGTTAGCTAAAGCAGATGCTTTAAAAATATGTTTTTTGAGGGGCCCAGTTTGATCTCCGACTGGGAGGAGAATTTAAATGGCCATTCGACTTGTTTTAATCCATTATATTGTCATTTCATAACTTATCAAACAGGAAACTATTATGACTGAAAACACTAATCAGATTTATCATGATTAATTGATTATTGAAAATAATCATTAACTAATTTACTAATCGATTAATCGTTAACTGCAGTATAGAGACTCTAAAACATGCCTTTAGCTGACAGAGCAACCCACTTAGAGTAGTAATTATAATTGCAAAAAAAATATATCCACATTTTGCATTTAAGATTAAAAAACCTTTTTCGTCTGTCAATATGATCTATACAGAACTTTTTTAATTAGTTTAATTTTGTTAAAAAAAATCTCTTTTAAGGAACATTTCGCTATCCGCTTATTAATCGATTAATCAAAAAATGTATCAACAGATAAATCGATTTGCAAAATTATAGTTAGTTGCAGCCCTAGAAACTAGTTTGGTTGAGTATGATATTATATAAGCTCTTGACCATGGTTACACTATTCAAATAACCATTTTATGTTATTCCCTGTGAACATTTAGGATCATTGACTCATTTTTGCTTCATTTGATCCCATTTTACAATATATAAGATATGACTGACAACCTCAACAGATTCTTATATAGAAATTCGAAATTGATAGAAATTTAACTTTATTGATCTCACAATGGAAAAATTAACTCTCTGCATTTAACCCATCCCCAGTGGGCTGCCACTGTGCAGCACCTGGGTAGCAGTGGGGGGTAAGGGTCTTGCTCAGAGACCCAGAGTGCTGGATGTGGGGATCGAACTGGGTACTTGCAACCTTCTCAGAGCAAAAGCACACTGCTCTAATCACTAGGCCAACACTCCCCAAAGTAAGTGAAAACTCTCAACTCACACTTCACCCCATTCAGAAGGAAGACCTGCCCCACCCCACTCAACCGCCACCCTTACACCATACACCTTCCTCATTTCTCCAGCTATTCTAAGGTCCCAGACACAGTATTTACTAATGTTCTTTCCGTTCTGATCCAAAAAAAAAAGATTGCACTAACTACTTAAGAACACAAAGAACTACAGGGAGTGATTCTTACACATAACTTCGAAGTTGGCCAGATATGAGTTGACTCAGCTTAATTAAGTCTACTTGTCAACAAGTCAACTTTTTGGTGAAAGCCCCAAAGTATAAATAAGCGAAACATTTGCCTAACCGTTGCTTTAAAGGTAACAAAAGTGTACTCGCATAAACCTGTCACGATCTAGAATTATATTTTAGTATAATATAGTATATTATATTATATTTGAGTGATATTTTTCGTATCACTTAAAGGTAGAATGATGAGGTGGGAGGAAAAATAGAAATGTACAAGTTTTATGAGATAATATATTTCCTACCAGTGGTTCCAATAAATCTAAGGGCACTGTGAAATCTAAGCACAAAAATACTTAGACTGCATTTAAATGCACAACTTGAAACTACTACCTTAGAAATAAAGAAAAAAACGTTTTTCTTACCTGTAAGCCAGCAAGCCTAACTGAGAAACAAGGAAAAGCAGAAAGCAGAATCAATGTTAAAAGACTGATTAAAAACCACTATCATTCAAATATATTGGTCAGCTATTCAACCAGTTTTCACGTTACATTGCTTTTTCATTCCTGTTAACAATTTTCTGCTTAATCACTGCAGTCTTTCTCGGCCATGTTTCAGACAGGTGATCTCCTAGGAGCCTTTGAGCAGGTGTTGCCAGTCAAGCTCTGACTAACTTTACTGAGAAAGGTTAGACTTTAGACTAAAAATAGGAGAAACTGGTCGTTTCTGGAAGACAGGCTGAAATTATTCAACGGCAGAAGAAGAGAAAAAAATGAAAAATCATGATCGCAGCTCAGGCCTGTCAACAACCCAAGAGATCCTCAGAGACGGGCACCAGCTTGACAACATGTCAATATCACTTTGAGTGCTTCTCCGCAAACACTGCTCTTTGGGAAATCTCATTTACTTCAACAGCCTCAACAAAAAAAAAAAAAAGATACTTGACAACTAGAACAAAAAAAAAAGAAAAAGAAAATTGAGTAGTTGATCTTTGAGACTGCAAGAAGATTTTTTTAGAGAAAGTGAAAAAAAGGTAAAACAACACTTCTTTGTTGATCACTGTCAGTACATTTACCGGACCAGACGGTGTTGTCTAACTCATGGCAGCCAACATCCATCCATCTGAGATCTTAGAAGCCACTCTCACTGAGTTTAGCCCCCAGTTGAGCTGCCTCCGAAATCTCTCTCTCCCACAGATCTAAGAAGATGACGGGATGATTGAATACAAGCTCATATTAACAGTGACGACTCAAGTCATAGTTAGAATGAAACAAGAATAAAACAGAATGCAGTGGCATGTAAGCACAAAAACAGACATCTCTCAGTGTATAAGCATTCAGAGAAATCAAAAAAAGGGACAAGACAAGCCTTTAAAAATGTCTGTGTATTAATTTCCGTTTACTTCTACATATTGGCAGTTGAAAATGAAAGAGCATATAGAGAGGGAGAGAGAATAAGTTCTTAAACACGATTAATAGCAGAACTGTAAATATGCATTCAGGAGTATGCCTTGCAATTTCCATATTTAGCATCACACCCTTTGGTGGGTCTCTCAACCTCTAGAGGCAACCGCCAGTCTTGAGTGTGATTTGTCCCAGGGGCTGCTCCATGTGCTGAATAAACATGAAATTCATCCTCCTTCTGCTACAGTTGTAAAAGGGTCAAAGTAGGTATTCACAAGAACAGCAAATACACTTAGATCCAACACCTTTCTGAAAAGCAGGCCTTCCTGTAAAATTTTTTTTTCCTTAACCAGCTAAACGTTTTCTTCTATGCCAGCTGTAAATCACTGTGTCCGAGATTAAGCTTTGTTAAACATTTCCTTATTTTTTTTGTGAAAAAGCCCCCAAAACAAACCATTTCTGATGCAATGTTTAGTTGGGCAATGACATTCTGGTCATTTTCTGGAAACATCTATGATACTGATTATCTCTTCATTATTGATTAACTTAATGGGCATGGAGATTTAACAGGCAGGTGATATAAACAAGCATAAGATTCTGAGAAAGTCTGACACAATTCAAGTAGTGATGGTGTGATGATAACATCAGAGCTTCTCCAATATTACCGCCCATGTTTTTTTGTTTTTTTTTGCAGTCTGTAATGATCTGTCTTAAGTGTCCAAAGGATGACACAGTTGACAACAAGTGACAGGGTCTGGGGTTGCAATGTTCTATGTTCCATGAGGTACATGTATTATCTAGCTGACAAGCTATTGGAACCTAAACTACTGAAGAAATGATTTCTGGTTCTGGTAAAGTAGTTAACAATCACAACTGTAAATGTGGCTACTCCTGATTTAGCCCCTTATTTGGTCATTGTTTCCTGTTACTTGGACATTTGTGTTTGTAAACAACGTAGATGACAAGGTAGATCTAAGAATGATATCTGAATGCACAGGGAAGTTGCAGTAAAAGCAATCTAGCTGTGGTTATATGATATTCAGGATATCGTTTTTTTTTTTTTTGGTCAGGTCTCAAAGACTCAATTCACAGTAAAATATTCATTTTACTTTTCCAAAGCAAAATGAATGTACCTTCATTGGCATTTTTTCCATTATCAAATGAATCAAAATGCCCCCATATGTAATGATATCTATGAACAGACTGAGTTATCCACTTTTAAAAATTATCTGAACTTATGCCAAAGTAGGACCATTTTTTTCATCTGTTTACTGAAAACCATTCAAAAGAAATGACACAATTCCCCTTGTGCCATTTTTCTCTAATTGCGGATCTTTACTGCACCAGGAACGTAAGTAACCTTTTTAATTGTCATCTTTCAAGGCAAAAGTAGCCTCGCTTCTGCCTCACACCAATTAGGGAATAAAACGGGAATTTGTCTTAAGACCTACCCTCAGTGCATGCTCAATCTCCCCACTAAATCATTCAACAGCTCTGTGCTTCTCATTAGCCTGCTTAGCACAAACTTCCTAAAAAAAAGATCACATAAATCAGCCACAGAGAAACCAAATTATACCCATTTCTTGCAACTTCTTGGGGTTTTCTTTTACACTTAAAACATTTCCCTACCAAGGACTGTCCTAAACTAAATCAGGAGGTTTTGCTAAACTGGTAAAAAAAAAAAAAACAAAAAAAAAAACAATTGGGCTGTTTGTTCTGTGTTTGACATTTAGTATCTTAGGTGCGAGTTCATATGGGCTTCAGTCCAGTACATTTCCCTTTTCTAAAACTAAAATGACGTCAAAATTTGTCAGGCATTTTAAAAACATGTAGACTTTAAATAACAAGATAAAGATTTTCTCTACATCAGATTAACTAGGAAGTTGTGAAGCTCAAAGTTATTTAAGTTTCCAATGGAACAGAGAACTTGTCAAATCACTTTCTGTGTTCCGAGCCTTACAATTTTAGTCCTTTTAGAGTATCCCTTTAAAAGAGGGGTATATTCTGTTTAATATCTAACACTTTGCAAATGCTGCTCTTGCATTACTTAAAATGTCTTTCCAAAGGATATTTCTCTAATAACATAATACTTTGTGCCATCGCCCTGACAACAGGGCAAAGATGAGGGCATTTGGAGGTGTGACAGTGTGGGTGTGAGAGCACTATAACTGGGACAAGGTGGCCAGCCATGCCTCCTTCTGGAGCAAAGGAACCTCAGCGGGAGATCATAGGAGCCCACTAGGCAGACAGCACACCAGGGCCAGGAGATAAGGCAGCTCAAGAGGAGAGTGGAGGTGCACAGCTGTAGATTGGCGAAGCAAGCCGGGAAAAAAGTGGGTACAGGCTACAAGTGGCAGAGGCTGGTAATAGAGGCAGACTATGGAGGAGAGAAGGAGCACTGCAGAAGATCCTATAATACTCCTGAGGAAAGATCATTGGTGAACACAGGAGAGAGGCAATTGGACAGCAGTAGGACATTTTGAGAATTCTGCCAGTTAGAATGGACAGGGATAGGCTATGGCTTGCCAAGGCTGGCTTCTAGAGGCTAAGAGTGGTGGAGCAGGGGAGAAGGGTAGGACCAGGAAATAGTCCTTCTGGGGCTAATTTAAAATGGCTTTTCTAAAACCAACAACAACTGTAGAGTAAGGTCTGCCTTTGTATTTGCAAAATTTAAGTTAATATTTTGTCAGAGCCCTTTAGCGGGCAATGCCAGAGTCAGATCCCTTTAGCGGGACAGTCCCCGAGCCAGGGCCCTATATCGGGCCAGTCCCCAAGCCAGAGCTCTATAGTGAACCAGAAACCTCTTCTCCATAGTCAGCTCCTCTCAGTATCCTAGCTCCTCAATCAGACCCTCTTAATTCTCCCTCACCACAACCAGAACCTCTTAGTTCTCCCTCACCACAGTCATATCCTCTTAGTGAGCCCGCTCTGTGCCATCCAGAGACCCCTAAGCACGCTCTGTGTAATCCAGAGACCCCTAAGCATGCTCTGTGCCATCCAGAGACCTCAGAGTACGGTCTGTGCCCTCTAGAGACTCCTGAGCCACATGATGGATCATTCTTTGAAACCCCTCTGTGAGAGTTTCCCTCCAAGGCCCCTTAGCGGATGCCCCTTTACCTCCATGGCCCCTCAGTGGGCAGTCCTTGCCTACAAGGCCCCTTAATGGATGCTCCTTGCCTCCTAGGCACCTCAGTGGGAGCGTCTTGTCTCCTTGGCCCTTCTGTGAGTGCTCCTCTTTTCCTGACCCCACTGTGGGTGCTCCTAGTCTTCTAGGACCCTCCAGAGGCATCCTTTTCCATCTATAGTGCCTCATGGTGAATCTGCAGCACCTTCGTGGGTCTTCAGCTGCACCGCCTCTTTGTGGGTCTCAAGCTGCACTGCCCCTCGTGGGTCTCAAGCTGCACAGCCTCTTTGTGAGTCTCAAGCTGCGCAGCCTAATCGTGGGTCTTAAGCTGCGCCGCCTCTCCGTAGGCTCCTATGCCCTAGTCGGCAGTCCCCAAGGTTCCTTTGCTACAGTTGGTGGTCCCAAAGGCTCCTGTGTTGAAATCTGCGGTCCCCATGCCTCTTGCTGCTGAGGCCAGGGCCGGTTCTAGCTCTTTGGTTGCCCTAGGCGAGATTGAGTTTTGCGCCCCCCCCCCATAATTAACAAATTTAACACACATTAAACAAATATTAAATAAATCAATTTCAGAAATTACCAAATAACTATAACAAATAATAAATTTAAGAAATTCTTCAACCAAGGACTACATAAAAAAGTAATTAATAAACATTAAATTAAATTTTCTGTTCCAGTTCAATTAAATCATTTGAACATAAATAGAAATGAGATAAACAAAATTTTCCTCTAAATAAAATATATCAGGTATATTTACCCTGATTTCTGACATTGATTAGTGATTAAAGAAAGGATTAACCCTCTACAAACAAAAGTGCTTTTATGAATACCATTACAAAATTAAATGTTTGAAGTTCTTGTAGTTCTATCTATCAGTTGTTTCAGATATTTCAATTCACCTTCAAAATTGATGCAGCATTAAAATTTGACTCGTCTGGACTTCCTAATGGCAAATTCGTTGATGGTATCATCAAATGAGATTTTATTTGAGACCTCTTGGTTGATGCTCATCAGTGCAAGCCCATTTTGATGATTATTTGTACATCCCTTTTGAATACTCAATGCAGATAATCACTACAAAATATTTTATTTATATTAGTATCTTCTACCCATTCTCAAGCTAATAATATAGCACATAATTCTGCTGCATATATACTGAGAAAAACATGATGTCAACATACAAAAAAAATGTTTGAACTGTTAAAAGAAAAAACTTGTCCTACCATTCATCTAATCTCCAGGTGTTATGCCCAAAAGTGCATGCCTGCCGAAATATGCATCCCCAGTCAACAAAATCAAACGCGCATCTACACAGCACAGCGTTCACAGACCAGTGAGATGCATAAACAAACAAAAAAAAAAATAGAATACAGTTCAGTAAAATACAGTTTTGTTTTATGCCTCATTCTTGTAAGTTTAAAATGTTCCAATGCTCCTGAATGGACCATAGCTTTCTGACGCGCAGCGAACGCATCTCACTGGTCTGTGAACGCTGTGCTGTGTAGATGCGCGTTTGATTTTCCACTTAAGAGAAACCTTTGCAAACTCCAAACTCACGTCGGCTATCACGGTTTAGTGTTGTGTGTAAATAACAAGAGACCACAACAAATAAATCAGCCGTACCATGGTCAAAATCTTTGGATTTAATGTTGTTCAAAAAATCCGTACTTTTGTAAATTAATCTGCCAAATAACCACAACTTTTTTCCCACGAGAGGTATTTTTAAACGTTTTTATATCATTAATATAAGAACCTAAGCTCCATTGAACATATTTTAATCCGTTTTCCTCGTCGATATGCAGTTCAACAGAGCGAGGCGCGCTCCCGCGACTGGGGATGCATATTTCGGCAGGCATGCACTTTCGGGCATAACACCTGTTGACGTCCAATCTCCACTCATTGTCCGACTCGCTGTTGTTCGTCCGCTGCCTTCTCTTCATCTGAAACATCTGGGTCGAACATGTGAGGCTCCAGACACAAATATTCTTCCTCCGATACATCAGAATGGTCTCCTGGTAGGAATCACTCGGTTGAAGTCGAAATTTTGCTTTCAGATTTCTCGTTTTGGCTATCGCATTTAGTGCAGTAGATCGCCATGAACGCTCCCGTTCTGACGTCACGACTTCCGGGTTGGAGGGCGCTTGAAAAGTGATCAGAATCTTTTCCGATTTTCTCTTAAATGTGAAAAAATAAATAAAAAAACGGTGGTATATTTATTTGTTCATATTTTGCTATTTATATATACGTAAGGTTAAGTCAAACTGACGGACGCTTCATAACCGGTTTAATTCGCTTTTTTTTCTAATTCTATGATTAATGGGAAGTAAGCCTAAGGGCGACGCTAGAGGGCGCCCCCAACACATTTGTCGCCCTAGGCAATTGCCTATCTCGCCTATAGCAATCGCCGGCCCTGGCTGAGACGCTAGCCTCCAAGGTTCCTGTTGCTAAGACGTTGGCTTCCAAGGTTCCTGCTGCTGATATGCCAGCCTCCTGGCTGTCCTTCAGGTGTCTTTCCTCGCCACTGGCCTCACAGCCAGAATCTAGAAACTCTTTCTCTGCTGGTCTCCAGAGACTCTCCTTCACCACTTCGCCACAATAAAATTATTGTTTTTTAATAATAATTTATTTCTTGTTTATTACAGTTAAGTTAAAAAGAAAAAAGGTGCTTAATTTTTGTCAGCTTCAATGTGCTTGATTTTAATTTGAGAACTCAGTCGAAATTAGATTTATGGAAGAAAAAAAAAAGTTTATTTCAGCCCAGTTTCCACATGCCTAGTAAAATGGCTTTAGTTAAAATGAAACCCAACATCTGACGTTGTTCAGGACGTTGTTTATGGAAGGTGATGGTTAGCCGCTGAGATGCAGAGCTCACTTGGGATTGGACCAGTCAAATCTCGTCAGGCCCAGGATGACTAGATGAAACAACTGTTCAAGACCGATCTGCACAGGTTTGTTTTCAAAAGACAGCATGGCATGAGGCCTGGGAGACACAACCACCCATGGGTCCATTTATAAAAAAAATTGATTAAAGGGAGAAAAAAAGAAAAAAAGAGAGCAGTGTGGGGGATTGAGTAAGGAAACTATGACTTATTTAGTATGTTTACTTTTTACACTTCTCCTGGAGCACATATAAATAAAAAATGTACGTAGATTTAAAAAAAAAATCCCAAATGTAAAAACTAATTTATTTCAATTTAGAAATAACTATGGTTCACCTGCTTAATAGCCACACCCTGAGATGTTTCCTTTTTATAATAAAGTTCAAAAAGTTTTCAGTCGGAAGAAGGGTTAAGACAATTCCTTGTCTTCTCCTAGTTGCACATACATGCAAACCCATTTCATCAAGCTCAGCTAATGATGAAATGGGCTAAGAATTGCCAAGTGAGAAGTTAACATATGTCATCTGCCAAAAAATGGAAAGAAGGACCAAAATACAACTCAGTTTCCAGTTTTGCCTGCTTGTTAGCTAAAAGATCATATGTTTGCTTATGTTTTAGCGATTACTTAAAATTTTTATAATTTATTATAGCAGTTAAAAGTAAATTTAAAAAATGCCTCTTATTTCCCAGTATTAAGCCGAGGTTTAGACGATTGAGGTCTAGACTCGATTTCATTCTTTTCTTTTTAAGCCCTTCAGTAGTAGATTTGCTGCTATGTTTGAGATTCCTGTCCTGTGAAGAACTAGGAGAGAATACATCTTTCAGACATTATTCTATAATGCTACCTTCACACCACAAGCAGCAGGAGCAGCAAAAATGCATGTGCTGCTTTATTTTTAATGCTTGTACAAGTTTAGTTCTTAGACAAGGTTGAAGCATCTTTACTGCTGTAGCTGCTCGGTCAAAAAGTGGATCTGATGCACGTTGGGAGGAGCTACCTTGTCCTTTCTTTGCCTGTAACAATGTCAGTTATATTTGCTGTGATCAGTGGGTAAAAAGTAGTTTTAATATGTTTTTAAGTGAGAAAGTCCACCTGAAGACAGCATGTGTGCAGTTAGTTCATCCAGATAACGATCCTGCCTTCAAATATTATTTAGGTGTCGGAGCCACTTTGACCCGCGTACACCGGCGGTGTGCTGCCACTAGGAATCCCATTCAACAGCAGCCTCTGGCCCAGTCGCATCCTTGCGGTTTTCCGCTACTGTTCGCAGCGACTGGAAGGCGATTTTCACGTACTTAATCCAAACTGCAGGCACTAGAGTAATAAAATCAAACATATTTTGCCAGCAGATTAAGTTAATTTTAGGCATTAATAAACTTCTTCAGGAGAGCGATCATATTCAGATCCTCAGTGGCCCTTTGTCCATCTCCAGCAGTTAGCCTCCAGAGCCTAGTATTGGCCTGCCCTCGTCTCTTCCTGCTCTGTTTGCCCGGCAGGCTACACCGATGACACGCTGTCCTCCACACGGTAAGCATCAGCTTACACTACCCTGCCTTAGGACCTCTCTCTAGCCTGCAAACAAATCCGGTCTTCCACCGTTCTGCTTAACCCTCGATGGTTAGCCTCTAATTAGCCCGGGCGGCAAGCTGCCGCCTCTGCTGCTGCGTTTCCTTAGCCACAGAAGGTGGGACTCCTGGCCGGCTCGTCCAGTTTCTGAAGCTCTCTCAGCCGCTGTTCCTGCCAGAGATCAGGAATCATCTGTTGTCCAGTTATTTCGTTTCCTTCTGCTTCGGGCACTCTGACTAAAACAAACCATGGGCCGAGGGCAGGAGAAATATGTGAGTCCGTCGAGAAAAAAACAACAACAACCACCCATTTAAATCGGTCATCTTCATAATAACCACCAGTTTAGTTTACATGGGTACCACTGTAAGTCTCATTTACATGGGTAAATTTATAAATAGTATTTTATGATTCTGTGTAGGATTGTATATAGGTGTATAACTTGCCGCAGTCCCCTTCAAGCATAATGGCAATCTCTACAGTAATTCATTTGTCCGCTGTGTGCTGCCGTATTGCAAAAGATGTATCATTTGTATCATTAGTGAGGTTACTTGGAAACTTGAATGTTGAAAATCTAGGGTAAGCAGGTGCTTAGTACAATGTAAATGTGAAGATCATAAGTTAAATTGATTTTGACACCTACGCAAATTATTTTATTAAACTGATATTAGTAGATTTCCTATAGATTTTACAACAGATTAAATCTGATCACTTTTAAGGATTATATACATATTTATTGAATAGTCTCTTTTGTAAAAGAGACTATCCAAAGGTAAGAATGAGGTAAGGTAAGAAAAATTTAAACCAGCTACATATTTGTTATTAAACTGCATTGTAAAAATTCAGTAAAGGAATCCGTTTTACTTAAAACCAATGCTGACTTTTCATAGATAAAGGACAAAGAATCTGCAATTAACACCCATTCATCTCATTTGAATTTCTAATGGTCTATTCACATCACAACTTTTCTTTCACAGTCTATGCAACACTATCAAAAATAGCCTATTTGAATTGCAGAATAATAATAGCTGTTCCTTAAGAGACCAGTAAAAATAACCATTATCAGTGTCCACCATTAAGGGTCTTAATAAATACATACTAAAACTGGGCACTGATGCAAATTAAGGTTACACTGAGACTACTCTGAGGCAACTTTGTGATGCACCAGCTATTCATCACCCAGACTCGAGATGCACCATTTGCTGTCCTTAGCTTTTCCTAATAAAGTCTCCATATGTAAATGAGTCTGCCCTTTTTCTTTGACTCTTTCCTGTCTATGCTTATAACTGAATGCAAGAAATGGATAATTCCACATGGCAGAAATGTTACAGCACTATAAGTTCAGGGTCACATTGTACATATTTGTAATATTTATTTTAGGTGCAACCTTGATCTTAGAAACCTTTGCATTTAAAATTGCACCACATGCACTGAATGAAAATTCTTTAAAAAAGCATTCATTATTATTATGAAGCATGGTGCATTCATATTAATTCAATAAAAAAATTGAAATATACTCACAGTATACAGTATAAAAACTGGGTTCAGAAGAAAACATCCTAATGGAAATCATTCTTTTCTATTTCCTTCAAAGTTTTGTGTTTCTGATTCAAACTAGTCATTGACGAGGAAAAGTACTGTAAAAGTTTCTTTGAGTTATGTATTGGTGTGGTTGCTTAAATACCCCATCATGAGTGGAAAGTTTCAGATACAAAACAAGACAAAGAGAAAAAAACAAAATGAGAAAATCAGTCCGAATTGTTTTAGATCCAGTTCATAACGAATGTTTGGATCTTGGTACCATTTTTAGTTTTCAAGTTAGGAAGGTAAAACTTTAATGATCCAAATGTTTTTGTCATTTTATTTTCAGATTTTGTTATAGCCTTTGTCATCTTTCACTTAATGTTAAGATTTTTCACATTTAACTGCTGGTTCTGTAGTAGCAGTTTTATTGTCTTATATCAGAAATCAGAATCAGAATATATCCTACAACATGGACCTATACTTACTTAGCAACAAAACAGTACATCTTGAAGTTCAAGTATGAGTCTTAGTAATAATAAAGTCTCTAATGCTGGCTGGCTTGCCAAACAAGGAAGCAGTTGTACTGCGTTATGTAGTCCTGTTTCTGACCTTATGCTCACTTAGCAACACAGAGATTGCAACATGTAAACAGGGAGTCTGCAAGCTCGGAGTCACGTACGAATCTTGGCAAAAACAGGCTTCTTACTGGCTGACTCGCACGCAATCCGGTCACTAGCCAAGAACTTCCAGGAAATGTTATCAGAGCGTCCAGTCGTGCACGGGCATCCACACAGTGCGTTGTGGAGCCTATAAAAGGCCGCCCACAATGGATTGAAGGTGGGGGAAAACTACAGATGTGAGGACATAGCGCTGGATGTATGAAGTGTTTAAGACAGCTGTATGAATTCGGTTTTGTAAATAAATGTTTCCCCCTCCGGAGACAATGGAGTGAATCGTCAGCCTTCTTCCTATCATAAGAGAATTCTACCAATGAGCTTCCACAATTGGTGCATTTTGGCCGGATTGAATTGAATCAGGACCTCCCGGGTGAAAACAAGAAAAAACTAAGCAAAAGGAGAGGTAAGTTAAATTTACCCTCCTATTTATTAATTAGTATAGGCAGAAAGCTCTTACTGGCCACGGAATCAATGTAAACGATTCACCTTTCTGTCACCGGATGTGCTGCAGCATAAATTGGCATCTTGAGATAAATAGTAGCTGTCGAGAACTGGCTCGGATTTTTGTTTTTGGATGATTAATAGTAATCTGCTGAAGCGAGATTGCACCATAACTTTATAGAAATTGGTGGAAACTGGCGGTCACGGATTATAAGTGATGTATCATTATGAATGATGCAACTAATATGTATATCTCATTCTAGTGAGGAAATGAATTTCCTAGATTATGTCGCCGAGTTGCAGTTCGACTGAAGCCCGAAGGGCTGTTGTTGTGAGTCCAGAGGGACTGTATTGAGATCTCGTATGAAGTTGTTTATCTCCGGAGAAAGAAATAGCAGGGCAGCTTGGCTCTGTTTTGATGTTGTCAGACCGAAAAGTTGATAAAAGAGTTGGAAAGTGCATGCAAATTAGTTTAAATTGGCTGCTTGGGTCTATGAAGTTAAAGAATTCTGTGCACAACCGATTAATTGCCATGGCATGTAATGGTATGAATGTCTAAGGAGCTCCGTGTGATTCTGTATTAACGTGTGACTCTGTGTGATTCTGTATGTGTGTTTGAAATCTAAGTGTACACTAAAAACATCTGTTTAAATTCAAACCTCCTTCCAGAATCTGTAATCAGATCTGCTTAATCACTGTAATTTAATCAGACTGAAAACAGTGTAAAGTAAGATCTAGTCCCTACAAAATGTAGAGATGTTTAATAACCTCTCCTAAGTGTCCCAGAGGACATAAGAGGTCAAAATAACAGGAGGAAATAAAAGTCATTAAATAAGGAAACAAAACATAAAAAGTGAAAATAATTGCATAAATAAGTCTAAAACATAAAAGACTAAACAAAAGAAAGAAAGTGATCACTTTATATCTGCAAAAGACGTCTGCTTTCACTTCAATTGTAACTGCGTCACATTTTCTAATAGCTGAGCTGCATGAAAAATAGGTGTCCAGTCGTTTGTTCTAACAGAAAAGGCTTAATCGTGCCCAATGTTTAAACATACTTGGTCGAAAAGTTGTTAATTATTACAGAACAATTTGTTGCGTAAACAGTGGATATAAGAGAAGTTTCAAAATTTGTAAGACAACATCTAAAAGTTTCAAAACAAGTTTTTCTTAGCAAAAGCCTCCCCTGCATTCCAATTCCCCTCCCTTTTCCTCTCTCCTCCTATGAGCCTGTCTGTGTGTGCGCTGACACACACAGACACACGCTGGAAGCTTAAAAACGCCACGACGTTCTGTATCTGTTAAATAGGACTATATATTATTATAAACAAAACTATGTTAGAAGCCGGCATGTGTCTGTCTGTCTGTCTGTCTTTATGTTCTTTGTCTGTCTGTCTGTTCTATGTTGTTTGTTCAATGTATACATGTCTGTCTGGGGTATAAAATATTAGTTCTATTATGGTTCAGTATAAACAGATCAATAGTAGAATTAAACAGCAGATAATTAGATTACAGTTATGTTAAACCATATGGCAATAAACATAAAATCCCATGAAGAACTGGATTCTCTCTATGCATCCACGTCCGGACATATGATAAGAAAGGTATGCAGGAAACCTGTTGCTCAAAAAGTCGAATTTCTGCACGTTCTATTTGGATGCGTTTTGAGTAATTCAGTAATGAGTGGGACCAAAGTCATCGGAAAATACTACAAGACAAACAATGACAAAACTTTCGAAAAAGAAAATACAAATAATGTGCACAAGAAATAGGATCTGGTCTAGACATTTTCTATTATAAAGTGTTTGGTTTTAGTTATATTTTGTTTATGTTGTTTTGCAAATGCTATCGATGTTGCTGTGATTTCTGGAGGTGAACCTTGAGAGGAGCTGAAATTATTGATTTAAAGTGTTGATCCTCTTTTTCAAATGTTTATAAAAAGTGAAAAACTATGGTCGATTTTATAAGAAATATATTGAGTAATACATTTACATCTTACTATGTCTTAAAATTAACATGTTAAAGGTAGAAAATCGATTTGTACTAAAAGTTCTGTAAACCCCCCCTCCCTCCTCCCACCCACCCAGTAAGGTCCAAAAATGGTTCTGAATTCTGTCCCGAGGCAAACGGAAACGCAACACACACACATTTTCTACACACAGCTGCTTGTTTTCACTGAGAGACAGAAGGAGAAGCACAGTTTCCAGAGTGCACACAGGGGCGATCAAAATAGAATTAGGGCCCGAGGGTTTAGAAGCATTTTTAACTGAAAACAATGTACAGATCGTTACAATAGAATGATATTGTGTACGGCATGTAAAGGGACTGATTCTGCAGCTTATATTTGATTATGATAAACCCCAGATGATTAGACAAATCCTTCCTTTGCACATAGATGACAGAATTAGATTACTCCTGAGTTATGTTGATCTTACTGTAGCAAAGTGAATAAGTGAAACACTAATTATTAACAATACTTAAAGGTGAATTTTCAAAAAGAGCAAGTTGCATTTATGCTAAGGATTTTTTTTAATGTAATTAACTTTTGATGAAACTTGATAGAACAAATACAACTCAACAATTATTAGGGGTAAGAGATAAATAAAATGAAGTCCTTTTAACACCTTGAAGCAAAAGCTGGAAAGTGGTTTTGCTATGGGAAAATTATGATTTATAAATTGTTTTTTCATAAAACAATTAACAAGGCAGAATATTTACATGGAGAATTTAATTAAACCTAAAACAGTATTGTGCTTGTCTTAAACATAAAATGTCATAAAAAACATGCATTATTATTTACAATTCAATTCAATTCAATTCAGTTTATTTATATAGCGCCAAATTCACAACACATGTCATCTCAAGGCACTTTACAGAGTAATGAAAATGGTATGTAGACACAGGAGTTAGATGAGTTTGGCTGAAAGGTTAGGATACGGTGCCCTGAGCCCAGGGGGGCTCGGAGCTGCATGAGAGTCGTCCAGACTTGTGACCAGCTGATCACTAAATGCCGAGGTGTGCCTGTTGAACTGAAGCCGTGCAGCCGAGACCGAATGAGGCGGAGACTGGTGGAATCACGGTCATCTAGCCGAAGCGGCTCGAGCAAAGAACACTGGCAGAACTAGAAAGTGCTGCAGCTGACATGAAAAGATTGGAGGGAAGTGCTGGCCTTGTGGTTGGGGCATAGAGCTTGGAATCCTGCGGTTGCGGGTTCGAAACCCTTGTCCACAGACTGCCACTCTGGGTCTCTGAGCAAGACCCTTAACCCTGATTGCTCTCTGGTGCCCAACGATGGCAGCCACTGCTGAGATCAATAAAACTTCAATTAATTATTAAGCTCGGCCAAAATAGGAGATGTTTCTGTCGCTGGTTGCTGGACGTGAAGAAGCTGCAAAAAGCCAAACACATCAGATACTCAAATTAACACAGCTTTATGGTCAGAGTAAGTGAATTATGGTTTATTTATGTGCAACAGCAGAGATCAGCAAAACATTGACATTTACATGGTGTCTAAAATAATTTCTATTCTGTCTTACAAAACAACATATAGGTTTAACTGTACTTCTAATTCTAAAGCATCTATTGCAAACTAAATACAATCAAAATTTGTAATCAACGCCTTAGAGCTGTTGTGATTATCTTAATATAAACTTGCATTCCAAATCTTTGAATGTCATGATTTTCTTTATAGCAAAACTATTTTGTAACATCATAATGCATTACGTTCTGGTTCAGATACTTTCTAAAGCAAACGCTTAACAAAATATGGTCAGTATTTAATATAGAGTGATGTGAAGTTTGCTGAGCACATTATGAGACTTAGAACCAGCATGAGGAAGAATATCTCATATCACATTTAGCAGAGACATTTTAGGACTTAGAGAAAACATGCTGATCAGTTCATGCAATTAGAATTAAGTAACACTGAGATTTAGATAAGTTAATAACATTAGAGTAAGATTTTGTCCTTTCTTTTCTTTTCCTTTTTTCTGTTCATCTTAGAACAACATGTTTCCAGCTTTGGGGGACAGAACTCACACTGACATTCTGTGTAAACCTGCTGATGTTTACTTTACAAAGACTGAATTAATATTGGGAAAACTAAAAGCAGTAATTAATAAGCTTCAAAATGTTTAGAATATGTTACTTATTGCCACTATGTAAATCATTACAACGGTTACATCCTGAATCCTATGGGATGCTGTTTGAACCTTTATTTTACTTTTAGTTTGTTTTTTTTACAGTTAAGTTGAAAAACTACCAGCTATGATTTGTAAAGATTCAGCCAACAGTGAATCTACAGATGTTATTTCAAATATTAGAAATCAGTTTTCTTCATTATGACTACAGGTGCTGGTCATAAAATTAGAATATCATGAAAAAGTAGATTGATTTCAGTAATTCCATTTAAAAAGTGAAACTTGTATATTATATTCATACATTACATACAAACTCATATATTTCAGATGTTTATTTTGTTTAATTTTGATGATTACAAATGACAACAAATGAAAATCTCAAATTCATCATATCAGAAAATTAGAATATTGTGAAAAGGTTCAAAATTGATGGCCCCTGGTGCCACACTCTAATCAGCTAATTAACTCAAACCACCTGCAAAAGCCTTTAAATGGTCTTTCAGTCTAGTTCTATAGGCTACACAATCATGGGGAAGACTGCTGACTTGACAGTTGTCCAAAAGACGACCATCGACACCTTGCACAAGGAGGGCAAGACACAAAAGGTCATCGCTAAAGAGGCTGGCTGTTCACAGAGCTCAGTGTCCAAGCACATTAATAGAGAGGCGAAGGGAAGGAAAAGATGTGGTCGAAAAAAGTGTACAAGCAAGAGAGATAACCGCACCCTGGAGAGGATTGTGAAACAAAACCCCTTCAAAAATGTGGGGGAGATTCACAAAGAGTGGACTGCAGCTGGAGTGAGTGCTTCAAGAACCACCACACACAGACGTATGAAAGACATGGGTTTCTGCTGTCGCATTCCTTGTGTCAAGCCACTCTTGAACCACAGACAGCGTCAGAAGCGTCTAAAGAGAAACAGGACTGGACTGCTGGTGAGTGGTCCAAAGTCATGTTCTCTGATGAAAGTAAATTTTGCATTTCCTTTGGAAATCAAGGTCCCAGAGTCTGGAGGAAAAGAAGAGAGGCACTTCATCCACGTTGCTTGAAGTCCAGTGTAAAGTTTCCACAGTCAGTGATGGTTTGGGGTGCCATGTCATCTGCTGGTGTTGGTCCATTGTGTTTTCTGAGGTCCAGGGTCAACGCAGCCACATACCAGGAATTTTTAGAGCACTTCATGCTTCCTGCAGCTGACCAACTTTTTGGAGATGCAGATTTCATTTTCCAACAGGACTTGGCACCTGCACACAGTGCCAAAGCTACCAGTACCTGGTTGAAGGACCATGGTATCCCTGTTCTTAATTGGCCAGCAAACTCTCCTGACCTTAACCCCATAGAAAATCTATGGGGTATTGTGAAGAAGAAGATGCAATACACCAGACCCAACAATTCAGAAGAGCTAAAAGCCACTATTAGAGCAACCTGGGCTATCATAACACCTGAGCAGTGCCACAGACTGATCGACTCCATGCCACGCCGCATTGCTGCAGTAATACAGGCCAAAGGAGGCCCAACTAAATACTGAGTGCTGTACATGCTCATACTTTTCATGTTCATACTTTTCAGTTGGCCAACATTTCTATAAATCCTTTGTTTTTATTGGTCTTCAGTAATATTCTAATTTTCTGATATGATGAATTTGAGATTTTCATTTGTTGTCATTTGTAATCATCAAAATTTAACAAAATAAACATCTGAAATATATGAGTTTGTATGTAATGTATGAATATAATATACAAGTTTCACTTTTTAAATGGAATTACTGAAATCAATCTACTTTTTCATGATATTCTAATTTTATGACCAGCACCTGTATATTCTCTGTTTAAGGTTGATAAACATGATGTATTAATTGATCAAATGTTTGAATGGAAAAGATCAAACATTTCCAGACCAGTTTTATTTCAGTACAAAGGCTCAGCCTCCTTAATGCAGGACACAATGTGGACCAGGTTTTAATCGCACATTCTGCATTAACAACGTACTAATTATTCTGCTTTAAGTTTCTCTTCACAGACGCTGCTAAACCTGAAACCTTTTCTGAAGGAAGACTCACGGTTTGTGCCAAATGTCATAGTAAGGTAGGAAAACTATTAATGGATATTACATAGAGCTCAGCTGCTAATACTTTGGAATTGTTCCCAAATTCAGTGATTTAAAACAAACAGTCTATAGTATTAAGAACTAAATCAGAAGATAGAGACATGTGAAAATTATGTGACTATGTTAGAAAAGGTCATGATTCAAATTAATTAAATAGAAACATTCAATAAGAATCTCCTAGTGATTATCTAGGCACAAAGTACAATGTAAGATTAACATGTGTACCTGTAAACTATATGGAATATAAATATTAGAGAATGCAAAAGAAGCTGCTAAACGTAAATACATCAGGAAACTTAAATTAAGACTGTCTACAACATAAAATAAAAAAAATAAAATAAATCAGCAGGAGCCTATGCAGTATTTAATGACAATAAATTTCCATAAATTAAAGATTCTATGAATCCTTAAATAATGCACTAGATGTACCTCTGTAAAAACTTTAAGTAAAACTAAGAAATCAGCATTCAGACTAGTTTCACAATAATAATCCAGGATGTTTATTGAAGTGAGATATTTTCTCTCCCCAGCATCAGGACTAGCTGTTTACTCAGGAAACTAACATAATAATGCTTGAAACAGAACAAAGGAGCAGATCTGGTTCAAGAAGTGAAGAACCGAGTATATTAATAGATGTAAGAGGTTAGTTATGCTTTAGATTACATGAGATGATTCTACGTGAAGCGTAGAATGAAAACTGTTTACTGCACTAAAGATTAATATAGAGACAGATCAGAATCCTAAGTGCAGATGACAAAAGACCTAAAATAGATTATAGGCTAAAACAGACTAAATACAGTTCTAGCTCAAAGCCGAATAAAGTATGTTAATACTTACTCAAATATCTTTGTGTTTCGAAAGACTTTTTTTCTGTCCGTCTCTCTCTCTTGCTTGTTCCATAGAGACAGGAAAAAGTCACTCTGCATTCCAGTCTGATTAAGCAACTTCTGTGCGCCGTTGCACACACTCATTCTAAGCCCACAGGAAAACAACCTTTTATTTTTTCTAGCTGGCAAAGAACCACAGGAATGATTAAGGTTAAAGTGGACACACTAACTTGTTTATGAATATCCAAGACGAAACGTTCAATCTTAAAAAGGTTATATTCCTAGTTATCTGCACCGAGCCAACTAATATTTACCAGAATAAACATTATAAATAAGTAAAAGTAAAAATGCATCTCTGCAGAGTTTGCAAGATCAAGGATTAGTTTCATTTAGAAATCAGACTTTACACAAATGAGATGAAAAGTTAAACATAATGTCCGTCTCCAATATGTAACGCAGATTGTCACACATGTTCTTAATACATTTCTAACAGTAAAACACTGAATAAAAACAGGCTTTACAACTGGAAAAGCACCTTAAGATTTGAATTCAGGAATATTATGTAAGTGTGAGATTATGTGATTCAAGTGCATAAACTGTCCAATAAATCCTAGATCTAGATGTCTTTACAAATGTTGTTATAAAGCACAGAAAGTCAGAATGCAGATTGTATTTAAAATAATGTAGGATGGCACTCAACTTGCTTCCAGAGGAAAAAGGATTTTTGCTTATATTCTCATTATTACTATACTGCTAAAGTTGTTACTACTTTTACTACTCTTGTGCATGAAAACCCTGGTTAATAAAATTGGAACAGACGGCTAAGATAATAAGAGAAAATATTTTCAGTGTTTAAATTTTTTTAGAAGCACGGATCACCAAATTGCCCCGAGATGATGCGTCCACCCTGTGACAAAATGGCTGAGCCTTGGTACACTATGGAGCCTGAGAAGAACACCTGAGAGCTGAGAGCGGTTTGACTATATTATTTCTTGTCTTTTCTTTCATAATCTAATTCCCATGTAAGAGGAACCTGTTTAAGGGCCGCATTGTAAATTCAAACTATTATTTTACTCATGTTGTTCTTCTTTCCTTGTGTCATTAACATATAATTGGGGATTGATGCACTTCGAGGAAAAGGACCCAGGAACTCTGTGATGAGAAGGACCTTACAGAGGAATAGAAAAGGTGATGAAGTTCCATTGTATTTATCTCACACTTAGCTGTGTTAACAAGTATTTAAATTACAAGATTCCTGAAAGTATTGTGGAGCATTTTTAAGCTGTAACACCGATTGCACAGTAGGATTGGACTGCCATTTTCTTTGAGTAAAGTTTTCTCCTGTTTTTGTTATCTTAGGAAGGTAAGATGATTGTAATTTATTTCATGTTTCTTTACACAGGTAAGATGATTCCTAAAAAAGATAGACTATTTTATTTGTTGTTTTGGCCTGAGGTCCAATCTGAAGTCCTACAATCGTGTTACATGATTTATTTCATTATTATCAGAAAGGTTAATTCTCTGAGATTTAAATTTTACAGATTATTGGAGGATATTTGGAAATATTAATTGCAGATAAGGGAGAAGATACACCAAGAGACAATGGGACTTTACTGCAACAATCAAAAGTTCTCTTATTTTAATTTGAACATTAATTACAGAAACTGGACTCATGAAGAACAGGATGTGTTACATCTCTAGATTTAGTTTCAAGATACTGGTCAGTTTTTTCTTTCCTCTCAGGGTCACATCTGATAGTGAGATTTAAGGACACTGGGAAAAGGACTGCCCTTACTCTGGATCAGCATAAGCCATGGACACATGAACGATATGCGAGGCCCAGGGGACCACGACAACCAAGGAGCAGACAGACTGAACTCAAGTGTTAAGGGAGGTACATCAAAGAGTAATGAAAGGACAAGAGGACCAGCGAACTCTAGCTACTCGTCGAAAGAATGCAACACCAAGGAGCGATCAGCAGATGGACGACCGAGAGGACCAGATGTGATGAAAGCATCACAGGGGGGAATGGGATGCCTCTCCAAGTGAATTAGATAAGTCAAACACTATGTACTACAATAGGATTGGAATAATATGAATAATATTTTCTATGATTAGTTGATATTTGCTGATAAGAACACTAATTGTGGTTTTTCTGTCTTACTCATTTTGAGGGGATGGATTGTAAAGACCGGTGACCCCAGGCATAAGACTGCAAACCTTCAACTTCCGCCTGCAAAATACTAAAGGCGGGAACCACTGATCCTGTGTTCATGCCTTTAAAAGCCAAGGACAGAGCCCTGAAGTGAAAGAACTATATTTTTGATTTTTTATCAGGAAAGAAGACAACACAATTATTGATTATTCTTGTATTCTGTAAATATAAACCTGATGATTGTAACATGCCATTGCTTTGCATTATAACCTGTATTACTGTTTTATTATTTCACATTGTGAACCATCCATAGCAGGCTGTTTAGAGGAGTACTGACTGACTGACTTCTGACTGACTTTTATTATTAATTATGATACTTAGTAATGGTTTCATTTAAAGGTTTGTATCCCCCAACTTCCATCCATATCAGGCTGTGTCCGTAACGTTAATATTTCGTTTTTTCACTTAAACTTCACACACCTGTAAGTGCACTTATTCGCTTAGTATTCACACCATCATGTAACATCACAAAATATTTCATCTGCAATGAACTACAGGGGGGAATGTAGTAGCAGTTTTATTGTCTTATATCAGAATCAGAATATATCCTACAACATGGACCTATACTTACTTAGCAACAAAACAGTACATCTTGAAGTTCAAGTATGAGTCTTAGCAATAATAAAGTCTCTAATGCTGGCTGGCTTGCCAAACAAGGAAGCAGTTGTACTGCATTATGCAGTCCTGTTTCTGACCTTATGCCTACTTAGCAACACAGAGATTGCAACATGAAAACAGGATGTTTACAAGCTGGAAGTCACAAGTCTTTGCAAAACAGGGTCGTTAAGGCCCACGCGCATGCAATCGGGTCACAGGACAAGAACTTCCAGAAGGTTCTTCAGAGCGTCCAGTCGTGCGCGTGCATCCACACAGTGCGTTGTGGAGCCTATAAAAGGCCGCCCTCAATGGATTGAAGGTGGGGGAAAACTACAGATGTGAGGACATAGCGCTGGATGTATGAAGTGTTTAAGACAGCTGTATGAATTCGGTTTTGTAAATAAATGTTTCCCCCCTCCGGAGACAATGGAGTGAATCGTCAGCCTTCTTCCTATCATAAGAGAATTCTACCAATGAGCTTCCACAGTTCAATACTTCTCTGAACAATTCAGCAAAAGACGAGGCATCTACTAAAAATATGTTTCGTTGGTTTTTATTTCACTTCTTTTTTTTTTTTTTTTCAATTCTAAATCAAAACAGTTAAAGACAGTAGTAGCAATTTAAACATTTCAAAACGTTCCTTTATGGGCCCTTGGCTGGTCCCCTACATCATAATTTGTGGACATTAAGATCTAAAGAGAAGCATCATCTCCTGGTCAGACCCTGTAATTCAGCAAAAATCCCCTCCAACTTCCAGCCACTCCAGGGTGTGTGAAGTGTTTCGGGCAATATTATCCGCTCATATTCAGCCAAATGCTTCAGAACTCATTGGACGGCGCTTCACAGTGCAGATGGACAATGACCCAAAGCATACTGCGAAAGCAACCAAAGAGTTTTGTAAGGGAAAGAAGTGGAATGTTATGCAATGGCCAAGTCAATCACCTGACCTGAATCCAATTGAGCATGCATTTCACTTGCTGAAGACAAAACTGAAGGGAAAATGCCCCAAGAACAAGCAGGACCTGAAGACCGTTGCAGTAGAGGCCTGGCAGAGCATCACCAGGGATGAAACCCAGCGTCTGGTGATGTCTATGCCTTCCAGACTTCAGGCTGTAATTGACTGCAAAGGATTTGCAACCAAGTATTAAAAAGTGAAAGTTTGATTTATGATTATTAATCTGTCCCATTACTTTTGGTCCCTTAAAAAGTGGCAGGCACATATACATACTGTTGTAATTCCTACACTGTTCATCTGATTTGGATGTAAATACCCTCAAATTAAAGCTGAAAGTCTGCAGATAAAGCACATCTTTTTTGTTTTATTTAAAATCCATTGTGGTTTAGTATAGAGCCAAAAAGTTTAGAATTGTGTTGATGTCCCAATATTTATGGACCTGACTGTATATATGCCATCGTTAACAATAAAGATATTGTACACTGCATTGAAAGGGTATTCACATCGCATATTTTAGAAAAATCACATATTTTTGGAGATTTATTTTCTGGGTAATACTTTGTACAGCCCCCTTTATCTCCACGTTCAATCGCAAAAATGTTGATGTAGGTATCACCAACAATGTTGCATAATATGAAAGTTCCAATGGTCTTTCAGATCTACATGTTTAAAATTACCTAAAGCACAGCAAATATTTTCCAAACGTATTAGTAAAAATGGAAGACATTATTTGTAGTGCTCTTTTAAATGTTCAACCATTGCTTCACAAGGAAAACAAAACTTTTCTTCTGAGAGTATTTTTTTTTCTTGAGGTGGTTTCACTTTTGTATTTCAGTTAATTATTTACACCAGTGGGACATTGTTCAGTAAACTTTAAATAACTTCAGTAGCTCGTGAAAAACACATTGAGATCAGTTTAAAATCCCCAAAATATTTCTGATGGATATTTTATATAAAGGAGGCCTTTTATTTAATAGGACAATAGTAGAATCTAAAAGCTTGGACAAGAATGCAGACCAAGTATGTAAAGAATACCTTAATGGTTGTTTACACATGCATTCATGCATTGGTTTGGGATTCCTTGGAGAATTATTTTGAGGTAAAAATTTTAACATACACTATATTGCCAAAAGTATTTGCTCACCCATCCAAATTATTGGAATCAGGTGTTCCAATCACTTCCATGGCCACAGGTGTATAAATTCAAGCACCTAGGCATGCAGACTGTTTTTACAAACATTTGTGAAAGAATGGGTCGCTCTCAGGAGCTCAGTGAATTCCAGCGTGGAACTGTGATAGGATGCCACCTGTGCAACAAATCCAGTCGTGAAATTTCCTCGCTCCTAAATATTCCACAGTCAACTGTCAGCTGTATTATAAGAAAATGGAAGTGTTTGGGAACGACAGCAACTCAGCCACGAAGAGGTAGGCCACGTAAACTGACGGAGCGGGGTCAGCGGATGCTGATGCGCATAGTGCGAAGAGGTCGCCAACTTTCTGCAGAGTCAATCACTACAGACCTCCAAACTTCATGTGGCCTTCAGATTAGCTCAAGAACAGTGCGCAGAGAGCTTCATGGAATGGGTTTCCATGGTCGAGCAGCTGCATCCAAGCCATACATCACCAAGTGCAATGCAAAGCGTCGGATGCGGTGGTGTAAAGCACGCCGCCACTGGACTCTAGAGCAGTGGAGACGCGTTCTCTGGAGTGACGAATCGCGCTTCTCCATCTGGCAATCTGATGGACGGGTCTGGGTTTGGCGGTTGCCAGGAGAACGGTACTTGTCTGACTGCATTGTGCCAAGTGTAAAGTTTGGTGGAGGGGGGATTATGGTGTGAGGTTGTTTTTCAGGAGCTGGGCTTGGCCCCTTAGTTCCAGTGAAAGGAACTCTGAATGCTTCAGCATACCAAGACATTTTGGACAATTTCATGCTCCCAACTTTGTGGGAACAGTTTGGAGCTGGCCCCTTCCTCTTCCAACATGACTGTGCACCAGTGCACAAAGCAAGGTCCATAAAGACATGGATGACAGAGTCTGGTGTGGATGAACTTGACTGGCCTGCACAGAGTCCTGACCTCAACCCGATAGAACACCTTTGGGATGAATTAGAGCGGAGACTGAGAGCCAGGCCTTCTCGTCCAACATCAGTGTGCGACCTCACAAATGCGCTTCTGGAAGAATGGTCAAAAATTCCCATAAACACACTCCTAAACCTTGTGGACAGCCTTCCCAGAAGAGTTGAAGCTGTTCTAGCTGCAAAGGGTGGACCGACGTCATATTGAACCCTATGGATTAGGAACGGGATGTCACTTAAGCTCATATGTGAGTCAAGGCAGGTGAGCAAATACTTTTGGCAATATAGTGTATATTGTATTAAGCATTTCACAGAGAAAGGGTAAACTAAGGAAAAGTACAGTTACATTATCTTACATACTTTATAATGATAGAAGGAACTCTAGTTGATGGTTTTTACTCATCCCAAAGTGGTAAAAAAGTAAAATAGTTTTTGATGAAGAGGGAACTGAACAGTTGGATAACATATTGCCAGACAGCAGCCATTAGCTGAGAGCTGCAAAAGCACAACAGGGGAAAACTCAGAGAGATAAAGCTGCAACAAAGAAAGACAGGGGTAAGAGAGAGTGAGGGTTGGAGGCAGAGATTTGAAAAGGGGCGAAAGCAGAGTGGAGTGTGGAGACTGATTGCCGTTGATCTTCACAATAAACAGGGCCGACAAGCGGTAAGAGCGCCTATGCTCCGACACTAATTGCCCGTGAAAGGTGACCCGCGGTGAGGCGGAGGCGCTCAGCTCCGATCGTTCTCGCTGCACGACGTCCGCTCTGATAACACGCGACACCAGACAGCCAAGCCGTCACGATGGCCACCAGCCCCACCATCTCAGCAGCTGGAACCCATCCACTGAAGGAGACAGATAGAGGGGGTGAAGGATGCTGGAAGTAAGGAAGACAAGGATAAGGACTCAGAGGACTGAAAGAGTGAAATAAGAGGAAAAAAAGAGACCAACTGGGATAGAAATCTCAAGAGATGGAAAAGAATAAGAACATGTGAGGCACTAAGCCTGAGATTTGTATATTAGTAAAGAAGAAAGTAAATACTGCCTGGTAGACATACAATTGGTTGCACTCTAGATTCCATGCTTGCAGTATCAGCAAAAGAGTAAAAGAGTGGAATGATTAAATAACATCTAACAAATACTTCTGTGGTAACTGAGTTAAATCAACATCATGCCTTAAACTTGGAGCAGACTTTGGGTAAATGAAAGGGCTTTTAGAAAGTGACTATTTTAACTTTAAAGAACAACTCACCTTATATCGGTAACATGAAGAGGAGGATTTCTCTCCCTCATCTTCACAGTGGAAATTAAGGGTGGGTTCTCCGGGGAGGCCAGTGGCCCTGAGCCGAATCGTTTGAGCAGCTGGCTCTAGAGATTCCCAAGGCCACTGGTGAGGCTTAGCCTCCAAAGGCATCCAAGCATAGAATGGGGACATATTCTGAGTTGTATGTTAGTGTCAGCATTTTAGATGATAGATTATGTGTAGATTAGAATAAACTATAAAAACTAAGATCTGTATCTGGACTTGCCACAACTCGCCATGGAGGTAAGTAGAGAGAGTCGATTTTTATATCTCAAAGGACAGAGCTATTCTTTGAAGTTTGTCTGGATAATGTGAAATGACACTGACTGAAAATCAGATGCAGTACAACCGTACCTAAACCTGAGGAGGGCACAAAACAAACGGTTTTTGACACAAGAAAAAAATGCAACAAACATGAATCAAATTGTCAAAATCCAGTTTATTTACAGGAAAAGTTGATTTTGGGGTTAGCTGACTGACAGATGATTGCTTGCCATACATATTATTTTAATAAAATATATAAAAAAAAATATCTAGATTTAGAGCTTTTTGCCCTTTTAAGTCACAACTAATTACATGTTTCAATGTCAAATGAGAGATAACTATTTCTGCAATTTCAGCTTTTAAAATACTGAATATTTCTTATCTTCTTATACTTAATATTGCTATTGGTATAAATTATTAATTAAATTGATTGACTAACCTACATAGGATAAAACTGAAAATATTTGCAATGTGTAGCACAAGAGCTGGAATGTATGCTTCAGATAAAAGCAGTGTTGCTACCTCATTACTTAAAAAATGACTATTGGGTGTTTTAATAGTAAAAAAGGTAATTTCATAACTTTAGTATTCTTTTTCCTGGTCTTTTAAATGCAAGAATAAATATAAAGAAGACAACATTGACTTAGTATGTTTCTTTTAGTTCTCAGTTAGTTTTTAAAAACAAGGTTTGTTTTTTGAGCTGTGTAAATTAAGAAGCCTACTACAATAATGTAGTCATTGAAAGCTTTCCACATGTGCAATTAATGTGTGCTCTGGATACAGCACAATCAATATGCCTTCTTCTAACTGTGGTGAGAAACTCATAAATGGAGACTGGGCCAACAATGAGTGATTTGTGAATTGCATGGGAGCCCACTGTAACACCAAAGAGTAACTGCTCCTTACAAAGAGTAAAACCCTTAGTGCATCTCTCTATTTGAGAAAAAAAGAGCTTATTAAACCTCAAGTGCATCCTTGTGGCTGAATCATTTCTGTGTAAAAAAGCAAGTCTCAAAGGTTTGCTTCTTACATTAGCAGGGAGCTAAAAACTGTGTCTGACGGTAGCAAAAACAAAACTAAGGACTAGTCCTCACCAAGGCAAATATACTCTCTGAAATGGTTTAGAGTGTACACGGCACCAACAGAGACTGTAGTTTATATGCCAATCTTTTGGTGACAATGCCAAAGAATGGCACCAAAACTGTTGATAAAAACACTGGTAATGCGCAGACAGCTTATGCAAGGAAAACACAGCAACACATTGGCAAATAGATGCATGTGGATTACAGAGGGGGACAGAGCTACAACATATTCACTTAAAAAAAAATATACGGCTCACATGTACACACCAAACACGAAAAATTACCTTTGTGGTTACAGCTAATCTGGACTCTGTGTGGAAGTGTGCAGTGCTCAGAAATATAAAGTAAACACTCAAATAAAACATTCTGGATCTGAATGAAGGACATATTCTCATTAAATCCTTTCTTCTGTAACAATGTGCTGTCAACAAAATCACACAAAAATAGGCAATTGGAGATCAAAGCTATTAACCAATGGAAGCCTGGATCTGGAGTCACACACAAAATTAAGTGGAAAAACACACTGATCCTACTTTAATGTAATGTCTTTAAAAACAAAATGGTCAAAATGAGGCTCAGTGTTGTGTGTGGCCTCCAGATGCCTGTATGACACAAGGGAACATCTACTTCTTATGCTTGCAAACTTATTGATTAAAAAAAAAGTAATGGAGCATTATTAGATTTGACTGGTGTTAATGTAACTGTAATTTCTCATATTTTTGTTCTTAGTTGATGACCATGTATTCATCTGCTTTCGCAAAAAAATTAAAACTATCTGCTGAAATGTTTATGTTTTATTGACATAAGATATTCATAATATCTATAACAGATGCACCGATCAAATACTTGGAATTAGCTGGATTTGATATTGGTGATTTAGTATCAGAGCTCCAATCCAGGTCACTTTACATAGAATTGTTATTTATTTCTTTATGTTGCTTATTTGTTTATAAAGTACATTTATATGTGTGTCAATTAATTACCTTTTTTAAACAATGTTTATGTCAAGGCTAAAGCCTTCACTCACATGGCAAGATTGAATGGCAACTTGAATCAGATATCAGTTTATACACTTAGCCCAGGTTTAAGTATTGGATTTGAAAAAACTGAATAGGTTCAACTCTAATATAAACAGTGTGTTTATACATCAGTGTCACAAGTACATAGAACAACTAACACATTTTTAAAATAGGGTAATGGTGAAAACAAGTATTTGCATTTTACTTTATTATTGCCATATATGGACATTGCAAATAACAAATGGTAGTGACTTTAGGGAGTTGTTTGATTTTATTTTAACTATAGTAGCAATAGTAAATACATTTGTAAAACAAAATAACAGTGTAAGAATACTCCGTTTCCTAATATTCTGATACATGTTGTAGTACTACAAAATAAAGTGAAACTATAGTAACTTTTGCCCAGATGGTTATACTGTATGAATCTTACATTGGCCCAGCAAACTCCTAGAGCAACAACTAAGAGTAAAACAAGAAAACTGTGTTATAAGATTGAAAGATTAAAATGTGTTTCTACCATAGCTTGGTCTGAGTTATCAAAATCAATGTTTTACTAAGAAGGATCAATATGGTTACTGCAGCCTGAAAATACAACTGCAAATATTACTTCTTCTGCATTTGAAGCTCTACACAACAAAACAAACATATACTTCTATTAATGTGCTTAGATTAGATGGCACTTTTAAAACAATAACTGTTGTTGGTGTGCCTGTTTCTGCATATGCTCCACACAGTAAACTTTATAGGAACTCTTTCCCAAATCCTGATTTACCACTTAGGTACATAGATAAAGCATTTAATAAAAGTAAATGCAGACTTTTACTGAAGACACTTCAGGATCTTCATTTAATCTTGTTTGTTTCCAAACGCAGTGAAACACTGATAAAGTGGTCAGAGGTACATTTAAAGTCAAATGCAAGAAAAACAGTAATAAAAAGACATTAGAGTTATTAGTGATCGAATGTGGAACTTGTCGCAGTGAGATTTAAAAGCGAAGAAAAGGCTATACTGCTGCCATGCAGAGAAATAAAATGGCTGGCTGGAGTTTTGCCACAGCTGACAGCTCTCCAATAAGCAGATTGTGTGAGAAGCTGCAGGCCTCCTCCTAGTGCACAACTCATCCTGCTCCTTCCATAGTACATAGACGTTGCCCTGATTTCTTCAACTATCCTTTGTTTTTTTACCATTTCATTTACTATGATTGTCATAAGTAGGCAGCAAAACAGGAATTGAAGATACCATAACAGTTTATTACATTTGAAACAATGTTTTTAATACAAATATATATAAAAAAAGTGTATCATAAAAATATTCAGGAAAAAGTTGCAAAACAATAAAAGCAAACTAAATGTTGAGCCACATGAAAATATTTTTGATAAATGTCTGATATTAAACAGGTCTGTAGTAGTATATAAAGATGTACCCAATAAATCTATTTTTTTTGTGTAACAACTTAAAGTAACATTTATCAAGTTGGAAACTTCCAGAGGCACTTTTATTATCGATTTTCTCTGCTCCTCTTTGGTTTTAAGAGGTAATGAGTGGATAAAGAAGGAAGACAAGCCTGGATCTCTTTACACAGTGGAGCCAGACAGCTGGAGCCCAGTGTGGGGGGAAGGAGTGCGGGCAGGCTACATACCATTTTCCCAGCATAGATACTGAGATATTGGAAAGCAGTGGCCATTAATAACAACTGAGTTGTCATCTGCACAGTCATTGACCCCCAGACCGTTCAATAAGCAAAAGGGAAAAAAAGGCTGTTTAAGCTGGTGTGCGTAAGGGAATGAGGTAAATCTGTTCCTAAATCAAAGAGACAACACATATAAAAATGTGTTTCAGATGGGAATAAATGTACGTCAGTGTTACAATATTAAGTAAAAGTTGATATTTTAGCTTTGAATATGGATGTAAAGGGGGGTTGATTCAGTTTGTGGGCAGCACCACCCTTTGGTTGTCCACAGTATTGAATTTTAACAATAATACATATGTGGTTCATGTTAATTAACCTTCCTGCATTAAGACTGCATGGATTATTACTTAATTTTAAGCACAATGTGGGTTGTTGCTGAAAGCATGTCTTCATACCCTTATACATGTGGGGGTACCAGTAAACACCTCTATTTCCCTGTGCAGCAAAACTAAAACAAAAATAATGAGATGCAGTTAAGATACAGAAATGCTTGTATTTTATAACATTTACTACAGTTTGTTTTTATCTTTTGGCACCACTTCAACTAGGTTATTGTCTATTAAATACAATAATTAATGTCATTTCAGACAGAAAAAAATCGACTGTATTGGCTAACGCAATAGATTCCTCTGACCAGAACATTTAGGTATACTGTCATTTTAATAAATCTATATTTGGTAAAGATATTTTGTTCTTTCACTTTTTATATAATTGTTGCTGAAACTTGTTTTCCTTCTACAGTTTCATACTTAGGACACAGGGACGATACACCTACACCAATTAAAGAGGCTGCAGAGTGTATTTTTTCCCTAACAGCGACAAGAACAGATGACGATTCTGTACAATGATAATGTTTCTTCCAAGTGGCAAATAAAGCTCAGTTTTAGTCTTGACTCCATTAGGTAATAATATTTAACAAAGGTTTCAAAAACTGCTTATTGAAACTGAAGTAGGTTACAAGGCTAGAAGTCTTTTTTTCCCCACCCACAAAATAATTGCAACATTTATTTATATCGACCTCATCTTTGTGAGCATTTTTACTAATAACATGTATATGTCCTTTTAAAAAAAGTATTTCTATTATCTTTATAAGACAGTTATAATGGTTTACCTCTTAGTTCTGGCCTAGAGTACAGTGTACATGTTGTAGTCCCCATTTTCTCTCAAAAAGAATCATTTTCTTGGTTAAACCAGAATAATCAAAGCTTTAACATGCAAAATAGTTACTTTAGATATGGTGGCCTGGAAGTGCAAACCAACAATACAAAATCTGAAACACAAACCTTGAAACACATTTACATTTCAGAAAACGCATTGACAACACACAAAATGAAGGTAACACCAAAAAACTAAATCCATTGATTAGAATGCAACTGATATTTTCATGAATACACCAAAGACTGAGTTAATGAACGAAACTTACAACAATTGAAGAAAAATGAAAACTAAAATATTTTTCATGTTACAAATATCCAAGCTTAAATGTGGAATCAAAATTATATTTATGGACCTTGCTAAATGTTCCTTTTGGTGTTAAAATGACGACCCTTATCTGAAATAAATTTCTAAAGTTTAAATTGAAGATACAGATTCTCAGTACACACAAAACAAACTGGTAAAAATAAACCACAAGTAAACTGAACAAAACATTACTGTATTACTTGGTGCTCATTGCTCCAAACCTTGAAAAAAAATATGAAACCGTTAAAGAAAATGTACTGTAACACCAAATAACTCTGGCTATATCATCTCTAAGACATAACCCTGCTAGTGAAACAAATATACATTTTTAATACATTTACAAAAAAAAATAAAGTTTTACCTTTAGATTTTTTTTTTTTTTGTTTATTTAAATGTTTTATCACTGGTTTTCAAAAAAAAAAAAAAAAAAAAAAAAAAGCTTGTGTATAAATACTTGAAGACAAATTTACTGTTTGAGGAAAGATATTTTCTCCTCAGCAGCATGAATCTTATCTTTGGTTAAATGAGCTAATGATGGAAACTTGTTTACTGTAAATGTTTCTATCTGCCTCTTTGAGCAGCAATTTTAAACCAAAGTATCTGACTTGAGAAAATAATCTGTGGCTCAAAATGATAATCAAGGTTCTAAAGTTCTCTGGATTCACCACGTATCCATGAGCAATCCAAGGGACTTCCTAATTAAGAAGTTACCGCTTAGAGGTTTCTAAGGCTTAAAAAAGAAAACAGTTAAAAAGTTCCTCAACTTCCACCAGTCCTGTGCACTTTGTAGGGCTGCAGCATACACTCTCAAAGTCAAGGAGCATTGCTAGTTTTCTCCCTTGAGACCATCTCCAAGATTTCCCTTTGTACATTTCCGCAAGACTACAGAGAGTGGCGAATGATAACGCGGTCTTAGATGCTAGCACCTCGCCATTAACATGTGGCCAGTCCTAGCAGCCTCTCATCAGCACCCCAAGGGTTTCCTCCTCTGAAATGCTCTTTTAGCAGCTCCCTGACAGGCAAGCGCTTTGCTTTCTAGTTAATTAAAGGAAAAAAACATGGCCTTAACTGGTGCATGGTTGCGCCCAGCCTGTATAATGGGACGTAATTAACTTCCCCTCATCGTTGCTTCACTTCAAAGGGTCGCTTTTGAGTCAGCCATGCTGATACACAAAGAAGCACATATACATATAAGATGTGCATCTAGATCTGCCTCTACTAACAGTGAGACCAAGAGAAACAGATCACCAGAACTCTCCTTGGGGAGTTGCATATGAGAGCCTTAGGTATGATAGATTCTAGTAAAAATAAAAAAATAAAAATCTTCCTGCTTACTTATAAATGAGCATTGTCTGAGAATAGACACACATTTTTACTGATATCTCCTTTAAAAAAGAAAGGTTATGTGTACAGAATTTGAATATGTTAAATCTCAGCCATTTGCTTGGTTCTGTTTTCTTACCTCTTTGGTTCTTCCATAAGACAGAGATAGAAATCCTGGAGGTGGGAGATTCCTGCATTGCAATATACCTCTCTGGCCTAAAGGAAAATGTGAATTTTGAAGGTTAACTAAAGAGAAAGGACTTCTTTTAGTAGTAAAATATGAAAGTATAGGAAGATTTGGAGACACTAGATTTTTTTTAATATTAAAACTTCACACTATATCTTGTCAAAGTAAGACTTAAGTCCAGGGATGAAACAATAAATCGGATTAATCGTGATTAATCAATTATTGAAATAATTGCCAAATAATCATTAACGAAGTGTAGAAACTGTAAATTATGCTTTTAGCTGACAGAGCGACCCATTTGGAGCTCTAATTATATAAAAATTGTAAAAAAAAAATATATATATATATATATATGTTTAAACATGTTGAATTTAAGGTTAAAAAGAAAAGTTTTTGCCTGTCAATATTCTCTATCCAGAACCCCTCAAGTGGAAAAGTTTTCATTTCACCTGGTTTAATTTTGTTTAAAAATCTTCTTTAAGGAACTTTTTGCTACGCGATTATTCATCGATTAATTGACAAAATAACCCGCAGATTAATCGATTTGCAAAATAATCGTTACTTGCTGCTTTACTTAAGTCATGTTTTTTCTCCTTTTTACCATTTTTTTTTATTTCTTAGGAAAATAATAAAACATGTTTACTTAGTTTACTCAGCAAAATCAATGAACTATACATTTACATTGATCTCAAAGGATATAAGTTTATATCATAATATAGGTCTCAAACCTTTGTCAGCAGTATTTAAACATATAAAGGTAAACTGATAAGAATGAGAACATAATAGCTTTAATGTGAGAAAAGAAAAAAAACTAAAACTTTTAGTCAATAAAAACCTCTGCTGATAGGTTGTACATAACAGTATGACAACCTTTTTTTAGAGGTGAATGTGAAAAATGCTTTGTTTTGTTTTCAGATTTTAGCAGGTGTGTAAGCACCTCTAGAGGCATCACACAGTTTTCAACATTTAATTATAGTTTTATTGTCGTTTTTGGCTCTTTAGTTATTTGATACATAAAACCAGTCAAATTGTCTTTAGGAGCAATTTACTGTACAGTATTTAGGAGTATGACAAGACTTTTAAATCCTTTATTTTAAACCAACCTTAGAATCTAAAATGATGCCTAGATATTTAGACTAATGGACATTTACTGTACGGTAGGGCCATTTGTATGACTTTGTTTGCATATGAAAAACTGTTAACCTAGAAGGCCAGACTGAATGTGTAGCATTCAAGTTTAGTTCTCACAGTATTAATAGCACTAGAAGCACAGTTATCATGGTAACAAATGAAATAGCAGCAGAGGCATTGAGAAATCACAGCAACTTAAGCTTTTTTACTCTTGCTGGTCATCTTTCAAAAATGAAATCATAAACTCAGACTAAACAGATGTGATAGCAGCAGCTATGCCAACGTCCTCCAGCTTTGTCATGTTTATTTTGGTTAGACTGTGGACTCATCAGGTCTTGCTTTCATTACTGCTAAACATTAGGCCTTAAACCACAATATTGCAATGTATTTGGCCAACCCACTTTGGGTCAGTAATGAATGGTTTAATCTGTAGCGGTACGTAAGATGGATTCTGCTATGTTTGTGAACGCACAAATACTGCAAGAATTAGGCTTTCAGGAAAGGTTAACATGCTGTGGCTAATTGACGACGCAGCCAAATGGGGTTTCAGCTATTAATTAACTAGTTTTGCCCCGATGTCATTTTTTGCCATACTTTTACCTGGCTGTGCAGTATCGGCTGATACCATCTGTTTGAAATTGATGTGTGTGTGTGTGTGTGTGTATAAATGAAGAATTGCATAATACTTGGATGTAAAATAATTGCCATCATGGCTTTGTGGTGCTGCTGCCTGCCTTTGTGAAGCAGGAAAAGAGACTAACACAAAGTGAATCCAGTAGAACTTTTTATTGCCTACCTGGTATGGTTGACAATTGTTGAATAAACTTTCGGCTCTCAAAATGGTATCGGTGTCTTATTTGTTGGTATTCGCCAATACCGATACCATAATTTTAGTGCTGGATCGGGGCCCTGCCTGATACTGGTATCAGTATCAGTATCGGTGCAACACTACTATTAACAAGTGAAAGCAAGTAGTGGCCACATCGCTACTGATCCTTGTAACTCTACCCTAGTTTTGGTCATACGTATTTGATTAGATACGTTGTTGATTACCGTCCTTGTTAAGATGAGTGCTCCATATAGTTGGCCTGCTATCTTGGCAGAATAAAATCGATAATGGACCATTTAAAGCCAAGTGTATAATATTTGATACATTCATTTTTGAGACCTCAGCATCACTGTGAGGTTTTTGTTCTTGAAACCCTGATTTACATAATCAGACAGATGTAGTGAACGGAAAACATGTCAAAGATGATACAGAAATGCCTAATGTATCAAAATTGATGCAAAGATTTGATCTAATTCAACTTGTACAAAATTATATATTTTATTTCACTTTCGGAGTTCAGGCTTTATAGGGATAATGATGCATGTTCTGCCTCAAAGCTGTCTATTTACTTCAAATTGCATTAGTTTACACTAATTTAAACTAAAACACTACAACAGATCCACGAGAAAGTCATTTATTTGGAATAAAATCAAAGAAATTTAAAGTGAAAGAGTTGTGCCCCCATTAAATTACAGAAAATAATAAAAAATGGGCATTTTTCTCATAAGGTACAGTTTAAATTAGACAATGATTAAAAATGATTAAAAACAAAAATATATATACTTTTTGCATGAATTTAATTTAGAGGATTTGAATCCCATTCGAACTAAGCATTAAGTGCACAAATCACTGCAGGGTGAGGAAAGGAAAAAAAAAAAAAGAAAAGCAATCCGAATGCTGACATCTGCCACTTGCATTTGCCTGCTACCAACATAGAGGTGAGCTCACTGTTGTGACTTTGTTCCCCCTATCCTCTTCTAAACTAAACCAAGTTACCGTGAATTTCCCAGCTGTAAATTAGCGAGCGAGAAGGGCGACAAGGCTTGGCAAAATTGGAATGATGGCTTGGCTCTGTTTGCCTTTTGCTGTTATTTATTCATGTGTTTATTCTAACTGTCGTTATCTCCTCGGATCCAGCGGCTCTTTTCCAATCCTCTCTCTTTTCTCTCTTGCCGCAGGCCAGCAAGGAAACAACGTCTTGTTGTATCAGGTGTGATGTGCACCCAGCATGTCCCAGTAAAAGCATCTCGAAAAGGGACTGATTGTGTAACTCAAACTAAGGATATTAAATGTGTCAAATTTAAGGGCGTATATAATTTTAACCTGCTGGATGAATATAGAGTATATGGTCAACTTAAAAACATTTAAGCCTCAATATAAACATGCCCAGGATGACATATAGGATCAAATGTGGTCGGTGGCTGCTACAGGTGATAATAGTCAAATAGTTACTCACAGCAGGAGGTCTAACTCAGGCAATCATTATCATATTTATAGCAAGTAAATCGCACTCACCCATTGACCCTAAAAGTATAGTTAACATGTAGATTCTCACAAACACACTCAAACACATTCAGTCACCTCCTGACATCATTAACAGTTGCAACCTAGTAGTTAGTCATCCCCAATGTTTTATAGAGTTCTCCTGAATGTACATGTGTGCTAATTAGACTGGAAGAAATTATTGGCTGCTCACAACATTGCAGTAAAAAGGGCCCAGATGCATAGGAAAACACGCAGGCAAACAGACACTCATGCTCACTTGCACATGCAGACACATATGGGCGTCTGTATACACAAAGCCCCGGTGGACGTTAATGCAATGGGGCGTGCCCCATCACACCGTGTCAAGAAACACACCTCGGCCGAGTTTGGGGTCTGCCACAAATGATTTAGTCATGGTCACACAACCTCACACCCCTCCTACTAAGTGTTCAAATCTATATTCCTCCAAATCTCCTAAATTATATCTGTGTCTTTCAGAGTATTTTTTGCATTTTGTGATACCCATGCCAATGACATAAGCTGCAAGCATTTTTGTTTGACAGGTTAGGGTATAAACCCCCACGGAGCTTCTCGATAATAGACCTGAATTAGCCTTGTAATAATAACACCAGGCCGACAAACTTCTTCCAAGCAGCTACCTCTTAAGTCTCTTTACTCTTATTGTCACAGACACAAATCACAGCAAGACACATATGCATAGTAAGTTACAACAAAACCAGAAATGCGGGTACATTAATGATGCTGTGGGTATGTTTGATCAACGCACAAAACATGGTAGTCGGAAAAAGCAGGCTGCCAGATGACAGTGCTTACAGCAGTCGGCTGCTGTAAGCACTATCATTAGCAGAAGATAAACAAAATAGCAGAGGTGTTACCTTCCACGGTGCATGCTATTCTTACTTTTCGTAACAAATATTGAGGACTGATGTCTGTTCCTTATTCATTGCAAAAGCTCTCACATGTGTTCCAGTCCTCATGCAACATTCACCCTCCCAGAATTAGAGTCAGAGCACGAGATGTTGAGCCCTTTGCATCCAGAGTGCAAAAGCACCTTCCATTATAAGTTTTTAACTTTTAAACTTGGTGGTTCATTTAGATTGATAATAGGCTTTTATTAACATATTTTAGTGCTATAAAACCTAGATGATACATAGCCGTATAATTATTACAACAGAAATAATAAAGAAAGATTTAAATGGAACTTTCTGAATGCATTTTAACTGTTGGGGGCCGAGCCAAGAAAAGGTCTCATGAGTAAAAACCTGAATTGATTATGTGGAGAAATGAGAGACTTGCATAATCACTGCATAGCTCAATCCAAATATTCTTGTGACAATTTAGGCTGTGAGGAAGATAGTGATGCATTTCTGCACACTAGAGTAATAATGTGTTGGTCAGGAAAAGGAACGGAAATCATGTTCATCAGAAGTTGGCTAAAGGTATTTGATAACATAAAAGTGTATTAACATTTCTCCTAACTTCTTCCACCAGAACTAAACAATAATTTTCTTTTTATTCACACATATATGCAGGGGGTACTTTCATTGTTGCTGTTTTTGGTCGCTTTTGTGCAAGTTTGACTTTACATACACTACTTAATTGTTCAGAAGTTCACTTTTAAAATATGTTTACTTTATGAAACAGGAGAGAAAAACGGAGTTTCAGAAAACAGACAGAATTGATAATTACTTTTTAATGTTGTAATTAGTTTTAGTTTTTTTTTTTTTTTTTTTTGTTGTCGCTTGTTTAGTGTGCTGGAAACAAAACTCTGGCTTCTAAACATTTCTTTCCACTTCGGTTGGTGAAATAAAATGATAATTTCCAACCCTGAATGAATATTTAAACTGCATAATCAAGAGTATTCAAATATATATATTGACAAAATACAATTTGAGTGAATGTCTTCAACCAAGGTTTTTTTAACTGATGAGCCCATTCCCCAAAAGTGGGTCACAAGTTGTGCCAGTGCCACAGTAAGACGAATGTTATTCACTGGACCGTCGACTCATAGACGAGGTCAAATTGGATTACTCAGTTCAGAACCTCTATGTTCTTTGCTATTAGTTTTACACCAGTGCAAAACACCGTCTGCTTCCATTCAGCTTCACAATTTGAAAACATTACAAGGTCAGATGTTCACAAGTCAGTGTGTGTGTGTGTGTAAAACAAGCGGAAACACATATGCAGTAACAACAACTCAAAAGCACAATATAAATACTGCTGAGACACTTGATTCTGTCAGACAAGGAGGAAACATTCCTCCAGCGCTGTGTCAAACATTTTCTCATCTCCCTCCTTGATTTTATGTTTTCTTTTCTTCATTTTTTGTCATTCTAAACAGGAAGATGAGCAAAACGGCAATTACTTGTGTGCTGGTGAGACAAGAACGAGCATTGTCTCAGAGCGATATTAAATAATTTGTTTATGCATGTGTTTAAAGCACAGCGGCGCTCATGGTAATTACACATGTTTATGTACATTTTATGCATTGCAAATTTCAAACCATCTGTGTCTGGTATAAGGTGCTTGACTTATTAAAATGAAAAGCTTACAAATAATAGAACATGCAGGACGAGTCTTGGTTCATTAGTAAAGATGCTCTTCTCAAAATCGAATCCTTTTATCCTTGCCATGACCAAATCTAAAATTTCCTTTTAAGGAAAAAATTTCTGCATTTGTGCAGAATGTATGCAGTAATTTTACGTCAAGTTGTTTCTTTAATCTTAAATAGGGAGGATGATGTGTGTAATTTACAGACATACTTAGTGCACATCAATATTTGATATTTAAAGAAATCAAACATTTGTGGGTTTATTGCATATGAAGGAGAAAAATCAAAAACATAAATTAAATCCCACAAAACTGTTTTTAATCTTGTTCTGCACTTCTCCACAAGTTTCTGAGGTATCTATCATCCTTCCAAAAGAAAAGAAAGGAAATCATCTAATTTAAGCAAATAAGGATGAGTGAGAGAAAATTCTGAAGCCCCAATTACAAGTAATTACCGCTTTCTTGCTCTCAACATGGCAAAATGATTTGATGCCTTTCAGAGGGGAGTCTGGTTTAGCTCAGAGCAGACATCTCACCTCTGCGTTGTGTTAGTCTTTGGCTGTGGGTTAACATGATCATCTGGAGGAGATAAAAGACGGGGCGTTTAAAAATGATGGCGCTGGAGTCGGATCTGCTGGTCATTAATCATGCGAGGTGGTACCGTGTTGAGATGGAGCTCGGGTATATGTGTCCTGAAAGCCTTTAGCTGTGACCAAGACTGGAAAGGAATAAAAATACCTCTGAGGTATTCATGCAGTGGGGGCGCTGCGTATCTGGTGTGTATGTGGATGTCTTTCAGTTGTTGTTCCTATTCTTAATACCATTAAAAAAGAGAAACAGTCTTTCATCCTTTTATATAATTCCGAGTATTTGATTTTTGGAGAAATTCGCAGTATAAGATACAAATATTATATAAGTAGTTTGGTTTCACTTTTTTTTTTAACATAGATTATTACTTGCTGTTGAGCAATGTTATCCTAAATAAAACATTGGTTGCCTGCATAGATTAAAAACATAATTAAATATCTATCTTAACAAACAATGACTCGAAGATAAAGGGAAAATCTCTAATTGCTTAAGAAAAGAATTAAGCTAAAATGACACTAAACACAGAGAAAATTCAAATATAACAGAACAATCTGCACAAATAATATCAATTCAGGATAAAATCCAATATTACACATACAACTTTTTGTCCCTCATGTGGGAATTTATATGATTCTATTTTTTTCACACAAATTTGGAAGGCAATTTTTTAGCTTAATCCGTAAAGTTCAAAAGCTAGATGACTTTAGGAATACCATTTCTGAAGACTTATATTATTCCTTTTCATTCTTTCCTAAATTTGTTTTTATGCTTGGAATCTTTGTCCAGTAGGAATGAATGATGGATAGTCTTTGATAAAAAACTGTTTCCTAAGTAAACCTACTAAAAAGATGAAAAAAAAATTTCAACCATGCAGAGAATATGGAATAAAAAAGCTGCTTGTTTTGAAAGTGCTGTGACCCCTCTTACACTTCAGATCACAGCAAAAGCCCCAGAGAAGAGCAAAAAACATTTATATCAAAAAGCTGCAACTTACAAACCCTTGTGATAGAGACACAGCATTTTACACACAGATGCCCTCAAACTCACTCCTCCTGCTCACTCCAAATGTTACACCCCAATGCTGACACGAAGCAAACACGGTTCCAATCCACCTGGATCGTTTGATGGCTCGCAATCTCACACATGACGATGCATTGATTTAGATTTTTTTCCCCTTCTTCCCTCCCCTTTTTTTTCTGGCTCTGTTGGACGCGTCGCCGGTGCAGTGTGGAGAAATCCATTAAGCCGACACTTCTCGTTTCCATTGACTGACAGGCCTTGACGGGCCCAGGCTTTTGGCCCTCCCGCTTGACTGGCAGCTCGACAGTTAAACAAGCCCTCCAGTTGCTATAATAGTTTAAAACACTTTCAATTACCCGAGTCAAACAAATCCAGCAGACAAGCACTCGGGCGCTCCTCTACAAGCAATCGCACACCCCAGCAGGTCCCTATCCGCCTGTCGTTCAGTTTATGTCAAAATAGCAACAATGATGGGGAAGAGATTTCTTTTATTTTTCTTTCATATAAAGAAACAGAACTCTGCAAATACAATTAGACGAAACAAACTGCAGGATACCTCAAAGAGAAGGAAAAGTTTTTTCGTTCATTTTTTTTATTTCCGAAATTGCTGACTCTTTGCAAGAATGCAATTTTTCCCTTTCTTGATACTTAGTTAATGCCGCTATTCTGTTTGCATTTACATGAAAAGATGACCAGACTTTTACCACCCTCTTAACTTCCTAACTGGAAGTCAGGCATTTACCACAAATCAATGAAATACTGCAGCAATAAGCCCGGCCCATAAATCTCTTGTTAACAAGCAAGTTCAGCTGCATCATCAGCCAATGTGGGTTTAAACACTCCAGAGAGACCTTAATTGGCAGAGAATAAATTCTATCAAAGAATTCCTGTAAAACTGTATTTCCTTTTTTTTAGATGTTCTAAAACATGAGTTATATTATCCAACAAGCATAGAAGAATAGAATTAAATAATAATTTTCACAACTTTGTGCTATTTTATAACTTTATTTATAATCGTAAGATAGCTGACTATCTCTAGTTGCATAAGAATATATACTTTATTTATCTTGACATTTCAAGTTAACACTACTGATTTTTAAGTTTTTCAATTTTGTCAATATGTTTGAATATATACACAGACAAAACTTACAGTAAAGAGTACACAATGATCACAGAAATAACAGCAATGATATGCAAAAACTTTGAAAATGAAAAAGTAAATGCTTTTCAACCATGCTTCAACATTTTTTTAAAAATCATGAACCAGGTCGGGAAATCAAAAATTACATAACAGAAAAGCATGTTAAGCAGCTTGATGTTCCTGTCACTACAGTTGCACATATTATTCTGAAATGTAAAATCCACGGGACTGTATCCAACCTCCCTGAACATGGCAGCAGGAAGAGAATTGATGGGAAATCAGTGAGACATAATAAAAATGGTAGCAAAAGAGCCCAGAAAAACTAAAGAGATTAGAGGAGATATTTAAGCTCAAGGAACATCAGTGACAGATCACACAATCCATCATCATTTAAGCCACAGTGAACTTAATGGGAGACGACCAAGGAGGACACTATTGTTGAAAACAAATCATTAAAAAAAAGCTAGACTGGAATTTGCCAAACTACATGTTAACAATGCAAAGCTTCTAGGATAATATCCTATGGACAAAATAGACAAAAATTAAACCTTTTTTCAATGATAACAATTTTAACCCTTAAACAGGCAGGAGTGGAAGATAAGTTGCAAAAAATAATTAAATTGTGTCACTCATCTCTTTAGGCCCTAAATAAAATATTTCCACATTCAAAATTTATATATATATATATCCAATATTTTGGATTTTATGAGTTGTATCTCCCAGGATATATTTCCATATTAAGGTTTAACAAAATAAAACAATCATATTAAGTAAAAAACTCAGTCCCCACTGTGAAATATGAAGGAGGCTCTCTTATGTTCTGGGGTTGCCCTGCTTCATCTGGCAGAGTGTCTTGAATTTGTGGAGGAAAGCATTCTTAAGACTATCAAGATATATTAGAGATAAATGTGCTGCCCTGTGTCAGAGAGCTTGGTCTCAGTTGCAGGTCATGGATATTACAACAGGAAAATGATCTAAAACACAGTTAAAAACAGCCAGGACTGGATAAAAGGAAAAAAATATATTCTAAAGTGGCCTCTATGAGGCCTGACATAAGTCCCACTTAGCATCTTTGGGGGTAACTGAAACATGGCATCAGAAAAAGTATTCTTCAAACCTAAGACAGTTGGAGCAGTTTGCTTATGAGGAGTGGACCAAAATACCAGCTGAAAGAATAAAAAGATTTAGTAACAACATTTTAGGGTAAGGGCGCCATCATTTTGTCCAGGCCTGACTTGTGAGTTTATTTTGTTTTTAATAGCTTCATTGAAGTATGATTGAAAAACACCGTCTTTCATTTGTTGATTTCTATAAAGTTTGTATTTATCATTCCTTTTATCAGATTTAAGTTATGTCTGTTACCCGACAGACAGACAGACAGACAGACACCCAACTCTAGTTCAATTGTATATTGTTAGATTTTGTTTAATCTAAACTAATGTATATACTCTGTGTCAGTGTGGTACTTCTCTCTTGTACATTATGTGCTCCTTTAACATCGTCCTTTCATAAAAATATAATCATTAGTTACTAGCACACAAAACACATATTGTTAGTCAAGATATAGATGCATTTTTTTTCCCCAAATGTTTGGTGTATTTAGCCATGTTAGAATTTATTTGAAATAGAATGGAATGCAAATCTCATGTTCAAGGGATGAAATATTTTTAGGATCAACAGTGTTATTAATGACATAAAGAAGCTTTGATGCTAGTGATCTGTACATTTTTAGAACGGTCTCTTTAAACGCAGGTTTTCCCCTGTACTTGAAAAGCTGCCATCCTAACACCTATATATAAATTAGGTGATTATTTGGATGTGACTGTCATGATTCTGCACTTTTTAGTTTTGTTTGAGTTTTCTTTTTGAGTTTTCAGTTACACTTTGATTCATTTCTTTCTGTGTTTTCTAGGTCATTGGTTGCATTTCCATTTTGTGTCATTCTAGTTGTTTTCCGGATGTATTTGAGTTCTTACAGTATGTATTTCTTGTTTACTCTCTGTTGCCCCCTTGTGTCAGTCTCCTTTCTCCTTGCTCCTTTCCCCTAGTTCATCTTCAAGGCCCCTCCGTGGGCGCTCTCCATCTTCAAAGCCCCTCTGTGGGTGGTCCTCATATTCAAGCCCCCCCGGGAGATCCACGTCTTCAAGGCCCCTCAATGAGCTTCCCTTGCCATCTGTGGTGCCTCTTGGTGAGTCGACAATGGCTCTTCTTCGTGGGTCTCAAGCTGCACCGCCTCTATTCCTTTTTTACTCTGTTGCCGCCTTGTGTCAGTGTTTTTTCCTCTACCTCCCTTCTAGATCCCTCTGTGCACACCTGCTCCCAATCAGTTGATTTCTCCATTGTTAGTTCCTTTTGGCATTTATACTCCCCCTCTGCAGTTACTTAGTGCTGCATTCTCTTCATTCATTCATTCATTTCTATTTGTTCCCCTTTGTTTTGGTTCCTGTGTTAAGTTTGGATTTATGCTTCAGTTGCCACCATTGGTTACTAAATCTGCAAGAAACCACCTCAGCTTCCATCTCTACATTTGGGTCCTCTAAAAACCTAGAAACAACCTGACAGTGACCCAACTGACCTATCAGCATTACAGGCATTACATCCCTAAAACCCTATTTAGAAAATAGAAAGCAACACCTAGTCAGCAACACCTCTTCTGCACCTGATCCACAGGGATCAACCCTGCCCCCCCTTTCCTTTACTCAACAGTATTGGCAGGCCAAATGTACAAAGCTGACTGTTTTATATCTGCATGATAAACAAAAAGCCAAGCTACAAGAAACTTTTACTAACCATGACATCTGTTCCAAATTGACAGAAATACTGGGTCTTTTTTTAAGCTTTGACTAAACTGTTTGTAGGTACTCAATAAAGAATCTGACCTTCCCGTTTAATGAACATTAACTGCTGCTCAAGAATGAAAATACTTTTGGAAAATACAACATAACGTTAATACTGAACCAGCAAAAACAAATATTAATGCCATGATTATGTTGCTTTTCTCTGACAAGTTAGAGTCAGTCATGTAAAACATCACTGCAGTCAGTGGAATATGGAGGGTGGCGAATGCCACAACACAATAAATAAAAGAAAATTATACTATAGTTATTAAAATGTGTTGCTAATTTATTAAAACTGTAAATAATATTAGAATCTATTTAATAAATATCTAATTAATTATGTCGGCCTCAGTTAAAGCACACCACAAATGTATTTAAACTGTCAAAGATCCAACAAAGTCAAAGAGGCGGGTCTAGGGCTGTCTCCATAAAAGCCAAGATGTCTGATTCGCTACTTCTCACCGACCAAGGTAAGTCAACTTCCTTCTAGTTTTCTTTTCTCCTGGAAAATATCAAAACAACAATAAAACAAAAATAGTTCATCTATGCTAAAATCGCATTTTCAGATCAAAATCAAATGGGAAACTGACTAGAACAAATCAAGGGTGCAAATGGTGCAGGTTATTGTGCATAAAAACAGCAACATACTATTTTATGGAGCTCCGTGCTATTTACAAGAAAAAATTGTAAGGCTGTGCTCTTCACAGTGGAAATGTGAATAAGTTACTGAGTTTATTTGGTGCAGCAGATAATAACTGTTAAGAGGAAGATTCAGCAATTGTGCGTCTTAGTGCATCGACAAGGCAGCAGTCTTTCACAGACTTGAATTAATGGGTAGAAATTTGTTTATGAGTAAAGTAACCAGATGCTAGTGGACCTTTTTTTACAATTAAATCAAATTGAAACAAAAAAAACAGAACACTGACCCGTTTACAAAAATCTCAGCCAAAAACATAAGAAAGGGCTTTTCTGTATAAATCCATAAAGATAGCCCAATTATGTACCACTGTCAAAACTTTTGACATTTTTAAAATGATCTTTCTTTATAAATATTTTTGCTCCATAGCCATAAAAGCTTTAACATTTATTTAGGTAGTACCAGTTAATTAGTGCTTTCCAGCTGTGTCTAGTAGCTGTAATGACACAACATTATGACAGGCAGTTCCAGTGCAGCAAGTGCAAATGACTTATGTGTTCAAAACACTGAAGCAGTGGGAGCCTTTCCTCACATATGCCAGACCATAAATGTCATTCAGTTCACTCTGGTTCTTGTAGGACCCAACTGGCATTAATTTTCACTGCATCTTGGACTGGCTGCAAACCAGCACTTCATAGATCATTAAAATAGATTTTAGCTGAGTAAAATTATTAAATGCCATTTTTCACATGTTTTGTTCCGTCTTTTCTTATGTGTGTCTATCTGTCTGTCTTTCCCTTCCTCTCCAGTTCAATACACTTAGGCCCCAAAGTGCAAACAGCCTGGTATACACCATGTAAAGTGACTCTACAATGCTCCAACCCCCCCACCACCTTTGTGGTAGGACACTACTCACCCTTAACAACCACCATTGATTTTCTTCTTTCCTCCCTGATGAGGATCTGGCCAGCGTTTAATCTAACAATGTAGCCTCCTGCTGTAGGACATGGCTGAGAATGGCATGCTAATCAATTGGCCACCGCAACCCTGGCTGAGCAATTATCTTTATTTCTGCTGATGAAAAGTAAGTAGCTGTGTCTGAAAATGTGGTAAAGACTAATCTATTTAACCATCTTTGTAAAGAGGCAAAATATTAGCAACACATACGTGAACAATACTGAGTGTCATCAAAACACGGTGTTCAAGATGTATTTGGTTTTCTCATCTGAGAAGCAAAAGGAGATTAGGATTATACTATTGTGAAAGCCGCTTATTTGGAAATAATTCTAATTTAGTCACAGACCTTCAAGGCACTCAGTACGTTTGACTAAATACACCATCAAGCTTCTTCACTCTAGCTCATTGTTTACAGATATTTGGCTTGAACGTTTATGCTACTCATAATCCAATTCTATGGACACATTAACAATTCTTCAGGCGGGCACAGACTGAATATGGATACTTCCAAATTTCTTGTTTTTTCCTTTAGTTGTACTGAAATGACTTAGAATAAACTAGTTGTTTATGTTAAACAGCATGCAATTTTGAAATAAGGGTCACAAAAAGAGATCTTAAACTGGAAGCCCTGTTTTAAAATATAGGTAAATAAATTTACACACACATACATACATACATACACATTTATATATATATATATACACTGCCTGGCCAAAAAAAAAGTCGCCACCAAAAAAAAAAAAGGTCACTCACTCTAATACTTTGTTGGACCGCCTTTAGCTTTGATTACGGCACGCATTCGCTGTGGCATTGTTTCGATAAGCTTCTGCAATGTCAAAAGATTTATTTCCATCCAGTGTTGCATTAATTTTTCACCAAGATCTTGCATTGATGATGGTAGAGTCTGACCGCTGCGCAAAGCCCTCTCTAGCACATCCCAAAGATTCTCAATGGGGTTGAGGTATGGACTCTGTGGTGGCCAATCCATATGTGAAAATGATATGTCATGCTCCCTGAACCAGTCACACTATTTCACAATTTGAGCCCAATGAATCCTGGCATTGTCATCTTGGAATATGCCTGTGCCATCAGGGAAGAAAAAGTCCATTGATGGAATAACCTGGTCTTTCAGTATATTCAGGTAGTCAGTTGACCTCATTCTTTGAGCACATACTGTTGCTGAACCTAGACCTGACCAACTGCAGCAACCCCAGATCATACTGTAACACCGCCCCCACAGGCTTGTACAGTAGGCACTAGGCATGGTGGGTGCATCACTTCACCTGCCTCTCTTCTTACCCTGATTGGCCCATCACTCTGGAACAGGGTAAATCTGGACTCATCAGACCACAAGACCTTCTTCCATTGCTCCACAGTACAATCTTTATGCTCCCTAGCAAATTGAAGCCTTTTTTCCGGTTAGCCTCACTGATTAGTGGTTTTCTTACGGCTACACAGCTGTTCAGTCCCTATCCCTTGAGGTCCTTTCGCATCGTGCCTGTGGAAATGCTCTTACTTTCAGTATTAAACATAGCCCTGAGTTCTACTGTTGTTTTTCTTTGATTTGAGTTTAAGTGATTGCTGATCACGATCATTCAGGTTTTTTTTCCGGCCACATTTCTTACTTGAAGATGATGGGTTCCCACTATCCTCCCAGTTTTTAACAATGCGTTGGACAGTTCTTAACCCAATTTTAGTAGTTTCTGCAATCTCTTTAGATGTTTTCTCTGCTTGATGCATGCCAATGATTTGACCCTTCTCAAACAGACTAACATCTTTTCCACGACCACGGGATGCGTCTTTCGACAATGTTGTTCAGGAAATGAAAAGCAAGTCATTGCACCAGTTGGGTCTTAAATAACTTGTTGCCAGCTGAATGATAATCGCCCATTCAGTAAGTATCCAATAGGAGGCTCGTACCTATTTGCTTAGTTGAATCCAGGTGGCGACTTTTTTTTTCGACAGGCAGTGTGTGTATATATATATACATACAAATATACATACATACACACACACACACACACACACACACACACACACACACACACACACACACACACACACACACACACACACACCTGCGTAGTACACGCAGAGAGGGTCTCACTCCCAGGAGGAACAATAGCAGACAATGAGTACAGTTACAGGTACCTCGGAATTCCACAAGCAAATGACAACCTCAAAGAGTTGACGAGGAAAGCGGCTATTGCCAAATACCTCCAATGAGTGAGGTAGGTCCTAAGAAGTCAGCTCAATGGAAAGAAAGTCTCAGGCAATAAATAGCTACCCTCTACCAGTAATCAGATACCCTGCAGGAATAATAAGCTGGCCAAAGGACGTGATACAGGCCACAGATGTTAAGACACGAAAGCTCTTAACCAAGCACAGAAGGTACCACCCCAAATCCAGAACCCTTAGACTGTACGCTAGCCAAAAGGAAGGAGGCCGAGTACAATTGAGCCTGAGAGCCACTATCCAGGATGAAACATCCAAGATCCATAAGTACATCAAGGAAAGGGCTCCAAAAGGACCCGAGCTTGAAGGAAAAAAGGAGACCGCCTGCCATGTGTGAAGAAAAGTTTATATATATATATATATATATATATATATATATATATATATATATATATATATATATATGATATAATTATTAGAATTAATCATGATTAATCGGTTATTGAAAAAATAAAGTCAATTAGGTAATTGAGTAATTTAATCAGGAGTATAGAGACTCTAAATTTTGCCTTTGCTGATAAAGTAAAACATTTTTAGCAGTAGTTAAATAAAAATTATAAAATCCAAGTAAAAATTTTGCAGTTAGGATGAAGAAAAAAAAAATCTTAAACATGCTTTACCCAGAAATCCTCCAGTAGAAAAAAAATAAAAAGTTATATATATATATATATATATATATATATATATATATATATATATATATATATATATATATATATATATATATATATATAGCACAAGAGAACAGAATATGATATATGCACACACATCTTCAAACTCATTAAATGGTATGCAAAACAGGAAAATGCTCTTCATTGTTAGCTTTGAGGTTCAATTTAATCCTGGTACTTCATTTGTAAAACAGCTGCATTTAATACTCCAAAAATTTTGCTACACAAGTGCAAACACTAACAGAACACATGGCTTAATGCTAACGCGATACTAATTTTACCTCATTTATTTACCATGGTCCTATATGAAAGACTGCAGTTAAACAAAAACAACAAAACACTAACTAGGTTTCCGTTTCATTGCTACATGAATAAATAACCAAAATATAGACTACATCCCCATTGTACATCAAACATGGCCAGAATTGCATATGACAAGCCTGGCAATTAACAATTTTTCTCACTTTGAATTGGAACTATAAAAAAGGATGATCAAGGCTAGTTGATATCCACAGATGATGCATAATTTATGTAGCTGGTACAAAATACCGTTCTGTTGCAGTTCTGTTCATTCACTCGTCTAATTCATTGAAATAAAATGTCCCAGAGGGGAATCCATATAATCTAGACTAATCCAAGATTGATTTGAGAGGCATTTTCAAACTGCTGTAGCTGTAGAAATATTTCTGTCAGAGGAGTCGGCATGTTGAGAGAAAGAAAGAGGGCTTGGAGCCTTTAGTTTAAAATGCAAAAGCAAAGAAGTAGCTACTGGAAAATGTATCTATTCATTTTTTATAATAAAAATGATAGCTGATATTTTTAAACGGCAATTTTAGGGAAAAATGGGCTCTAGCCCAATAACATTTTTCATTTCATACTGGGCTTTCTTTACTAAGGTTTCCCTGTTTTTACTATGTTGTGCCTTTCTTTTTGTTTGAATAGAGAAGCAGCGCTTCACTCAGACCTGGGATTGCTCCAGATCAAACCAGTAGCTTATAGCACAAGAGAACAGAATATGATTGTGTTTTTTTTTTGTTTATTTGTTTTAATTAGCCATTACCTCCATGAGCTTACACATAATTTACACTATTTTATTTGGCAAGTGCAAGGGATAGTACAAATTAATCAATACACAATATAATTGTGCCCAAGTTAGCTAAATTAAAGGTATAGTGGAGGATTTTCTCACCTTCTCTACCAAAAAAAATGCACATGCATGACCCTTTACCCGCTGCTGAGAGGGAACGCCTATTAAACACGTGTGAGAGCATGCACAAGCCCTTTTCTCCCCATGCATGCTATTTAAAAGTTGTTTTTTGCATTGCTCTGAGGAGCTTACTTACCAAAAGAAGATTTGCAATTTTTCCACTATGTCATACTCACCACCGGTAAGTGAAAATGGGGATGAGCACATAGAACAGCCTTACGTAAACATATCACCAGAATGATTGAAGTCCTAACAGCTAACTCATGATCTGTCAAAGAATAAAGCTCAGCTACATTTATTGAAAAATAGTCCTTTAACAAAATTCTGAGGAGCATTAGAAATACGTCACACCAATCATAAAAAAGTATCCGAGTTGGACATTTGACCATTTTAGTGTCCAAACTATAATGCAAACATAGTGTATATTTTCTTCAGCACTGATTTTTAAATCTGACAGGTTGAATAATTATTTTCTTCTTTTATATGACTCTCTAAAAGAGAAAGAAGTGCGCATTAAGGAATATTAATGGAGGTAACAGTTTAGATTTCAACATTTTCAGGATTATCCTTCATTTATGCATTAACTGTTCTCTGGTTATTATTAAACTCCAGCAAAGTGCAGTACAGATAGAATCTTGATTGGTGCATTCATGCATTGTAAATAGCCCTCTGGGATGCTTTGTTTAAATGGTGGAAGTACATTTACAACTTAAGTTTAAATAGAGTTAAAGACTAGGAGAAAATATTGTCTGCTTATTTTTTTCTTCCATTCACAGATCTTTGTTTGAATTTTTAGAACTTCTATAATTTTCTTAACAAGAAACTATTAACAAGATATGCATCTAATAACATCCTGCATAAAATTAAAATTGTTCAGTCCCATGCTATGATCTTTGTCTTTGTTGCAGTTATACTCCCGATACCTTTTCTCCACACAGGGTGACTTCTCGCTACATCATTATCTTTTCCCACAGACCCCGCAGCCTCATTTTGTCCCACTTTGACTAATACCGAGATACAGTCCATGTTCCTTCTTTGTCTCCTCACTGCCATGATAGCAGAGAACAAAGTTAATACAAGGTTTAAAAGTCAGGTGATATTTAAAAAGAACAATAGCTGATTCATGGCAATAGAAACTAGCTATTAGCTGTATCTTATTTATTTTTTTTCTGATGGGGTTAAAAAAAAAGTAAAAAAGGAAGAAATTAGTTTGCTTTATCAGTCTCTAATAATAATAAATTCACCTATAACTCTAAATTCAGGCTACCTTTAGTAAAAACGTAACCAGAAATAAATGAAATGTTTTTCTGTAGAAACTGAAAAATGAGCATGTCTTATATTAAATGCAATCTTTATCTATAGCTATTAATGTGACATCCTTTTTTTTTTTTTTGCATTCACTTACAGTCTTGCATGTTTTTGTGATTCATAATACATATTTTCGGACAAAAGGCTAAACCTTAATTCCCTCTGTCTTCCACTCAGCTCATGAAATTGAATCTGATAATTGTACACTTATTTTAAGATCAGTAGGCTCCACCTAGTGAGATAACTTGGTTACTACAAATAAAAAGAAACCATCACTGAATGCATTAGCATATGCCTTCATAGATCTGATTATCTGAGGTTCACAGTTCAAATATGTTCAAATAAGCAAACTGCATCAAACAAAAGTGGCTGCATGTAACAAAGTGGGCATCAGCTCCCTGGATTGCCTGTTTCTCCAAAGCTGCAAACAAATTCATAAAACCAGCATTGTAATATAATAATGTAGAAAAGTGTATAACAAGAATAAAACAATAAGTTAATAATAATAAAAAAATTAAATGTGAAATAAAAAAGTCAAATAAGTGTTATTAAAATAAAAAGCAAACAACCCTTAACCCCCACAGTGCTCCCTGGGCGCCGCACAATGGCAGTGAACGGGTTAAATGCAGAGAGTTATTTTGTTGTTCAGCACAAAAAAAGTGTGTTTTACAGGTCAGCTAGCTCCATCTGCTGATACACTGAAGAAGGGAAAAATACATCACATCATACTAAACAGATCACACACACACACAATAATGTATACAGTAGCAGCCAGTCAAAATGGCCCTTCCCAGTCAAATGCAAGCCAAGTGGCAGCTAAGTTCCAGCCCCTGCAGTGACCCCCTCCTTCTCCTGGGTGTGCATATTTTTTTACTCTGACTCGACCCTGTCACTAAATTACAGGGTCTGAGCAGGAGATGAAGCTTCTCTTTAGATCTTAATGTCCACAAATCATGAAAGAATATTTCAGTACAATTATTGATGTTTAAAAAAAAAAGGAATCGTAGGGGACCAGCCAAGGAAAGTGGGAAAATCTTGAATGGCTACTACTGTACAAACACATACATACATACATAAAATGTATAACACATATTATATAAAATAGGACCAGTTGCTCGGGTTTGCAGAAAAACACATTTTATGCAATCATTAAAAATACCAGGGTTTAAAACTGTTCTTCAAAAAGGGCCCTTAAACACAATGGATTTGGATCATCATATAAACACCAAACTGAAACTAAATATATTTTTATCCTTTCTCAACTGTGCATAAAGAGGTGTTCAAGTGGCTCCATCTAGTGTCCAGTTGTTTAAGTGCTTTGGTTTTGGTCAAGTTTTTAAGCAGCTTTTAAAGTAAACAAATTTAGACCATATAATAAGAAGTTAATAAAATCTCAATTATATGATTTTTGTTTTTAAATCTCAGTCATATAAATGAGTAGACATGTAAAAGTAAAAAAACATACTAATACATTATGACATTACCAAACACCCCTTTAGATAAACCAATAACCCTTTGCCTTTTTCTTTATACAATTGCATTCCATGCTTTGTTTCTTTTTCTAACATTGTTCAGTCTTCAAATGGTTTTCTAGTGAATTATAGTGACTGACCGTAGCTCAGATAAATATCACTTGGCCATGTTTATATATACAAAAAAAAAATGTTTATGAATTTGTGCAGATCCTCCGTAAATTTCTGGCATTTTTCCTTTACACTTTTTTCTAAATCAGAAATACATTTGGATGTCATACATACATAACTTGATTAAATTTAGAATTAAGCTTTTACATAATGCTTTCCTTTTTTGTGAAAAAGCTTACAGAGACCCATTGTGACAAAACAAGAGAAAGAATGACGAGCTTTAAACAGAAACCAAAATGTGATGTGAATTCAAAGACCAGTGAATAGTCCAGCAGTCTAACCCAGAATAAAAGGATCAAGTATTATTTGAAATCCCTGAAGGGGTTAAGACTGTTTCCTGCTTTAACACAACTGATTCAGATTAATGCAGTTCAGCAAATTATTTAGCCATTAATGGAAATCAGCTGTGCATAGGTTGCTATCCTGCCACATTAAGATTGCCTCTTTGCTCCAACATAACTGAACCAATTAACAACATGCAATGCTAGATGAGATCCTAACTAGGAAAACATCCAAAGGATGCAGGACTGCAGGTCTAGTAAACAGACTTGGTACCTGTTCCCACTGCATTCAAATACAGCCCATAGAGAAAAAAGTAAGAAGCAATAACACCTGCAATGGTAGCATGGACACCCCTGTTCTAGATATGAACATGTTCAAAGCTTGGATAAAGTATTTTTTCCTAATTCACAAGTGAGTTAAACAATGATTCAGGAACAAAGCTTTATACAAATGAAACTTAAATCCTTTAGGTGTCATAGTTATTCTAAATGAGCCTGTTAATGATCATTGTTTAGCCATGTTTTTTTTTTCACCTTCAGCAGGGTTTCTCCTAACCTGACAACAGCCAGATGCATGTCTCGCTCCGCCCAGCTCCACTCAGGCGGAGCGAGACATGCATCTGGCTGTTGTCAGGTTAGGTTTCTCCTACCTCACCCTCAGCACCTGCAATGGTTCATGTATCTCTGTTCCACTTCCTCTAGTTTGAATGATTGTATGAACCAAGTAATCACCTCAAGTGCAGCAGAATCCTTGTTCCAAAAATGTGTGCATTACCGCCACCTGCTGGTATGCAGGGGACCTGAGTTAAGGGATTTGAGGCAAAGCTTGAGAGTTTTTAGATATTAATCTCTTTTGTAATTATTCAAAGAGATCTATCCTTGGATTCATTTTAGAGTGATTGTTAACCAGTCCCTACTTCCGGCAGTATAAGTTATTCTCCCAGAATATATATTTTCTTATACTGTATAACAGTACATGTTCTTTATTTCCATCTTCACAGTTTTCACATTTATCTGTGTTATTTCCCTATTATGAAAAGGTGTCCTTTTCAATTCTGTGTCCAAGTCTGAGACATGAAATGAAAAATTTATTGGTTTTCTGTTGAATTCTAGAAAACCATCTACCTTTATTTTTCTTCTTCCCTTTGCCATCTTCCCTTGTATTCTTCTTTGTGCTTTTTATTTCTTTGGACATAATTTGATCCCTTTACAACTGAAACATTTCTGGTTGGTTCTTGTCTACGGTAACTTAATCTGCCACCATTTCTTAATATAAGCTGAAAAATACGAAAATAAAACCATCAATCCTGTAATTTTGGTTCAAAACACTGTTTTTAGTATTTTTATCACGATATCTGATGTGCTAACTGTTGTTGAGTAATGAGGAGTTTAAATTCTGAACAAATAATTGATCCTAGTTGTTGATTATCTTCAATCCATTGTATTGCTATAATTTATTTGATTTGATTTATTTTTTATTTGAACCTGGGTCGGCCGTGTCAAGCACTGAGGCCTCCGTACATGGGTCATGTGCACTAACCACTGCATCACCAACATGCCCACTATAATATATTTTTAAGTATACCAACAACTGCTACTTTACCTACTTTCACTCCAAATGCAGTTCATCATTTATAAGGGGAAAAGCAAAGGAAAAAGATGGTTTGAGTGGTGCCAATAACAGCATAATGGCGGTTTGACTATAGGTATCAAATATGTGTTTACATAGGTCAGAGCAGTAGGAAAATAGAGTAGAGAAAGGGTGGGATTGTGCATGTGTGTGTGTGTGCCTGTCTAGCCCTCAGAATGAGGACCATTTTTCCAATTTCACCATCAGATTGAGGTCCAGTTGTTGCAAAGTGAGGACATTTTGCTGGCTATTTCGTAATGGTTGGTTTAGGGCTAAAGTGTCAATTGGGTTAGGGTGAGGTATGCATTGATAATGGTTAGGTTTAGGGTTAGTTTTAGGGTTAGGGCATAGAAAGGGTTGAAAAAGACTGAAAAACAATGGAAGTCAATAGGAGCCAAAACATGGTCCTCACTACATATAGCAGAACGAGTATGGGTGTGTGTGTGTGTCTGCCAGCACTGGTGACTCCTTAGGTCAACGATAGCAACAACAATAACCTTCAAAATGGTTTTCTTGAACTTAGGTGCTCAGCATCATAGTGTGTTATGTTTGAAACTTTAAGCTAAATGTCAGAGTGCTTTCCTGGATTATTGTCACCTGGTAAACATCTATAAAAAAAACTGTTTTTTTCCAAGTATCCGAGTATCTAAATCAGTGTTTTTCAAACCTGGTCCTCAAGGAACACTGCCCTGCATGTTTTAGATGTTTCCCAGCTTTCACACACCTGTTATCAATTGATAGCAGATTATCAGGCTTTGCTGAACTGCAATCATCTGAACCTGCTGAACCTCAGAAACATCCAAAACATGCAGAGCAGTGTGCCTTGAGGACCAGGATTGAAAAACACTGATCTAAATATTACACACACACACACATATATACACTATATTGCCAAAAGTATTTGCTCACCTGCCTTGACTCACATATGAGCTTAAGTGACATCCCGTTCCTAATCCATAGGGTTCAATATGACGTCGGTCCACCCTTTGCAGCTAGAACAGCTTCAACTCTTCTGGGAAGGCTGTCCACAAGGTTTAGGAGTGTGTTTATGGGAATTTTTGACCATTCTTCCAGAAGCGCATTTGTGAGGTTGCACACTGATGTTGGACGAGAAGGCCTGGCTCTCAGTCTCCGCTCTAATTCATCCCAAAGGTGTTCTATCGGGTTGAGGTCAGGACTCTGTGCAGGCCAGTCAAGTTCATCCACACCAGACTCTGTCATCCATGTCTTTATGGACCTTGCTTTGTGCACTGGTGCACAGTCATGTTGGAAGAGGAAGGGGCCAGCTCCAAACTGTTCCCACAAAGTTGGGAGCATGGAATTGTCCAAAATGTCTTGGGATGCTGAAGCATTCAGAGTTCCTTTCACTGGAACTAAGGGGCCAAGCCCAGCTCCTGAAAAACAACCCCACACCATAATCCCCCCTCCAACAAACTTTACACTTGGCACAATGCAGTCAGACAAGTACCGTTCTCCTGGCAACCGCCAAACCCAGACCCGTCCATCAGATTGCCAGATGGAGAAGCGCGATTCGTCACTCCAGAGAACGCGTCTCCACTGCTCTAGAGTCCAGTGGCGGCGTGCTTTACACCACCGCATCCGACGCTTTGCATTGCACTTGGTGATGTATGGCTTGGATGCAGCTGCTCGACCATGGAAACCCATTCCATGAAGCTCTCTGCGCACTGTTCTTGAGCTAATCTGAAGGCCACATGAAGTTTGGAGGTCTGTAGTGATTGACTCTGCAGAAAGTTGGCGACCTCTTCGCACTATGCGCGTCAGCATCCGCTGACCCCGCTCCGTCAGTTTACGTGGCCTACCACTTCGTGGCTGAGTTGCTGTCGTTCCCAAACACTTCCATTTTCTTATAATACAGCTGACAGTTGACTGTGGAATATTTAGGAGCGAGGAAATTTCACGACTGGATTTGTTGCACAGGTGGCATCCTATCACAGTTCCACGCTGGAATTCACTGAGCTCCTGAGAGCGACCCATTCTTTCACAAATGTTTGTAAAAACAGTCTGCATGCCTAGGTGCTTGAATTTATACACCTGTGGCCATGGAAGTGATTGGAACACCTGATTCCAATAATTTGGATGGGTGAGCAAATACTTTTGGCAATATAGTGTATATATATATATATACATAAAAGAACAAACAGAACAAGATCAGCAAATAGACAAAATTGAAAAGTTTTGTATTTTGCTTTTCTGTCATCTACTGCAAAAAAGGTCACAATTATTAAATTCAGCCGAAAGATACAGACTGAATTCAGCATTTTTACTGTGAATGCGCAATTCACCAGAGCCATGCTAAACCACTGAAGGAGCAGGTGACCAGTGTTAAAAAAATAGTCTTGTATATAGTATTTGCTAGAATTTCTCACAGCATTAACAGTTGTACCATGATGTATTAGAAAACAATAAGCATAGCACTGAGTCAAACCTAAGGAAAACTGGAATATATACACGTCAATAAGTGTATCAAATGCAGAATTGTACTGTTTTTGATTACAGGAAACAACTGGAGTTTTCAATCCTGCATAAGAACAAAATATGCAGATCTGAGAACAAGACCTATGGAAATATTTTGTTTTTACACAGTTACACTGTTAAAAATATAAGAAGACGCAATTCAACTTTTCAGTGCACTGGGATAATTGATCCAAGGAAAAAAGGTTGTGGTTTGGTGTACTTACATTTCAGGGGAAGATGGTCCATTCAGAACAGCACAGTAACATAGAATGTGTCAGTGAGGTAAAACAGGCTACAGATGCTATCTAATCCCTGAAACTTGAGCAAAAAACTTCTTTTTTCGTGTTTTTTTCCAAGTACCTTAACACATTTTATTTCCTCTCTCCTTTTTCTCACCTTCTCAGCCTTCTTGTGGTACCAGAGGCTCAGTCTCTTATCCATCCTCCCCTTCTTCTAGAAGCAAGAAATTATCCGTTCATTAATGTTCAATTTCCTACAAAATGTATCTTTAGAATAAGCTTAACAGGCTGCTTGCAAAATTCTTCATAAGTTCACCTCCAAATGACTCCATGTTGACTATAAACAGTCAGTACTTTTGTTTTTTACTCTTTCTGACTTAGTTTCTGCCTAGTTAACCATCCACTCTGTAAGGGCAAAGACTCAAGGGTCTCAAACCAGTTCCAGAAAGGGCCATGTGGCTGCAGGTTTTCTTTCCAACCAAGAAATTTGCACACCAGACTCCATTCATCTCATCAAGTCATCATGTTCAGATTGCACTCAGTTGATGAGATGACTGGCGTCTGGTGTGCGATTTCTTGGTTGGAAAGAAAACCTGCAAACACACGGCCCTTTCTGGAACCGGTTTGAGACCCCTGGGCTAAGTCATTAGGATTTTTATTAAAGTTTCCTCTAAATTAGATGCTTCATGAAACAGGAGTGCTTTGATTGGTTATCCATGTGTTATTTATGCACGACTCAGAAACATGTTTTTTAAACACAGTAATATAAGAAGCTGGATATATTTAAAAATTAACCATTTATTTTCATTTTTTCAATAATTAAAAGAAAATTCCAGACCGCCGATTCTCCCGGTTGTATATCTACCAGGCAAAGTTTGCTACATCATCCTCCATGTCTGACACAGATGGAGGAGATCACATCAAAGTGTTTTCCACTTTTACGTACTGCCTGAAAGCTGTACAAAATGAAATTTTGTTTTGTATACACTCTGTGGGTACAAAAGGACAATAAAAGTTGTCTAAGTCTAAACTAAATAACTACAAATGACCTCTCTTTACATGTCTCCTCCTGCTCAGAGCTCTACTTTTCTTTTCCTTATAGTGCCAACCCCTATTAGCTATGCTTGTAACTCCTGCTGGAGCAGAAAGAATGAAAAGTTGCTGTTTTCTTTGACAGGTGCAAGTATCTCTGTTACTACCCGATCCGTCCCAGAAGCAAGCGCGAACAGATATACATCTGGGTTTCCATAAATAATGTAATTATGGTACTAAAACTATTTATTTCTATCCTTAACTCATTAAAAAAGACTAATAACTGGAAAAACAACCAATCTAGTTGGTTAAAACTATTTTGGTTAGATTAAACAATCTAATAATCATAATTAGAACAAGTAACTGGTTTCAGTTGTGTCAGTGATTTATACTGTCGTTTTCTGAACATGAGACTGTATTGATATGGTGTCTTCTGTAAGATATTGCCCTTCATTCCATAGGTTGTGGGTTTAAGCCTTGAAATTGACTTTTGAGAGTTTTTGTAACCAGTATTTTGGCTAAAGTGACTAATGACTACCTTGGTAATACCTTTTACCAGCATAGATTGGGTAAAAACACTGCCAAATTAGATTGGTTGGTTTAACTAAAAGATTGGTTGAACACTTAACTTCCATTCAGATTAAAACCAAAAATAAAATAAAATAAATTGACTGACACCTTTCATTTTGCTCATCATTGCCCAATTTCCACAAACACCTTTACTGTCTGCTTGAGCTTATTTCACAAAAATGACAGAAAAATAGAGCACCTTAAAATATAGTCTAAGATATTTTAGAAAATCACAGATTATATTACAAACTGTAGTTATGCACTCCACCAGTAGGTGGTGGCCGTTTCACATAAAAGTTAATGATGTGTGGGGATCGTTGAAGCAATTTGCCCAAACGGTTCAATGTCTAATGAGGCTTCAACTCACCATCACTACCGGACTGAAAGCAACTCATACTGGGCTCCAAAGTTTGCCTCTCTGACTCGCTTGATAACGAGCAATTATTAGAATCTCACAGGAAAATAGTTAGGTTTTATCTTTTACAACATAAATAATAAATACGTTTATTAACACTCTTTTCATTAAGTCTTAGAGGAACAGGTGTCACTTCAAATGATAATTAGGCATAATAAAAAAAAAAATGAATAGGACTATTTGACCCCAAAGGGAGCTTGTGGGTAGAGTGAAAAAGGGGCAGGTGCTCCTGCCCCTCCGCCCCTTCCACACTGCAGATGCCTGCAGCAAACCCACTTTGACTAAAGTAGATGAGCAGAAAGAGGAAATAAGCGGAAATTATTGGTGGGGACATATCCACACCAGTCTTTCAGAAAGTCACACATGTGCTTCTGCCTTTAGCTATGTTTTGTCTTTAGGACTGTTGCAGGTAAACCCCAGCCCCGGTCACCAGTCTTGTTTTGCTTCTAACATGTTTTCTTCCTGAATCTGTATTTATTCCCATACCTGCAAGTGCCACTCTGCCAGTTTTATTTACATAGCACAAGTTCAAAAACCATGTCATCCTGGGACACTGCAGAATGAGTTCAATAAATGAAGTCGAAGGAGACCTTAGTAGATCTCATTTACTCACTGACTTGAATAATTCACTCCTCCTGGATGAGCATACTGTATAAAGAAGCAATGGACATATTTTTTTTTTTGCATTGTGTTGTTGTTAAATTGAGTTCCCCTCTTGTAAGAAGAAACGTCCAGCAAAACCAGGCTGAGGAGGAAAAAGCCTTCTGAAATGACTGGTTGGGATTTTGAGCAGATATTGCATACTTACAAAAAGAACACAGAAGCCCTGATCAATTAGTATTTTCCATGAGAGTGAAAGGTCAAAAGCTAGTTGCAGTTGTAGGTCATGTAATGGCTTTATCTAGGAATAAAACAAAGTTAAGCTCTGAGTCAGAGTGCATGTGCTCTCTTTCATCTCAAAGTGTTGAAGATGAAAGAGAGCACATACAGGTAGTCGCTGTAAAAGCTCAACTGATAGCTATATCTAAGGAAGTGTATCATCTACAGAAGGAGAAAATGAAGTTGCCAGGAGCAATTGCCCACCTGATGCTTCCCTGTATAACAATCAGAGCTAAACAACACCAGGCCACAGAAATATTAACAATGATGGGAGACAAAAATATAGGTTTAGATGACTTACAGTAGTTTCGACTCCAGGCCACACAGCACTGCAGCAGTACAGTAATACTGGCAAAGGAGCTCCAAATAAATATTAAGTGTTGTACATGTTCATACTTTTCATATTCATACTTTTTTGAATGCTAACATTTCTGGATTCCTTTTTTTGTATTGATTTTCCAAGCTACTAAATTTGGGGTTTTCATTAGTTGTTATAATAATTTCAGTGAAAATAAAAAAAAAACATGAAATATACCAGGCTGTGTGTTATGAAGAAGATATTAAGGTTTCCCATTTAAATTGAATTACTGGGGAAAAACAAAATTTCTCATGATATTCTTAGCTTATAACCAGCAACTGTAGAGTTGAGGTTGATAAGTTAAGTATGAATACAAGTTCTTTATTAAAATGCCCCCTTGACACTTTGCAGATGGTGGTATAGCCTCGTGAAACCATCCTGATCTCGCGAGCTTTCAAGATTTCACTCGCAGATCAGTCTGGAGACTCTCCGTCGAAGAAAATTTGGAGCCGTTCACCAAATGAACGTCCAATCAGCGTTGACTTTGAGGCGGGTTGAGGTATGACGCAACGAGAAGCGCGACAGTTCAGTCTAAAGAACATGGCGGATTCAGCCGATGAAACTAGCATTAGCGTGGCTATCGAGCAAGTTTTATCAGAATTACAGAGTATTTCTTCACTGAAAGAAGAGCAAAACACTGCTCTGGAGGCTTTTCTCAGAGGAAAATATGTTTTTGCTCTTCTCCCGACTGGTTTCGGCAAGAGTAGCCTGGCTTGTGGTTGTGTTTTCATCGTCGGTCTGTTAGTACGTCATATGCTTCGTTGATTTGATTGGTTTATTTGGCCCGTCTATCACCAACATAGGCCAATCAGCTAACCAGTATTTTCGCCCCTTCCCAAAATTACTGCAACGGAAGGTTTCCAGATGGATATGCGGAGCAAATCCATCTGACGGAGTCAGGTTAATGGTGGTAAGGACTCTAAAAAAGAAAAATGGAAAATAAAAAGAATCTCTGTTGGGCAATATCTCAAACCCCATGCATGAAACTGCGTCAGAACTGGAAAGTTCCTTATATTGTCCGACTTTTACACCTTAGTGCACAAAGGAGCATTATCACAGATCCTTATTCCACACAACATTATCCATTATAGGGATTGCTGCACCAAGCAAACTCTTTCTCTTATAAACAAGTTATAAATGTGCTATTTTGGAACACTTTATTTCTTGTTATTGGATTTTCTGTGTTTCATGTTCTGCTGCTGGTAGACAGAGGCCTCCATGTCCATTGTACTGTATGGCAGCCTGTCCCAAGGTGGCTACAATCTACCTTTTACTGTACTATCATTGTATTAACGTGTGTGTGAGATGGTGAATGACTTAATATAGTATGAATCCCTTCAAGGTTCTCAGACTTAATACACACTATATGAAAAGAGGCCATTTACCATAGATATACAAATATGTTTTGTCATCCTACCCTTCATTTTCTTTAATATGCTATTTTCAACAACCACTACTATTTGTATTTCCTCCTATGTTACAAATTCCCCTTACTGCACCTGTCTCCTATTATTATTATTATTCTTAAAGCTTGCATGCATCTGCAAAGGCTTCCGTTTGCTTTCCACTTGCTGCTGGAACATTTGAATTTCAAGGTTGTTATAATAAAGGTAATTTCTATTTCTACTTCTTACTATAATCAGTCAGCTTCTCAGTCTCTACTAAAGCAACAAAATCACCAAACCATAATGCTCCAGAAGATTCAACTATCAATGTGTACTGTTAACTTTATGTTTCTTCTTCCTGTCTGTCAAATGCCAGCTTGTTATGGTAGACGGCTGCTTCTACTCTTGCTTCTCTTGTAGATTTATTTTACAAAGTAGCAATAAATTGGCACCTAAGTCTGAATCTATTATGATTTGGTTTAATAAATTGGGAAAACTGCATTAAATAATGTTGAAAGATCCTATTGGAGTACATTAGATTTATTTGAATAAAATTTTGACCAATTTTCTCCATATAAGTAGGCCAATTTGTGCTCAGATTACATGTACAGTGAACCTGGTGCTGCAAGAATAAACTGATTTAAAATTACATGAAAACACTCAAAATGCTGGTGAAGATTCTCAGTCATCCAGGTCATAGACATTCCAAAAAAATAGAAAATTAAAAACAATCCCCTGAACTATTTTTTAATTGAAAAAGCTTCCTGGATGGGAAGCAAAACGTCTTAAAATTTGAAACAAAGTCCATTGGATTGTTTTTCATTTTCATTTTTGAAAATACTCAAAGTTTCTCAGCGAAACCAGTTAAATTGAAGAAAAATCAAAATAGAAACACACACTTTTTTTTACAAAAGCAATTAGCCTTTTTTAATTTTACATTGCATTGAAAATTTACATAATAGATTCATACATTTTACAAATAATTTCCTCATAAAAATATATTTCTGTACAAAACACTTTTTTATTCTATATTTTCTCTTTTTTTTCTCAAACGGTAAATATTTCCAGTGTCCCCAGGCAGGAACTGCTATAAGTCTTTTAAATCACATGGATGTTATTGCGCTCAGTCTCTAGGAACAGCTTATGGCAAAACAGATTGAAGCTTAGAAAAACAAACATAGCCTTGTTGAAGAGAAAGGGAGATGGTTGGAGTCAGTGGGTTAGCATGAAAGGTGTACAGGTACCTGTGTCCATGTGAAAAAGCATAGAATTGACAGCAGAAAGGGTCACATGACTTTTTTTTGTTGTCGTTTTTCTTTTGGATAGGCACTGAGTCAGATTCTTACCAAAGATAGGAGCAAAAACAAGTAGAGCAGCAATGATAGTTTGAATCGTAATGAAAATAAATAAAATCACCACTGTGGTGCAGTTGAGGACGGTTGCTGTGTGAGTAAACAAGTAAGCCACAGCTATACTGCAGCTTTTAAATCAGTGATGACTTTAAGAGGAATTTTGTGCTGGCTGGTGGCAGCTGGCACCTGTGGTCACAGCAGTGGGGGTGTTAAAAACAGAGTAGATGTTTTCATGCTCCCTGACACCCAGGCTCATTAAAACGCACACATGTATTTATCATCTGAGGCTTGATCCGCAGATTCCTCAAAACACAGTCTTTTTTTATGGAGGGGGTGGGGGTGCAGATCAAAGCTGCAGAATGTTAAGTTGTTAGTCAATTTGGAATCAGAACTGACCTTTATGAACTTTATGATAGTTGCTATTTGGATAAAAAGTGGATGTAGCATTCTAATGTTTCCAAGACAACACACTTTGAAGTTTAAATTCGTTTTCGCTGATTTACTGCAGATGAATAAAATAAGTTTATAGAACATCCAACATATCAGAACACTGAAAGTTCAGAACTAAAAACCTTTTGTCAACTTGTTTATTTGGGATATGTGAAGCCATGTGGATTATTAACTGAATAATAATAACATTTTTAATAATAGTTTTATGTCTTTTCACCTGTGTAATCATATTGGTACTGTGGCATTTACACTTATTGGCACTGCTAACTTACACATCTAAACCATGATCGAATAGATTTTGGTTTACAGCAAGTAGCATAATTTCAAGAAAAACTATATAGTTAAATTCCTAATAATGGCCAGAATATAAAAGGAATTAGAGCATCTGATTTGGATTTTAATTATGAGAGCTAAGTACATTCTATCCCGTTATTTAAAAAAAAGAAATTATAAAAGTTACACAGATGAAGCAAAGCAATAAAAAGTCAAACAAAATTCCGTCATAAATTAAAGTAGGGATTTGTGGCAGGTAATAAAGTAAGGTGGGAGAAGTATTATGCTGTTTCTGGAAACCTTGTTGACTACGCAGCATAACTTACCGTTTGAGAAAGCAGGAGAGAAAAACTGAGAAGGACACATCATTGTGCCATTAATTAGGAAAAACTTTAACATGAAAAAAATGCTTTAACATTTATACAGTTCAGCTTCACCTATAGCCATCTCAGTGGAGACACAAAGTCTGTGGAAAGCCTAGATTGAACTCCTTGTCTATTCAAAAAACGTGACACTTTCCAGGAAAAGTTGGTCCCTATGGCCAAAAAAAATTAAAAGTATTATGACGTAGTAAACAGCAGGAAGCCAATAAGTGTAGCACCACTGATTTAAAAAAAGAAAATATTCTTTTGTGTATTTTTTACCCCCACATTCAATTAACAAACTTTTTTTCTAATAACAGTGAGAGATTATGCTATTTTAATAAAGGTTCATTTATATTAAGGCTTTTTACACAATCAGTATGGAGGCAGCTGTAGACAACAGGTTGGATAATAGTTTCCTTTCTTATCTGTTTTGAGAATCCTTTCAATAACTCTGGAGATTTTGTCGACTCCTCAGTATTTGACACGTAACAACAAACAAGAACAAAACAATGTCAATGTACAACACAAGTTTTTACCATCATATACAGAGTAAACACAATGCAAGTAACCAGCAATCATCACCAAGATGCCTGCCCAATTGGGAATGGAAATAAACCTAAGTTTCAGTTCTATGATTACCATCCATTTGAAATTCATATTTAATTTGATTTTGCTTTTCATCAACACTAAAGTGTTTTTGATCCTCAAACAAATCTTGATAATAGATTAAACAAAAACAAAGAGGAAATTTAAAAAATCAGTTTTTAAATAATGGTTTAAGTAATTAAAAGAAAGGTCTAAAGCCCTGCAAATTAGAAAAATAATATTTTATGTTATGATATTTGTGACAGCAAAATACAGAGTTTTAAATTGTTACTTTTGTAATTGCTTGAAGAATTTAGCTCTGCTGCAAAACAAACAGTAGCTGGTATATCAAGCGTGGACTTCAGCTCAAGCAGACTAAGGACAAATTTAAATATGGATGGCTGAAAAAATAGATTTTGGACGCATTAAATCAACGTCCAGAGGTAAATCCCCTTCAGATACCAAGATGTGAACTCAAGAGGTGGTTAAAAAACTACAATGTGGCTTAATTTAAAGAGAACAAAAAATATGAGTGGGACAACATTTATCTACAGCAAAGCAAAAGACTCACTGGTGACTGGATGGCAGCTGTTCCACCAACAATGGAACGTTTTTTTTAGGTTTAGGGGGCAATTCATTTTCACACTCATTGAGGCTGGTGTGGATAGGTTTTTACCCAAAATCATTTGAAAACTGCTTTTTTTTTTCCAATCAATTCAAATAAATCTTATCTGTTACTCAAAATGAGTTGTGTCTGAGAAATGGCTATGCAACATAAAAATAGAAGAAATAAGAAGAAATGTAAAAGTGTCCAAAATTTTTTTTTTTACAACGCTTTATATACTGTAGCTGGTCACACAGAAGGTTAGATCCTGTTCAAATGTGTTTGGACTTCGGTTACCTTTACTGTTACGTGAGAAAGAACTGTTTGAAATTTAATTTTATTACTGGAAGCCAACAAAGTGCAAGGTATGTCTCTATTTTTGAGTTTTTATACTTCTACCAGTGAGTATAGGGTGTAATTGTTTCTGGTAAACCTTGCATTGTGATAATGATTACAACAATACCACTGACTAGGATTGCCTCAGTGAGACAGACAGTGATGGTGAGGGGGAAAATTCCATGCTATACATGAAATTCAAATCATTAAACCGCATGTTGCAGTGGTATCAAAAGTACCATCTGTGGGCGCACGTGAAAAGCATATAGCTGTAATGTCTTATACTCTGATAATTTTTCTTTTTCTAAAAACTCTTTTATAATCTGCCCCCCACTCACCACTTACCATCCCTTTGTGGTAAATATATAGCACAAAAATATAGGTGGTGAACGCTCCCCGAATATATATGCAATAGATTTTTACAGATCAGAAGATTCTGCAGCTGTAACAAAGAAAGAAGTTAAGCACTCTCAGAGTGCAGGATCACGTGGAACGCTGTCCACAGATGTCGGCTGAAAACCCTGTCTTTCTTAGCCTGTCAAATAGTTTATGACTCCCGTCTGCAAACCTGTACCTGTCTCTCTATTTGAAAGCCTCCTGCTTATTTCTTGGAGTAGAGACAGATTGGAAAAAAAAAATCACAGGACCTTTCTGGCCCTGGTGTTAGTCCATCTCTCATTGAGTAGACAGGTAGTGTCCCTGGAAAATGTGCTTTAGTGCTGAAGCTTTCTCTGTTTCCCAAAGTCCATTTTTCCTCTTCTTTGAGTCAGTCGAACTCCTTGGCTCTTGTTTGGCCCGATCAAAACCTAGAGGAATATTCCCAGGTTCAAAAAGAGCTTCTCTTTGAGGACGTATCCCATCCGACCTGATCAAATTTATCCCGCAGGAGAAGGGCTGATCTTCCTCAGTACATTACTTCTGGTCAGACAAGCTCTGATTGGTTGTGTTAGTATTGTAAGATTTTTTTTTTTTTTCATTAATGAATTTCTCACTCTGTATCCAGTTTAGTTGGAGGCTGTCTCCACCGTATTAGAAGCATTTTATCCATTAGATGAGTCAGTCTCACATCTCTTCCACTTTAGACTCCTTGTAAGTTTCACTTTGCTCTAATCCCAGCTCAGTTAGGATTACAGCTCCATCTCCAGGGATGCCCTATCCCTATCATCATCCCTTGCTTAGTGGTTAGTCTCTTTTCAAAGCAATTTTTGCTTCTGACTAGAAGCATTAGCTTTCTTACACTCTATGTGAGAAGAAAAAAATAGAGACCAGTAAAACCAGCCTGCTTGTTATAGAGAATGAAGATGGTTCCATCTGGCTGTTGGGTTTTATTTCCGTTGTCGTCTTAAAAAAATTTTTTTTTCTCCATAACAAGTCAAAATGTTTCAGCAATATCCTGCTGCTTACAGTGTTTTCTAAACTGTTGGTTTATTTTCACAGTGTCCTTAAAAACATATCCTTTCATGTGATGTGATAGAGTTTCCTCAGTTTCTGAAGTGTGATCACAGTTGGAGCACTTCTTCTTCTCTGGTCTCTAAAACATTGCTTCAAGTAGAAATAGTGACATTTGAGGTCTGACCAGCAGGTCATTGCTTAGCCATCTCTGTTGGTCTTAGAAACAGTAATTGAGATTTGAATTCAGCTCAAATGTTTCACGTTTGTGTCTGTTTTAGAATCAGATCAGAAGATTTGATCAACTTGCTCTGAGTTGGGGATATAATCTGATTTTTTGCGTCACATTAGTGTCCTTTCTCTCATCAAGCGTTCAAAGCTGAGGCATTGGCTGCCTCTGGCTTTTGGTTTCAGCTAGAGAGCCGTTACTCTGCCGGGTGGAGGGGACTGGGTTCCAAACAGAAAGAATTGGTTGGTTGACTTGTTCTTGTACACGCTATGCTGCTTGGCCTTGGTAAAGTTTGCCCTTTCCACCTTCTTTGCACCATTTGTGGTCCCATTGGATATTTGAGTCATTAAGTTTGAGGACATTCAGTCCTCAGACCATGGTGCAGACAGTATTTAGATTGGGATCAAATCTAACAGCCTTTCCCTCGACGGCTTTGGCATTGGTGTTGTACATTGGGTTCTCAAAGGCAGCCTGCCCGTTGTTGTTTTCGTGCACTGAGCAGCCTGTGTACTGGGTTTTTGGTGTGGTTCTGCAAGTACAAAGAAAAATGAAACATAAATACATGTTAAAAGATCACATAAAGGCAATATATCTACATGTTGAAACTAATAAACTTTGTTTTATGAAACATTCAGAAATTGCAACTGTTAAAAAAATTATAGCCATTTTACCTGATTTATAATTGTAATGAGATGTTTTTAGTAGACATTTACTTCTCAATGTGAAATAATCTTATTAGGTATGGCTGAGTCACAGAACAACAATAAACCAAGACATGTTTAAAATAACATTTTAGAGTGTCATCAGTCAGGCTATTTATTCAGTGGAAAAAAGGTGACCATAATTTAGGGATGAATGCATCCAATGTGGATCCAGCTTATAATGTATTCTACCATAAAAATCAGAGTAGAATTATAGTATAATTATAGATAAAATAATATTTATTATATAACTATAATCATGGAAAGGTTTAAATTCATTAGACACTTGAAAAGGTTATGTTGACTAATTTCAAAGAGACTGTATTTAAAACTAGTGTTTCATCAAGATATCAACCACAAAACTATTAGTGACAACAGCATTAATACCATGAATGAGATGGGAGAATAACCATGTGATAAGAAATAATTGGACAGAAAAAACTGGGTAATATGGCGCTTATTAGGCAAAACCAAAAAATGTTTAGCAAATCCTGCGCTGGAATACTGGCTCATGAAAACCAAAAATTTTTGTTGACTCTCTGCATCCTACTCTGGAAAAAGTTGAAATCTGAGTATTTTTTTTCTTAAAATCAGCGCATTTTTTCTTGAATGGATGAGAAAAGTGAGACTGTTTGCCAATGGACAATTTAGTGCCTGTTTTTAACTTATTTTAAGAGTAAAAATACTCATTCAATTGGCAAATCATCTTATTTACCTACTAAAATTAACGGTGAATACACTTAATTTAAGACATTTTTTACTTATATCTAGCTTGTTTTTTTTTGCATTGCAGAGGTGATAACAGTTTAGCAATTTATACACTGCAAAAATTGAAAACTAGATAAATCATTTACTTTATTAAAACAAGGGCATTTTTTCTTGAATTAATTAGGTTAACATACTTTGCCAACATAATTTACATCTTAAATAAAAAAAAAAGTGTTGTCGTATTTCAAGTACATATTATCTAATTATCTTATTTTAAGAGTAAAACTACTTATTCAATTGGCAAATCATCTTATTTAACTACACAATTTAAAGGGAAATACACTTATCTTAAGAAAGTTTTATTTATTTCTAGATTGTTTTTGCAGTGTAGGAAAACTAAACCTTCCAGCAATTTTAAGTTTATCCATTTCCATCTAGGAAATGTTTTAATTTAAATAGAAAAAAATCAGGTACTGAAGTGTCTTTTTACATATTTTTTTAAACGGCCAAATTTTTATTTTCCCTTCATTGTAGATTTTCAATAAATGCCATATTTTTTATTTTTTGCGTTAGCTCATATGGACAATATAATATATTTTAATAGCTTAATTTACTTTCTAAAGGACACTGCTATTACTTTGAACACTGTGTTTTGTACATGATAATATGTTATTCTGAGATCCCATGACAAACCCTTATAGACGATAATATCTCTTACTGTAGATAATTAGCAAACAGACAGTAGGGGATGCAGCCTCTGATACCAAGAGACTTTGTTGGCCATCCGAAGAAATGTCTTGTGCTTTTCAGTAAGCAAAGTGTAAAGAGATTCCAAATCATCTACCCAAAGCGAACTCTTTTAGCAGGTACATATTTTTTCTCCAAGTTAGTCTGTTTAGTTTTCTCCAGCAGAACAGACGTTATCTCCATCTGTTATCAACCTTAACACCAGTCAGTTCTGTTTAAACCTTGTGTGGAAAAATCCAATTTCGCACTTTTTAAACAAGAATTGTTTTGCAACAGACAGTGACTTAGTCTTCTCATAGCGCCTTAACAATCAAACCGTTGAAGCAGGGGTTGTTCTTAGCAAATTAGACATCTTCTTAAAATGTTAATGATCCCAAAAAAAAATTTTTTTCGTTTCTTACCTTACAGAACAAAAGAGCAAAAGGACTTATTCACAAACAGGAGCATTGTGTTCAAAGGGGTTTGAGATAGACCTTTTATTATGTTTGCTGGTTTTGTTTTGCTTTTTCGGTCATACCTCTGTTTGTAGAGATAAAATCCAAAGCCGGTAAAGATCAGCGCGAAGAAAGGCACCAGAATAGCAATAGCCACAGAACTGCTGTTTGTACCAAGCTGTGGGGGTGTCAAGTTTTGACTCTCTGACATGTTCAGACCTGCAACAGATAAGACAGCTTTACTGTTACTATCCAAACTGTGCAGGAGACCAAACAACACAAAATTAAACTTGTTGGTCTACATGCCAAATTATGTGTGGCAGAAAACAAAGCACATATTAACCTCATCACACAATCCCTATTATGAAACATAGAAGAATCAATCTGTATTCAGATTTTGATACAAAAGGAAACCAAATCAATGAAACATAGCATCTTTTGTTAAATTTCAATCTGTAAGTCTTTTAGTAAACGCCAGCCATTTACAATCCAAATAAAGAACATACACTATATTGCCAAAAGTATTTGCTCACCTGCCTTGACTCACATATGAGCTTAAGTGACATCCCGTTCCTAATCCATAGGGTTCAATATGACGTCGGTCCACCCTTTGCAGCTAGAACAGCTTCAACTCTTCTGGGAAGGCTGTCCACAAGGTTTAGGAGTGTGTTTATGGGAATTTTTGACCATTCTTCCAGAAGCGCATTTGTGAGGTCGCACACTGATGTTGGACGAGAAGGCCTGGCTCTCAGTCTCCGCTCTAATTCATCCCAAAGGTGTTCTATCGGGTTGAGGTCAGGACTCTGTGCAGGCCAGTCAAGTTCATCCACACCAGACTCTGTCATCCATGTCTTTATGGACCTTGCTTTGTGCACTGGTGCACAGTCATGTTGGAAGAGGAAGGGGCCAGCTCCAAACTGTTCCCACAAAGTTGGGAGCATGGAATTGTCCAAAATGTCTTGGTATGCTGAAGCATTCAGAGTTCCTTTCACTGGAACTAAGGGGCCAAGCCCAGCTCCTGAAAAACAACCCCACACCATAATCCCCCCTCCACCAAACTTTACACTTGGCACAATGCAGTCAGACAAGTACCGTTCTCCTGGCAACCGCCAAACCCAGACCCGTCCATCAGATTGCCAGATGGAGAAGCGCGATTCGTCACTCCAGAGAACGCGTCTCCACTGCTCTAGAGTCCAGTGGCGGCGTGCTTTACACCACCGCATCCGACGCTTTGCATTGCACTTGGTGATGTATGGCTTGGATGCAGCTGCTCGACCATGGAAACCCATTCCATGAAGCTCTCTGCGCACTGTTCTTGAGCTAATCTGAAGGCCACATGAAGTTTGGAGGTCTGTAGTGATTGACTCTGCAGAAAGTTGGCGACCTCTTCGCACTATGCGCGTCAGCATCCGCTGACCCCGCTCCGTCAGTTTACGTGGCCTACAACTTCGTGGCTGAGTTGCTGTCGTTCCCAAACACTTCCATTTTCTTATAATACAGCTGACAGTTGACTGTGGAATATTTAGGAGCGAGGAAATTTCACGACTGGATTTGTTGCACAGGTGGCATCCTATCACAGTTCCACGCTGGAATTCACTGAGCTCCTGAGAGCGACCCATTCTTTCACAAATGTTTGTAAAAACAGTCTGCATGCCTAGGTGCTTGAATTTATACACCTGTGGCCATGGAAGTGATTGGAACACCTGATTCCAATAATTTGGATGGGTGAGCAAATACTTTTGGCAATATAGTGTATATGTTTCAGACATCATCTGGCAAAATACAAAAAAACCCTATCAAAGGCATACAGCATTAGTGTTTTTGCAATGCACTGCATCTTCTGCAATCCTTGCAATGAAATTACAGTAAATGGACAATTAGACCGAACCAGCGGTTTTTAAGATTTGTATGAAGATGTCATTTAAGAAGCCTTTACATTATTTTTAGCTGTTTCCAATCTTAAAAAAAAAAAAAAAAAAAAAAAAAAAGAAAAAAAAAAAAAAAATATATATATATATATATATATATATATATATATATATATATATATATATATATATATATATATATATATATATATATATATATATATTTTTTTTTTTTTTCATTTGATGCTTCTGAACCTAAGAGAGAAATACCCAGTCTTTGAAGTCCGAATTGTCCATAGTCTTTTCCCTGAATGAAACCCTGGAATACGTAGGTAGATCCATCAGGCTCTGCTGATACCTGGGGAGATCACAGGATAGAAATGTAAGTTGTGGAATGGTTGCAAAAGTATTGATGCCTAAAATATTAATATTGCTTTCAACAGAAATGAACGTAAGTGCTAAAGTAAACTATGTTAGTTTTATTTCTTTTTTTTTCTCCACTCTGCCACCACAAATTAAATAAAATTTGTCAGCTGAGTAAAAGTAAAAACTGTGACCATATCTGTAAATGAATAAGAATGGAATTTTAGCCTTGAATTAAAAAAAACCCTCTCAATTATATATGAGAGCTAAAAAACATATAATTGAGGAAAATGCAGGCAAAAAAACAGCATTTAATTTTGTAATACGTTTCTAGTGATCTTTTTTCTTAAATATATGGAAATCAAGGCATACCACTATAAAAGCCTCATAACTGAAGAGATGCAACAGTATATGAGCTACCACATTTGCCACATATTAAAACATGTCTTTGGGGATATACGAGAAAATCTTACCTATATCGTATACATGTGTGTCATAAGTCAGACATTTTTATTCATAAATTCTTGAAGACATTTTTGTCCTGCTCTGAAAGATACAACTTTAAATCATTTTAAGATTTTAATCTTTTAGATAACACTAAAAATATACAAAAAAATTCTGATTTTTATTTATTTATTTATTTTTTATGATTTCAATTAAATACATATTACAAAACTGGGACTTAGTGGTCACCAGAATCCTGAATATGTGAAAGATTAGCAAGAATATTTGGTTAAAATCTTGGTTTCCCCATATTGATACCCACACTCTAAAATAATATTAATAAGTCACTGGAAATAGCATTACAGTATGCTACATAAAAAAATTGCATACATTCAAGTTTGATATTAATCTTTGACATATACAGTGTCGTGTTTTGATTAATTTTTCAAATTTCAAGTCATACTAAATGCACTTTTTCACTGCAGGTCTTTTAGGTCAAATAAAAAGTTTCATATAATGGGTCACGTTAACAGACAATAGTTTTGGGTCCTGTTAAATTTGAATTCCTATCACCCTTGAGATTAATTCAATAATATGTTTCCAAAGTTCCTTTATCTTTGGGCAGCTACTGGTTTTTAACTATAGCAATTGTAGAAGATTGCAATCAGCAGAGTTGACAGTAATGGCTTTACATGATATTGGCATTATTATCAATGCAGGAGAGACAGGAAGCTGAGATTAAGGCTTAAGATTAAGGATTAAGATGAATGAACAAAATCAAACAAAATAATCATCAATGGAAATCAAATGCATTAACCAATAAAGGTCTGTATTTGGAGTCAAACACAAAATTAAAGTAGAAAAACAAACTACAGGCTGATCCAACTGTCATAATTTCATTAAAACAGGTTAAAATGAGGCTCAGTATTATTTGTGGCCTCCATGTGCCTGTTAAACTGGCAGTAACCTGCGATGCCCACCGTCCAGTCTGTCCGTGAAATGGAGGGATGTTTAGTACAATATTTCGAGCTGATTGGGTGCCAGCTAGTACCTGCGTCCATAAGACACTTTCAGCCAATCGTAGCAGCAATTCGTGAAGTTTTATGTTAATCACAATTGGTTTTGTCTGCAGCTTCTTGAGTGTTTACACTACTAGCTGAGTAAGCTGATAAATCAAACTTTTTCTAAGTTTGACTTATCACACTTTGTACAAATGTACAAAGTGCAGCTCTTTGCTCCTTTTATAATATGAAAATTTTTTTGCTATTTTAGCTAAAACCAAGTCATTTCCGTTATCGAGACGTGAGTACTGCAGCGTAGCCATTTTCGTAATGTTCCAGTCTTCTGTCAACCATAGTACACCCATGGTCAATACCCATTTATCCCTTTAGTTTTGTATGTAACACTTTAAACCTCCTCAATGGGTGTGTATCCCTTAAGTCAGTGGTTCCCAAAGTGTGGGGCGCGCCCCCTAGGGGGGGCGCAATGCCATTGCAGGGGGGGCGCGGGAAGCGGTATGGATGAATGAAGAAAAAAAAAAAAAAAAAAGCGCTTGCTTGACTGAGCATAATGGACAGTTGTGACACTGCAACCCAGATTTGAGAAGATCTACAGCAAAAAGCAGGCTCACTACAGCCACTGAAAAGATGGGAGGAATAAAGTACAAAGAAAAAACTCTCAGGGAGCTGTTAAATGTTTTCACTCCATTTTGCACAGAGGCTTTTTTAATGTATAGATTATAGCAAAGTTAAATATTGTTACAAATAAAAAAAAGAAATATGTTTAAAATAACACAGACAACAAAGAATCCTCTTCTAATCTACAGTATAGAACTATTAAAAAAATACAGTTACACAAAAGTGTTCCACTGTAAAGATGGTGTAGTTTGTTTTGTTGCAACCTGAAGTGTGAAATAAACTTCAGTGGAGTTTGAAAACAAAATATGTGTATAGATTTATTATATCTGGTTGAACGATGTGTGTGCCCAGTTGATTTTATTTTTTTTTTGGGGGGGGGGGGGGGGGGGGGGGGGGGGCGTGGAAATTTTATTGTAATCCAAAGGGGGGCCCAGAAGAAAATCTTTGGGAACCACTGCCTTAAGTCATGTACAAAAAAACAATTCAATTACTTACGTTTTTGTGGTTTTTTTTAAGCAATGGCAATCTGACCTTAAATAGTTTTTTTGTACATGATAAAGGGGATAAAGGGGGATAAACTAAAGGAATAAACAGAACTAGCATACGCATTTGCAAATCTGACGTCTCGTGCATGCTTATTGACCGTGAGTATGCTGGTCTGATGGGGTGTGCTAATCTGACAGAACACGGGCAAGGCCCTTCTGACTGTGGTCATTCCTACATGTCCCGCCCCGGAAAACACTGCTAGCATGTCGTTGCTCCGACTCTCTGGTTGTTACAAGATGGAGGTATTAGCGGGATTCTTGCCAAATGGATTTGTTGAGAGACTGAAAACTCAGATCTCGTGAAAATCCAGCTTGCAGCGCAAGGTTACATGCCTGTATGATCTCCCTACAATGCCTGGGCCATACTCCTGATGAGGTGGCGGACTAAAGCATCCACCAACTCCTGGACAGTGTGAATAAACGTGACATTGGTGGATGGATCGAGACAAGATGTCCCAGATGTGCTCAGATTCAGGTCTGGGTAATGGGTGGACCAGTCCATTGCTTCAATGCCTTCCTCTTGCAGCAACTGCTGACACACCCCCACCACATGATGCTATTTTCAGTGGGAAAGAGGTGAGAAGCAGCGAGGGGTTTACGCACCCTAAATACTTTTTCGTTCTGTTTGTTTTGCTCTGAGTGATCCTTTTCTCTGTATTTTGCTCACCCCCCCCCCAATTTAAAATTTGTTTAGTGTTGATTAAATTTGGTTATATTATATTATAATATTATCAAACCATGCATCTATGTATCCAGTTATGCAGTGGCATGATACATGCGGTAAAGACTAATGTAAATACATACTTGCCAAACATCTATCAAAATGGCATATATTAGACTTACATATCCATCCATAGTCCAGGAGTCCTCCATGATCTTGGCAGGAGAGATAGCTGAATCTTTCAATTGGTTTCCCTGGTTTACATAGTTCACCTGATACATCAGAAGCAACAGTCTAGCCTCTGAAGCCTTATAAACTCCTAAAAAGGCAAAAGAAAAAGACAAAAAAGAAGAGAAAAGAGATGTATGAGAGGGAATTTAACATCTTGCTTGTAAATCATTAAATGGATCAGCATGTGTTTTCCCTGGAGCTTTAATAAAATACGTGTAGCTTCCCTGTTTAACTGCAGAGAGGTGTTTTATATGGACATAAAAAGAGAAGAACATCTCAGATACAGTTGTAAAATAAATTAACATTGATTAAAAAGAAATAGGGGGGACCCAGGGGAAATTTGACAGCATATTTAGACAAAATGTGCATGTACAGTAATATCACACATCATTATTGTGATATATGCCATCAATAAGACAGCTTAGGAGGTGTTGGTTGGAATGTTTTTCATCTTAAGCAGAGACGCCTGTTTCCCCATAACTCTAGTCTTTATGCTAAGCAGTACTGCAAATGTGTCAGCGTATTTAGATTCCAGCATTACACTGTGCTTGCAGACGTGTTATTTATATTCATAATGATGATCAGCGGCCTAAAGAGCACGGCTTGGGGAAAACATGCAGGTTTTAAGCATCTGCAACTTGGTCGTGGTGATGAAAGTGCAGCTTTAGCCTTATTGATCTAAAGCTGTGCCTTTGAGCGAGATGACGGACAATAAAACGTGATTGCAGCCCAGTTTTCAGATATAGTTTTTGTTGCTCCTTGCAACTTTGGGAACTAATTCAAGCTTCAATGTGATTGATGTAACATTAGAGTCTCAATCCCCGAATGGCACTATTAAGGAACTCTGAGAACTCTGCATGTGAGTGTATATATTTACAATGTATTGGAGAGACACAGCTATAATCCACCATTACAAAGCGGCACGAATGAGTAGAAGTGTTGCTACTAGGAGTTCAATACCACATTTAATGTCTGAGTGTATGTTTACTGTATTACCGATGAATCAGTACAGCAGCCATGCAGCACTGTATCATAAACTTGATGTATTGTCGTCGCATATCACCATCACAGTGTATAGATCTCCTTATAAAGGTATTAATGGAGTGCTTAAAGTTGAGCAATGATAAAACATGCCTGACAGGAGCAGTTCCAGGTTGCCATTGCTGAGTGTCACATTCACTCTCCCTGTCGTGGAGTTGAAGCTGGTGATGCTGAGCGTCATCGGCTGCTTCCTACCGCGGTAATTGTAGGAACCCTTCCATACGTAGTTAGGAGCAAAAACATCATCTGGAACTATAGAAGGAAAAAAAAAAAGATAAAGTCAGAGTTTTACTTTTGGATCTTAATGTTACTTATGGCCACATTTAACCTACACTTCTTTGTAAATCAAGAATTATTCAAACAATTATTCCACATCTCCTCACTGGATTGACATGTGTTGTGAACTGGCGCTATACAAATAAACTGGAATAAACTGGAAACTGGAAATAAATATGGTTTTCATTTTTATCCTGAAAGAACAATTGTAATTTTTTTTTATATATATGGAAAAAATCCAACATGGTTAAATATATAAAAATGAGAAGAATCTGCGTGAAATGCTGACAGTCATTTGAAATTGAAAAAGCTAACCGAACTTTTAGAAATAGTATGAATTTTATTTTTATTTAACATCTCCGTTTAGCTACAATTTATGAACCACAAGCACGAAACAACAAAGAGCTGCAGAATCAATCAAGCAAACTTTTTGTATAAAAATGTAGGCTTTTAACAAAGATAGCTAGATAGATAGATAGATAGATAGATAGATAGATAGATAGATAGATAGATAGATAGATAGATAGATAGATAGATAGATAGATAGATAGATAGATAGATAGATAGATAGAGCTAGCTTGATAGATAGATCTAGCTAGCTAGATCTAGATAGATAGCTTGCTAGATCTAGCTAGCTAGATAGAATAGCTAGATTTAGATAGATAGATAGCTAGCTTGATAGATAGATAAATAGTTAGATAGCTAGCTTGATAGATAGATAGATAGATAGATAGATAGATAGATAGATAGATAGATAGATAGATAGATAGATAGATAGATAGATAGATAGATAGATAGATAGATAGATAGATAGATAGATAGATAGATAGATAGATAGATAGATAGATATTCAAAAGATTCAAGCTGAAATGTGAAATTAAGTTAATAATATTAGTCTGAGAAAGATTAAAAAGCCTATAGGACAGGGTATGTAAAGGTTTTTGAAAATGCAGGAATCCCTGAAACCGTGAGAGTCAATAATCTCCAAATGGACTGGATATGGAACAGTGGTAAAGCAGTCCAGGAGTAGCTGGTATACAGAGTTAAAATTTGGTCAGTAAACTGACTCATCCAGAAGGTCAGAGAAGAAGGATGAAGGATGAACTCCTTCACTGAAGACCTTACCGAACATTAAGTGTTCATGATTCATCATAAAGTAAAAATTGTAAGAATGGATGAGTTCTAAAGACAGCATATCTGCTGTGGACCTATGAGACTTAAGTGACCTAAACAAAGTCAAAAATGAAACACAACTGATGTCACCTGTCAGGCGAATAACGTTCCAGCTTTAATCTACAGATTCATTTGGTCGTGCAAAAACAGCTGGACGAAAGTTCCCCCTAAATAAATACTTGATGGCAGCGAGGTTTTGGGTAAAAGATGATAAGGCTTAGATGGCAGCTACCTTTTCATATACTGCCTACCTTGGTTTTGTTTTCTCAAAAGTTATGTGGACAACATTTGTTCTTAAACCTGAGAAAATGAGAGAAACCGAGATACATAGAAATCATTGCCTCCTACATAAATCCAAAGTTAAACTTTTTCTTACTAAAACTTTCTAAGAAAGCCTAAAGCCTGACTGATAATTTTCCAGCTTGGCATTTGTTTTGTTACTTTGCATTTTAGTTCTTTTTTTTTCTTTTATATGCCTACATTTTACAAAGATAGATTAAATGTTGGCTGGCTTTTATATATAGGTAATGTTTTTCTGTTATTCCTTTTTTATGTTATTGCAAAAGTTTTTTATGTTACTCTTGTGTTAAGAATTATAATTAAAACATGTTTTACATGTGATGACTGACCTCATCTACCAGCTTTAAGTTAAAGAAATTGTTTTTGAAGTTTGTAACAGTAGCTCTAAGATGTTGAAGAGGTGAACTTGAAATAATGCTGTTCTAACATGAGTAAACTGAATTAGCTTTTTTGATGCATGGACTTGCAGAACACTAATATGGGGATGGTGCCTCTTTTTCCTTTTGAGTATTGCTTTGTCTCCACTATTGATAGGTCTGTCCTTGTGCTGTTGTTTCCCTGGAGCTGGCAGTTCATTCTGGATGGGCTTCTGCAAAACAGGTCATTTATTTTCTTTCAGCCAAACCTCTAAACAACTTCAGCTCGGTTTGTGAGCAGAGCTACACGTCTTTAAAAGGCTACGTCTGCATAGGAACAAATCTTACTTCTCATTAAGTAAAAGACTGCTCTATAATGACAACTCGAGCAAATTACGCGAGGCTGCCTTTGCTTTCTGCTAGTTAAAGGGGTCAAAGGTCTTTTCAATTCAAAAAGTTCTTTTTGACCTACATCGGAACTTGATTTAGTCATTGTTAAGGCTGGTTTAGAAGCTACCTCAGAAAAAGTTATTCCTTAATTTTCTTTGTGGATTTAATATCCCTTTTAAAAAGCTAATAAAACAGCCAAAATGTTTTACGATAAAATCCCTAAAAAAAACAATACATATAAAACAAATAAAATAATAAATAAAAGTAAAAAATCTGGAATAGGATGCCAATGTGTTACTAAGCATCCGGATGCCTTTCCATATAAAAGGGTCTTAGTCTGTCTTTGTATTTTTATAAGCCAAGGTCAATGAGGGAGAGAAGATCCATATGGAGCTGGTTGCAGCAACTGAAAGACATAGGCTCTCAATTTTCATGGAGCATTCCAGAAAAACTCAGACAAGGATATCAGGGATCCCCAACTTGACAAAGAAATACATGAATTAGAAAGACTGTATGCCAAACCCTTTAGAGTTGAATAAAAAAAAACAAAAAAAAAAAAAAAAAAACAACAATTAAGACATAAAATCCATTCTGAAAAGGACAGACATCCACTGAAGAGAGAATATTATGGGATGATATGCTGATGACTTGAGCTGTTAGTATATATTTGCTGCAACATTTTGAACCACCTTAAGCCTGATGAGAGAAACGGCCATGCAGAGAATGACAGTAATAAATTCTTGGGCTAATATAATTGTGTAAAGCATTCTTAATATCAGCACAGTTCAAAAAAGTTTAATGTTCCTACATATGTACTATGCTTATAAAAAAAAAACAAAAAAAAAAAAAACAATATACAGCATCGTTCTAGCTGACTGTTCAGTTGGTCCTCTGTGATTTTTGCACCAGGTGTAATCAGCTGATATAAACTGCATGCTGTTGGATGCTGCTTAAGCATCCAAAAACCTCAACTTTGGCAGCATCCAATATTTTATTTCATTTTTACTACAGTGTTTGATTTTTCCTCCTTTCTTCACAACTTTACTTGGAGTAACTTTGGTCAATTACTTCCTTGTTAACTTATTGCATAGATTCTTAATTTTGTACCTCATGTCACAGAATTTTGTAGTGATAAATACTCAAAACACTCAAGTTTACTTAAAAAAATTAAGAAAAACTGTAAAATTTAGAGTAATGAAATACATCAGGTGTCCAGGGTGCCACAATTTAATCACAGAGCCTTACAGTAGTAGCCATTCAAAATTTCCAAACTTTCCTTGATGGGCCCTTGGCTTTTCCCCTAAGATTCCCTTTTTAAACATCAATCTTTGTGCTGAAATATTCTTTCTGTCATGATTTGTGGACATTAAGATCTAAAGAGAAGCAACTTCTCATGGTCAGACCCTGTAATTGAGCAAAAGGGTGGAGTAAGAGTAAAAAAATATGCACGCCCAAGAGAAGGAGGAGGTAACTCCAGTGGCTGGAAGTTGGCTGCCATTCAGCTGGCGTTTGACTGGGGAGGGCAATTTTTAATAGTTGCCACTGTATATGGAACCAGAGTAAGCTATTAGTGCAGAATCTTATTAAGTCATAATATGTGAATAAGGCCCTTTAACACCAAATACCAATGAAGATGATGAAAAATACATTTCTGCACAGAATCAACATCTGTGCTGTATTCAAAATCATTGTAAAAAAAAATAAAAAATACAAATAAAACATCCATTTGTTACACTGTCTCTAAATTTATGATTTAGAGCCTTGGCTCCACAAGTTCAACAATGTCATCATGTCAAAGCAAAGTGCAATTGGTTTTTGTAATATAAAAAAGCGAAACATTGGCTTAAGTACTGGTTCATCGGGGAGAAAGAGGAGGGGGTGTAAATGTCACTGTTACCAGGTTTTAAAGACAGATGAATCTGAAGGTCATCTGCATGGCAGTGGGAAGAGAGGTGATGCCAAGTTGGAGGGACCAAGGATGGAATCCTGTAGCACTCCAAATGAGAGATGAGCACTTGAGAAGATAATCTGTTTGATAGGGATCGGACCACTTAGGGGTGAGGCACAGATACCAACATGGTGCCTTAAGCGAGGCCGAAGGACACAATGTTCGACAGAACCAAAGCGCACTGTGAGGTCCAGCAGCACTAGAGCAGGAGGAAACCTCCCATAAATAGCAAAGTCATTGGGTTCTTTGCTGTCATAGTCCGAAGCCAGAATGTGTGTGTTTTTTTTTTTTATATATATTCATCTTTTAAAAATGGCTGTATATAGCAAAATGAGAAATAGGCAACAATTATGTAAAAAAAAAGGGGATCCACGTTATGTTTTTAGAAAGGGGTCTTAAGAAGACAAAAAAAAAAAATATCATTTTAGAAAAAAAACTTTGCATTTAAAATATCCTGTAGATTGATGTTATTCCAGCACCACTTCCAGCAGACAAGAGGAATTGAAGAAATGAGAACCATGGGGAAGGAAGGACTGAGTTAATTTGGGTTTCAATAAACAAGAAAAAAAGGCAGGAAGTGAAATGTGAAAAAGTATTAAAAGATAAAAGGTTTATCAGTGTTTGATCTTATGTTTCGACAGGGAAATTGAATTACAGGGAATTTAAAAGAGAGGACTGGCAATCTGCAGAGAAGCACCACCTGATGAGCTGAGATTCTTGACACATAGGCCTTTTAGTAGAAGTCGGTGTGTTGGCTGGATGGAAAATATGCAGCCAGTGTCTGTGTCATGGGGGCAAAGCCAGTGGTAGCAATATTCAGAAGCACCACTCACATTAATAAGGCAGTATTAATGTGGAATTCCGTGCAATGGCTGGCATGATCATCAGGCAAGATGTGCTCAAAGTCTGACAAGGAGTCCACCTATCCTGCAGCACCAACTAGTCCTTCTTTTAGTGTACAAAACTACAGGTTTCTAATATTTTCTGCAGAAACCCCTTGATAGAGAATCGAATCATGTTGAGATTTATTGGATAAATAAAAGGGAAATAAGACTTGCAAATAATGAAACCTACTATGTTTATTTCCCATGTGTATTTACCATTAAACAAACTAAAGAGCAGTGTTAAATGAAAATGTTGCAAAGAGGAAGGCAATATTATTTCAGAAGATAACCTACTTTGTGCACACAGAGAAAATAAATTATTAAGAACTGGGATGGAGAGTATTAAAACCTCGCAAATAGACGAAAAGTAAGAAACACAGCCCTGTGGTGTAGTAGAGAGTAGAGAAAAAAAAGAAGCAAAGCAAACTTTGTTGAACCATAGATGAAAATAAAGACTCAACAAAATAAATAGGGATGGAGAAGAGCAATAGAAAAGAAGATGGATAGATAGGAAGACAGACAAAGTGATGCATAGATGAATTAATAAATAAGCAGCACATAACATACACAGACAGAGGAATCAAATATGCAGATATACAGTAATACAAATAACCGACCGTTAAGTTTTGGGCTGGGTGTTCCAGGCACAGCTTTCACAGGTTTCTTCTTCTCTCCAGCTGAACATACAAGAGACAAAGGCAGCGTATCTAAGGTTAACTTTCACATCACAAATACGTTTAACCATGTCTTCCTTACTTACATGGTTTTACATCCCAAAAATTATTTTATTCAGTAGAAAGGTTGACATTAAAATTCAGCACCAGTAACTTTTAGTCTCACATACTCATAATAAGGAAGGAGCATTTTGAAAAGGGGAAAAAACAAAACACTCTTGATTGAGTAATTAATAAGCGGACCAATGAAGAGAGATTTTATGACCAATGATAATTGTGCATATAAATAAAAAATGTCTTAAAAGCACATCATTATGAGTGTGAAATCTGTAAATTATGGTTTGTAGAAGCAGCCATTGTTTTTAATAAGGAAATAGATAAAAGCAAAAAAAAAATTTAAAGTCCTAGAACTTTAAATTCAGAGAAGGCCAAAATATTAAAGAGATAATCTTTGACCTGGTGGACTAATTGAAAAAACAGAATTAAAGATAAGAACATAAAGCTTTTTCCAGAGCTTGTTACCATTTTGTTGTGTTTGTGTGATTTTTTGTTGTTGATTGTAGACATTTAAAATACAAATGAGATCAAAGGCTATTGGTTTGATAAGTTATTAATCCACTACTTTTATGTTTTACAACTAAAAATCAGTGACCAGTTTCCCTGTATGCCTTTTAACGTGGCATAATATAAAAAGTCCATTACAAATTTAGAACTTATGAATAGAATTTATCTAGCTTTACAAAAGTATTAAAATTGGAAGAAAGAAACATAGACCCTTAAAAAACATGGAGGAGTAGATTTTATTTTTCCAAATTTATAAGGACTCTGAAAACCAGCGTTCAGTTTTATGGAGAAACTTTCTGCAAATACTTTTTGGCAAGTCAGAGAGCTCCTAAATACACATGTATCCCTTTGTTAACCATGGGCATTATTTCTGTCCCTTTATATTAAATCCTTTAGATTCTATAGCAGCCCACCATCTGTCCACCTCACTAATAAATATCACAGCAACACAATAACTCCAGATGGTCCATACAGGCTGTCCTTGAGAAAAACACTCTTAAGTGCTCCCCTCTTTTTACACAAGATAATTCTTATAAAACTACAAAGTAAATGCCATGTATGCTGATATTGTAACTAAGAGACAGAAGGTGAATCACACACCTCTACAGATTGGCATCTTTCCAGTCCAAGTGCCGTCGCTCTTGCAGACCCGATGCTCAGAGCCCCCCGCCAGGAAGTACCCCTTTTGACAGTTATAGGCCAAAGTGAAGCCAAATCCGGGTAGATCCATTCCGACCACATCCACATGGAGCGGGCTCTCTGGCTGCTTACATGCATGAGCTGCAGGTTCAAAACAATAATTTGTATTCTCTTCAGTAGGAGCCTTTGAAGTTTAAAAGGTGGAAAAAAAAAAAAAAAACATATATGCTTCTTACGTATACACTCAGGTTGGGTCCCAGTCCAAGTAAGATCAGGCTGGCAGGTTCTGGATGAAGATCCCTGAAGCAAATGACCCGACTGGCACTGAAATGACACCACGCTACCCACCTAGATACAAGGAAAAAGACAGCAGGAAGTAAAACCAATGAAATATGGATTGTGTTTCTTTGTTGTCATAGTTTTGAAGTTCTCCCAGGAGAACTAATACTGTGGCCAGGGTCGTTATGTTTTTTTAGCAGGGACAGCCTGAGTTATACTTGAAACTATTTCATTGCTACTTTTAAAGCTCTCTTTAAAATGACTTGTAAAAGTGCGTTCACATATTTCACCTTACAACCAGAGAGATCACAGGATTTTATTGGGAATTAGGATAGCATAGCAAAAAGTAAACAAAAAATGGAACAAAAACAGCAAAACAACTTTCGAAGCTATAATCCAACAGCACCTAATCCGTCAGTTCTTACAATAAATCAGTAAAGCCTACAGAGCAAGGAGGCAACCCCAACCCAATTAAACCCTTTGTCTTAGAACTTAAAGGACGAGCTGGTTTTACTGTACTTTGCACCAAGTGACGGACACAGCCAAAGTAGTAGCCAGTAATGTAAAACTATTATCCTGTACAAACTATTCACATTGGAGAAAACAGTGGTGGTAGCATAATTATTTGGAAAGGCAACCGATATAGAGGCTAGAATAAACTTGGTTTCACCTATCAGCTGAACAATGGCACTAAATATAAGCTTGAAAAAGTTCAGTTTGGGCAACTGGACATGAAGTTTTCTAGAAGATGTTTTGCCTCTCATCCAAGAGGACTTATTCATTTCTAACTAGTGGTAGGGAGCACTGAGATTATTATACTGTAGTTATAACAAAGAATTAGAGGGACAAAAACGAGGATCTGATTCCTCCCACCGGATTGGCCAAGGCAGTCACATAGGGGGTCATTAGGGGGTTCTGGTGGGACGTTAACTACCTAATCAGAGTGGTTTAGTTCACATGCCCCATAACCCAGATGACTGAGAATCTTCACAGGTTTGGCACTAAATATACAAGCAGGGCTACAATTAAATTATTTAAATTATATGTTAGAATTAAAATGTCAAGGCCCAAGTAAAATCTAACTGGATGTCTAGATCCAGCCCATGTCTAGAGTTTAAAAGTGGTGCGCTTCAATATGACAGGAAATTGGTTTATTGTGTAGAGAAAAACAGGAAAAAGCTGAAAAGAGACATACCTTGAATGACTTATGTGCTGTTATTACAAAAATGAGAGCTGTATGGTCTCCAATAGTTCTAAATTTATAATGCATTCCTTACTGCTTCTTTTCAGTAACAAGTTGTTGCACTTTTTGTTCTATTTCATAATGACACACTAATTGGTGCTATTCTGTCATATTTAAAAATCCTAAAAGATAAGTAAAGTTTGTGGCTGCAATATGATAAAATCATTGTTTTCCAGTTCTTAGTATCTCATATCATTTAAGCCAATCCAAAATTAGAATTTCTCAAACTCACATCCTACAAACATGAAAAAAAACAAAAAAAAAACACCAACGAATATACTTTTTATTTACATGTCAACAAAGGAAATAACTTTTATTGAGATATTACATTAAATAATTGAGAAGTTTGAGTGTCAGGCAATATATATTTTACCTTAAACCCGTAGGTCCTATTTAAGGAGCCATAGCGAGGCGTTCCTGGGTTATCGCAGCTGGTTTTGGTTGGTTCTGTAAAGGAAAGTAAACAGTGTGAGCAGACACATAAAGAAATCTAGGAGGAAAATAAATTAACTGCAACATTTCTAAATCCTCTTGCTTTCTTCATTTCTATCCCCCTGTTGTCATGGTAACAGGGGGAGACCAGTCAGTACAGCAGGGGGCAGTAGTGCTTCATGGGAAAACGAAGCAAGATGTTCAGTCAGTGTGTGTGAATGTGTGTGTGTGGCAGGGTCATCAGCATGTAGAGCACATCCTGACGCAGAGCTCCATTCAATACAGCCTCTAAAATGACAGATTCACTCTCCACCTTCTTCTTCCTGTACTTCTCTATCCGCTCTTTCTCTCTCTCGTTGTTTTTTCGCATTCTCCCCCTTTTTGTATCCACTCTTTAAGTCTTTCTTTCTGTTTCTATGCCGCTACCTCCCTCTCTGGTCCCCCCCCCCATTACCCCATCTGTCTTATTTAAAGAGCAGGCTGCTTTGCCTCAAAACTCATCCTGCTTCAGTACATCGTAATACACATCGCACTCTAAAATACAGTTGCAATCACACACTAATAAATCACTACTGCACCCATACGCTTAACACTCAGCACTCCTCTCTGACTACATTTCCACCTGCAGAAAAAAAAGGCAGCAGCAGTCAGAATCACAGTATGTTTCCGTGTTTAGTTTAGAATGAGCAACAGCTTCGAACTTATAAAATAATTATGTAAGTCAAAAGATTTCTTATTTCCCACAAGTTGAGGATTGAGTCGCTACGCCTGCACCCTCTCAAGAAGCCTCCTATTTTTAGATCATCAATTTTACAGGCAACATTAGACTTTACTGCAGCTGTAAAAGTGCTAGATGTGCAGCGCGGCTTATCAGTGGCTATGAGGGTAGTCACAAGTCTGCTCCGGCAACAAAAAAAAGCTGTAACTGATCACAATTCATCCTTTATACTGGCTTGCTGTGAATCACATATGTGAGTGTGAGGTGGTTCTCCCTTATAATCCAACACATTTGCAACATTTCTCAGCACCTCTTTTTTTTAATCCATGCTTAGCAGGAGCTTGTTTAAAGCTGGATAGTGGAAGCTTTTTCCTTCCAACATTGGCCCGTTAGCGGCCCCCTGGATGTGCTAAGCTGTCCGTTTAACAGTCAAAGCTGAGTTTTCCACGTGTCAGCAAATGCACCTGCCTTTTTTGACTAACAGTGAATGCAGCCACCAAAGCTGGTTGGATTTTGCCATATTTATGGTGTGCAGTTGCTGTTTTGAAAAACGAATTTATACTTAGAATGAAATAAACCACAGTTCTGCGTGCAAATGATTGGCACTTGATCTGTCGATCAGCTAACATATAAAATGTCAAACTCTTCAGAGGGCTGCGACAGGTGATGATCGAGCTTGTGAACTGAAGTTCATCTATTTCTGTTAGATAAAAGTGATGGTATCAGTGTTTTATGCAGCTGAGTGCAATAACTTAACTCTGAAATTAATCTAAACTATCTATACGTCTATTTATACCTTGCAGACTCCAACTAGCATTCCATCCGTGAAAGCTCCACTCTTTTAAATTTGTTTGCAGAATTTTTTTTCACACTTGCCAGGAGAAAGGAGGTCTGTTGTTATAGATCAGGTGTGTCCAAAACATCAGTTCTCATCTCCTGGTTACTTGCAAACGTAATGTTGTTAGATCAAATAGCATGACCATCAAACCTCTGATAATATTAATGCATTAAGCTCTTCTGATGGCCAGTCTAAAACATGAATTTGTAAAAATAAAACAGAGGACAAATCTCATATGACCGCTGTTTTTAGTTCCTACTTTAGTATTTGGTAATAGTTTTCTAGTCAGTCAATGCAAGATTGTTAACGGTCCAATGTGGGTAGCCCCTGACCTCCCTCATTGGAAAAAATTCTAAGGTGCCACTCCTTGTTTGCAAACCCTTTGTTTTGGTTTCTTTAAAAGGTAACTCCTACATCCCAGCTAAACTGAGCTAAAAGCTTTACTTAAACTATTCTCAGGAGCCAAGCATTAGGTTTTAGATATGTAATATTACATAAAACTGTGAAGCAGTCTTTAAGCACAGTTCAAACAGCTTTCTTCGAACAGTCTTTTACGTAATGGAGAACAAAGAGCATGGGGCACAGAGTAGAGCATGAAATGCATAATATTTTTTTGTCAACACTATTTTCTTTCCCTAGAATTGTTAAAATCCTGAAGTGCTTAAATCCAATTCCAATCTTTTAATCCAGTATGTATAGCAACCCGGTCAGTATATATATTTTCTAAAACCTACCAACATGGTGCATTGTCCCAGGAGTGGGTACAACAGCTGAGACTGAGACAGATGTACGCATTAATTAAAGGAAAAAGACACGGCTGCAGAGAAGCAACATGTTTCCACGTCTCTTCATCCAAATCAGCATATAGGCCGCATTTAACAATTCCCCATCCCCCACACACTCTGCTTTTCATACATTTCATTCAGAGGATCAAGTGGCGTTCAGTTTAGTCAAGAGCATACAGATGTGCAATTTGTTACTGACAATGACTTGTGAAATAGCAGGCTGCCATAATATTAAATCTGCAGACTCAAAAATGACCTTTGTGAAACAGTCGGCTGCAGTGCTTTTAGTGAATCGAGGTACAGCTGGAAAGAGGGGCAGCCAATTCATGAAACTATAAATGCATAGATGAAATGCATGTGATAATTTATTCACAGGGCTTGAAAAAAGGTAATACTATATAGATATACTATACTAAATAGATCACAGTGGAAAAAACAACAACTGTTTTATCAAATAAAGTTACCAATCTGAAAATTTCACTATAGTGGAGGATGCTTTTTCTAGGTGGATCATCAAAATAAGTGGTGCTCCTAATTGTTAATCCTTCTGTTGATATGTTTACGTAAGTGCCCGTCCTCATTTTCACTTACCAATGTTGAGTCTGGCATAGTGAAAAAATTGCTCATTTTCATTTGGAAAGTAAGCTTGTATGAGTGATGCTAATAGCAACTTTTAAAGAGAATGTGCACGAGGAGAAATGGGCTTGTGAATGCTCTTGCACCCGTTTAAAGGCGTTCCCTCTTGGCAGCAGGTACAGGGTTGTGCGTGTGCATTTTATTTTATAAAAATCCATTACAATTCCTCCACTACACCATTAACTAAGTTCTAAGTAATACTTCAAGGCTCCTGCTGAAGGTTCCCTTTTAATTAGGAGGTTGTCAGAGATGAGCTCAGAGTTGCTATTTGTTATGATATTTGATAAAACCTTTTTTTTTTGGGGGGGGGGGGACATTGCTCTCCACAAGACTTACGTATAAAGTAAAATGTAGCTTATGTAATAACTGCGATGCACACAGTCAATAATTAGGCATTGGTGCAAATTAACAGTTGCCACAAACAATGTCTGATAGGCTCCAAACCAACTGGGGAGTAGACAGAGTGAAAATGAGTTAAACAAACTGCAATAACGCAAGGCAGTCAGCTGTCGGGTTCTGCAAATACTTCTGTCTGACACAGAGTGTAAGGTGTTACAAATCATAAGGAAACACATTTACAACATCAGGACTGCATTAATACTTGACTATCATACCGTGCTGTAGTTTTTCTTTTCGCTTGACTAAAAAAGCCTGAGTGTGTAAGATGAGGCTTTCTGTTCAATCATAATGATTGTGGTCTCTGTTTTTTTATAATCGCACAGCGTCTTTCACATACCTATAATATTGACATATGGATGAAAGATAAAATGCTTGTCAGTTAAAAACAGTATGAAGAAATTAGCCAATATCAGCATAAATCCTCACCTGCCACAAACTTTCCAAACAGTGACCAGCTCCAATCCAACCAGAGCTAAACTTTTGACTGGATGTTGGTGGTGTTAAATTAATGTTAGTAGTAGGAATCGGTACAGCATTTTTTTAAAGGTTTTGCTTGACTTTTAAAATTGCTGTTCATTGATTGCGATTAAAATTGTGTATAATTTAAGCTTTACCAGGAAGACTCAAAAGTGTCCATTTATAGTTAGAATAAAAGTCTTTTAAGTATAGAATGGTGAAGTTTAAACTTCATGACCAAAGAGGAAATTAGTATTAATAGGACTATTAAATCTTTTTTTTTTATCATTTCCTCTATTTGGCTTGAAGATAAACATCTCTCTTACAAAAAAAAAAGGTTTTGACAAAATGTTGGGACAATATTTAAGTGTCATGAAATATGTTGGATCCTTAGTAAACTAACTGTGAAACTTACCAATGCAACGAGGTTGAGTTCCACTCCAGGTGCCGTCATTCTCGCAGAGTCTGGTTGCCGTGCCAACCAGTATCAGAGGAGGAGAGCAGCTGAAGGACACTTCGGATTGATAAATGAAACTCCGACCCTCTCTGAAACCACCGACTGGAGTACCGGGGTCGCCACAGAACTTGGCTGCAAATGCAAAGACGCAAATATAGATAAAATAGTTGAGGTGCTAGGAATGCAGAAAGTAAATACGTGGATATAGGGTGATGCTTACGTAGGCACTGAGGGAGCATGCCATTCCAGGTGCCATTGGCCACACACGTCAAGATGGCTGGGAATGAGAGTTCATACCCTGGTGAGCAACTGTAACTCACACTGCTGCCCCATTCAAAATCACTGCCCTGCAATACTCCATTGCTGACTGCAGGGGGAGCCGGGCACGTCACCGCTGGGACAAAAGAAAAAGAAGTTAAGACCTCACAGCTAAATATGAATTATAAAAATGTGATTAAGCAACTTATAAACATTTCACTGCAACAACAATATATTGTAATCCATATCTTATCTAGTTGTAATAAAACCTTTTTTAGTATGACATCATCATGGTTTCTTTGCATTACAGATTTTGAGGGGTTACTTACCAGTACATAGGGGAATGTTTCCACTCCACGTCCCATTTTGTGTGCACATCCGTACAGGTGATCCATCCTCCTCCATTCTGTATCCCGGCTGGCACTGAAAGGAAATGTTCTGTCCGATAGTGAAATCTTCACCGTAGCGAAGGCCGTTAGCCGGCACCCCAGGATCCCCGCAGTTTATCACTGTTGGAAAGGGCACAAGTGGCATTGACGTAATTAACACAATGACAAGCTGATGTTTACTTCTCATCAAGCTTCAGGACAAGATAATTGGAATTCTAATTTGGTAATTTTCTCTTTATCTACAAACTTGGCTTTCAATTGATTTATAAAACATGGGCAGGAAGAGGTAGACCAAGGCACAGTCAAAGTGATAGAGGTTGAGAAAAGGCCCTCTACCGTTGGTAAAGTAATTAATAAGGTAGATCCAGAAGCGGGGAGAGTAAGGCATCACTGAAAAAAGAACTTTATTTATGAAGTAATTGGTAAAAATTATGATGATCCCATGATATCATTACGTTGAAATAGTTTTGCTGGGATCATTTAGACCATTAAGTTCAAAATTCAAACTTAACAGTCAGAAAAACAAACTTTCAAAGTGTGAAGAAGAAATTACTCACATTGGAGCTTTTAAAACCAAAGACCTTGGGAATTTTTTAATCCGTATTTTAAAATCTATATAAGAAATATTATTCATCCGGAAGCATGTCCAACACTCTCTTATTCAATATGCTGAAAATATGTAGTGTTTTTCCAAAAAGAATTTTACTAATAAATATGTAGAATGTATTTTTGCCATTCAACAGATCTTTTTCGCTTAAAACTGTCCCGTTGAAGGAAGAAGAAAAGGAGAGTTTGAAGGGTATGACAAAGTCTCACTTTTTAATAACTGATTGTTAGATATAATTTGAAACTTCAAGGTTTAACATAACTTTTTAAATAAACCAAATTTAGTGGAGTGGCTCTTTTTATTCATAATTTTTTATTTTTATTTTTTATCTATCTCCCAAAAATTAATATAACCATCTTTGCTATAATTCTAAACACTGCTGAAAATTAAAACTTGTAAATTCCTTATATTTGCCTTAAATGTTTATGAGCTGTTTCTTACTTTAACGCAGATAAAGAAAATTTTTGTGGGGAAATTTCCTTTTTTAGGTGTTATTGTAAACCTATTTTTTAAAAGTTTAATGGCTAAAGTGGCGTTCCCCCCATCCACCCAAACTTCTTTGGGCATGTGTGAACATTTATTGTTGTAATATATCATGTATTATGGTGTCGATATAAAAAATATTTTCTTTGTGTTTCCTGTAAATTTTAGTAACCCAACAAAATCTAAATAGAAATCGTAAAAAAACAAACAAACAAAAGTTTATTTTGATGAATATACCTTTCAATGTTGAAAACAATTACATTGCACTGTGTAGATGCATTAAAACAGTCAAGAAAACAGGTTTAACCAATTTCTTTTAGATTACTTAATTAGTGTTTATTATTTCTTTTAGCAAAATAAATTGCAATAATATATTTAGAATCCATTTAAGGGCCCCACAATATCTAAAAGGGAAATTATATTAAAAATTGTGAATGTCCTGGGACAGTTTTAAGGGACATTAGAATTCCCCATCCAGTACTTTTAGGCCACTGTCCTTCATAGTCTAATAGGCAGTTTTACTGCTTTTAAGCCCACCCCACATTCTGTCATGCCTCTTAATAGATGTGGTGTAATCTACTGTAAAAGCCAGCCATTTTCCCTAAAGAAAGAGATTCTTATAAACTGTATTTTACTTCCATGAAGCCCTGACTCTGGATTTTGGTTTCTCAGCACTTCTGTGTCTTTGTCCTTTTATTCCGCCTTGCTGGATATTTTATGGCTTATTTCTTTACATAAATGCGTTTAAAGTCAGAAATTTCAGTGGAAATGCAGACATCACTCAGAAAGATGTCTCTTTTAGACAGGCTGCATAAACTGTGAATTCCTGTATGAGTATGCATTAGGGTGTATTTATTGCATACATTTTTTAACGCAGTGCAAGCAAGCAAACCAGAAACAGGCTGCTCTGATTTATACTTACTCAAGCATGGCTTTGGTCATATTTTACACAGGGAGAGACTTTTTTAAAATTTTATGGTTATTTACTCTGTTGGAGTTTTCCCTCTGGGTTCCTAAGGCAAATTAGCTAAAGTAAACAACCATCAAGGTTATTCATGAATTGCTATAAACTGAGTAGCAGGAGCATAAATACTTGAGCTTTATTTCATCACTCAGGCCTTATAGTGTTGCAGAATAATTTGAAATGAAACACAACGGAGCTTTACAAAAGGCTTTGGAGAACAACTCGTACAGTAATCTCGGTAAGGAATTTGTGTAGGCAATGAGGTGCAACACATAGACAAGCAAACATATAGTTAGCATAAAGAAATATGGGAATATATAAACTAGAATAAACAAATTCCCACTGTGAATGAGGAGTAGCGGCAGTATCTAAACAGCAAGAACAGTATAAATGCAATACAATGGGATATACATACACACGTGCTGAGATTTCTTTTCTTTTTTGTACATCAATTGGAAAATTGCTTTTGGGGGCCTAAACTTTGTTTATAAGGCAAGTAGCAGATGGGAAGAGGCTGTTTTTCTGATCCTGATTACTGTAACTGCACCCCCCTGCCAGAGGGGAGAGTCTGTTTGATTATTTATGAGCTGATTTATGAAGCAAAGCAGATAACTCACTTGTGCAGTTTGGCTGTGCCCCTGACCATGTCCCGTTAGCCTGGCATAGCCTTGTGGTGGCACCAGTAAGCACATAGCCATCCATGCAGGAGTAGATGACAGAGTGAGAGAATGTTGTTCCATCAAGACGAAATACTCTGCCATTACTTGGAGTCCCAGGATTTCCACACTGCACAGCTGGTAAAAAAAAAACATGACATAAAAATGCATGATTATCAAAACAGACACAAAGATGACTGAAGAGAAGTAAAGTTGCTGTGTTGGGTTAGTCAAAGTAATCTTACGTTTACAAAACGGCTGAGTGCCGGACCAGGTCCCATTGGGGAAGCACATTCTCTCTGAAGAACCAATGAGCTCGTAACCCTCTGAGCAGGTAAAGAAAACCTTGGAACGGATCCTGAAATCTGTTTGCTCCCTTGAACCGTGGGAGGGAATGCCAGGGTCGCCACAAGAACCAGCAATATCACCTAAAGAGCAAAAAATACTGAGAAACATCTGCAATCCCTCCATTATTACTTTGTACAGAAAGTAAAAAGAGGCTAAATGTGTAGCATCCTTACTGTCATTGTAAAATGCCTGTTTACAAATAGCTGCAGGTTGCAGACATTATGTTTATGACAAGGCCCATATGCCTGCTCTAAGGTTGTATGTGTGTATGTTTATGCAAACTGATGGGTAGTTGGGTGGCAGATTGTGTAAGTGTGGGTATATGTGTGTGGGGGTTCCTGGCTCTGCCCTTGTACAACAGCTAGATCAGCGAAAACCCTGTTGGCCGTACGCAGCATGCCCCTGAGGGTGCATACACACTAATATACTCAAAAAACACATTTTCACACCAATGCAGGAGTAGAGACAAACATATTTCTTCCCAAACATTGCTGGCCCACACTGCCCATTTTGCTAATGGCAAGAGATTTGCATTGGGTAACTTTTGCATAAGATTAATGCCAGCACCTGAATAATTTCTGTTAGCTCTGAATAACTAATTATGTCTTGAAGTAACCATTTGCTTTCATTGCAGAATGTAAATTTAAGGTACGACAGGTTGCCTGTCAAAAAAAAAAACTTCAAACATTCCTCTTTATGTGAGTGTTTAGGGCTTTCCTGTCTACTGAAAAACAGTTTGTATCTTTAATCTGTTCCCACACACAAATGATGCACTTGAACCTTTTAATATACTTAGAACTTTAAATTGCTCATGAGCTTTCCAGAAGTGGATCATGTGCAGCATATTTCTTCCCAAAGTATACCACAAACATTACACGTAGCACGGTTGAAGGACTACTGCACTCTGAGGATCACTCTTCTTTATTTTAACTTTTATTTCAAATGGCAGTAACTAAGATTAGAGTTAGTGGGTATTAAAGAAGGGATTCAACTTTTTTCCCTGAAATGCATTCTTTTGCTGTCCTTTAAAGGTCAAGCCACACTCGATGGCTGATGAGTTTAATTAAGCGTATAGACTAGAGATGGAGGAACGAATAACCTGGCTCTGTTTAAAGGTAATGAAATCCTCCTAGCAGCACCTTTAAAGTTCAGCAATGAATGCTTTACATTTAGTTTCATGTAATCTGACCTGAATTTCTGGTTTCGATTATGATCATAACAATAAGAAAAAAATGTCTTGCTACTTTGCATGTCCACATAAATCAATAATATTTATTATTCAACAAAAGCTAGCGTGATTGTGCAACAAATGCGCTGTCATGTGATTTGGTGATGGTGCCGCCCAGCTACAATTGTGTTACAGGTGATATTAAGGGGACAATACAAGTCATAAACTATGTCATCAATTTACAGTAAGTTAGAAAGCAAATCAGAGCTTTGAGCTGTATTCCCTCAAAGGATAAAGTTTACATATGTTTAGTTAACCCTATTTATACCCATTTGATTCTGCATAAAAAAATGTTGGCAAAAGGAATTCGTTGTGCCAGTTTGTAGGTTATAATGTTATAAATAAAGCGAAATGTTAGTTTATGAAACCAAAATATTGATTCATTCAAAAAACAGTGAACAATAAACCTAAAAAAAAAAAAAAATCTGTTAAACAATAACTAGATAGATTGGATAAATAGAACAGACAGACAGACAGACAGACAACTATGTTTTTCGTTAAATCAGTCTAGAAATATTACTGTGCAATCTTTGATATCAGCCCCCCAAAAAAACCTAACACTCCAAATCAAATCAAATCTTAGCATGTGGTTAATTCATATTGTAGAGCTAACCAAATAATTACCAACTTGGTTTGATTTTCACATCTGTACCCAGCAGTTCTGGACGGCATGAAGAATATTTATAGAAAATATACACAATTGTTCATCAGTTCTTATGGAGCATAATCACCAAGCTTGCATTGTTATCCCAGATTGAACTGTTATCTCCACAGGACTCTGGTGCAGACCAGCCAGGTAGAAAGCATGAATCATTTCTTTCTAATCTATTAGCCTTTCTCACCTCAATGTTCCCCTTGGGAAATTGCTGTAAATAACAGTGTATTCTTTGTCAAGTCGTCTGGAAGGTATTCTCACCATGCTTGTTAAGCAGCAGATGTGAGCTTTTCAGTCAGTAAGTGCCATAATCATTCTATATCTTCAGTCAACTGATGGTAACAATATAACTTAAAGTGTTTGTTTACATTATGAAAGGTAAGGAAGAGTCTGCAGATACAAACATAAAACTAACATAAGTTTCAGTTGCCAGAAATTCATAGGGAATTATATGAATTTGTAAAGCATGTCAGAGGGCTTTGATGCTGCCTCAGTTTACCTGGCTATGTGAATGAGTTCACAATTTCCCTCAGAAGTTAATTAAACGGCCTTACATTTTGTAGAATTAAATAAACTAAGTTCACTAGGTGTTTTAGACTGAAAGAAAACATGTAATTAAAGTCCATATATGAGGGAGCACAAGCCAAGGTTACATTTTACTGATACTTCTACCTGACAGATGCTGCTACAGTCATTTATCTTCTGTTCCTCTGTATGGTCATCTATGCCCTCTTTATCCATCCAACTAAGTTTAAAGGCTCAAAGAAATTGTACCTGTTGGATTTAAAGGTATCCCCCTTTACCCTCTGGCAGGTGTAGTGTTTTTAGACACCTTTCATCCATGACTGCCATCTATCCAAACCCCTGGTATGAATCGGCCCTCAAAGTCTATAAGTCTGGAGGTTTAAAATGCTTACCTGAGCAGAAGGGCATGGGGGCACTCCACATCCCGTTGAGCTGACACATCCGAGAAGACTCTCCTTTTAGCTGCCGCCCACCCAGACAGGAGTATCTCACTGTTGAACCAAATGTGAACTTTTCTCCATTCAGCATGCCGTTGGGTGGAGAACCTGGATGGCCACAGTCTACAACTGCACGTCAAGACAGATCAAGACAGAAAGATCAGCCTCTATTTTCCTTAATGTTGTATGATAGACGTAATACAAGTAAATTGATCTACAGACCAATGCATTCAGGAAGAGGTTTGTCCCACTGTCCAGTGGGTTGGCAGGTCAGCACCGGTGATCCAAACAGGTAATAACCAGGGTTGCAGTCATAGAACACCACTGTGCCAAAAGTAAAGTTCCCATGCTCTATTTTACTCTGACGGATAGAGTTGGCGGGGATGCCAGGATCAGAGCAGTTGACCACTATACACAATGAGACACAAAAACAGACACATGCAAAAGAACAGAAAAACAGACAGGAGGAATACATGTGTTATTAGGCATTAACCATTTAGAGTCATTTCTATTTGCTTTATCCTTTGTTTATGGTGTTTATTACTTGGAAAACAATTTTCAAACAATACAGGAGTAAACATATCATATAAGCAACAAAAGTAGTAGGAATTAAGAGGGCTAGTGTTGAAAAACAAGGACTGCTAAGCTTAGGTAGCTTCATATGCATCAATTATTGAGGAATTTCAATAACCTAATACTTTGTCACCAGTAAGAACTTCCTTGACATTAACATATTAGGAACTTTAAGGTTCTTAATAAATGATTTGCAGCATTAATTTTCAATAACTAAATGATTTCAAAACATACAATATAAGTAATATAAAAAAAAACAACAAGAAACAATTAGTTTGATTGCTTAAAATGTACTGTGGATTTTCTTTAACACACACAAGATCAGAATTGTACATGAGGTGCAAACTCATATATATGCATATGCACTCGTTTGTCTTTGACTCCTCTGAACCAAAACACAAACCACAACCCTTTTTGTAGCCAAGCCCATGGCATAATTCTCACTAAATATCTGATTACTCAATTAGTGGTAGATAAAGTAAAGTTTATTTAAATCGGTTGATCACTGACACAGATCTCAGTTTTAGGTTGATCCAGAATTTTCCTGATCTGAAATTGGCATTAGGGTGTACATCTCACATCCTTGCGCAGGGACAGAAACTTTTAATGCTAACCCTCTTGGTCCGCCCCTGGCTGAGAGGCTGCTTTGCTGCCAGGAGTGTACAGTAACTACATTACACAAATTAAGAGTTTTTTTTTTCCCAAGTTAAAATATGTTTGTGTTTTTATAAACATAACTGATGGTAGAACTAAGTTAAAATAAAAAAAAAATAAAAAACAGAAGGGAAGTCTGGGGGAAAGAGAATTGAAAACATATCCTCAAAAACAAGAGAAGGCAGTAATTGTAGTAGATTCTTTTTTCATGGGCAGAGGTTAAACCAAAGAAAAAAAAAAGAAAGGTAGGGGTCAATACACTTAACTTTTCTCCCCACCTTTGCACGTTGGGGGCGGGTGGCTCCACTGGCGGTTGACCTGGCACTGGGCACGTGCAGGCCCCTCCATTTCGTAACCCCGATTGCAAACAAAGCTGACCACGTCGTTAAGGTTGAAGCCGTTTCCTACTGTGCGTCCGTAGATGGGACTTCCTGGATGGCCGCAGCTGATGGCTAAGGGAAGAAGTTCAGATGTTGAAATTCCATACAAGTTAATGATCAGAAAAGTGTTTAGACACTTTTAGTTTTGGGTATGTGTATCATTTTAATCAATGAATGCTTGTCTATCTTTTAGTCTTTTCTTTTTTAGTAAAAATTTTCAATAATGATAAACCTGGATTACATTGCAAAATAAGGTGACCAGCCTTCAGGTATCAAATCCAGGGTAATTTCCAGCTTGGAGATGAAAAGGAATAAAATGATTTAAAGATGAAATGTAGAAACTCAACCAGTCTGGATTTAAATAATTTTTCCATTTCACTCACATTTAAAAACCAACAAGTTTAACAGCAGGAATGTTTCTCTCCTTACTCTTTTTAGTACTTCTTAAGTAGGCTGTAATGAATAAAATAATAGCAGTAAAAGAGTATTGCATGCAATGGTGCGGTCCTTCTTCCCTTGATTCTTCCTCTTTCCTCCTAGTTTTCTTTCCATAATTCATCTGTTATTTTCCTCCTTTTTACTGTACTTGTTTACCACTCTTCCTGTTTCTCCCTTCGCCATTTTTCTTCTATCAGTCTTTTTTCATCTCTATTACCTCTTCATATTTTACTATTGTCCCTTCAATCAGTCTTCTATTATTGTAAAATAGATATAGTATTATCTCAATCACCTCAAAACTAACTAGAGCGTAGGCCTATACCAAACTGAAAACTTCCAAAAAACTAGCAGGTAAGGCTTTTGTATCAGATACTCTTAAGAAGCTGGTTATTCCTAGATGAAAACCTGCTATCATCCTAATATAATCCTTTTATGAATGTTAACATCTAACTAAATGCCAATAGTGCTGTATTTATCACAAACTATCTTTATTTGGGGCAAAAATGTCTTAGAATAGCTGATATTGACATTATACTAGATGGGAATCTATATGTTATCATTCTCTCTTCATGGCTTCCTGCCTCTTTCAACTTTCTCTGATACTGGCTTTATTATTTTACATGTAAAACTTGAGCTCAATCTGAAAAACTCACACAAGAGAATAGACAATTAGAAAAAATGTATTGATTAATTTACTTGGTCTTTTGCGCTCAGACCTCTGCAGGAAACATAGCGCTGAATTTTGATAGATATGCATGAACAGGAGCAAAGAATAGGGCTATTTCCCCCCAGGCCTGAAACTGGTGATGGAGTGGAGATAGAAGAAGTTTGTCAGTCTGTAGACTGCTGGTTAGCGAGACGGTGTGCTGAGCTTTATGGGGACATCTAGTTGATTGCGTGAGCTGATACTAGAGCGTCACTAAGTGACCTGGACGATGGAGGTCCTGTGTGGATAACACAGGATGAGAGAACCTGTCCATGATGAGCAAGCATGAAGCGACAGTGGAGAGGAAAAACTCCCCGATGGAAAGAAACGTCTGGCAGAACCAGGCTCAACATGGCGGCCTTCTACCGGACAGGTTGAAATGAGATGCGGAACGTAGCAAGAGTCCGGGAGTAATGAAACCTCCAATTAAGTTTAAGGTACGATGGTGGAGGGGATGGAGGTGGGTTGAAACGGGGTCATCTGAATGAAGTCAGACAGCGCAACTAGGTAGCAGATGAGTTGCAGGTCGGAGGCCTTTTAAGATTAACTTTGGATGCCGATTGACTTTGGTGGAGGTGTGGTTTAAAGCTAATTGGCTGCGTTGTAGGTGGATGTAGGCGAACAATCAGTTTCTGCAGTTGAACTTCTGCCTAGGCTCCATTAAACAAACCCCTATTAAAGTCCATGTTCTCAAATCTCTCTAATTAATTAGAAAACAACCCTTCAGTAAGTTTTGACTGAGAAGTCAATGCTGCTCACAACTAGCAAGCTCTGAAAATACAAATTAAACTTACAAGTCCATTCTAAAACATAACTGTAAAATCCCATAACACTGTAGACAGTGCTTTAAAACAAGCTTTTATTTTACGTGTTTTATTTTGCACTTCTCTCTGTGTCTTCGATTAAACAACAGCCCTTATCTTTTTACAGTGAATGTTGATAACATTAGTCATTTTTTCTACTACGAAACCTAAGATATATCACAGCGAAGTTCACCCCAGCTAAAACAAAACTAAACATAACATCCACATATTACCACCCAAAAAAACCGAAGAGGTGCTGTCAGCTGTGCTTTTAAACCGGTAGTTAGATTCCTAGAGATGTTTAAATTTGAGATAATGTATTTTTTCTATCATGTTTCTATCATGTCACCTGCCTGAGATCTTCAGTAAGTTTTGATTGAGAAGTCAATGCTGCTCTCCCGTGGTGCATGGCTGCATGGGCTCCATTTAGGTGATAATCAGTTTGATTTGTGTGAAGGATTAAAAGAAAGCAGTGCTAACCAGTGAAATGAAAAGGGAATTCTATTTAGCCTTTATTCTCTTTTACAAATAGAAATAAAGTGTGGCAAGCATATTACTGTAGTTTTCTTATGCATACTTTGTACAACCAACTTTTACTGCAATTGCCATTTGAAATCTTTTGGGGTTGGTTTTTATATTAGGGTTTGCCATCGAAGATCTTTTTCCTAAAATAATTTATGTAATTTTAAACCATTTCATTCAGGTCCTTGCATGCAGTTTGTATTTGGGCGTGTCCTACAGCAATATAAACCTCTGCTCAATTTTCAAGGCACGTTCTTCCAGGATTGTACTGATTTTACATCTTTAATCTATTTTTCCATGAACTCTCAACACCTTCCCTTACCCCGCTTCCTGGAAGCACCCACACATCTCGATGCTGTCATTATTAAACATTTTTTTCCATTAGAAAATCTCTGGTAAACTGATAATGGCCTACAGCCATCTGCTAGGGAAGTGGTCCTTTTGGTTTTTATACAGCAATTAAATAATCTTTCCCTTCCTCTTTATAGGCTAAATTAGTGAATTGCATAATGAAGTTCTATCATAATCCTCATACCTTTCAGATCATGTCAGTAAGTAACCGTGTCTATCTGGGTTCGGAGTTGTTCCATATTTTTAATACTCTGAAATGTTCCAAGCTTTGAATACTAATTGATAACCGAACTTTACTTTAAATCTCCCGACAAACCTTACAGAGCAGCTGTAATTCAGTGGGATTAATGAAATGAATCTGTGTCAGAACGAACTACACTGGATTTCTAATTTTATTATTTAGCTTGAAAATCATGAATCACTTAATGAGGAAATAAACTATAAGATGTATAAGACAAAATGTGAAATGAGATGCAAATACTTTTACAAAGCAGTTTAACATAATTAAAACAACTGAAACTGTGACTAAAATGGCTCAGTGAGGACCTAGCTTGATCCTGGTACCATGAATAGATTATAGAACTGCAGTTATCAAATCTCCATGAGATTTAATACATTTTAAATGTGAATACTTTCAATTTGAAGTCATCAATTTGTGCTATATTTTACATCTACTGTCAGTTTCCTCCGTCTGTCATTGTGCCTTATAATTATTCATCTTGTTACTTTGTTCAGTAAAACTTCTCAGTGTCTGTCTGGTGATTGAGTAAACAGACATCCTACAGTTTTTGGCAGAGTCTCTCTTTCATCCCCCTCTCAAACTGCCCAGTTTGAAATCTATCTGAGAAGAGAAAAGCCCACCCAAAGTAAAACAGATGATTGCTGGGTGGTTAAAAAAATAAAGCAAAGGAGAAGAGAGAGGAAGAGTGGACACATCAAGAGAAAAAGGAAAGGAAAGCATATAGTTAAGCGAAATGAAATTGAGAGGCCACAAGAGAGAGGCAGAAGCAAAGCAACTTGATCAGGGAGAATCAGAAGTTACTTTGCATGCTGCAGATATGCAGCCATCTGACACTGCCAGCAGGCCCTGTGGCTACACACACGCACATATTCAAACACATTTCATCGTCTCATCATCATTCTCTGTTTGTGTCTCTAAACAAGAGCCTCTCATCTCCATAATTACAGTATAATTTGGCTGTAAAATAATTTCCCTCAATAAATCCTGCATGAATAACCTCAATAAAAACAGCTACAGCTCAGAGAGACTCCCCAACATGCCAAGAGATGCACAGACCATCCCATCAATGCACATGCTGTCACAGGCATTTGCCCTCCAAAGTGTTAATGTGCCCTCACAAAAGTATACAAAAATCATCTTATTAAATGTTTTGTTTGTTTGCAGGTCATATTTAAAATACAGGAGCCCCCGCAAATCCTTTTATGGACTCCATCCCTGTCTTCCTAATTTAGTCAACAATTGGCGCTGTCGCTTTGGGGAACCTAGGCCCTATAATTGGCCTCATCAATGCCACCTCTACTATGCTATCTGTGTGGCTTAAAAAAATTCATGACACTCAAAGCAAGTGCCCAATTTTAGAGGATTTTCCACAGCAGCCTGGACACATCAGAGCCTTCAGTTGTGTCCTCAAGCCCCAATAATAATCTCAGCCCAGACCAATAAGACAAATTTGTCCCTCTGGCTCTTTAAGGCTTCTGGTGTGAGGCTGCAGATCCTGAGTAGCACTGGCTGCAAACCTGCAGGTGTCTTTTTTTTTTCATTTTCTGAAAAGCAGAGCACGCAACAGCTGTGCTAGTTATCAAGAGTATTCATCATGAATACTTTACTTTGCAAAACTTGTATAAATAATACTGAAGATGCTGTTCCATCTGCAAATTTACACCCAATTTGGATGGAAAATATTGCATTTCCACAAATATGATTAAACAAAATTACTTAAGAATAAGAAATAAGAAATAAGTATCATATATATATATATATATATATATATACATTTTTTTTCACACATTGGAGCCTTTCAAGCAAAATTGCTCTAAAACACTAGCATAAAGATGTTGTATCATTTGAAACATCGTAATGTGCATGACTCTGTTGTGATAAGATTTGTTGTACGAATTTCTTTTTCAGAAATGTGTTTTTTTTTTTTAAGGGATCTGTGCTTCATGGCAACACTGAAGAGGACAGAATCAGTGCTCTTAATTAAAAAAATATCTGCTAAGCCTCCAAAGGTGTTGAGAGACGTGAAAGTAAATACAGTAGAAGAACATTTTTTGTTTTTCTTAAGTTCCTCTCCAATGAAATACTATTTTAACTCGAAAGATATGACAAAAAAAACATGGCCTTCGGAACATGCCATAGTTGAAAGATGACATATGTAACACATGGAACAAGCAGCACGGATATAGTCAAAGAAGGTGAGCATAGGTTTTTAAGCTAAGAAGACATGTTTTTTAGTCATGAGTTTTCTTTTGATGTCCCACTGGTCAGCATGAAATAACAGGTTTATTCATCTAAATGGTGATTTTCAATGTCTTTCGCTTTGGGGCCCCTAAATTGATAAAGAAGCAGAGCACAAACAGCTTTATTTAGCACTTTAGTGGTCTCTTTTAGTCTGTTACATTATTTTTATATGTCTCAATTTAAGATACTAACATTAATAGAAGTCTGAACACAACTGAAAGCAAAAAGTTGGAACTATTGTAACATGAGTTCACATTTTAAGCATGACTTTTTCTTAAGTTTGCACTCAGGAAAAGGTTAAAAGTTAATAAATAATTCCTCACATGTACATCAAAGCATCCAGGAGTCGTATATAGTTGCTTCATTTTCTGGATTTGTCCAAGACAAAGACGTTTGTTTTAATGATCTGCTCAGCTGTGTTACATCCAAGAATAAACTTTGATTTAGTTATCCCTCATTGACCGACTCTCCCTCACCCCCGCTTTGAAAACATGTCTTCGTCGATAAGCCTCACTGTCTTCATTCTATTTTTGAGGCAGTTCAATTTGAAACTGAGCTTCTATCCTCTTCTGTTATTGACTAGGTTAACAAACTGTGCTGAGCTTCATTGCAAGGGCGATTGGATTTTATCAAGTTACACCAGCTTTTACGACTATTTGAAGACGGGCTGTACTTGTTGCATGCCTAAAAATTTGCTTTAACTTGTTATTCAGTCAATTTTATTTAAAGAAACTTGGAAGCTGTTTGCCACACAGTAGATTTTAATCTTCCCAACATGAGGTGTTTTTCATTCGTATGCTGCTGAAGTGATTTTCAAGTGGTTTGGGCTCTTCACCTCAGGGGGGCCCAGAGGGCAATCAAACTTTCAACAAATACCTGGACTCTTCAGGTTAAAAGCTGCTTGTTTGGACAATACAAAGCAGATTCGGTCTACATCTACTGTGCATTTAGGAGCACCAAAACAAAATACAAACATCTTTTTTTAGACCGCTAAACAACAGCTATTACCCCAACAATTTTTTTAATCCCTACCATCTACTTTGCGTTGGTGTTGATGTTTAAGCATTTCAATTGCTCAGTATATAAGTAGAAATAACTTGGAGATATAATTGAGAAGTTAAAAGAGACTTTTTGCCAATGGAACAGGACAATTTACATTTAAAATAAGAAAACACAATTGCATTGTCTTATTTTAAGTGCTTTTGATCTAAATATCTTATTTTAAGAGTAAAAATACTCATTCCATTGGCAAATCCTCTCATTTACCTTCTCAAATTAAGGGTAAATACACTTGATCTAAGAAATTTTTACTTATATCTACAGTAGATGTTTTTTTCAGTGTAGGAAAAGAAGATAAATTCAGGTTTTTCTTACGTATGCAGATTGGCAGCTGTCCGGACCACTGGTTGTCTTGGAGACAGATTCGAACAGATGAGCCTATGAGGCGGTAGCCAGGCAGACACTGATATACAACTGTGTCCCGGTACCCAAAGTTCTCCCCAATGACCTGGCCGTTCACAATTCCCTCAGGGATTCCACAGTGACCAGCTGGAAAAGAAAAACAAAAGGTAAATACTTCCTCACAATTTGTCACAAACTTTATCAAATAAGTTGCATTTTAGCTCTATCTATTCAAGTTTTCAGATGTTCTGTCTATTCATCTGAAACTTTAGAATCTATAGTAACTTAGTAGACATGATTTCAGAGCTCCTCTTTACTCCATGAACAGATTCTTTCACACAGGCCTGACTGATGTGCAGCGTTACCACAAGACCTTTTAAAAGCCATTTCACAAAGTCAGAAGGGAATGTGTATTTTTCAGCTCGCAGAGATTTTTTTGGATTGACTATTGATTTTGTTCTTTACAGTAGATAAAACCTTCACCTGAACCCCAGAGTCAGCAAAAGCTAACGATTTAAACATGGCCAGGGAGGTAGAACATAACGAGAAGAGAAAAAGGTTGCATCATATTAACTTTGTCATCTGACATAGTGTTTGAGGTGTTGATTACTCAAGTTAAAGGGCACTGCTCAGGGGGGACACAAATAGTCTTGCTTTCTGAATATGCTGCAAACACCGGAGCTCTGAGAAAAGACAATCAATTACAAGCCTGAAGCCACAACGCTTTCGAAAGTCTACTTGTTTACTTCAAGGGGCTCGTTCCGGCTGGCAATAAATAGCAGCGTATTAACATATGATAAGCATTCATGACACGTTTTTATAATTTTGAGTTTTGATAGCTGTGATGACCAAAAATAATAAGATTTGCATTGATTTCTACCGAGGTTAATAGTACGACAGTAAACTTGTCACATAATTAAAGGGGTAGACAGAGTTTTCTTCCTTAATTACTCATATGCTTTTTTCAGGATTAAATATTCTTATTGAAGCATAATTGCAAAGATTATATGCATTGTCTTGCATATGCATAAGTTTAATGCATATGCATTAAACTTATATATATATATATATATATACACACACCCATATATGTCATTATAATTTACTTTACTACAAAAAGAAAATGCCAATATATTCCCATTACTTTATAAATATACTAATGGTTTTTAGAACATTTGTTATAAGTTTTTAATATTCAATTAATTGAAATTTCAGAGATTTAAAATAAATGAAAAACCTATTTCAGAAAATTAAAAAAGGAACAATATCTGAGAAAAACAAAAATGACAAATAAGAAAAAAAACAATCAAAAAAACATAAAAACAAAACTTTCACATTTACTCTTAAAAGGACTATGAAGAAGCCATTGCTTATCACAAAATTGATGCAAAGTATCCCTAAGATGGGCAATGGCTTATAGAAATATTTTTACTTCAGCTCTAACTCTCTGAAACAAGAAAGGAATACTAAAATGATGTTTTATCTACCAAACTTACTGTAAAATTCACTGCTTTTTGAAATTCTGGACAGGACTTACTGTGTGTGGGTTTAAACTTAAGAGATCTGTTTTAGCTTAGTGCTTTTTAATTTTAGAACTTTACTTGCAAATTTCTGAAGAAAAACATTGATGTAATATACTGATAATTAAAGTATCTTATCCTATGTTTAGAGCACCAAGATAATTGATTTAATTTACCATTAATGTTATGAGATGTGGAAGCTGACCTCATATTAGGTATCTAAGAGCACTGAAGATTCAAATGAATTAACAAAACCTTCAAGCAGTTCTAGTAAAAACTAGAAGGTTTAAACCAGGCTGGAAGGGTCTAAAGCAGAGATAGAGGCTAATACATAACTGAGGTAGCATTTGGTGGAGAATATTGGCCAGATGATGAATTAGGGAGATTAAGCAACATCTAATGAGTATGAAAAAAGAACAAGACATCAAAAAACTAAATTGTAAACTGTTGTAAAATAACAACAAATGCTGCAAGAACTGAAGCCTGGTAAGAATAAAAAAAGGAAATAAAACATAAGCTTGAAGCATGACCAAAGACGTAAAACATGACGGTCTGTAGCATTTTGTTCATTTGTTGCTGACAAAATTATGCCTTTTTATCATCGAATTAAGATTTACAGTACGGTGTTTGTCTTTTAGGAACCGCAACCCCCTGCTTGTGACACCTGCAAGTTTTACTCCTGCTGAGGCTTCACGATGAAGTGACAGCTCCCTTTCATAACATGTGTTACCCCTGGCTTGCAAGCTGGCAGAAGAAAGATGCGGCTTCTGAGGGATTCATATATAAAAAATGAACTTCTAAATTACCTCAGAGCCCAGCTGAAGCTCAGTGGGGATGGTGTTGTTCACGAGGTGGACAAGGTCAGAGGGGAGCAGCTGTGAGGCCTGAAATGAGGTGTAAGGGCAGCACTCTTCCTTTGATACCTGTCCTCATTAGATCGACGTGAAAAAAAAATAGCATCTTCGCTGCTTCCCCTATAAGGATGTATCTTGCCACAGAGCCTTGTATTACTTTTTGATTTTTTTTTTACATTACATCTCCCAAAAAAGGAATAGAAGGAATTCACTTGATTACTCAACACAAGGAACTGCATTTAGGATATAAACTGTTAGGAGGGATTTACTGTAAGATGTTAGGATGTTTTTTTATAAGAAGGTTTTATTAAGAAATTATTCTTTGCAAAGATGCAACTAGAAGCAATTTTTTCTATTAAAAAAGGGTAACTAAGATAGAGTTTATTTTCTTTGATAAGCTGAATAAAGTCAACACGGACTGAGACTAACACTGGATATTTGAATATGTATTTATGTACTTTTTTATGCTGCATGTTTTCCTAATATTGTGCAGGGAAAGATGTTTTGATAGGGTCAGATGTTAGATGTTTTCTGTAACTCTAAAACTAAAAGAAAAGAAAAAAAATCCACTGTAAAGATACTTTTTTTTTCTGCAGGAACATTGAAATTGATCAGTATGATGGAAAGAGGGATACAGCTTAATACAGGGCATTCCTGGTAGGAAAGTAATGAAAGACTGCAAAGGATCTTAGACTGGGAGATAAGTTCAGCTTTCAGAAGGACAACAATCTCTAAACACTAACCCAGGGATAACAGATCAAAGCCTCTTCGTGTCTTACAATGGCAGTCCAAATCTTCTTCAGTTTCGAGGCTGTGCTGATGCAGACACTCAGGATACAATAAAACCCAGTTTTATTGTTCCACTGAGAATGTTCCGAAAAAGTGTGTCTGAATGGTGAAGGTTGAAGAGATCTCAAAAAATACATGCTGCTTTAATCAAAGTAGACAATGTTTCTCCATGGATTAGTTTACTTCATATTGATATATGTGCTATTTTGGATTAATATTAACACGAAAGTCCAGTACAGAACATTAAAGTGAGAAATTGTAAAAAAAAAAAAAACAAAAAAAAAACCATAATGTTAAAACTAATTGCAAGTTTAAAGGTAAAGTGTGGGATGTTCTTTTTCCTAGTGGATCATCAAAATAAGTGGTCATCCTAATTGTCAATCATTCTGGTGATATGTTTAGGGAGGGCTCGTCCACATTTTCACTTACTGGTGGTGAGTCTGAAATAGTGGAAAAATTGCGAATCTTCTTTTAAAAAGTAAGCTTGTATGAGAGATACAAACAGCAACTTTTAAACAGAGCGTGCACAAGGAGAAATGGGATCGTGCATGTTCTCGCACACGTTTAATAGGTGTTCCCTCTAAGCAGCGGGTATAGGGTTGAGCATGTGCATTTTTTTTTTAAGTGGAGAGGGCAGGTCTTTTCAAAAATTTGCAAAAACCCTCCACTATACCTTTAAGTTGCAGGTTTGTTTGATCCAGTGTTCTTTAACCATATTGAGATTTGAAGAATATTCAGAAAATTACAGAATTACCAGAGAATTTTGCTCTAGATATGTGTAATATGCTATAGAAAACAGTGTGATTATTTTGTGGAATTACTCACCTAAGCACCTAGTTTCTGTTCCGCTCCAAAGCCCCGAAGACAGGCACTCTCTGACAGCTGACCCTACCAGCATGAAGCCAGCATCACATGTGAAGATAGCTGTTGCGCCAAATGTTGTCTGAGTACCAATCTTTTTCCCATTTGGAGGAGAAGGCAGGTCACCACATGAGATAACTGCAACACATGGTCGGACACAAGCAATTTAAAAATCAGTTGCCAGCCACTTTAGCAAAGGAATAATTTGAGAAGCTGCTAGACTTCCTTTGCTTCAACAAGAAAAGCTACCAATCCTGGCAAGCTGTGCGGCAGAGAAATTTGGTACCAGCGTTTTTCTCCTCCCCAAAAAACAAAATACCCAGTGAGGGGGAAAAAAAAAACTGTACATGTAGAAGAGCCTCAATATTCCCCGCATAAAAATAACAGTAATCCAAAATGTCAAAGAATCCCAGGAAGAGGCCTCCTGAATGACAGCTAAAAATGTCAACTCTCCCAGGTTAAATTATTGATTGAAAGGATGCAAGTTTAACCTTGCTTGGCGACTATCCCATCTTTGGATAGCATCAAATTAGATGAAAGAAAAAAATAGGAATTTAAACATGACAGTCGAATTTAAAATGACAAGCTTTTTCAGGCTGTTTCCCCTGACAGAACTGTCACATGAGTTTATATGTAAGCCAGGTTATGATTCTTGCTGATTCTCACCGTCATGAAGCTTTTAGTTGTTGCATTAGGCCCAAAATGAAGAACCGGCTACAACTTTAAATATGTTACATTGATACATTGTACTGTAATAGTCCAGTCACATCTATGGAATTTGTAAATCGTCATCTGCCGCCATTGCATACAATGCTTTGTCTTGATGTAAATAATCTGTAAATTGCAACCATTGCCAACTTTCTAAATGTGATTTAGAGATTCAGGGTAAGCTGGTGGGCGGTAAGTGGATGTATTATATGGCAACAGATCAAGCATGCTGCTTTTTATATTATAGCATTGAAATGATCTGAAAGGAAATGTTTAAGGTTTAATATCTAGCTTATCCTTGAATATGATACTTACATTCCCCTAATAGGCCATATCAGGGCATTTAAATATCAACTCTTATTTCACTATAAGAATGTCCAGTCATATACTTGTTTTTATTCTAGAGATAAATTTGTACAGAAGTTACAAACCCCCAGTCAAAAACAAACAACCCTGTAAAAATTACAGCTTAAGATCTAAAGAAGGCGACATTATCCACATTGAAAAGAGTCCGACACTGAAATGGACTGAAAGGCCATTCAGAGAAGAAGAAGTCATTCCTGGTTTTGACATTTTAGGTTAATTTGGGCATTAATAAACTGTTTCAATGAAGTGTTTATAGTGCTCTAAATCAGCAGTGCTGTGTCTGTCTCTCTGCGTGCCTCAGATCAGCTTCTCTGATTAGTTGATGTGGCGCACCAAGGAGCAAAAGTTCAATTCTTCTAACTCCAGCAGCTGCTGCTTTTGAAGCGAGTCATGCACCACAGATGTTTAGAGGCTCATGAGGCGTTGTTTCATCTGCTCAAATGCATCAAGATGCGCTGCTCCTGCTGCTCGAGACGAGCTGTAGGACCTTTTGTTGCACCTTGATGCACGTCAACCATTGATTTTGCATGTAAACCAGCAGCTTCTGCTGCTTCAATTGCGTCCAGTATGAATGTAGCATTAAAATTTGTATGGTTCAGTTTTTTCCTAATAAAGAGTTTTAATTTGTATAAATTCTCAGCTGCCCCATTTGGGCCCATCTCCTTCCTCTCTTGTAGTCCATTCTTAGACCCTCTAATCCTCTGGTTTATTTCACAACCTGTGTCTGGGCCCTGGGGGGAAGGTTATTCTAATCCTCTTCCTAAGTTATTCATCCAGGCTCATGAAGATTTACAGCATAATGTCTTCTGCCGAGGTCCGGGTGCCAAATAATTTATTTTCATTCATGTCAGTAAAATCTTTCTTATTGCTTCTTTTCTTCAGGTTGAAATCGTAAGATGCATTTAGAAACTACTTTGACATAATTATTCATGTGCGTCTCACATTTTGTCAAAGGGTTTTAAATTTCATGGACTTTTAGCCAACACTGGGATGGGATTCAATACATATTACAATATATCCTTCTAAAATCAATCTCTAAAAAGTTTTTATTAAGGGATTTCTACTTTTCATCATTGCCCATTAACAAATTAATACAAATTGTTTACAATTACATCATAAAATATTTTAGGAAACAAGGGACAAAGGAGGAAACATTGCCTTGTTACATTCTCAACAGACAAAAGAAGAAATCAAGTAATTGTTGTTGTTACTTCGAAAAAAACCCGCAGACATTCCTTTTTTTGTGCTCCAAGCAGCTAATATTACATATCCTCGCTACTCACTCTGGCAGTGTGGCCTCTCATTCTTCCAGCTCCACACCCCATTGGCTAAACACTGGATGTGGGCAGGGCCTAATCTGTAGTACCCTGGGTCACAGGTGAAGACGATGCGAGTTCTGTACTCATAGTGCGAGCCATTGACAATCCTCCAGCGGCCATGCTCCAGAGAAAATGACCCAATGCTGGGACACACTACAACTACAGGAACAGAGGAAAATTAAGTTTTATTAGATTGAGGGAAAATACAACAACTTTGCTTTTTGCTTTTCTAACTCAAAATCCTTGCATTTGAAATTTGGCCCATATGTTACAGCACACGGCTGATACCAGGATCTGTTTCTCACTAACCAGAACATCTCGGTATCTTGTTGTGGTTGCTCCAAGTTCCATCTGGCTGACAGATGGCTGATGTCAGTTCCTTATTGGACAGTCTGTATCCGTCGTTGCAAAAGTAGGAAACTCTTGTTCCCACAGAGTAGTCAGCAGTTAGCACCCCACCGTTTACTGGAGCCTTAGGTGGTCCGCAGGAGACAGCTATGAAAAAACAGTTACACTTATTGAGAACATGCAAACAGGTAAGGTGTTCCCTTTATTTCCTGGACATTCATAATCACACTCACCAATCCAGCCAGCATATTGCATTGAATTATAAGGCTGTTAATGCCATAGAAATGTTGTCTGATTGAACCATTTGATTTTAGAGGTGGAACAATTGCAACGTGCAATGTGGAATATATTTAAAATAAAGTCCTGGGTGCACTAGTTTAAAAATGTTTTCGACAAAAGGTTAAAATTATGTAGCTTCAAGAATATATATATATATATATATATATATATATATATATATATATATATATAATGTATAGCTTTAGAAAACAAATTTGATGGTCATTAGGAAGCTTTCACCATCATTCTGTCTGAATCTTTGAATTTAGTATAAAAGAGTCGAGGTAATTTGAGTTGTGCGGTATCTTGGTGAAATCCCAGCTTTTAAATGAAGTAGATGGGAGATATCAAGATGGGGTTGGAGATGATATCAAGATAGAGTCTTGATTTGCACTGATTTCTTTTCAACTAGAAGACCAGTTTGATTTGTGTCCTGCTGGAACACGCAACCCCCTCACATTTCAACTTTTCATCTACTGTTTTAATCTCAGACAGACTTAAAGCATATGGAGGTAGTCCTCCATCTACATTACTTACTTTGTTTGATAAATAAATAAACAAATAAATTGAACCTAATTGCTCTCACAATGGAGAAATTAACTCTAAGCATTTAACCCTGCCACTGCTCAGTGCCAGGAGAGCAATCGGGGTTAAGGGTCTTGCTCAGAGAGCTAGAGTAGCAGACTTTGGGAGTGGGTTTCAAACTCACAACCTCAGGATTCATAGCCTTATGCCCTAACCACTAGGCCAAAACTTTGATTGCATTGAAGTGATGCCTCAGTTTGATGCAATCCCCACAATGCTTAAACACTGGTGAGGGGTTATTTGATTTTAAAGGCGCACATTAACCCACTTGAACCATCCTCTTGTTGGTAATTATCTTAAGAGTTTTCTGGTGCAGCGGGTTTGAAAGTGTTGAATCTGAAATAAGGGTTTCTTTCTTGCGCAGCACCCTGCCATTCAATGTTGATGTAAAACTTGGTTCACGGGAGTGAAGGACACTAATTTTCCAGCAATTTATAGTTGATAATAGACTTCAGCCTTGGTGGTGCTTGGGTTTTTTTATCATCATAGGCAGTAGAAAACATTTTCTTTGTCTTGTGGTTAAACCTTAAGTCATCATTGACGCATCAAAACTGGTTTTTGAAAAAACATACGTAAATACATGCATCTATTGCTTCAGCTAAAAGCAGATTTTGATGTACCTTGACAGGCAGGCACAGGAGAGTCCCAGGTGTGGTAGCCCTGAGATGTACGGCGGCAGGTCGCCGTGCCATTGCCTATGAGGCGGTAACCTCGGTCACAAGCCCAGCGCACCACGCTGTTTACATGACCGCCTGTCTGAGAGGAGATGGAGCCGTGGAGGGGAGAGTCTGGTGTGGAGCAGTACAGGGCTGGGGTGGAACAAACATTTATAAAAACAAATTATGTAAATTCTATAAGCACACATTGCACAATTTTTTTAGAGACATTTAAACACAAATGAATTAATACAAAATTTCTTAATAAATCATTAAGGTCCATACAATTCTTAAACTACTACTACGTGTTGGAAACATTATTGCACATTAATGTTTAGATGGAAAATGATCAAAGACTAGCATATTAACATCTACAGTACCAAAGACATAACTTTACAATTTTTGCATGCTTGCTGAAGTGGTGTTTCTGTAGCCAAGTCATTACATATGCATACATTAATCAAGTTGAAAATTGTTTTAGAAGCAGTAACATAAAATATGATCATGATCAATGACTAAACTTTTTAAAGATATCTCACCAAAGTCTTGATCTGTTAACAGATTCCAAATAAAGTAAAAATCTTTTAGGGGAAGCCAGCTTTAAAGCCTGCTAGTGTTGCTAAGATCAGTCTTTAGTCTGTTACGTTTTTCCCCACACAATTATACTTGCACATTTTGGCCTAGTTACACATTTCATTCCATTTGCTTAAACATTTTTTTTTTTTACTTTACAGTATTTTTTCTTTTGTTATAAATGTTTATTCTAAATTTTCTGCTAATACAACTGCATTGTAAAGAATCTTAAATCCATTAAGAAAACAATATGTTTCTGAAGAAAACAAACAAAAAACTAGATTTGTATTTTGTTTATGTAGATAGTTTTAGGTCTTACTGTCTGAAAAGAGAGAAAAATTAACTAAACTGTCCTGATGCTGTTTTAGGGACCCCTTGTCTGATCTTTTGCATTAGAAATCTCACAACTTATATCAAAATAAAACTGTGTTCATAGTTAAACAAGGATTCTGATTTTAAAACAAAATTTGAGGGCCAAGACCAATATTTAGTCAGAAGACCATAATCAGAAAGCCTTACATTAAGGAGTTTCATCATGATGCTTTAAAGCTTAGATCATTTCAATAATACAAAAATAATGAGGTTGTGAAAATGCCTTCTTAAATAAGAAGGCTTTTTTTTTTTTTAGGAAATCAGGAAAATAAAAATATACTTTGCTTCAAAATATATTTGCTCCCTTAATACATCCCTTTATTGCTGTGTTGTGACTAAAATTTAAAGTCATCCCTTAGGTTTTTCTTTAAAAACTCGAGCCATTATCCAAAGTGTGAAATAATACTGATAAAACAGTTTGAATCTATATAACTTCACTACAGTATTTTCCAAACTGAGAACATCACATAGTTATGTGAATTGCACATCAGTGCAATTTAAATGAAAGTTATGATTTAGCTTCCTGAACAAACGAGCTTGAGAAGAGATGCACTAAAAATCTCATGATGATCAAGTGTGAAAGAGTCTATCCAGCCTGCACGGACATGCAGGGTTCATAGATAGAGACAGGCAATGAGAGACAATAATAACACTAATTCTAATTTACTATTTCCACAAAAATGCAGAAGTCATGGTAATCTCTATATGCAATACAAGTAAGAAAATTTAACAGCAGACTGACTTAAAAGAGATACAGCTATATAATTTGGGGCTATATGTGAGAGAAATCACTGTTATATTAGATGTCATTGTTGGAGCCATTTCACTTTCATTTTCTATTAAATCAAGAAAAATTTTATTGCTATCTAAGACTGTAAAATATGGTGCTTAAAAACTTAGAAATTACTTAAAATAACATTTTGGAATGTAAAAATATTGGAAAATTGCAGAAAGATTTTTTAATATGTGTCATTAAATCTATTAAAACAGTATATACTAACATGTTCTGCACTTTGTAATTAAAAAAGTCTAGAAAAAGAGGTTCCCTCATTGGTCGATTTTGCAGGTCGAACTATTTTTTAAGTAGGTCTATGCTTCAAACCTCTTGTCAATGCTCACATTAATCACGTCCAGCCAAAGAAGGTTACCAAGCATCTTGAAAGGCTTGTAATTCATCATACAGAGCAGCAGTGCTTTAAAGGTTAAAGAAACAGCTTTTGGACTGTAGGCTGTGGTGTGAACAAGCAAAGTGTGAACAGGTAAAACTGTCTCCTGCTCTTTAACTGTCAGAAATGCCCTTGCATAGAGCACTCATGCCTCATTACCCAGCGGTGTTAAGTTATACTCGGGACAACCAAGTGCAAAATTGTTCACATGTATAGTTTTCTGTAAAACACCATCTGCAATGCCCCATCTTATCAAACTTTTTTCGGGTTAATAAAACTTGAACATCAACCTATCAGGCAATTCAGAAAAGTGCTTCATGAGGCAGACGGAAGTCCAGGAAAGTATGAACAAGATAAACAAATAAAGTGTTTTAAGAAGCCAATTTGTAGCTTTTAAATATAATGGCACCTAAAAAAGTTATAAAAAGCTTTATTTTATTTTTATATTTGCCAGTGATTACAAGTAAAGAGGTTTACTTTCAGTCCTTCTGTCTGACTCTCTTTTTTCATGCATTACTGTATAAAATAGTAGTAAAGTAGAATTGGGATACATACTTTGGTACTCACCAACATAGCGAATTTTGAAGCCTTTCTTGTTGGTGCCATGATCTGAGGACCAGCGGACAAGAAACTGATGACCTGAGGTTGTGATGTTAAAGGGTGTTGGGAGGTCGCCGCTCAGCGTTGCCAGAGTTGGACTATTGGCTGTGGGTCCTAGGTGAGAGAGACACAAAGCAGTGGTGGAAGGAGAAAGAATTTTTTTTTGACATCTTAATATTTTATAATATCTAGTTTATTATACCTAAATACATACACTAACCAACCAAACAGGGTTCAAAATCACCTTCAATCAATCGCTTTTCTCCAGGTTCCCTTAAATTCCCCTTGTTGGACTTTTAGATCTGACCCTAATAAGATAATAACCTTCTATTATTGCAGGTGTCACTAAGATCTGGACATCTTTAAGAATTCTAGCATATTACTACTAGAAGAAAATGTGTGAGTGGTTATTAAGACCATCCAAAGGTCAGTTATATATGATTACTATCCTGCAATTTTTTTCAAGTTTTAATAATTCAATAAGTTAATTACTTTAATATCACAGTGTACACCAAGGCCAGAATGGTAGAATAAAGAAGAAATAGAAAATATCTTTCAACATTCAAATTAGTTAATGGCTAGAAAATAAAATACAACTGGGTAACAGTTATTATAGCATTAATAAAGGTGTTTTGAAGATTTGTTGCAGTCATAGTATCAAAGTTTGAAATGATTAATGTGTACAATAGATTCATTTCTAGAATCTTTGTTTTTTTTTTAGATCAGACTGTGCATCAATTTTTATTCAGTTTAATCATTGGTAGGTAGATACTGGTTTGATAAAAAAGAACATTATTATTGATTAAACTCATTTCCAGTTTAAGTTAGAATTTGATGTAAAATCAATCTCATTCTTCAATGTCTTCCTTTTTTAAAAGTTTAAAGCTAATTATTTTAAGGGAAGCAAATAATTTAAATTATTTTATTTTTTTTTACATTACAATATATATTAATGTAGATGTGTATACGGTAGTTTACCAATAGTGACATTTAAAATGTGTGTGTTCCTGTTTTGCTATCTGAGTGAGAACTCATTTTCTTCTATTTCCAGTGAGGTCCTGTTATTATAAAATAAGGATATTCTTTTGATCCTTCCAGGTTATTTTGCCAGGGGTTAGGTTTAGTACTAGGGTATGAATTTAGTTTAATTGTAAATACTGTCAATTGTATATGATGTAATCCTTATTTTATTCTTTTCCTTACTTTATTGTATTATTTTCCTTATCTTATTTTATTCTTATATAATATTTTACATTGTTTGTATGGTAAGGGTGTAATTTTACTGTGGGTTACAATTTTTATAATTTTACTGTTTTTAGTCTTATTAGACTGTATATATTTTTTCTCTATAATCTTATTTTCTTCTCTTCTGTAAACAGTTTCAAGAAAAAAAAATTCCCTCAAGAGATTAACAACATAATTCTGATTGTGAGTTTAGTTTAGGGTGAGGTTAAGGTACTGTATGTACCTCTAATGATTCCGTTTAGAGTACGGTCAGGATTAGGGCCAGAGAAAGGGCTGAAAATTAATGGAAGTCCTCAGCACATAAAGCAAGACGCAAATGTGTGTGTGTTGAGGAGTCCGGGTCTTTTACCATCAAAAATCTCCAGTACGTCGAATTCTCTCTCTGTTTGAAAGCTTTCAAAGGTTATGGTGACATTGTATCCCTTTTCTAGGTTAACGCTCCATGAACACATCTGAAGGTTCGGGTAGCTCTCCGGCCAGCCTGGGCTCAGGATGACACCCGATGAGTCGTATCGCACATCATGAGCAGGGCATTGAACTGAGAATAGGGACAATTAGTGAAGGTGAGGAAGTTTTGGGTGAAAAGACACTTTGACTCAGAAAGTTGAAAAAATCTAATTTGGGAAAAATCTTTAAATTCACACCTTGGCATGTAGGAGGAGGGGCATCCATCTGCAGTCTCTCTCCCAAGCGACAAGTTAGGATTTCATTGCCGACCAATGAGAAACCAGGATGGCATCGGTACCTAATGATGTCACCTGGAAGCAAAAGCAAAAATGTGTATGACATTTCTTTTTTCCACTATTTTACATTCAGGAATGTGTAATGTTCTAAAAATGTTAGTACTTCAATATGTTCTCCACTTATAAACAAAACTTTGTAAAGACCATGAATACATTTTAATTTAATTGCTGCAGAAAATAAATAAATAAATATAAAAAAGTGTAATAAGTAAGTAAGTATCCCTGCTTTCCAATAGAACCTTATATTTCTGTATTTGGCAGTTATTCAGTATAACAGTTTTTTTTTTTTTTTTTTTTTTTTTTTTTTTTACTGTTTATCAACCACTTAAAAGTAAAATAAAATAAAAATCCTCCCAAATTCTGTAAATATGTATTGATTATTCCATTTTAAATTTCTATGCACATTTTATTTTGCGGCATGCAGCAAAGGCCAAGTTAAGAAATGCATATTTGCAGAAGTAAGCGGGAGGTCCGATGGTTTGGGCATTTCAAACACAAAAATATTGATTGGTTTGTGAAGTTGGCCTGTTTCACTCTATATATTCTTTCCCTCAGTTTTTCCCATTTCTTCTTGTCTTTCAGTTGTTGCAAGTTGGGGCAAAATAAATGTACTTAATCATTCTTCAGTTAAGAAGGTGGTGTTTAAGGGTGGTACTTGCATTACAATATGTGTGTGTATGTATATGTGTGTAAAAAGGTAGTAAAACATATGTGAAGAAACAAAAGAAATGTCAATATGGAAAAAGATACAACCAAAGGGACAAAACGAAAGCTACACCCATCTGGAAAAGATAAACCTAGATATGTTGACATAGTTAACCAATCATGGGTTCCAGTAAAGGTTAAGCCTCTCCATAAATTGGATATGCCTCTCCTTGTTGCAGATGTAACAGTGAAATCTAACTTTGACAGTTAAATAAAAAAGCTGTCCATTTGTATTTCTTAAATTGCCTGAAAACCATTTGATAGCAAGTTTAAAAATTCAAAATTACATTTTTTTTTTATCAGTGAATCACATTGAAGTTTGAATAGAGGTAAACTATTTCATAGGATTATGGTTGGTAATGTCACACGAGTACCAAAGAACAAGGGAGACATAGTGATGATTTTTTCAAACTTCGGAGGATGGGAGCAAATTCTCTCTTTAATTCCAAGTTCATCACACCAGAGTAACACCTTTTTACTATAGGGATTGCATTTGACAAAGGAATACTTCATACTTTCAGACATTTTTGTTGAAAAGCCACAAGATATAAAGATATTCTGTTTTTTACCTCAAGAAATCTGAAAAACATGAAATAGTTTTGCAAGGCAGTGTACTAAAAATAGGAAAAATATCAAATGTTTTCAATGCGATGCCCTTTTTTTTCTTTTTCAGCAAGAACCGGGATGACTGGAAAGTTGCAACTTTCCAGTTTTCATCCAGTGTCGAATTGACCCATCCAGAGGCTTGACAAGTAGACAGACAGCTCACCTATCTCCAGCTCGCCATTCTCCATCAGCATGTCAGCATTTGGTACTTCTGGGGGAGGCTGGCATACCCTTAATTGGTAGGCTTGAAGCAAAGACACAGCAGAGGTGGGAAAAGAGAGCAAAGAGGGAAGCTTTATCAAAATACTAGTGATATCAGACATGATTCAATCTTTAAGCCAAGACAGATTAAAAGAAAAGGATATTCATGTTGAAATTATCCACTATTAAAAATATACAGATGCCTATGACGTGATAAACCAAAAGGACCTGTTTTAATTTCAGTCACGGTAGCAAAAGTTTAACTCCACTTTTGGCGGTTAGGGTGGTCAGGTCAGCAAAGCAGGGCATCAAAAACAGAGCAACCTCGCATATACTGCTCTGCCTTGACTAATAAAAAGAAACCATCTTCACAGCCGGCGAGCTGAAGGCTGTAATCAATATTACTGCATGAGTGTAGATCACTCACCAACAGAGGCACAGGGTGAAAATATAGACAGACATAAAGACAGACAGACAAGACTGGAGGAGAGGAGGATAAGAGAGGGCTGAGGGCTGTAAGTCAGGATGAAATTGACTATGAAAATGAGACCTGCCAATAGTATCTGCTGCTCTCATGCATATCAAAGCCTTGTGGTCTGTGTGTGTGTCATTACATCTGAATGTGTGCACAGAGAAAGGATCACTGCAAGCAGCCATAGATCTCGCTAAGCTCTAAGACCATTTTTTTTTTCAGATCTGCTTTGCTAGTCTCATATCCATGACAACATCACCTACCCCTCTTCATGCTCTTGTGTTTGTATGGAAGAGTTGGCATTCACAATCCTAACCCGAAGATAAGTAAACAGAAGGACAAAAACAAATATAAATATCCCCAGTAGTGTTTCACTGCTTCTATGGGGGGTTTATTTGGCATTTCGATCTAAATTTGCACTTTTGCAGCCGCCTCGGATGCAAACTGTGACATTCTGGATTTCGGTCAACTCACTGAAGGACACGGATGAAGGAAAGAGGAAATAATGTTTCTTATTTTGACAAGTGTCTCTTTGATAAACTTATGCAGCTTAGTCCAAACAAAAGAAGTGTACTGCTCCCTTATCTTTGATAATAATGTTTTCTAACGGAGAAATAATGAAGAGCCACTGAGATATATGGTACTCCCAGCTCTCAATATCTTCTTGTCTTCATTATCTGATAAAGCAAAGGTTAAAAAAACCAAACTGAAATCCATCCAAAGTGAGATGCTCCTTCTCAAGTATGACACTTGAAAACTGCCACAAGAATGAATCGACGCAAATGAGCCATAACTGGAAAATCCTCTTAAATATAACCTCTCTATAAATTCTCTCAGAGATGATATGTAAAGGAGGTGTGGGGAATTCAGGTACACAATTCCTGCGCTTGTTAGCTTAGTGAGACAGAGTGAACTTATGGGAAACTTGAGACGAGCATGAGACTAAAAAAACTAATAAAAAAGCTTGGTTCATTGCAAACAATATCAAATTAAATCATAAGCACGTCACAGTCTGGTAAAAATCCCGCTTCGATGAAATGTAATGGTTCATTAAGAGATATCATCTGCAGCATGATGATTGCCCATTGAGACGGCTGAACAGAGCACACAAGGTCCTTAAAATCTGAACATCTCAGCTCTTGAAAAGCCCATCACCCCTTTGTTCAAATAAGATCATAACAATATAGAGAGATAATGTTTTGGCAACAAAGACTTTGCAACTCAAATGGACACATTTTCATAGCAGAGATTTTTTTCTTTTGTCTGAAAATGCAAAAGTAAGTTTTAATGTGTTAAAAAAAATGGACTTAGACATTTGAATGGCCCAGCCTGACTAGAACCTAATCTAAACTATGGAGGGAGGTTAAGTTCAGGCTAATGATTGTAAGGAGGCCTTCAAATTTGAAAGACACAAGATAGTGAAAAGATGCAATATTTATGTTTTTTTTTTTTTTTTTACTTTTCTTAGCAGAATTTAACGAAGTTAAGTATATCTAGCTTAGTTAATTCAGATAGTGTAGTGTTTGTTAATATAGTTTTAATTTATTTGCTGAACTGAAATAAGATGGAACTTTGATTGGTTTAAATGTCCAAAATAAAAAAGCTGATGTTACAATTTAGTACTGATTACCCAATTTGTTTACCTGCATTACTTAACTTCATTTAACATGCTTTTAAATTTAATTGAATTAATATAATTTTCAGTGTCCAATAAAAAAAAATAAAAAAAAACTCACGGAAATTTTATTTTCTGACAAGCAGCTTTTAAAAATGCCTCTTTAGTGGTAATAATTGTAAGCAGGAAGGATCTCCTGTACAGTCTGTCTTAAACCCAGATTAAAAATCATCTGCAACTGCAACTGTCTGTGTCAGGTCAGTTGCAGACCGCCTCTACACATCTGTGAAAAGCACCACCTACTGCATCCACCGTAAAAGCATCAAGTTCATTATAAGTTCTTTAGAGTCTGAAGAGAGCATGCATGAAGGAGCAGAATATTAGAGTTGCTCCATATTTTGATGGCGAAGGATAGAGAACATAACCGTGGATGGCGACATTTAGAGGAGTCATGGCGAATGCGGTTTCATCATTTATCTATGAAGATGCTTCATTGGGTGCGCGTGATGAAATTAGATTTAAATATATATATTGGATTATATTGTTTTCCTACACCCTGTATATATTTCAATTTTTTTCAGATATAGACCAATATAACCTTTATCTATATCTATATCAGACACATTCTGAATGAGATTTGAACTTTGTACATCTGTCTCACCATGCTCTCAGATTGGTAACTGTGCGCTGAAGTTGTTCGTCGCAAATAATAGCAGACAACAGGTGTTTCGAGTATTCTGTACCGGCCCTAAATCTATTACTGGTACGCAGTAACAGACCGTTCCGGCTTACCTTCACCCCAGATAGAGACACACTGACAGTCTAAGCTGAGGATGCTTAGAGGTGTCTCTATATAGATACTGTTTCAACTTCAAACAAACTGTAGGTCTTTTACACTGTCTTTTCTTTCTTAGCATAAAAGGCAATGTCATCAGTGATATCTTTAACATATTAGATAAAATATTTTTTCTTTTATTGGCAAAGTTGAAAATAAGAATAGGACATGACAACTTGTAGTCCATGTAAAAAACAAAAACCGAACCAAAGATAGTCCTGTCCATTTCATTTCTGGTAGGATGGGCTGTAAAATAAACTTTGATCAACTTGTAAAATTCTCCTGAGCCGAATTAAATTCAATATCTAATTATTCAAGGCAGGAGGGTTGGGAAGAACTTAATGAGGATAAAGTTAAACATAGTTCAGCACAATGAAAAACCAATCAGTCTCATAATTGCAGCTACAGCTAATGACAGCATTATGGTTTCATCGCTGTACCCCAGGACACGAAAGAAAACTGCAGAGGCAATGGTTAATGAGAGTGGCGTCTGAAAGTGAGCAGACCAAATCAAATGTCATGCTCCACTTGCACTGTACAGCACACCGAATAACACCACCAGCTCTGAACAAGCTGTGCGTCTTACCATGGTAACTTAAGACGAAGAAGCCTGATCCAGAGAAGTCAGAGTGGAATTTAATAAGGATGATGTTGGAAGTTGAGTAGACAGACTCCAGTGCTGTGTTCCCACTGAACTGGCCTATTTGAGGGGATGATTGATCTGGACCATCCCTGTGGGGAAACCCAAAGAGAAACATACACTTAAATGTAAAAGAAAAAGACAAACACAAAAAACACCTAAACATGAGCGTTCTTTATTTAGGTCCAAAAAAAATCCACCTATGACATGACATGAAAAACTTGCTGCATGGATATGATTTTTCAGATGGCTATTTGGGATTAACAGATTTCTTGAGGCTAGAATTAAACAAAAAGAAGACTTGGTAATATTTGTAATACAGAACTGAAGCTGCTCCATTTACTGCCAATGCAGATGGACGTTTTGCTGCAAAGGGATTTTCCGCACTCATTGTGGTCGGAACAAAGCCCATCTTCCTTCTCAACATTTCAAACTGCAATGTCTTAGGCTCATTCATAATAAAAAGAGTAGATCAAGATAACACTTTAGAATTCTGTACCATTTCTTGCAGCATTGGAATTGAGCATTTACTGCACTGCTCTCGGGTCAAAAGAAATACTAAAGGTGAGTCTTGGTGTGGTCCAATGTTTACTCAGATTAGTATTCTTGAAAAGCTTTTTTATCAGCCAGCAGGTTGGCCTTTGCATGTGATATTCTGAACTTATTTCACCTTTAAAGAGAGCCTTATCCTATGTTAGACTCAAACAGAGGACATGCTATCTGTGACTAAAAAGAAAGATTGTTACAGAAGGAACCCTTTTGCCATATTAGGTTTTTAAGCATCAGAATTAAGAGAAAATACATTGAATTATTACCAGATTCTGACATGTAAAGTATTACAAGGTCTCTATAAGTGTTACCATGACTGCAGACATTTTCCTGAAACATACGGTTACCCAAAAAACCTCCCCATGACATTTAAAAGTGAGTGCAAAAAAGCAAACAGCGTTTCACACAAACTCCTATAGTTTAATAAATTGAAATAATAAGCAGCTTTAAGTTGCTGTGTGGTCGCATTTAATTGTGAACGACTCTTTCAACCCTCTTGTAACAACAATACTTCATTGTGCTGAACTGTAGCATTCCTCTCTAGCACACCTGTTTTGAGGGACCCCATAAACATTTCGAGCAGATTGAGGTCTGGAGTTTGACATGGTTTTAGTAAATTAGAAATATTATATATATATTTTTTCAGTTGTTTTGTTGGAGACTTGCCGTCAGATTTGGAATAATTGTCTTGTTTACTGATGCAGCTAAGATCAAGATATGGCTGTTGGAACAATGACGTTAAAATGCTAGAATATACAGGGGAGTTTGTGGTCAACTCAAAGGCCAAAGGGCTCAGCCCCTGAGGCGAGGGAGCAAGCTCAAATCATTGCCTCTCCTCCTCTATATTTGACAGTAAAGATGGTGCATTTGTGATAAACACTAGGTTGATGGATGGATGGATGGATGGATGGATGGATGGATGGATGGATGGATGGATCATGCTTTCAGGAAAATGTCCAATTGTCTTTAATGTTGTTTAATTGTAAACAATTCGCACTGTGGAGTGATGGACTCCAGATTGTTTATAAAATGTTAGTAGAAATAGAAGAAAACCGGCATCAACAAAATTAGACCAGATTGCGACCATGTAGAATTCAAACTAAACTATGTGAATCGATCAAGCATCAAGTAGAAATTGTTCGCAAAAGAGAGGGACATTCGTTCCAATTCTTTAAGCTAATTGGATACCTGCCTCACATGTTGAGTTTTTAGCCAATTTTAGCCAATCACAGCAGCCGTAGCTGCTTTAATTGTTTCACAACTTGCGAAGTTAACTCATAAATCAAACTTTTAACAAATCCGTTCGGGGGGAATGCTCAACCATCTTCCAATCCACAAAAAGCAAAAACCGCACCACTATTTGTTTTGCTTCAGCCTTCCACCTACATGTCACTGCATTTCATTGGTCCAAAACATTTCCGTATGGAGGCAAACGTTTCTGCTGGCTCCTGGCAAGATGTATGTCTGTACGCTTTGAAATTTCAAAATCTCTGTTTTTTGGCAGTGCTTATATTTGCAGTTTGTTTTCATTTGAAGCACAAGTTGCTTTTTATCTGCTGGAAGAACCTACTCAGTTTTTCAAAACTAACATTTTTAACTTTGGCTACATATTTGTAATGGTATAGTGGAAACTGCATTCTTATTTAATACAATTTATCTAGTTTTACAACCAATTTTATAGTGGATTTCATTGTAAAATTCACAAAAACTGAAATAGGATTTTATCAATACCAAAAACTCTAATGAGTTGGAGTTGTTACACTAAGTGACTCTCATGTTCAACAAGGCATATTGGAATATTTTCTCATATTGCTTTCCAATGTTTTCAGTTCCTTACAATTATTAGTACACTCGGGTAACATATACAGTGAAAGGTTGCACAGTTCTTGCTAACATCAGATACATCTGACACTTCTTGCTATAAAATCCTGTAGTACGTCTCTCAGTATGAGACCAATTAGCAGATTCAGAGACTGTCAGGTCGGCTGGCGGTGGACTGAGGAGACCGCTGTGAAAATCACACCTTTACCACTGACACTGTGCTCTCTGCGGAGAGCCAACATTAGGTCTCTGTGACTGAGATTGTGGTGTTTTTTTTGTTTTTTTTTGTCTGTTCGTGCAGTCCACCAATTCACTCATTTGGCCACTTTTTCAGAAACCTGCTGTGTTCCCAATTCATGGAATTCACACAATTATCTATGGGTGGAGGACACATGGTTCAGCACTCGTCAAATGTTTGGTATGGAGGAAAAATGGGAAAGAAAACAGTCCTGAGATAAACCAATGCTCTGCAGGATTTTATAGTGCAAACAAATTCTGAGTCAGGTGCTGTTTGTAGTAAGAACCACGCTAATTAAATCATTAAACCTCTATAAATGCAGCAATTAACGAGGTAAGCTTCTAAATAATGGAAAACATAAAAAGACTCAAAATCTTTTGAGTACAGCCTCTAATTTTGGGGCATCTTTTAAGTTTTTTTTTTTTTTACATAAATTACAGCGCTGAAAAGGCTTTTTTCTCAGTTTATGAGTGAAAGATATTAGATTTTTTTTGTATAGTTTACCCAGGTTTATGCAGTTACCACCTTATAGACCTCATTTATCTGGATATTTCAAATCCACATGAATAGGAGTATTGTTGTCTTTCACATATGAAAGAGTGGCCATCTGATATTATTAAAAATTGCATCACCCTTCTGACCAAAATAAAAGTCAAGTATACATTTAGAAACACTCCAGGTTTAATTATTGTATTAAATCCATCAAGGATGCCAATAATAGAACCCAATATAATCTAAAGCAAATCCATCCCCCCACACAATAAAACTTAGACTATTGCATCAACAAAGGTCTTCTGTTAAGAAAAAAAAAACAGCTTTTAATAACATTTCAGTAGGAGTTAAGAGATAATGTTGCCTAGGAGAGGTGAGAATATATAGACTATACATAGGTAACCTGGGGCATGGAGAGGTTTTTTGGGTAACCGTATGTTTCAGGAAAAATGTCTCTAGTCATGGTAACCCCTATAGAGACCTTGCAATACTTTATGTTAAAAAGAAAAATTATGCAGAAAAAGTTCAGACAATTTAATGATGGCTCAGACAGATAAGGGTTTCTAAGAGTGTCTTAGAAACTAAACAGTTGCTTAAAAAACGTCTTCTAATTGGAACCCAACAAGAGAAGTTAACGGCTAATTATAGGAAAAAGCACCTACCAGACAGTGATGTAGTCGTAAATGGGTTCTGTGCTTAGAACAGTAAAGTTGATGTAAATCCCATGTCCAGGAGGAACTCGGACACTCCACACACAGTCCTGAAAGTTTGGGTATTCTTCAGGGTGTCCGGGAGAGTAAATGGTTCCATTTAATGAGGTAATGTTACCACCGCACATAGCTGTGAGAGAAGACAGTTAATTAATTTTGTTTGTTTGCTTTTTAACTGTAAACCCCTATTAGCTGTTTCAATAAATTAAAAGAACATAAAATCCTTTAGTACTACAACAGCAAAGTTATCTGCATTAAGATAAAGTCACGCCAGTGAAAACAGTTACTTTAACTTTCAAATAAAGTCATTATTTTTACATGTAAAAAGCTAAATTTTTTCATGTTGTGATTTCATCTTAATAAAAATGACTGGATAATTTAGTGCATTGCGACATGATTTTAACTTATTGAGCGATTGTCTTTTGTACCATCATAAACCCAAGTGTACATTAAGATTTCATGTGATAGAGATGAAAACTGATTCATTCTGATTCATTTTCCAATATGATGCTGTGTGCATTTCTATTCATTTTATAATTACTAAAGCCACCTTTTCCACTGCGTTTTATATGTATATATAATTTCATAGTATTTAGCACATAAGGTTTCTCATCAGTCTTCTTTGCAAGATAGCTGAGACTTGTTTAGATATTTGCAAAATTATTTTAAAAATCAGCCGGAGGGCATCTGTGAACAAAACATTTCAAGTCTTGCAGATAATTCTCAATTAAATTTAGGCCTGAAAGCTGGATGAATATATTGTATCCAAATCATTAACTTGTCGCCCTGGCTATCTGTTTAGGGTAGTTGTGTTGATCGAGGGTAAAGCTATGCCCAAAGCTTAAGATATCTGTAGCTGTTTATTAGGTTTTCTTGCATATTTGCCCTGAGTTAAGCTCCATCCAACCTCCCATTAATGCCAACCAGTCTACAGCACCCTTTCCTCTGGCAAAAAGACAAGGCAAAAAGAAGAAAAAAGGCATCTTCACTGCAAGATAATGCCACTAACATTGTTCACAATGAGGATGGTGTTTTTAAAGGATGAAGCTTGCATCATTAAAGCTGCACAACTTTGTTGCAATAACAATATGGGCAGTAGTGCAATCAAAAATTACTTTAGGTTTACGGGAAAATGCTATGTCTTGATAAGTTTGCAGTTGATACTGAGATTAAATTCCAAGCACATGGAGACCATATACAGTACTAATCATGTAACTTCTGAAGGCAGTTGGTAGCTTTGGATTTATTTAGGGCTGTTGGGGTTGCCAAGGCTTAAGACACATTAATGCAATTGTTGGCTAAAGCTGTTGAAGACCATGTATAATTTGCTTTAGACCTCACAAATATGTGCAACTTTGTTATAGTTGATGATGTAAAAAAAGGTTTATGTGACAAAATGGGAGAAACTATTGGTGGTATAAATACTTAAGTATTATGAAGACTGCATCAACTTAGTCCTGAGTGTTAATTTTCCCTATCTAAAAACGTAAACACTACTTTTTGGTGTTCTTTTCTTTGAGAAAGTAAGGGACAGAGCTAGCAAGAGTAAAGCCAGTGTACTTCCTTCACAACCTCACACAGAGCTTTTTCATGTCTGGTATATCTTATAACACCCTTTGAACCAAAGAAAAAAAAGTAACAGGTTCAGAGTTGACCTGTGCAGTCAATTACCCTGACACCGTGGTAAAGGGTGGTTCCAGTTCCTGCTTATTCCGTGTAAACATGTCAGAGAAGCTTCTCCGATCAGAGAGTATCCAGGCAGACATTCAAAAGACACCGTCATCCCCACACTGAAATCAGTGCCTATTACGATGCCGTTTCGAAATGGCCGTGGGTCAGGACAGCTCTGAAGTTGGTAGGCTGGGGGAAAAAAAGAATGGAAATACGTGATGGCTGGTAAATTACTATTATTTTGACAAAAGACAGAAGAGTAATATGTTTATTTTCTGAGAAAGGATCCATCATCTGAATTGCAGCTACATAACATGAGGTTAGAAACAAAAAAATGTGTCAAAAAAAAACAAAAGTGGATGCACTTTTACTGCTAGACATAATACCTAATAAGGCATACCACTTAGAAGGGAAAAACAATTAAAAGTGAAACCTTAGTTTAATCCTTCAGCGTCTTAAAAACAGATTAAATCCAACTAATCCAAAGTCCTATTCTTAAAAGTTTCTAATAACTAAGCCATTCATAAAAGTAAAGCAAAAAAAGTGTGTTGATTGTTCCAGAGAGGTTTACAGCAGTCTTCAATTAAGTGAAAGAATGACTGTATACTTTTGTGCATTCTGCAGCAGCGTAACACAATAGGTCTATTTATTTTGCTCCAAAATAATAATTGGAATCCCTTCACATCTAATTTTGAAACTTTTCAAGTATTTAGATTGTCAACTTTTCACATCTTGGTTGCCTCGGTTAAACAAGTCTGGCACACAGAGCTTATTTTTCCCAACAGGCAGAGGAAGTCATAAAACGTTTTCCACATATTTCTGATGGTGCCATCAGCAGATAAAAGGCATTATTCATCATCCTCTGTAATTTTCATATAAAGAGAATTAGGCCAACAAATTTGGGCTGCCTAAAGGATTTGTCATAATAAATAGAACGTTCTGAAGCCAGATGCTATGAATTTGAAACTTCTCTCTATAATTTATCCAAATATAAAAAACAAGTTACACATTGTATTGTTTTGTCTCATATGCTCGTTTTTGAATCACCCTCACCCAAAATACTTTTAACCCCACTAGATTTTTTTTTTCCCACTTGGCCTGATGAATGAAGCCACAGTTAATGAGATGGCTGGTTCTGTTGTCTTTGCTCAGGAAGTGATGACTGTAAACAGAGCATTGGAAAGGAACTTCCAGAATCAACATTTACCTTGATATGTGATGTGGAACCCCGGTTTGTTTTGTGAATAGTCACTGTGGAAAAAAAAGCTGGTTTGGTGGGTGGTGCTGAACAGGGACTTAGGTACAACTGGTCCGCTGAACCGGCCAATCTCAGAACCCGTTTCCAGCGTTCCACTACGTATCTCCAGGTAATCGTGGATTTGTTCCGTGGAAAAGTTTAAAAACTGAAGATGAATACCTGGATAAAAAAAAAAGGACAGACAATAAAAAAAGAGAAACCATAGACTTTTGTGAGGAATAAAAAAAAAAACACGTTAGTTAAAAAAAAAACACCATAACATCTACATTAAAGGTGTTTTACACAATCACAACAAAACTACGCAAAAAAAAAAAAATAATAATAATAAGAAGAAACTGTGATTCATACATTTTTTTCTCTATTGAGGATTCTTACCAAAGCCAACAGGTAAGTTAACAGTCCATGTGCAGTCCAAACCGCTGGGATAGTTACCAGGATAACCTGGGCTTAGAATCACCCCACTGACATCCTTCATAGAACCTCCACATTGAGCTGTGTGACAAGAACACAGAACTTAAATGCTGATGCACTGAGTATCACACTTTGTTTATCTTTCTCACGTTATCCGGATAAATCTCTACCTGCAGTGGCATGACTGTGATTAGCCATTCTAAACACACAGCGTGTTTTACCTACATCTCTTTAGATGTTCAGCTCTCCTCAGAAATTTGATATATTTATCTGTTGGTGACTGACATAAAGACATATGTACATGATACCATCCAATGTCAGTTTAAAGAGGTATGTGTTTAATTTGTGCATATGCAGCAGATACAATTATGTTAGTGTCTTAGTTAGGATTTAAGGCTGTAACCAGCACAACACCCGTGTTGGTGGAAGGGCAAAATGTGTTGATCAAAAGTGCACATATTTATACGTCGTAGCGAGAACTACAGTAAGTATGTAGGCTTCAGTTTAAATGCTAAATGTATAATGTCACAGTCCTGTAGGTTTATTTTGAAACCAGGGGAAGAAATGGGAGCAAGCAGGAGCTCATGAGGATTTTTGTGCTGTTTCACCATCACAAAATGCCTTAAAAATTGACTACAGGTAACAGAGCCTGAGTGGGATCAACTAAATCACATACATTTTGTATTTGTTTATGTCATATTTGCAAATTGCTGCAGTGGGTGAAAATAACTGTTTACAGTGGCACAGAATGCTCTGTTCCATAAAACCCTCCATTTGCCCTCACAGTAAACCCTATTTACTCATAATGGTAGGAAGGAACCTTGGTTACATGTAGAAAAAACTGAAATAAATGTACAAACAAATGCTCACCTTTATGTATACTATATGCATATATATATGTATACATATGTATGTGTATGTACCTTCGTGACATGATGGCCTTGTTAAAATAGCTGGTACGCCTCGAGTCCTTAAGGATCTAGGATTTTTTATTCTATTAATGATAAATATGCAAATGCACATTGCCTTTAATGCAGCAGAATTTCTTTCTGTGTCCTTCCTCATATTGGTGAATTAAGACTAGCCTGTCTCAGAGGTACTGAGAATTTCTTTGACTGAATGCTTTGTGTTTGCACTCTGACATGCACTGTCGGCTGTGGGACCCTATTAAGACTGGGATGAGCCTTTCCTAATCAGGTCCAATCAAATGAATGTACAGCAGTTGGACACCAGTTAAACTGTAGCAATACATCAAGGATGATCATTGGAAACAGGATTGAACTCAATATTGAGCTTTATGGCAAAGGCCGTGAATGCTTACGTCAATGAGATTTCTTTGTTTTCGATGTGAATTATAGTTTTAATCTAAAAAAACAAAAGAATTCCTAGAAGAGATTAATTTAAAACCATCTAGAATATAGCTGGAAAATAACTAAATGTGGAAAAAGTGCATCACTGTGAATAGGTTGTGAATGTACTACTGTAATACTATCAAGATAGAAACAGTAGAAGGCAATGGCTGTTTAGCATTCAGTCTTAGTTAAACGCTCTTAACAGGTCTGCATTGGATCCACACTGAATATTTTGAAGTGGCAGTATATTCTGCATGTTTATGAAATAGCATTAGTTCAGAAGTACCAGAAAGCACAAAAAGCTGTTGTAACATCTCAAACAGCTTTTCCCCCCTAGGAGTCACAGAGAAGTGAAGACAGATTGCATAATTCCTGAAGCTCCACTTTTAGGTTTGCATATCGATAGGATTCATGATCTTATAAAAGCTGGGGCATTTCATGGTGTGCATCAACAAATGCTCAGAGGACACGTACCGATACACAGCGGCACCGGGTAGTTCCATCTTCTAACAGGTCCAGGCATACAGGTGATATGTGCATTTCCCTGGAAGTATAAATATAACCACATCTATCAATATCAAAGAGTTACAAAATAAAGACAAAACCTAAAATAATGAAACAATCCGTTCATATTTTTATATAACAGGCATCTACAGAATACTGAAATGGGAACTTTGTGGACTATATTAAGGGTGAGTCACACGATCCTTCACCAGAACTCTACATCATACTGCATAGAAATTGGGGAGAGCCCACCAGAGACATTTATAATTCAGCAGTTGTGTAAACCACACCAGACTTGTGTGTTTAGCAAATGAAGGGAAACCACACGACAGCAGGGTTTCCTTTGGATTCAGTTCAGATAGTTGTTGCTTTTCCATGCCAGGGATATAAAATGAATGAATGGCAGCACATCAGATAAGTTGAGCAGACTTTCATGATTTTACCTACAGTGTTGGCATTTGGTTTGAATTGACTTATGATGAAAATAAGGATACCGCCCATTGGGCTTGCTGGTTATGACATGACTTTGTTCAAACGTGTAAAGCCTCTGTAAGAATAATCTACACAACTTGACACATTGGAAGAGTTTTTACCTGAAGAGAGTATCCCTGTTCACATGAAAACTGTACAACATCCCCAACCATGAATCTGTCTCCTTGTCTGATTCCATAGTTTGGAGTGACGGGCTCTGGACATGATTCCAAACCAATGGCTAAAATAGAATTGACATAAACATGGTTTTGAGTTATCAGTATACAGAAGGGAAAAAAAAGAAAGTGTTTAACATCTTTATATCTTTCTCACTATGTTTCTAATGGAGCAACTGAAATGAGAAAACAGCAAATATCAGCCACAACCCAGACAATTCACACGTAAGCTGAAAATGAATTAGCATAAGAAGAAAATGCAAAAAAAAATCAAGTTATTAAAAGAGGGAATAACAAGCAGAATCATTAACAAAGTTATGTTAAGAATGCATAGAAAACAATCAACATGGACGAAATGGGCCTTTAAAAAAAAAAAAAACAGCAATCGAATTCGTAATAAATGAACAGACATTCCGTAAAAGTTTATCCTTGCCAGCAAAAATACACAATAAGCAAAATAAAATGGTTAGAGGAAAACAAAACCTTTTGCTAGGACCTTGGCAATTTTATTTTTTATTGTGTTTTTCACATCTCAGAGCTTTCCAAGAGCCAATGATCTCTGACAGAGTTTGTTAAAAAATAAACAACTTAAATTATCAGGTAAAGTTTTTCTACTGAAAAAAAAAATGGTAATCTACTCAAACCCAATGATCTCTATGTAAGCTCAGTTTGAAAAACTCCACTGTTGAAAGAGTTTAAAGTTCACTGCATTACATTTACAGAAGGCAAAAGGACAATACAGAGTAGACGCACCAAAATCAGACTCCTTCAATGTCTAAACAAACATGCATCTAGAGGATAAATGATGCTGGGAGTGAAAGACGGTGGATCTGTTTACTTAGAAACATCTTGAAGGTCGACTTTTAGCTAATGTCCAAAGCTCAGGCCTGGGTAAATTCTTTTAAAGAAACAACAATGGTCCACAAAAACACCCGGCTTGAATCTAATTAAGAATCAGTCAAAAAAATGGCCGGTCACAGGCTGCCAAGAAGCTTTACAATTTAAAGAGAGTTGAAATAAAAGCACAGTCCAAACCCACATGCTTTTAGAAAGCACCTTCATCCCTTCCCAACATCATTCTAATGCATTATCACTTGATTTATGGACATAATGTGTAAAACATCATTTACATGTGTGGATTATGTGTTCTTTCGTTAGCCCAGTTAGAAATATTTTAATTTAGAAACATTGGCTTTGATACTTTGATATAGTTCACTATATTTATGCAGTATTTCTATCATTCAACTTAATTTTAAATGTACCTGTATATTCCAAGTGAAATCCAGCAGCTGAGACGCTTATATCAGAGCTAAAGCTGAGATAGAGGTTATTAGATGTGCTATTCAGGAGAGGGGGAATAGTTGTGCCTGAAACAGAGACAGAAAGACAGGGAAAGAGGATTAGAATCAAATATTTTGAAAGCAATTGATCTCATCTGAAGCCAAGGAAACAACAAAGGCCTTCCTAAACCCACATTTATTCTTAGAGAAAAGTACTCAAAGGGGGGAGAACAGAATTACTTTAATTTGAGGCATCTATTTTATTTGAAACGTCTGCTCAAATGTTGTCTTGACCTAGATACACTGGCAAGGGAAAGTACAAAGTAAGATGAACAAATCTGCTTCACTGCAGAAGTAAAGATGTCATCACACAATGGTTGGATGAGATGATGCATTTTAAATTAAATGAGTTTAAGCTTAGTTTTGAACTGTTTAGCAATGAGGAAGTACTTTTTAGAAGCAAAATAAGGTAATAAAATATCCGTTTCCCCAATATAAAAAAAAAAAAGCTATTGTTTGATATACGCAAGGTTTTACTTTAGTGCCAGGTGTGTTATCACAATATATCTAAGCTGAAAGTTTCCCCTGAATGAACACTGAATTAGGTCACTGAATGTTACTGGCTGGCTGCTGTGAGGGGAATTAATAAGCAGGCTTTTCATGAGTCTACAGCCCTGCTGCTGCTTGCTTTGTGTTCCACGGGAAACCTCATTCATTACAGTGACATGGAAAAAAATCATTATTAGTCATTATTCAGGTATTAATATTTTATAGCTTTATAATTAACTGCATTGATTTAACAGTGTCTTTTATTCGGAGATGTATGGCAGGATTAATTAAGAACAAAATTTAAAATCAATATTGTTTTATCATGCCTCCACGTGAATTTATTTATTAATGATACTTTTATGTGGAAATAGAATCTATTTGGTGTCAGTTCATTCCTCATCTCATAATCTTCCCTGCATTTTGTCACAGTGAAGTCAAGCCCTGCTTACGATTAATTAATACCATAGAGGTAACCCCCACTTCCCTAAAAGCAGGACTACTTTTCCCACAAGAAAATGTGAATATGATTTGCTGCAGTAGCAGCACAGCCAAGGCACTTTGACTGTAGTCAGGGAATGTGGATAGTCATGCAAAGCAAACTAATAGCACATTACAGTACAAACACTTGTTTGGTCTCTGAAAAAAACTTTATATTAGGTCGAGAATGAGAGGAGAAAGTTTTGTTTTATGCGGGGAATTAAAGTTAATGGTTAATACAATATGAATATTGTTTATATCAACAACTGAAATCACTTCTGAGTTTTTTATTCTTCTTTTGGTTTTTATTTTGTGATTGAAGAAATTCCTTATTCTTGATGTGTATTTTGAAATAAAAGTGTGGAGGAATGTTTTTTAATGCAGGCTTTGCTACCAGTACCTTCTCTTGAGAAGTGCTGGTGCTGTAGGTACAACAACTTTAAGTATTAAACCACTAAATAGTAAATCAAAGTGGTAAGTGGTACTTAAAAACAGGGTTAAATAAAGCTCTTGTACCCACTCAGGTACTAAAATCTCTTACGAAAATGTCTTTCATGTGTTATTTAAATATAATGTTAAATACCTCCTCACAGCATAAGAAATCAAGAAACAAGGCATTATAAATAAACACTTTTTATTTTTAGCTGGGAAATTAGAGACATTTTTGAGAATAACTGTGACTAAGTCCATTCCTCTTTCTTTATTTCTTTGTACACACGCACACACACAAACATCCATACTTATTTTCATATGCTCTTTCCTTTCAACCAACATTTTAGAATTAAAATGTTATGCTTCCTTTAAAATATATATATTTTTTTATTTTTTTAGGAAGTTATTTATTTTCATTCACTGATTTTCTCATCTTAATTATATCATAGTATTCTCTCAATAAACAGATTAACCTAAAGCCATTTATTTCCATCTGTTTGTTCTGCCACACTCATCTTTGGAACAGCATCAATGCTGCAGCTTCTCGCCTATTGGCCGAGGTCGATAACTGCAGCTGGATATTATTGGGTTTCCTGATTGTAGAAGAGCTAGTAGTAACAGCTAACTTCTATCATGTTCCTGCTGGCAGTAGAGTAGTGTAATTAGTTAGCAGCAGATCACTTAGTTAGTTGGGTTACTTTACTGTTTTGTGTTGACTTTCATTCACAAAATATTGTGTTTATTTTAGGTGTTCTTTACAAATAAAATCATGAACTGAAGACTATTTTCCAAATCTAATTAAGACAAAACACATTTTAAAAAAGCAATCAATTGATTAATTAACTGTAATTAGAACATTCTGCCTCAGAAAAGACTGTGTAAACATATTGTTTTACCTTCTCTGCCTTAGTTGAAAATGCTCTGCATGACAATTTTTACTTAAATTTTGTCTAACTATTGCTGGCCTGATGAAGACAAGGGATTAATTATTATTTTTTTTTTTTTTACCTCTGAATCTAGCTTTGCAATTAAATTCAGATACATTTTTAATTGTCAACAATCATTGTTTTAGCAATAGAACATACTGAAAAACTACTTACCAGAGTAGCTGCCAAGTCTTGGTGCATGGTTGTCAGCTCCATCGTAGAAGTCTAGTGAGTCCCAGTTATGTTCAGTTGCAAAACTTATAACTTGTATCTGGAGAGACAGAAAAGGCACATTTTTTTCTTGATAACTGGGCTTTTAGTCTCTTAAGCAAACATGTATTAATGATCTTCAATTCCCATTGTGTGTAAATAATTGTATTGCTATTCTAATTAGTACAAAGGAGGGATATTTAAAAGGTCATGGTAATTCAAAGTGAAAGACTAAATGTGAGCTGTATGCCAACATCCTCTGACTCCACTTTCAGAAGAGGCAACTTTGCCTTTGTTCGCCCGTGAGAGCAGTTTAGCTTACATTCAATCAGGCCTTATCTTTCATGATTAGATCCTATCTAGTTATCTCTGATGGCCCTTTTCTCAGAAAGCATCCATCCATTCATCGCACTAATAATGTCCTATCTTCCCGGGATCCTGCCTGCTCAGCTTTTAAGCCAATGATAGATAGGTTAGCTGGGAAAGAGGTGTGTGACAGGTACAACCTGTATTCCGGCCCCTTCTGGAACGGACACCTTCCATACACAGTTCTGGTTGTTGTCATATGGCTCTGGGTAGCCTGGAGATAAGATAGTCCCACGTCGAGAGGTCAATATGCCACCACAGGGAACTATCAAAGATGAAGGAAAGGGGGATGTGAAAAAAGAGAACAGAGTAAAAAGGTTGTGTAGACATGTATAGGCAAGTCACCAAAATTAATGACATGATGGATAATTTTATCATCTGCATAGTAGGAAAACTAATAATTGCAAAATAAAGGTTGCAGCTGTTACTGTTCTTTAATGTCTGAATTGCTCTGTACCTATGCATGTTGGCAGGGTGTCATTCCACTGAGCAAGGTTGTCAGGTACACTCTCGCATCGGATGGCAGTGGAGCCATGGAGAACATAGCCAGGGTTGCACTCAAACTGCACCAAGGAGCCGACTGCAAAGTCATTACCGAGACGTTTCCCAAAGCGTGGCTCTGGAACTGAGCTGCACTGAGTGGAGCTGGTCCTAGGTACAGCTAGAGACAAGAGTGATATCATTTTTGTATTAATACACTATAGTTCAGAGGATTAAAAATGTCATTGGTCATTGTTTACTGCCTATAGCCACACACAAAAAAAAGCTTGTGGTAGAGATCTATAAGATAATGCATTATATTTTTCACTGAAGCAGTGTAATTTCTAAATTATTTACAATCCATACAATGTATAATGGAACTGTGGGGGTACTCCCAAAGGCCCAAAGGAACTTTATTTCAGTATAAGACGTTGTTCCCTCTTTAAAGCCAGCTTATCATTGGGGGTTTCATCTGCTTAATCTAAACCTATGTGACCGAATTAAACAAACATAGCACATCAGACAGAAAATCAACCTTCCTCCACTGCTGTCTGTCTACAGACAGAATGTACATAAGAAAGTGCCAGTTGAATTTCTATTCTCCTATTCAGTCACAACTATAGTATTTTATTTTTCTTTTACAAGTTAAGAAAAAAGATCATAAAGTCCCAAAGGGATTTCAATAGCAGGGTCATGATCAAACCTTTTTCAGCCTCCTGTACATTGGTTTAAATAGAAGTTAGATGAAAAATAACCAACAACAATAAAGAAATAAACTCAAACCTTGGTAGACAAAATGGAATCCCTTGGCAGTTTCTGGTCCCACTGTTGTAAACTTTACAGTTATCTGACTTCCTGAACTTAGAGGCAAAGATTCACCTAAAGAAATAAGATTAAAAAAAAAAACAATATAAAAACAGATAGTCAAAACTGTAATCATTGCTCAGGCTGAAAATCAGTTTTATTACATGCCCTTACCAGAGTGGGAACCAGAGAGAGAGGACAATAGTGTGTTTTGTTGGGTGGGTCCATCATAGATCTCCACAACATCATTTAGAGATGTCTGGAACAGCACAAACTGACCGAAGAGGACTGCAGAGAAAAAAAGGACATGAAAAATATGGAGGGGGAAGGCCAGATAAAGAGATGAGTTAACAACTATTGAATGGGGACAAAATTATTATTCCAAGTCGCTGTCTGTGGTTGACCTTCTCACGATAAAATTAACCTGTAATGGCTAATTTACATCTTATTAAGCTGCAGTGTCAACTTCTATTAGAAGCAGACTATTGGCACAAAATTACATATCAGCAACACTTAATAGTCAAAACATCACCTTTTTTATTATGCAAAAATCACCCAGCTTCTCCTGTCTTTGCGCAGTGAGTCACTTGGTTTTCGGGAATTAAAGTTGTCAGCTTGTGTAAAATGCTTATGTTTACAAAACTGGACATACATTTTGGAACATATGGATATGCGGGAATACTTTATTTCTCTTTCTTGACTCAATTGGGAGAGATATGCAGGGCAGAATCAGCCGCATTGATCAGTCTCTTATTTCTTAGGGGGAAAACATGCAGGTCTGTATCAGTTGAGAGTTGTATCACTAATACAGATACACCACTCTTCAGTATTTTTTTGTAGCCATCAATTAAAACCTTGGCATGCATATACTGGCAAGATATTTCTTTGCTAAAACCATAAATTTACCGATTAGGGTTTTGTGGCAGGCAGCATTAGACAACCTCCCCAGAGGCAAAAGGCTCTGGTTTTTCTTAATCTGGTTTAAGCTTCTTCGTCTTAAACAATCTCTAGACCTTCAGAGCTATCATTAACTGCATTCAGATGTAAATCTGTAGCTATGTTGTCAACGAACATATATAAACAACAATAAAACAATTCCCTACATGATTAATTACACATATTTGATGCTGTATCCCTTTCACTGCACACATATCTTCCCTCCCCTTCACTTCCTCCTCCTCTGTCTCACTTTAGCCCCAAAGGCTAACCTGTAGAGGATTAAATGTGAACATTGCCAAGGATATATGGCTATAAGAAGGTCAATGGCAACATTCTACAAGGTTGTTTCTCTCTATAGATTTCTTTGAGAGCTAAAAAGGCCCACTCATCTTTAATGCAATATGTAATTTCATGTTATATTTATAGCAAGAAATATACATTATAAAAAAGTTTTATTGTGTTCATTCAACCATCCAACCATTTTCTATATTCCGGTTTTTTGTGCAGGGTCAGTTTTTGTTTGAAGGTATTTTTTGCCTGCAGTTATAGATGTAGATTTTAACAATAAAGCAAATCAAAAAAGTTCTAGTACAGGTGAGGAGTTCATTTATGTTCATCTTCAATGTGAAATGGATTAGTTTGAGGCTTTCGAAGAAGCATTAGAACTATTTCATTTTTAAAGCACTTATGATCTCACATACAGATTCAGCATTTTTTTCGAACTGTCGAAATTGGAGCAGAATTTCTTGTACATTTTCTGTAATCCGTGCGAGGCGACACCTTGTGTGATACTACCTTAATAGATTACATTGTTGCTAAGAAGAAAATACCTAAAATTTTCTGCTCCACTTTACTCATCTCTTTCTCCTCTCCCACTCCTGATTCTTTCTCTTTCTTCTATTCATAAATATTTTTGTGTCAATGGTGGATGTAGGGGTTCGTTCTGTAACTGCTGGGTTGCCAGTTTGATCCCCTGCTCCCTGTCTCCGTTGTTATGTTCTTAGGCAAGACACTTCACACCCTTTTTACATGCTGTTGGTGGTCAGAGGCCACAGTGGATTTGTAAATTTTTCCTCCCTCCTCCAAATGGTCAGCTCTGTCTGCAGACTGAACCAATGAGGTCAGCTGGATGGAAGCACACATGACTCCATGTGAGTCCACTCTTGCAGTGTATGAAGCATGTGAGGCAGGCGGAGTTTTGCTGGCGCGGTGCCCATCTTGAATAACGCAACTTCAAACAAATGCAAGTACAGCCGTGAAAATAATATTTTCATAGCACTGACTCACTATCCTCCAACAGACAGGTTTCTCAAATATGTTCAAAAGTAGCTGTTAGGCTAACAGAATATGCATGATGTCTTATTTTTTTATTAGTCGTCTTATTAGAACACCTATTTTAAAGATTTTAAAATGTTTACGCAAACTATAATGTTCCCTTCGAAAGGAAATCGGTTGGAGTTGTGGACGTTACCCAGCGACTACTCAAGTCTATTATAAATTTAGTTGAGCTGATGCTTTTAAAACTAGGCATATTGTACCAACTGTCCAGCAAGGTAGAGTTGGAATCACAACGATCCGATTCACTGCTGAGGGAACTGATGCACTGCAACAACACATTTTTACTTTAACCTTAAATCAACAGCTAGACACTGGAAAGGTGCGATATATTGGTTTTATGTAAGTTTAGGTGAAATGGTTGATATTTGTTCACATTTAACTGTTCTAACAGAACAATATTCCTAACCACACAATAAAACTATTTTCGAGCTAAACAAAAGAGGCAAACATGAAGCCTTTCAAAGTGCCCAGACCTCAGTTTAGTCCAAAACGTAAGGTTGCACCTAAAGAAAAAATTTCCACCATTTGTCTATTGAAAATTAAACCAGGAACTTGTTAAGATCTGCACAAATATAAAACTAGCAAAGGGAAATTTAATCACATACACTATATTGCCAAAAGTATTTGCTCACCTGCCTTGACTCACATATGAGCTTAAGTGACATCCCGTTCCTAATCCATAGGGTTCAATATGACGTCGGTCCACCCTTTGCAGCTAGAACAGCTTCAACTCTTCTGGGAAGGCTGTCCACAAGGTTTAGGAGTGTGTTTATGGGAATTTTTGACCATTCTTCCAGAAGCGCATTTGTGAGGTCGCACACTGATGTTGGACGAGAAGGCCTGGCTCTCAGTCTCCGCTCTAATTCATCCCAAAGGTGTTCTATCGGGTTGAGGTCAGGACTCTGTGCAGGCCAGTCAAGTTCATCCACACCAGACTCTGTCATCCATGTCTTTATGGACCTTGCTTTGTGCACTGGTGCACAGTCATGTTGGAAGAGGAAGGGGCCAGCTCCAAACTGTTCCCACAAAGTTGGGAGCATGGAATTGTCCAAAATGTCTTGGTATGCTGAAGCATTCAGAGTTCCTTTCACTGGAACTAAGGGGCCAAGCCCAGCTCCTGAAAAACAACCCCACACCATAATCCCCCCTCCACCAAACTTTACACTTGGCACAATGCAGTCAGACAAGTACCGTTCTCCTGGCAACCGCCAAACCCAGACCCGTCCATCAGATTGCCAGATGGAGAAGCGCGATTCGTCACTCCAGAGAACGCGTCTCCACTGCTCTAGAGTCCAGTGGCGGCGTGCTTTACACCACCGCATCCGACGCTTTGCATTGCACTTGGTGATGTATGGCTTGGATGCAGCTGCTCGACCATGGAAACCCATTCCATGAAGCTCTCTGCGCACTGTTCTTGAGCTAATCTGAAGGCCACATGAAGTTTGGAGGTCTGTAGTGATTGACTCTGCAGAAAGTTGGCGACCTCTTCGCACTATGCGCGTCAGCATCCGCTGACCCCGCTCCGTCAGTTTACGTGGCCTACCTCTTCGTGGCTGAGTTGCTGTCGTTCCCAAACACTTCCATTTTCTTATAATACAGCTGACAGTTGACTGTGGAATATTTAGGAGCGAGGAAATTTCACGACTGGATTTGTTGCACAGGTGGCATCCTATCACAGTTCCACGCTGGAATTCACTGAGCTCCTGAGAGCGACCCATTCTTTCACAAATGTTTGTAAAAACAGTCTGCATGCCTAGGTGCTTGAATTTATACACCTGTGGCCATGGAAGTGATTGGAACACCTGATTCCAATAATTTGGATGGGTGAGCAAATACTTTTGGCAATATAGTGTATGACTAAATTTGAGTATGTATAATGTAGATAATAGATAGAATAAAGAAAATTGACAGCAAACTCAAACATATTATTTGTTTAAATACCATAGTTAAAAAAAGAATTAAAATACATCTGTAAGTTACCAAAAAATATATGAAATGGGGGCAAAATATGAGTGTTTGTAAACAACTAATTAGATTACAATAGCCAGTTAGATAAAAATCTTACTGTTCTTATTTTCTTTAATCCATTGGAATAAAAAAAAAAGGCATAGTTTGAGAGAGTAAAGGTGGAAGCCATATATGTGAACTGGGGGAAACACCATTGAATGGCTATATGAATTATGCAACATTTAAAATACAATACCTCATACAATGTAAATTAGCATTTCTGTATTTTAGATGTCATATACTGTAGTATATAAGTTTGAAACTACATAAAAAATTTACACTGACAGATCTCTAATTTGCGATTTATAAAAAAAGGAATAGGAGTGTGGCTTCCTTTTATTCCTTGCTGATAGAAGAAATCAACATAAAGTGAACAGACTTTAATCATCTGATAAAAAAAATCCCCAAAACATGTCTGCCATGTGTAGCTCAAAAAAAAAAAAAATGACAGGATGAATCAGGCTAATTAAAGTCTCCATCACTCTTTGCTGCGATGCTGACATATGGCACTGCAGTAGGAGTGGTTCACAGCTTAAAAGGTTTCCAACCTTCACATATTTTCAACAAAATGACAACTAGGCGCCAGAATTTCCTCACATATGCACAAATTTCATAAATAACAGCAAATTGCCCAACACACATATATACAACACTCCTGGCTTACTCCTTGCTCATACTGAGATAACAAAGGACGGCAAACAGTATAACACACACTAGGAGGGGGTGATCACAGCAGAGCTGCCCCTCTGTGTGTTTACCACATGGCTCATTGATGCCTCCACGTACTAAACTCACATTCACCTGGGAGACATCGGCAGTCATCTGGGTCCTAATATGTCTCGCAAAGTTTGAATCAATCTTCTGGACGCGTTATCAGATGATTGAAAACGTTTTACTGCTCATTTAAAAGCTTCTGACATGAGATAAACTGAACCTGGATATCAATCTCCACAGAGTTGCCATGCCTTCAGATGAGCCACCTGAGTGGGTGTCCTGAGCCGTGTCATCATCTGAAAGGAGGTAAGGCACTTATGAAAGGAAAGTATGCTTTTGGGTTTCCTCCCATATGATGTTTTAACTAGATGGGCTATTTGAATTAATGGTGAACAGCATCAAGCGTTTAATTACCACTCCAGAGGGTCAATTTAAACCTCACAGACAAATAGGCCGTTTTATTAGGATAGTTGAGGCAACATTGAGCTGTTCAATTTTCAGAGGGATTAAAATTGTAAAAAGTAAAAAAAAAAAAAATTAATTAATAAAACAAGCTTATGAAACAAAAGCTGCATTCAGTGACACTACTCAGCAAGAAGCTGATTGTTCTCAGGGGACAATGTAACAATAGATTGATATATAATCCATCTCAGGGAGAGCAGCTATTTATTGATATCAGCACTGGGCCATATTTCAACATCACTTCTAGCAATTACCAGTTGATTATTCAAGATCAAATCCTATCCCTTGTCTGGTTAGAAATTCATGACAAAGCTGTAATTGGTTCAGATAGGAAATTAAATCTAAACAGATTTCTTTAATATACTGTAAAAACTTTAGTTTTTCTTAATAGATATTACATTCCTGATATAAGATCTCACAGTCTCTCGTGCTTTAGACCAACAATAGTACTGTATAAGAGTGTCCTGATCCAGACTAAGGTAAGCCCTGTACAGCCATGGGCTGAAAAGCCACTGAGTGAGAAAGAGGCCATCACTGTAAGCCTGACATCATCGATCATCAGTGAAGTGCAAGGTCGTCAGCATAATTTTAGCAGGTACGCTGGTAATTTCTAAAAGAGATGTGTTGGGTTAATTAATTGAACATAAGTTATTCTACTTTAATCATATTACTTTAATCATATTATACTTACACATTTTGTTATCTCTATCTTACTCATATTACAAAGAGTGTTAAAACATTTAGTTTTGTTTGCTGTGTCATTAATGTTTTTTAAGTCTGTGCAGGAGGGATGTTGACTGCGACTGCTGTTAACAGATGTCGTTAAGGGTGTGGAGGAGAATGGAGAACTGTGCAACTAGATAAGGAGAGGGGTTCTCCTTATCCTCTGATGTTGTATGATGTTGTACGAAAATTCTGGTTTCAACTGGGTTCTGTTCCCTCCCCCTTTAGCGGTTGAAACCACATTGTAATCAGGGCGTTTCTTCAATAAAGGGCTTGGAGAGCAGATACTGCTTCAGAGTGGGTTTGAAGTTGTAACTGAATGCAGTTTCTGATCCCCTCTCCTTGCAAGTAAAATATACTAAATTCTCTGTGTCATTCTTTGTGCAGGTTGCTGAATAAGGTGTTTGGTGTTTAAACCTAACATTAATTGGTCCTTCGAGCCGGATTGCAAGATACCCGACGACCCCCAGCAGGTGAGTGAGATCCAGATAAGCCTGCGGCCGCAGCAAAGAGACCCTTTACGGGACTGGTCTCTCCCTTACAAGCTGGGGTCCGACGGTTGAAGCATTTCGAGGACGCAGAGAATTGTGAGTAGTTTTTCTTTTAATAAGGAGTGAGTGAATTATTGGAAGAAAAATATATAAAATATAAAAAATTTATAAAAATATAATAATATAAAAAAAAAGATCGAAGTGAAGGGCGTGGGGTCACGAGATTCCCCTTTTGAAGTCCTCTCAGCGTGGGGTCACGAGATTCCCCTTTGCAAACAGTTTAAACCTCGTGAAGGACGGCGGTGTCCTCTATCTTAAATAGTTAAATTCCGCATGGGGTAACGAGGTCCCCCTTTTGTACTAAAACCCTGACAATTCTAGACTCTATCAGGTAAAATAGAAATTTTAAAACAGTTAAAGTCCGCGGGAGGGCAGGCTCCCCTAGTTTGTAAGGGCAGGCTCCCCGAGTTGTAAACTAGTTAAATTCTGCATAGGATAGCGGCGTCCTCTGTGTTTAAAATAAGTAAACAGAAATAAAGTAAAAGTTAACTGCGCAGTGAGTGTGTGTGTGTGTGTGTGTGCGTGTGTAAGGAAATATAGATATCACTAGATATCTGTATTTCATACCAAAAAGACAAGGGTTAAATGGTGAGCTTTTGTGGATGTTTGTAGACAAGAAAACTCCACCTGTAAGGGTTGAAGTGAGTTTTACCACAAAAAGTCGTTGATCACCATCTTGTCTGAAGCCCCAGTGTTTAGAACACGACAGGTGTTGAAAACCCACTGGGCCCAAATTTAGTTCAAAATGGGAAAGGGGCAAAGTAAAGAAAAACAGAAGTTATTAGAGAAACTCCAGTGCAAAGATTGGAAAGCAGTCGAAAATGATGACCCATTGGCGGTAGAGCCATTGTGTCACTGGATAAAAAACTACGGTTTTAATGGTAAATTGAGCACCGCAAACATTAAAGAATTGCAACAAAAAATAAAAACAAAAAGCAAAAATAAAGACACTTTGATGGCAAAAGAAGGTTACATGCAAACCATGGTCTGGATGAAATTGGCAGGACAGAGAGAAGAGGGAGAGTGCAGAGCTAACAGAGAGAGGGAGGAGAGACAAAGAAAAGCAGTAGAAGGAATTCCCTCTCCAAAGAAGGATGTGGAAGAATGTGTAATTCAAGAATGGGTAAATCGTCACCACATAGAGATGAGTGGTGCAACACTCCAAAAGTATATAAACCACGCCCTGCATGCAGAGAAAGTCATAAAAAGTAAAAAGAATCACAATAAAAGTAAAGAATCCACTGTGTTTTATCAGGAGGAGGAGGACACTGTGTTTTATCAGCAGTCCAGAGGTAGAGGCCGAGGCAGAGGCCGTGGAAGGGGAAGAGATTTTGGATCACGCTCAACTGATAATTCCAGAGCGTGTTGGTCATGTGGAAAAAAAGGCCACATAGCTAGACACTGTCAAAGTAAACCACAAAAGCAGGAAGCTCAGCATGACTAGATGATCAACCATTTTCTATTAGAGAGATAGAGGGTGAAAATATGGATGTCTTAAACCTAGAAGATTTTTTTTTAAAGAAATGTTATAGACCAGAAATAGTTCTGATGGTCCAGGGCACTCCTGTTAAATTTTGTGTGATACAGGAGCCTGCAGAACCACAATAAAAGAACCCATACCCTTGCACATACCCATCGTAAAGATGATTTACCTGTAGGTCCATATTCAGCATTATTACAGCAAGCACAAGCAGCTGCACAAGCAGCTTTACAGCAAGACCCAAATGAACTTGGTGCTGCTGCTGCTTCTGCTTCAGCCCCAGTCTTGCCAGCTCCTAAAGTTGAGAATCTACCGGCTTATTCTCCTATGCCCAGCACCTCCACAAGGGTTACCCATTCTGGGGGACCTGTGGGGGCTTGGTCAAAAGATATGGGGGGAGGCTTAATCTCCCCACAGCCAGCCCCTGAACCCAAACCTGAAATTGAGTGTTTCCTTTAATTGAGCTGCCAAATCCTTTGGCGGGTCAGGGGCCAGCTGAAAATCCATTTTTTCCTGTCATGATGGTCTATAGGCAGGGGCGGATTTAGGAAATTTGGGGCCCTGGGCATGGATGGGCAGGGGGCCCCCCCTGACAAGAAAACCTATAAAACAGTCCTATTCTACAGATAGAGAAATGTTAATAGAATAGACATTCATTATTTGTTCTAGGTTTTGTCCCTCTGTTCTTGTCCTTTTTTCCTCTCTATTTATCAGCCTTCTGATGGCATTTTAGCCAAAGCATTTTTATCAAAAACATAATTAATATGCATAAATAAGGATTAGTTGTATTAACTATACATGTGAATAGCACCCCAACAGTTTTCCTGTGTGACAGTGGTGCATGCAGAACAACTGTTAAACAACAAATTCCAGGTGCTGGCCAAGGACCTGAGACTGTCATAGTCCGATTAGCTCAAGGTCATTTAAAGGCTGTGCAGGAGATCCAGCTTGTGTGGTTGAGAGACCCTGAAGGACTCTCCTGCCGGCTGTCTGTACTGACTTTACCTGAATGTCCAGTTAACCTCTTAGGCAGGGATGCTCTATGCTTTGCTTAGACAGAGGCTGGGCATCCCATCCCTGGTAGGGACACTATTGGTCTGGTGTCATTGGTACTATGCATTATGCATGCCTTTCTTTTTTTATGCTTGATATGAGCATCAGTACTGATGAGAGGAATTCATTGTTTAAAGAAAAAAGGAGCATTTTGCTACATTAATAAACATTTTTAAGCACTACACTAACTAGATGCTGTTTATCAATGTTGGAGTATCACCGGCTCTGATGAATGTGGAATTAGGACTGTTTTCCACTTTGTAAATGATTTTATTTGAACAACTGAGACAGACGGTAAATACAGTACTTTCTTCTGAATATATAGAATCGTGCAGAGTTAAACCCCACTCTTATATTTTTACCTACTATGCTTCATTAAAAATAATAACTTCACTATGAAAGTTGAACATCTGGGCTGTAGTTACTCTGTGTTGCCCATCTCATGTATTTTATCTGTGGCTGAAAACATGAATCATATTCATTGTTTATTTACATATTCGTAAACAAATTTAGTGATTCATCATTAAATGGAGTATAGAGACTCTAACACATAATATACATGTAAAATCTGGCTTTCTCCGACAGAGTAACCCACTTGGATCAGTAATCATACCAAAACTGTAAAATAAATTTATAAACATTTTGCAAATACGATATAAAATGTTTTTGTCTGTCAATAACTTCCGTCCGGAGCTCTTCAGGAGGAAATGTTTTGGTTTCACCTGGTTTAATGTCATTAGTAATCTTCTTTACAGAACTTTTGGCTAACCAATTAATCGAAAGAATTAACGATAGACTGATCGATTTACGAAATAATTGTTAGTTGCTGTCCTAATTTCATCGTAACATTGCATTAAACATAACATTTCTTATTAAATACATGTGAAGTGGGGATGACATTCAACGAAACAAACATGTTATTCAGCCAAACTATCATAAAATCCATGATGGCCCCTATATGTGACCAGAACATAAACCAATCCTTCCAAATAAAAAAATTTCTTTGAATGAGCTGCTATATTGAGTCATGATTTCACTCATGTTTCAAACGGGGGGATTGTAGGATTGATTGAGCATTGAGCATCATTATACAGCATATGGATTTATATTTTATGCAAAAAACTTTTGTAAAGCATGTCTAATATGTGCTAAACATAATCTTCAAGGAAATTTAAGACCTAAAAAAGGTGCTTTCCCTAAACCTATTTATCCTTTCAATTCTGTTTGGTTATAATAGATTTGTTTTCTAAATGGATTGCAAGAAAGTGATAGTTAGATCAGATGAGTAATAAGTAAAATCACTTTCTTAATTATTCTGTGGAACCTTACCATACTGCTTAGCACTCTAGTAATTCTACTGTGGTACCTGTTATAGAATACGCATTTGGTCTCCTTCACCGACCTTCAGAGGAAGTCCATCGTACAAAGGGGGTTGTATTTTTAGTATACAACCGTCTCAAACTGGTGATGATTGTACACAACTCTGCCGAGAGGTCATAGGAAGTAGACCACTGTGTAAAAGATTACCCATAGGAAACTTTTTGAAGTTTGAACCTAGATGATGTTGCAACTTTTCATATTAGTTTTGTTTTTAGCTCTCACTCAGGGCAAGGATTCTTGTTGCCCCCATGAGCCAGCTATTTGTAAAAGGGACGTCTATCTCTGCTATAACTCTACTAGAGTAATCAGTGTAGTGACTATTCCTTTTCAAACATTCTAGCAAAGATTTAAAATTGACCCGGGAGATTGGCGAGGTTATGATTTCTACCTATATCCCCGTGTAGTTCAAAGAACTCAAAAGAGTTGGGGAGTTTTCAGAACCACTGGACAGTGGAAAAAAGGATCATATGGATGGACATCTTTAGCTAAGAAATGGATGAGTAGAATATCAGGGTTCACTGTTAACCATGCCTCCAAAGTTTTCACTATGACAATAAACTCCACAGCAGAACCCCTTGAGAAGGAAGGCTGTTCTTCCTCATTTCTATGTGCACGGTCTAGTGAAACCGATCCATGTTGGACATTGTATCTGTGCTCTGCAAATGTTACACAAGAAGGAGATGAGATACAAGGGATTCTTACTTCTGCCCAAGGTGAACAGATAAAAATTCAAAATATTAATGACCCGCTTAAAACAGATGAATTGTTTCAAGTCACCACTGGAATCTCTGGGCAAACAAACAACTGGCTTTTAATGGCAGAACAAGCAGCTAAAACAGTGTCTAATGATTGTCTTGTGTGTATGGGAGCCAGACCGCTGTTACGTGTGGTTCCTGCCACCATAACTCCTCAATGTCTTCTAAATATAATGAATTATACAGTTCCAACTGATAATTGCACCTATTGGGATAAGATCTATCCCCTGACCACAGATGAGAAGAAAAAACCAATCTTTTTGAAGAAAGTGGCTGTGGCAAATTTCACCTGTGTAAACAGGACCGGAGTGGGCCCAAAATTGGGTACACTAAATGAAAAACAATGTGCAAGCATTTTACTGGTATCCACCTTTTTTAAACCTCAATCCCGCAGTGACATCTGGTGGTGGTGTGGAGATGACAGATTGTTTGACAGACTTCCATGCAACACCACTGAATTGTGTGCTGCAGTCACCTTGATTTTACCTGTTTCTATTACTTCACTCACAATGGATGAATTGTTAACGACTGTAAACAGTATTTTACCTCACACATGGCATACTAGAAGAAGGAGGGCATCTGAAAATGCGTGGAGTCCAGATGACCCTACTTATATTGACAGTATTGGAGTACCCAGAGGTGTTCCAGATGAGTATAAACTAGTGAATCAAGTTTCTGCAGGATTTGAATCTTTCTTATGCTGGTGGTGTACTATAAATAAAAATGTAGACAGGATCAACTACATCCATTATAACGTCCAGAGGCTGGGAAATAAAACAGAACAAGGCTTCTCCGCCGTCCATGAACAATTGTCAGCTACCTCTCTGATGGCTTTCCAGAACCGTATTGCTGTTGACATGTTGTTAGCTGAAAAAGGTGGTGTGTGCTCTATTTTTGGAGATCAGTGTTGCACCTTTATTCCCAACAACACTGCTGCAGATGGCAGCCTCACAAAGGCCCTTGAAGGCCTTCGCTCTCTTAACAGCAAAATGAAAGACCATTCTGGAGTTGACACAAAAATGTGGGATGGATCTGGAGACATTTTTGGTAAATACAAACAACTGGTACTTTCTATTTTGATGTCTGTAGCTATATTTGCCGCCATCCTGACCTTATGTGGATGTTGTTGTATTCCATGTATTAGATTGCTGCTAAATAGACTAATTACCACTGCAATACAACCCATTAAAACAGAAATGTATGCCCTTATGTCCACTGAGGAACACCTATCGGATGATGAAGACAGCGAAGAGGATGAATTCTCTTTACACTTTCCTGACTTTTATCCTAATCCCAACGACAATAACCCACCAGTTTAAAGTACCTCTGAGTGTACCCTTTACAGCTAAAAAAAGAAAAAAGAATGATTTCTTAGTTGAAAATCTGAAAAGAAGTAACTATTGAATGATAAAAATAAATAGCTTAAAGTGAATAAACAGGAGGGAAATGTTGGGTTAATTAATTGAACATAAGTTATTCTACTTTAATCATATTACTTTAATCATATTATACTTACACATTTTGTTATCTCTATCTTACTCATATTACAAAGAGTGTTAAAACATTTAGTTTTGTTTGCTGTGTCATTAATGTTTTTTAAGTCTGTGCAGGAGGGATGTTGACTGCGACTGCTGTTAACAGATGTCGTTAAGGGTGTGGAGGAGAATGGAGAACTGTGCAACTAGATAAGGAGAGGGGTTCTCCTTATCCTCTGATGTATGATGTTGTACGAAAATTCTGGTTTCAACTGGGTTCTGTTCCCTCCCCCTTTAGCGGTTGAAACCACATTGTAATCAGGGCGTTTCTTCAATAAAGGGCTTGGAGAGCAGATACTGCTTCAGAGTGGGTTTGAAGTTGTAACTGAATGCAGTTTCTGATCCCCTCTCCTTGCAAGTAAAATATACTAAATTCTCTGTGTCATTCTTTGTGCAGGTTGCTGAATAAGGTGTTTGGTGTTTAAACCTAACAAGATGTCATCAAGAAGAAATTATATCACTGTATCTCTATATACTTAACAAGTATTCTAAGAGATTATCATTGAAGTTAAAGCTTGGCCTTCCAAAAAGACCTGAAAAAAAAGGTTAAACTGTATGTAAATAAGGAAGCCTACAAACATTAGCAGCATAACAACAATAAAACATACATTTGAGCACAATTTTGTGAACAGCTTGTTAAAGCATATACATATGTATATGTTATAGTCTGCAGGCAATCCTATAATGACACCTTAAGAAAATTTCAGATTTTCAAGAAAGTACAAATTTTTTGGAATTCTCTTTGTACACTCTTTATAATCCAAAAAGACCTAAACTAATGTTAAGTTTCACTGCCAAACAGTGAGGAGAACAGGTTATAGGACTTTTCTGCAGTGTATAACAACATCTTCCTATTGTATATGTTGCTCGCTCATTCCAAAAATAACCCTCTTTACAGTAGTTCTGCTGGGTGAGAACAACAACTTAGTGAAGCTTTTCACGCTCTTTCACTGCTTCCTATACAGTAGATAAAAAAATATTTTATCAAACTTTTTGTGTGGCAAACCAATGTATATGTACAATGTATACTATATGGGTGGTTATTAAGCCCTGCTCTTGGATTTGCCTTGGATCCTTTCCTCTAATGACCACACTTAGGAGCACAAGCTCATTTAATGTGAAGAACCCCCTGCAATATTCATCTCTTTCGTAACGTGTCGTTGAAGTCTGACTTAAGCACCACCAATCACACATGACAAGATAAAAACAGTATCATCCTTAAATGTCATTTCAATTATGAAACCCTGACCTGGAACCAAATTAACAGCCACCAAGTGTCCTTTCAGAGTGCAGAAAAATCACTGCAGGATTCTCTGCACGCTTGAAAATCCCCAACAGGCATCCTTCAGGGGTTCCTTCAGCATCCCCATTAAAAATCAGACATGTTTTAATGTCAGTTTGTTTCACTGAGTGTAGTTCAATAAAAGAATTCTTGTCAAGCAGATTTCATGCTTACTGTTTCAGCATTGTGAACTGTATATAAACTTTCAGGTTAGGCATACAGGCATGGGAATATTTAGAGTAGTAGGGGATATCATTTTGAGATTAAACTACTTGATGCAAATTCCTTATTTGAACTCTATCGTTCTGTAGAAATGGATAAACCTACCAAACTCTCTTGGCACAGATATGGAATACACGCAGGTCTGTCCAGAAGTGTAGTTTCTCGGGAAGTTTGGAGATAAGACGGTCCCTTCTGACCCTGTAGAGCGACTTCCACAGGGAGCTGAGGTGGGCATTGATCAAGTTACACAACAAAATGCAGCATTGATTACTAATACCGGCAAAGAATTACTTTATATTTAAAGGACTTCCAAAGATTTTTCACCTTGACAACTAGGCAGAGCTCGGTTCCATCCAGGTCTGCCATCATCTCCCATGCTGCAGGTTAGGGTTGAATAGCCCTAAAACAAAAACACAGACATAAAAATAAAGATTTTAATCAGCCACATTAGGTGGTCCCTTAAACTACCAATCCATCCAATCAAACTCAACAAAATACAGCCAACAGCATAAATCAGTTAAGCAAAACACAAGGTGCTCAAAATATCAGAGTTGTCAAGTAACAAAGTACAAATACTTTTTTAGATAGATATTTTAGGTATCTATACTTTACTCCATTACTTATTTTTCTTCATACTTCTAACTTCTGCTCATTACATTTTTACACAAGTATCTGTACTTTCTATTCCTTACATTTTAAAAACTCTTGGCTTCGGTTTAATGTTTATAAATATTTATTTCACGTCATGTGCGCCATCCAATGCTAATCATTAGCGTCATCAACATCTAAGTGAAAACTAGTGTAATTGGATGAGTCATATAATACAAACACTCATTGGCTAGCTATTCATCGAATTTATGCTGACGCCAAAGGAAATCATCAGAAGCAAGCAGGAGGTCTTCAAACTGCAAACACGAATTTTCTGTGCCATGCTACAATGTTGGATTCAGAAATAGATGTCAAAATGTCTAAAAGGTCGGACACCAATACCAACAAGACCTCCCTCATCCTTCCATCGTAAAATTGAGCTTCAATTCATATAGTGGCATCTGGCAGTTTAATTTTTTCAAGTTTACTTCATACTTTAAGTAGTTTTTGGAGCACATACTTTTTCACTTTTACTTGAATAAAGAGGTCAAGTTGATACTTCAACTTTTATCAGAGTATTTTTAAAAGCAAGGACACATTACTGACCTATTGTTTTTGTCTAAAATTACTTTATTATCACATTAGTTTAGTAGTAGAAGTATTTTTGAGAAGGAAAACAACAACAAATAAACTTTTCAAATATTGCTTCTGCTATCATGATGATCCAGCACTGAAATGAGGTTAGAGTAGAGAGTTATCTAGGGGGTTCATATAAGAAATATATTGATGGTGGGCTAAAAAGGCAAAGTTCTAAGTCTGTGTTATCTATTATTTGATCTAAACATAAGCTTGAGTCTGAAATTTTGTTTTTGAATAAAGATCCAGATAAAGCATTTTTGTTAATGAATATTTTGCTTTTTCTTATGACATAACAGATTCAATACCATGAAAATTCAACCTTTAGGTCCTAATCTACAGTATACATGCAAAAGTGATAGCACAGGCAAAGCCAATACACTAACCAGCTTAACTGCATGACAGCATGCCCACTAATTGCATGTGAATTTCTTTTCCTTTCCACACAGTGCCCAATACTGTGCACATTTAAAACCTTTAAAATATTCTAGGTCTTTAGTGTCTGGTGAGAAAGTGAATATGTATAATAAAACACCAAAAGCATTATTGCTGTTAGTATAAAAAGTAGAAAAAAGGTTTAAATGACAAACAATATTGACAAAAGAAACAGATGTTTATCAGAGAAATGTGATATAAAATTTGGATAATTTCTAAGATGCACCAATAATCCACTGTAAGTGGATTATTGGTGCATCTTACGGTGTTTTTTTTAATGTCTTTGTCCTTTTGAAATACAAAATATTTGTTGTGTCTTAAGTGTAACTCAAGGTCTCTGGTATGACACATTTTTTTAAATGCAAGTTCTACTTGACAAAAGGTGGGAGAAGTATCCTAATCTGGTTATCGATATTCATTGGCACAAATGCCTTTTGATATGTGTTTTAGTAAAAGCTATGCTTCATTTTAGAAAATGAGAAAAAAAATAATATTTTAAAGCTGTTTGTACCTGCAGAACATATCCTGCTTCACAGTAAAAGGTGACTGTAGAGCCCAGTTTGTAATCGGATCCCAATCTGGTCCCATTCAAAACAACTCCTGGGTCGAAACAGGATTCCCTAAGTTTGGCTGTAACAGAGAAATAGAGGGAGAGACACAGTTAGAGAGATAAAACAAATGTGTTACTGAGGAAAGGGGTTAGGCAAAGAAAGGGTGACAGGTACATACGTGTAATAGGGAACCAAGTCTATTGCCATAATAAAAAGAGGCAGGCAGGGCACTGGCCTTTCTATCACTTTGTTTAACTTAGCAGATGGCTTGAAGATGGGATAAGAATGACAATTTTATTCCTCAGTCTTAGAATGCTACATGAACCTTGCAAATGATGACTCTGGCTCTACCTTCAAAAGATTATCGGCCACCCGCTCATACTTCACACTTAATTCCCTGGTCCACAAAGAGCCAATATTTATTCTTTTGAGCAAGTGAACCAAAGAGACACCTACTGACAGACTGCTACAGCCTCAATCATCAACCGAGACTCCATCGTCAGGGTAATCATTCTTCTCATTTTGAAAACACCATGATACATTTTGTAATCAATGATAGCAAGTGTGCTGCATACACATGGCAAGTGCACACATACAGTATTGGGTGCTGTGAAAGTAGCTGAAAATGACAATTGAATATTTCTGAACATATTCAGCACAAATCATGGCATAATGAGAGTTAGAGAACATTCTGCCAACCTTAGAGACTGATTTCCCAAGCCACCTTGTTTATGAAAAGTAGATTACACAGAAGGAGCTCATGATGTAATCATTTCAGCCAGTCTATATTAGAATAGTTTTTCACCAAATGACAGCAACAGAAAAAAAAACAAAAAAAACATTGGAGATATAAAAAAAGAAGTTGGGACGCTATATAAAATGTAAATATCAGTTACATGCAGTGCTTGGTATATTATAAAATTAGGTTGTTTTTTTTCTCTCTTTTTTTTTTCTAGAAAAAAAAAATAATAATAAAAAATAAAATTAGTTTTTTTGTAAAGCCATACCAATACAACAACTCTATTTAAATCTGTTTTTTTACATAAAAAACCCCAAATCAAATCGTAATAATGGAATTGCCACTCTCTTGCATCACTACCTTTGTTAAAACTCTACAACATGTTAGAAGTTTAAGCTGAGAAAGCCAATTACTGTTGTTTGGAAACACCCATAACGCTTAAAACGTCGGTGGACTAAATCAGAGTAAATTGGAGCCCTGCAGAGCATTCCTGGTTTGCTCAACTTCATGTGTCATCTTGAAAGAAAGCTTCAGCCTTTTTAGCTGCATGGGAGTTCGAAGCCACATTTGTAATATTTTTCACAATATGCTAAATTTACAATAGATTATAAGCCTTCAAATAAGTTTATATTTAATTGCAGTATAAAAATCTCACAATATGATTTTAGTTCTCAAACCGTCATCTCAAGAGATTTTACTTTGTGTCCCAACTATAATGTTCTATGTGTCTGTTGATGTGACAACCTGGTCAATGTTTAGCGTATGACTTTATTTGTGGAACTTATTTTTTGTACCCATATTTGTAAAAATAATGATATATGTTTTTCCCTCGAATAAAGTGTTTGTCTGGATTTGTTATTTTGGATAAAATACTAGTTTGTTGTTTTTACTACTATCCAGATAGATGGACTAACATGTATTATCAAATAAATTTTAAATGTATATAGAAAGTATGGTTAATATACATACTGTAAGGTGTAAAATAAAAATGGTTGAGTCACATTTATTTCATATAAACTTGTATGGGTGCAAAAGGTATGGCACTAGGATAAAAAAATAAAATTAAAAAGTTCCTTATGTCACATTTTTCCTTTTACTGACTTAGTAGTAACAACCCCCCCAAAACACTAGACGTCATTTCGATGTTTGTTTTTAGGCTAAATCTGGTTGGTCCGTCACAGTCTTTAGTTAGTCCAAAAATCCTTATTGAAAGTTAGACTGTGTTTGGTCAGAAAATCAAGGCTTTTCACTTTTCAACCAAATGTAGATGTTTTTTGGACGCATACCATGACGTCTTTTCAATGTCTTCTCAACCAATTTTATTCGGTGGGAAATATTTATGTATAATTATAAATATATAATAATATAAATAATATAAATTATAAATATTTATTACCATGAGGTTTTGCTGACAAAAACATTCATAACTTTAAATGTCAGCATTCCATTGCTGCCGTGTCTCAAATTTCCATAGAGCTCGGTCCAGTTTTAGACAATTACAAACTACAAATGTTATAGTTCAATATTAACTTGTGAAAGATGTTTCCAAAAAAAAAACAACCTCTTAATATGTTTCAGTTTTAAACAAAAGAATTGGCCACATTAGTGTAGAAGATTATCTCTCTAGCATTTCTTCTGTATTGAAGATGTCCTTCTTCTCTGTGACTGATTTAAATGTAAGAACATTCCATATGGCTGAGCTTTTTGACCTACCCAACCTTTAAAAGATGTAAATATCTGACTTTTCATTTAGCAGTCAAATTGCTTATCATATGATCATGAGTGCTTGAATGTAGCTTAGCCGATGAATCAAGGGCAGCACACCTTCATCTCAACTTTCTTCACCCAGATAGACTGTGATGTTGCAGTTAGTTTCTTGATATTTAAACTCAGCCATCTAAAGGAGCCACAAGCTCCAAGTCAAAAGCGGTAAAACAAAAAAAATCTTGGTGTACTAGAAGGCCAAGGAACATAAAATGGACAAAGTTAAGCAAGAGGAAAACAAGCTTCCTAAAGCAAATACAATTTTATGCAGTTCTGAGCATGAAGAAAATAAAGTCCTTTCTCTGAAATAATGATGATGTTTCCTCTGATTTTACAGCGCATTAATATTGGGAAGGTGAGTGTAAAATTCCCAGTGCTCTACTACATCAGGGTGTAAATATTGTTTTTCTCCTGACAGCATTGTGTAGTTAACTTTTCTCCATACTTGATTGCCTAATAAAAAGCCAGGCCCTATACAAACCTGGAGAGTGCCCCCAGGTGGGAAAAAATGCATAATTAAACCATAGGTCATACTACTGTTAGTTACAGAATAAAATGCTTTTATTATCAGAATGCATCACTGTCCAATGAAACTGATTTAGCTGCCATTGTGTGGTGCAAGAATAAAAGAAACAGTCTTAAGCAGTTTTGAAAATAAACTACACACACATATATATATATATATATATATATATATATATATATATATATATATATATATATATATATATATATATATATATATATATATATATATATATATATATATATACACTACATCAAGTTAATTAAACTTCTGGGATATTGATTTGGTCAGGTAAGTAGCAGAGTTGGTGTTGGTGTTAATTAAATTAACAACAAATTAACAACAGAGGGGCAACAACAAGACGACCATCAAAACAGGAATGGTTTTACAGGTGGAGGCCACTGACATGTTTTTCCCTCCTCATCTTTTCTGACTCTTTTTCACCAGTTTTGCATTTGGCTAGGGTCACTGTCACTACTGTTAGCATAAGGAGCTACCTGGAACCTACAGAGATTGCACAGGTAGTCCAACTCCTACAGGATGGCACATCAATACGGGCCATTGCCAGAATGTTTTCTGTATCACCCAGCACAATCTCAAGAGCATGGAGGAGATTCCAGGAGACAGGCAGACTCCAGGAGAGCTGGACAGGGACGTAGAAGGTCTACAACCCATCAGCTCCTCCTTACTCCTTTGTGCAAGGAGGAGCAGGAGGAGCGCTGCAAGAGCCCCACAAAATGACCTCCAGCAGGCCACTGGTGTGAATGTCTCTGACCAAACAATCAGAAACAGACTTCACGAGGGTGGCCTGAGGGCCCGACATCCTCAAGTGGGCCCTGTGCTCATTGTCCGGCACCCTAGAGCATTTGCCACAGAAAACCGGAATTGGCAAGTCCGCCACTGGCACCCTGTGTTTTCCCCATGATCGCCTGACCTAAATCCAATAGAACACCTCTGGGACATTATGTTTCGATCCATCCGACGCCGCAAGGTTGCACCTCAGACTGTCCAGGAGCTCAGTGATGTCCTGGACCAGATCTGGGAGGAGATACCCCAGGACGCCATCCGTTGTCTCATTAGGAGCATGCCCCCACGTTGTCAGACATGCATACACACACGAGGGGGCCATATAAATTACTGAATACCATTTTAAGTTGCTGCATTGAAATTTCAGCAAAATGGACTAGCCTGCTGCATCATTTTTTCACTGTGATTTTTGGGGTGTCTTTGAATTTAGCCCTCTGTAGGTTGATAATTTTGATTTCTATCAAATGATGTGGAATCCTTTTGTTCCTAACACATCACCCCGTCCATATCAGTATAAATAAACAGCATGACTTTTTCCCCCATTGAGATCTGATGTGTTTACAAAGTGTTCCTTTAATTTTTTAAACAGTGTGTGTATATATATATATATATATATATATATATATATATATATATATATATATATATATATATATATATATATATATATATATATATATATATATATATACATACATATACAGGGGTATTGGCTGTTTTCAGTCAGGTCACTTGAGCCAGCAATATGTCAAAAATGACTTTCAGGAATCCAAAAAGCTATTTGGACAGTTAAGTAAGACTCAGGCTTCAGTTTCAAAAACCTATAACACAGCGTTAGAGTTGATTCCTTACCACTATCACCATGCGGGGGATCAAAACATCACTCCTGTAAGCCAGATCAATAACGACCCTTAACTCCCCATTACAGAGGCATGGGCCAGTTTGGGGTTTATTTGCAAGCTAACAGTGACAGGGGTGGTCCGATTTTCGGTTCAATTTCCATATTTTCAAAGCCATAACAAAGCTTTTTTTGGGTTACTCTATAAAGCCTGGAACTCAGCACTACTCCAGACGTTTTGAATCGCGAAATCTTTCTGTATGGGAAGCAAAATGTCGTCAAACTTGGAAAACAAAGTCCTGTGGTTTGTTTTTTAACTTTTTTTGGAATCACTATGACCTGGATGACTGAGAATCTTCCCCAAGAGTTTGAACTCTGGACCACTAGCTCTTTGCGGGTTCTCACTCTTCAAGACACAGCTAAACTGAGGATTCTGCAGGATGATAGGTTTAGGACTGGTGATCTGATGAGGTCTTAGTGGTAAACAAGTTCTAATTATTACAATAGGGGCAAAGAAGTTTAATACTGCCAGGAAGATAGCATTACCCTTTAGTTTCTTTTCAGTACTTCAGATGCTGAATCCCTTGCATCACCTTCCATCTTTACAGTATGTTTTTTTTGTCACTGGCTTTGTTATTCTTTTGGGCATTGAGGATGCAGGAATAAGTAGCAGTAAAAGAGGGTGGAAAGTCTCAAGGTGGGGGAGGAGTAGAGTTTTGTACACTTGTATCAAGTTTGAATGTACCCAGTTAATGTTATTTACACCTCTAGGGTAACGCTGAAGATAATGATCAAAGCTGGAGAGAACAGATTTCAAGCATGTCTTATTTAATTCCCCAACAACAATGAAAGCCTCATCTGGATAAATCCTTATCTGCCAGGTAATAGATTTAGAAGTGAGGGGGTTGTGCTCTAGCATTGGCATTCGCTTGGATTTGAACAGCTGTTTTAACCACCACAGTGACTTCTTTAAGAAGATAAAAGGGCCTACACATGGAAACAACTTTAAGTGGGTGCACCAGTGGGTTTAGATAACTTTGTACCACAGTTGGCATGGCAAACAAACCGCTGCAGATTACAGCCTTTCAGCTACTCAACAACCTCCAGATGAAGTCGATGAAAACAAAATGTATGATAATGATTACACTGTGGCCTCAGATGATGCTTTGTTCTTCTATTATTACTGTAGCTCCATACCATGGATTTTGTGGTCAACAAATCTGGCTGGTCCACTCTGAAACCCTGTTTTTTTTTATTGCTGTTGCTCAGCACTTTCTAGGCCCCAAACAAGACCGGGAGAACCAGCTGATCTCACTAAATAATCTGCTATGTCATTAAACCGCTAAAACTTCCTTGTAATTTGTGTATTGCACATCATTCTAGAGTATTTAGTTCATTGGAGAGTAGAAATATCTACAACCATTTACAATATCAGATTTAAACAATAACACACACGTATTATCATAGCAATAAGAACCACTGTGTGTACACCTCTTCATCATCAGAAGCTGGTGCCAATTTAAGCCAACACCATTCCAGAGTGAGTCTGCAGACAAAGCACCTACAGTACCAATAGTATAGCATAGGCCTAAGTTATTAATATCATTACACAACTATGATAAAAAAGTTGTGGGTTGCACCCTTCAATTTTTAAATATTTTTTTTAAATAAACAAGTTTGTTAGACATTTTTGTATAAATAGAGGAAAATTATGGTATTTAAAAAAAAATCTGTATTATATCATAGGAATCCCATACCACCCAAGAATAATAAGAACCAAACCAATAAATAAAGATAAATAGCTAAGGTTGCTCGTTAACTTCAGCTACTAAAAACACTGGTTTATATTGTGTCTTATGAGTTATAAAAGGCAATGAATAAATGTCATAAATAAGAACATAGCCAAAATAGAAGAAAAGATCTTTCACAACCTGGTTACTGCTGAGACATCTGTCATTCTGTAAAACCAAGGTAATACTGTGCCCACCCATACAGCTTTTCCTTTGAGCGAGCACTTTAGTTACCTATTCTTAAATGGCTAGGGTGGAGGATGAGATGTATTAGTGGGGTGCAAGTGGAAAACACCAGCTTGAAGAGAACAGAAGCTGGTTGGTCTGTCGAGACAAGAGCTGAAAACAGTTGTAAGCACCAGGTGGAACAGCGCCTGTGAGATGGTTGACAGGTTTCTGCAGAGCAACAGCCTGCAGTCTGTGCCGTCTCATACTGTCTCATCAGGTGAAGAGAGGGAGAGTCTTAACATCTGTACTCCCAGAGAAGCAGACATATCAAAAGCAGGAGAAGATCATCAAGGCCCTAAAGCCAATGAAAGATACAACAAATCTCTTGTCACAGGAGAGCAGGCCCCCACCATCTGTTTGATTGGTCCTTTCTAAACTCAACTCATCTAGTACACAAAGGACAGCACTGGAGAATCATCAGTGGCTTGGAAGATAAAGCATGCTGTCCTAAGGGAACTATACAAGAGATACACTATCAAGCAGAAAGGGAGCCATCTCTGCACTCCCTTTGGACAAGAAACAGCAACTTAGATGGAAGAATGATTGCTGGGGCTGCAAAACTAAGCAATTGCTTTAGGTTTAGGATTGGTAGCACTCAAAAAGATGTAAATAATTATGTTTTTTAAATTGTGGCTTTGCTTTGGGCTATATATATTCCTTTATTTATCCATTTATTTAATTTTTTAAAAGACAACCTTAAGTTATTTGGTTTGTTTAACGGGTCTACTTCTACACACAGTATTCAAGATCTTATTTACCTTTGTATTCCAGGTGAAAGCCAGTATATGAAACAGAGCCATCGCTCCGGAAAGCTAGAAGCATGGTGTTCGAGCTACTTTCTATGCGCTCTGGAAGTTTGCTGTCCTGGAAGCTTCCGATGAGAGGACTGTTGCTGTCCGGACCATCGTAGATGTATAGGAAGTCGTAGTTTGGTTCAATGTTGAAACTAAAAGGTAAAAAAGAAAAAAATGCAGGGGGGGTAAAAATCAAAAAGAGAAAGCAGAGTTCCATGTTAAGTTAAAATTAATAATTTTAGTGCCATGTTTGTCAGTTTTCTGGCATGTTAGAGAAAAAGCTTAATTTTTTCAAACAAGTTGAAAAAATGCATAATGATGAAAACTTTTTGAGTTTCTATCTATTTTTACTGTTGCTTTCTTATGGTAAAGTAACTAATCAATTTGATAAAGGTTTTCATCAACTAATTGAAAAAACCTTATTGGGACAAAATTGGATTGTCATGTTACTTTGTAATATCAGAGTTTAAAAGTTATCGCCTATGTCTTATTCTTTATCTCATATAATGTATTGGGTTGTAAGCTTGAAGTCTAATCCAGGTTGTATGACAGTGTTTATCTGATTCAGTGTTGGTGTTAGACCCCAGATTATGAGATTATGTTAAGACCAGCATGGATGTGGGCTGAGATTAACCATCTATTCAACATTTCAGACACGATACTCCTGTGTTGTTTGCTCATTTTCTAAACTTAATTAACTTTTGAAGCTTAAGCTTGAACCAAAGTATGGAGAACTGAAGTAATAATCTCTATGAAATAGTGTTGTGATGCGTATAAGCATTTAAAAATCTAATGGTCAGTTAACAGTTTGGACATTTAAGAATGTGGACAAAAGTTGTTACAATGCCAACAATGTAACGTTATGAGCCTATTGCTGATCAACAACCAAATACACAAGAGGGTGTTCGATAACTTTTTTTACATAAGTCATAAGTCATGTGGATATGAAACAGCTGTCCGGCACTGGACATTTAAAAAGGCCTTTTAGCGTCATAGTGTTCTGTAGGTTTTTGTTTGTTTTATTGCTTTGTTTGTTTTTTTAACTGGATACAATGATTTTTCCCACCCTTTTTCACACCCACCACCTGCAGAAGCATTAGAATAATCAGTAATTGCTTTTTCTTTTAAATTCACCAAGAGTCACAATAAAACCTAGCATGTTGCCCATCCATTACCGGTAAAAAAGACATCTAACATTTACTAGACATATAAACATTTCAATATATGTACAGATTTTTCAGATTAAAATGCAAACACCTCTGTGATTTAGTTGTAGTTGATACAAAAACATAACCAAAAGGTTAGATTTGCATGAGATCAATGCACTAGATTCAAGAGTAAAAAAAAAAAAATTGACAATGACTTGACATTTGGTTGATAGGTCACCTAATGAAGGCAAGCGAAAGGACATAATCCGAGTTGACAGCGATGAGCCAGTCACAGTCCTTTGAGTGTGGGTAGGGATGAGGATAGTTAGGAGAGAGAATGAATCCATAGGAACCAGTCAGATTTCCTCCACAAGGTGCTGTAATAAGAACACAATTCAGAATAAATTCACAGAATACTACATGCATAATATCCATCAATCTATCTATGGATACAAATCATAGATAGATAGATAGATAGATAGATAGATAGATAGATAGATAGATAGATAGATAGATAGATAGATAGATAGATAGATAGATAGATAGATAGATAGATAGATAGATAGATAGATAGATAGATAGATAGATAGATAGATAGATAGATAGATAGATAGATAGATAGATAGATAGATAGATAGATAGATAGATAGATAGATAGATAGATAGATAGATAGATAGATAGATAGATAGATAGATAGATAGATAGATAGATAGATAGATAGATAGATAGATAGATAGATAGATAGATAGATAGATAGATAGATAGATAGATAGATAGATATGTAAATCAGAATGTCTAAAAATAGGCATAGAGAATTCCAATAGTCATCCTTTTAGTCACTGACAGATGTGTCCTTGAGTCCTTTCCCTGAAACTGAACAACTCCAGCTGTGTGTGCAGTGCATCTGTTTCATGTCCCAGCAGAATAGACTTCAGCTAAACTCCTCACCTATGCAGACAGGTGGACTGGGTTGCCAGTAGTATCTGTTATCCACTTGTATGCAGGTTATTTTGTCGTCCCCCTGGAGCTCATATCCAGGGTCGCACTGAAAGGACACTGAATCCCCCGGCTCACGGCCGTCTCCGCTGCGCGTGCCGTTCATTGGCACACCTGGGTCCCTGCAGGCTGTTGCTACTGAGCCTGGAGAGATGGGAGACAGTGACAAAGTTTGAAATGGAGGAGGAAAAAGGAGAACAATTACAAAAAACAGGGTCAAGCTCAGTGTTCAGGAAGTACTGCAACTGAGAGAATGCCCAGTGTTTAACCGTACATTTAAACTATTTCTAAATAGATTAAAACATCCTTAAAAATGTATGCAAATGAGCATAGTATATGTAGTAACTCACTCCCAGAGTTGACATAGGAGTTTAGATCAATTGCTTTTTTAAACATAATTATCCTAAGATTTGGAATCAGTTCTGCAAATCAAAGACAATACAATTTCCTGGCACAGATATAAATTAGAGTTTCTTCTAAAACTGAATGCATTATTACATGTCAATTAAAACCAGTTTTCTCACGAATTAGGAAAAAAAATAGATATAAAAAATATAAACATTTTGGCTTACTTTGTACTTTATGAATTCTGATAAAATAAATGAATAAAAGAATACATTTTTTGAATATTTAGAACCATCTAAGAGATGGATAACCTTACAATCAAACTGGTTTGAAGGATAGTTTCTCTTTTACAACATATTATTTCAAAATGTTATTACTTACTGGAAAATTCAATGGCAAATCCTGACTTGCTGATATAAAAGTCTGTCTCAAACTGGACAGTGACCGTGTTTAATGTAGAATGGATTCCCTCGGGGAGCAAAGATCCACTCAGCTCTGCCAAAGACATTTCATTTTCAGGTGGTCCGTCCCAAACTTTCAGCATGTCATGGCTGGCTTCCGTGTCAAAGGCCAAGAACTGGAGACTGATTCAAAGCAAACAAAGATAATATAGATTATTTATTTCAGTCAAAATGTATTCAGTGTTGGGTACTTAGTTTTGAACTTCCACAGTTTTTAATGTGGATAATAAAGTAAAATATGCAATTATTTTGAAGAATATGCTCTAATATTAAAATTACTTTATCTGTATTTTTAAATGGTAAAATGTTTAAAAGTGAAAAAAAAAACATTTTGAAAAGGAATCATCAAACCACAATCATTGTGCAAATTGAATGGAAAAGCTAGAAATATAACTGATCAGAAACACATTTTATGTTTGACTGAACCTGACTGATAACTGGCAAATTGAAATTAAAAAATCTGATGACATTCGATGTTTCTTTGATGGATCATATACAGTGGGTTACCAAAAGAGGATTATACATAGCAGAGGACAGGAATCTAAACTCGAACAGCAACTTGCTTTAGTCTATCCTTTTGAATAGTCCTTTTCTGTCAGTCAAGGAACATGATGATGTAGGCAATACTGGCAACCTTTGGGAAATATCACCATTAAGCTAAAGGTCACGTAAGTTTTTGTTGAACACACACACAGGCTGATGTTTAGCTATGCATGTCATGGTAATCTTGTCATTAAAAGATGCTAATGACTATAAAGTCAAGTCCAGTGATTTTGTCTGTTTTAAGCATAGACTGCACTCTCTCAGTCATGTTAAGACTTTACCTCTGCTCCCAGCCTCAACTAGATTACAAGAGAAAAGCCTCTTTCAATTCCAGTATAGTTGCACTGAATAATGATTAATCTTACAAATTCAAAATAACATTACATTAGAATTTTTCGGCATTCTAAATGTAAGAAAAATATGCAGATCTACTAATATACTGCACACTACATTGTCAGGGTTACGACAAAAATCAAGGAAATTATGGCACTAAAATCAGACTAAATTGTGCCCTTATTTATTATCATTACCTATATTATGGGTGATGGCTATATTGTGATATTTGGTGACTTTCATATGTACAAAATTTGTTGTTTGTTTTTACTATAAAATTTAATTTTCCACAAAATTCCAATCCTCAAAAACAACATACCAGTAAATCTTGTCTATCTAAAAGACATAAATTATTTTCTTTTCTTCTTTTTTGAATACTTTTTTTTTATTTTTTTATTTATTTTTTTACTAATTTTGGCTTGTACGTGGATTCTGCCATTTGGATATTACCAAAACGTCAAAGAGAATCTCTCTTTACCTCACAATATTGCCAGAATCCACCTCAATGGTCCAGGTGCACCGAAGGTTGTTGTCATAGGGAAAAGGATATCCAGGAGAAAGAATCCTGCCTGAAGATTCCCCCTTAAAACGGCCCCCACACTCAGCTGCAGGTTTTACAAACACATAAGAGACATGCATTATAGTTAGTATAGAAATATTGTAAAGAAGTAAGATTTTTAGAATACATAGATTAGCATGAAAGGGCATTACACGCCGACCAGTGAAGCAGTGCAAATGCTAAATTGGTATAACAAATGTGTTGATGAGGTATGTCACGTCAACCTGTTATCCGCCTGTGGCATTTGTTTATCGAAGCAATCATACTGACTAGGTGTACCTCAAGGGCTGCTTAGTGATCATCAAAGAGTGAAAGTGATTAAAAAATGAAACCGACACCCCGCCTCTGCATCTTGCTGTCTTTTTCACCCTTTCTCTCAAAGAGAACATGAGGAGGAGAAGAGAGAAGAGCGGGAAGAAAAAACAAAGTGCTGATCTTGCATTCGTCCCTCAAGAAATCACCTCACATTATATAACTAAAATAATTCCTCTTTCTTACTTTGTCTATTCCAGTTATATACTTTCACAATCTCCAACCCCTTTCTTCTTCCCTCTGCAAGTTCCTCCTCCCTCAGGCTCCTCATCACTGGAATATATTATCTCGTGTAATAGGAGCAGTAAACCACTTTAGGATGGAGAAAGGATACAGTGAGAGAAGGCAAAAAATAAAAGAAGGGGTAAGGCAGAACCAAGGGGTGTAAAGAAAGAAATACTATGAGTAATAACAAAAAATATAATATTAAGACCAGCGGTTAGATGAGGTCACAGTGTGTCACTGCTAAAATATAAAGTCAGGGAGTTTTAGCCAGTGGTTTTATGAGTGTTTCATTATTAATAGTGAAAAGGAGATCGACTTATTAAGCTGCATTTCAAATCAGAAAGTTGAAAGGGGAAAAAAAAGGAAGAAAGGGACATATTGACAACATTGAAATGACTGCTGTAGACACCAGCTTTGTTAATAGAAAGACTTTTGCATTAATTTGGATATAGAAGCAGGTTTATAATCTGTTCAAACTGTTCTTTTGTTCACAGGTTTGTGGTTGCAGTTTGAACCATTGTTTTGCTTTCCAAACACTATTTGAACATTCTCTTTTTTTTATGTTGTGTTGTTTTTTGTGTAGCAATGTTTCAGGCATACCATATGGGGTACATGGCTGCCTACATTTGATGGGCTGATTTCTACAAAAAGGAAATCTCTATATAGTATTCTGTTAAATTAATAAATTCTAATTTTAGGTTAAATTCAATATTAAAGAACACATCCCACAGAAATAGTTAGAGTAGTCATTTTTTTCTTACCTTTAATAGTTTAGAGCTAGTGTGTATTGTGCATATCTGTGTGTAAATGTGTGTTTGAAGTGGTCAGCATATCTATCTGATAAATTGTGTTGTGAATACAAGTTGGTAACAAGATGATAATGTTTGTGTTCTTGGCAAGGATGGTATGAGGCCCAAAATCCAAAGCAAGGCAGCCATATGCCCTACACAAAGGTAGATCACAGCCAAGCACAGGAGAGGTAACCCCATGGACAAAGAGTCACAGGGTACCGAACCCTTTGACCTAACCGCATCGACAACCGCAGCCACACAGGCGATACCCTGGAACTGATCAGGTCAGAGGTCCAGGGCATGCCCCAACCCTGCAAAGGGACTTTCCGATACTAATCAGAGGGAGTCCCTGCTGAGGAATCAGTTCAGATAGCCCCCTTGAGCCGGGGCTCAGATGAACTTGTTGCTCTCTTAGGTTGTTGGAGTCTTTGTTTTCTAATGGGTTTTATGTTTGGCCATTTTATTCATAGTTAACATGATTGTGTAAGCTCTTCAAAATGAGCTCCATGGCAGAGCTGTACTGTATATGTTTGGAAGCTGAAATTGCGCAATCCTTCCCATTTTGTGTAACCTCTTCAGAACAAGGTTACACAATAATGCTTATTATGATAAAAATGCCCAAACACAAGACCCATACAAAACAACAGCCTCCAATTAAGCCTGTTTTGTGGTTGACTTAACCTGAATGAAGTTGAATTTCCCCAGACATGATACAAAGGTTACATAAATCTTCGACAATACCAACATAATATTGTATGTCACTGCTGTATCTAATATGTTATGTATTGTATCTGCTTACACAAGAAAGGTTGTCCAGTAATTACATTTACCTTTAACTTACATTTAAATAAAATATCAAATATAAGCTAATAATGCCAGATTTATTAAATAATCAAACCAGTTGTGCTTTAATGTTTAGAGACCAAACATGTTAGACTTTGGACATGCCTAACAGTGAGATAGATAGATAGACAAATAATAATAATAATAGACGACAGTGATAATTAAATGTTCTAAAATGTATCATCGCCATTTCATATAGTTTGAGTGATATCTATATTATTATCATAAAGGTATAAAGGATGATATACTGTGGAAAAAATAAAATAAAACTCGCCTTTTTACAGAAGAATAGTTACATCTTTAGCAGGACTGCCATCTGTGACCTTTTCATTATAAATGATTGCTTAATGTGAGCATTTAGTGAAAGCATTCAAAGCTGTTATTAGCTGCTGTTTTAACCCTCTTTACAGGAACATGTTTGCAAGAAATATCACAGAGATGCCAGATGTGCAACCATGTCAATCTTAAAGAGGACATCATTAATAATTAAATGATCTAATCTAACTTACTTTAATCTCTAATGGCTTATGATTAAAATAAAAATCTAAATCTGCTGTTTGGAAGCATTTTCATGGCTTTGGAAGAAAAGATGATCTATTCAACAGCTAAAAACTGAAAGGAACATTGAGCTTGGATGTACATAAAATCAAAATAATCTTCTGTGCATGCTACTATTAGCATACAAACTGTATTAGCAGAATAGTGGTGGCTTACATTGTAAGTTCTGGCAAGATTATATTATATCTATAGAACATTACCATAGCAGCATGTTTGACTTACTTTATAGTGGTTAGGAGGAAAACTAATTTGCATACATAAGATGTACTACTGTGACACACTGGGATAATTTAAGAGAGCTCTGGAGGCCAAGTAGACTGTAAAGCTAGTGGAAGAACATTATTGATTTGTTTAAGTCAATGTTTATGACTGTGGTGTGATAATGATTCATCCGTTTGCACACTGGGAGAATGAAGTGAAACAAGAGATAGAGGGCTGAGTATTTACAAAAGTGTAAATTCTCCAAAGAAAGTATTTTCCCATTGCAGTTTATTGCTTCTATTAAACACCAGGTACATTGATGCATTAGTCTGTAAAAAAAAGAATAGATTATTTAAACTGTATTATGATGCAATTTTTTTTTTTATAACCTGGATAGTTGTCTAGCCTTTAGCATTAAACAGGGACATCAATAGATGTTGATAGGGAATTTGTCCTTGTGGGTGTATGTATTTAGGAGTATGCTTGAGCAGGGGGGATACATGTGTACACCCTCAAGCCACAGAAAGAAAAATGGCCCCTACAAGGAAGTACTTATCCGTATGGGTCAGTGTGTCTTATCATAAATGATTTTCAGGAGAAATAAATAAACTGGAAATTGCCATCTCTCCTTTTTAGATTTTAAGTTTAGAGAGAGAATCTTCTCCGAGACTGCTTAAAGCAGGCGACCATTTGATATTGTATTACAGAGCATGATCAAAGATTTCAGAAACACATATCGCAAGTCAGAGACTATAGTAATGAATTTCAGATGCATTATATCCTGTCAAATGCTCAAGTTAGATCAAAAGGCATCCATATTTAAGGCAATAATTTTGTTATTATTGTTATGAATTTAGTTCATTCAACACATTTTTTTTTTGACATTATCATTCTTCTCAACTAGTCACAAAGTAAAGTGTGAAAAGGTCTTAGTGCATAAGAAACTTCTTCAGTCTTTCACTCTTTTTATTCCTCTAAGTTCTGATGGCTCAGGGTTGTGACCTCCATCTGCATTAAGATGGATGAAGACTTAATGATTGGAAAGATATGCATTGAAATGACTGACTACTGATAGTGTAAAAGTAAAAGAGAGATTTAAAGTTTGACATCTTGTAGCTTTTGCAATGGTTCACTTCATGCCAGGCTTAAGTGTTTTCTGCCAATATGATTACATGAGAATGGTAGGCCAGCTGCTTTGCTACAATCGCAGTATGGATAGTTTTATAACAGCTAAACACTTCTACTAACCAGTTTCAGTTGATGCAACATTAACTCATGTTCAAAGATTTAAGACCATAACAAATGTTGAAGTAATTTATTATTTGGACTCTTGGGACTGCAGAGAGTTCTAAATAAAACTTCTAAATGCAAAGTGAAGAATTTGGAGTAAAAAAAAAAATAAGTATTTATTATTATCATTATTATTATGTTATTATTTTTATGATTTATTGTTAGAGGTCCCTTATTATGCTACATAGAGAAAAAAAAATATATAAGTGAGGCCCCCAGAGCTTGTTTTTGTTGTGCATTAAAATGTCCCTCAGATTAGGTAGACAGCCTTTACCAAAATCCTCCTTATCCCACCCTTTCGATGAGCTGTTTTTGCTTTCCTCACTCTCATCCTAGCGAAGGCCAGCTCAAACAACCCACAACCATGATAATTCACAGTTTGTAAACAGCAGCTAAGAGTGCAGAAAATTGTTTTAAATGAGAATTCTGCATAATATGGAATCTAACTAACTAACTAATCTGTTTAGGATCATAAAGGTGTACTCACTGTCATTTTCTGTAAGCTTTCCACCTCTTTGTAAACACACTGCTTAGGTTAGACACAGTAAGACAGTCATTCTAAACTTAAAAGATGCTAAGGTTAATGGAACAAAACAAAAAAAAGTGGAAGACCCCACATCAATTTTTTGAGCCACAATCCAGGTTCACCTCTGCCTAATTTTGCCTCGTTTTGTTCACCTAACCAGGTGATTTTGTGGAGTTTTAAATAGAGAAGGTTGGAATTAATCTCTGTTAAGCTTTTTACTTTCTTGACCTCTATTGTCCACCTCTGGTTACTGTGGAGACCAAAGATAAAGACTGGTGGAGAGGTAATGTTGACCAATGACTTCTTTGCCAAGCCCTCCTGCTATTTCATTGTTTAGATATTTTTAAAAGGACACTTGAAAAATAACTTGCCACCTGTTAATAAAGATAGAGATATCAATATGGCTGGTAAAATTTTTACCAAAATCTCTCCAGTACTTTATATATAAAATGCCTTCAAAATGTCTCTTTTGGTAGGATATGTTTTACCTGTACTCCAGAAAACAATAGCAAAACACCCAATCTCTCTTATGAATGTGCAAACTGAGCTAAAGTGTCATATATTTCGATTTTATTGGGAACTATATTAGTTTTGAATTATCTTCATGGATTGAAAAACATCTTTATGTAGGAAGAACTTACCAATACAAGAGGGCAGAGGGTTATCCCAGGCTCTCCTTTCACCTGTCATGCACTTAAGCGTGGAAGCTCCATGCAAAGTGTAACCAGGCTCACATCTGTATGTAATGCTACTCCCAGAAAAATGGCCTTGGTCATTGACTTTGAATCCAAACTGAGGGACCCCAGGGTCTTCACAATGAGACAGCTCAAAACCTAAACAGAAATAAAAATAAAGAGAGAAAAATATCCTGTGAATATAGCTGCACACCAATATTCCATAGATATTTAGCACTTTCAAGTGTTCTGTTTTCAAGTTTCCTAATAGTTCTGTAAAGCACCAACCCTAATTTAACAGAAAAAAAAAACAAAACAAAAAAAGATACATAGAACTTAGAACATAGAAGTATATGCTGTAGCCAGTTTAAGATTGTTCTTCATAGTCTGTCTGAGCCCAGTTTCCATGGTGATATTCAGAATATGTAGTTGCTGCACAGTTTTACAGCATGGGATTTGAATAGATTTATAAATATACTTACAAGACCATAACCGGGATTTGATCTATGACATTACCCAGAAGACAGGGCGCGCCAGCATGGGAGCTTTTTCCTGGTAGACTAATGCAGGTGTATGTCTAAATCCTTAAATTTGGCCATAATGAAAGCAGTGCTCATTTAGTGAGAAATACAGCCATAGCTGTCATCAACCTGGGAGTGAACGGCCACCCATCTCAAACTTTATTTGTGACAATATTTGAAAGAAAGCAAAAGACCATGAATTATTTATTGAAGTGCCTCTAAGAGTTATACTGCATTATATTTTTCGCCCTTCATATCAAACTTAGATAAAACACATTCAAGCTTAAAGTCACAAACAGAAACTAAAGATTGAACAGCCAAAGTATAGTTCATTGCCACTCAATCAGCAAAAAGACAATAAAACATCAAATAACTACAGGAGCTTTGCTACAAATAAATTTTTGCATGACTCAGCTCTATTATGAAGACTTTTTAAAGATGAAGATCTTAAATATTTCAGGTTGCTCCATCCTAAGGTGAAATCTTAGCTTTTGCAATAAAATTTGCCTAATTTAGGAAAGCTGGTTTCAGGGGCAGTTGTGTCTTTCTTTAGCAAGTTATTTTGTGCTTATACAGGTTTAGAATATCATAATTAAGGATTATTATAATGTATGGGCTACGGTAACTTATAACAAATAAAGTAGATGTTTGAATATTACATTACTAAGAGGACATCACATTAGATTTTAAGCCTTTACGTTAAATTTGTTTTCAACAACATATACCCATTCAACTTTTTTACATTTTGTAAAACATTACAATCAAATCTTTGACGCATTATGTGTGTAATTATATGTGATAGACCAACAGAAGGTAGTGAATAATCACAGAGTAAAATTAAAATATTTTTGGTTTTCAAAACATTTATGTGCACAAAAAAATCCTGAAATGTTGGTGCACACTGACAATAAACTCTGTGCTAAATAAAATGCTACCAAGTGCCTTTAGAAATCAAATACAGTATTTGTTGAATGTTTTAATCTGAGACAGGGGGGAAGGTTAACTTTCCACCCTAACAACAAACATATACATATAATTGGGGTTACAGTAGATTTCTTTAAATCAGAGCCTGCTCATGTGTTTGCATGGCAAGATATTTACAGACACTTCTAATCTGATTAATTTTGAGCTATTTAATGACTTTAAATAGCCCTCAAAGATCAAAGACTTCCAGGGATAATTGCAACAAAAGGTTTCCTCCAACAGAGTATTGACTCAGGGATGCTGATGAAAAAAGCTCACCCTGTTATGTGAAAATCCTTTCTTTGAGATTACACACTACGCAATGATTGTTTATCACACAAATATATTCAGTGGAATACATTGAACTCTGGGGATGCATGGTAAAAAAACTGGGAAAACTTCAGAGGTTATGAATACCTTTGAGAGGCACTGTACAAGCATAGCAAAATGTGTAACGAGTTGATAAACAGCAGGTATCCTACACTTACTTGAGTAGACCAATTTGAATCCTTCTCCAGTGTCTTCAGCATCACTGTAAAACTCCAACCAGAGGTGGTTTGATGTGGAAATTAGAGTGAGGCCCAACATAGACGAGCCAGTGAATGCTCCAAGGACTTGAGCTGTGTTATCTTTACCATCATAAATCTGTACAAATAACAGAATAACGTACCCATTATTAAACATGTATTAAAAACGAACACCGCTCTGGCCTGATTACGTCTTTTAATGATTTACTTTTGGCATTAGCCACAGATATCCGCTAGGTGAAATGATACAGACATAGCTTAATGTATGTGTGAGCGCATTTACCTTGAGAATATCGCCCTGGGCAAGATGAAATGTTCGAGCTGAGATGTTGATACCCTTTCCAGCTTGCACCTTGAGTCAACATGGAATACAGATGAGGTTAACGGGAAGCAGCACACAGAACATGCACTCAACATGTCTGAAAACGGCTATTATATTCAACAAAACCCTATAAGGATTTTACAATTTTCCAATAACGATTTCCAGGTCACTGTTGCCATATTTTACAGCATTTTTTATTTTTATTTTTTTGCTAGAAAACCATATAGATTTACAGCTTTACCTGGATGCTGTAGATGCACTCATGGTTGTTATCATAGTTCATTGGATAGTTTGGAGACAAGAGTATGCCTTCATTATTTATGACTGAAGAACCACATTCAGCTGAAAAGAAAGAGAATATATCATTACAATTAACAATAAACACAATTCCTTTTAAAGTTACAGGTCTGTTGGGGTAAATTAAAATTTATATTAAATGATCTGTGTTTTATGCTTGAATGCAAAAAAAACTGCATGAATGCAAATAATTCAGTAATCTTGCACAACATCTGAACTTTCAAGCTCTCATTTTCAGCGTATGCAGTGCAGTGTTCACAATTTAATTTATCTAAATACACCCAGTCTCTGTGTTGTTCAAATTTGGCCTCTATTCAAAAAATCTATGCTTCTGTCTTTTTTTTCTTTTTACTACACCCTCCCTTTTTTCCTCTCTCCCTCCTGTTCTGTGTCTATACTTGTGTAATAGTCCTATTACAGCTGTCATATCGTCAATAAATCTCCTGCTACAGTTTCCATTTAGAAAATTAGCTCTTCACCCTCTCTCTTTTTTTCATCTTAATTTTCTCCTTCTTACACTTTGTCTCTCATTTCCACTTTATATCACTAGAGCCCCCTTTATTTGCCCCTGCTTCATTCCACCATTTTCCTTTTTTACTTCATTATTACTCTTGTTCTTTTTCTTCCATTCCCCTCAGCATTTAATTTTAAGGGAAATAAACCAAATTTGTGTCTGTCCAACTCAACCAATGCTGCATAGAGAATTATACAAATTGAAATATTAACTGAAATAAAATTGGAATTGGAATATTTAGAATATGGTTGGCTATTTTAGATTCATGGGAGAGGTATTTTGGGGTTTCTCAGGAAGACAGACCATTCCCTACTACAAATGACAGAACATGAAGGTTAACAGAACAGGCGCAGCTTGTTGTTAGATTATCCCTGATATACAGTGCTGTACATGTGCTTACATGTACAGCACTGTATATCAGGGATAATCTGGGTAGATCTTGCAACAGTCTAAAAAGTAGCCTTATGTAGGAGTTAACCCCTTGAAGCCTGAATTGAAATACATGTACATTAGAGCTGGGCGATATGGCGATATATATCGTGAGGACGAGAGAAACATGTCTATCGTGACCTTTCTCCTCTATTTTTTCTATCGTGATAAACTTTTTTATTTTATCTTAACTTTTTTTAGCCAAGATTCTATACTGTTCACTGTCATGGCCACAAATTGCATAACTGGTGTTCTTGGTTTGAGGTTGGGATTCTCATATAAGGAAACAAGATGATGGGTAAAAAATAGGCAATGAAAGATTTTTTTCAACCCTGTCCATCTGACGGACTATGAAAACATAAAATGCAACATCAGTTGTGGCATATCGTGATATATATCGTTATCGTGATATAAAATAATCCATATCGTGATATCGTTTTTTTTCCATATCGCCCAGCCCTAATGTACATCTAAAAAGACATTTTGTGCATGTTTTTCCCCTTCGATGAGATGCCAAAAAAATGGTTAATGTTACTAAATAAATAGAAATGAAGGTGAGTATGTTTTGTAACAGCAGTTATAACTACTTAATAACATACACTGTGACTAGCATCGGGATGATGCAAAAACGCTATGGCGTCTGTTTGCCTACACTGCAAAATGTTATTACAATGAGTAAAAATGTCTTAAAATAAGTGTATTTACCCTTAATTTGACTAGGAAAATAATATCATCTGCCAATGGAATGAGCATTTTTACGCTTAAAATTCGATAATAAGATGTAATGCACTTGAAATAAGAGACTGCAGTTCTTGTTTTTTTATTATTTTAAATGTACATTGTCTTGTTCCAATGGCAAAGTGTCTCACTTACCTGCTCAATTAAAGGAAAAAAATGCTTTTTTTTTAAAGAAAATTTGTTTTGCTTAGATTTCAATTTTTGGCAGTGTAATACAAGAGGTTTGTTGCTTATTAGCAACAACAGGCATCAAAGGGTTAAACTCTAATCACACATTGGGCTTGCAGCACTTACAATACAGGGCCTGAGCTCCAAAAGATTTGAGACTCCTAAAGACATTCAAACTTTAATGGACTTGCCTCCATCAATACGTAGATCATACTGCATTAAATGAGAAAACTGTCACAATTCAGGGGTGTAGGATATGCAAATGTATATATGGATTAAACTGAAACAAATTTTTCAAATCTAAGACTCACTATGGCCACACAAAATTTCACAAGCAAAAAATGCATGCTGTCAAAGGGATCACAAAGGAGGCATTGGTACAATGCTAGGCAATGGAGAGTCTGTGTGCATGTAAACATATAACCATTAAAGATAAATGTAGTCAGGGAAGGATGGATGGGGAGGTCAATAAGCAGACATAGACAACAGTAGCACTTTGATATAGGTTACTAATAAGAAGTGCTCTATATGTAGATAATATTTTTTTTTTTAGGATTTATTATTATTATTATCTGCACCCCATTTTTCTTTCAGTCTGAGGATCTACTGTATTTTAGAGGTCAATTAATGCTCCCTAGTAGCTCATGCAACCAGCTCATTTTATTAGCTCAATTTAATGGTTTGCATCTTTAAATATTGGCCTCTTTCAAGATAACACACAATACACCCACTTATTATGAGATAATACAATAAGAGTTTTAACCACAGATCAACTGATATACAGTGAATAGAACTACAAGTCTCATAGTCTAGATGTGATTCAACTGGCCAGTCAAAAAAAAAAACAACATTTTGTATTTTATCCATATCATTCTTTGGTGATCGACTAAATGATATCAAGCAACAATTTGTGCACAGAATGTGCTGTGCTGGATTGAAATTACTGCGTTTTATGCCAGGCACTGAACAGCATTGTACTCTGTACAAAACCTTCTCACCAACTTCTTCTTGGGCTGCTGATAAACACGTGCCAGTCCTGAGGATAATTACTAAAACTGGAGGTGCTTTTTTCCCCTTCCACTAATGCAGTGGAACACAAAATATACCATGCAGAACCAACATATAGGAAGCTGCATTTTACAGAACACTGTAACACAATAAAACTTACTTTACATTATTGGTCTAGTCACACTGTTGACAGTGAAACAACTATAGTACAAAGACACCACTACTACAAATATTATCCATAGCTGAAAATGGGACTGTAATGTGGAAATACCTAACAATTAACCCTAATAACTGCAGGTTCTGATCCATTGGCCTGGATTTCCTGCACATTTCCTTGCAAGAACAACACTTGTGAGTGTGGCAGCAAGCAGTGTCAAATCCCCTTCATTGTTACATGTGCACCCAGATCAAATCCTATTTTGTGTATTTCCTATTTGCCCTGAGGTGTCAGGATCATAGTGCTCATCCTTTGGATTTACGTTATACAATCTTCAAGCAATAGGGGGAAAAAAGTTATGATACTATTACGATACTTAAGGACAGAAGCCTGCAAAAAAAACACCCCACCATGAATAAAGTTAGAGAAGCTTAGTTTTCAAGATACTTTATTCACGCATTTTTATCATCAAAGTAAGCTCTGAGTAAAAACCTAACTATTTTATTCTATTTATCAATTTAAAAATTTACAACTTGCAAAAATGTACAGTATGGTCTCATAAAACCCATATCAAAGAGGTTTAATCTCTGGGAAATTGCAAAAAATAAAAAAATATCTAACCCTAGTCCTTGCATTTCTTACTGCAATGCTGGACTAGTGTAATTTTTTACGATCAGGATTAAATCCAGAATAGGTTATCCTGAGGTAACTCTATAGTTATGCTGCTATAGGCTTAGACTGCTGGATGACATAGGGACCCCTCTTCAACATTCTGCTTCATTCCATCTCTTTTCACATATTCTGCAGTATTTATTAGTTCAATCTCTAATGTTATGCTCTCTCTGCTTTTTTGCATCACAGCATATTAATCTGTTCTGTTCCTGTCTGGCTGTGACTCCATCCCAGAGATAAATATCAGCTGTGCTGCTGCCATCAACACCTTTGTTTATAGGTATAGGAGCTTGGCATTTTTTTCCAGAGTACCGGTAGTCCTGTTTTTCTGACGGTTACTAACTGGATGTGCTCTCTTTCATCGTCTGACAAGGGAGCTGGTGCAGAGCTTGTCTGCCTGGCTGTGTGTTTCCTGGATGGGGAAACCTGTGGAGCTGGTTGACAGTTACCTTTTGTATCTCTGCATCTTTCTGTATGTCTGCTTCTGTCTCCTTGAACCCCAGTTGGCCTCAGCAGCAGGTTGCTCAAGCTAAGCCTGGAGGTTTCTTCTGCTTAAAAGGGAGTTTTCCTCTCAAATATCTCTCCACACATGTTACAGTAGGTGTGAGGGATTGATTTTGAGTTATTGAGTCGATGCAATCAGCTGGGTTTTCTTAGAAAACTCTGAACCAATCTGACTGCATGATATAGTTGAATTGTAAAGTGCCTTGAGATGACGTGCTGTGAATTGGCGATATATACATAAATTGAATTGAATTGAAACGTTTCTTTGGTTAATTGTTTTATTTTAGCTAATGTGATATTTAACATGAAAATCCTTCCTAAAGGGACAGAGTGTAACCAATATGGCTTTGTTTTAGCAAAGCCAAATACATATCCTAACCATAGCATAAAAAAGTAAAGTGATCCCATAGCTCTGAATTAGTTAATAAATACAGAGATGAAAGTTGACCCAATGAAAGACACCATTTTGCTTCACCATCCTTGTTTAGGGTAACACATTTTTTTCTTACAGATCAATTTTGGTGTTCTCTCTGCTTGTTCTGGATACAAGTGGGCAGAACTTTTTTTCTTGCAGCGTGTCCATGAACAGTTGTGCTGCTAATCACGGTTTGAATGGTCTTTATTAAGAAGGAAAATCAGAAATTATGCCATCCTGTTTTTGGATCTCCCCTGTTATATTTGTATCATAAGTACATCTTCCAAGTAATATAAAGCATTTTGCTCTCCACCACCTCCTTATCAATAAAAAAAATACTTTGTATTCCTGTAGTATTTTTTTGGCCAGTTCTACAACTAGAAAAGTTTACATTAAAGTTAACATGTTTTACAGTCTTATAACTGTGGGCTTTGGATACTAGGTTTAGGCCATTACAACAGACTAGCTAGTTTGACTAAATGGGGAATCCCAATATTACATTTGCTCGTGATTTTCTTAACAACACGCCTTTGGGTCTATTCAAATTTGATGAATTATGATGCTTAGTCCTTAAAATTTAAGAATCCTAAAATACCGGATTATATTGTCAAATTTTTGACTTTAGGAACATTTTTGACTTTATTGATCATATTCTGAGTGAACCTCGAAATAATGTACAAGTTTTCAAAAATGAACAATGTCAGTGATACTGTAATTAAATCAGTGACAAATATATGAATGTCACTCAAAACATTTTGTTTTGCTGAAGCTAAATGTACAGACAACAGTTGGGAATTTAAATGTTTTTTTGCATTTTGATCTAAAATTACACTCTCGGTGTATGATCTTCAAATATTGCAAATCGGAGGCATTAAATTGCATGTCCAACTTGTTTTTGTACATGAAATAAGTGGATATTAAATATTGTGGTTTAGCTGTATAAAGATTGTATACCATCTTGCTGCATTCATATGTGCAGGCATCATGTATGTTTTTTCTGGAAATTATTTTACGAGTTATTTTTGATGGTCGTAATTGTACCAATGCCTCCTCTGTGGCAACAATTACTGCAGAAATGTTTGCATGTCAATTTGAACCTGACTTTTAAAAGTGAAAAAAACACAGAAAAACATTGCCGTTTTGAAAAAGCATCGCTCTGCATGTGGTAAATCGATTCATTTGCATATCCTCGACCCATGAATTTTCAGTTCAGTCATTAGAAAATTCTATGCATATCTATCAATGTAAATACACAAAAATTGGTTTGGACACACTGTCTGCTGAATTGCAAATTAAACTTTTTTCGACCTCCTTGAAATATCTGCTCAGTTCGTACAAACAAGTTTGCATCAATTTTAAAATGACCAAATCTTCTGAAGATCAGGCAGTTAGCAATTTATCTTTCCAAGTATTGCATGCATTTATGCTATCTGCAGCTCTAAACCCAAAAACACAAAAAAACATACTGTATCAGCAATACACCATAAGATCAGCAGTAATATGATCGCCTACCAACACATCTTGGTAGAGGAGCGCTCCACATTCTACGCCCTCCACCTAGACAGATTAACTCTGGCGCCCCCTCCAGGCGGTATCCTAAGTTACAGGAAAAGGACAAAGTATCTCCAACCCCAAAACTGTAGCCATTTCTCTGGCCAAATCTGGGCATCCCAGGGTCCTCACATGGCTCCAAAGTATATTCTGTTGAAAAATCATATATAGGAAAACACATGAAAGTCTAATAAAGATGAAGGAAATTTATTAAATTCAGTGGTTTTGCTCTAATACCTTTATTATTTAAAAGGCTTTTACTAGGCACCCTCTTTGACCATTTAGCACTTCTCGCTCAGTATTTATGCATAGTTATTTTAGTCATAGATAAGGAAAAAAAATCTAACAATACATTTTCCTTTTTTTGTAAAAGCATCTAAACAATCAGCAAACAATTTATATATTGTTTGTATTCCCAGTTGGGCTTTTTGAGTTTGTGTTTAGCAGCATACATCTCAAAATGTAATTGTTTTAGTAGGTTTGAATAACATCCCTTACAACACCTCTCATGTGTTAGATTCTATCAGCTTAGGCTGTGTGGAAGGCTATAAAACATCCTATAGCATGTCACCTCTTTCTTAGAAGGTAGAAGAAGTGTAATTTAGGGACAATTTTTTTTTTTTAAGGGAGTGTAGCCATAAACATTCCTGTCTAAACTCCATCCCCATCACCGGTTGACCTGATTTTAGGAACCTGTTTGCAAGAGTTGGCTTTGAAAAAGAAATGTATACATGTACTGTATCAATAAAACTAAAGAAAAAATAAAGCTCGGAATAAATTTTTGTTTTTTGACTGAATTTGCTAATTTGTTCTATTTTTTTTTTTTTTTTACTCCAAATAATTCAATGTATTCTTTTCACATAGCTATTTAGTAATTGTCTCATTTCACCAGGACATATTTTATTTTATTTTTTTGTCTATTTATTATTTTATTTATCTTTTGTCAGGTCATGTGTTATGATATTTATTACTTTTATCTTTTATTTTTGGCATTGTAACAAGTAGTTATAGCACTGTATACTGTATAGGTCTATTACGGTAGTAATTTTATCAAAGTTAACATTTATTTGTTTTCTATGTTCTGCATAAGTTTGATCTGAGTAACATAATCTATACAGTTCCCAAACATATAGATATTTCTTTTGATACAGTATTTTTTTTTATAATGTTTTATTTAATTGAGTTTTAGATTTAATCTGAATACATTTTATTAAACTCTTTTAGTAAGTAAATGTAGATATATCCTTCAACTTGATATCTAAAATATTAAGACCAGGATATGGTAAAGAGCAGTACCTGAAAAAGTTATGTTGAAGCCCTCGTATGAAATAGAAAAGTCAGAGATGAATCGTAGCTGTGCTTTGAAGTTGCCATAGAGACCAGCATTGATGTTGCTAGGCAACTCATTGCCGGTCAACCGAGCCAGAGGTTGTAGGAAGCTCCCATTCTCAGTTACCAAGAGGTAGTCGTGTTGGTCCTCCAGTTGAAAGGAGTTGAACTGAAACTGGACTCCTGTTTGAAACACATAACAAGATCAATATTAATTTAAAGCATGGTTCTTGCACATCCAATATTCATCAAAGGACATATTTCTACAAAAAAAAAAAAAGAGTCATGAAAAACTTTTGCATAATACATTAGAATTGGCAACTAAATTCTATTTAAGCCATACAAGTTACTTTGGAGTCCCTCCCCGAGTTTGCAGAAACAAAAAGCTTTCAGTGCAAGTTATTTGCTAAGGCAAGGAAACTAACTGGATCCCTGAGCTTTCCATGTCACACTGCCCTGTCTCTCAGTTTGTCTCTTTCTATTAGCGAGTGAGGATCTTTGCAGCTTGCTTGCCTTTCCCATGGCTGACTTCAACAGTCCAGGTACAGTTGAGAGATGAAGGGTAGCTGTCTGGAAAGCCGGGACTGAGGATGGTTCCCCAGGGACCTCTGACATCCCCACCGCACAGAGCTAGATAGATTGAGGGAGACAGTGTGGGAGAGAGGGGAAGAGGCGGAGAGAGATGAGCAGAGACAGGGGAGGGGAGGCAGAGAGAAGGTTAGCATCAGATTGTTGATTGCTAAAACAGATAATGTTTCCCTGTGGACCTTTAATACCACCTCTATGAGGCCTACACACAAATACTGACACATGGTTGCTTCTGGTTGAGCAGATGCAGAGAGAAAGAGAGCAACAGAGGAAGACATAATCTAAGAGCTATGGGTTGATTGCAGTTGCATTCATGGAGGGAAATGAATATTACAACCAATCAGAAATTGAACCTGAATGTGCACTATAATAGGGGAATGGTCTTAGATAAAAGTAATATGCGACACCAATATGATTTTATATGAGGGTAAATTTTATATTTTGCAACAGAAGCAAAATATTGTAATCTTCTGATGCGTTCTGGAAGGGATCAACACTTTGAAAACTTCCATTTACATTAGGCATTTGTGGCAGTGGTAGTCTATAATGCATTTCTAATTCATCATCATATGACCTGTGAATATGTCAGCTTTAGTAGGCCTGCATATAACATGCATAGAATACTAGACTCCTTATGTAGACATAGACGTCTGGATCCAACATCAAAGTGTGTATCAACCTCCCAGCGCCATTTTTTAAAATAGGCATGAAAAGTGGATAGTTTTGCTCCAAGCGGTGAAAGGTCTGTTATTCATTATGCCCTGGGCCATCCCCATGTTTCTGTTTCCATTCTATACTTTGCCATGACTTTGCACTAGATTCTATTAATGTGTAAAACAACTTTAAAATGTTTCACTTAAAAAATGCAAATGTGTTTCCTTTTTGTTAAATAAGAATAAAAACAATGGTCTCATAAATATAATTGCACAAAGGTTCATCTACAGTAGTGGCGTTGTTTAAATTCAGAAGTTAATTGAAATAAGTTTAAGTGTAATGAAAAGAAAAAAAATCCTTTGAGACTTATTTTATTTGTGGTTTGATATTATTTTTTCCTTTAACTTTTAAGTCTACTAAAATGAAATTAGGTTATTAAAAATATAAATAGTAAATCAATATAGGTGATTTTATATTTTATCTATTTGTATAGTCACAGTTTTTTTAAGCCTGCCTGTTTTGCCATTTACTATTCTGTAGACACAGTGTTGTGTTGTTTCTACTTTGAAACTTAGCAAACACATTGTCTATAATTCAAGGGCAATGCATGCAAATGCTTTTGAGGATACAAACAAAACTAACGAGTGATAAAATCTCACCTTTAAGTACATCAGATATAAATCAGCATACAAATAGTAAATGAGTGTGACAAAGTAAGCCAAAGTAAAAAAAAACCTTCAGTATGCCAAACTGTGCTTTGCACAAAGGCCCATAGAGTATACTCCAGCTACTGACCCAGATGTGTGTGTCTGTGTGTGTGTGTGCGTGGGTGTGTGTGTGTGTGTGAGAACTTCCCCACAAAGTGTCTCTGCTGTTGGGTAGGATCTCCCAACTCCAACACTTGAGTGCTATTTCCTCATTGTGCTGTGTGGACTTGAATTTGCATCTGGACAACCAGCCTTTGTCCAATGCGTAGCCTTCTTGGTAGCGTCAAGATAAATAGTAACTTCCAAAGAATCCTTGCTTAAGATAGAATAATATTTGGAGCTTTCCTCAGGTCATAACTCATGTCCTCTGACTCAACCAGGTTGTACCTGTACCACTGGGCTCCATTTCTACTCCAAGACACTTTCAAAAGCCTGTACAAGATAGATCTCTCAGGAAAGTCCTTTCTCTGACCAATGCTCTCCGAGCCTCCTTACAGAATATCTCTTTGGCTCTCGAATCTCAGTCTGCTCCCCTCATGCTGGATCTAACTTCGGAATTTAATCCCAGGTTAAAAAAAAAATGGAATCTTGCTACCAGGCTTCCGTCAAGATCCATTTCTCTAAAACCATTCATTGAAAAAACATTAAGTTATTTATGTTTGAAATACAAAAATGCCTCCTAGTCTGCATCGTCACACTGCACCTTTGCTTGTCCAGAGATCACTATAGCTGAAACATATAACCGACTGAAAGATAAACCACCTTGTAAAGATTAACCTGGCAATCAGAAAACATAGTAGAATGTGCAAGAAAAATACAGAGAAAAAACTAATAAATTTACTAACTAAACCATTATAGTTCTTTGAGCTACCTATGGAGACTGAATGAGCGAGATTAACCACTGAAGAAAAGCAGCATTAGTTTGAGTCCCATGAGTTAAATGAAGAAAATAGGCCTTTACATTGCCCTTGCCCAAATAGGAGGGAAGAGGGAACCCACCAGTAGCAGTAATTAGTAATTGGAATACTGGCCAAATCAAGAATAGCAATTTCTCTTGTTCAGCTCTGCCCAGCACTGTTCTCTTAATTAAGTTTCATTAAAGTCCCAATTAGTAGGTTCAAACCAAGCTCAAAACCTCTTCAATAAGAACCTGATGGACAAGGTCAGCCCCTATTTTCTTCACTTCACGCTACAGCTCTAGAGGGTATTCTATTGCTCATCATTTAACCTTATTCCTAGCAACCTTGACAAGCATTCACACATTTACACTGACAATCTTGAAGATAGAGACACAATAGCTCTATGTGATACTTGTTTGACCCAACATAATGGTAAAAGCTCAAGCAGGGTCCTATTTTGGACTTAATCATCATTAAGGGTCTACATATTTCTAAAACATCTGTAACTGGTGTCACTCTGCCTGACCACTTCAAAATTACCAATGACTTAGTTAGCCAAAGGGACATCATAAGTAGGGATGCACCAAAAAATCAGTCACTGAAACCTATCGACTGATAATGACAGAAAAAAGTGCATTTTCGGCTGATTGACATTTAACACCAAAACAACACAGTCTTGCCAGGAAAAAGAACTACATAACTACTTTGAGTGCTGATATATAAATGACTGATAACCCATCTGTCAGTGAACAATTAAAATAAACTACCTAAACCAAGTCACATTAAATGTGTCTCTAAACCAGCTGTGAACAAAAAGAAAATGAGACCTTTGTGATGTTGTTGTGTTGTCCCTTCCTTAAGAGATATTACTATTTTGTGAGCTTAATACCATGTGCCATGGGATCATCTATGCTAATGTTGTTAGCAGTCTCTATTGTTGACCTTCATTGGTCTGAAACAACATCCCCAAGCAACACATAGCTTTAAGCCTGCAAGATAAAGATAACCAGTGTTCTGGGGAGCCTCATACACACCTTTGAAAAGATAATCTAAGCTTATCAACAAGTTACACACAAGCACTTTATTCATGATTAAATAAAAAGCATATATATTCAGGCTATAAATTTAGCAATTCTATATCATTGCTATTTAACATAATTTAAAGTTGAATACTTCAAACATTCTTTCCAGCACGGATTGTGCATTTTTTTTATTCGTAATTTTTGCATCAGGTACTGTAAAAAGAAACAGGCACAAGCTCATGAAACAAATCAAATGTATGTCATTAAAGTGTTATTAGGTGCAGTGGATGATGCGGGAAACACAACTGAGTGACTACTACTTAAAATGCACAGCTTTCTTGTTATGTAGAAAGCGACCATCTGGACTGCAAATCCCATTTAAGCTGCTGTTAGGATTTTCTTTCTTCTTATAAGAACCCGTTTAACTAAGTTGAAGTTACTTTTTTCTTTTAATAAACAAACTACAAGCAGAAGAAATTGATTTTCAAGTTAATTTTACAATTTTTTGTTATTTTTCATTTCTTTGCTTAAAGCTACAGTGTGTAATAATTACAGGGATATACAGTCAGAAATGTAATATATTATACATAACTATGTTATTTATCATCATCTACGAGCTCAGCCTCTTAACCTTAATATTTGTGTTGCCTTAGAATTCGTTATTTATAATTACATAGGAGCGGGTCTCGCAGCCATGGAGGCAGACATCTTTGCGCTACGGCAGCGCAAAGCCAACAAACTAGTGATTGCGAGATCGCCAAAACGTCACAACGATGTAGAAAAAATAACGGGTATATTTATTATCTTAAGTCTACATTAAATCTATACCCTACACAGACTAATGAAATACTATCTGTAAAATTATCTATGTAAACAAACCTCATCACTTGAGAAGGTAGGTGATGCGGACGTCGTGGAAGACATTTTGTCCCGTAACGCTCGCTGTACTGTTGGGGGGGAGAAGCAGTGGGGGAGAGATGTTCATGTTGCTTGAGTCTGCAGTCTGACCGCTAGATGTCGCTAAAAGTTACACACTGTAGCTTTAAGTGACACTACCAATATTGTTTAAAAAATAAACAACATGGTATTATTACAAAACCGAGCATTAAAGTGTCTAAAAATCATAATGCAAAGAGGCTGCAATTGCATAAATAATCGGTCTAAAAAGCTTAGACTACTATTCTTTATTTGTGAATTTTAAAGTATGGATACTCTGTGATGCAGATTAGTTCTGTTTATTAAAAATAGTTAAGTAGAAACAAAAACATGTCATATCATAACAATTAAAGTAAGGTAAGACCAGGTCTCCTTAAGTTTCCTTGATATATAAAATGGTACTGGACATGCTTTGAGTGTAAAACTACTTCCTTTGGCAAGTGGAACTAAAATTAAGTCAATGTTGTTCTATTTGTTTGATTTGCTACAAACAATGTAACAGGTCAAACAGGGGAATAATGAACAAAACAACCAAAGTTTCAGGATGCTCATGGTCAACTGCTCTGGTTTTAAAAGCATATGGAGAGTAATTGGTGGCAGGGGTTTAAGAGAGAGATATAAAAGAGAAACACAAAACGAGTCTATAAGCATTCACAAACAAAGCACTATTAATATTTTATTTTGTGTTCTAATAAGAAGCTTTTGTTTTTACTTTAGTGAGATGTGTTGAAATTCTAAAATCAAGCTCTCTTCTTTATCATTACTTTCTCCATGTTTCTACTCTATGTTCCTTCTTCAATTATTAATATCTTAAAATGGCTGGAATGGGTTGAATAAAATTAACCCAATCCACAATTCCCTCACATTTGCCTCATTTAAACATTTGATTTAATTAACCAATACGTAATGGCTTAAGCTTTTTGATCAATTACCTAATGTATTCAGCTTTGAAAAAAGTACAACTCATGAACCATTAATGAAAGGAGTTTAATTCCAACATTCAATTTGCCTACTTGGTTTATCTGGCAATTTCCCTCTTGAAATTTATTCACAGACCTTTGTAAATTCTTGGAATGTGCCTCATTTTTATCCCTGCAAATGTACAGTACAACATCAACAACATTAGCCATTAGTACTGTAGGACTTTTTAGGGCTCATTTGCCTCTCCATGGGGATGTTTCCTTAGCTTTAGTGCATTAGTAAACATAGTTTTGATTTATTACCATCTATTTGTATAGATACCTTGCATAGGGGGTCCTGCAGCAATCTTAATTTTCCTTTAATATTTCCAAATGTTATTATTTTTATATATGTATGAAAGAAGTATTCTATTATATTTCTGTGTTAAACAAGTACTACAAAGAACATTAAAAGTGTAAAAAGAAACTGTATTCAGCACAACAATTAATTATCGATGGGGATAAATGAATTGTAACCATGGGGGCCGCGGTAGGGCCAGTGTTTATCTCGGACTGTCTATGTGCATATGGCTGGATGCACTCTGGACAGGTTGCCAGTCTTTCACAGAGACATATACAGACATGCAAGAATGCACACACACACACACACCTAAGGGTATTTTAGAGATGCCAATTAATGGGGCTGGGTATTTTCGCCAAAGTCCTGAATAGATTCGATTTGATTCATACGGTTCTAAATCGATTAATTTCGATTCGATCTGTTTTTAGAATAATAAAAGTGGTTCAACTGTGTTTCAAAAGACTCATGTATTTCATTTTTTCCGGTCATATTAAACACAAAGTGCAAACTTGTAAATCGGATAGTTTAAACTTGAGATGTGAATAAAACTGTCTTAAAAGTGCAAACTTGCTTGTGAAAAGTGAAAAAGCCTCAGTCGAGCAAACAGACGTGACACAGCGGGAACACAGCAGACATGCATTAGCTGCATTATCTCCACTGCACAAACCATATGTGCAGCGTTGTCTGTAACAGCTACAGGGTGTTTTCTGGTCAGACTCCATTTAATAATGTCTTCAATCAACCTATTAGCTATATTTGCAGCTATCTGGCTTGAAGTATTTTGAGTGCATCTTTCCTGCTCATTAGAATGTGAACGTCACGCACGTCATTATAAAACTAATCGATCTCATTCCCTAGACATCGATTTTGCAAAAATGTAAAGGAATCGATTTTAAATCGATTTTTTACCCAGCCCTACCAATTAAGCTATCAGTCATGTTTTTGGACTGTGGGAAAACCTGGAAAGAACCCATGCATATATGGGGAGAACAAGCAAATTAAGTTCAGAAAGACCCCCGGATCAAACTCAGAACCCTCTTGTTGCAAGCCGACAGTTCTACAAATTGCCACTGTGCCGCCCCCACAATAATTGTAATACTCAATACTTTAGAAACTCTTAATCTGATTCGTACATTTAGAAACAATCAACATTGGTCTGTTTTTTCTAACAAAGCTACAATAGTAAAGGGAATGGTGGTTATTTTGAGTGAACTTAATCATTAGAAAGAGTTCATTAAAATGATTTATTCAAAATGCTCACCAAACCATTAACTTCACAGTTTAGCATGGCTTCACATTTGGAGCTCTATTTACAGGGCTTCAAGAGAATTTTCTCTTCATTAAATCTAAAACAGGCAATAAGGATAGCTTTAGGGGCATTAAAGGCATGATCTTTAGAAGGTTTGTGTATCGTAAAACAGGTGAAAATGTCTTTTTTATATGCAGAGTAGATCTTTAAAGAGGGTGAAAAAGGATGTGCAGTTGCAATTCAGTATACAGCATGCATAAACCATCTATTACGTGTTTGCCTTCATTTAGATGCAGATCACATTTAGTGACCAAACTGCGCAAACCTCATGGAGATGCAATGTTAACATTTACTAGTAGAAAGCCATTTCCCACATCATAAACTCAACAGCCGCAGTAGTTTTTGCGTCCTTTTTAATACTGCTGAAGTCAGGTGTAAACCGACACAAATATATGCAGTAACTGTTATCACAAAGGGATAAAGAGATGTTCTGTGCGCAGAAAAACTTATTTAGACCATCAAAATTAACAATAGCAGAATAATTTTAATAAATATATATGGGCTGGCAAACAATCTTTATACAGTTAAACCATGTTTAACTGTTTAAACCCCCATCTTAGTTATCCAATCGAATAGTGCGGCATGTTTATAAAGAAATAGAAAATCAAAAGAGCTTTGGGGGGTAGTGCAATAACAGCTAGTTATTGCACATACAAAAATACCTGCAATTGAACACGTCTTATTTGGAATCTTTGAATATTTTAGGCCCTAAATGTGCTATTCATTATATTGCTTTTGACACATATCCCTGATATTATTCTGCTCCTGACTTTTTGCCTCTTTTCTTATTCTAACTTCATGAAACTTCTGTATAGACTTGGACAGATTTTATTGTCATTTTGTACACACAGTGTATGCAAAAATAAATTTAATTCAGTAAAGCTCTCAAGATATTTCCATTTTTAAATTGCAGCAGAGATCAAATGCAAGTAGCAGTGATAAAATTAAAACATGGTGATCAAATGTCAACATAAGACTGCTATATGATTTACAGTTTCCAACATTCAGCGCTTTTTTTTTTCTTTACTCCTCAATAATTCCATCTCAGTCCGTAAGGTTTTTTGTTTAGTACTTCCTTAATATCACTGGTGATAGAACCTGTGTGAAAGTAGCCTTAGTCTTAGTCATCTCTGTCATCTCATAAGAGCAATCTGCACCTGAAGGCTCATCTTCATAGGCACATTCCAATTCTGATGCAAATGAACAAAATAGTTTTCCTGGGTAGTTGGAGTCTGTTGTTTTGTATGAGTTTATTTTTGTTGTGGTGTCTCTCTGATAACATATTTAAACATTCATGGCCATTTTGTAGATGAAATGTAGCTTATTACCCTGTTCCCTTGTTACTTCCATTTCATATCATGTGCTCAACAACTATATCATTTGTTTCGTTGTAATTTAGGTTGTAATTTTGACACAAATCCTCAACCTGTGTCAAGAAATCCCTGAGACAGAAAGATGACGGGATATGAACTGATAAGACTCCATAGCGCATTGCTCTCAGACCCACAGGTGTTTAACAGGAGGAGGTAAATGTGCATAAATCCCCTTTTTATTAATAACAGCTGTGAACCGCTTTTTGCTTGTCGGCTCTCATCACCGCAAACTGGTGTTAACCATACTGAACAATAACCAACAAAGTCGCTTTTAGGAACAAAATACTTCTGTGAATCTATTCATAATCTGAGATATCACAGCCCAATGCTGCTTGGATATCCTTGTTAATATAATCCACCCATATCAGACCCTAAATGTGAGACCCTAAATGTGTTGTTAATATTTAATTTACAATGGTTACCAAACATATTCATCTGACTTCTCCTCCTCTTAAATAGCCAACCTCGTTCAACCTTTGCTTTTTTCAGCTCTTTTAGATGTAGTTGCCATTGGTTACCATTAAATAACACTGATCAGCTCATTTAAATACTCAATGACATTCATGCATTGCATTGCATGGACCTTTTATAGTTGAATGTGGGCAATTAAAGAGCTAAAGATGAGGTGGAGCCCTGGATATATAATTTTTGAAGAAACATTTCTTGGTTTGTGCATGCAGGTGTTTTAACAAATCAAGATCTTTTTGCACTCTTCATTTTTGGGGGCTTGGATTATGTACACTTTAGGCATGGATTCCATACAATGTTTTATAATGAGACCCCTGATGTTTCCAAAAACACATTGGGTGTTGTGTCTGTGATCTGCCACTCTAGGATTTCTGGTTCTGTTTAGTTTTCACTTTGGGTTTTCAGTTAGGCTTCGATTTATGTTATTCTGCTTTTTACTGTTTTTTTTTGGTGATTTTTCAGTTATCTCCTCTTTAGCATTCCTTAGTCTTTGCTGTGGTTGTATTTTGTCATTCATTGTTTAAAGTTAGCTTTAGGTTATATTTCCCAGTTAAGCTTCATTGCCCCCTAGTGTCGCCTTCCTTCCCATTGGTTTTTCTGCTCATTTTCTGCACACCTGTTCCCACTCAGACCATTACCCCAATCTTTGTCCTGTTAGTCTCCTCCTCACTGTATGTATACCCCTCCACTTCAGTTTGTCTTTACTGGATTGTTGCCATTATGTCATGTATTCATCAGTTCCTGTCACCCCCTGTTAACCCTGTTCTAGTTCTCGTGTTCCTTGGCTGTTTAATTTTGGACATATTTTCCCTGCAATAAATCTGCAAGAACTCATCTCTGCCTCAGGCTCTGCATTTTGGGTCCAGCTACAAACTTTACACATCCTGACAGTCTGTAGCTTAGCAGAAGATGAGTTTATGATGTCACACTCAGTGTCAGTATAAACTGCTACTAAAGCAACACTGATTAACCTGAGTGGATAGCTTAATGCTAACAGTTCAATATTAAAAGGTGTAGGGCTAAAACTTCACAATAAAATGTCCTGGATGACACCGTCTTTTGTTCAGTTTTTTGCTAGATTTTTCAGGGATATGATCTTGCAGCCAGTCCAAATGACTACCTTAAAACAAATGCATAAAACTGCCTTTACAATATTCTGTTTTAGTAAGGTTTGACATTTATTCAACTTGTTTCCAAAAATCAGACTTTGCCCATACAGTAGCTAGTGGAAGCACCTGATTTTTAACTTATCTGGGATAGATGTGGATGTGGTTGAAGAATTATTTCCATTTTTAAGATGGTAATCATCTTCTTTGATCTGTATTATAAATATTTGAATATTTAAAGTTTTAAGTTGAATTAAGGTATGGATACTTTTGCAAAACACTTCATATTTAATATTTTTCCAGTATTACAGTTATTGTGCTTAAATCTTCTCCTCAGAGAACAGAACACACTCTTGCAACCAGGAATGGTAGAGTGCTTCAGAAATGAATGAGCCACTGAGCCATAGTATGCAGGCTGCCACTAAAGTAATGCTGCAGTGGCACATCCGTCTTTTCCTCCCACCTCTCCTGCACCACTGTGATTTGAAGTGAGAAAGACAGGCAAGGAGAAAGACAGGTTTCTCTCCTCCCCTTCTTGTGTGCCTCCCCAACTCACGCTTCTGATTTGAGAGAGAAGAAAGAAGAGGTGACAGCCAACAACGGGTCTCGTCAACCTTACCTCAAACCTCCCTGTGTTCTTGGCTCTCACAAGACAGGAGGTGACAGGGTGCACATTTATAACAGAGCCAAGTGTGCACATGCATGTTTAAAGTGCACAGGCATGTTTAAAGTGCATATTAATGGTAATGTGCACAAAGATGTCTAATATTTTATTTAAATTATTGCATCTGTAAAATTTAAAGCAAATGTGCCTCAAATAGGAAGGTTGCCTGAAAGCCCACAGATTTTCTTTTAAATATTTACTATTTCTTTAGTTCTTTATATTCGTTATAGCAGAAAACTAAAGTTTCAAGCCGATAATTTATCTTATTTTTTTTTGCCAACAAATCTAATCAGAAAAGTTTCTAGATTAAATGAAATTCTGTATCAACAGGTCCATTTTGAGTTTTTCTGTGCCTTAGGAAAGCAGTCATGCACTGATGTCAAGGCACATAATACTGTTTCACTGCCTGCGCCTTGTGTTTTATCTATGGTGTTCGATTAGTCTTGAAAGGCAGGTGGCTGACAGCAGGACACCTACGAGTTGCATGAGCCTTAGCAGAGCAGTATAGCATAAAACTGTAATCATGATACAGCAGTGTTCAGAGGAGAAAAACAAGGAAATTAGTCTTCTTTCTAAAAAAAAAAAATGCCCCTAGCTTTCTCCTTAAATGAAGCCTTTGAATCATATATTTCTACTCCCTTTGCTGGTCCTGTTTGGCCAACATAATAAAACCTAGATAGGTTCCTTCTTATCTGATCCTCCACAAAAATGGCTTTAATTGGCCTAGTAACTACTATTTCAATATATATTGTTACCTTGACAACCCAGTGCTAGCAAGACCAACAACTAAAACTTGTAGTGCTGGGATATATTTTATCTGGTTTCGTGACAACTATACTTCAGAGATACACTTGCTTGACAGCTTTACTGGAAAGCAAAGAAGAGCCATGGTCTCTGATTTTAAAGCCTTTTAAGTCAACTCGACAGACGAGGGTAGCTAAACAATTCACCCTTGCCAAAAGTCAGTAGGTACAGTATTGGCAGATACTGTAACAGTTGCATTGAAAAACTCCAATTGTCAAAACTTGCATATAAACTGTGCCTAGCAAAGTACTCAAACCAATCAAATTACAAAAAACTTTACAATCATATCTGTCAATGTATTTAGTTATTTGATAAACTAATCTTAGAGAAACAAGCACATAATTCTCATTTAAAACAAATCAAATGCTTTGTCTAACCAATAATAATAAAAAAACACCTAAAAGTACGATGTGCAGCTATTTTCAGCTCTAATCTACTGTAATACAAATGAATCTAGTCCAACTGAGTATCTTAAGAAGTTAGCTTATCTATAAGTCTGTTTTTTTTCTTTTTTAACTTGCTTTCGGTGGCTGACTTTGCTTGATTCCTTTCCGATGGATGAGCATGTAGACACAGTACACTTTTGCTTCTCAATGACATTGTAGAAATCTCCCACACCACATATGCATACAGCAACATGGAGAGAACAAAAATCCCTCTTAACAGTAAAAAACTTCAAGCAGAACCACAGTCAATCTGAGTTGCTTTCCCACCCACAAGACGTTCTCAAAATAATACGGAAGCATTGATCCATAAACATCCTCTATGTTAGAGAAGGTGATGGTAAACTAGCTCTGAAGGTTTTTCTTTCCGAAAAAAGAAACAGTTTAGTTGAGCAGATGAGCTCTAACCCAGTTTAAATGCATGATACATTCAGTGTGACTCTGTGAATACCTTTCATTCATTTAAAAGAAAACTTTGTTTAGTTGGAGGCTAATTTTACACCCTACAAACATATTTTTTTCTACAATTTTTTAATAAATTCAAACAATTTAGGTGATTTTGATTTAAAACGGGGAAGTTTATCCCAAAATCCCACATCATCCATCAGCGCCCACCTACGCTTCGTTCCAGACCGCCGGTGCAAACGAATGCCTACAGCCTACGCGGCTCCTCCCATCTTGCTCCACTCTGAGTTTCTTGGAGCTTGAGGTGAGCATTTATTTATTTTGAGTTTTCACAGCAGTAGTGGCTCATTTTTTTTTTTGAAAGTAGGCTGACAGGACAGGGGGTATGAGAGAGGGGGAGAGACTTGCAGGAAAGGACCATAGGCCGAACCCAGCTCGCCCGCGTCAAGCGAATAAGGCCTCCGTACATGGGTCGTGTGTGCTAACCACTACTCCACCTGCATGCCCAAATACTTTCTTTTGAAGTTGTGACTGGATTTGATGAAACTTTTAAGCCTTTCAGCATTAAATAAATATTTTGATCGAGATGACAAATCTGCTTTCTTGTATGTTGAAGTACCAATAGTTTGCATTCAATTCTTCTTTGGGAATAAATAAAAGTATGCTTTCATTTTTTGTTACCGATCTGTCGTTACCGTACCTTAATTTGACAAATCAGATCTTTTCAATGTTCTTTTTCCTGTTTGGTACAATTAATGTTGTGGATCTTGACCTGGCTGGCTACCAACAGACCAAAGGGGAGCAAAAAATAGCTTGACTCTGTATATTGCAGGTGAAGGATGGAGAAGGTGTACGTGGACAGTGACGTTCTGAGGAGTAGTTGTGGATGTGGAACATTTCTCATTGATTAACATGACATTGCAAGTGCTCCACAGGGCGTACTGTATGTGAGCACCACGGAGCGGCAATGGAGGATGTGGAATCTGGGGGTTAGTCTGATTTATTATGAGACTGAGAAAAGAATTATGTTGCATTTTAATTCATGCATGTTATTACCTTGTGTGAACTGTATGTGCCAAATAAGAAATGTTGTGGAAGGAGTTACCATCACATGTCGGTAAGGCGTGGCTCCACCAGTGGTTTTTCTCACACACCAGTGGCTCCTCATGGCTGAGTCTGTAGCCTGAATCACAGCCAAATGAAACCGTGGATCCAATGGAAAAATCTTGCCCATAACGAATACCATTAACAGGAATACCAGGATCCAGGCATGAATAACTGTCCACTGTAACACCTGAATAAAAAATACAAAAATAAGAATCAACTTACCTAATTACCTACCTAATGTGAATTATACTTATTTTACTGTTCACAAAAGGCCCATACTATATGTTAAATATTCAACAATACACATTTTTCACAAGAATTTGCAAACATTTCACTTTTAGTCAGCTCATAACCACAGAATATATTTGTCTCCAACTTACTCTCATAGAGTATTTTGAAGCCAACGTTGGAGCGGCTGTTGTCAGTGGTAAAAAGGAGATAAAGGAAGTTGCTGCTGCTAAATAGGAACTGAGGCACCTGGGTGCCATTAAAGGAGCCAACCAGAGGTGATATGAGGTTTGGCCCATCGTGGATCTCAAGGAAGTCGTAACCCAACTCTGTTTGGAACCTGTGAGAGAATAATAATAAATTATACAATAAAGCTTCATTATTACTTTATTAAAAACCTTACAAGTATTTTCGTTGTCATATCCACCTATTAAAGGTGTGGAAAATATAAAAAGAAACGGATATTCATTAAAGAGATAATTTTATGCTCCCAGTTTGACAAATTTATAAAAGGTTTGTGACCATGATGAATCACATTTAGCAAAGATATTCTGGCATTCTTTACATATTTATAATGCAACACTTGAATATCTTCTGATGTTATATAGTTTTAGTAAAGAAAAGTAATTTTCCATTATTAAGCCCAAAAATCAAAATAAAAAACTAAGATATTGTCTAATTTTGTAAAGTTAGAAATTCGTATGAAAAAAAATTTAGAAATCTACAAACAATTATAACTAAGAGATCTGCACCAAAAAGGCAAGGAGTACTCTTAATCTTGTGATTTGTAACCTTAAAACTAAATTAAATTCCTTCTTAACCACAGAGACCTCTTGTTAACATATAGCTGTCAAATGTAGAGGGTCTGAGGGTTTTAATAATATTGCAAAACCATTTGCTGCCTACCTGTCAAATGTGACCTTGATGGACCGTCCTGGTTCAGCTTCGATCACCCACTCACAGCTGAGGGAGTCTTTGTAGTAACCAGGCCACCCAGGAGACAGAATGACTCCACTTGGAGCGGAGTAGTGCCCGCCACATGGAGCTGGAGGAGATGAGGAGGAATGTTTGAGACCAAAAATGGAGAACACTAAAACATAATCTGGGTCTACAGGTCAGTACAGTCTGATGAGTAATGTATGAGAAGTAGCAACATGCATATTCTGCAAGATTTGCATCCAACTTAGGCGAGTGAATTATCCCCACCAATGGATGAAAGGCAGGCAAATTAATCGCAACTTTACTTCATCTTTAAAAAAGGTTGGTGCAAAGTATAAGGACCAAACAACTTTCTGATCATGTTTCACAGTAACATCAAGGCATGTTTACAGTTTAATGAGAAGCACGGCTTTTGTATTTTTACATAAAGTTTGTATAGATAAATAAAAAAAAACAATCCATCTACATAAAGATGTGTGATGAAAGGATATTGCTTTTCAAACAGGCTTATACGTATATATATATATATATATATATATATATATATATATATATATATATATATATATATATATATATAAACAGTTAAGGACCAAATACTGTCCCCTGGGGGACCTCATAGACGATCTCCATACAATTAGTCATGTGGTCACCCGTCTTTACAAATTATTGCCTCTTAATGTTTAGATCCTTTAATGGTTAGGCAGTAAATTCATACATGGAGTCCGTCACAGGCAAGTTTATTCCTTATAAATTAAGTTGTTCAGTAGGTGGAGTAAGGACAGCACCAATGATAAAGCCAATGGTAACAATCACAGAAACTATGGATGATGCTGAGATTCATTGCACAAAAAGAGGACTAGAGGACAAATATTAGTTGTGCACTCCACGAATCTGGCATTTGTAGAAAAGAGGCAAGAAAAAAAAACCACTGTTCAAAGAAAGATATAAAATGTCTCATTTGCACTTTGCGGTAGGTGACATATGCATGTGGAAGCAAGTGCACTGGTCAGATGGAACTGGAAAGGCACTTATAGAGGTGGATGATCTGTATGGCAGACAAAGAACGTTAAAAAATATCACTATAAACGCTAAAGTGAGAGGGTAGCATCATAATGTTTTGTATTATGCCCCACAAAATTTGGTCCTAAAGCCCTAAAAAAGGAACACTTACACTAAAGAAAATCGGACTCTGATACAGGATTTCAAAATAAAAATATATTTTTAATAATGCACCTCATCCATTCAGACAAAGTTTAAACGAACTGATGCTCTCTAGATATTTAAAGCAGATAAAGATCCCAAAGCCTTTTGGCACTAAAAAAAAAAAAAAAAGTTGACTGTATATTGTACTGAGTCAGAGGACCCAACAAACATGCATACCAATGTTAGAAAAAAAGATTTATGTGCCATCTTCTTCCAAAATTTTACATATAGTCTCCTAAATTTCAATGCGTCTAATATTAAAAAAGCTCAAGGAGTACGGACATTTTGCAGTACCTTAATCTGTTTTATACATCTTTGCTATGGTAGTAATGTTTGCGGATATATTGGATGATATAATGGTCCCTACACTATAGCTTAACTAGAATTCTTGTCTTGTCAATGTTTACCTTCACATTTAGGAATTGGCCCACTCCACATGACTTTTCCCCGTTCTAGCTGACAAGAGATGGTCTCAGTTCCCTGCGTTTTAATAAAACCATCTTCACACACAACAGAGATGGAGCTGCCAAGCTGGAAGTTATCTCCAAAGCGCCGAGCGTTGATTGGAATTCCAGGGTCTGGACATTCATTGTGGCCAAAAGCTGTATACATCACAAAAAAAAGAATCAAATTACAAGTTATACAAGCATATACATATATATATGGATATGTATATATATATCCTTTTTTTTCCTTTCATTTCTAAATTTTTTGTCTTAAATTATTGTCTTATGTTCAAATAAAAGAAAATAAAAAGGGAGAAAATATCTATCTATCTATCTATCTATCTATCTATCTATCTATCTATCTATCTATCTATCTATCTATATCTATATCTATATCTATATATATATATATATATATATATATATATATATATATATATATACATATATATCATGAAACCATTTTATTGTCTTTATTTTTAATTCTCTTATTTTGATTTGTTAAAAAATCCATACTAAATATTCCTGTAAAACGGGATGGCTTCAACCCTCTTTATTTTAATTCCTTTTTTTCCTAATGTTATCTCTACCGATTGGTTCTGCGGCCGCAATAAACTGAAGTCAAACATTGTCTTTACTCATTTAATTAACTTAAAAAGCCTTGATCTATATATTCTGGTAATATATGACCATTTATACTCATAGTGAATAATATTTCTCACCAGTGTTTGCAGAAGCCTCAGAAAATAGATTTTGTTTTCTTTTACTCTTTCCAATATGACATGTAACAATGACCATTTCTTTAGAATGGGAAGTGCCTATACTCTTTTTTATTTTTTTTAATTAATACTTTATATTAGCCATTAGACTTTAGCTTCTCTACTAAAACTGAAAGAACCAGAGGCTTAAGAACTGATACATACTGCTGTAAGTGATATTAAATCCTCTCCCAGACATGGAGTGATCAGCCTGAAACTCAAGTCTCAGCGTGTTGGTGTTAGACGTCAGGTGGGACGGACTCTCGGCTCCAGAAAACCTCCCGATGACAGGCGCATCATTTGTCTCACCATCTTTCACAGTTAGAGAATCGTATGGTGCCTCAAGGTCAAAGTCATTAAATGCTAAGTGGATTCTCGAGCCTGGATCAGACTGGATGAGCCAGACACAATTCATGTTGTTCCCATAGCCTTCTGGGTAATCTGGAGAGAGGACGGTTCCTGAGGGAGCTGTGAAGTTGGACATGCAGGGGACTATAGGAGGAAGAGAGAAATGCACACACACACACACACACATAATTTCTGTTAAATATTCATCTTCTCAGCGTCATCGGTCATCATCTGCCCTAGGCCATACTAATATCTGTCCTGTCGCCATGGTGACAGGTCAGCGAGAAAGCTATAAGAACATGCCAGCTCAGATGTCATGAATTATTTCCATCCAATTTTAATCCTTACATATACATATGGGTATGTTCGCAGACCACTGGTTGTTGTCTTGGCAGGAGATAGTTTTTTCTCCAATCAGCTCGAAGCCGAACTGGCACTCGAACCTCAGGATTCCCCCGTTTGAGAAGCTGTCACCTTCTCTTACTCCATAGAGAGGGGTTCCAGGGTCACCGCAACTCTCTTTGTCTATTTCTGCAATGACACAGATTAATGAAAATGCATTAACATCGGAGTGAATTAAATTACCATTTTGAAAAAGGAACCATTTCTGAGCACATAGAGATACATGACTTTTTAATTTGTTATGTAAAGTCATCTAGATCCTCCACACACCTTTGGAAATAACTGCTAAAGAGCTTAAACATTTCAGCTGCAAATACATTTTTAATAATGTATGGATTTCTTGGTAATTTCACATCAATAGAATGTGATAATCATTTTAACTACTGTGCATGGTCAGAATAGTGGCTGATGCTATGATACTAAAAAAGGAAAACTGAGCTCAATTACAACTCTATATTGTTATAAGTAGGTATTTTACATCCATTAGCTTAACAAGAAGTGTCATATTAATCTAGTCGCCATTACTAGATACTAGTGGAGCTACATATAGACCTTAAAAAATGTTAAATCGGAGAGGATGTTGTAGGATTAGAAGGAAAAAGATCTTTTAATTGTTGTCTTGACTACACCACCACCCGCTGATATCAATGTTCCTGTAAGTAATATCTATGAAAGTTCAGCTATATCTCCATTACTCTGATTGATAGTTGAATGGTTCCTAAACATACTATTTCTATTGTCCCTTGTTTCCTTTCCCTTTCTTGTCCTCTGTTCCACTTCTGCTTTTAGTATTATCTACAGGAGTGGCTCATGGCGGGAATAAGGCTTTGTGCTCTATGTGTGTTTCACTTTAGAATATGTACCCTGTACGTGCCTCTGAGCTGGTGTGCATGTTTGTGATGTATTGCATTAATTTCCATCGTGACATCGTCTTTATGAGACCTGCAGACTCAACCAATCACAGTCTGCCCTAACACATTCACACACAGCGAAACAAGCACATACAAAGCCTAAGAATAGAGAACAAATTGCTTTGGAGAGAAAACAGGCTTAGAGTTGGAGCATTCCTGTAGTGTGACTCCTTCTCTCCCTCTCTTCCCCCTTCTTTCACAGAGTCCTGCTTATGATGGAAGCATACACACATAAACAAACCAATCACACTCCCACAGTCAGCCACTGTCTTTGATATATACACACCATGTACACACACACACGTGAATAATCCTATTGTATTTGTAACAACAAGGCTGACAGATTCACAAAGGGGATTAGGGCCTTTAAAGAGGATATGTGTGTATTTGTGAGAGTGAGAGACACAAATTCAACGTGTATGTGGTTGCAAGTTTGGGTTTACACTCTGCAATCTCACATTTAACCCCATTCTATACAGATGTGCAATATTCCTTAGTATGTTGGCATGCAAGTGCAATCATGAATGTACACATAGAGGAAAGAAAAACAAGCATAAGAAAGATTTGGACAGAATTTATAATTTTTTAGTAGGGGTAATGAGATTTGGGAGAACATGATTGGCTGTTTCCATTTCGTAATCCATTAAGAAATTGATTTTATAACCACATTTGGAATTCTGAAAGAATACTGAATGCAAAGATTGCGTTTGGCTGATGTTTGATTTATTTTCCAGAAAGGGCTGCCTGCTGTGCTTCATATTTTATTCTTTCCGAAGTGAAAACAAAAATACAACATACACAAAAAAAACCCTGCAAAGAATAATAATCTAACAAGCCTACAATAGACACTGGAGAAGGGCAATCGAGTATGAAGTACATTAGTACTCCTGAACAGTGCAGGGGAGAATTGTGAACTTCAGCTGTTCTAATTATGCTTTAGTTTTCTGATGCTTTAACCTAAAAGGGGGGGGGGGGGGGGGGGGGGGGACTCAATTTGAGTTTTTCACACTGTAGACATCAAAGAGGACCCTTTCCTAAATAGAAAGGATGTCATTTATTACATGGCTATTTTTCTCCTACCTCCAAAAGCCTTAAAGCATGGATCTGGGTAAGATTTTGATTATTTATTTAGTAGGATGGGAGCATAAGAGAAAATACAAACATCTTCATCCTTTGCTCAAATATGTTTGTTAATGTGTTACAACATAATAAGCACAATGAGAAAGATGAGCATTGTATACACAATGTGCAGATGTTGGTAACAACTGATGCAATAACATAAGCAAAGATAAAAAATTGGAAAGAAAAAAATCTGGTTATAAAGTTTTGTGAAACAAATAATATTCATTAAAAAGGAAGGGAGCAAAATTCCAATAAGGGGAATGAAATAAATATATTTTTTTATCGAATCAGTGATGTAGTAAAACCTTTATTTACAAAATAAAGTAAAAAAACATCACTATGTTAGAGCTCTTAAAGCTATTGTTGGTAATGTTGAAAAGATAGCAAGATTTGAAAATAGCACCCCCCTTCCCCCCTTGGTTCAAAGCGTTCTCCCCCAAAAACTCTAACTCGCATGGTCACTACCCGATACGTACCGGAAGCTCGATCCATAACATCAGCTTCATCAGAACACAGGTCATTTGTGCATGTGAAAGCAGATATTAGTCCAGGTTGTCAAAAATAATGTAATTAAAGTACTTATTTTTATCCCTAAATCACTAAAGAATGCAAATACACATCTTCAAAAAATGTTTTATGACTTTTCTTAGACAATTTAATGCTTGTTAAATTTTCTTCGTTGAACTGCTTGACTGGCATCATTGGACATGCTCAGTGTAGTCCAGCAAATTATGATTAAACCATGTTTATCTGCATTTTAATTGTTTCTTTCTTTAGCTTACACACTATATAAAATAAGGTTAACATGAAAGGAAAAAATAAAACTCAAAAAGACTAGATTTATGTTTAAATCCAAAGTCAAAAAAGTTAAGTCCCGAAAGTACCGGAAGATTCCATTTCCTGTACAGAAAGGGTACGGACGAGTAATAAAACAAAAAGGATTTTAAGTCATTTACTGTATTTCTTCAGAAAATACATTATTAACCTTTAAGGCATTATATCTTACTATGCTTACTATATTTTTATTTATTTTTTTTTGGGGGGGGGCATAATTTAGGTCTTTTTTACTAAGTAAATTGATGGCGGCCCGGAAGTATACCAGGTTACGCATGCAAAAATGAGCTGATGGTATGAAGCTTGCTAGCGGTACGGATCAGGTAGTGACACGCATCTTACAGTACAGCAGAATTCGGCAAACCAGGCAAAATATATTTTGGACTTCAACCTAACCACCTCATTTCTCATTCACCTGTAAGTAGACTATGACTGTTCAGAGCTTTAACAGGCCTGCAGCTTTTTTCTTTCCTTTTGTTTTGAATACATAAGGTATTGACTACATCCAGGATGGGAGGACCATTTCATCAATATAACAAAAAGTGTTTCTGAACACAACAACAAACTCTAAATATAAGACACTTGCAAATATTTTAGTGAACCGCAATACATGTATGAATTCCTTGAATTGCTCCCACACCTGCTTCCATTTCCATTTGAATTGGCCCCTTTGAAAAATATACTAAAAAGAAATTATTTCTATGTTTTTTTTTTGGTCTTCTAGTAAAATAAAAATAAAAGAAATCCCCTGAAAACCAACAGCTAGCCGGCTTTCTTTGATACAGACATCAAATGATCTTTACTCATGAAAATAACAACCTCCCGGAGTCTGTTGCATGACCTTGCGTTAGGCCTGCAATTCAAGCATTATCAGAGGATTTCACAGTGTAACGGCTACAGAAGATGTCCTGCAATGATCTGTGCAGAGGGTGAAGGTGTGAGAAAAGCACTACCCATATCTCGGAGGCATTCTTGTCATTTCTTTTTCTAAACTAACATGGTACAGCCACTTCTCCAAAAACATGTTCCAAAACTTAAATGACCATTGATTTAACAAACATGGGTTTCCATCTAGCCTTAAATGGATAGTGTAATATCAAGGCAAGAAAGTAAACCAATTAAAGCCTGCCAAGACTCTACTTAGAAAAGGTTAAAGCCACATTTTTCAAACATTGCCTCAGCTTAAAGTAAACACAAAGAGCCTAATGAGCTCTAAACCATCTGCTGTTCCCTTTCAATGAGCTGTTCAAATTATTCATTACCACTGAAAATGGCATCTTGTATGTACGGAATAGGGACAGCGTTGCCTGGTAAATCACTGTCCACTTCATTTATCTTCTGAGTTTTGAAATGCCACAAGCAATCTGAAATGCATAAAGTGTGCTGTTAATTTCTAGAAGGAGTAACAGTTTCATTATAGCACAGGGTTTTTCTACTGAATAAATGGCAGATCTGGGCATTCAGTATTACTGACCGTACAGAATATTATACAACTTAATAATTCATGGGTGGAGAATGAAACTACGCTTACACTCCTGTGATTAAGTTCTGTCCTTCAAAGTTTGCCCTCTGGAGTATGCATATGCACACATGCTCAGGATGAAGCAGGCGGCTTTTTAACCTCAATGTTTAGGTCATTCAACATACGGCTCATTCACATCTACTAATATGTTGTGAATGACGTATTGCATGCTCTTTTTTTATAATATTTTTTTGTATTGTATAATTGCAAAAGTAATGCAACACTGAACATTAGGTTTTCATTAAAAAATTCATACTTGGATGAACAAAAAAAAAGCCTAGTGAAATTATCTTTATCAACTGAGGTAAAATGTGCATATGTACTGTAACGCTCTTTTGCAGCCGTTGTTAAGATGTATAATCCATTCTGTCAATTAAGCAACGGCTATGAGCTTTGTGTTAGGCAAATTTAAAAAAAAGGAAACAAATACGATATGAGCAATGGTAGCCTGTATTTTTGTGGTAAACATCTGCAGTATTGCCGTTTTGGTTCATAATTCATATAAAACATTAATCGATTGAATATTACCACAAAGATGTTGCCATTGTTTTTTTGACAAACTGCTGATAATTTGGGACTCCTACCCACCAACATTTGATGCTTTGGAATAATTTGTATTTAATTAGGGCACATAATCTAACATATTAAGAATATTCTTCCTTAAAAAGGGTTGAAAACTACAAAAAAAAAAAAAAAAAAAACAAGTACCGGTATATAAAATAAACTAAACAAAATATATACAATCAAGCTTATTCATATGAAAAAACATTTTTCAATTTTTTTTCTTCATTCTATTCAATGTTTGCTGACTTTCTGCTCCTATTTGTCAGGTTTTGGTTGCTAAACAAATATGGATACCAGTGTTTGAAAGAGTGTCTTCAAGATTATTTTACAAAAGCTTAATTGCTTTTAGTGATGCAACACTGAGCTGTTTTCTGTCCTTGGTAATAAGCATCATGTAAAAAAAACAAACAAAAAAAACTTAACATTGGCATTGTGTGAGAGAATTGCAAAGGAACTGAAAATGTTGATAATTCTGAATGACGTTATGCCTTTGATCTTCCTAAAATGTTGGTCTTCTTATGCATCCTTAACTTAAACTCTGTTAAAAACTTGCACAGCCTTGTAATATGTTCTTGCATCCATATGACTTACCTACCAACCTAGCTCACACACATATATCAGCATTGAACACTGTGCACTTCACTATCCATATGTCTAGATTTGAGCAGAATGAAGGGTAATTTATTTATGTTTATTTATGTTTTTTTTTGTGTGTTTTTTTTCCATTAATTTCTTTCGGGCCATTTATTTATGCCTGTCTTTTTTTTACATTTCTGTGTGCATTTCTGACAAATTATGCAAATGAGGAGGGATGGTCTTCAAGAGGACAGCATAAGCCAATTGGTTGGTTGGATTGTATAAAATCTACTTGCTACTAGGTCAAAACAAAGATGGCTACCTACCAGGAGGTTATCAGTTAGGTGAGCTGAGGCATTTAGCAGCTTTATTTGAGTGTCCATGTTGTTTTTTGAGTACAGTGTTAAACCTTTATTAAAATATGTTATACCGTCAACTTTAAGATTAATTTACTTAGAAAAAGAAAAGATGAATGTTATTATTCTCCCATGGTATTCATATGTGAGAATGTTTGACTAAAATTAAAATAATCCCAAACTCAATGCATATAAACATTAATACCAACTTCTCAACAAGTAAACAGTTCTGTGGTTATTTGCAGAGGTCTGACAAAAATATTATGTAAATACTAGTATGTTCTCTGATTCTCACACATCTGTAGCAGTTCTCTGCTGCAGCCCAGCACTAAAGCATTCAATCATTTATTCCACAAGTATTTGCTAAATGGTCCATCTCGGTCTCCCTCGATCGTGCTGGTTTTGGAAAATCGGCTCCAAATAAGGTTTTTCCTTCTAACACCTTCATGCACAAAACACCTTCAGTCAGCCTTTGGCATGCATAAAAAAAGTGCTCAGTAAAATTAAAAAATTAAAATAGACAGGCAAGCATACACAAAAAATAAATACATATCACAACATGCAATTAAAAGATAAAGCGAATAAATAATGATTGTAATGACATTAAATAATAATGTAATTACTAGAAAGCTTAATAAATGGAGCCAATTAAGATATAGGTATGAATTTCTCATGTTATGATTTAATTAATGCTTACATTTATTATTTGATGCATTTTAAGTCTTTGCATTTGTTTAAAATTTACTTGTTTCTGTATTTACTTTCTATCTATATTTTTAAAGATGACATAACTGTTTCTTTACAGTTTGAAACCATATTTAAGCCAACAAGCACAACATAATAACTTTCAGATTCAAATAAATACAATTTTTCTCTTACTTTTCCTTAACTTTTTTCCTTACCTTTACCAATTTTGTTTTTGTTCATCTCTACTCAATGGATTTTTAACTTAAGCTGGGTTAAATAGAATGTAAAAAACAACCAGAAAAAATTAAGAAACTTGTACAAAATTCTTTATTATTTGATGTCCAGCACTGAATGAATTTTATTATTAATTTTAGAGGAGTAGAGGTTTTACTTTAAGTTAAAACAATTTCATTATATGAGTGACGGTTTTACAGTTTTTTATCTTTCTTTTTTATTTTCTACTATTTACTCCAGTTCCTTAAATCTAAATAATTTAATTTTTGTCACTGTTGCTATTCCCCTTCATGACTTTTATCTTACAATTGTGGTCACTTTGTAGCTGTTTTTTCTTATTCAATGTGGTGCTTTGGACTGCAGAACGTTTTACAGAGTCACAGTGTCAATTTGCACCCAACAGTGCGACGTGTTTTTCTAAGTTTCTCTAATCTTTTCATCCTCTACTATAATAAAAATAGGTTAAAAAAAAGTGATCTACATTATTAAGAAAACTGTAAAACTTGCAGGAGGCAAAACATAGTTATCTGTCTTTCATTGAAAGAATCAGTCTGTTATGGTTCAGGTTTGATCAGTCTTAAAATTGTATTTCAATTTTTTTTCCAATAAACAGAAAGAAGACAAGAAAAGGACAATTCAACCATCAAAAACAACCCAGAAGTGACCAAAAAGGTGCAGCAGAAAGCAGTGCTTATTTTAACTATTCTTTAAATAGTAGCTTCTTTAAAAAAGGTCTATTCCCTATTTGCATGACAAAATTCTTTTGTTTTTGTTCATTCTTTTTTATTCTACAATTTATAAAGTTACAAACTAACATTAATAATTGATACAGAAGTAGCAAAAATTACACAGTTTTATTAAAATAGCTCATATACCATTTAATATTTCATTAGAGCTGGGTTTTTACTAGGCTATTGAAGTGTATACTTCACCTCGAGGAGAATAAGTTGTGTTTGAAAGAAGTTTAATTTATAGGAAAATCTGGTGACTCCAACAATTTGTGCAAATATACAGACAACAGATCTTATAATGGTTACAACAATTAAAATATGCAAGTAAATAATTGTTAATGTTGCACCATTCTTGTCAGCTGGGAATTTTAATGTACCCACTGCAACTTTCAAAGTTCCAAAGTACATTTCAGCGAATCTCACTAATCAGAAGCTCATTTTTTATGTACGTATTAAAGGAAGTTTGTTATCTAGCTTGAACCGGTTCTGAATGATGGCCCTTATATCTTGTTGCACAGACCTCATGTCTGGCATCTCAGAAGATTCATCACACACCGCTGCCTCCCTGGCAGTTCAATCAATCTGAGGTGTCTTTAATGGCCACATCCCTTGTCAAAACAATGCGTCAGTGAGTAGTGGATGAGCGAGGGCAAATGGGCACCTGTGTCTGTTTCAAATTGCGGGAATTATCTGGTACTCCAAAGTAGAGCAGCAGGTTTTCTCATAACGTTCATTTCTCCATCACTCCAACTGGCAGCTGTTCCCTTTGAATAATAGAAAGCAGTAGAGATGTTCTCAAATCCCAACGCTGGTGAGGCATTTAAACATCTCCAGTAAGATGAGACGGTGATGACGGAATATGGCTAAAGGTCCTGAGGAATAAAATCACTGATAAAAAAAAAATTGAAGAGAAGATATGGTTTCATAAACCACCAAATGTATTTTTTCTCATTGATAGCATTGGTAAATTGATAATGCAACTCTATATGATAGATATTATTGAGAAAATGTGATCAAAAACCTGCACAAGTCTAGATTATTTGAATTTCTCCTGCTTGTTTTTTTATTTTTCCAGGCTCACTTTCATATTTAATTGTGTTTATTCACATTTGGAATACCTTCAGTCAAAATAAGAAATGAAAAATATTTGGCTCTAGTATTTTTCTTCATTAATTTAGATTAAAAAAAACCACAACCTGTCCTTCATTCAAATTCCCTGAAAAGCTTTTGATATTTGACAGATTCTTATTGGAGTACTCAGAGTACTGCATCAACCTGATACCAGCTGCTGAGCACCAGACTCAAATGACTCATAGCATTAGAAACATTAGTAATATCACCCTTTGTCGAATCCTCAATGTTGTTTGATGAGAAATTATCCACAGGTGTCAAGAATATTGTGCAACTGGAAAAAATATTTGTCACCTTCCCCCCTCAAAACATTCCTGCAATGAACACTTGCCTTTTGATCCAAAGACTATCAACTCATATCATAGCCTACACATTTTGTACTCATGAAATCTGGGACTTCAAAGCCTTGTCCAGCTTTTTGCTGATATTTGTCAAAGATGGTAACAAGAAAATAGCTGATGTAAGTATTATGAAGCTACTTGAACAACCCAAAGTCTTTTATAGAATAGAAATATTTACAGAGCCAAACGTGGTTCACTAACATGCAGCAACCTCACAGAAAACTGCAAGTAGTGAAACTATAAGCTGCTTTAAATGAAGATTAAAAATGTGGCCTTTGAATTTGCTATCTAAACATTTTTAGTTTAAGTTTGTAGTCCAGGTTTCTTTTGTTATATTATCAGTTAATTAAAATGTTGTTAATATTTTATAACTTATTATCTTACAAAATACTTTAAAATATTTTGGAACTGATATGGACAGTAAAAATAAATCTGCCTATCTCTAGTAAGTTTATTTAAAATCTAATTATTTTGGAGCAGAGTTTTAGTTAGCGACTAGTGAAAATGAGGTCAAGCACTTAGGATGGCCTTACTTAAATGTCACCAGAATGCAGAGATGGGAAGTAACGAAGTACAAATACTTTGTTACTGTACTCAAGTAGATTTTTCTGATATTTTTACTTTACTTTACTACTTATTTTTATGGCGACTTTTTACTTCTACTCCCTACATTTTTACACAAATATCTGTACTTTCTACTCCTTACATTTTAAAAAATTGGCTCGTTACTTTAGTTTTGAATCATTTCAATGGAGTTAATGTTATTATTTTTCACGTTATCAATACCAAATTCAATCTAATTGGATGGGAATCTACGTTGCATTTGACGCACCACTACAAGATGAATCGACAGATTCGGCTGTATTCATTGGCGGCAAATCATAGCAGCTTGGTGGCGGTGGCGTTAGCATAGTAGCATGGACGACGAGATGATTGAAAATGAACACAACGGTGATCTGGTCCTATTGGCAGACATCCATTTAAAATGTAGGCAACTGCATGAAAAAAGTGGTTTCTACTTTTACTTTTATACTTTAAGTAAATTTATAAGCCTGTACTTTGTTACTTTTACTTGAGTAAAGAAGTTTAATCAGTACTTCCACTTTTACCAGAGTATTTTTTAACACGAGTATCTGTACTTTTACTCAAGTACGGAAAGTCAGTACTTTTGCCATCTCTGCCAGAATGAAAGAAAATCCTCTGCTTTACCTTTAAATATCAACTAAATCATTCAAAAAAATCATTACAGATAAATATAATTCTCTTCTGCATATATATATATATATATATAAGCAGCAAAAAGTTTGGTTTTCACATTTTAATGTTAATTGTGTCTTGATTTAAATTGAGTTACAGGCTTAATATAGTCTTCTCTGCCCCTTGGGTTTGTTTTATTTTTTGTGTTTGAAAATTGTGTAGCATATTAACAATCCCAAAGATCACACTAAAGGGACATACTGTATACCTTTTTCCACAGAAACTATTTAGCGCAATTGCCTAAAGCGTCCTGCTTCTTTTAGTTAACATTACCAACCCAGTAATCTGCATAATGCATGCCTAGTGGCTATTTTGATCATCTTAAACAAAGATAAAGAAGCTATTTTGAACCAGATTATTTTTGCCTGATCAGCTTAAGTGACATCGCAGACAACATGTTGGAAAATTATAAAAATTATTCAAAAGGAATATATGGAAAAAAAAAAAAAAAAAAACTAATACAAAAAATAACACATGAAGAGCATATGGCAGCAACCTGTCTGCTCTCTTAAACTAAGACCAGGTAAGCAGAGCATTAAACAGAGGGAAATCTTGCTCAGCTGACAAATCTGGTGGTGCAGAGATTCACTGCTTAGATGTAGGAGTTGCACTCAATTATATCTAAACTATAGGTCTAAACTTACAAAAAATAGCCAAGCTAAACCCCAGTGGGGACAAGTACAGTAAAAAAAACAATAAACTGTTCGGATTTTTAAGACTTCATGTATTGAATATCAACAGTTTGGAAGACATTCTTCTTGCTGCAGTAGATATGACCAAACTTTTTTGGCCAATAAGTAAATTCCAATGTGAGATGGAAAGGTATCACTGTAGATCATGCTGACCACTCTGTTATAATGAAGTAACACCGTACTGGCAGCATTATGTGTTGCAAATGCTTGTCTTTAGCAAGGGCAAGAAAGTTCATGGGCCGGAAACAAACATGTGTTAAAAAGATGCCTGACACTATCATATATATTTTAATATTCAATCATAGAGAGCAACGTAGAGATAATCCAGATGAAGCGCCAAGGTGGCAGTAGGAAGAGATTGCTCGGGTTTTAGGGTAAAAGGAAAGTAAGGTATCTAAATAACACAAATTATGGTTAATTAAATAGTGGTTGGGGTAAGAGAAGCACAAAGAGGTGTTAAAGCAGGTCCCTTAAAAGTTGACACAATAAGAGAGAGTAATATCATTGTTAAGCTGTAAAACCAACTATGTGTGTTTGTGTGGATTGTGAAGAATTTGTATCCCCTGAAACAGGAGTTAAGTCAAAGGGCTCCTCGGTGGCCTTGGCTTTAATAATAAATGAATGATGACAAAAAAAAACAAAAAAAAAACAGACAGACAGACAGACATAGAGACTGAGAGAAAAGCAGAAACATAGGGACACATAAATAGCAGGCATGTTTGAAGAAAAAAAAGGTGCCATGGAGGTCATTTGACAAACAACACTAAGGATAAGGAATTTCTAAAACAGAAAATGTGAGAGCGAGAGATAAAGATAGGGAAAAAGTGTGGAACCAAAAACCCTCCATTAGAGAGAACCTGACAGACAGGAAGGCAATGAGAGGATGGTGGAAAGACAGATGTCTAATGAGGAAAAATGAGACCTAGAGCCAGAGGAACTGAGGATGAATGTTAGGAGAAAGAGGTGAGTGACTTTTTGGTAGAGCTTCGTTGGCTCAGAGATGGAAGAGCTTTCCAATACACATGCACTCCTAAATAAACACAACAAACAATGTATGGTGCACAAGTGAATTGGCAGCAAGGCTGCTGATAATGTTTATATTTCATAAACAAGGTCCAAGGATGCAGCTTAAACAGCACAATCACATGCACCAGCCAGATATGACCTAACCTGTTCCCCTTGTTCCCTCAGAAAGACCAAATATTATCACAAAACCACCACCATCATAGTAAATCTTGTTATTGATGAAGCCAGCTATGCAACAAAGACGTATCTTGAACTGACTGTTGATGGGTATGTTTATAAGCCAGTTTTGGGTATGGGTAAGAAAGTCCAAATTATTCATCTACCGGTAGTTATTTGTTAAAAACATCTTTAGACAAATTCTAGTGTTTGCATTTCAATGCACCAGGATTCTGAAACATAATAGATAATAATTCATTGATATATTATAAATGGGTTAAATATTAGGAACAAAACAATAATGAAACCTAATATTAAAGGGCTTTTCCTATGAAACTCATAAGAATAAAGAAAAATGTACTCGAAAGCCACTGACCCACAGCCTTACTATGTAAGTATTAAACACATTTACAAACAATTTTAATAACGACAGACGTAACAACTGTCAATTCTGTAAAACATTGCAAGTTTCAAAATTACATCACTAAGAGATGCTACCACCACATACAATTCAAGCCTGCATCAACTGAGATGAGGTGGGAGTTTAAACATATTTGACTATGAAAACTGGTAACAGAGTCACTACTTGATTATCAGTAAAGAATAGAACCTTTGATAAATCCTTTGGGTAGATAAACATTAAAAACAAAAAATCTAAAACAAATTTGATAGTATTTCTATTCATGTACCGGTAGCTGTTTTTATAGTTGTAATAAATGTAATTTAACATTCATCACAAGCCACTTCAATAAGTCTTTTAAACAAACTCCATGTCTGGGTGAATCCTAGGTTATAAAATCTTCTTATTATGTTTGGAATCATGTACAAATCATTTTAATCAGTGCACTTTTAAGGTAAAAGCCTTCTTTTTATAAAGTTGGTTTAATACTGACCAGATACTGTATAAAGTGAACAAAAAAAGATTGATCAAAGAGCAAAAAAAAAAAATCACTGGTGAAGAAACAAATCGGTGAACATAATTATAATGCTGGCAGAGCAACATGCATAGTAAACTTTTGTTCAGCATTTCCACTTTTTTTTCTAAAAAAAAGCAACTTAAGTTTAATACAGACATCAAACTGACATCAAAGCAGATGTTGTTGAACCTCATTGTGATGCACTGACAGCAGGGGTTTGAGAGAACTCAAATTCAGCTCCTAATACCAGGCATTGTCTCACCAGCTCTCAGACTCAACAAATCTGACTCCTAAATTTTAAAGCTACCTTACTATCATCCCGCTTCCTGCTGTGCCATGATTATGTGTGGGATTACCGGGATCACTTTTAAATTATGTGTGCAAAAACATAAAGCTACTTTGAGAAAGATTTTTGCAAAAAGAATTACCACCCTCACTGATGTAAGTCAAAGCAATAAGGGTTTCGAGATAACCTCAATTTTATATACGTTTATAGACGGAATTAAAAATATATATTTATGTTCAATTTTGAGCTGGAAAACGAACCAATCTCTGATTAACGATCATATAATGAAGATAATGTAAAAGCATTACAATTAGCATTTTATTTTGTGGAGCTTTTTTTTTAAAACCCCTTAATAGGTGCCCAGAAATATGAAAAAAAATATAGGAAAATAAAGGAAATTTTACCCTTTTTAATGTTGCTAACGAAAATGACTAACCCCCAAATCTCCACCCCTGCTCCAATATCTTGCCCACCAACTGAAATTGACATATAAACGTAAATATTTTAGGTGCAGTAAGGGACAAGTTGACCTTATAGATAAATACTTTTTTCTCTACTGATATTAGGATTAATATCCAGCCATTGCTAATTAGGCATTCATTTCAAATATTTCCACACTACCCAAACAAAAACACATTTCTCTCTCTGAGAAGAAATTGATATTGCCATTATTCAATGGATTTCAGTAAGAAAGAATTTATCTTGGAATAAAAGCACAGTTGTTTGAAGTTGAACAGAGCTGTGGTAACAAATGTTAGAGGTTAAAAAGAAATAGAATCTCAAATCAAATTATTTTAACATAGATAAATACTTCAGAATCATATCCACATTTTAAGTAGGCCAATGGTTACTACAGGGGCAGACTCAGGTTTGAAATACATTTCATTCAAACAGAAAGTTTGTTTCTGACAGGAAATGGGTCATCGTTTATGACCCTGTCAATAGTCAAAATAAATATGCTATTACAATATGGGTATATTTTGTAACTTCTTACTGATATCTAATAAATGAGCTTGGCCAGTAGGTCCAAGTATTTTGGAATAGGGAAAATAATTCTGGATTAGAAAATATTGGTACTGGGAAGGTATTTCGGACTTCAGCATATCAACCCCATAGATGGATTAGTGCACTAGATCATAATAAAGCTATCGTGAGGTCCAACTCGAAAAGATAATCAGGGGAACAATCATGCTCTCGTTTGATTCGAGAAAATCCTATAAAAAAAAAAAAATATATATATATATATATATATATATATATATTTCTATATATATATATATATATATATATATATATATATATATATATATATATATATATATATATATATATATATATATATATATATATATATATATATATATATATATATATATATATATATATATATATATATATATATATATATATATATATATATATTTCTATATATATATATATATATTTTTTTTTTTTTACACAGAAATTCTGATTTCTTACCTTTGTAGTTGATTTTAAAACCTATAGATCCAACACTCTCATCTGATTGGAGGTGTAACCACATCTGGTGGGTCATACTGACAATCAAGTCGGGCACAAAGCTGCCCGATAAACTGTAACATAAAGCACATCATTGATTAATCACTATCATCATAATTACAATTTCAGAAAAATTCCCACTTTCATTATCGTTGTTATAATTAGTTTTTCAATTGAGGCTCAAATCATGAATAAATTGCTTAGACATAATAAACTGGAACTCATAGCTTTGCAGAAGGTTTTGGAAAACGTGTCAGCACTTTTCAGTCAAATACCATTAACCTAAAAGCTAAGAAAAATAATTTCAAACCTCTCTAAAATTTAACATTTTTAGGCATTTACTAGTCTGTAATAATTATAATAGAAACATTTGGGACATTAGTGTGCCAACATTTAAGAAAGAACATAAATAATAGAATTTAAAACCAAAATCTAGAATGAAAAAAATTTCTACAAAGAGTCAAAGAAGTATGTGTATGTTTGGTGTTTTGTGATGTAAGAAGTTCAAGACTTGAAATAAACTGAACTATTAAAAAAATTCAAGCAGCAGTTAAAATCTACCATATTGATATCCTACGTCTGTTTAGATTCTAAATAGTTATAATCCTGCACACTACTTCCCACAATACCTAAATTATAGTTATAAAAATATAAAAAAGGAAAGAATAATCATGCAAAGCGGATAAGTTAATACTTACACTTGAAGTATAGTTGTGGGATCTCCCACCTCTCCTCCATCTCCTATAGTCAGGGTGTCATAGGCGATCTCCAGGTCAAACTCCTCAAAGTTGATCTGGATCACCTAATAAAATAAAATGAATTCAAAAGTGAATTCAAACTTCATGTTAAGGTACATTTTAAAACAATGCTCCTTTACAGAGATTGTATTCTGATCTCAAACATAAACCATATTCATTAATTCTTACACATTGATACACATTAATGTAAAAATACAGCTATGTGTAGCTGAACTCAAACATAAAACCATCTCTCTTTACTCCTTTCCTGAGCTGTCCCTCTCATTCACACCTTAGGAAGGTTCAACAGAGACTGTACTTTTTGAGGCAAATTAAATTAAAAACCCTATTGTAGATCTTTAAAGCTGCCATTACTCAGTATTTTTGCTCACGTCCATCACTGTGGGGTTTGGTTAAACAACAGAACAGGAAAAATACAGACTGCAACAAGCAATTAGATCTACAGCTAAGGTCATAGTGGCTGACTTCTACTCCATCCAGCTTTTGCACACTCAGGAAAAGGACAGTTAATGTCTCTAATGGCCCCAAACATCCTAAACACAAACTGTTACATTTTACCTTCAGGTTGGGGCAACACAGTTCTATTAAATAAATCAGCCACCTGAAAGACAGTTTTTTCTTGGGGGCTGACTGTCTGATGAACACAATGGTCACCCGACAGCCTGAGCAGTCAGCTACACTACTCACAATCTACTTCTTTTTTTTTCTCTTTACCGAAGAAAAAAATAAAAGAAAACCATTGAAAAGCGTAGACCTATGGTTTGTCTGCTGTGAGGACTGTAACCCAAATTCAAATGTCTTGATTGTGCACAGTTCCGGCTAAATAAAGTGGACTTGATGCTCATGTTCTCTGCTTCAAATTTCACCCTTTAGTGCACACTAAAGTGCTAAAAATAACTCCTGGGACATACTTTGGACAGCCACTAATGTAAACAGTGTAACAGAGTACACTTAATCATTAAGGCTGACAAGGGTGATCCCTTAATAGTGCAAATACTCTCCAAGGTTCTTTTTTTCTCATCATCATCTGCCACTTCACCAGTGCTAACCCTGTTCTCTCTACAATATTAAGTCCCTTTCAAACTTACTTTACCCAGTAATTTACTGATAATTTAGTGGGTCTTGGCTTTGTGTGAATAAAGCCAGAACTGATTTGCCTGGGTAAAACTGACCCACAATTTACTGGGTCAAGACCAAGTATCATACCTGTTAATCTACCAGGACTGCTTTAGTGTAAAAAAAGAAAAAAAAGAAAAAGAAAAAAAAAACATTACATTGCTGAGTAAGGCACGCATTTCTGTGTTTAAATTAAATGTTTGCAGCGTGACAACAGAACTGACGGCTGCTATACGTTGGTATTATGACATTTTATCAAGCATTTGGTCAAAAAAGGATCTGGAAATAAAATAACTCCTCTCTGTCCTTGCAGAGAGTTAAATACTCGGAAATATATTCCAATATAATTGCAGCTCAAAGTAGACAAAACGAAAATTCATAATTTTTTATGAAGTTAAAAGCCTTTCAGCTGTAGTTTTCATAATGCTACTAAAAGCTTTAGGAGCCTTTTTTTTTTTCTAATCAGCTGTTTGACACATATGTGCCATTTGGCAATTCACAAGACTGCCAGGACGGACTAGTGTCCTCCCCAAGTTTGTTCTTGAGAAGAGCACAGGAAATTATGGACTTGGGGAGCACACAGCATAAATATGGGCCAGTTGGAAAAGACGCGTACTTCTGACGTCAACACACACTCTGCTCGTCTGGAGCTGCATTTTACCAGCTGTTATTAATAGTCTGTAGATAATAAATCTGACCTTTTTCATTTAGTGGGGGAATAATATTTAACACAGTCAGATCAAATTAACATTTTGCCAAATAAAACAAGAAACTTGCCATCAGGGCCAGCAGTCCTTCACACTGCTGAAGACGGGTTTGGATTAGCCCTGGCTGCCGTTTCCCTCGGAGGTCCGTTGGTTACCGCGGTCCCCACAACTTCAGATTTTTTTTATTTTCTTTTTTTTTATTATTATTATGCACTAAATCCGTAACTGTCTTTAGAAAAATCTTCTTTAGAGGTTTGATTGATCCGTTGAAGCTATATCCCTTGCATTACTGCCACCTGCAGGTGAGATTAGGTAATTTATTCCTCCCCATTGCCTGGTTAAGGGTAAAAAGAGCTGAGTGGGTAATTTTTTGGGACTTATCTTTTAAGTGTGAAAGGCACTAATTCTTGTTCGACTTGGATATGTGGTGCCAGTAAATGTTTGTGGCTTATGTGTGAAAGGGGTATTTAGAGATATATATATCAATTACAACAGCCCCAGCTTGGAACACACATACAATGACAATTTAACCAATCTAACAAAATATAACAAACAAAATAACAAATCAAAAATAATAATTATTTTAAATGTTTCAGACTTTTTTTTTATTCAGCATGGAAAATATTTACCTTTAGTAAGTAAATTAAATCATGAAAAAAGAACAGTTTAGATTATTTTCCTTATATCTTGATAGGAATACTGGCATCCACCGAAGCCAATCTTGACCGGAGTTTTAACTTTTGTTTTGTCATGTCAAAGAAATCCCTCTTGAAGTATGCGTGTCATGATAAGTCATCTGAAGTTCCTGTTTCATCTCACATCATTGTGTGAATTTGTAGATGAGGTTTGAAGAGGGGCAACTATGCTCAACGCTGAAAGCAGTGGCAAATAGCACACAGCTCAAAACTCTGATCAGGAATAATTAAACCACAGTTCTGGTTTCATCTAAGAACAGAGAGAAACACATCTGGCAGCAAAGAGCAGAGAATGGTGAGGGGTTTGATGGAGGGAAAGGAAGAAGATAGAGGCAGAAGGAAATGTGGAGGAAAGAGGAAAAGAGAGGAATAATGAGAACATCTTTGATGGTTGTAGAGGTCGAGAATATTTCAGACTTAAATTTTGACCCAGGCCTCGGGGAAAGATTAAAACTTCACTTTTCCTTCTGCCTTCCATTTGGTCTTCTTATGATACATTTTCAGATTTCCTGATTCAATATTCTGAGGGTGGACTTCAAACATGTCCATAAAAGTAATACAGACTTATTTTACTTCTGTATTTCTAATGTTGAGCAATGAGTTTATTCTTATAAGCATTTTAGTGTTTTAAATTCTCGGTTTATATCCCATATGCTATTCATCTTCCTGCAATCTTTTACCTTTTTTTTGTTATTTAGAAATATTGTACCACTACCAATAAGGGATATTCAAAGAATGAGAACTGAAAATTAAGCATAAGAAAAAGTAGATACTGCCGTATCATGTTCTACTTTACGTCTCTTGTTTTTGGAAGTACTGCCTAATTAGTTCTCCATTTTATTTGTTTTCTTAGGTTAGTTCAGTGGTTCTCAAACTTTTTCTGTCATTCCCCACTTTGGACAAGGGGGAATTTTCAAGCCCCGCCTGTCCCCATCGCCCCAACACAATGCTAATGAAATATGCGACAATCTTAAAATGTTCCAATTTTATTGAAGTAACAAGTAGTATCTAAATACAAACTATCTACATCAAATAACAGCAAGCTCAAAAATAAAGAAAATAAAAATGCAGCTGTGTCAAAATTTGTATCAAGCTCAAAGATAGAAAAAATTTAAGTGCCACTCTGCAATCTGTTAATAAAAGAAAAGAAATGAAATCCATCTGGCAAGACAGGTCTATTTATCCCTGCATTAGTGGCTGCAATGAGCCTGTTTTGCATTGCACAGTTTCTCAAAACGGGGTTGCAGGCTTGATAATGCCACTCTCAAGTCATGCTCAATGTTCAGCTAAGATGGGAGTGGGAGAAATAACGTTGTTAGAGAGAGACAAAAAGTGAGTAAAAACACCCAAATAATATAGAGCTACTTTTTTCTGTCCATTAATGTTTATTATTATTATTATTATTTTTGTTTTATTAATGTTTAATTTATTACAATACTAACCCTCCTTCTTTACCTGGTTTGTGACCGGCAAAATGAACCATAAAGAGACACTATGGCGGAGTTACAATTTTTTTTAAACTTTTTTAAACGTTTTCTTTTTTTCCCTTGTGGTCCACCAAGGAGCCTACAAATCACGGTACAACATGAACATGCTGCTGTGTGAATCAAACGCCGTTATTTATTTAAGATAAAATATTTCAAATTCAGTTATTTATGATCAACCTGCGCCGTCAATCCCAGCGCATGTGCGCTTTATTTGCAGTCTGGACGCTGAGGGTAAACATGCTGTGTCTCTGACTGCAGCGCTGAGAGGGACTCCTGTAATAGCGGGGGAGAATGGGGTGGGGATGGGGGAGGCGCCCCACGGCAGCACCTGCCGCTGGAGGACAAGAAAAGGAACGATACGTGCTTTCACGTAAGAGTCTCCAAAAGTCGCTAGATTTGTCGCTAGTCGCTTTTTTGAAAAAGAGTCGCTGGAGGGGTCTGAAATATAGCGACAAGGTCGCTGAGTTGGCAACACACAACATTATTACAAATAATATGCCGACGTCACGTCAATCATTATTTTGGCACTTCAGTTCCAGGTGAAATGTTTCTCATATCTAATGTTCTTTTAATTAGACTGCATGTAGGCTAGTAATGATTACTTTGTGGGTTTGATTGGTCTAAAAAGCGGCAACATACAGCTATAAGGACAGTTTGCTCTCACACGTTCTACATTTCACACAACACACACACACACACACCGGAACTTGGCGCGCCCCACCTGTCACGTCTCAATTCCCCACCAGTGGGTCGCGCCACACACTTTGAGAACCGCGGGGTTAGTTGATTTAATCTCAATGGACTGATCCTACATTTGACAACAGACTACAGTACAATTGAAATATCTCTTACAGTATGGCAGTAAGGAAAGTACAAAAGAAGTCAAATTGGGAGTACACTGATCATCCAGTAAGGGTGAGACATTTCCATTTAAAGATAAATCCAATGATGTCAGCATGAGTCTTAAATCTAGGAAGTGAGTTTAATCTAGATTGTTTGTGACAAAAACCTTGTCATAAACATTACACAGAAAATGTACTATTAAAATATATCACCCTAGATGGAATATATGTGTAGCAGAACATAATTTAACATTTTATTTATCAAAACATGTCAGTTCTAACAAGGAAACACTTGTATTCCCTACTAGGCTCTTTGCTTTCACTCAGTTAAGCTTTAATATATTTGAAGACAGAAAATCATCTTTTAATTATCTTATATAACTTACCCTTCTTGTTGTGGTGGCTCTCTAATAAACAACTGTCAAGTAAGCAGTCTTGTGTATCATCAAAACATTTATGTAAAATTTCCAAATTATACAAATATTCATATTTTTTGTGACATAAATTTTCTTAAAATTAATCATAGGTAATGTTTAAAACTATCAATATTTTTGGAGTCAATCTATATATAAAGTAGTCAAAAAAGGGAACACTTAAATAACACATCCTTGATTTGAATACTTTGATCTATACAAAATTGAATGTGCTGAAAGAAAAATGACACAAAATTCATTTATTGAAATCAAATTTATAAACCAATTTGAAGTCACACACAAAATCAAAGTGGATAAAAACACACTACCTCCACATATTCTTTTTCCTGTTGGATTATTTCTTTATGCCCCTGTGCTGTTAGTCTTTGCTGACCTGAATAAAGACATTTGTTGAACCTCTTATCTAAAGGACGCTATCTTTAATAAAACATATTCATCCCAATACAACTCTTAAATGTATTGATATATGTCATAAAACTGATTTGATAGTGACTTTTTTTTTTTTTTACAGTGTCCTGTCTGGCAATGAGGCATTAAGAATATTTGTCTCGATGCCAAAAAGGGAGCCCAACAAATTTCACTTTTACAAGTGGAGCAGTACGGCTATCGCCATAGTGTTCCGTTTGATTTATGCAAATAAATAGCTTCCTTATAAGTCATGCAGATTATATGGACACTGCAATGTAAGAAGAACAGGAAAGGAAAAGCAGAGAAAAAGGAGAAAAGATGAAAGAAAGAGGAAATAAAAGGTGACACAATAGTGATAATAGTGACATTTTAAAGTGGTTAGGAAGAGTAGATTGTGCGCCAGATAGCTTTTGCATCCAGGTTCCAACAAGCTGAGGTAATTTGTGATAGCGCTCATTAAAATGAGATGCTATATCTAGATGGCATGAATATCTTTATGCGCAGTTGGGCAACAGAATGGATTCAGACAGCTGTTGAGCTTTATGCAAGAAAGAACACAGTAGGCCGTATATCTTGAAGAAGCTTAAGCACTCCCGTGTTTGCAGCTCAATACTGCATATCTTCTACAGGTCTGTTGTGTAAAGAATAATCACTTTTGCCATCATTTGTTGGAGTAACAGCATTCGAGTGTCGCAAATGACTTAAAGCTCAACAAGCTAATAAAGAACCCCAGCCTCATTCTGGGAACTCCTCTAGAACCTCTGAGGATGATTTTACATCATAAACAATCCTAAGCATTCCCTGTGCAAATGCAGTACAACAATATTTTTTTTTTTCTGTCAGAGGCTACTTCAGAGCTGCTGTAACACAAACTGCTATATATTCAGGCTACACAAATATTTAATTTCCCTTTGGGAGCAATATTTTATTTGTAAATTCATTGAATAGAAAGGTTAGAAAATATTTACAACCAACTTTTCATTTTAAACTACAAGCGTTGCAATGAATTGGGATTTAAGAAGAAAAAAACTAAATCTTTCTAGTTATTACAAATTGTAGATTTACTCTGAAGCTCTCATCTACTCATCCTTGGCATGAACATAGATTATTGACAGTTTATTGAATGAAATTATGTGTACAAACTTTAATTTATAAGGATATTAATAGTCAATTAGACACAGAGTAAACATTATACATGCAAGCCTAAACATACTGGATGTATATTCCAACACCTTCAGTAAAAATTTTTTGGTATTTGCACCTCATTCCAAGGCTTTTTGTAATCTCTTATATTCTCTTGAATTTCCTTTTGGGGATTGATAAAGTATAATTGAATCGAATTGTAAGATTACAAAGTATTTTGAAAGGGATTTTGACAATGGCTCTTATAATATTTGGACCAACTCATTTAAAACGATTGAATTTTATTTTTTATTGTTGATGGTGTAGGATAGATGGTTGAAACTTACCTGGTTTCTTAAAAAAAAATAATCTTAAAAAACACCTTAAAATTGATTATTAGACTAAACTTAGATAAAACTTCTTCATGAATCTGTGTAATCTGTAACATGAGAACAAAGAAAAAAATAATAAACTCTGAAATTAATCAAATTTTTTTTGCATTCATAAATTTCTTTAGTAGGGTAATTAATGCAGGTCTGCTAATCTGTAAGTTTATTAAAATGTCTTCACATAAACATTTCCTAAATGAAAATGTATGTGTTTTATTTTAACAGAAATTACAATCAACTGAACAGAACTCTTCTAATATCCAGTAGGTGCATGAACCCTTTATCAAATGCGCAAGAGCTCAGTAAAAGGCAACCACTTGGTTTTGTTTTACATCACTGTGTAACTATTAATGTGAAGTGCAGCAAATTGGCACAGTTTGTGGTTTTATTTGCAAAAGTGAGAGAGAAATTAATCAAGGCTTTTGAAATTATAATAAAACTGATTTCATATTTTCAAACAAATCAGAATAATGAAAATACAGCACAGTGCCAGTAAAAGGTAATACTATTTAAAAATTGTTATATTTGTTCATGTAAGAACCACTAACACAAACATATTTAATTAAAATTTCATGTGATATGTAAAAAAAAAAACAATTCGATTCCAACTGTAGGGTGAAAATAATCTTCAATGATTGCTCTGACTGCATGTTTTGTTTAAAGGTCAGCCTCTGCTTATTCCACAGGTTTCTCAAAAAAAACTTTTCTTTGAGGATTGGCCTTTCTGTGGCCTCTCTGTTCCTGTCAACTCTGTGCAATTTCAGTGTCCAGGCAAAAAAAAAAGAAAAAAGTACGGCAACAGTTTGTCACATCAATGATGTTTTACATTAAGAGCTGAAGATTTCTATTTATTTTTTCATCATACCAGGGTCACTTCTTCAACATGTATGCTTTACGCCTTAAATTATGGCAAGCAGAAAATGGGACACATGAAGTCTTTTCCCTTGTCATGGTCCAGGAAAGCCAAATAGTTACAAGACTTTGAACAGATCCTCCAGCCACAGCTATGAAGCTGCAGTTTTTCCAAGGTTACTTAGGGGAATGTAGATTACTTCTCTGATTATCACTGTCATTGCTCTGAGAGTTCGATTAAGTGTATGGTTATGTCCACTCAATTCAACATCCATTTCTTTTGTTTGGTGTTTTTTTTTTTTTCGGCCTTGGTATGTTGTTTTTACACCAATGTTCTCTAACAAACATCCTAGGTTTTCACAGAATATCTGGTTCATGCTTATAACTAAATCACATATAAGTGCACTCTACTTACCAATTAAAGGAATTCTAAAGACAAATTAGCCCCATAGATTTTATTTTAGATTATCATAGTAATAGGGGTTCAAAGCAAGAACATATTTTTATTAGATCTCTTTTTTCAAAACCTTGAAAGATCTGTAGCATCCCCATTATTTATCATAAAACTGCCCAATTTAGTGTATATACAGTATATCATGCAGCAGTGGGCTGCCATTGTGCGGCACCCGGGGAGCAGCGTGGGGTTAAGCGTCTCTGCTCAGGGACCCAGAGTTGCAGTCTGTGGGAATGGGTTTTGAACTCACATCCTCAGGATTCCAAGCTCTATGTTCTGTGTCTTTATACCATCACATTGGTTTACATCAGCATCAGAAACCACAAACTTGACATTCAGCCTTCTGCAAGGGTCCAGCTTAGGACCCCATCTATTCAATATCTATATTCTTCCCCTAAAGCTTGGTTTAAGCTTGACATGTCTGCGAGATCTGAGCGGCCAAATTACAGAGTTTTTAGCTTCCATGGACCTTGGTGCTGCGACGGTAATAAACACCCTGCACAAAGGAAAATTCTGCTGAAAAAAATGCAGAGAAAGCAACAGCTCCTACAGGCAAGTATAAAGTAGTATAAAGCCCATAGATACTACCACTATCAACAGATTGTGGTAGTACTCTCCATCGGCATGAATAGGCTTTGAAAAAGCTGTACCTTATACTTCCTCTTGTGGTGTTGTGAGCTTACAGTTTGTGCTGAACACTCCCACTGGAGCCAGTCAGAATGGGGGAAAAGCTGCACAGGGTATACTGTAAATGCTGTAGATACTGTGTTTGATGGCTCACCTTCCGTGCGTCAGGTATAATGATTTCTTTATCCTTGACGCGTCCGTCAAGTCCACGTAGCCGAATTACATATTCTGCTTTTAGCTACCACTCTCCTTCGAGCAGCGCCCATACATAGTTTTCACACCACTCACTTAGGAAAATTTGTAACTACAGAGACAGATCGACGTAGAGATATATGAAGAGAAATGCCTTTGTAAATTTTTATTCCCCCCCCCCGAGTCATGGCAACCACAAAACAGACTCAACTTGCAAGACAGTCAGACTTTCGCCCAGTTTTTATAACCCTAACCCAAGTAAAATGTAAATCAAATCTCTTTTCATGAAGATGGCTTCCTTCACCTCTTTCAAACAATCTGTCCTTTCTGTCCAAAATGTGAACATTTTGGTCTTCAAAAGTGTGTGCTCTTGGTTCTTGGAGGGCAAGTGCACAGCATCATCTTGCTCAGGGTTACTGGCTCTACTATGCTGTGCCATGTGTTTGTATAGTTGTTTGGTTTATTCAAAAGAAGAGGCTGTGCAGTCCTCCCTGCTCTGAATCACATACACAATGCTTCTCAGCTTATTGTTGCACTTTCTGTCTTAAGATGAACTGATTTTTGTATGAGGATATGGTTGGATTTGAAATTCTTGGGTATGTTGTGTTTCCAGAAAATCCATTAGAGTTCTCAGAGATTCCGGACTAATATAGAAATACAATGTTTTTTTCCTTTGTGTTAGACGCAGTGTTTTTCTTGCCGATAGTTTTTCAAAATCGTTTTATATAGTTTATTAAAACTAGGCATTTTAACAATGTTAGGATAACCACATGCTTCAAGTGCTTTCCTAACATGTTTGTGTTCTTTTTGTTTCTCCTCAGTAATTGAGGGTATATTGTCAGCTTGATAACTCAGAGTTCTGATAATAAAAAGTTTATTTTCCAGGGGGAACTCGTGGCATTTTTAAAGAAGAATAAGAATTTATCTTCCAGGTCTTTCAGTCATGTTTTATAGTATAAACAGCACTTAAATAAACCTTTTAAGAGTTTTTAACAATGTGCTTTTGGCAGTTGACTCTGGGGACTGTGTTTTTGTGCTATGGTATCTAACTGCTGCCTTTGACACAGCAGTGTGTGGGTATCAGGCAAACTGGATTACAGTGGTTCAGGTCCTCTTTGGCAAAGCAAACTTTCTTAGTAAAATTGGGTGACTTTGTGTCGTCTGCTGCTAATCTCCAGTGCGGACTCCCACAGCAGTCAGTATTAGGCGCTTTGTTAAATTCCTGATACCTACTTCTCCTTTGGTCCTTCTTCATAAAACATGGGTTTTCCTTCTACTGTTATGCAGATGACTCCAAGGTCTATCTCCCTCTTAAAAAAGCCAAGGGCTTCTCTTGAGAATCATTGTTCAAATGTCTCAATGTTAAGTCCTGGATGGCCCCTAACTTTTTACATTTCAATGAGCAAAAAACAGAGGTGATTGTTTTTGGGAGTTTATTAAATACCTTCAACATAGATCTTGTTTATATGGCACTATATGATAAGCCTGTTATCACAAACCTGAGATTTAAGATGGATGTTGATCTTAAACTTGAAAGCCAGATTAGGGTGGCTGTCAAATAAAGCTTTTTTCACTTGAGGCAGATAGCTACTGTAAGGTGAAACCATTTATATCAAGGCAGCTTTTTGAAACGGTGAACCATGCATTTGAAACATCTAGGTTGGATTGCTGTAACTCAATCTACGTTAGGTGTTAGTGATGGATCAATCAGGTGCCTGCAGGTTTTGTTAAAATATTTAATTGGATCAATAAAAGTTTAAGCACATTACCCTGCATCTTAAAATATCTTAATTAATTGCCTGTATGTTTTAGGATCAGTTTTAAAATGCAATTATTTGATTTTAAATATCTTAATGGTCTGGCCCCCCTTATCTTTCTGAGCTGCTGTACTCCCATATACCTACTTGCTCCCTAAGGTCTGCCAACCAGCAGCTCCTTGTTGTACCTAAATCCAAGCTGAAACAAACTGGAGATTGTGCCTCCGCTGTGGTGGCTCTATAGTTGTGGAATAATCTGCCCTTGGATGTCAGGCAGGCCTGTTCTCTTTAAGTATTTAAGTGTCTTCTTAAAACACACGTTTGCTGAGGCATTCCATACCTCCTGAGAGCTTGACCCTATTTTTATTTTATTTTTTATCTTCTGCTTTAATTACTGTAAATGTTTAATTAATTTTAAACTCCTAATCTCTATTTTAGCTCATCTGTATTTTGCTTGTCTATTTTAATTTTACTGTTGTTTTAAACTGTATTTTTTTTTTAAGAAGTGCTTTAAATACAGGGGTATGGTGTGGTATTTAAGATTGTAGTCCAACTTTTTTATTTTATTATCAATGGTTTAATTATTATTTTTTATATTTATCTTATCCTTTTAATTAATCATTTTTATTCTCTTGAATTATTTATATTTGTTAATTATATGCCACTGCAATCTACTTTTTCATGGGGGTTTTTCTAATGTTTTTTGTGTGCTGCACTTTGAATTGTCTCTCTACTGACATAAAGTAGATGAAATTGCCTTGCCTCGCTGTCACATAAACATATGTGCTTTAAAGTCGTAGGGGAATGGCTGTTCTTACCGTTGCATTTCCGAATTCTCTCGGTTGGTGCACGACTTTACATGAGTGAATACAATCAATGTGATTGGTCGTTTATCAAGAGGGCGGGATTGTTGTGGTGGAAGGTTCGCAAGCAAGCTTGATTGGGCCGTTTCCTCAGAAACATTGTTCTTAACCAGTTACCAACTTAGTGCTAGTAGGTTCCCAATGGGAAATTACATTGGGACCAAGTAGCACTTAATTGGTGACTTAGAAACGACACTGTCAAGGAACGCTATGGACAGTGGAAACATGCAAGAGGAGGAGAGTTTTGTGTCCGAGGTCGTGGATGCATCTCCTCCGTCGTACATTTTTTATTTAGAGGAGGAAAGAGGGGGTGAAGATGTTGTGGAAGAGGAAGCCAGGGCGGCAGAAGCTTGGTTTGGTGTAGAACAGGGGTGCTCAAGTCCAGTCCTCAAGAGCTACCATCCTGTAACTTTTAGATGCATCTCTTCTCTAACACACCTGAATCAAAAGGCTCAATCCCCTCATTTAGCCCAGCAGAGGTGTGGTAATGAGCCACTCATTTGATTCAGGTGTGTTAAAAATGGGGTGCATCAAAAAGTTGCAGGATAGTAGCTCTTGAGGACTGGACTTGAGCACCCCTGGTGTAGAAGGCTTACAGCCGTACATGTTTGAGCCCTTGCCTCGCAACGCTGCCAGTTCTGTTAGCTCCACGCCTGCCGAAGACACAGACGTCCATCCCCGTGAACACTGGGACGTAACTCAATGGTAAAGTATATGATTCTTATTTCAACCGTTGCGTATATTAGCTGCGACATATGAATCAAGATGCTATGACTGAAAAAATTTGATTGACAGATGACCGTTGATACATAATTGGCTGAATTTAGGTGTAAAAGCTGACATATAATTCACTGGCCTGCATAAGATAACGAAAAAAATATTTTTGGACAACATTGTCTGATAAACAGTACATTTTATATACATATTTAAGCCAGAATGATTTGACATTTAAATATAATTTTCCCTACAACTTTAACTTTTAGTTTTCATTTGTGTTGATGTTTTCATAATTGTCCTGTTTTTACCTGTATTCTAATTGTCTAGCAACATTTAGTTACAATCACTTTGTTAATCAATTTAAGTGTATCCATATTAATTTGACATTTGTGTTAGGTTAAGTTCATTGTGTGGTCAATAATTCTTACTCACTCAACTGTCCAGCTTTCTTTCCGTCTAGCTGTTCAGCTTCTCTTATTGGGTTATCTCAACCCTTTGTCGTTTTCCGCACCAGCGTCTCTTCAATTCAGTTAAAAAATATTTTAGAAATACCAAAAAGGTTTTTCCATTAATTTTTTTTGGTTAATTATCTAAACAATTGCATTGCTCATCTCAAGCTACTGCCTACCTTTTGGTCCAACTCACACCTAAAAAATTTACAATGTGCAAAAGTTTAAGGGCTATGAATACCTGTTTAAGGAGTCTATACTTTTTTCCTTCTGAAAATGCAATACTAAAGTCAACTTTTGGTCACACTGTTGCCAATCTATTAGAAACGTATGTGAGTTTTTTGTGTCTTATTCTAACTTGCTATCTCTCCCTCTCTGACTCTCCTTAATTGGCTGCCATTTTCTATCCTGCTATTCATGTATGGCTTCTAGCCAATGAGATGACAGAATTTGATTTCTGCATGATATAGCACTTCCTTTGGATGTTGTGCAGACTATAAGAGATGTAACCCTCCTCATTACTCACATCTTGATCAAACGTAAAGATTCAAGAATATTACAGTAACCTTGGATATATATCTGAAAAGTCAAAAAGTCAAAGAGCCAGAGATGTAAAGTGGACGTCGACAGGGATGGTCGAACAACTGCTCATCTGTGACAGCTTTATAGCAAACTCCCTGTTCCCACTGATCGTGTTTTGGCCGAGCCGTGTCACTATGAGGAGACTTGGGCTTTACTCAATGAAGACTGATGGCTAAAACCCACTGCTGCTTCATGCTTCATCTGTTGCCTCTGTTTTACTAAACTGATTCTAGCAGATTCCTTTGTTCCAGAGAACAACTCTGAGCACGACACTGAAATAAAATGTGCTGAATACTGAGCACAGCAGGTATGCAAATATTTAAAGGATGATTTGGACTAACACTAAGTTCATATATGGTAGCCAAAGCATGCTTAACATGAGAATTCTAACAGTAGGATCTTTTTTCATGTATTTTGGTTGGGTTTGATTCAATTGGGAGGTCACAGCATGATAAGATATATAGAATGGAAAACAAATATTAAAATGCTGTCTATAGAATCTAATTCAATCCTTCAATGAATTTTAAACAAACTCTACACTATAAAGTCAACTAAGATTATAAATATAATTTCTATTTCCTATTTGTAAGATAGATTTTAGATTTCTACTTTTTTGTGATTAATACTTCTTTTAATTTTTTTAACATATCACACATCACAATGAAACAGTTCCTTTTACTCTTTTTAGAGACAAAGGTTAACAAAGGTTTAAATTCAAAAAATATCCCATGGACTTGGTTTCCAAGATTTGAAGACGTTTCGCCACCTCTCCAGGAAGCTTTCTCAATTCAAATGTCTGGATGTCTGGAGGTAACGAAACGTCTTCAAATATTGGAAACCAAGTCCAGTGGATATTTTTTTAATTTTTACGGAATGACTATGACCTGGATGACTGAGAACCTTCATCAGCATATACACTTCATGTTAACATAAAGTGTTTTGTTAACAACACTTTATGCCTTGGAACAAACTACAGTCTGAAAGCCCAGATGATGAAACCATTTGCTTAATTTTTATGACAGAATAGCAATATAAATGAATTAAATGATAAATTAATGTATAAATTAATTCATCAAAATGCTATGAAAAGTGCAGTCATCCTTTAAAAGTGTGGTCAGCACTTATTTAATTTTATTTGATTTTCAGACCAAAATATCTCTAATGTTAACATTTCAAGCAACAAAGGTGTTAGATTTATAAGAGTTAAGTTCACTTACTGGTCGGATTATTAAATAATATATTGGTTTTAATTTTTGAGTTTTAATTTGAGATAAAATGTGAAAACAACATTTAAAAAACTATCATACTACAACAATGTTATCCTTTCTATGCATTTTTAAAGAAATTCTGACCAGGGTCACTTGATATTGTGTTTTTTTCATCAAATAACATGGATTTTTTTTTTTTCAAAACAACTTATGGAGGTCTTTAAAAAAAGAGTAGCTAGGAAGCTGTTAAAAATGAAAATTTATGCAAGGGATTTTTTGCCTTCAGATATATTTTCTATCCTAGTGTACACTTCACAACACAGAGGTTCCAAATCCTCATTGACTAGACATGCAATAAATAATGAAAAACTTTCCTGAGGCCCAACTAAAGAATTTGTGCCCTCTGTTTTTATTTTTTTCATTGCAATGATGCACCTCCATTACAAAAGAAGGCATTGGCAGCTAGCCATATCACTTTATCAAAACCCTTCACTGCAAAGAACAGAATGTCCATCTAAGAGCCAGCGATTACTGCATTACAAAATGCTAAATATAGGACTTACAAGTCAGTAAGGCCTTTTGCTAACATACTAAACCACCTATGCATTTTAAGTAACGTATCAGCATTTAAATGCATGTCCCACCATTGACTGCAGAGGAAATTAAAACATCTAGCGGAAGTAAAATAAGAAACCAAGTCAAGGGGGAAGTAATGGAATATAATAACACTAGAAAAATGTCAGAGCCAATGAGAAAAGAAACAAAAACAAAGAAAAGAAGAACGAGGAACAGAAAGGAGAACAAAATCTGTGTAACAGCCACCCTGTCCTACTATTCCCAAGGTTAAATGAGAACAGAAAAGAATGAATTGGCTCTAAAGGCTCATTCTGCCAAAACTAAATGAAGCAATAACATCAGAGAGCTATAGAACTCCATTAACACTTAACCTGAGAAGGAAGGAGCCTAGGGATAGATCGACAGAGGATGAGAGGAAAAGAAGAAATAAGGCTTACAAAGACATATAGAAGAAGAAAGGATGTGTTACAAAACCTTGCATGTTTTATCTTTAGGGTATGAGGAGACACTGAGACATGTGTAAATGGGTGCAATGGACAAAGAGATATGACTAAAACAGTATAAAACAGATTTCACCCTCTACTTGTGCCCTCCATTCTGGCTGCATTCTGTCTTTTCCATAGTAATTTAATGGTTTCAGCCTGAGCTCTTTAATGAAGAATCTAGGTAATTCTAAGGACAGAGCCTTTGGGAGAGGAGGAGGAGAGCTGTGGATGTTGAAAAAGAGTGGAAAGGAGCACTAGATGTTAAAATGAAAGAAAGGGAGAATTAAATTAAATAGAGAGGGAAGCGCTCTTGCCATAAAAGAGAAAATGTGCAGTTTCTTTTGGAGACAGGATCAGTTGGGAATTTTCTTTCACTTTGAATATCTCAGAACCCCAGCCCCCTATCAGACTCATACTTTTATCAGGTTGGCTTTCCTCCCCCTGAACATCCACTGACCACCCTCCAGTCTGCTAAGCTGCTCCTCGTCCTTTCATTGTTGTTCTAATAGAGAACAGCTTTTTAATGCAGGTATGCCAGGCATACTCCACTCCTATTCAGTTTTGGCAGGGATTCTTTTGCCTTTTACCTCTTGTTTACTTGCCAGTTCCCCACTGTGTGTTTGTCTCTGCCACCTGCTCAACATAAGCCTGGCTTTTTAAAAACCAAATTACTTTTTACACCACGAGGAGCATGCCTTTTTCTCCAACTTCCCGTTGTGCCCAAACATTCAAGCCGTGACTGAATAAATTCATGACCTGACATGTTGCTACAAACATTAAAGCCACCTCTGCCCCAAATTCTAAAAAATCTACATAAATATTGGTCTGGTTGTATGAATCTGTTCAATGCACACCACTAAAAATAGTTATCCTTAATGTTCAATACCTCTCTTATTACCTGAATAGACACAGTTTCATTGACACTAGATATATTGGGCTGTCAACTAAAAATTGAGATAAATTAATTATTTTTGTAAAATTCATTATATAACTAATAGCTTTGCCTGTCTAAATAAATGGTGTTGAAAACTTACTTGTTCATTCCAAAATTTTTGTTTGGCATTTTAAATCCACATTTTTTCTGTAAGCATACATTTTTATAGGAAAGTATTAACGTGACACAGTGTCACTTTTGACCCAAGAATTAGCTTAATTTGTGATCTAAATTTAATGATTTTTATGCCAACATACAACACTTAGTGCATATAGATTCTCTGTGCAATTCTCAAAAACTGGCCAATGTAACTTAAGGGTTGGATACAGTCATATCTGCTTCACAGGACATTTTGGTTTTCATTTTTAGTTTTCAGTTTTGCTTTTGATTTTTCTAAATGGAAAAGCGCAAGTAATGTTTCACTTTTTTAGAGTTAGATTCAAAGAGTGTGAGGTCATTGAAACTAAGTAAAGTAAAGTACAAAGTGTCCAGTCTTTAACCCCAAATATTTTGCCACAAAAAGAAAAGTCCAAAAGTTCAAAGTAAAATCCCAAATCTTTTAGGGGCAAATTCGAGACAAGTCTTACAGTAAATGTAGAAAGTTGCTTAATGAAAACCAAAACCTAAATCATCTTAAACCTATCTAGAGTTACATCTATAATTTTAAGTTGGAAACTACTGAAACGGTGATAAATAAAGCTGGATATGGACTAGCTCTAATTTATGCTACCATGCACTGTAAGAAGGTTGTTGAGGGATCATAAAACATTTTTTAATATTGCTTCAGCAAAATCTGGCCTCTTGGAGTCACTAGGTCCCCATACTGTAAAAACCAATGGACTCTACCATAAAGTAAACTTTTTGTCTATTACAAATGAACACATAATTGATTCGCTAAATCTTATTATGAGTTTTAATGTTGGTGTATACTTTGATCAGAAAGCAGATTGGTCAAGATAAAAGACTTCTTGGAGGCCAAATAAAAAAAAAGAAAAATGTGAGCAAAAAAAAAACCTCAACTCCAAAGTTAATTATGTTGAAGGATCTGTAATTCTTTGGGCATTTGCGAGTCTGAAAAATTCTAAAACATGAGCAGATTTTAAATAAATACAGTATGGCCTCCGCCACAAAACTGAAAACAAGCTGTACTTGAAATTACAAAGTCATATTAATCTAAAACAGGAGTTCCTAACCCTGCTCCTGAGGGACCCTGGTGGTGTCCCCAGATGTCTATTTACAGCAACACACATAACTTGATTAAATGGGTGTTTTAAAAGGCCTCTGCAGAACTTCATGACATGCAGAGAAGGAGCTATAATTTTAATCAGGTGTGCTCGAACAGAGACTCATCTAAAACATCCATGGCCAGGGGAAACATATGCCCAAATGCAAAAACAACCTTCTTCCAAGGCCCATTTGACTCAATCCTATTAACAAAACAAAAAAACTGGCTTAAGTTGCAGAGAAGAGTAAAAAGTGATGAATACAATCTATATAAATTGTCTTCCTTCCTGCTGTATGATCTGTGGATCTGTGGCCACCTGCACAGATTTTTTTTCTTCAACAATAATATTCTGTTATTGTTATTTCTGATGGTTCAAATATGTCTTTATACATGCACATAATCTCTTTGTTGAATTGCAAACTCAGATCACTGTGACTTAAAGATCTGCTCTGAGCATACAAACATTTACACCTGTTTAAGATACGTAATTCTTCTGAAGATCAGGCCCTCTAAGTGCTGTTCTACTTGTAAAAGTGGACTGTAAAATCCAATACCAGCTGGAGTCCTGGTAATTGTGCAGTAGATAGTTAATAATAATGGGAAGATAATGATACTGAAAAAAATAAAAACTAAAATAAAAAAATGTAAAGCCTCAGCGCTCTCTAAAATAACTTATTACTAAGTACACTTGTTGAGTACACAACAGTTGTTATTTTTACCCAACAATGTCTTTATTTTGTGTACTTTGTGTTGCAGATATATTAACCACTATATACTCAATTGCCTTTGAGATTTAAGTGGAGGTTATCCCCCCTTTAAACATTGTGATGTTCAAATATACATACCTCTAATAAAACTCTTCTTGAAATGAATGCCATCCAAAGCAGGCTCTGTTCCATGTAGTGTAGGATTCAGCATGGCAGATGATGTGGTGTATACATAATATGTGTTAAAAGCCATGTACTGAACCCAGTGGTTTAGATGTCATTAGGATGATGTAGTATGGCATATAACAGTATTTGATACAAGAATGTGCTGATGTAGCTAAAACTCAACTGGTCATCATTTAATTCATTGTAGCCATTACCATTTAAAATACATATACCTTCATTTTATGCATATATGTACAGTGCACACACACCTATAGATTCAACAGACACACACACACTAATATAAATGCACACCACAAAGGGTGCAGAGGGTATTAGTGATGCAACCTTCAGCAGTCACACACACACTGTAGCCTTCAAGAAAGAATCTATTGCTGTAGGCCATAAACCAGAGGCCTTGGGCAGTGACAGAGAGTGCTGTGTTTGGGAGTTTGGGAGCAAAGGAATGAGGAGAGAATAGGAGCTTTTTGGCAAAAAGGGTAGTCTCTTAAATGTGACAGGGTTTTCTGTTCTGAGGATAGAAGAAAGCAGCATTCTTTTTGCTCTCTCATAGACAGCATTGTTTTGAGTGTTTGTGCGAATATGTAAGTACAGCTCCATCATGCTGATGCAGGTGTTGCCCTTGACGACAGTGCAGTCACTAAAGAGAGCTAGAGTCGAACAAGGATGTGCCTCAGAATACAAATCAGATATCTCCTGAGAGAGAAAAAGGCCAATAGCAGATATCTATCGAGCTTCCAGCCCATCCCTGCTTCTTTGTGGGGATTAACTGATCTCACAGAGTTAGAAACCAATATGTTTTGAACATTTGCTTTACTCGTCACCCCACATCACTTTTAGAAAAAAAAGAATTAAGGATAAACTTGAAAAAGGTTTGCTTTTAATTTCAGTTAAAATGTTAATAAATTTATATTTTTTATATTAAACCATCCAGCTCAAGGTGAAATGCATAAATAAAAAGGCAGGGTACATCACTCTAGCTCTTAAATCCTTACCATAGTTCCCTGAATCTCAGAAAATACGCTTTAAAATACTATACATTTTTGTTTATAAATCAATGAAAGGTCAAATATTTGTCGTTAAAACTAGGGATTTTCTTATGTATCTACCCATAACTTATCCAAAGTATGCCAGCGTATTTCGCATGTTAGGCATACAGTACGCTGGTCTAAATCGTCAAGGTGTGACAGCGGATTATGTCAGAAAGGACAATCCCACCTGGGCGAACATTGGCAATGACATCCATCCTACTTTTTGAAACAACCAGAGTCTGGCTTTAAAATTTTAAAGGTATTTAAAACAAAACGTTGAACACCTCTACACTTGTACAATGAAATAGGTATGACACTGACCTGGCAGTTAAATTTATCTAATTCAAGGTTAAAACCCCTTTTATTTAGAACTGCGTTTAAAATTTCTAAGTGAAACAATTAATTTAGGCTTGTAATCCTTTTTCTTTTTCTGCCTTTGTAAAGCCATTGCAGTGTTCTTTTCTCTGTGCTTTTGTTTCTTAATTGTTGTTCATGTAAAGGGCTTTGAATTGTCTTAGTTTAAAATGAACTATATAATATGCTTTAACATTAAACAAGCTGGTCAGAAATGATCATGTAAGTCCCAGTCTTGATTAGTCATTGGCCCTGATACTAGTTTGATATTCCACTAGCATCACTCCCACCTTTCTTTGCCAACAGGCATAAAAGGACTCATTTTGGCGACCGATATTATCTTTAACCCACAGCTAGCATAAATTACTGCAGTGCCATCTTCAAAAGTGCTCTAGATATGCACTCAAAAAACTTTTAAATTGGGTTAGTTGACCTGAATAACTTTATGAAGAAGCAGTTGAAACTATACAGTAGGGATAATTATATGTTTAAATGCTTGAAAGAGAAGAGTTACAATATGGCACAGAATCATCCAAAACTACATCTATTCCTTATTTATATTGCTTCTTTTTCATTGCCATTGTTTCTACCCCTAGTACACAGCAATAACAGCATGTTTTGTATTGTGCCCTTAATAAATATATTTGATCTTTTCTTAACCCGGCTAATGCTCTGTCTCTAACCATCCACCATAGCTCCTCCTCCCTTTTCTTTTACAAATCTTCTCCATTTGACAAATCCTTCTTTTTATTCTCTAAATCCTATTTTATTCCCTCTCAATGTTCTGTACAACATCTCTGGATCCAAACCTTCCTTATCCCTTTTTTGGACAATTTTCATGCAACTGATCCTGCACATATCCCTCCCTCTTTTTGACCATTTTCATCTTACCCATTCTCCTACAACCTTTTTGTGAACTTTTTTTTAACCCACTCATCCTCCTCACCTCTCTTTACAACTGTTTTTATCCCACTTGTTGTCCTAGTCCAACTTTGACTGACATTTTCTGATCTTTCTTCCTTCCTGACTCTAATAATCTCATGATCTTGGCACTGATGGCTGGCTTAATTGCTCATTTCATTCACCTGTCTAACTCTGCCCTGTTTCTCATCACTGCTCATCTGATCCACCCGCTACTGCTTCTATTTAGACTTAGACTTACACTTAAGTGTAGACAAAAATAAATTTTGTTTAGAACAGCTCTCTCGACAATTTCATTTTTCAAAGTGCAGCCTTGATAATGTAAGCACCAGTTGTTGTTGAGCTGCTACTACTGCCTCCAGCTCCTAAAGCCCTCGCTTCTCCTGGCTCAGGGGAGGAAGAGGACGATGATGACGAGGCTGTGAGGGTGGTAGCCCCCTGGGTTGAAGAGGCTGATGTGGTTGAAGCAGCAGTGGTGCCATCGGCAGGTTCAGCAGTGACAGACGATACTGGAGAAGGTGTGGAAATCGGAGGGGGGCTGGTAGGATCCCACTGGGGATTTTTCAGCATTTGGCAGGGAAGCATCTAGGATGCTCTCCTCATTTTCACCTGCAGAGGACTGTGCTTCCCCTCTAGATGCAGAAGATTGCCTGGGAACAGTCTCGGAGGAGCCTCCAGCTCAGGACTGATGATGATTTAATGATCCTTAAACTGCTTGGCCCCAGCCATCAGTGCCATATTATTCTTGAGCCTTTGGTGTGAGAGTTTTCTAACTGTATTAATAGTGTTCTGATTGCCTGATCCAGACCAGTGTCTGTTTTTGGACGTTTGAGCCTGCCTGCCCCTGTTCTGATCTGTTTGCCTGACCTGTCTTCAGTTTCTGTTGGATTCTACTGTGCATCGAACCTGTAGCTACATCTTGACTTTGCCTCTGGATAATTCTGCCTTCCTCCGTCATCTGCTCAGATCTGACCTCCTGTCAGTTCTGTGTCCTTCAAGGCTTTGGCTTCCCTCTGTGCGGCAAGAGCTGCGTCTTGTCAGCTGACTGGCTGGTATCAACCTCCTTCTCTGGGCAAGAACTGAACTCTATAAAAGGTTAGTGACTCATGCATTCATGTCATCCTCTGCAGGTTTTTTGTGGTCTCAAAACTGTGTTATCTCCCGCCAGATTTACCTGCCTCGCACACCCTAGCCGCTGCTAATGCAGATCCTCAAACTGATTGTCGTTGCTTAAATAAAAGCTTTTAAATTATCTCACTTGCCTGAATCCTGGGTCCCTGGGTTCTGAGTCATTCCAAATAAGCTCCTTATTAGAGGCACCTTATCCTATATAAGCTAACCCTGGTTAACTGATTTGCATTTCTGCACCCGATATATAGGTCAAATTAGTTCATAAATAAAAGAGAGAAAAAAGATCTAACAATTCTGAACAATAAATAATTAAAAAATCAAACCAAAGACACATCTTTAAGGAAAAACAAGAAGATTGCAAGATGCAAGCCTTCCTTTGAAACAAGATTTCTAGTACTGTAGTTGAGGTAAAATTGAGCTGCTAAAAAGAAGGCAAAGCAAACAACATGCTTATTACCTTATTTGGATTTGATGCTGTAATTATCCACACACACTGGGCATTGCTTTCATATTGAATGGGGAAGTTGGGAGATGTAAAGGTCCCTGATGGTCCTTGAAGATTACTGCCACAAGTCTTTACTGTAAAAAAAAAAAAAAGAATAAAAGAACATAATGACATTGTTATTGGTGGGAACTGTAGATTTAGCTGAGACATTAGCAAAAAGCAATTGCACAGTGAGTCACCACATTTCAATGCAGTCACAATTACCTTTCTAATTAAACCATTTAGTTGACGCTTAGTCTGAGTCTCTCAAAGAAAAAAAAGAAAAAGCAAATTTTCATCATTTGAGGGTCAAAGCTGAAGTTCTGTGACAAACAATTAAAGATGACATCAATGCAATTGAGAGCTGGATAAAATAAGTGTACAATGTACTATGTTTAGGTAGAGAAAAGAGGAAACTGACTGATATAGGAAGAAGAACAGAAAGAGGAACAGAAGGTCACATAGATGTTATTGATACTGTCAGTAGCAACTCCCTGGATAACATCACTTAATTGGAAGCTACTGAGTGTGAAATATCACAGCATTAGCTGGAGTTTTGCTATTGACTGATAAAGACATTTACCGGCTATTTATTCCAAAAATCTCTATAAAGTAAAAAAAAAAATATATATCTCAGAAAGGGAATTAATTTGCATTCACTTATAGCACTTTAAGTTTTCATCTAATGCCAAATAAATCAGCTTTGAGTTAGCAGTAAAAACAAACCAAATACTTCCCTAAAGGTGATTAAATTAAGATTCTCTACAGATGTGTAAAATCATGTTTAAAATGCCAGTGTTTAGCACCTAGTGCAGTGCTTAGTGTTAAAAGGCAATGCATGTTCTCAAACCACGACACTTTGTATTACTTTCAAAGGGGCCTTTAAAAAGGCACATGCTAGGTGTTCGATAAACCCACTAAGCCTTCATTAGGCTTTGTTCTCTGACTGGATGTGACAGAGAAGCTGCTTGTCTGTCCTTGGATTGTCCTGTTAGACTCATGGGGTAATTTTCTGGTTGGTTTGAAGCAGAGTTTGTTCCTTAATGAGTTTGTTCAGCAGCAGGCCATAAGAATACATACAGTTATCCGTATAGAGGGAGAGACAGACTGTCAGAGAGATGGAGAGAGAAAACAAGCCGCATTATCTGTTGTGGACTCCTTCAGAAACATGTAGTTTAAACATGCACTGAACAATTCAGGGAGAAATATCCCTGAATAATAGACTGAATAAACTTACAACGCTGTGGAAATCTATTTGTCCCGTTTTATAGTTTAAAGCTTTTACATTTCACTTTTTCTAGTACTTAAATGTGTAGATCAAACTAATCTCAGTATAATACAATCTGATTCCTTACTAAATATTTTTAAGGTATCCACACCAACCAGGCCCTATGCCAGAAAGTAATGTTCCCTGTACACTTTCTTGGATATATGTGCTAAAGCCAGTCCAGCTTTGAAGAGACCGACCCACCGGACGCTAATCATCCCTGTTCAACACAGCTGTTAACAAAAGGAGGTTGTCTGCAAAACTCCAATGTAGGAAAAAAAAAAAAGAAAGGGTATCAGGGTGTGCAGTCTTAAATTCAGTCTTTAATTCAGTATTGATAACCAGTAGTCTGTGATATATATATATATATATATATATATATATATATATATATATATATATATATATATATATATATATATATATATATATATATATATATATTCTGGTTATAACACTAACATCAACAGAAAAAGAGTCTGCACCAATAGGAATAATAGCTTGTAGTCACTTGAGACAGGGTTCAAGCCAAAAAAAACCTTGTTAACACAATCATTCCAACAGTAGTCTGAGGATACCATTTATATTACTTCCTTTTTGTTCACACCAACACTGGGGCTACCTAGCATATGCCCCCAACTCCAACTCAACACACCTATTTCTGCCTCAGTGAAACTTAGCTTTTATGAACTCGTTTTTGCAGTTTCCTTTAGTAACCAAGAAAACCATTGATAAGTTGATAAATTAAATATATATTGATATTCATGCTGCGCTTTACACAAACTATAGGTGTCATGATCTTGGCTTGATTGCTGATTCCATTCCGCTGCCTAGCTACGCCCAGTTTCTCATTACCGCTCATCTGTTTCTCCTGCTCCAGTCTCCATTTAATCTGCCTTCCTCCAGTCATCAGTGCCAGGTTTTTCAAACATTTGGTGAAAGTCTTCTATTTAATTTTATTGTTTCCAATTACCTGATCCTGACCCATTCTGCCCCTGGACCTCTGAGCCTGCCTGTTCCTGTTCTGATTTGTTTGCCTGACTTGTCTTCAGACTCCTGCTGGATTCTACTTGTTTACTGAACCTGGAACTGCTTCCTTACGCCGTCCTGGATTTACCTTAAAGCTGCAGTCTGTAACATTGAGGTGAGAGCAGACTTCGACTGAAAATTTGAAGAAAAACAGGCGGCATGTTCAGCGGTGAGAGGGAGGGGGTGGGATTCAGCGTGTGTGAGCTGTGATTGACACTCCATCAGACGCTCCTCTGGCTGTGATTGGTTGTTTTGTCTCGTCCCGAAATATTCTTTCCAGATTGCAATACAGGCAGTAGGCGGGACCAATTGAAGCAGTTTTTTTCACAGGTTACATATCACATGTACTGCTGTCTGGGTATAGGGACAGTTTTAGCCAATATGACAAAAAAGTGATTTTTAAAAACTTACAGACTTCAGCTTTAAGCACCTCTTCAGATCTCTGATCTTCTCCTCCTCTGGCATGGCCTTAACTTTAAGACTAGAGGTTCCTGATTTACACAACCTCCGCTGTTTTAAATAAATGCTTTTTCAGATATCATACTGTCTGTCTGAATACTGGGTTCTCTGTTCTGAGCTCGGACAATAGGAGCCTTGTGCATACAAGTTTGATAACGAAAAATTCCTTGGTTTTGTGTCTGATTTGTATGGGGGTTGTATGTCATTTTTTTTATGTTTGCTGTCTTTCCCCTTTTAGTGAGGATCCTATGCAATGTTTTAGAAAGGCGATCACAGAACTTTTCCATATTTTCTTAAATTCTGCATTATACTGTAGTTCTCCCTGTAGTTTACTGAAGACCCCAACATCTTCGTTTCTTCTAGACTGTTTCGTTTTTTAAGAATGAAAGAGGAAATCTACTTCTTTTCATGTATTATCATATATCTTTAGATTGGGGTATGATGTGTTGCTTTTTGAGACCTTTAGGAAAACTTCATGTTATCCTAATTGTTCTGTTTATATCAGTTCTTAAATACGCAGGTCAGATAGTGTTATGATTCTGGCCTGTCTGCCTGCTCTGCTCTCCCTGTGAGCAATCATCTCCAGCTGCTGCCTGCTGCACTGCAGTGCAATCAGCAGAATGTCTCTCACCTGTGTTCAAGCAGTTATAAGACAGCCTGTGGCAGGCAGACAGGGCCAGATAATTGCAAACCAACTAGCAAGCAGTATCCAGCACTTAAAGTTACCTGACCAAGTCTTTGCTTCACGGATTTTCCCTTTTTGCCTAGCCCCTTTTGGATTTCTCTGCCCTCTGGACAACGACCCTGTTTCTGCCTCTTGACTTCTGCCTCCTGCCAAGCTCCCTGTTCACTAAAGCCTGAGTCTGGCTTCCTGGACCTAATTCCTGCCTCTGTGCTCCAAGCCACCCAACTGTTGGCCACCCAACAACAGTTTTAAGGAGAAATCTGCTCTATTCATGCTGCTGAAGGGGGGACTCTTTTAAGGTTAGTGGTTTTGTTGGTTTCATGCTTTTCATTATTTGAACTCCTTCAAGCCACTAACCTAAATCTCCCTCCTTAGAAATCCCTGACCCACGGTGGATGTGCTCCTGATGTCCTGAGTTTTTAATAAACTGTTTAAATCATTATTCTGTGTTCTGGCTGAAACTTTGGGTCTTCTGACTGGCTCATTACAGAATTATCTGGCCAAAAAATGGACCCCTCGCCAGCACAGCAGTGGCGTAGCAGTGTGGATAATTCCATCGCTCGTCTTGATGCAGGAATGAATGAAATTATTTCCATGTTACGCACCTTGTCTCCTGTCTCTGTTCAGGCCCCACCACAGCCAGCTGCCATTAATCCCCATACCGTTTCTACCATTGTTAAGGAACCAAAGCTGACCCCTCCAGAATTATTTAAAGGAGACCCGGAGCAGTGTCGAGCCTTTTTGACTCAGTGTGAGATACACTTTGAGTTGCAACCATCCTCCTTCCCTACTGAGCGCTCCAGAGTGGCATTCGTCATTTCACTATTGTCAGGTAAAGCTAAACAATGGGGCACAGCTGAATGGCAGAATAACTCTGTTTCCTGTTCCTCTTACTCTGAATTCTCTAAGGAGCTCATTAGAGTGTTCGACCCTGTTCTCCCTAACCGTGAGGCCGCCAGGAGGTTGTATACCTTAAGGCAGGGGGAAGAGGAGTGTGACTTCGTTTATCATCGATTTTCATGTGCTAGCTGCCGACAGCAGTTGGAATCAGGAGGCATTAATGGATGCCTTTATGGAAGGACTAAATGATAACATCAAGGATCAACTGGCTACCCAAGCGTATCCCAAGTCACTGAAGGAACTGGAAGATTTGGCTACTCAAATTGATCTCCGGCTCACTGAGAGGAGAAGAGAGAGACGACATAAGGAGGTTTTGTCTACCCCAGCCTCCCACTCAGGATCTCACCCCTGGCTGAGAAGCTCTCCTCCTGCTTCCCAAACATCCAATCCAGAGCCCATGCAATTGGGGAGAACTAAGGTTTCTCTAGAGGAGCGTTCTCGTCGTAAGCAACTAAACCTGTGTTTTTACTGTGGGGGACAGGGTCATGTTGCTGCCAAATGCCCGCTAAAAGGCCAGGCTCAGTAGAGGTGAGGGGTTCTCTACTGAGCCGTGGCTCTATGACTGTCTCCTCACTCTCCTTCCCTGCTAACATGTTGGTCTCCTCTGTTCCCCACCAGGTCTCTGTATTTATTGACTCAGGAGCAGATACTGAGTTTTTGGATAAATCCTTTGCCAAGAACCATGGCATCAAACTTCTTCCCGCACCTTCTAACCAGACTGTCCTCGCTCTGGATGGACACCAAATAAACAGCTCAAATGAGGTCACTGAGAAGGTTAAGCTAACTTTGGGGGGAAATCATCTGGAGGAGATTACGTTTGTTGTTATCCACTCCCCCCAGTTACCCATTATTCTGGGAGCTTCATGGCTTAAGAAGCACAATCCCCACATTGACTGGCAAGCTAAGGAGATCCTGGGTTGGTCCAGGTCCTGTTCAGCCACCTGCTTATCGTCTGCTAATTTTTTGCCTCTTCCAGACTACGCCATGGAAGAGACTTACCCGGATTTGTCCAAGGTTCCGTCAGAGTACCATTACCTCAAGGAGGTTTTTAACAAGTCTAGAGCCACAGCCCTCCCACCTCATAGACCTTATGACTGTGCCATCGAGCTTCTTCCAGGTACCTCACCCCCTAGGGGACGTCTTTACTCTCTATCTGTTCCAGAAAACCAAGCTATGAAGAAATATGTGGGGGACTCCCTAAAGGCTGGGATAATCCGAACTTCCTCCTCTCCTGCTGGGGCTGGATTCTTCTTTGTTGGTAAGAAGGATGGGTCCCTGAGACCATGTATCGATTACAGGGGGCTGAATGAAATCACTATTAAGAACCGGTACCCCCTCCCACTCATGAATTCTGCATTTGACCAGATTCAAGGAGCCCAGATTTTTACCAAGTTGGACCTACGCAATGCTTACCATTTGGTTCGCATCAGAGAGGGAGATGAGTGGAAGACAGCTTTTAACACCCCCACTGGCCATTATGAGTACCTGGTCATGCCTTTTGGGCTGACCAATGCCCCAGCAGTGTTTCAAGCCTTGGTGAATGATGTCCTGAGGGACATGGTGGGACAATTTGTTTTTGTATATCTAGATGACATCTTGATATACTCCCAGGATCTTGAGACCCACAAAAAGCATGTTCAGTCAGTCCTCCTGCGCCTACTCCAGAACCACCTTTTTGTCAAGGCAGAGAAGTGCGAGTTTAATACCACCTCCACTTCCTTCCTTGGTTTCATCATCTCTCCCAATAAGGTTATTGTGGATCCCTGCAAAGTTACGGCGGTTCTAGAATGGCCCACCCCTACTAATCGAAAACAACTACAAAGGTTCCTGGGGTTTGCTAATTTTTACCGCCGTTTTATCCGCAACTACAGTCAGGTTGCCGCCCCTCTTCATGCCATAACCTCATCTAAGGTTAAGTTTGTTTGGGGTAGTCAAGCAGAGGAGGCTTTCACCAAGCTCAAGACACTGTTCACCACTGCCCCAGTTCTCCGGTCCCCTGATACTGAGAGACAATTCATAGTGGAGGTTGACGCCTCTAGCACTGGGGTAGGTGCGGTCCTGAGCCAGAGGACCTCGGATGGTCGGATTCACCCTTGTGCCTTTTTTTCTAGGACATTGTCACAGGCTGAGCGTAACTATGATGTGGGGAATCAGGAACTCCTGGCAGTTAAATTAGCCCTTGAAGAATGGAGGCACTGGTTGGAAGGGTCAAAGGAACCGTTTCTGGTCTGGACTGACCATAAGAACCTGGAGTACTTGAAGTCTGCTAAGCGCCTTAACTCCAGGCAAGCCAGATGGGCCCTGTTCTTCGGACGATTTAACTTTGTCCTTTCTTTCAGACCCGGAATCAAAAACATGAAACCGGATGCCCTGTCCAGAATTCATGAACCTTCTGAGCTGATGACCAGTGGAGCTGGGGAGTTCATTCTCCCAGAGGCAGTCCGGTTGTCTGTTACTATGTTGGAACTGGAAGGAGAGGTCAGGGATGCCATAAGGGACTTTCCGGTTCCCACTTCATGTCCTCCAGATCGACTGTTTGTCCCAGACCGCCTGGTCCCCAAGGTACTGGACATGTGCCACTGCTCCCGTCTTTTCTGTCACCCAGGAGTCAGTAAGACGATACAGGTGGTCCGCTCGCAGTTCTGGTGGCCATCCCTGACAAAGGATGTCAAGGAGTTTGTTGCTACCTGTCAAAGATGTTGCCAAGCTAAGCCCTCCCGCCGCCCACCTTCGGGGTTGCTGCGACCCCTTCCGATCCCATGCCGTCCCTGGTCTCACATCGCCATGGACTTTGTCACAGGTCTGCCCCCCTCTAATGGTTTCACTGTCCTGTTGACTGTCATCGACAGGTTCTCAAAGATGGTTCATCTGGTGCCCCTCAAGGGACTACCATCTGCTAAGGAGATGGGGGTGGTCTTAGCTCGTGAGGTCTTCCGTCTTCACGGCCTGCCCAAGGACATTGTCTCGGATAGAGGACCACAGTTTGTTTCCAGGTTCTGGAGGGAGTTTTGCTCCACGCTGGGCATCTCTGTCAGTTTATCTTCTGGTTTCCACCCACAGACTGATGGACAGATGGAGAGGGCCAACCAAGAGATCGAAACCAAGCTTCGCATTCTCTGTGAGTCTGACCCAACCAAATGGTCTCAAAACTTGCCATTGGTGGAGCAGGCTATCAACGCTCTCCCGTCCTGTACCACTGGTCTTTCCCCCTTCTATGTTGTTTATGGTTTTCAGCCACCGACGTTCTCGATTCAAGAAAGGGAGGCCAAAGTCCCCTCTGCCTACGCCGCTGCCGTCAGGTGTCAACGTATCTGGAGGAGGGCCAGGAGGTCCATGATCAGGATGTCTGGGGTTCAGTCCAGGTCTGCCAACCGCCATCGTCTACCCGCTCTCGATTACCAGGTGGGCCAGAAGGTCTGGTTGTCCTCTAAGGACCTTCCCCTGCGGGTAGAATGCCGTAAGTTGGCACCCCCGCTTTATCGGCCCTTTCCCAATTGCCAAGGTTGTGAACCCAGTGGCTGTCCGTCTCCAGTTACCCCGGTCTATGCGGATTACACCTACATTCCATGTGTCCCGGGTAAAGCCCTATGTCCCACCTCGCTTTGGGCCCACCTCTGACCCCCTTCCTCCGCCCCGGTTTTTGGATGGTGACCCTATCTACACGGTCCGCCGCATCCTCCGATCCAGAAGGCGGGGACGGGGGGTCCAATATCTGGTGGACTGGGAAGGATATGGACCAGAGGAACGGACTTGGATTCCAGGCCGTTTTATCCTTGACCGGACTCTCATCAGGGACTTCCACCACCTCCACCCTGATCAGCCTGGTGGTCCGTCCGGAGCCGGACCTTGAGGAGGGGGTACTGTTATGATTCTGGCCTGTCTGCCTGCTCTGCTCTCCCTGTGAGCAATCATCTCCAGCTGCTGCCTGCTGCACTGCAGTGCAATCAGCAGAATGTCTCTCACCTGTGTTCAAGCAATTATAAGACAGCCTGTGGCAGGCAGACAGGGCCAGATAATTGCAAACCAACTAGCAAGCAGTATCCAGCACTTAAAGTTACCTGACCAAGTCTTTGCTTCACGGATTTTCCCTTTTTGCCTAGCCCCTTTTGGATTTCTCTGCCCTCTGGACAACGACCCTGTTTCTGCCTCTTGACTTCTGCCTCCTGCCAAGCTCCCTGTTCACTAAAGCCTGAGTCTGGCTTCCTGGACCTAATTCCTGCCTCTGTGCTCCAAGCCACCCAACTGTTGGCCACCCAACAACAGTTTTAAGGAGAAATCTGCTCTATTCATGCTGCTGAAGGGGGGACTCTTTTAAGGTTAGTGGTTTTGTTGGTTTCATGCTTTTCATTATTTGAACTCCTTCAAGCCACTAACCTAAATCTCCCTCCTTAGAAATCCCTGACCCACGGTGGATGTGCTCCTGATGTCCTGAGTTTTTAATAAACTGTTTAAATCATTATTCTGTGTTCTGGCTGAAACTTTGGGTCTTCTGACTGGCTCATTACAGATAGGTCTAACGGCCCTTCCATTTTTGCACATAATATTCTAATGAAATCATAATTTAAAATACAATCTTATATTTTTATGTATATATTTTAAGTTTTTCTAACATTAAAACCTGTTTGATATCTGAAGCAAAAGAGTAAACTCATAAGACATCTTTAAAGGAAGGAAAATATTTTTTTCTTGACACTGTACATTTTAGTTAATAATTTAGAAACCACTAAAGCACAGACCTTCAAGCTTTCCATCTCCCATGATCATTTGATAGTCTGCAGCTTTTACTTAGTGCTCACTGAAGGAAAGGAAGGGAATGAAAGAATAATACTTTAGTGTGTTTGCAAGTATGTTTTTTTTTTTTTCGTTTTCTGTGCAATGGACTGTGTCTGTGAGGTACATTACAAGAGTGTTAGAACAAGCAGAAGGCCCCTTAGAGAAAAACTGATATCACTCATGAGTGTCTCCAACTTTGATGCTTGAATTCCCTGATTGTGCCCATCTGATCCCTGTTTCTATAATTCTTGGTGCAACTTTGACTGACCTCCCCTTGCGTTTGCCTTGTTGCGATTTATACTCTACCAGATACCGTGGTGATAAATTGTGCATGTGCATGCTTGAGTTGCACAAGCTAAATGATTTGTGTGCCAGTAGAAACTTTGTGTGCCTTTGTAAGTATGCTTGTGCGTTGACAGCTCAATCAGCATGTCCTGAACAAATGGCCGACCCATCACCGTGCCAGCAGCAAAATGGGCACTATGTTGCTGCAGCAATAATGCAGAGAGGGTTATGATCATAACTACCAGAGAGAATAACAACCTAGAATTTATATAAAAACAACATAAATCTATACAGATCCTTAATGCCATTTGATTTGCCTATTCGGACCTTCCAACTCTATTTTAAAGCTGCTAGATAAAGTTCTATTCTGTTCTACTCTATTTCATACTAACTTGCTATCAATACATTTACTGTAGTTTGAAATATATAAAGAGACAGAGGAGCAGTAGGAGAGAGAAATGAAATGTGTAGTTAGAATTTTCTGTTTTACACTAATTTGAGTTGCTGTATATAATCCTAATACAGGTTATGTCTAGATAATTATTGAGTAATTAACTAGAATTAATTTGAATAAAAAAATGCTTTCAAGACTGTCTTTTTGAAATGTTATATTAAAATACTGATTTTAACAACTGTCACCAAGTTCATTTATACACTAGATGTTCGATTGCCTGTTTCTCAGTATTCAGTTTTTTTCTTATAGCTTGGATTTTACTGTGTCAAAGTTTGGCTGTGTCCGAACATAAGCCCTAATCCCTAAATCCCTCAATCACTATAGAGAGTGAGGGCTATATAGTGGATTTTATAGTGAACTCAGTTAACTCAAGATGATCACTGCTTTTCGGTCCTCGTTGGTACGTAACTCCGCCTCCCCACACAGTGCCTGCACCATCTTTGTCATGTGTTGCCACTGTTGGGTAGCGACAGCCGGATGTTGTTACAACAAATCCCATAATACTTTGGGAGGAGAGCTATCGCAGCTCCTCGCACGATATATCTGCTCGTCTATTGACCATGGATGATCACTAATTTTCGAGGTGCACTGAGGGAAATTTCAAGTCCACTACTTTTTCATCCACTAGATATTCGGAACCTCATCTAAAATGGCATAACCATTATATACGGATATTCGGACACAGCCTTTATGTGCTTTCTTTTATCCTTTGGCTTGAAAATTGATGGCTCAGAGCTCATCTGCTTAACCTTTTCTTTTTAAGAATAGTCATCCTTAAAAATCTTGTGTTCAATGTTTCCAGATGATCTGTTTTACAAGAGATTGAATATAAGTTTTTATTCAAAGGAGAGCGAAGACTTTTTTCAACAGAGCAGATGTTATCATTCCTCTGATGGGCGTATTGCACCTCCAGTCATATTTCCTGTATCTTTAAAGAATACCTTTTAGATTTTTTTTCAGTCAAAATTTTGCCCCAGAAGAAGTTATTATAAAATATATTTCAAACAGTACTTCTAAAGAACTGGAAGCTCAGATAGTTTGGTGGTTTCATATTGGTGCCAAATTAGGACTTCCAGACTCTTTATGTGGACATTGCTACTCATTAAAAAGGGACAGTAGTACTACTTAAAAAGAGGTTTTTGCTGTTATGTCAACTACACAAGAGCCAAAGAAAAGGTTCATTTGTGGGTATCTGAAAGACACAAGCAGCTTAGATTAAAAAATAAAAAATAAGTGCCATTTGCCTGGAGTAAGAAAATAGAAAGGCTTAACTTTGATTTCCTCTTTTTTTTCTTTCCCTCTCTTCATTATCAGTAACTGGCAAACTGTTTTATGCGTTTGAAGCCAAAAGTGCAACATGATCTTCAAAGAGTTGATGTATTCCAGATCAAATTAAAAGTTTTTTTTTATAGGGTCTAGTTTTTACCAAAGGCACATTGTTGAGGTTAAATGAATGTTTTTGATACAAACACAATGTACAAGGGACATTCATCCACACAAACAATTAAACTCCTCTTTCCATTTACAATGCAATGAAAACCCACTGTGACTCTTCTTCTTTGCCACACTTTAAGTCACACAAGCTACATAAACAGTTTGGAAGTAAACCAAATTTAAATTAGATTGCAGGAAAGGATCGAAAGCCTTTCGTAATGTAACTCCAATGCCCTTGCTTATTTTCCTCCAAAGTTTTGTTTTATCGCTTCATAGCATCACTAACATGCCCCATAAACACTGAAAGACAACCCTGTAAAGGTTTTTAATTTCTAATAGTAATCGCCCACTTTCACTGAAATCATTATTCACTTTCCTTACATTTAAAGGAAAACTATGACTTTGTTGCCTCCTCTGCAGAAAGGCCTTTATAGTTATTGAATCCTCTCTGCAGTGGAGACTGAGTGTCAATCATCCATACAGCTAAAGCTAACAAAGCATACCAGGAACGGTTAACCCTTACCTGCTGCAGTTTATCTCCCTGACCCTCATATCATGATAAACTAAAGGTGGTTGCAGGAGAGATAAATCAAAGATAAAATATGGTAATCATACAGGTGTGCTTTCAAACTGCCAAACAGTCCAGAGCTAGAGTTAGTTACAGGATATCTTGTGCAGTGCAGTTGTTCTTTTGGAACCATGGAGTTTTTATTATTAAATAAATATACTACAGGTAAAATGCTCCTCTTTTTGCTGCCAGAATACAGGGAGTCTGACCTGGGCTGTGTTTGAATTTATTGGATGCATCCTCTAAGGCCAGATTCGAAGGCTGATTACGTCATAACGCAGCACCGAGGTCTGGTTGGATTCCAAGACTCCTTGTTATTTGGCCTACAAATGCACCATTCTTTTTGCCCAATTTGAAAGATGGGTCTGGTGTATCCTCTCTATCCTTGGTTATCCCAGGATTCTTTGTGAGACCAAGCAAGCCGGCTGCTCTGTGCTCAGAGGAAAAAGGTACTTGGCGCCAAACAGTGATGAATATTGGAACTTTAGTTTAATATAATCCAAATATATGAATAGTTCTGTCTGAAATTAATGAAAATAGTTGTTTTAATGGTTATTGAGTCAGATATGTAGCAGGTATCTAATTTTTTTTATCTGTTACAGTGTAAAAGGGTTTGGATGTTATTTAAGTACAGATTCTAATATATCTGCAGTGTGAGGACTATACATCTGATAGGATTTATATTATTTAATTGCTATTTTGCACAATTTGCTTAACTAGGTATTTTTTGTTGTTGAATTTTAGATATATCTTTTTTTACATACATTTTTTAGATTTACTTATACTGTAACTTTCTACCCATTTTATAGAGTATAACAGAATAGAAAATCTCTTTATTGTTCCAAAATGGGGAAATTATGGTGTTTACAGCAGCAAAAAAAGGTCACACAAATGTGGACTTCATACTGTAGGTTTTAAGATCATTTGAGATGACGACATTACAATTTAAGTGTCACTATATGGCCCATTTCACCAATTTAATGTGTGGCACCAATACTGGTTTAATTATAAAATGTTTTTATTGAATTTATTATTATCTAGAGACTATTAATAACAGGAGAAATGCAGCTTCAGATGAGCTGAGTGTGTGGTGACGTCACTACACTTCTGTTCCAATTGACCCATATTTATGCTGTGTGCTCCCGTTCTCCCCAAGTCCATACTTTCCTGCGTTCTTCTCAAGAACATAGTTGGCGAGGACACAAGTTCGTACTGGTGTTCTAGTGAATTGACAAACTGCCATTCTTTTCCTGCTTTGTTCGTCAACTGTCACGGTTGCTAACTGAGTGTACGGCCGAGAAAGCTAGACCTGTTTGAGTTCACAGCCAAAACACTTCCAGTTTCCTTATTTTCATGGACTTCGAAGGATCCAGTCCGGGTAGACTGCATCCTTGAAAGACCCCATAAATTTGAATGCACCCCTGGACTCAGTGACTGAAGTCGTTCTGTGCTATTTGGCTTAGCATATTTTTGTTTCCTCTAAATTATGAAATTCAGATTGTAATTTCTCTAACCATTACATCTCACAGGTGCTCAATTGGATTGAGATATGTAAAATCTTGAGTCAATGTTGTGGCTATTAAACTTTTCTTGAACCAGATCTTTAGTTCAGTGGTAGCTCATATTATCCTACTGAAACATGCCGGTGAAGATTCTCAGTCATCCAGGTCATAGCCATCCAAACAGAGTAAAAAATAAAAAATAAAAAAAAAAGAATCCACTCGACTTCGTTTCCAAGTTTGAAGATGTTTCGCTTTGCATCCAGGAAGCTTTTTCAATTCAAAATGTCAGAAATAGTATTCAGTTTGACGCTTTATAGAGTGCCTTGTTTTGGCTAAGAAAACATGCAAATTGAACCAGACCCGTTCATCTTGTTTTTTTTTTTTACTTTTTTATAATCCTACTGAAAGGTTGTTGAAGTCTTCAAAAACATCAGGTAGGTGGTACATGTCACGGTAACAGCCACATGTATGGAAGGACCAGGGGTTTGCCAGCAGAAGATCTCCAGACATGCAACTGCCTAGTCCAGCTTGCCTTCCTCTCTTCTTGGTTCAGTGTTCATGACCATCCGTGTATTAAAAACACAATAATTAAAGCCAAACTACCTTCTTCTGTTTGTCAAGGGTCCAGTTCCGATGCTCACATCTTCATTGTTAGTCATTTTGCCGTTTAGACAGAGGTCAGCTTGGACACTCTGACTATTCTGAGGCCATGGTGGCCCATACACCAGGAATTGTCTGCTTAGACTTCAAAGGCCAGCTATTACTCTCTCTTTGCACGTCACTGAAGCTTGGCCCTCCAAGACTTTGTCAACACTTCTATGAATCACTTTAGATGGATACTGACAGATGTAGGCTGAAAACACCCTTTAACAAAATGATAACACAATGGACACTAATCCACCTTTCACTAACTTGTTTGGCGCATTTAATCCTAAGTATAATACACATGTGGCTTCTACTGAAGCAGAATGACATTGTATTCATTTTCTTTTTTGGTTTTGTATAGCTATTTATTTCATATATTGAATTGGGTTAATTCGATTTTTACTATTTATTCACTGTAATCCAATAGCTATTCTATATCCAGTTACATTTTCTGACATGTTCCTGTAGCAAAAATCCCACTCTTATTTTACCTGTTCTCATTGTCTGCTTGCTAGACTCTCCTATTGTTACCCAACTGTCTCACTAATTAGCTCTCTGTTATACGCCTTCAATTGTCTTCTCAGTTTTTTTTTGCTAGTCTATTCTTTGGTCATTAAATCCAAGCTCACTGTGATATTACCCATCTCCTGCTGCTGTCTACTGTAGGTCCTTCACAACCTAAATACTGTAGACTAGAGTTTCCTGTGCCAAGTTATCTTCTGGTCTTAGAATATTTTGCTAATAAGAAATTTAAAAGACATGCATGTAATAAACAAGGAGAAAAAATAGAGGTATAAAATTACTGAATGCATTAGTCACATTCCAGCATTTGAGTTGTAATCAATGGTATAGGGATTGTTTTATCCTCTGAAAGGCAGGGTTATTACAGAGTCACAGCTCATAATTAGCTCAATAAACAAAATATGCCCTTCAATTTGCTTAAAACAACCAAAGAAATAAAATCTCCTTACCACATTAGAAAACTTAAAAAAAAACTTTTAAATTCCATTATGGGGATATTGTTGATCATTGCATGCTTTTCCTTAGCAACAAGTACGGTATAAATAATTTGAGAAAAAAAACAATAAAATATAGAAATAAAATATAGAAATGATAGACAATAAGTTTAAAGAAACTATTAAATGGCTATTAAAGTATAATGATTCGTTGGTAAACAATCACTCAGTTTTGTAGTAATTCCCAGGTAAGAACTTTAAACTATACTTTATATACTCCATGTTGAGAACCATTTTCTTTCAAAAAGTTTAATCTTAGATTTATAGAACCATATTCCACAGATCAAACCAAACTACAGGATGTTAAATCTGTTTCAAAACTGCCTACAGTCGCAGATAGATTGACCAATGGACACAAAGAATGATTAATGACATCATTAAGGTGGCACACAGAGTTCCAGCGGCACCAATACTGTTTCGAGCTATAATGGGCACAGAGATACACACACCCACACACAAATACATGCACAAACTTACCAAAATTAAGTGACTGAACTCCACTCTTCTCCCTTTGTCTTCATCTACACAGTCAGAAATCAACATGTATGTGTGTGTATGGGTGTGCTTAAAAGTGACTGACATATAGACCTTGGTGGAGTCAGTAGATTCAGCCCATCAACTGAACTCCCCTGGAGTTCACACACACAGACAGCGAAAGAGTTGGCTCAGTGGCCTTACCATCTGTCCATTAATCAAGGTGCCACATGGAGCCCCCCTCTCAGTCTCTGTCTCTGCCTCCACTTGCTCTCATAAAGTCTTACAGGAGTGGAAAAGGGGAACATTACAATTTTATTGCTGTTTTTCTTCCACGGTTTGTTACGTGTTCGTTCCAGATTCTATTTGCCATGTTGTATCTCATAAAGTGATTACCGCTCTGAGCAATCTCTCTTTTCTACCATATCTTTCTATTCTCTGACATTTATCACTACTCTTTACTTAGAAAATAATTTCCATGTGTTCTCAGTGTTTCAAAGGAAATGCTTTTCTTCATGAAACTGTTTTGACAGAAATGTCCCCTTAATAAGCTTTAGATTTTCATACAGATTGCCTCTCTGTCAATGTTATTCATGAGTTTCCTCTTTTGTTGTTGGTTTGTTGGAAGAAAAGGTCATATTTGAGCAGCGAGCAGCTATAAATATTTTTTTTTATCTCCATAAAAAGCACATAAGCACTTTGGAGAACATATTCCTTTCTTTGGAGTAATTATATTATTACTTCATTACCTGCTGAATTCATTGAAAGCCCTTATTAAATCTGGTATCATAGCAAAGTCCGAAGAAGAGCTATGAAGCTATCAAAGGAGCCTGCTCAATTTAATTTGGATCAACCTGTTTTATAAAAATACAGGTCAAAGGAACACAATACTGCAAAAAATAGATGGAGTATATTTATCTATTTATTTATTTCTGGCAATTTCTTTTTATTTTTGTTTGTTCCTCAAAGTTACGTTTATATTAATGTTAGTAAACCGCTGTTGTGAATGTTAAAAAGTTTTAGGTTCTCTTTTATTATAAAAATGTTATAGATTGAAAGTTTAACATTGTCAATGTCTGCACTATTTTTCTAAACAAACCAATTAATCAGAAATCCAAACAAAAAACAAACAAACAAATAGAACAAAACAAGAATAGTGTCAGGTTGTGTGGGGTTTTTTAGAGGACCCAAAGGCAAAGAAGGAAGCTGAGATGTTTTTTTGAAAATCTTATAACCAAACTGAATCAAAAATACAAATAATAACAAAATACAGAAAACCAAAAAACAGAAGGCTTCAGGGAAAACACACAAGGAGCAAAGAAATGACAAGGAACCAGCAAACAGTAACTGAAGAGGAGGAGTATATATGCCAAACAGAACAAAGAATGGGGTGATCAACTGATTGGAAGCAGGTGTGGAGATATGACCTAAAAGGGAGCTAGGGGAAGAGAGTAGGCAACAGAGAGTAAACAAAAAAAATACATAAGACATCAAATAAAACAGAAAACAGCATGCAAAATGGAAATTATACCAATGAAAACTCAAAAAGAAAACTTAAACAGAAACAAAATATGCATAACCGTGACAAATAGGACATTTTCACCTGTGTTACAAGCCCTACAGAATCTAATAAAGATGTGTAACAATATTTAAAATAAATGTGTCTTTTATTAGAAAAGCATACATTTAGACTCAGTTTTTTTTTTTACTTTTTTGGGGGTTTTTTTCTCCAATCCCCTGGTATAATTTCTGAAAAATCTATCATTTTTTTAGCAAACACCTTCCACAATTACCATCATATTCTCTTAAAAATATTAAAGATTAGAGAACATTCACATCAGATCAGGTAGATACTGTATGTGGTGATTATGTGCACATTGCTTACAAAAAAGCATTTACTTGCCAAAATCTGCTTATATAGAAAAATAAGTAAAACATTTGTAATTTTGTAAATCAGGACAGTATGAAGACCCAAATTTATATTGTGACCAGGCACAATGATGAACAAATCTAAGGATGAAAAAACAAAGTTCAACAATCATTAAACGCTATCTATCTGCTGCTATCAACGAAATCTGCTCTTCTAGAAGTTGTCCCAGAAAAGCTTTCTTGGTTCCATCATCAAAAACAAACACGTTTACTCAAGCCTTTTGATGCTTTAATTGGAACAATATGCTTCAGTCAAAGGAGTTTTAAAGTGATCTTTTCAACAGAAAATATGGGGGGCAGGTCTAGAGGAAAAAACAATAAAGACAAGTGCCTCAACTTGATGTTTTGAATAGCAGTCAAAGTATGATGCAGTAGGGTTTTTTTCTTTCCCCAAAGGATCTGCAGATACTTTGCTAAGTAGAAAACATTAGAGATCCATTTATGTAAAACCCAATGCAATGTACTTAGCTAAAGAGGCAGCAGTCTTGTCAGTGACAGAAGTTCTTTTATTGATTGACTGACTTTATCAATCTCACAGTGGAGAAATGTACTTGTTACATTGAATCAAATAAAAAGTTTTGATTTCAGGAGTAGAGCCACAATCAGCGATTGTACGTTTTACTTTATTTATTTCTTTATTTCTTTATTTTTTTCTGACTGGATCTATGCAACCTGTCCCTAAAATCTTAAAAAAAAAAAAACATGCTCAGGACATTTTTAAAACAGAGATGCAACTAGCTGTGAAACATACTTACCAAATTGTTAGTTTGGAAACAGAAAAATACCTACCGGTAACTAATTTCTTGCCATACATGGAAAGTAATTTTAAAAGTTTTAGTCTGCGATTTCATTGCACAATATTAGATTTTAAATTAAACTAAAATGACCCGATGTGCAGTAAGAAAAGTTTCAACTTGTACATGGGGATATAAATCTACTTTTGTGTGTTTTAATTAATTAGATATAGAATTAGAAAGATTATTGAATATATTTGAAAAGCAGTGGAAGTTTTGTAGATATCAGCAATGTTGCTCTTACTTCTTGTCTATTAGTTCTAGGATAACTCGTTTCCCATGCCTTTAAGGCATCTTTACTTTTGGAATTTCAATATTGGTCTTTGCGTCTATGGGGAATGCATTTAAAATAGAAGTGGATTCCATAATACACTCCCTGCTTGAGTGTTTAGGAGAGGGAGGCTCTCCAAAACACTCAATTTTCCTGCTCAAAATTGTTTATTTGCTGTTTAAATCTGCAGTGTCTACAGAAACATAGTATTATTGTATTCCATTTCAGGCTTCCTTTTCTGTGTGATCCTTTACATAGCATAAATAAAGCTCCAGCATTATTGTCAAGAAGATGAGATACCCAGCGAAACAGGCCTCTTGTCCTTCAAGAAGCCTTGGTGTGGTTTCTCTGGGATTCACATTACTTTTGAAGACAGATCTCTTTTTAAATTCAGCAAAGTAAAACCATACATACCAATGACATTTTATAGCTCCAGAAAGAGAAGAATCATAGGCAAAGCATCCACCATTTCAGTGAGCTTAATAACTAAATTAGCAGAGGCAGTAAATGAAATATTTGGTTCTGTAAAATATTTCTTAACATTCTAAATGTCTTTCTGGAGTTTCCCAATGATATGGAAAAACTATAAACGGTAGTAAAGAATATGAACATGATCCCTTGAAAGTGCAGATTTAAAAGCTTTGAGTCATAAAATCTAAAAATGCTGCTGGCATGACATTTAATTTACCTTTTATTTAGTCTTTAGGGTTGAAAAGTACATTTTAAATTCAATAAAAATAAATAAATAAATAATCTAGTATTGTCTATATTTGCTGTTTTATTTTATTTCTCTCCTTTCATGTCTCTCTATCTCTCCACTTAGATCTCATACCCTCTTTCTTTCTCACCTGCCATTGCGTCTCTTTTTTGGAAACCAATTACCTCAAAGTTTTTGAGCACCTTAACTGAAATATTCTAAATTACTTGCTTTCCAGAAACTTTTTGTGTATGCTGAACTTGTCATGATCTTGGGACTAATGACTTTCTTGATTGCTCTTTTCATTTGGCTGCCTAGCTCCGCCCAGTTTCTCATTACCGCTCATCATAGCCACCTGTTCCAGCCTCTATTTAAACTGCTTTCTCCCAGCCATCAGTGCCAGATTATTCTTGAGCCTTTAGTGTAAGAGTTTTCCAGTGTAACCACAGATCAGGTTTTAGATAAACGCTTTTTTAATAATACCACTGTCTATGTTGAGTTGAATACTGGGTCCTCTGTTCTGAACTGAGACAGAACTCATTCAGGCTTAGAATACAAGTCCCTCCAAAGGTGGCTGGAAAATCCTATACAAATTTGGACTTTGAGACTAAATTTTCCACTAACAGATTTGTATCCTGCTCAGATCTGCTCAGATCTTGTAAAGCCAAGATGCAAGGAAGCCTTTTTTCTAATAAAGAAAACTGTAAAATGGATATCAACCTTGGGATGGTCACTTATTGACCTGTTTTCTGACAGAAAAACTAGCAACCATGTGATAATTACAATCAGTTCTTAGTTGCTATTTATACATACTGTGAATGCTACAATCAAATGTAATAAAATTAGGTCCATAGGTCTACTCCCCATCACAACCTTATCTCCTATAAAGTAAAATGTGAAATATGTACATTCCATATCTGTCTTTTAATGCAGAGTTATGTGTCTGCACAACTTGTTCTTTTAAAAAAGGAGCAACAACCTTATGTGTCATGAGTCTTAAAAAATTATAGCTGACCTATTTGTTTCCTAGCAACAGCTATGAAGAAGGATATTCTGCATTGTAAAAGTTGTTTTTGTTTCAAATACGGCAAATTGAGCTCCACATTTAATTGGGCTATCACTAAAAATGTATGCTGTAAAGTTACTGTGGTTAGAAAAAAATGACAATGATTTCCCAGTAAGGATATCCACTGACTGCTGGCCCTGTTTTTCACTACACATGATGTCAATTTCTTTAACAATGCTTTTCTTCTGTTGAGAAAAAGTCCTCTCTTTTTCGTGTTTTATTGCAGAGCTGGACACAGGTGAAAGAAAGACTAAACTGGCTTTATCTCAGTAGGTTTATTTAATAACTCATTATAGGGTAAATGATTCCCTAACAGCCATTAAAAATAATGAAGAGCCAATCGAAATGATTACTACAGTAATATGTCTAATAAGGAGTTAGATAATAAGCTAGCCTATAAGGATTTAACAGGAGTCATTATAAAAAAAACAAAAAAAACCCATAGCCATTTCATGTTGCTCTAGGTATATCCTTTCTGCTACAACAATCTTTGCTCTCCCTGTCAAACGACCCAGAGGTCAGTTCCCTGTTTGTGTGGTTCACAAAGATTCCTGGATGGCAGTCAAGGACAGTCTTTAGCTTGTGTCCTTTGACATAAAGGCAAGAGAGCACAGCCTCTACAAAGCCAGGATCCACCCTCCTCAGCTGACTATAGGGCAAATACTACTTCTCAGGGATGCTTAGTTACTGTGCTTTAGCAAATGTTTTGAAACAGACTAATTGTTGACGTTCTAAACAGTATAATCAAGGGTGAGGGTGAAGATTGTTTTATTATTTTTCAACTTAAATTTATTTTCTCAGATTTCATATCTCTATCTTATCCTTCAAAAATATTTCTGATTATAGTTTTGGAAAATACCATATGTGGAACATTTACATGTTTAGAGTTATGAAGCTTAAGCATAAATTCAAAGTGAAGGAGTTTTATCAGCTTCACCTGAACCACCTGTGATGTCCCTCGTTCAGCTCCAGCCAATCAAAACGGGGACCATACCTTCTCCGAAGCCAATCATCTTGCAAGATCCCCTTTATACAGCTCCTAGCTCAGCTTCTCTCTCCCGCAAGCAAACAAACTATCAACCACCTCCACCCCATATCCTCCCTCATTCTCAGACACACTCAATTTCTGGCTTATTCCATCACCAATTTCTTCTGCCGGGCCCGAGTTTTGTCTCCTTGAACCCCAGTCAGCCTCGGCAGATGGCCACTTACACTTAGCCAGGTTCTGCTGTAGGTTTCTTCCTGTTAAAAGGGAGTTTTCCTCTCCACGGTCGCTGCATGCATGCTCAGTGCGAGGGATTGCAGGGAATCAACGGGACTTAGCAATCAGCTGGTTTTCCTTGGATAGAAATATTTTGAAGAATACCAATGTCTTACCTGTATACATGAATTTAATATTTTCTAATTGCAACTTTTCTCTGTGTGAGTCTTGCCAGGTTGAAATACCTTGCACTTATTAAGTCCATCTTTTGAAAATTTAAATTGTATGGCTCAGCTACAAAGCCCACCAGGCATAGACATTCACCCAATTTGACAGACTGGAAAAGGAGGGAATTAAGCAAAAAAGGCATCCATGGTATATCTAAAGTAGCTGCGGATATTTCAAACTCAGGAAGAATAAACTATTGGCAGGATAACTAACTGTCAGTCATCCACTGACAAAGTGTGGTATTTAAAAAGAGTAACAAAAAGAGAGCAGATGTTAAAGGAAACATTTGATATCCTGTTTGCCACTTAGGCATGGGATAAGAGATGTAAACAGGTTTGGTTCGCTCCATTTAAATAATAATTGTGATAAATATTTAAAAGTTAAATTTAAATGATACCGATACAGGTTATTATCAACAGCACTTTTGAGGTTTGTATCTTAAAATGCTGCAAGGTGAAATAAACAGTTGAAAAGATGAAAATAAAAGTTACATTTAAAAGGTTAAATATCAACCATAAAACCTGAAAGCTAACTTTGTTCTTCTCCCTGTAGAAATATGTCACATCTAATAAACTAGGTATTGAGCTCTTTTTTTAAAAAGAACTTTTACTGTATAGTTTTGTAAAACTGGAATAGAAATGCATACAGTAAACTGTATTTTGAAGTCATGCTACAAAGTGCGACACTGAAGGGGGATAAATAATTGACAGGGATATGTACTATTTATCTTCCTTTAAAAGTGTTTTTGTCCTTCACTCGCACTTAAATAGACATTACACATACAGTATGCTCTGATTTTACGGCCTAGTCAGAAAATGAGTGAAAAAGTCCAAAAAATGTATTTCAGAAGGACAAAGAAGAAAATGAAAGAAATAATTATCAAGGCCACTTTAGAAAATACACTATTGTATGACTTTTCTGGAACCAAAGTAAGTAAAGATAAAAATTTTGAAAAGCACTGTATGGAAAACTTACCCACTAGTGGCCTTTCTCCTTGTTAAACACACACACACACACACAGACACACAAATGCAATCCCCTGTGAATATTTTGTTTTAAGTTAAAGAATGTGTCCCACCGCAGTCTCAAGCCAAGTGAAGGAAGAAATGACAAATGACTTTGGCATTTAACATGACAGACACCCTCTCTCAGTTTCTCCACATCCTGCCCTCTCTCACTCACCACTGGAGTGTGTGTGTGTGTTGTAAATCTGGGTGCACCTATCACTTGGTAAATAAACTTTGAAATATGTCCACTATTGAAAATGCACTTTGAGTATAAGATGATTACACATGCATCGCTTAAAAAAAAGAGATTAATATTGGAAATTGCAGTTTGATTTTTGTGCTTCATTAATTACCTGTGATCAAGCTGGGTGTAAGTTTTCAGTTTAATTAGTCTGGGTTTTCATATTTCTCAGTCCTGAACAATCACCATCACAGCCTTAGTCATAAAAGTATACAACTGCAGTTTTTCTGTAAAGACTCACATCATAAACATTTGATGATACAGAATACCGTTTTAAAGATTCTGCTTGAAACATCTTAAAAGAAAATTAGGAATTCGTCACATACATGTATCTTAAATTCTAAACAAGAAGTGAAGCATTATTTCAAAACAAGACATCCTAAGAAGAAGAACAATAAGTACCTTTGCACACTGGTCTGTGATCACTCCAGGCAGCGAAGACTTCGGCCACTCTTTGACAGCTGATGGTTTTACTGCCCTGGAGCACGTAGTCCTCTCCACAACTGAACTGCACGACACTGCCAATGCTAAACCAATACACACACACAAAAAAACAAAACAGAATTATCACAAAGAGAACAAACCTTCAGGTAAAACATAAAACAACTTCGCTTTACAATACCTCTTTCACTGGCAAACATTTACTGTAGTGAAGGACTACTGTGGGTCATATTTAATTTTGTATTCTTAACATTCACGCAATTTAAAGTAATCCTCGACTATTTCGCGTACCATAATTGGAAAAGCAAATAACTGAGGAACTGTAAGGCCACATTAATATAAGCCCCAGTGCCTTTTCTGAGCTGTATTTTAATTATCTTTTTTTCAGTATTGTAATAAAACAAAATCAGCGCCCGAACTTCAAAAATATTGGAGCGTTGTTGGTAATCTGCTTCGAACTATGCGCACTGATACAGTCTCAGCAGTGTATTTCACTCTTATACAAGCCTGTAACACGACTCTGCTTTATCCAACCCAGCCATATCTACCCAAGTTTGAAACTTTATTTCATTGGCTACAAAGCCAAACCGCCCACATGGTCTGAACCAATAACTGCAGGACTCTATGAGGCATAATATTGCTCTACTCGGTAAGGAGCACTTGTGAGACTGCATGGGTTGTCCCTGACTCAAATAGTGTCATACCAAGATGCGGAGACTTTTGTCTTGTAGGTAAGAAGACGATGTAAAGACATATACCAAACATCATGGCCAAACAAATGAAGAAAGAAGTCTTATTAGCAAGATGCTAAGCATTAGCTATGACCAGCTAACTATTCTAATGTCAAAAAAACTGACGGTATTTGGCGATTTTCTCATCATGGAATATTTTTATTATGAATATTCTGAAATACTTTTAATCAGTGGACCCTTATGGACAAATGGAGTATAAACAATTGAAAACTGGATTTATAAAAGGGCTTCTGGACGCCTTCAAATGTATGTTGTTGTGGCTGCTTCATAATCTTTACATTTTAACATGCTGCTATATCTGTGTTAATTGTGCATTGGTGCTTGCTGTATACATAAAAATATCTTGGTGGTTGAATTGTAGAGAATCTAAGCTTTCCTACGATGTATAACATATCTATATTGGTAAAAATTCTATAATTGTACTTTTCATGCATTCTGAGTTTTTAGTTGTAAATGCTATAAAAACGGTCGCCGGTGATCAGGTGGTTTTTAAGCTGCTAAGGCTTTCCAATACATTTTTATCAGGAATCAACTACTTCCTCCGTGCCTTTGGATAAAACTATGTATTTTGCTTTTTGTTTTGTTTTGTTTTAGGGGGGGCTGGGGACACTTTAAATTTTAAATCTTGCCAGGGTATGGTTACATTTCTGTTTAATAATAACAGAATAAAGCTGTGCTGCTTTCTTCTCTCTGTACATAGAGAGAAGAGTGGTAATGGAGGTGAGAAAATATCTACAGGTTACTGTTACAGAATCTGCAAAAGTAGCATTAGGGTCATCAACCTTCACATTGATGTAATCAACATGGCAACTGTTTTCAGGAAATCCTGGAAACCTTGATGGAGAGCATAGAACTCGGAAATGCAACAATATTTAAAAATCTACTCTGGTAAAAAACTATTTTAGTTATTATTATTATCCAATCCTGGCCTCTAAAAGGTAAGAATAATTGAGTTATGATTGTATCCTCCTGCAGTGATCATAAACACACAAAAACGAAGTACACAGGTTGCATCTTTTTAAATATCTGCGCTACCACAATTAAAGTATTTAGATAATAGCTCTTTACAAATTTTCATTTGTTTTTGTATCGGCCACAGTGCAAAAAACATTGTACCTGAAGTCACTGCCATGGCGTTTTCCATTCTCCGGCTCTCCTGGGTCAGGGCAGGAGTTAGAGGCCTGTTTCACACCACCTTCGTTTACTAAACAAAAAAACAAAAAAAACACATGCACTCGGTTGTGACTAATGTTTTACAATGGGTAGATAGGAAAAAAGCAAAGCAGAACTATTTCAACAAGCCATTCCGAGTTGACTATTTATTTACAGGAGAGACAGTGGGATCAGTGCCTTTACTACTGTGGCTTAGAAAAATTGTTTATTTCCATGAGAGTCAATAATATCCAAATCCAATTGTTCTGAATAACAATTTGCAAGACAACGAACAGCCTGAGTGCTCCCTGGCAATATTGTAAAACCATCTGCTTTTGTCATTTAATTGCATTCAAGAGTGGTTTGCCTGGGTGAATATCCAAATCTTTGCTTTTAGTTTTGGAAACCTGCCTGCCTCATCACTCATTCGCTTTGGAAGCAGCAGGAAAGACAATAAAATAAGAGACAGATGAAGGAAAGGATAGTCCAGAAAGCAGACAATAGTCCAAACACTTGATTATTCTAAAAACTCGAGCTTATCTTGACAATAACAACGAACTGTATACATCCAAGTTTAGGCAAAAAAATGAAAGCCAGGGTAATGCGGATATCCTGATAATTATTTTAACCTGTTTTTCTTTTTTATTTAGGTTCTAACCTGGATTATTTTTTAATTATTAGCTTGATCATTTTTATTGCTTATTTTTATGATTTTCATTAATTCTTTATATAGGCTTCAGATTATTTTTATATGTACAGTTGCATGAACAAATATTTACTCTCCACTGCAATGCAACTTTATTTTGAAGTAGCAGCTGTTTGGAATGAAGAAAAAAAAAACACAACTAATATTGCATGTTACTGCAGTATCTTAGGAACAATAACACTTAAGAATCACTTATCGATACGGCAAATCAATGTCTGATTAGACAAATCATTTAATTAAATATCATTTCACCAAATAATGTGTTTTTAGCTCTCTGTATTTTGATTTTCCATTCTCTAAATTCTTTTAAAAGCTAATTTTACCTCAATTTTAGTTTTTAATTATAAAATCTACTTACAGCTGTGATATCATTGTATCGTCTTTAAAGTCTGTAAAGGGGTTTGAGGTGAATTGGTCTTTGTTCTTTAGTGATCCATTTTCTGAGCAACCTGTTCGCTCACTACTGCATAAATAGTGGAAGGGACGCAAGGTAGCCAGGTGAACGAGGGTGTGCTGCGTCACTCTTTCATAAACTAACTGAACTGACTAAATGAAGCCTATTGCTATAAATAGAGAAAAACTTATTTTATGTCAGGCAATTGTAAGTATATGTATGCGAAAGCAACAAGTCATTGTTAAGCTTTAAACCTACACAGTATCCTTTTGACATATGTGGCAAACAGAACACACCATAGGGTAATTTGATATGTAAATGAATGAGGGATTAAAGAGCAACATGATTTATTTGATTTAATTATTTAAAACACAAGACTAATATTTGTTTCTGTTATTTCCTAACCTTTTCTCCTCTTTTTTTTAGTAATTTTCTTCCAATTTCATCTAAAATCTAACATTTTCAGTCGAATTTTTCTCAGTCATTCATGCACAACTAAGCTAAATAAATCACCAAAGGGCAAAAGTAACAAAGTGGAAAAAAGGATTAATAACTTATTAACTAATTACTTATTGCCATCTAATTAAAAATATCAAATAATTATTTTTTAATCCAACAATTCCAAGATTGTGACCTATTCTAATTAAATGCTAAACATTTATATTTTTATTCCTTTTGTCTTTAATACACAGTGTTTTGGTTTTTTATGTCACTTAGAAAGCTCCAAAAACTGGCAAATCACAGTTTTATTTCAACATGAAAAACAAATCAGATGCCAGCAAGCTCAATTAGGTGCAGCAAACACAGGCCGGAGAAATAATCCTGCCCATTTCTGCTCTCACACGAACACCTTCACACCCACGCTGTCTGGGCTATCTGGCTAACACGCAAGTGCATGTTTAGTCCATATCAACAAACCCAGCAGGTGGTTGGAGAGTGTTTGTGTGCCTGTGTTTGTATTTGTTAGAGTAGATAGTTTGTTGCTTTGTTGGAGCGGCTAATTTGACCATCTGGACTATTAACATGACAACAGAGGGACTGGTTACAGTACTAGCACAAACTCAAAAGCAAAATACACAAATGTTGACCCACACTCGCATATTTATACTGAAAGATTTAAAGAAACCCAAACTTTAATATGCATTTGTTGATGGAAAGGTCTTATGCTTCAGTGAAGGGTTGAAGGTTTTAGAGCAGAGCAAATTATCTTCTGAACCAATCCAAGCCAAACAAATTGATATGCAGAGTCACAATTGGATAGACAGGCCTCAAAAGTTGCTCTCCAACTTGGCATGAAATCTGATTAATCTTTAATACTTCCTTTCTGTATTATTCTTATAAATGTATAAAATTGTTGCATAATAATTTATATACCTGAAGTTCTGCATATTTGACAAGATAGCACACCGATATAACTATTTTGAATGATGTTTAATGGGGTAGATCAACATAATTATGAAGAGGAAATTGTTAAAAAATAAAACCTACTCTTAGAATTATTTTAATTTATGTATGTCTGTGCTTGTTAAACAATATAATTTACCATGTTAAGTATTAAGGCTAATGCTTTCCCTAGCAATTTCGTAAGTTGAGACAAAAGATCTCCTTCATTGTGCTTTTAGATGGTCCTTAATCTAGAACACACCGTCATCTCGATATAGCTGGAGTCAGTGATGTCTCCTCATTTACTAACAACGTTTAAGAACTCTAAGTGTGGCCATGGCGATCTATAAAATGCTTCTTTAACTGTTATTCTGGGCTGACTTCCTGATAAAGTTAGCTAGATGGCAAGTGCTGCAATTGTATCCATGCAGTCTTTCTGGAAACAAATTTTGTTAAATCTGTTGTCATAAGTTATAGTCATTTAACATATATATATATATATATATTATATATATATATATATATATATATATATATATATATATATATATATATATATATATATATATATATATATATATATATATATATATATATATATATATATATATATATATATTAGAAAATTGTTATTCAGAGTGTTTCTTTGGAGTTATCTCTTTTCAGGAGAGAATCAGGAAAAGGAAACCATAAAAATGTACACATAGAGCTTTCCTTTACAAAACTGTGCTGTGCATTTGTCCAGATTTGAATTTGTTCCCAGTGGACAAGGGTAAGCAATGGCACCCTTGTCCACATAAGGCAAAAAAAGTAACGTTTAGGCAAACACACAGGGCTCCTCAATTCCAGTCCTCTAGGTCTTTTGTCTTGCACTTTCTAGATGTGTCTCTGCTTCCACACCTGAGTCATATGGCTGGATTAGTTCCTCAGCATGAAGTCAAGGGCTGCTTTAAATAGTGCAAATCAGTTAGGACACTGCAGTCAAAGCTGAAGTGCGTCAGGGGTTGCTATGATAACTGATATCTTAATAGTGCTGGTTGTAAGGAAGAACGTAGGAAGAGGAAGCGGGCTGCTTCCTATCAATTTAGCATAGGGACCTCAAAACGCTCAAAACTTTAGGGGCTATGTTATTGCTTGATATATAATGGGTCTGACCCACACAAAATGAATTTATAAGGGACAGCTTTAGCGGTGTATTTGTGTAACTTTTTTGGGACTTTTTCTTTAGTCCCAATTTGACATAAATAATTGCTGTGAGTGTCTGTTGCAAAATGATGTCCAAACGAATAAGATTATCCAGATACAGCACAACAGTCCTATGTTCCTTTCCCTCCTTGGATAGTGTTCTTACTATTGATGCCACATAATCTAAAAGGTGCAGGGCATACTGGACTTTGCAGAGAAGAATTAATGAACCTTGGTCTAGGAGATACATTTCTTCAGCCAGTAAAAGTTAACAGTAAAGATGGAGGAGGCCAGATACATGTCAATCCTGTTAGAGGGACCAAAAGGCTTGGGACTGGGGTGGCGGTTCACCCTCCAGCACAACAATGACCTTGACATGCTGAGTTAGAGTATAATTATTTGGATTGAGGTATATGTTTGTGTAATAATGGCTCACTCAATATGAATACAATATAATCTGAATGGGCCTAGAGGGGCTAGTCATGTACTTAGTTAATTTCTATGCCAGTTATATGGTTGCATATAAAGGCTTTCCAATTAACATATTTTGCCCATTTGGCTCATGCAAAATGTCTGTGCTTTACATTTTGTTTTTGTTTTATTTGCTAGAAAACAATGGCTTTGTGTATATTACCATAACAACACTACATGACCAGGGGTACGTTATTAAACACAACAAGAAAGAGCCAAAGACATGTATTTTGTCTATGGAAAATGCAATGAAGCCAAGTCACTAAGAAATAACAAGAGGTGTGAACAGAAAGAAAAAATTGTAAAAAAAAAAATGCGCAAAAAATTGGACGCCTACCATAGTGAAGACCAATTAAATTGGTCTTCACTATGGTAGAAGGTAAAGCTGCAAAAGCATTCAGATTTGGCTGCCAAGTTGACAGACAATGAGAACACAACCTTACTTGTGTTTATTGTTAGCACTGTACTAGTGATTTTATATTCTTTGGCGCTTAGTTGTAGTGACAGAAACATTTATACGATATGATGTTCACCATTGTTCTAGTTTCCAATTTAGTAATATAAACTGCCAGCAGATGGCACACAATGCTTGACTACGTTAATTGCACCTGTGCCAAAATACTTTTCTCTCCCAAAAAGGACTGAACCCTATGAGCCAAAAAGCTTTCTGTATTCTCTTTTATTTTTAGATGAATAGTTGTTTTATTGTGTTTTTCTTATAAAGCCGTAGTGCATAAATAGGCTATTTTTAAGCGGTTTTAATGAGACAAATCAGAAAATATTTCTGTCTTAAGATGTAAAAGGCTGGCAGAGACGTGTATTCTACAAAATACTGACAGAGTGAACGAACTTTATTCGTTTCAAAATCATAGCTTTTTTTCCCTTTTCTTCACACTTCAGATTATGCATTACCTTCTCCTGGCTGATCACATATCATATCAATTAATCAAATATTTAAATTCTAACAAAATAAAATAGGAAAAAGGAGTAAAAAAGTATTTTTAAGCCACTGTACAGTATACAGTGTTGAAATGGTTGACCCAGAAAAACTGAATCACACACACCCACTACCTACACATAAGAGAAAAAGCAAAGCAACCATAAAAAAGGGTAACTTTTCAATTTCATTATTAGAAAGCACACAAAGCAAACAAATACGAGTACATGTGTGGCCTTGAAACTTTATTTTGGTTTGAGCTAATTGAAGTTGCCTTGATATTATGACTTGTAGCGGTATAATATGGCAAAGAAATCAAATCATGCAATGATCATGCAAATATATGGATGCCTGCATAACCTACTGGATGTGCTAGACATATGCTGACTGTTGCCTAAGCAGGTGTGTGGCGTAATGTATGCTTAAACTCGCCACCTCTGCCATGAACATATGGCATGAGGTTATGTGAACTAGAAAGAAAAAGGATGGAGCCTTTCAGCTTTGTAACATGCTGCTTCTTCTGGCTTTAATAATTTAACAAGAATGTTAAACTTGGCCATTGGTGTGTGAGCAACAATGGTGAGCTAAGAAGCAGAAATAGCAGCAGAGTATTTACATTTACAGCAAAAATTGTTGAGCTGGTTGGTTCTGACAAAATGAAAGCCTCTGATGAAATTGTTTATGTGCAATGGTTGTTTGATCTGAAAAAAAAAAAAAACATTAATTTATACACTGAGGAACACCCTGCTATTTTTCAAGTTCTCCCACTGAGAAATCATGGAGGGCTTTGAAATTGTCATTGTAGGTACATGTCCACTGTGAGAGACATAATCTAAAAAAACAAATCCAGAAATCACAATATATGACTTTTTAACAATTTATTTGTATGGTACAGCTGCAAATAAGTATTTAAACGCCTGTCTATCAGCTAAAAGTCTGACTTGCAAAGACCTGTTAGTCTGCCTTTAAAATGTCCAACTCCACTCCATTTATTATCCTAAATTAGATGTACCTGCTGAGGTTGTTGGCAGCATAAAGACACCTGTCCACCCCATACAATCAGTAAGAATTCAACTACAAACATGGCCAAGAGCTGTCCAAAGAAACTAGAGACAAAATTGTAATCCTCCATAAGGCTGGAAAGGGCTAAGGGGAAACTGCCAAGCAGCTTGGTGAAAAAATGTCCACTGTTGGAGCAATTATTAGAAAATGGAGAAAGCTAAAAATGAATCTCAATCTCCCTCGGAAGGGGGCTCTATGTAAGATCTCACCTTTTGGGGTCTCAATGATCCCAAGGAAGGAGTAAAGTCAGCCCAGAACTACACAGGAGGAGCTGTTCAATTATCTGAAAAGAGCTAGGACCACCGTTTCCAGGGTTATTGTTGGTATTACACTAAAACGTCAAGGTTTTAAATCATTCATGGCATGGAAGGTCCCCCTGCTTAAACCAACACATCTCAAGGCCTGTCTTTAGTTTGCCAATGGCCATTTGGATGATCCAGAGGAATCATGGGAGACAGACATGTGGTCAGATGAGACCAAAACCAAATATTTGGTGCCTACTGTGAAGTATGGCGTGGTAGCATCATGCTTTGGGGGTGTTTTTCTGCACATGGGACAGGGCGACTGTACTATATTAAGGAGAGGGCTTTGATCAGGGCCGTGTATTGCTAGATTTTGGGGAACAACCTCCTTCCCTCAGTTAGAGCATTGAAGATAGGTCGAGGCTGGGTCTTCCAACATGACAAAAAACCATTGCACACAGCCAGGATAACCTAGGAGTAGCTCTGTAAGAAGCATACAGTATCAAGGTTCTTGTGTGGCCTACCCAGTCTCCAGACCTCCAGAACCTTTGGAGAGATTTCAAACTCTGTGTTTCTCAGCGACAGCCCAGAAACCTGATCTGTGTGGAGGAGTGGGCCAAAATCCCTCCTGTAGTGTGTGAAAACCTGCAACCAAAGGCTACTGTACCAAATATCAACACTGATTTTCTCAGGTGTTCAAATACTTATTTGCTGTGTCATACAAATAAATATTTTAGGAAGCATACATTTTTTTTAGATGCTGGTATTTTTAATATTTTGTGACCATTTAGAAAATGTATAAGATTGTAGTGGAGCTGTAATTTTCCCAAAATTTCGCCATCAAATGTCTCAATGCATGTGGGTGCCGTGAACTCTATGCTTTTGTGTGGTATATATGAAATTACCATAAATTAACATGCATATAATATAATTATAATAAAACCGTTAACTTTTGTAAAACAGTTGAATCTGTGTATGTAAACACAGGAAAATAAAGTAGACGAGTCAAATGGGGAATGACAATTCAGCACAGCCGGTCATATATATGGCTTACCTGAAAACCTGAACAGGAGGAGCCTATTAAACAACTGAAAAATGTGATCTTTTATTTTTGCAGTATTTATGGATAGTTTGTGCTTCTCTGACTATATATGTATGGCATGATGCATTATCAAAAAAGACTGGTCGATGGAAATTGACAAAAATACTACACAGACAATGACTGCGTAATCAAGGAAATTGTTCAATTAAGCCGAATAAAACGTGAACTATTTTTTTTCTCTGAGCTTTTCTGTATACGGTAGTTAAATTGTTTGGTCTCCTTTCTTAATATGATTTAATAGACATTGATTGATGCATTAATCAGGAAATACTCTTTTTACTGTTGTCTTTAACAACTCCTGATCTGTCAGGGAGAACAGAGAGGAATTACCCTCTTTGACTAAATATGGTCCATTTACATACTGGACTGAAGTAGTTGTTTTGATTTATATTCACTTTTAATTTGAAATACAGTGATAGTATATTTAAAGCTGTTTTAAGTCACACAGTCCTGGCAAACGGCTGTGCTGAATTAATCTCAAAGTACGACCCAGCCAACAGGTTGTATTTTCTCCGCTAATGTCAACTCCTGTGCATTCTACTGATGAATAGGATCAAAACTTTGCCAGAACCTAACAGTAAAAGTTATGACTGATTATGGATTTATTTAGCATTATAAATATCTACAGTTTTGGGCTCTGTTTGTGGACATTTAAATAAATAATCTTCATTTTATGTAGAATCTGCTTGACAGTATAAGTTATTGTTAAAATAAAATCAATCAGACAGTAAGAAAGGGAATCAATATCTAAAGGATGCTGTACCCTTATATTTGAAAGTAAGTGATTTTTATAAGTGGATGATTTATAATTTGTTTAATATAAAACAATTCTAATATTAGGAGCAATTGACTTCATGCTGGATAATCATTCAGTTTTAAAATAAAATAAAAAATACAAAAAAAAAACCTCCACTAAATCCTCTTTGATAAGCCTACTGGTAAAATCTACTCAGTGATTGCTCTTGCTGATCATAATAATCTGAGCCTTCAGAAGCATTATAAGGAAGAGGATTAAAAAATAAAAAAGGTTATGGAAGGATGTGAGAGGTTAGAAACAGGCATTATTGGGGCTATAAACAGTGTTGCAAAAGCTGATTCACATTCTCTGATCAAGCCGGAAGCAAGTCAGAACCATGATTAAGCTTATCAGAGCATGCCTACGATTAAATATATCAAAGTCAACAAAGAAGAGGCAAGACAATGTGACCTTAACATACATACCACAAAAAGTCAAATCACAGAAATGCACAGCAGTCAAGCAGAATGCACAAGCAGCTTTTAGCAAAGGCATTGCTGTTCTCAACAGATTTGTGCAGAATAAGTGACATTTGTCACAGTATTTTGATTTAGCTTTTAAATGAACTGAAAAAAGCTATATGTGAGGGATTTGAAATATATTTTCATTATAAATGCACAAAAGTGTTGAACACGACAAAAGCCTTTAAAAGAGAGAAAAAAAAGTAAAAACAAAGCAAACAGTTCAATCCAATGCAGGTTATTTCATTAGGCAAAAGGAAACTCAGAATTTAACTCACATATCGAAAACTTGTTGCTGGAGTCTTTGCCAGGGAATAATTTTACGCCCCTCGATTTAAAATCTACTGATCGCTTCACTGCAGAGGAGAACAGAGAAAAAAAGAGAACAAAAATCAGATAATAGAGTTGACAAAAGGAAGAAGAATAAATCCGACCTAAGAAAAGGATTAAAATAAAATGGCACATTAATCTCACTCCCGTAATACTGGGAGGTAAAAAAGAAAAGCAAAAGAAATGTACAAGGCAAAGAAAATATAGCAATGGTGAAAACAGATGGACAAGCAGAGAGAGAAAGAGGGCAGAGGAAAAAACAGTTCAGAGGAAAAAATAATCTTATGAGTAGTATCATTCTTCCTTTCTAATCATGCAAATATTTCGCTTTCTTTCTCTCACTGTCACTCATACATGAAACACTTGGGATGTTCTGCTGGAAGCCCCATCATATTCTTAACAAAAGCTGGGAAGAGGAAATTGCAGCTTTAATCAAAATAAGCCACAATGCAGCTCTGTAATCAAAGCATTCAGATAATGAAACGTTAGAAAAGAGATGGCTGGATGGAACAAATCAAAGACAAGAGGCAGCAAACTGATGGGGAGTAAATCCCTGTCAGCGTGAGCTCTGGCAGCATCATTTCATTATGAGCCACATTAACACAGCACTGAACCTGTAGGTTAATGTAGCTCAGCCAGTATGACTGCAAAGAAACTCTTTGTGTGGCAGAGTGAAAAGGTAAAAGTTTATGAGAATCCAAATGCTAATGGAAATGAACAAAACACCAAAAGGTTAGAGTTAAATGTCTTTTAGTATTTTTTTTTGTTTGTTTTTTGCTTCAATTTCAACAAATGATAAATAAAACAAACCATTCCTGAAATAAGAAACAAAAAAGATGCATCCTATCAATAAATTTTCTTGACAAACCACTTCGAGGAGTTTGAAAGACTACAGGACCTCATAACCATCTAAGAAACCCATGAACATTTACAAATGGCAAAAATTGAAAGTACTTCACTGTCTCAAATACTAACCAGTGCCTTTATATACACAGATATTTTTAGTTTAAATTCAGTTAATTTATATAGCACCATTTTATAATACATGTCATCTTTAGGCACTTCAGAGAGACGACTCAATCAGATCATAGAGCCAGATTGGCTAAACGTTTTCTATCTCAGGAAACCCAATTGATGACACTGAGTCATTGACTATGCAGGATACCCTCCTCCTGGATGACAGTTGTCCTTCGCTTGCATTGTGTCAATGACTACAGCATTTCCTCACACAAAGCATGCATATATTCATGCATGAATATATAGTCTGTAATATAAACAGACATATATAGAATATGATAAAAAAAAAAAAAAAAAAACTAATAGTGGAGAGGGTCTATATTGAAAAATACAGCATGGCCTCATGTATTCATTGTTAATGATTATTCCCTTTAGTCTGATCAATCCAACAAATATTTTATTGTGATTTGATTAGGTGTTCTTGGTGCATATCACAGCCATTTGCCTTTCTCTTCCATAAAAAGTGAGACTTGTGTGCTTTAGATGTTATTCTTTGTTCTCTTTTTACCACTTTAAGGACTTGTTCTACTCTTGGAAGAAGTTTAAGAGACTTACCACTTTAAAGAAAGTCAACATCTGGTCAATTTTTTGTCCATTTACTGCTCATTGTGAGGTTTCCTGGAGTTTTAAACCCTTAGAAACTGTTTTGGTACCCTTTTTAAACAAATAGATGCAAGTAGCTTTTTTAAAAAAAAATCATAATTCTTATTAAATTTATTTTGACCAGACCATGATTAATTTACCACATACTGGTCACCTTAGTCCAGGGCAACTTAATAACTTCAACCTCAAAACTATTTGATTAAATAAAACTGAAGGTTGAGGTTTTAACTAATGTTCAACTTCCCTAGCATTAAACCTATCTAATATTCTCTGTAACCAATAAGAAAATATATATCTGAAGTTAGTGTCTTCTTTCAAGCTTTTTCAAAGCTGCCTGTTTTGCTGATGTTGATGTTTGCTATCCATTTCCCTGCTATCACAATTTTTTTTTACATTGACGGTCAAACCTTAACTACATAATTTCACAAGAAAAAGAGGTTTATGAAAACATAGTTTGTGATCTAAGAAGCATTTACTCCGTGAAAACAGAAAATAAGATCCATTATATTTTTCAGTTTTTTTTTTATTTATTTTGTTTTGTCTTATCCTCTGAGCCAGATGTATCATTGCATTCATATTTATTCCTTTCAATAACTAGTCCTAAAATGCTTGCTTAGTTGTTTTCATTATATATATACATATTACAGTAGGAAGTTAGACTGAGCCTTAAAAAGACAAATGCAATAATTTGTGCTAAAATAAATTAGCAGAGAGCTTCTCTGTCTAATGAAGTTGGAAAAACAAAAAATCTATTTTGTTTTTTCTAAATCATATTTTTTTTCATTCAGCATGCTTTTTGACATTTAATTTGCCATAATATAGAGTTTAATGTTGGGTTAAATAGGAACCCGATGAATGTGACCCCCTACACCCCCCGAGAAAAAAATGTAGCCTTGCATTTCGCAAGAAATAAATATCAATATTTAATATAATTATTTAGTTTGATATTAGGTCACATTTTACAAGTTAGTTTGTTTGCCCAAGTCATGTAGCACAACTAATCAAAGAAAAATCTTACATATATATTTTTTACCTCTATTTACAAATAAATAACTTTATTATCCCTGACCCTTGTGTCACAACTATTAAGCAGAAATATGTTTGAATGCAGATAAACTTATAATGCTTCATAATTCCAAAATATAAAAGTAGAAATTCATACACAAATTATTTACTGTACAACATTTTCAGGTGAATATCTATACATTGCCTGTTCGTTAAGTTTTTTTATGCATTTTCCATTTTGTCACTATTTAACAGAAATAACAGAAATGTCAAACACAAAAATGCTTTTTGTCTATTAGCTTGTGAAAACTTATGTATGTGTGTCGGAAGGCATTAAATCCTTATTTTTGTTGTTTGAGGCATGCATTAATTCCCTGCTTTAAGCCTTCTTAATATGCATCATAAAGCATGTCCTATATGTAAAAAAGCATCAGAGTTAAATATGAACTGGTTAATATTCTAGCCTACATGTAGCAACACTAATGCAGACAGAAGGAGGGCCAGATACATTTAAGTGAGCAACATTCATTGGCTATAAAGCTCAATATTTAACAAACTATATTTAGGTACTGAATAAGAACTTAAACATGGATGGTATTTGATAAGACACTTTGGGAAAAAATAAGTAAAACAATTAAGATACACTATTCTGCTTATTCAGCATTTTTAATGTCACATTTTTCCTTTCTAAAGATAAATCCATTTTCAATGTCCTCCGGCTTTGATACCACTGATGCACAGTCAACAGAGAGGGTACGTGTAGATATCAAGACGCAAAACTCTAAAGAAGAGTTAGAAATAGATATCAACTGATGAGTTCCTTCATGCTTTTTTGCTCCAATTTCTATTGGATGAATAATACTAATACAAAATACACAATATTTAAAATGCACTCATTAACTTATATGAAGATAAATCTAAAAACTGAAACAAGGAGTGTAACCACTCCTCAAGTTTTGGAGTCACTGCCCCAATGATGACGGATACCACTGATGCCTTGACCCTCTATGTTTTCCCCAGCTCTTCTCTGAGCCCTTGGTATTTCTCTAATTTCTCGTGTTCCCTTTTTCTGATGTTACAGTCACTTGGTATTGCCCAGTTGACCACGAAGGCTTTCCTCTGCTTTTTGTACACCAATACAATGTCAGGTTGGTTTGCTATTACCAGCACCTGATCTTCTGTTCGCAATTGTCTGAGACATTCGCTGAGCACATCGTCAATTGGAGCCGTGTCCTTGATGTAATTATGGATCTTGCATGTTTCATCCTGGATAGTGGCTCTCACGCTCACTAGTCCTCGGCCTCCTTCCGTTCGGCTAGAGTACAGTCTAACAGTGGTGGATTTGGCGTGGTACCCTCCATAAATGCTTATGAGCTTTCATGTCTTAACATCTGTGGCCCGTATCTTATCGTTTGGCCAGCTTATTATTCCTGCAGGGTATCTGATTACTGTTAGAGTGTAGCTATCTATTGCCTGAGACCTTCTTTCCATTGAGCTGACTTCTTAGGACCTACCTCCCTCATTGGAGGTATTTGGACATAGCTGCTTTCCTCGTCATGTCTTTGAGGTTGCCATTTGCTTGTAGGATTCCAAGGTACTTGTAACTGTCCACAATTTCTTCTATTTTTCCTTTTGGGAGTGAGACCCCCTCTGTTTGAACTACCTTCCATTTCTTAGTCACCATCTGACCACACTTCTCTAGTCCGAATGAAATCCTGATGTCTGTGCTATGTATATATATATACATATATATATATATATATATATATATATACATATATATATATATATATATATAATATATATATATATATAAAAGGCATTTCAAAAGGACAAAGCAGTGTTCATTCAAAATCAAATGTGCACTATCAAACAACCTGGATTAATTCCACATCACCTACTTTATATCACTCTTTTCAATAATAATCACAGTGTGAACATCCTTTCTTATAGAGTAACAGCAGAACAAAGGGTAAATAATGAAAGGCACTTCTGGTAAAATGCAAGCTCCTACAATAATTTAAGAAATAAAAGGCCCAGTTCATGGATTTATGAGTTCATATGATCCTGTCGAGGCTTGCACTATCCCTGTACTCAGTTTGACTAATGGATCATAAGTTAGGGCTGACAAGGAAAAGGGCTCAGGGATTTATTAACACAGAATCCAAATTTTAAATTCTGCATGAGCTAAATGTTTTCTTTCTTTCATAGCTATAGCTATCCTCTGAACTTTGTAATTCGAGTTGTGTGCATTTCATCATGAGTTGGTTTAAAGAACAGTCAACAATATCCAATATGTCAACTAACTCAAGGGTTATGCTGTCCCACTGCTTCAATTGAATAATGTTCAACACCCTTGGTTGGCTCCTGTTTCTTTTTTACCAACTGAATCATTTCTTCCCATAGCATTTGCTGACTGATATTGCCACCAGTTGTTCATTAAGGGCCAATCACGGCCCTGCAGAGACAGAAACTCATGAATAGGTAATGAAGAAAGATGATAGCGGGATGTGATTGGTAGGTGCTGCCAAAGGGAAGCAAACAGATTCTTCATACCTGATGAAAGAGAATGGGCAAAAAATAACACACACAAAGCTAACAGACATATCTGGAAACAGATTTATCAACTCATAATATATGCATGCGTTCAGATGTGATCAGAGTGAAAGACAAACAAGGTTAAACTGAGACAGATGCTATGATCTTGCAACGTTTATGGACAAACAAATGAATACAGATATCTTAAAAGAATACATTTAAACAAAGAAAAGTGCACACATTTAGAAAAAAAGTGATAATAATAGCAGTTTTGAAATAGAACAAAGTCGCATGAAAAAAATATATATATACATTGCTGCTTTGAGCTGTTTGAGTTTTATTTTGTTGTTACGCTGCAGCACTGTTTATAGAAAGAGAACCGAAAAATATTCGGGGTAAACACCAGAAGCAAAATAAGCAGTTTTTTTTCAGATGGATCCAAAAGGTTTTTATTTAATTTTTTAAGAGCAAAACTGAAATGTTTTTAGCAACTCTAAAATGCCCAACGCTGATGTATCTGCTGCCGTTCTTAGTAAAGTAAATATAGCATCACAGTATTTTAAAATGAGGAAGCAAAACTTAATAAAACATTATGTAATATAAACACCAAAACAAAGTATAGTTTTTACTAATAGTTCCATTTATCCAGTAGTTTATTTTTTGAGTTGCTTGCTACCACAAACAGTGAATCAGTCAAAAATATGACTGACAATTTTTGTGTATGTCTGTGTATATTTCGAAGGAAAATTAGAATAAAATGTTTGCAGCAAGAGGCTTCATCTGGTCTGTATTTCTCTTTTCTTAACTATCTGTTTGGGTATGGAATTCCTGTAGAACTAATGAAGGTTATACTACAAAGAAGAATTCTTAATAAAAAGAAGAATATTTTCGACAAACTTGAGCATCCTCTTAATCTGGCTGTTCGACAACAACAGAATGTCTCAGATAAGAGGTTTTTACACATCTGCTGTGAAAAAGACCACTACAGGAGATCCTTCCAGCCTGTAGCTATAAGTATCTACAACAAGTTAAGGCACCCCTATAATATGTGTTACATAAACATCTCAAATCCTTTTAGGACTGCTAAAGTCTATTTTATATTTTAATTGAATTGCCCTTTATATCAAAATGGCATGTATTAAATATGACATAAAGTGTTTACCACCTAAATGGGTAGATATCTGTAATTGATTGAGAATGCCTGTATAGCTTTAACTTCTGCAGATGAACTCATTGGTTTTCCTGCCATCTATTAGAAGCAAAATGAAACATCAGGTTGCAACAAATTCTGTTCTGTTGTCTTCATTTTCCAGTTTGGAGATTAGATTTTTTTATTGCTTTAACTTGTTCTGCATTGACATATGTGTGTTTTCATAAAATATCTGCTGGAAAAGTAAGAAAAAAAATATCTATAGAAAATTGACTGTATTTTACCAGATTTTACTTCTGACCAACAGGAGCAAAAGTCAAAGCTACACATGACCAGATAGTCATGGGTTCAAATGGTTCAGTTAAGATTCTATGATAGAATCTCTCATTTTTCATTAGAAAGAAAAATCCAGTTTGGGGAACATTGGATTACAGACTGCACTAAAGTAAAGCAGTGTGGAGTTTGCTCTAACATTTTCAAAATGCTGATGTGAGTGGAAAAAAAAAGTGCTTTCTCTACATGCTAGAACCTGTTATTGATTTTGAACTGCTACATTGAATTTTAACAAGAAAATGACCAAAAGGTCAGAGGGAGAAGCTAGTTTGTTCTTTTCTTCACCTGCTATGGCCCATTCTTGTGTCATCCTTTAGGAACTTGCACAGTTTATATACAGTTTATACTGTATCATAGCCTCCCAGTTTAGGCTAAGATACTGTATGTACAATAAGGCGTCTCCTTTTACTCTACATTACAGTCTGCATGTTACACATGGCTGAACATAATGAGAAACAAAGCTCTATGTAAAAGTAAACTAATGTCATCTACTTTAGGCAGTATATTGTGAACATACTCGTTGTTAAAGATTACTGTTTTTCGGAGGTATTTCATTATTTTCAACCTGACCTCACACACCATAGACCATGCGTGGCAAATGTAATGCTCTAAATATTGAACTGTATTGGTTCACTATAACTATTGAACAATACTCGAGTTTAGTCATGATACTTCTTGACTGAACTTGTCTGCATAAATATTACAAAATCACTCTCCTGCACAGCAATATTTATTCCCCGCATGTTATGGAACACATAGCCGACAAAAAAAAATAAAAAGTGGCACCTCTTCTGGGCTTAGAGAAAAGCTTCTCTCCAGTTTCTGTACAGCTTTTCTTCAAAAGTCACTTGGCTTTCAGACAAATGTATGTATCGTCGTTAGAATAGGGCATTTGTTGGGGGATGATATGCAGTTCACAGGTATGTGCATCTTTCCACAGTGTCCCAATAGTTTCCAATGTACTGTCTCAAGAACTGTACTGAATGTTAGTGATAATTCTAACAATTTCTAACTAAACCTAAATTCAATTTTATGAGGGAAATATAAACAACTGACTGGAACTGTATGTACATTTTGGATTGTGGGCATCTTATTTCTCAAATGTGTGAGTAAAAGAAAATTCAAACCATATACTTATAGGTGGCCACCAACTTATAGGCTCAGACTACTTTGAAACCTTTTCTTTCATAACCTTTTAATGTTTTGCATATCCTTACTAAGGATTAAGTAAAATTATTGAAAAGAAAATAAGAAAAAAAAATATTAAAGACGTGAATTTTGTATGAATGTGTTTTGTTCACTGTACTTTGATGAATCACTATACCTTTAATCTTTAAGTTCATTTAATAGCTTTATAAAGTTGGGTTTCCGTAATGTTATGTACGCTTTTGCTTGTCTTTATGTTAAATGGTAAACTGTTGATTCTTACAATGCTCAGACTATAAAATGTTCACTAAAAGCATTTTATCCAAACCATTTTGCAGAATGCACTGCTTATTAATGGTCCTGCCAAATGGATATTGGAGTAGCGGTAAACACTGTGAGGTAAGAAAACAAACATAAAGCTTTTGAAGGTTGATGTAGGAGGCAAAATCCACTTTACCTTTGTGTTAAACATCAGTGGCAACTGCAGTCTGTGCAGATTCTCATGAAAACACAAAAAGACAGTAATTTTTTATCCATTTATTTTATCTTTATCCATCTAAGTAATGTTTCCCTAGATAGATTTAGGTGAGGAAACTTTTTAGAGCTGCACAAGCTTTGTTTGTTGTGTTCCATACTTAGTCTCTGTGTTTTGCATGAATATGGGAGGTCTTGGAGATATCTGATGTTCATTGCTGTTTTATCAGGAGTAAATGAAAAATGGAAGGTATAGTTTTCAGGGGAAACTCAACATTTTCCTAAAATATATGTGTGCTTCATATGTGTACTATAGCTCTGTTTATTTCCACCCTAGTCCTCAGGGCATACGTCCCTACATGCTTTAGATGTTGCCCCACTTTCCCACACCTTATTTTAATAGATGGCCGATTAACCGTATTTGTTAAACTGTAATCATCTAAATAAGGAGTGTTATAGCAGATAAACATCTAAAACATGCAGGGCAATTTACCTTGAGAAGCGGGGCTGAAAATCACCGCTATAGCTTGTGTTACAGTTTGAGGAACACTTCGACAAGTCCAGACTTTGGTACCCATAAGAAAAGCTATTGATTTGGGGTTAGGGGTTAGATTTAGGGCTAAAGTGTGACTTCAGTTAAGGTTCGGTTAAGGATCATGGGTGTACTGGTAATGATAGCGTTATGGTGGTCAGGGTTTGGCCACACAAATTAATGTAAAATTTGTGCAATGTTCTTGTAAAGACATTGTGCTGATTGACAGCAGTAAATACTGTATTGGAAGCACTCAAAGGTGTCATCACCTGAAAATCAAACTTTTTTTCATTTAAAAACATCTGTGTTGGTTTGGAGCTTCAAATAAAATTTGCTTGAAAATCTGGGTGTAAATTGGTTTGTTTTTTTCATCTGAACTCTTTGTTTTAACCTGAAAAAAACTACAAGAGAGTGCTCTCCACAAAGTACATTTTGTTCCTGTATAGTGGTGCTACCATTAGCCTACCTTGCTTTCATCACACCCAATAGACCTTTTCCTAATTATAAACTTGAATGAAAGTGGAACAGAATAGTATTCTACTTAGTGGCACAATGATCATGCTGATAGTCTCCCATTGTCAAAAGGACCATCACTGACCATTAAAAAAAAAGAAAAGTGGACCACAGGTCATTGCAACAACAATGTTTTTTTTTTTTTTTTTTTTTTTTTTTATCAGAGGCAGTTTGGTACTTATAATAATACTTTGAGTCCTGCAATCTTTCTGGTTGTCACCAAGGTGTGAAACTGACTTAAACATTAAACAAATGATCACTGTTGCAGAGAAGGAGCACCCTTAATGTATTTGATTTATTCTTTGACATTCTTCTAATATTTCCAGATACAGCACACCTATAGTGCTCAGCAGAGTCAATGCCTCAGTGGGTATGGCATATTTTGCTACAAAGGGTGTCAAACCCACCAAAAGGCAGCGGGTCACAATGTGACCCGTGATCAATGTCTATTAATGATCATAACAAACTGTACTTTTCCTTGATGTACAAGCTACATAAGATTAACATTTTTAAGCGATACTTTACTTTTTAAATTTTTTTGAATGAAACATGCTGATCGAAAATAAATGTCTGCTTGATTCAACCATTTGTGCTGTATGTTCACTTTGGTTAAATCTGCCCCTGCAGGATAATAAAAAGTGCTTCTATATGCTTCAGTAAATACCTTCATATGTCCACATTTAACATATAAATGTCACTGTTTAAGGCTGACCTTGCTCAGCATTAATCTTAAATATTCCAATATTGGAAAAAAGTACAAGAGTGCAATATATCTTTACTTTTAAAGTTATTCCTTTTTATTTATTGATTTGGAGAAAAAAGTTTTCCAGGTCAACCAGCACCAAACGATGAAAGCAAAAGTCCTGTCATTATTGACCTCCATACATTTGCACTTAACACATGTATTTCTTGCTGGAGGCTGTATGAATGATGGTAGCTCCCTGGAGGTCACTTTGCCAAGGAAATAAGAAATATAGAAACACAGCCTTTTTGTTCAGTAAAAAAAAAAAGATGTTTTGCTATAGAAACTAGAAAATATAAATTTTAGATCTATTTTGGATCAAAAATGAATTCTTATATATTTTCCAACTTAATTTACGACCGACCTTTAAGTAGCTACTACAACCTGATATGCGTCTTTCATTGATGAAAATGTACCGAAGACAAGTCTAATCTGTAAAGGGATTTGTAGAAGTAAAAAACGATCACACTTCAATTCTTAACAGTAAGATCTGATTAGCTGTGTCAGCGAGAATGCCTTTAGGTATCTAGCTGTAATTACAGGTTTTAACGAACACTCACTCAGAAAGGCAATTATCCCTTTGCTTTGATGTCAACATATCTCACCTGGGTTATTATTAGATCAATCATGGAGAATTCTATATTGGTTCTGTTTAGATCATGTTAAGAAGAAAATATTGCATTAGTGCTGTTTACGAACATCAGAAAAACATTAAATTTGGCACCTTTAGGTTAAGGGAAAATGTAATGAAAAGACACACTCCATATGGTAGATATGATCCATTCATCCTTTTAGACTTTCCTCTCCCTAATGACCTCCTCCAGCACATCTGGGGGACTCCAAGGCTTTCTCAAGCCAGCTGTGAGACTTGATTTCCTCAGCCTCTTCTGGGTCTACCCTGAGGCTTCCTCCCAGAGAGACCTTTCTAAAACACCTCCCAAGGAAATCAATCAGAGGGCATTTCACCAAACCACCACAGCTGGGTCCTTTTTCATTCAGATAGTTTCCACTTCCATTTCATAAAACACATTAATTGCAAATTTAAAAAAGACAAGTTGGTAGAATAGCATAAATAACGTAAAAGTTCAAAGAGTTTAAGTCTGTCCCCTATAAAGATATATAAATAACTTATACAAGAATATATTTCATTCAATAGCATTACACAGAGGTATTAATGAAAAAAAAACATTAATTTAAGTAGATGTATTCAAGAGTGAAAAAAGGAACGATACTTGCTTTTAGCAAAATCAACAGAGCAACAGATTTTGACATCCATTCTTCTAAAATGACTGAATGAAAATCATATATTTTCTAGACTTAATTTTTTTATGTTGACCACAGAATTTAGGAACTTATTAATATGTAAAATTAAATTAGAGATCCATATAATTCTGTTTTCTTGCATCTGAGAGGTTTTGTTCTTTAAGCAACTTCTCAAAATGGAAAAGACAAGAAAACAACCCATTTACACAGAGGAGATGTGTGTTTCTTGGTAATAATAGCAGTGAATGCTACATTGTGGCTATTTCTCTAGAAAGAATGCAAAAAACATGTTTGCCCTTACAGCAAGGGCCAATAGCAGTACAACTATAATTACAATATTTCAAATGTATTTATCAAAGGACTAAGAAAACATTACCCGATTATACCAAGTATGTCCACAACTTTAGAAGGTTAAAAACAAAGGACATTAAGTGTAAATAACCTGGTTTTTATGGCAGCTTTCTCTGTGTTTTAAAATGCATTACAGCCATAATGGTTACGGATTACCAATTCAGATTTGTACCTCAGTGGACTTTCATGTTTGTTTGTCCCACATGGAATTGGAAACTAGTCCCTTGCCCATAAAATATCTCAGCTTCTTAAACCTAAAATGCAGTTTTGATGGATAAATACATATCCTAAAAAGTCTAATGGAGGCAGTGCACCAAAGTATGTTCGTACTGGGTAACATTAGTATTCACAGAAGTGCTATTTGTTCCAATGTCAGCTTTTGATTATATATATTTTTAAACCTCTTCATAAGAGGTGCTAATTAAAATAGAAAAGTCTGTATCATATGTATGACGCTCTATACCAGGGGTCTGCAACCTTTCATATCCAAAGAGCCATTTTGCTCTGAGTCTGACCAAGTAAAAGCTCTTTAGAGCCGCAAAGTAGATGACATTTTAGAAAAACAATTTGTTTTTTTTTATTATCTAGTATAGGAAATTAGTTGCCATCTTAAACAACCAACAATGTATGTATTTTATCTTTTAAAATAATATTAAAACACATAAATTCCAAGCTAATTAAAAGGAAAGTGACTCTAAAAACATATTTCTGGTTCTTTTAATGTCCTTCTTATCCATCTTATAAAAAACACTAAAGCTTTTAAGACTGGTTTTTATTTTGTAGTACATTATTTAGGTCTTTATATACATTTTAGCCACTTTATGAGCCGCTGCAGAGGGTCCAAAGAGCCACATGTGGCTCTGGAGCCATAGGTTGCAGACCCTTGCTCTATACCAATACATGTTTAGAGCACGCATCCCCAAAGTCAGTTTAGACTCCCTGCCCCAGCACAGCTGATTTACACTGATAGTTGATTAACAGATTTTTGCTGATTGGCAATCATTAGAATCAGCTGTGCTAAAGCAGAGAAACCTCTAAAACCTGCAGGACAGCGGCCCTCAATGATGACTTTGGTTATGCCTGGTTTAGAAGACGCCATTTATTATTACTAAACCGAAATCCAAGGTAGAATGTTTCCAGAGTTTCTCATGAAACATTGTTAGTGCAAACCCCTCCACACACTAACAGTTACTCCCCAAGTGGGAACTTATATCAATTCCTATTCTATTTTGGCCTGTAAATAGCCATAGCTGTAGTCAGACTACACAGCAATTCAGCTGTGATTTCATCGGTCTGACAGTAAGAGAGACGTGGTTACAAAGTAAAACTCATCCTCTTTGGGGAAAATACTAAATAAAATGTGTTAATTGCACCAGAAAACTGTCATTTTTGGAGTTGCACATCTCATATATAGTAGGCGGGAAAGACTTGTGCAAAAACAATGAATGAAACATTAAATCAGAAACAGAATCAGATTTATTGCCAAATAAGTTTGCACTTAAAAGGAATTTGACTTGGTGTTGATGGTGCAGACAAATTAGATATACATGCAGAATACAGAATCTATAGTTTTATACAATCAAAAACAAACAATATACTCTATGCAATATATTGTACGTTAGTGTAGTTTCTAGGTCCTGAATGGGGAGGGAGAGGCAGTGTCAGTGTCACGAGGGTCTCTGGGCCTTTTTGATAAGGCTGGTAGCGGATGGGAAGAAACTGTTCTTGTGGCGCAAGGTTTTGATGCTAAAAAAGAATACTTTACCCATGATAGGAATTCAGGAGGACAGAAAATTGATAAAATAGTGAAACTCTTTGAGCCTCGCAAAAGCAATGAGGGACAGAATCTGCCATTTTTCAATCTCCTCAAAAAAAAAAAAACGTCAGGAGGAGAAAAAACAGAGTAAAATTGTGATCCTATTTGAGCCTCACAAAAAACAAAATAAAAAGGGGGCAGACAGAGCAGGTAAGCGGGGCGCATCTCTCTCAACTCTTTATGACAAAAAAGAAAGAAAACCTTTGATAAACCTCACAGATTTCTGTCTAAGAATTACCTCCCTCTGCCTCAGTCAGAATAAACCACCCCACTGCTTTTATTGCTGCATTTTCCTTGTCTTTACTCATAGATCTCATTATGTTGTTAATATAGACATAGGAACATTCTCTATCTGGTCTGTTTTAATATGCTGCACAGACTTGTTAAGTTGGGCTTTGCTTTCTAGATTGCCATGGTGTTTTTATTTATTTGTTTAATTATTTTTATAACATTTCATAATCTGTAAAAGTCAAATGTGAGAAATTATTTTGATTTCTGTATAGCATGGAGACAGAAGTTAAAGTAATCAGCGCAGATCTGCCCACCCTGCCTAGTCGGAGCCTCCCTCTGTGCAGTCAGTTGGACATTGAAATAAATCGGATCGGAGATTTAAAAAGTTGGAGGTAGAAGTATTATTTTCTACAAAGAAAAAGGAAGCTAAGCTTTCTTTAAAAAATAGTAATAATCTAAATTTACGCAAGTAGCTCTGACTAAGACAATAAAGTGCACTGACAATGCAAGCTTAGAAAAAAATATCCATTGACAAAGAAAATAATTAAAATATATGAATATTACAATACAATAAAGAAATAAAAACATAAATATGTTTGCTAACATCTTTTTTTTATATTTGCATTGTTTATAACAATAATTAGAGCTGGCAGGAGTATTGTAATTAAGAGGATAATGGTCGAAATAAATTTGATTTCATGCTTTCAGAAGAACATAGTCCCTGGGGGAAGAAATATTTCTCTCAAATAGTTATTATCCTCATTTAGTTTATCAGTATAATGCCTATGGCTTGTCTCAAAATCCTGGCAGTGGGAAATATTGAAAAACATCAATTAAGCATTGAAATGACAATAAAAAATAATTAGTAGATCTGTTTTAGCTGCGCTCATGAGCTGTAGGCCTTTATTTACTAAACGGACGAGTTGGAGAGCGAGCCTCCTGTCCTGTGTCCAAGAACCGTGAACATGATGCAGCCTCCGCACAAATGAGAGTGCCTGCACACACAAATATAGCCTTTTTTCCCTCTGAAGTGGCCAACAGAAGCCATTTATAACAGCAGGACATTATAAATTCTTCAGTATTAATATTTAGCCAAATCATCTTGCCAAATGACTTGTCCTCTTAAGCTCCCCATTGCTCTCTGGCAGTCTATTCATCTTTTCAAGGCCTATTAATTATTTCTACCTACCGTTTTACCTCCTCCTTAGTTTTCTTTAATCAACTGTTTTCCTACTTTGTGTTTGCCTAACTAACCCCACCGCTGCCCTTTTGTCCACAAACGTGTATGAAAATCTTTCTAAGATATTGATAATTTGAGTTGCAGTATATATATATATATATATATATATATATATATATATATATATATATATATATATATATATATATATATATATATATATATATTCATTTATCTTTTGGATTGCAAATTCAATCTATGATGGACAAAACTGCCAAACCATATACAAACTTGCACAACAACAAAGAAGGAAACCAGTTTGGTAGGAAGTAGAGCCAAATGTGTCCCTCTGATGTCTCATAGCAAAACTTGTAAGCTTAACTTGCCAAGGCCGATACGTTATTTGAGAGACCACGTTCAGGTAGTTGTTTTAGTGCCATGCTCACCATGAACATTTACTAACCTTAGGACACTAAAGGGGCTGCACAATCTAAGTTTGGAGAAAAGCAGAAAGTGATGGACCAAATAAACATATGAGTGGAACACACTCTAAGTAGCAAAAATGTGCCTAGTCAACTCTAAATTCCAGCCACTGGCCTTCTCCTGGGCATGCATATTTTTTGCTCTGACTGCAAAGTTTCATTGAATTACAGAGTCTGACCAGGAATTGACACTTTTCTTTAGATCCTAATGTCCACAAATCATGACAGAATATTTTAGTACAAAAATTTATATTTAAAAGGAATTGTAGGGGACCAGCAAAGGACCAAATTTTCAATTGCTACTGCCGTATCGCCACTATCAAGAGCCTGTAGAAGAACTCCAGGAAAGAAATGACTTTGACTCTTGAATAGCATGAAGAGGCCTTCATAAAGTTTCCAAAGGATATTTGTTCTTCCTTGTATAGTGTGGTGTTGTCAGCTTGCTGTTTGTACTGAAAGTCCATCAGAAAGCTGCAGTTTATCCTGAATGCTGCTGCCTATGTCCTTATCACAACTAAGAAAGTAGAGTACATGACCTCAGTTTAAAGTCCTTAAACTGACTCACATGTCTCAGACAAAAGATTATGAAAACACATAATTTGGTCTATAAATCACTGACTGCAGTTGCACCAAAATAAATTACAGACATGTTGTTTGTGTATCAACCAAACAGACATCTTAAGTCTTCCGGCTAGTCCACTCTGCATACCCACAATCAGAGCCAAAGAGGAGAAGCAGCTTTTAGATTTTATGCTCCACTTATCTGGAAACTAACGCAGTTATACTTGCTTAGAGTTTTTGTGGCAACAGAATGTGTGAAATTTGTAGGAATAGGAAAAATTGAACTGCCTAAATCGGAATGGATTTGAGAAATAGGGAAGAATTTCTGATCCTGTAATAATTGAAGCACTTACTGTGCACTTCAGTGAAAGCACATTAACCAACAAAATAATGAAGATGACTGACGGCTGACAGGAAGCAGCTAATCAATCATAAGCCTTTTAAAGCTCCTTTAATTGATCAACTAACTTTTTCCCACTGACACTGCTCATTAACATGCTGATTAACCTTTTAAAGTACTTAGGATCATTAAAACGAATTAGGGGCAAATCTCAAGGGGAGTGGTCAGGTTGTCAGTCAATCAATCAGATGAAATGTCTGAAGGACAGTATGGAAAAGAGGACCCTCAGTTACAGAAGAAAAGTAAGAAAACTATGGAAAATTCAAGAATAAGATAGAAAGTAAATATTTGTTTAAATAGAACACATAAATACAGTTGCTTATCTTAATTCTTCTTATTCATTTTCTTTCAGTTTAAAAAAACATCAAGGTGAGTGGGGACTAGCTTACAGGGAGGAATGTGGATTTACAATATTTCTTATGACGTTTTACGCTCTTCTCTGAGAATAACACTTGTGTTGTTCTGTGCTTCTTTGCAGTGTTGGTATCCTCTCCTTAGGACTAAAAGCTGACTTTATGTTTTTTTTTTTCAGTCAAGTTTGTATTCAAATTATACTTTTTGCTAGACCCACACATACTTGAGCGTACTCTCTGCCTATTGTAAACAATGCGGAGTCTGCACACAGACATAAATATATTTAATGCAGCAATACATTTAGCATCTAAACAGTTAGAAAATAAGGGTTTCCTCATTATAAACATCTTTCAGTAGAATAGTAAGCCTTGCCAAAAATAATAAACATTTCTCAAATGCTTATGCACATAAAAACCAAACCAGATCCATGCATCACAAAGGGTGTCAATATCACCAATAGGCAGCGGGTCACAATGTGACCTATGATCAATGTATATATAATCAATCAGTTAAATATATTTTTTTACATTAAGAAGGTATTTTACAAACAGTATTCTTCCTTGATGTGCCAGCTACATAAAATTAACATTTTGAGTGATACTTTACTTTTTAAGGTATTCCGATGTGAAAATGAAACATGTTGATTGAAAATTGATATCTGCTTGATCTGACCGTTTGTACTGTATGCTCATTTTGGTTAAATCTGCCCATTCAGGATGATAAAAAGTGCTTCTATATGCTTCAGTAAATACCTTCATATGTTCACATTTAACCTATAAATGTCAATGTTTAAGGCTGACCTTGCTCAACATTAATCTTAAATACTCCAATACTGGAAAGAGTGCAATATATCTTTACTTTTAAAGTTCTTCATTTTTATTGATTTGGAGAAAAAAAGCTTTCCAGGTCAACGAGCACCAAGTGATGAAAGCAAAAGTCCTATCATTATTGACCTCCATACATTTGCACTTAACACATGTATTTCTTGCTGGAGGCTGTATGAATGATGGTAGCTCCCTGGAGGTCACTTTGCCAAGGAAATACGAAATGTTGCTCTGATGTTATGTTGACTCCTACAATGGGTTTTCAAATCTAAATAATTGTACAGGTGCTGGTCATAAAATTAGAATATCATGAAAAAGTAGATTGATTTCAGTAATTCCATTTAAAAAGTGAAACTTGTATATTATATTCATACATTACATACAAACTCATATATTTCAGATGTTTATTTTGTTTAATTTTGATGATTACAAATGACAACAAATGAAAATCTCAAATTCATCATATCAGAAAATTAGAATATTACTGAAGACCAATAAAAACAAAGGATTTATAGAAATGTTGGCCAACTGAAAAGTATGAACATGAAAAGTATGAGCATGTACAGCACTCAGTATTTAGTTGGGCCTCCTTTGGCCTGTATTACTGCAGCAATGCGGCGTGGCATGGAGTCGATCAGTCTGTGGCACTGCTCAGGTATTATGATAGCCCAGGTTGCTCTAATAGTGGCTTTTAGCTCTTCTGAATTGTTGGGTCTGGTGTATTGCATCTTCTTCTTCACAATACCCCATAGATTTTCTATGGGGTTAAGGTCAGGAGAGTTTGCTGGCCAATTAAGAACAGGGATACCATGGTCCTTCAACCAGGTACTGGTAGCTTTGGCACTGTGTGCAGGTGCCAAGTCCTGTTGGAAAATGAAATCTGCATCTCCAAAAAGTTGGTCAGCTGCAGGAAGCATGAAGTGCTCTAAAACTTCCTGGTATGTGGCTGCGTTGACCCTGGACCTCAGAAAACACAATGGACCAACACCAGCAGATGACATGACACCCCAAACCATCACTGACTGTGGAAACTTTACACTGGACTTCAAGCAACGTGGATGAAGTGCCTCTCTTCTTTTCCTCCAGACTCTGGGACCTTGATTTCCAAAGGAAATGCAAAATTTACTTTCATCAGAGAACATGACTTTGGACCACTCACCAGCAGTCCAGTCCTGTTTCTCTTTAGCCCAGGCAAGACGCTTCTGACGCTGTCTGTGGTTCAAGAGTGGCTTGACACAAGGAATGCGACAGCAGAAACCCATGTCTTTCATACGTCTGTGTGTGGTGGTTCTTGAAGCACTCACTCCAGCTGCAGTCCACTCTTTGTGAATCTCCCCCACATTTTTGAATGGGTTTTGTTTCACAATCCTCTCCAGGGTGCGGTTATCTCTCTTGCTTGTACACTTTTTTCGACCACATCTTTTCCTTTCCTTCGCCTCTCTATTAATGTGCTTGGACACTGAGCTCTGTGAACAGCCAGCCTCTTTAGCGATGACCTTTTGTGTCTTGCCCTCCTTGTGCAAGGTGTCGATGGTCGTCTTTTGGACAACTGTCAAGTCAGCAGTCTTCCCCATGATTGTGTAGCCTATAGAACTAGACTGAAAGACCATTTAAAGGCTTTTGCAGGTGGTTTGAGTTAATTAGCTGATTAGAGTGTGGCACCAGGGGCCATCAATTTTGAACCTTTTCACAATATTCTAATTTTCTGATATGATGAATTTGAGATTTTCATTTGTTGTCATTTGTAATCATCAAAATTAAACAAAATAAACATCTGAAATATATGAGTTTGTATGTAATGTGTGAATATAATATACAAGTTTCACTTTTTAAATGGAATTACTGAAATCAATCTACTTTTTCATGATATTCTAATTTTATGACCAGCACCTGTATGCTGTCTGCATTTAGGTTAGACCATGGGCGGTTTATATTCATACTTGAAGTGAACTGCACCAGAGTCAGTTTGGAAGCACATCAGGACCACGTCAAAAAGAAGAGCAATGTCTGGTTGTTTGGTTCAGTCCAGAGTTCATTTGACTTTATTCTCATTTTTAGGGTCCAGACTAAAGGTGCAAACAAACTCTGGTCTATTTAAAGCAAACAAAATGTGTGAATTGTAAATGTCCCCTGCACTTTTTCAAATGTCCGTTTTGGTCCCCTGCACATTTTACTGTCCAAAAACAATGTTACGGTACAGTGCACAGACATTCGTCAAGCACTAGGACCAAGCAGAAAACCGCAGATCAAACTGTAGCCAACTTTCCTGGGTTTAGACCGCCCATAAGCTTCTGATTGGCCCACCGTCTTTTCTTGCGTGATTGGCTGGTACTGCTGTCACTCATGAGAAGCTCACTTTACAAACATCTGATGCGCCACTGAATCTGGTCTGTGATTGGATGGTCAAACAGCCTGAAGAAATCAAAATTTCATCCATGGATGGTTTACACACCACTTAGCATGACAAGAACACTTCAATGAAAGATATGAGATGGATAATCAAATCAGTATTAATTACATTTTCTCTCACTCCTTCTGAGCACAGCATTATCCTCTTGTTTTGGTTCGGGAATAATTAATTATGTCTCTAAAACTTCTGGAAGACTATTCTGAATACCATTATTTATTTGTGGGGTTTTTTTTGCTTGTTTTTGAAAAACCCTGCTCTGTCACCCACCCCTCATACGGCTGTGTGGAGTGGGTTCCTTATTCACCTTGAGCTCTGGTCCTCTATCTTAGCTGTTCCTTGTACTGTGCTTTTCTGGACTGAGATGTCTGATGTTTCTCCAGGTATCTGTTAGAGGCACTTTTACAGTGAGGGGTTTACTGCCCCAGTGCTCCAATGACCATGCCTTCACCTTCCAGGCTCTCTCAAGTTCTTCCCTGAGCCCTGAGTATTTCCCAGTCTCTCATGTTCTTTTTTTCCTGATTTTTCCATCATTTTTGATGGCAACATCATTCACTACAGCTGTTCACTGCTGCTTATCAATGATCACAATGTCCGGATGGTTGGCCACAATCATTTTGTCTGTTTGTATCCAGAATTCCTTCAGGATCTGACCTCTGTCAATCTCCACCACCTTGGGAGGTGGCTCCCATTTAGACTTTGGGATCTCCAGGTCCTATTCTTCATAGATGTTTCTGTACACTATACAGGCCACTTGGTTATAACATTAGATGCATTCCTTTTCTACTAGTATCTAGAAACCTGTTGTGAGAAGATAGATTGTTTTTGCGGCCCCTTTGCATTGCCTGTCTTGTGATCTTGTCAGGCATGGTATATTGTTCTGGTATTTCATATGTGGGGCCGGATGCCTGGATCTCCTGTTGATGTCCTGCTGGAAGATGAACTGCTAACCTCGTCTAAAGTTTTTGCAGCCTCTAACAAGTCTACCTTAAAAAAATTTCTGTTTTAGTTCTGTTTATCTATCTTTAAACTATGACCAGAATTCCACCTTTCTGTTGAGGAAAAGATATTCTACAGCTGCCACCGTCAAATGTTTAGGTGGGGATGGTGCTTTGATGGTGAAGTAAAGCCTTAGTTTCCTTCATTATCTAACATTTTGCAAAGTGGGCAAAAGCTCATCCTTGCTCTTTTCTGTCCAAGGCACCTTATTCCAGAATATCTGCCATTGCCACTGCATGGTTTGAAGCTTACTGTATGCAGGAGTTCTTATGACTTGTTTTCAAGACAAACTTTCTTCTTGTCACTCTATTTAAAAAAAGGTGTGAGTTGAGGAATTTATGATAAAAAGTTACTCCTCTACAAATTCTTATATCTGAGATAACGATCGCAGCAGCTCCACTCAAATTACTATTGGTTGCATCTCTGACTAGTGAGATGCAGCCAATAGTGGACTGCCATGTTTTCGTTCAGTTACAGGGGCATAATTTTTTTTTTTTTCTATTTTGATGCTTATGGATCAGAAAGTACTCTGTGACATGTTGAAAGCTTCAGATACTGGCCACAATTTGTGGATTTTTATTTTAGAACAAATAGTTATACATACTATAATTTTATTTCTATTTTTACAATTTCTTATTGTTTTGCGTTTATGATTTAGACAACATGAAAAAAAATAAAAAAAAACATAAAAAAACACTTATTTGAGTTTGTCACATTAAAAATTGTGAAAAAAAAAGTTTAGAGATAAAAGCTTCTTCAAGCTTCTGTCTTCTGTAAAATAGGTTCTGGATTACAAGCATTTTAAGCACCATTTCAGGATTGAGTTGGCTCGTGTCAATCTCTCTACTTGCTAATTTCTACTTCAAAAGCCGGTTACTCATGCACCAAATTTTCATGTCAGAGAAGATTAGGAAGGAGAACTTGACTTATACATGTGCGAAGACTAATATAAGCCCAAAGACATTAAGATGCTGGCAGCAGCCTTTAGAAATGAGCAAAAGGTTATAATTACTGTTTGTGTGTGTGTGTTATAGAGAGAGAGAGAGAGAGAGAGACACACACACATAAAGAGAGAGAGTGAGCACACTAAAATAAAAATACACTGATGTTTAAGGAAAATGGTGCTACGGAGATAGGCACTCACATTATATAACAGACTAAATGAAATCAGTACTTTCAACTGTTTTGACACTTCTGTTGGCAGGTTTATTAAATTATAGAAAAGTCATTCGTGAAAGTAAATACATAGACTATAGAAATTGGAATAGGTAAAACGAGAGTTTCAGGTGGATGCAGTCACATACAGGTCAATTTCTAACTCTATAGATTGTTTCTGCTTAGCTGTAGGAGAGCCAGATATTGTAAACCTCTTGAAAAATGGCAGATTTGCAACCAAAATAGAAATAACTTAAGGAAAGTTCTGTATGCAAGGGGCTAAGCTATTATTACCAGGTGACATTTCCTTTTACTAACTCTGCTTTCAATCAGATTCCAGTAATTCTTCTCCCATTCTGCATTTTGATCACACCTTGTGTGTTGCATGGGCACCACAGGCTATGACACCATCCATTCCCGTGTAAACTTAAGCACTGCACTGATTTAAGAGGCCATTTGAGACTGAATCAGAAAGCAAAGGAAATAAGAAAAAACTACAAGTGAAGTGTAAATAAAAACACTATCTGTTCCAGCTGGTCAGCACAGAGCAAATTCACTTCTCATTATCGCTGTTGGGAGACGTTGCTGTTGCCAAATACATTTCCAACTATTTTCACCATTTATAAGATGCATCAAAGAAAAGTATAACTGTATGCTTTTAAGGATTTACTCTGGAGAAAACAAAAATCTTAGTGAAAAAAAGGAGGAGAGATAGGAGGCAGAGAGATGAAAAAAAGAATGACTGGGTTCCAGTCAATTCAGGACTGAATTTCAATCTATACTAAATGAAGCAAAATAATGATAACGAAGGGATGAAAAGACTCATTACGATCATGAAATGAAATATATTTTTAAGCAAAAAAAACCCAAAAACAGCCATGTTATGCAGATTGTGTCAGAATGTAAAACGATTTGGTCTCATCGTACCTTGATAATGTGCACTGAAACCTCGGTAACGGTGGTTGCTATCGGTCACAAAATGCAGTCGGAGCCAGTTCTTGTTGCTAACGATCGGAGAGGGAACATTACTGCCTGACAACCTGAGGAAGACAGAAGAAAAATGATTACAAAACGAAACATGCACACATCCCTATACAAGTTGAAAAGACTAATTAACTTTATTTAGTCACTTGTATAACTGTTTATTCAAGTAAAGTCTCAAAAGTAGTTATACATTTAAAGTCAAGATATATTTGAAGACATAAGGCTGTATTATTCTGTAAAAGAATTTACTAATTTCTTTTGATCTTTTTCCAATATAAGTCAAGTTAGTATAGGAAGTTAAAAAGAAAGTATATATGAAAACATAGTAAAAACAATATTCTTTATCATCAGGTTCTTAATTAAATTTCAACCTCAATCATAAAAAACCAATAACCACAGACTGGGCCATGTTACCAGTTATCACACAAAGTTAAATAAGCAATAGGGAATTATTTTAATAAATACAAAGTACACCACTGCGGCATCTTAAAAAATAAGTAAAACAATTTACTGGTTATCTAATTTGACTGTGTTATCTAATTTGACTATCTAATTAGATACTGTGTGAATAAATTTTTGCTCTTATTAAATCTGGGAAGGGCTTTGGTAATGATAATGTCTAAAAGAGACATTACGTTTTACTTTTACAGAAAAATCTTGATAAAATAGCCTTTGTAAATAAAATATCTCTTCATAACACCCTCAGCTGTTCAGCACTGATGCATTTATAAACCTGTAGCCTATTTTCCTGAATTTATTTCAGGTCAGAGGTTCCCGCGCTGTTCGGTGGATGTGAGAAAAAGTTTAAAGTAAAAACCTTGTCAAGTATGAGAGAGAGCTACAAGAATGAGCAGAAGTGTGTTGCAGTTCTGTGTTTTGGACACAGGTGGCGTTATCATTATCCACAATGCCTCTGTAGAGAGACACTACTAAAACATCTCAAAAATACTTCAGTAAAGTTGTAAATTATACAAAGGTAAGTTGACAAGGACTTTTCTGCAACCGAGTAAGAGACTGACAAGTTCACTAAACAAAAGACAACCTCAATATATTTTTGGCTAAATTGTTGAATTTTCTGCTTTTCAATTCCCTATTTTGTCATATATTTAGGTTAAGTTTAGTTATATCTGAAGGGTAAAAAACATATTCTTTGTCTGACACGAATCAACTTGAAAGAGGGTCTTTTTAAGTTTGTTTTGTTAAAAAACAGACATTACATTAAGAGGTCTCCAAAGGTTTTATTTTTTTGTTTGTGATCTTAATTTTTGTAACCTGATATATTTCAGTTGTAACCTATCAGAAACATTTCAAAATTCAAAGATTAAATGCACATTATGTACTCAAGTCATCATATAACTTGACACGGCAAATAAGTTGACAGCAATTTATTAAACATCATTCTAGGGTAACTTGAATTTCAATAGCGGTTTACATAGCAGGGATAATTATTATTATATTTTTTTTTTCAAAAGTTCTTTCAGATGATTTCATTGTAAATTTTCTTTGCAATCCCAAATATTATTTAATAACTCTAAGAGTGTTCATAAACTACCCAAGGGCTTATGTACTTGTTATTAATGGGGTCGCTAAGTCTCTTTATTATGTTAAATTTTGCAGAGTAAGGTATTGAATTGATCTTGGTAAGTCACAAAATGGCACAAAGAAAGGTACTGTTCTAAATTTGCCAGTATCTAAATTCACAGACATCATTAAGTTTAAACAACTAGAACTGTGACAAACAAGGCATGATAACCCAAGGAAAAGGTAGCATAAGGCTCATCCTTAGCAAACCTTTAGCAAACTACTTTCTAAGAAAATGCAAAAGGTAATCAAGTCTGTTTGGAATAATGAATTTGCTGAAGTCTGTTGGGACCCAACCTGGGTCTAAGTTGTTTGGCTTGATGAGAATAGGATGGAGTTTTTAAGCAAAGTTCCAGAGGTTTGTTTCATAAATCTGGCTTATTTTGTACAGTAAGACAGTACAGTAAAACAAACAGGCCTAGTTGGTTACTACAGCAATTGACTACCTATCTGGCTACGTTAGAAATTTTGCCTGATCAGCAAACATAATGTCAAGACAACAAGCATTTCTTTTTAATTCCACATCAAATTTGTGAAGCTATTTCCATGAAGCAATAAACAAGTCAACATTAAAGCCCATATTTCACACAAAAAAAGGAATGACATTTGACACAGACATGCTGGCTGTAAGTGAAGTTCTGTCCAAGGCCTTTTACAATTACAAAAGCAGCTGAGTGATTGTATAAGGTATACCTTAGGACACTTTTATATGTGTATAATTAGGTTATTAATATTTAAAGACCACACCAGCACGTTGCCTTCGACACAGTTTACTACCACACAGATTCCTCACTAATTAAGTCACACAAGCTTTTTACAAGGTAAACATAAGTAAACAATGTAATTATGACAAAAAAGAAAGAATTGTTTGTTATCCTCACACAGATAAACAACTGCTATCTCCCTTTATTGCTGTGTTAAGCTGGTCATGCCTTTGGCAGTGGGCTTTCTTAACCTCTAACATTTCCCAAGACTCTTTTTTTAGGTTTTGGAGATCAAATTGTGTTCCATCCCCTTAACACTTCAGGTAATGTGTCTTTGAATTGGATGCTTGCCACTAACAACAAAAGGCCTTACATCATGTTTTTTTCTTAAACTAAATTCCTATATCTGCAATGCCTTTCTGATGCAAACTAATAGTAATATTGTTTGTGTGTGATCCTGGAGTGGAGGTTCATTTAATTTAGGGACAAATCCAGATAGCTGATTGGTTGGTTAGACTTCTGAGCTCAGGATAGTGTGAGATGCCTACAGAGCTGGGATACGGACTGTGGTCTGCAGCTAACCGCAGCTTTAACATCAGGCAGTCAGTCGGTGTTCCTTAGAAAGTTATTGGTTACACTTTTTAATGACCATAAATTGTAAAGAGACCATGTATTATGGACTAACAGATAGTTCATCAATGTTTATTTCATTTATAATCCATTTAAAAAAGGTGAATATATAATTTATTAAGATATACCACTCACTAATGTTAGGGTAAGGGTATGTCCAACGTGAGAGGGGCAAGTTAATTAAAAAATAGGGGTAAATTCAGATATTAAGTCCACTGATATGGCTTAGGGTTGAATCAACATGGCAGGGCAATATGGCCTAATTACCTTTTCTGAATGTTTTAGGTGCAGTTTGTAAAATATTAAAACACATTAATAAACTATTTATTAATCATTAAAGAATAGTCTCTTTACTATTTATAAATTATGGATATGGTAAAATGTTACCAAGTCATTTAAATATGTTTTTAAGCAGGAAAGTACAGCTTAAGCAGGAATGTACACAGCAAGATCTGCATAGATCAAGATTATAATTGTACTTTAAATATGTTCTTATTATTAAATTCATTAAATATTTTGTAAAAAAAACTGTGAGTGCCAGAATGTAAAATGTGATGTTTTGTCATAAGGTTTGTCATTGTAGCCAAAGTATGTATTAAATGTTTTCAAAAAATTTTTTCACAGTTATATATATATATATATATATATATATATATATATATATATATATATATATATAAATCCGGTTTTTCATGTAAAGCTTTTTTTATGAATATTTATATAAATTTCATGAAAAAGGTGTTCTGTTTGTGTAGATGTAGCTGGTTGTTATAATAAAAGAAAATAACTATAAATTATTTTTTAGTGATTATCTTTAAATGAATCATACAGCTAATAAGTAACTATGGCCAGATGCAGGTTCATAGACAATTAAATGTCAAACTTTTGGAGCTTTGGGATTTTCTTATAGCAGGTCGACACTGGAGGAACGTTAAAGGCAGGGCCAGTTACTGTATAGGACTGCATTAACGCCACCTGCTAGACTGAATGTGTAGTGCAGTTTATCTTAGGCTGATTGTTGCACAATTTCAAGAGTAATATCAAAGCACTGTGATGATTTTACCAGGATTCCTATTACCTGGGAGCTCCTGGGGCTTTCAGGGAAAAACACACTAAAGTGTCTTTTTTGTTGAATTTGGTACTAGATGGAAGAGTAAGTGTCATAGAAGGATTTAGTGCAATCATTTCACCCAAATGCATGGCGACTTCAAAAAGGGGAACAAGCTACAGTATAGGTTACATATCAGGAAATGAATGTTGTGCAATAAAATATGTGCACAATTATGAAATGTATAAATCAAATAAAATATATTAATAATTTGTGAAAAACAAAAAACAACATTGCCATAGCCTATAGAAGCCCCCCTCACTCTCATGCATATGTGTCAGAAATGGCCTGTCCATTTATAGAGGTGGTTATGGATGAGAGAGCTGAAGTGCAAAGGTGAGCTCTTAGCGTATCCTGTTACTTCAGTGACTGAATATATTGCATATTTCACCACTTGTGTTACTGAAATAGTCAAATGTGGGGGAAAGCCGTTAATTTTGTCAACTGGAATATACTTTTTTTTTATTTTTTTTTTTGTCCAAGAAAGATTCTTGTTGATGAAAATTGGATTAAATCTGAATTTAAAAAACAATTAATGGGACTAAAACTATAACTATGATCAAACTAGAATAACATGGGGAAACTATTTTATTAAATACATATTTATTTATATTTTCATAAGAACACACATTTAAAAAGTTGTCAAAGTTAACACTGGTTAAACACCACATTCAATTTTAGTATGTCTCTTGAAATAATCTGTTTGATGAAAAAGATGACAATTTGCACATTCAATCTATCAGCAGTAGCCTGCCATCCCCTGTCCCAGATTTAATTGATGACAAGAATATTTCACTTTTATTTCTTAATTAAATTTCTGAACAGCTGAACGGCTTGTATCAGAGGGTGCTGCAGTAATATATGGTGCACAATCATGTTTCACCATGGTTTCTAGGTAAACCTTTTGATTGACTGCACGGTCTGCTTATGTACACCGCAACAGTGATTAGTTGAGCCTGTCTTGCATTAGTGACATTAAGTAAGCAAGGTGAAACCTAATAATCACCACTTGACATGATTTGCTTTACTTAATTCAAGATATGGTGTTAAAGTCTGGGTTTTCTAAGCAAGTGTTATAAAATGGTTGATCTGTGTAAAACACAGGATCTGTAGATATAAAAGTACCTGTTAGGTCAGAGTAATCTTAATGGGTCCATGTTTTCTATCCATAAAGTATATGAACCCGATGGAAATTAACTCTCTTGAAAAATTCAAAGAAACTGATAAAAAACTAAACAAAAAAAACACTACTGTTTATTTTTGAATACTGTTACGTATTAACATCTTTAAAACTTCTATAGGAAAATGACCAGTGAATGAAGCCATTTTTCATTGATCCAGGAACAACAGGCAAGTAATATTGATAAAAAAAGGAAGAACATAACTACCCAATAAAGGCTTGAATGATATGAAATATAAAATCAAAAGGAAAATGAGGTGGCAAAGAAGCATAAATAAACAGAGATACGAATGAAAAACAGAGGCACAGAAATAAATTAACCAACAAATAAAAGACACAGCAAACAGAACAGCTCAATTTATCCATCAATCCCAACAAAGTTTTTTATTACACTTTGTGAAACCAAAACTGACCCATTAGCGTTACATGTTTGTGAATAGTTGTGAACCCCCTAAAGCAAAAAAGAAATAAAAAAATGTTTTCTTCCTTCCTACAGTATAGCTATTTATGGTCTTTCTGTCTTAGCTTTCAATATCTTTTCATTTTTGGGGCTCTCCGTGTTACATTGTATTATTCATGTTTACATCGTTTCTCTTTTTTTCGCAACAACGTTATTACTTAAAGAACATTGTGTGAATATTCAATTTGTTCCAATATTACAGTGGGAGTTAAACCATAAATCTACCCAAAGCTCATGAATTTGACATTTAAATATTTAATACTGTGCTCAGAAAGCACTTAAAAACCCCAAGCCACAAGATTAAGGTAATATTTAAAGATATTTCTTGCTGTAGCTGAAGGAAAGTTTAGTCTGATAATGTAGGCACTTGGTACCTCCAAAACTAAGGGCAGAAATTACTGATCTGCTACTAAGTTCTTTTGAAATGTACCCGCCGCAACAGCATTAGTTTCATGTATTGATGTTCATAAAATATAGAATAGGGCCATGGCACCCTTCCAAGGCTTGTATGGATAATTAAAGCCTAAAATGAAGCAAAGCTATTACTTTAGAGAAAAAACATCAGCAGAGAAGCTACCTGATGTCTCCAGAATCTTCCCCATGTGGACCATTTGTAATGCATTATTAAACCATTCATCTATGCTTATGGCCTCTGCCTCTAACAGTTAATGTTCAACAAAGATATCTGCTATAAAAGCATTTCATTGAAACCCTGAGGTAGAAGTTATAGTCAGAATTGCTCTTCCTTTTCTTTTCTTTTTTTTAAGTTCATTGTATTAATAGTGATACTAATGTAAAAGAATGAATATAACATAACCTTTATTTCAAACTATCTAATGAGGGAATACAGTAAAAAGTAAACATTGCTGTGAAAACTGGCATTTTGTCTTTTGTCCATCTATCGTTTGCATCTGTTTGATTAGGACTTCTTATGCTTTTAAGAGCATACAGTGTACATTTGAAACACATGAAATTCCTAAGTGCCAGAAGAACTCACTTGTTTTGAGCACAACATAAATTCAAGGGTATTTTAACTATTGATAAATATTTCACGTTTTTTTTTGTTGACTTATTTAAATTTAAGTTAACTTTATCTCAAAAATGAAAGCTGATGAATATGGATTTATTGTCTTGCTTGTTATTTATCCTCATTCATCCTTATTTATTTTCATTATTATTACTTTTTTTTTCTCTAAATAAAACAAAACTCCAAATATATTTTTTAAATAATTCTATATTTTATACATAATTCTAAAAATACTTCAAAAATCTTAAGCAGAAAATTAATTAAAGTGAATTAAATTTGAGAATAATTGCACTTTTATCTTGTGTGTCTTTTAATCCATGTCTTTGCTTAAAATTTAAGGATGATATGAGAAACAAGAACAAGAAAATAGATAGGGGGAAAAAAAACAAGAGTAAGATTTGGATCCACTGGATTAAAAAAAAAAACATTATTTGGAAAAATTCAACATTATGCAGGAAGAGTTGAGAGTAAAACTAAATAAAAAAATGTTCATCCAAAAAAAACTGATTAACGGTTATAGCAGTACACAGAAAAAATAGACCTTGTATCTCTTGTTCCATACCAGAAGGTGTCAGTAATGCGTACCATCCTTTTTTATTTCCAGCCTCCCAAATTTTTTAAGATCGGTAGGACTGCGTGCTCTGATTCAATCCAACTGATCAATTACCTTTCAAACAAATCTTGAGAGACGCAAATGACCAGGAGAAACTTGGAGCACAACAACCTGGAGAGCTATATATATATATATATATATATATATATATATATATATATATATATATATATATATATATATATATATATATATATATGCTTCTATAATTCTAGATCTAGATCTAGAATTCTTATTATTAATTAGAATCTAGATAGATAGATAGATAGATAGATAGATAGATAGATAGATAGATAGATAGATAGATAGATAGATAGATAGATAGATAGATAGATAGATAGATAGATAGATAGATAGATAGATAGATAGATACATATAAGTGGTTAAGTTATTGTTAAGTATAGTGAAATTTGTTGGGTCTCCTTTTGTACCTTGTGTTATTTGTACCTTGTGTACCTTGTGTTAAGTGTACTTTTTTTTTCTTTCAAAGACAGAGTGGATACATATCTACGACGGAGTATTAGGGCCCCACATGAAGAGAAAAAATATTTTTGCCATGACGAGAATAAACTCGACATGTCGACTTTAAAGTCGACATTTCGAGAATAAAGTTGAAATGTCATGTTGAGTTTAATCTCGACGTGTCGACAATAAAGTTGAAATTAGTTCAAGAGAGCCAACCGCTGCACAGGTTACATGCACAGAATCCAGAATCAGACATGCCTTGTGTAGATGATTTGGTCAAATTGTACTTCCTGTGATGATTATACAGTTATACAGTTGCAGCACGTCAAAGACTACCTTCACTCTTAAAACGCAGACTGCAGCTGTGGAGCGCGGTTGCTCTTTTCTCCAAACTTTGGAATGTCGAGATTAAAGTCGCCACGATATATCAACTTTATTCTCGAAATGGCGAGTTTAAAGTCGACAGGGCGAGTTTAAAGTCGACACGTCGAGATTAAACTCAACAAGACATTTCAACTTTATTCTCGAAATGGCGAGTTTAAACTCGACATGTCGACTTTAAAGTCGACATGTCGAGTTTAATCTCGTCATGGCAAAAATATTTTTTCTCTTCATGTGTGGCCCTAATACTCCGTCGTACATATCATTGTATTCTAACAGAAGGCACATTTATTTTTCCAAGGCAAACAGCCCTACTGTGTATGCATGTCATCCTACAAAATCCATCCATCCATCCATCCATCCTGGACAGTTTGCCAGATCATCGCAGTGTTTTGCACTTATTTTCAGATATAACATTATTTAGCGCTTTAACTTAAGTACTTTATTTGTTTGTGACGTTTCAATTGCCAAAGCTAGTTTCTGTTAAGGTACCTTTTACTTTTACTTACTTAGTTAAATTCTGAGTAGCATTGACCTATGTAGATATCTCTAGATAGAAGTTTGCCTCTGAACATGCAACAAAAAGGCGTAATCTCGAAATTCAAGGGATTTTGACACCTTTTAGAAATCATGTCTTACAAAGATGTTTAAGAAGTGTGCACCCTTTTCAATTCTTTAATGACAAAGTATGCAATGTCTCTGCTTCTGTTTTTTCTAAAGATTTAAATCTGAGTGCTTCCTAGAGCGTAGAGAGGCTTCAGTGTAAATGGACCTTTGTCTATTGTACCTATAGCGTTAAGGGTACTCTGGCTTGTTTGTTGAAGCCAGAAGCCATAGTTTCTGTCAGGGCTACAACTAATGAATGGAGAGGGAATTAAAACAAAAAAAATACGAAGATTAAAAGAGAGAGTTTTCTGTGTGTGTGTGGGGTGGGGGTGTATCGTCAGCAGAGGAAGATCAAGTGGAGAGTTGCCAGAAGGAGCAGGAGAGCATCATTGATTTATGCACTACTAAAAGAGCATCTCTTTCTTTCTCCATTTCTGTGTCTACGGTCGTACAATCCATCCATCCTGTACAGCATGAATACAAGAGAAAAAGAGGGAGCAAATAAAGAAGCATGGGGTGAAAAGGGAGAAGGAGTAGGCATAGATCAAAGAAGCATAAACAGCGAGACACTGAGGGACAACCCAGTGGAGGTGGGGAGATTAGGGAGAAAGAGATGAAAGCTGGCAGAGGTACATTACTTCATCCACTGGTTATTTAATTCATCTTTATTCCTCTAATTACCCCAAGGTGTGTATATTTAGATGAAAAAAAAAAAAGAAAAAAAAACACACCAAACAAAAGGCCGTGGCTAATCTCAGTTAGGGCAGTTTATAAGATATTAAAACAACATATCTAATTTCAAAAACTAATTTTCTGCCACACTGACCACATGACAGTAAGTATTATACAGTATATACCCAGATCTGCAAGCGTTTGTTTTAGATTTACAGTAAATTAATGCAAAAGGGTTATTAAGCATATAGTTTTATTCCAAGCTTTAACGTTTTATGGTATCTATCTTTTAGTTATGTGGATACATTTTTGATTAACCTCTCAGTTTAGAAAAATATATATATATATTTTCCTCTATTCTTTGGAAATTATTCTGATTTAATATGCATTTTTTTTCTACAGAGAATGATAACCAAAAGATCTTATTGGTGATTATGCTATACATTGTGGATGGGGAAGTGGTCAGGGTCCGTAATCCAGTTATATTTTTTATATTTTTTTTAAGACTTATTAAGCCATTGCAAAGCCCTCTTTCTCTTCTTCCTTCAATGCATACCTCCTGCAACATATCTTAATATGTTACAGAACCGCTTTTTTTATAAGGTCATAGGTTAATAAGCATTGTAAGCAATGAAATTCCTTAATATGCTATTTTCTTATTAATTTGAACTGACCAAACAAAGATTATGTATGCTTTAAAAATATGCTCTACCGTTTCCAGCAGGCTGAAAGACATTACAACGGTAGTGATCCAGAAAGAAATCCTGGTAGGGTATAATTTTTGGCATTCAACTTGCCTTTATTGTTGCTGGTTAGTAGGAGAGAGATGGCGCTGAGAATTTGTGAGTGAATTATTTTTGTAGCCTAATATTTCCATCATCTCCATTTAATTCACATTAAGATTTGTATTTTCAATTCACTGCCTCTATTACCCGTAGATTTTGTAAAGGAAATTCAGGAGAGCTACTGGTATAGTTTAAGGCAAATTACAGGAAACCGATTTCTAAATTTCTATTAAATTCCAGGACAGTTCCTTGCGAGTTCTGGAAAAGGATACTCCGATGGCCAGTAGAGTGTATGATAAATTTATTAAAATTAACTAAATAAGCTAGTTATGGAAGAAGTAATTGGTAAGTTACAGGAGAGTACCAAGGAAGTCTCAGGATAGCACTGAATATATTAGATGATCTTAGCTCACATGCACACAAGTTAAAACCAACAACAACCAATGCTAATTGGCACCACCTATTAATAAATCTTAGAGGCTTATCAGCAACTGACCAATTAGAGATTATGATTTAGTCTCAAAGTTAAATGCCCCTCTGCTGCAGAAGTACTCTCCAACAACATGGGAATTTTGGCAGTTCAGACCTGCATAATGTGCATTAGCACATTAGCAAGTGTTCCAAGGGTGGAAAATGTTCTATCCTGTTCCTAAAACCCAGAATGTGTTTTGAAAATCAAAGAAATATGGAGAAGGTCCTCTGCTGAACTCATGACCCACTGAACAACGGCTCATCCTTAATGTGTTTGGGGGGGGAGCATATCTTACCTTTTTTGTGATATTTACGATGTTTGCTTCTGTTTATTTTAAAATAGACTTACTTTACTTAATTATAAACAGGTGGTATTAAACTACATCTGAGAAAATGTGTAGGCATCGGCTACAGATATTCATATGCAGCATGATTATTTAAGTGATAAGAAACATGGTTTACCTGTTTTTGTGACTCCAAAATGCATCAAAAACAACTTCACTAACCAGTGCCACTTTTATTTCTTTATTATTCTTCCTCTGTCTGTAAAAAATTGAACAATCTCTGACAGCGCTTCATGTTAACGGTATTTAGTCCATTCTTTATAACAAAACAATGCATTTCATAGTAAAGTACCCAATTATTTCCCAGACTAAGAAGTGGCTGAGAATCCACTGCCATATGTATGCCATTTATAGTTTTTACATAGTCCGTTTTTTTTTTTTGTTTTTTTTTTTACATGTGTGTTTGAATTGCACAGTTTATAGCTCGTGTTTTATTTATGAATGGATGGATATTCTCATCTTCATGCATAATCAGATAGGGACAGTTTTTCAGGGATTTCTAGTTACCTAGCTATGTTGCACACAGGAGAAATGAGGGGGGAAAGTTAGGAAGATTGTAAGATTGTAAGGGCCCTTGACAGAGGGAGGGCCCCAAAAAAAGAAACGATTTGTCCAGCTATATTTTTCAAATGTAAAAAGAAAACCTAGCAATGAAATAAATAATCTTTGTGTTCTCACAAAAATAATTTATGAGACCTGCATTCTGCCTCCTGCTGTGAAATTGCAGAAAATGGTATAGTCCTTAGGTCCTGCATGCAGCATCAGCCCTATCCCCGACCCCCCCGTCTGTCACTGGCACAACACCGGCAGTTTGTTTGTACCAGAGCTTAAATGCCACACTTGCATCATTTGACATAGCAATAACCAATTGAACAAAGGTTTCATTCACATTGCAGGCCTTGATGCTCAATTCCAATTTTTTTGTGAAATCCGATTTTTTTCACGTTGCCTTTCAGATTTCCAAATATTTGCGACTTCCTTCTCCTGTGTGAACTGCAATCATACAAGGCAAGTTTTCCCTATGCGCAGTAAAGGACGCAACAACATCACAGACCAGAGTGCACTGTGTTTACTGAAGTAAACATGGATGGTAGTGCCAGGGCGCAACTAGCGATCTTTCCTAACCATAAAAACACAAACTTTTCAAGATGGTAAACATGAATAGTGATGGATGGTGATGCTCTCTCCATGGTTGTTGTTTTCTTCCCACTTCTTCATGGCAAGAGCCAGAATAGTAACCTTTGTCGGCTATTAATGGCGTTCAGGTCGGATGAATGCGAACTGTCCATTCGGAAATTCAGATTCGTATCAGATTCCGGACCACAAAGCCAAGTGGCCTGGGTCGTATTGGAAAAAATTGACCTCAGCAGAGAACCATGAGCCACCCGTCCTCAGCCAGAGGAGGGTTCTATGAGACGGGGGGTAGCAGGGGTTGCACCGTAGTCGACCAAAATCCCGGACGATTTTGAAATTCCCCCAGGACATTTCTTTAGGTATGAAATGTAGGACATGTCCGGGAAAACCAATGTTACACACCCTATTCAGAGACCTTAAGGACCAGCACCAAATACCCTATAGAATCATTCTATTACCCCTTTAATTCCTGGCGGCACCCCTAGTTGCACATATAATTCAATTTTATCTGAGTATGCCATTTTGGTAAACCATTCATCCATCTGCCATCATGCTTTATCCCTGCTGGGGTTGTGAGGGGTGCCCTATTTCCAGCTGTCTAAATGTTCTTTTGTTATGTTATGACTTACTGCATTGTATACATTTACTGTATTGTATATATATTTAGACTGATTTAGGCCAATCCCAGTTTACTGTAATTGATCGTTTGTACGCCTTTGAAAAGGCAGAAAATTGAGCATGATTCCGACGACTTTGTGGTAAAGCCATTTAGCATTTGAAGGACTAAGTTCTCATTAAAATCTTTACAAACACCTATTTGTTTGTAATGTTCTGTTAGTGGAGTGTTATCTCTGACATCTCTATGGGTAAAAGATTGAAATACAAGTCTGGCTCCTTGCATATGGATTCTATTTGGCATCTGATTGATGCCTCTGAAGATAAAATCACCATACGGGGATAATGCAACTTTGCATTTTCATGTATAGTTTGCGTGTGTCTTTTAATTCTAAAGCAATGGAATGCCACTTGATAACCCAATAAATAGCCTCTTCTAAATATTAAAGGTGAATAGCTGCACGAATATTTAGGAGAGCAATACACTTTACACTGTAAAAGGCCTTACACTGAAGTTAGAACACCCGTATACCTACGCCGTGGAGTGTTGGACCGAATAAAGTCTTGTAGAGTATAATCAATCAGTATGAGTCCCACAATTTTTGAGTGTGCGTGCATATGGTAAAAAATAAATCCCTTAGATTAATTGTGTGAATTGTTCGTATGTGGGGGTGTATTTGGGTATTTGTGTGTTCAGACTTGTGAAAGCGTGCCTACTGTGTCACTCTCCATCAATCTCAAGTGGGCAAGGAGTAATCAGTGTTCACAACAGGACCTAACTCTGTCCCTCCCACCCCTCTCTGTTATCTCATCTAAATTTTTTTCCTCCTCTCTGCTCGCCTCCTCACAGGTTTGTCAGCATGAACAAGCCAGGTGTTTTAAAAGTGGGTAACTGTGTTCCTGAAATAAAGCAGAAGTGGATGACTAAGAAAAAAAAAAAAAACGACAAAAAACCTAGGTTTAAACTTAGGTTGTTAGAAGTAAAATGCAAACTCTAAAATTTGGACATTAAGTTTCCAGGGATGGAATGAGCCATTTCAATTTCTTTCCCCTATATCGTTAAAATGTTAACAGATTGAAAATGCTTTAATAATTGACTAGGACTACTTTTAATAATCTAAAATAATTCTAAAAAAGCTATTAACTTTTATTTTCCTATTCATGAGGAAAGTATCTACACTATATTGCCAAAAGTATTTGCTCACCCATCCAAATTATTGGAATCAGGTGTTCCAATCACTTCCATGGCCACAGGTGTATAAATTCAAGCACCTAGGCATGCAGACTATTTTTACAAACATTTGTGAAAGAATGGGTCGCTCTCAGGAGCTCAGTGAATTCCAGCGTGGAACTGTGATAGGATGCCACCTGTGCAACAAATCCAGTCGTGAAATTTCCTCGCTCCTAAATATTCCACAGTCAACTGTCAGCTGTATTATAAGAAAATGGAAGTGTTTGGGAACGACAGCAACTCAGCCACGAAGTGGTAGGCCACGTAAACTGACGGAGCGGGGTCAGCGGATGCTGAAGCGCATAGTGCGAAGAGGTCGCCAACTTTCTGCAGAGTCAATCACTACAGACCTCCAAACTTCATGTGGCCTTCAGATTAGCTCAAGAACAGTGCGCAGAGAGCTTCATGGAATGGGTTTCCATGGTCGAGCAGCTGCATCCAAGCCATACATCACCAAGTGCAATGCAAAGCGTCGGATGCGGTGGTGTAAAGCACGCCGCCACTGGACTCTAGAGCAGTGGAGACGCGTTCTCTGGAGTGACGAATCGCGCTTCTCCATCTGGCAATCTGATGGACGGGTCTGGGTTTGGCGGTTGCCAGGAGAACGGTACTTGTCTGACTGCATTGTGCCAAGTGTAAAGTTTGGTGGAGGGGGGATTATGGTGTGGGGTTGTTTTTCAGGAGCTGGGCTTGGCCCCTTAGTTCCAGTGAAAGGAACTCTGAATGCTTCAGCATACCAAGACATTTTGGACAATTCCATGCTCCCAACTTTGTGGGAACAGTTTGGAGCTGGCCCCTTCCTCTTCCAACATGACTGTGCACCAGTGCACAAAGCAAGGTCCATAAAGACATGGATGACAGAGTCTGGTGTGGATGAACTTGACTGGCCTGCACAGAGTCCTGACCTCAACCCGATAGAACACCTTTGGGATGAATTAGAGCGGAGACTGAGAGCCAGGCCTTCTCGTCCAACATCAGTGTGCGACCTCACAAATGCGCTTCTGGAAGAATGGTCAAAAATTCCCATAAACACACTCCTAAACCTTGTGGACAGCCTTCCCAGAAGAGTTGAAGCTGTTCTAGCTGCAAAGGGTGGACCGACGTCATATTGAACCCTATGGATTAGGAACGGGATGTCACTTAAGCTCATATGTGAGTCAAGGCAGGTGAGCAAATACTTTTGGCAATATAGTGTATTTGGAAGGTGGCTTTCTCTGACGGTTGAAATATCAAACATACTGTAAACTGATCAGTGGGCTTTAGTTCCAGGCTTTGTCTTCAGAAAGAACTGGGCCAAGTGACTCTTCTAACTAGTGTTTTGAACACTTTAATTTTTGATGATACCAGAATAATCTTTCACGACTATCTAATTGACAGAATCTATATTTAGGGCTGAGCAATACAACAACAAATAATAATAATAATAATCTTGATTGTATCATATACCAGATACATTCAATAGTTTTTTTCTAAAATTACAAATGACAGCAATAACTCCTTAAAAATTATTGAAAACATCCCCTCTGATAATTGACAAGAATTCATTCAGCTGTGAAACATGCTCATAAATCTGATAGCCAGGCCCAGCAATTGTAAAAAAAATCTGATATACTAAAATGACAAATTTAATTAATTGATAAAGTTGATTTATTGCCCACCCCTAACCATATTGTCTCAAAATAAAGGTGGGCAGAAATTTGCACTACTAAAAGTAGCAATAATTACACACTAAGATTTACTAATATTTTCTAGCTGCATTCCTACCTATTCACAATGCTTGGTGACAAAATAACCTAAAATTTGAAACCTGAATGTTCTTAGGTATTTTCCTGCCTTTTTATATTGGGAGGTTAAGATATGGAGTTATTTTCCATAGTATGAACACAAATCCTGCTTTCTTAAATTAGATTATCTCCAGTTTTGTCTTTTAAGGCGTGGATAACCAAGGGTGGCCGATATGTGTCATCATACAAAGGAGAAAACAAATGAATTGCTGGTTAGAAAAAGAATGACTATTACTTTTATTTAAGAGCAATAATGAACAACGAGCTTTGTGCAATCAGTGCAAATCCCTAAACTTGATGATATGATTGAGATGAGGGAGTTACTTTTATCCCTATTAGTTACAAAAAGTAGTTAAGGAGTACATAGTTTGCATTTCAATGCATGATCAAATCATTTTACACCTTGATGCAAGTGCAACCAGTTTAAAGTAGAAGTTGACTTAGAAATTGGAGTGCTTTTAAAGAAATATTCATGTTTAGACAACCGACTATATAGTGACAACTTTACGGTCATGACTTTCAGATTTAATTTTATCGTCACATTTAGCTTTATTGCAATAGATATACAAAAAATTATTGAAGATTTTTATATTCCACTATATACCAAAGAACATCTATGTTGAAATGAAGGCTTTTGGTTTTTATTTTTAAAATTTTTCATAATGAGATTATGCTATTCTAAAAAAAAGAAATTCAGATGTTTTAAAGCTTATTATTTTTCCAAACTACATAACCTAATTGTTATACAATAATCGTTAAAAATAAGTATAGTCAATTTACTTAACTGACCTAATAGCATTTTAGTTTTGGCTTCGGGCACAACTAACAAAAATCTCCAAGGTGTGTATAATGGTAAAACTAATTGGCTCTGGCTTAAACGGGCTACACATCACCTTTCAGCAGATGTCTGACAGCTTCTTTGTTTTCAGATATTTATAGTTTTATTAAATGTTTTTTGAAGCAAATATGCTGATAGTGAATGAAATTGGTTCCACTCATCAACAGCCAAGAGGAAAAACAAAAATCATAATTATCATAATTCAGTCTTAGATTAATACTCCTTTATCTTTTCGTTTTTTACATTTTCCCTCTAAACACAATAACTTCAATATAATTTACTTGATTATCACAGTATTGTGTTTAAATGTGATCTGAGAGGACAAAAAGGCATAGAAGTAAAAATGCAAATGTGCTGTAAATTCATTTTCAGCCCATATACTTCACAATAAAGTTTTAAAACAAAAAATGTCATCAGAAGTCACCAAATCTGTGGAGAGCAGAAGTTGGTGTCTGAACAAGCTGTGTGAGGATATGACCTATTTGGATTTTTTTTTCCATTTTCCTTATCTTGTGCTGATGATCCTGACTTTGTTTGCATAAATTCTAATCTAATTATCACACACTAATCTAATTACATATTTTGCTTTGATTCTAAGAGTAATTTAATTAGGCTGTTTACATGCCTGCAAGACACACATTTATACTAAGAAGTTCAACTTTACACATTATTGCAATCAAGGTTGACTGAATTAGTCCAATTCAGACTTTTTTTCTTCTCTTAAGTCAACAAGTAAAACATTAAAAGGCCCTTTATACAAGTTTCAGAGGATTTTAATAGAAGAACCCACTTTTGACCAGATTTAAGACGAGGATGCCAGTTATTGAAGATTGTTGCACTAAAAATTAACACTCACATATACTGGGCAATCTGCTCACCAAATATAAAAACTGAGATGGACAGATTAAGTAAGCGTATGGTGTTTACATCTCCAATCAACATCCTTATGCAGCTAATTTCACAGTTCTTCATTCTTTAACGACATGAACAAACTTTTTTGACCTTTGAGAAACAAACTGAGTTGAATTTTCTGCATGGCTTCGTTGACTTACTGCATGATCACATTTTTAGCTTTATTTGCAGATGGCAACTGTCAGAGTCTCAGTGATCGTCTGTCCTTCTGTGTTTTCCTCAACTCGTCTCAGTGTCCCCGTCTCTTTCTGTCTACAACCTCTTTGTTCCCCCTTGAGTCCGCCTGATGGCTTTTTTTCTGCGTCTCCTATTCCACTCCTCTTGTCTTGTCAGCTCTCATCTCAAACACCCCTCATCCTCGATCCTGCACCTCTGCTTTCCTCTCCACCTTGCTTTTCACCTTCTTACCTTTCATCTCCTCCTGTTTTCTCCTGGCTCATGTTGTCACCCCAATTGCCCTTTTTGGCTCCTCTTTTCTGCCCATCCCTTTCTTGTCTCCTGCATTTTTCTTTGCTTCTTGAGTGTTCTTGTGAGAGAACAAAGATTCTGCCTTAAACACAATGACACCCCGTTTACTGTGCTCTAATTTTGTCCCTTCTGTGTTTGTGGTTCTCTGAAGTGAGCTACTTTGAGCAAAGACTTCTGCACTTTTTTTCCACACCCTATCAAAGGTATAAGTTATCGCCCTGATAAATCTACCAAGACATGTCCCTACAATAGCCTTGTAGACCAAAATAACACTTTGGACAAAAACAGATTGGATTTTAAAAATTGACACCTTTGGAGAAACAGTTTTAAACGTCACCACTATAACATATAAGCCTCAATTTGTTAACAGATTTGGAGGAAAATAGTATATATTATGAACTTGTTTACAAGTTCTCTACCAGATTTGTTTGGCCTGTGAAGGTGGCTGGTAATGGATTCCCTAAAGTTCTACTTGTCTCTGAAATTGGTGGTAGATGTGATTTACTGCTTTTTGGAAAAAGACAAAAAGCAGAAAAAACAACACAAACCTCTTATTTTGGTGGTATCTAAATGAGGGACACTTTAGATTATGTCAGAAATTGTAGAACATTTGATATTTTCTATGATGCTTTATATCTAACTAAGTTTGACTGTCATAGTTGCACATGTTTTCCTGTTTTTATATGTACAGTGGTTACAATGCTGTAAATAACACCATACATAATGGAAATATCATTATGTTTACTTTGAAAAGAGCTGGACTTTAATTGAATCATTTCAACAGGTCACTAAACCTGGGAAACAAAAAAAAAAAGAAGAGCTCCTACTTCATTATTAGCTTTATGTTTCTTTTATTTTCAGCCCAGTGCTTGCCCATTTCCTGAAAAATTAGATTTCTACCTTTTGTACATTCAAGCTCAACGATATCATAGAGATCCAATTCAAAGGATAAGTCAGTGCTATGGTTGCACATTAACTCACAAGCCACTTAGATGATATCCTATTATCTGAGGACAGTACATAAAGTATAGTTCAAACCAATTCAATGATATTTCACATAAAAAGATGAGACCATGTTGCCTTGGGTAATCAGTCTTAAAGGGGAACGCCGTTTTTTTTTTTTACAATGGGGCCTTGATTTTACGTTATTACAACATGTTCTACTCACCCATATGAGTTTTGTGTCATTTGGAGCTGTTCTGAAGATATTCTGTCATATATCCAAGTAACGTCATCCTATGGGCAGTCGACTTGAAGGAACAAACTAAACTGTTCATAATTTATTCTTTATGGGATTAATTTCCACTGTTATGCTGATGATACCCAGCTATATCTGTCTATAAATCCAGATGAAGCTAACCCATTACATAGATTACAGGCATGTCTTGAAGACATAAAAACCTGGATGACTCTTAACTTTCTGCTTCTGAATGCAGACAAAACAGAAGTTATAGTCTTTGGACCAGAGTCTCTGAAAAAGAAACTGATTAGCCAGTCACTTCATTTGGATGGGATTCAACTGATTTCAGATAATAAAGTAAAAAATCTTGGTGTTATTTTTGATCAGGACCTGTCATTTAAATCCCATATCAAAGAGGTTTCTAGAATTTCCTTCTTTCATCTGAGGAACATTGCAAAAATTAGAAATATCCTGTCCAGGGGTGATGCTGAGAAACTAGTCCATGCATTTGTTACTTCAAGGCTGGACTATTGTAATTCTTTACTATCAGGAAGTCCACAAACTGTAGTTAAAAGCCTTCAGCTGATCCAAAATGCTGCAGCCAGAGTTCTAATGAAAATTAAAAAGAGAGATCATATCTCGCCTATCCTGGCTTCTCTTCATTGGCTTCCTGTTAAATCAAGAATAGAATTTAAAATCCTCCTTCTCACATATAAAGCCTTAAATGGCCAAGCTCCATCTTATATCAGAGATCTGATTGTTCCTTATGTTCCTAACAGAGCACTTCGCTCTCAATCTGCAGGTTTACTAGTGGTTCCTAGAATTTCTAAAAGTAGAATGGGAGGCAGATCTTTTAGTTATCAGGCTCCTCTCCTGTGGAACCAACTACCAGTTTTAGTCCGTGAGGCAGACACCCTGTCTACTTTTAAGGCTAGGCTTAAAACTGTCCTTTTTGAGAAAGCTTATAGTTAGGGTGGCTCAGGTTATCCTGAGCTATCTCTATAGTTATGCTGCTATAGGCTTAGACTTTTGGAGGACATAGGGACCCCCATTTCATCATTGTGCTTCATTCTCTCTCTGTTCTCCTATTCTGCAGAATCTGTTAGTTCAATCTCTAACCTTCTGCTCTCTCTGCTTTTCCTCAGAGTAGCTTTGCCTCGTCTGTTCCTGTTTGGCTGTGACGTCATCCTGGAAAGAAACATCAGCTGTGCTGCTTCTATCAACACCCTTGTTTATAGATGTTGGAGATCGGCCTGTTTTCCAGTGTGGTCCTGTTTCTCTGACCGTGACTGAGTGGATGTGCTCTCTTCGTCCTCTGGCATGGGAGCTGCCTTGGAGCTCGTCTGCCTGGCTGTGTGTTTCCTGGACGGGGCCGCCTTTTACAGCTGCTTTTTGTATCTCTGGTTGAACTGTAAAGTGCCTTGAGATGACATGTGTTGTGAATTTGGCGCTATATAAATAAACTGAATTGAATTGAATTGAATTATGCCAGCATTCATAACATGGAGGCGAATCACTGTCCCCCAGACATCTGCGGTTATATTTTTTATATTTATATGTTTTAAAAATGAAGTGGCACGTGTATGAGGGCAATACCCCGGACAGGTCGCCAGTCCATCGCAGGGCACAAGAAAAACTTAATAGGAAGAAACTGAACTGGTAAGAAGAACAGGCCCTAATTGTTTTTGATTCCACACCCATCTGAATCTTTTTGGTGGAATCCTTAGTGGTAATAATAGGTAGGTGTGTCTCATAACCTTATAACTGAGGACTCTTGAGCAGGCTTCTGAAGTGAGAGGCAATAATTTGTTTCATAGTTCGAATGGTTATGTCATAACTCTCCATAAAGGACTCAAGCTGTGGAAACATTTCACCATTCCAGTCGCACAGCCCACTGCTCCAGCTTTTTCTTAAATGCTGTGACCTTACTGGAAAGGTTTGTTGCTGTTTCGGCGAAGCTTTGTAATGGCCAACAGTAACTTGTTCTGAGTAATAAAATGACTGTTTAAAGTCTGGAGAAAAGCTACATTAATTTTGCACATTCATATTTTTTCTAAGGATTTGACGACCTCCAGAAATCATCTTGCAACACCAATTGTGGCTGGAACGCTAAGGTTGAGAATGGCTGCTCTATTTGTTGTGTTTTTATTTTTATATATTTAAAACCACAATTCAAAATCATTAATTTTAATTTACTTGATCTAAATCTAATCATTTCTTTTTATAATTTTTTTAAATCTCTTGCTTTTTTTAATTGCTGTTGTGAATTTAGTCTTTTCTTAGGAGAGTGTCTAAACATTTAAACCCATCTGCATATATCAATCCAGTTAAATACAATCCAGTTTATGATTTGCCGTCCAAAGAGAGGCAGGTGCTAAAGGGGGTGGAGGTTGGTTGTCGGTGGGGGGTGGGGCAAGGTATGTGCAACGTAGAAGGTCTGCAAAACAGTCAGAATCATGGCAGGCCAAGCAGCATTTGTTGATCTGCCAAAAAAGACCAAAACATCCATTTAGTGGATGATTTTATGTATGTCATGGAAGTTATATGATCGCCCCATATTAAATGCTTTCCAGAAGCACCCATACACTTAATATATCAGTGGACTTCTGTCTAAACAAGGCATCTTTATTACATTTTCCTAATCATCTATATGCTTTACTACTGGGATAATTTCACTGTATGAGGAGAGGAAGAACAGGGAGATGAGATGGAGCAGAGCAGGGAAGGAGAAGAGGAGACAAAGAGAGAGCAGCAGACCAGCCATCAGGCCAAAGGATCTCAAAATCTGTCTTTTGATTTAGGGATAAGACTGCTGGTCCTAAACAGTTAGAACTGTTCCAGTACTCACTCACTCACTCAGTTTGGCACACAAAAAGAGCATTTCATGAAAACTGGTTTAAAACCTTTAAATGGTTGGAATATTCTTCTAAAAACAATTTCTCTTTCTGCTTTGTTTGTTCAGTATTTGGCAAAAGTCCCAGATACAATGCATTAGTGAATAATTGAGACAGTTTTTGGTTCTGAGCACATTTAAAAAATTTAGAAAATGTATGTAGAAAACTGTCAAATTTATCATCTTGGTGCTCAGCACCCCTAAACCTCTGATCCTAGAATCACCCCCGATGGCTAGAATAGTTTAGTTGCATCTACAACTTGCATATAATATATATGGTTGCTTAAGGTGTTCATTTTTCATGTACAGTAACAATGATGTGTTCTATCCCCATCGGCTTAATTTGGTTGAGTTTCACAAGTTTTTAGATGCTCTGTGAAATCTTACAGTGACCCATGTTCTGCTTAGTTTATGCTTTTCTCTAGGCTTCACTTATGTTTTCAAGGCATTTCTACACTTATTAAACATTCAATGAATAAATATTTCAACATTTGCTGTCTTTTCAGCCTTGCATTTCGCCAACACATCAGTACTCATCTCTGACTCATTTGCATAACCAGAAACACCAGTGAAAAGATGGGGATACCCATTTCCGACTGAGAACCCACTCGTAAGGAAAACATCTGCATTATATTCTCAAGCATGTTTTAATCAATAACCTATGCCTTAAAGGCACTTACAATTTGATTCAAAATCAGGACTCGAGCTATCCATAAAACTTTGTGTATTTTCCTTTGTGTTTTATCTGAGGTACTCTGGGTGTTTGTTTGTCTTCTGAGTGAGTGAGAAAAACAGCTAAGTTCTGCATTTCTGTTCAAGGTCACTGCTCCATTTCCGATTCGGGATGGTGCCACTATCCCAGCATCCTTTCTGCCAGCAGCATTGATTAGCACTCTGCAAGCATAACATCACTCTCTCAGGCACACACGAGCACCCCCCCCCAACACACACTCACTTTTTGTCTTACAAAGCCAGTTCTGATGCATTTCTCGGAAGAATGCTAATGGTTGAGATGACTGCAAGCCCACTAACATTTAATGTTTGATAATATCTTGCTAAAGCACAATAGGAGACACAACATGGTAAAGCTGAGCCAAACAAAAGAAAATACCATTTTCTGGACAAGAAAGAATCCAAACTATTTGACTGGTGATGTAGGTGATATTTGGTTTGCATTAGGGGAAATAACCTGGACTTGTTCCAGTCATACAAAACATAGTGCTTTCTCATTACATTAAACAGCATATGTAGCTTGGCCGTCATTGACATAATGAATTGGGTCTTTTTGGACCGGTAAAGACCATTTAGACTGTGCTTTGAAAAACATTTTATTTAAAGTCAGACTTGTTTTATTACTTCTTTTTTAAAGGGCATATTTAAAATATCATAAATAATCTCTGGCAGAGCTTAATGTTAGGGTGGTAGCAAGATGGCCTTTCAACTAAAACATTTATTACTTCACAAAAGCTGAAGATCAAAACTGCTTTCTGTAGGTTTTCTTAAAATAATTTTTAGGTAGTTATAATAAATAACTGCTTGTTGTCATGCCAACAATGGCTTTTACATTAAGTACTAAAATTGGTATGCTTTCAACATGTTAATTGGGTTCAAATGCAAATAATTAAAAAGAAAAACAAACCATTGAGAGATGTAGCAAGTGAGAGATTATAATATCTTGATGATTTTTTTTTATATGCATTGTTCATTTACAATTAGAAATAATGTGCTTGATTACCCAAAAAGATCTTAATGTCCAAGAGGTATCAATATAAATAAGCATCAGATTAACATTAACAGAGACACAAAGAGTACACAGCAATGTTCATCAATATATCAGCCAGCCAAACACTAAACAAAAGCAGCATTTTCTACACACAACTTTTTAAGTGAAGGCTTAAAAAAGGCAGCTGAAAATTGTGCTATTTAAGGGCATGTCAGCCTAAACTTACAAAAGGTTAAAAACTTGTCATAGTTTTTTATTAAGGCATTGTGAAGAGAATCAATTTTGAAAGGTCCTTCTGGAGTCCACAAAAAAATTATTGACAAATTTTCTGTCTTGAGGCTAATGGAGAAACTGCATCATCAACCTGAGATTACATGACCTTTAATCAGCTTTATTATTCATTTCATTATTAATCTGGATGGGGGAGATTAAGACTAATGATCAACCCATGTGGAACACTTAGAGACAAGAGGCGAGAAAAAAATAACACTGATTTTACCTACTGCACCCTTTTTCTAAGAGATTTGTAGAACCAAGATCAAACTTACCAAAAACGCCAATACTACCAAACCTGACCAATAGAGTTATGGCATGAAAATCTGCACAGCTTAACTTAGGAGTCTCAACCACTTTCAAGTCACTGCATCTCCTTGCACATAAAAAATATCAGAATAAAAGCAGTTTTGAGACTACAATAGGTGGGAGGGGGTTGTCTCTTATAAAGGCCAGAACACACCGAACCCCAATGACGTCCAAACTGACAGAAAGTCAGTGGGGATGATCACACCCAACACAATTTTATGCAAAGGGGCATGCATAGTTCCAAATGAGATAGACCCCAGGTCTATTTTATTCAGACTACACAGACTACAGCAATTCAGTGGCAATTTCATGGGTTTGACAGGAAGAGAGTCTTGGTTACAAAGTACAACACTTTAGGGGAAAATACAAAATAAAATCTGTTTATCGCAGAAAGAAAGAGTCAGTTTTGGAGTCACACAGAGCATACACAGCAAGTCAACTCAGACAAAAACAATCAATGAAACATAAAAAAATAGAATACTTTACCCACGATATGAGATCAGGAGCACAGAAAATGGATAAAGTAGTGTTCCTGTTTGAGCTTGAACATTCTCTATCTGATCTGGTTTGAGATGCTGCATAGACTTTGATTTAGCCTATAGAATGCGCTGGTGATTTTTATAATGACTGTTTATAATCTGTCCAAGTCAAATGTGGGATATTGTTTTAATTTGTGTATGGAGCAGAGACAGAGGTGAAAAAAAAATCTAAGCAGATCTGCTCACTCTGCCTATAGTCAGAACCTCTCTATGCAGACAGCTGGACATGGGAAAAAATAGGATAGAGAATTAAAATGCCATGCAGTCTGTGTGTTCTGGCCGACGGTACTGGGAGCTGCAGACCAACTTTGATTTTTTTTTTACTTAGAAAAAACTATTTCAGTTCCGGTCTACAGTCTTGTATTTCTGAGTGCTGGAAATGATTTTCAACAAATTGCCAAATCATTTATTTAGGCTAAAGGTTTATCATATTCCCTTTTTTCCCCATCAAGGAAAAAAAAAAATATATTAATCATTTGATACTTTAGACAGTTTTAGAGCCAAGACGAAATAAAGCAGTCATAACATAGCCTCATGCAAACAATCTGAGTGCTTGCACACTTCCTAGCAAGAGCCCAGACCTCTATTATCTTAATGCAGATGAGTTGTTAGCATAAGCCAAATGGTATGCAGTCAAATCGTTAGACAATGCTTTAATTTCTACAACACTATCGTAACAATTAGCAGTCACATTTTCTTTAAAGCAGCTGTCTATGAATAAACAGAATTTATGCCTACAAAGCAGCGAGAAATGTCAAAGATGACAGCAAAACCTTTCCAGCAACATCTTTGTTCATTTGTCATTGCTCTTAATGACAAATGTAGAAAAGAGGTCAAGATGAAGTGTAAAAGAACAAGAACACCTTTTTAGAAAAAGCCTCATAGGATTGCTGGAAAAGGATAATCCAAGTGTTTCAGTAAGTTGGAAAAAAAAAAAGAAAAAGTCAAGAAAATTGAACAGGCTCTTCAGTGCTGGAACATTGTTCCACAGTGCAAATGCAAAAACGTGACCTTAATGTTAGCGTTTGAAGATAAAAAGTCATGAACACTGAAACAAGCCTGCAGCGCTTTAGAAAAAGCTCCAAGGATTGATACTTTTAAAACAGATGTGTGAAAACATGAAAAAAAAAGAACTCCACATTTTTAAGTTGTAAAGAATGGGCTACGATTATATCCCAGATACAGAACAAAGATTTTGGTGGGAAACTATTTGTAATCTTTGGAACCAAGCATAAAATACTTCACAGCAAAAACAGCTGAAAGCACTGAAGTTTTGTACTTGTCTTAAAATATCTTTCCAAATACCTGTAGCAAACATCATCAGGCTTAGATTTACTCTCTAATCCGTCTTATATAGAGTAGATAAATGTTGGTCAAATTATGACATATGAAATTTCCATAAGGGCTCAAATTCAGACATTAAACTAACAGAAGATGTTTGCCCAAATCCTTGTTCACCATGTCTAAGAATTTTGTGCAATTCTGTCATGCACTTACATCTAAACACTCAACAGTATGTGACTTTCAGTGGTTATGTAGAAATATTTGTGTTGTAAAAAAGGGGAAAAGTTACTGTAGAGGCAGAAGAGGGTAGGTAAACATGGAATGAAGTGAAATATTTCTCTTTAAAGATGCTTTCTTGGTTTCAAGGGCAACTGACTCTAACACAACAAAACATAAAACGTGTGTGTGTGCTCATGTATCAGTGTGTCTAGCGTTCAGAAGGATTATAGGCATTTAGCTCATAGGGATATACTTGTCTCATAGGCACAAACACACCTTTTCGCATGCTGATAAGACAGGAGAGGCTTGGTGAGTGTGCAGGTCTGTGGAAGTGTGTAACAAGTGACAGCGAGCCTATAGGCCTCTGAGTCGAAATGCTGGTGAACATGTATCCATATAATTTGGTGTGTGAAAAAAACTGCAGACCTGCAGCAACTGATAAAGAAATTCTTTCACGTGTTTATATCAGAGTATCAGCTGTTAGCTTCCTCTGCTCCTTTGAAATTAGCATTTTGATAATTAGTGTTTTTCCAAACATTGCCAATGGACCTGGGAATATTAGCACCATTTTTTTATTATTCTAAAAGGCAGGCTAAAACTTCGTGGATATAAAAGAACAGGATAGGTTAAAAGGTTTTAATTCTGAAACAGATATTATTGGTTAAGATTCTGATCCTTAAATATGCTGAGTCTTTGTGACACAGCAGGTAAAATCTGAGTAAAGTAAAGATGATGTGACAATCAACAACAAAAACAAAAAAATATGTTTTAATGTTGCTTCCATGTAATGATTTTTTTCCACAAACAGTCATGATGAAGTAGATAAATACTTGGTGTCTACATTTCACTGGTATGGAGAGGCCTGTACGGCTTTCTATCATGAAGTTCCAAAAACTTTCACAAGAACAGAAAAGGCAGATGTGCTTGATAAGACAGAAACAATAAAATAAATAAACGGCTGCAGCCTGATGAAATAAACACACAGACCTACTTTTGACTATAATTTAATGTGAGGAGGCATAAAGCTAAAGAAAAACAGCAGATTAACAACAGTATGTCAGAATTCTCAATCAAAGCAAAATGTCAGTGGGCCGATTCCCTGTTATGTAAAGTATCAGAAGGTAAATTTGCAGTTCTTAGTGGGTCTAACAAAGACTGAAAAGAATGATAAAAAAAAATCACTCATTAGGTTCTGAGAATGCGTTCTGCCTTGTGCATCAAAGTACTGTGAAAGTATTTATTTTCTGTTTGACATGGATCCATATAACTTAACTTAAGAATCTACAGTAAAGGAAAGTGGGAAAAAAAGTTCTAAACCAGTTGCATTTTCAATTGGCATTCTTTCAATAGCCAGACAATCTTTTAAATATTGAAAATGGTCTTTTAACAGTTTTCTCTGTATTTTGCTTTAGCAAAATTGGGACAAACAAGTTGGAAGATGTGTCAGCTGTCTTTTATTAATTCATTCTATGTGCCAGCTTTTCAGATGAAAGAAAAGTTGCTGTTGATGTACTTTTTAAGCACCCTTAAACTGTAAAAGAGATTTTTTAACTTGCCCTGTTTTGGTAGATGTAGCTAAGCGACACCAGATTGCGTCTTTTTGTCAGGTTGCTGGTAAGGTGCTCTAAAGCCTCCTTGAATGAAGGTCTCAAGGAATTTCAAATAGAGTGAAGCAAACCTGGAAATCTTAATGTCATTGTAAAGGTAATAATGGGTATGCTGCCCTTAGTACTTAACAAAGAGGTCTGCAGAGTATGCTAAATATATATATAAAAAAAATCGTAGTGCTTGTTTATGTATGCATTTATGTATGGAATAAAAACAAATAAAATGTAATTTTTGTAGTTGCTATGTTTCTGCAATAATTTTGTTTACGCTTTGTCTCTTTTACTGAGACTTCTAGCAAGTAAACATTAAATCACTCGAACAGGTAAACCCAAGTAATGCTTAGGCTTGCCTGGCAGCAGTTACCATTATTACTTCCAAATCAATGCACATGCACACACTCTAATATCCCTATCCATGATTAGATTCAAATTGGTTACGGCAATGGCAATGTCTGATCAATACCCTAATTTACCAACAATCAATAAACAGCCGGAGCAATAAAGTGCTGTTATGAGTGAACAACTGGAAAATACATGGAGGGCTGTTTAAAGTTGAAGCGTCAGAGATCAGTTAATCCTAATTTGACGTATGATCCAAATACACATACAATAAAAAAAATAAAAAATAAATTATGGGAACACTCAACACATCCTAGATCTGAATGAATAAAATATTCTTATTGAATCTCTTTGATTTGTACAAAGACGAATGTGCTGACCATTATCAATGCAAATGTGTTTATTACCCAACGGATGTGTGTATTTGGAGTTACACAAAAAATGAAAGTGGTAAAAACACACTACAGGCTGATCTAACTTTGATGTAATGTCTTTAAAAACAGGTAAAAAAAATTAGGCTTATTATTAGGCTTGGGGCGATAAACCATTTTTACTGTTATCGTCATTCACTACGATAACCCGGGATAATTTTCTCATGTCGGTAAAACAAAAAAACGTAATTCTGCTGTTCTTCCTGTTTGCAAGGATTGTTGATACTTCCTTCCCCTTTAAGATACTGCAGCATCTGTGTAATCACCTGACTCCACTGATCAAGTCAGAAGTGCAAACAAAGAGAATGTAAACGAAATTACATCAGCTAAACCTCTGGAGCTGAGCGAGAGCAGAGATGAAGCTGAGTGCGCAGAGAAGAAGTAGAGAGCATGTTGTAAGAGTTGAGAGAACGGCAGACCGGTTTTGAGTGACGGTGTGCAAGCTTAAACGATGAACAATCTTCTCACTGCACGCTTCGGTTACCCCAAAATTACGCCATAGATGTTGAGCAAAAGAACATGAAATACAAAGTTTATCGGAAAACTGTCGGGAATACCCAAAGTAACACATCCAAGCACCAAGCTATAGCACAACCATGCTGCTGAGTTCAAAGATGACCATTACTTTTGCGCAAAAATATTTTCAAGAGCTGTAAAATTTTTTCTCCCGTTCATTGAGAACATTGTTGATTGTTTAACATTAAATGGTTACAAGACTTTAAATATTTTATTGAAAATAATATGTAATGTAATACTATATTCAATAAATAAATTAGATCAGTTGCATTTCCTGAATATGCCTATATTTCTGATAGAGGAGCAGGAGCATGTATCGTGTATTTATTCTTAGTAAGTAAAACTGCCCAATTTATCGTAATATTGATTTGAGATCATATTGTCCAGCCCTACTCAGTAATGTGTGTGGCCTACACATGCCTGTATGACCTCCCTAGAACTCCTAGACATGCTCCTGATGAGGTGGTGGAGGGTCTCCTGAGGGATCTCCACCCAGACCTGGACAAACCCTCTTGCCACAGCTTTAGCAGCATTGATGTGCCATCCTGCATGAGCTGGACTAAGTGAGCAACTTGTGTCGGTTGTAGAATCCATCCTATTCTACCACGAGTTTGAAAACACCACCAACATTCAAACGTGACCAAAACACCAGCCAGAAAGTATAAGTACTGAGAAGTGGTGTGTGGTTCGCACGTGCAGAGCCACTCCTTTATTGTGTCTAGCTAATTGCTAATTGCCTAAATTTTCCACCTGTAGTCTATTCAGTTTGCACAATGGCATGTGCAACTGATTGTCAATCAAGGTTGCTTTCTAAATGGACAGTTACATTTTACAGAAGTTAAATTTAATTGAAGTTATATTGTGTTGTTTATGTATTCCCTGCATTTTTTGAGTATTTGCAAAGTATTTATGTCTATTCACATATGCTTCATGTAAAAACCAGCTGCTGTATTCTGAGGAGAAAAAACAAACATAAAACTTAAAGCTATGTCTTTAGTAACATAATATTTCTTTCTTAAGACCAAACTTAATTTTATTACTCATAACCTTTTGTTGTACTGCTTGGTTGTGTAAAATTGGTCTATAAAAACTCTGCAGCTACTGAAATGTCAGATTAGTAAGGTCAAGCAAACTTTTCTTTTTTACTACAATATAGATAAGGACCAACAGGCTTATGTTTGCAGACAGTGTTCCTTTGTTTAGTGTTTAGCTATTTCATTCCATCCTGCTTGCATCTTTGCAAAAACAAGTTGTTTTATAAAGGTAAAAACTACTTTTTACAACTAAGGTTATCCTCTCCTAACTTTGAAAATGGTTTTGCAGATTTTTGGGGCCAAACATTAAGACAATACAACTGCCCCACTGTAGGTTTACACACTGTATACATATTCAACATGAAATTGCTACTCACCTCTTCTCTGCAGTTTTTCTAAAATGTAAACTGGTAAATATGTGCCCTATTGTTTTCATAAGAACTCCAGAAATAACTTTAACCAGTTTTAATTATAACATGGTAATTTCTACATGTACTCTTTATCTCTGTTTTTATTTTTCACCAAAATTAATGAACACTTACACAAACAGCAACCCAAGTATTACAATATAAAAACAATAACTGCACGTCAGCCACATCTTCCACAAACAGCCATTGGACACTGACAGTAACAAAATAATGCAGCTTTAAATTGGTAGATGTTTCAGTTATTCAAATAAAAAAATAAAAAAGGTTGCAATCTGAAACACACTGTATGAATAAACATAATGCATAGACAGGATTGTCTAGTTTCATGTGACAGGTTGGGGCGTGCATGTAAACCAGCCATTGAGCATCAGTGAAAATATATATTTTTTCAATTATTCTTTACACTCAGAATAACATCCAATCCAGTATCAACTACATATATGTACAGTATTGTTACCAGATCCCGTTATCAGTTTTGAGAAGGTGAATTATAATGAAATGCCTGATGTTGAATGTCATAATTGGCAGGACTTAGAAGTTCAGACCAAATGAAAAGCAGCATATTTTGTCACAATACCCACTTGAACGAAAAGCATCACAAACAAATAATAGAAAGTCAGAGAAAAACTCACAAAATGGTCGGCGGTTCTGAACCCTCCACTTCCAGGTAGTCGTACTTTTCTTCAGTCTGGAAGTCTGTAAAGATGACAGAGATGGTGTCTCCAGGTTCGGCCAATAGGATCCAAGTACAGTCGGCTTGGTTACCATAGTTGCCGGGGTAACCGGGACTGGTCACCACCCCACTGCCGCCCCTCACAGTGCCCCCACATGTGTCCTCAGCTGTCAATCAAATCAGAGTGACAAATAGAAAACCTGGGTTAGGGAGAGGAGGAGGGACTGAGGGGGCGGACTTTTTTCTTTTAGAAATATTTGATAAAATTAAAACTCTTGATTTGGATTTGTTCATTTTCCTAAGATTTGATGAGTTAATTTAACTCAAATTCTTTACCAAATTAGCATTACACGATTTACTTCATAATACGCCTAACATCGCTTCAAAATTCCAAGTCAGCCAGCCCAACTCCCCAACTCTCTCCCGCTATGATGTGGCTTTTTTGCTGTCGCCTTAATTTTTAGTATCCCATGTTTCGGATCTATGCATGTTATTGAATGTTAGAGATGAATGACTGTCTCACAATATCAACTGTCAGATCATATTAGCAAACCATATTTTGAAAATATGGAGGTCTCACATCACTTCTTAGATATGAAATATGAAAAACAGCATCTCCATGGCATGGCTCAACAGTCTTTTTATTCTAGAGTGCTTATTAATGCCAGTTAGAATTAGGAGTTGGGTTCAGGGGTTAGGCTGCAGTTCCTGTAACACCCACAGCTGCTGTCCTCTCCTCTTACAAAATTAATCATATGCTACACTTTCTTAGGTTAGCTCCGCTCTCCTCTCCTCCAATCACCACCTAGGAAATTTTGATTGAATTGATTGCCAGTTGGCAGATTTAGAATCAGATTGTATTTAACTTCAAATTGCTTTGAAGACATTTTAAAAAGATGCACTTATGTTTTCCTCAAGATTTTTCCATTATTGTCAATCCCATCTGATTGATAGCCTTGCATACCTTGTTGTAGTCCTGATTACTGTGTAACAGATAAAGACACATGGATTGCGCTGTGTATGTGGCATAAATTATAAGAATAATTTATACAGATACTCTTGAGAAAAAAACAGTCTACATTGGATCTTATTGAGTCAATGGTACTCTGGCTTTTTTGATCTACAGATGTGTTAAAAAGTTAGCTAAAACTTAAAACCATAAGGAAAACTCATTTATTTGCATTATTTATATAGTCAAAGCAAGATGTGTCTAGCCAGAGTCCCATTGACCAAAAAAACACAATGTTGAATGTTGTTTTTTTTCCCCAAAAGTCATATTGTTGTCTTGGTATAAATTATTCCTGTATAATTTATACATAAAAGTGGCAATAATTCTTGCAGCACACTCTTATAGCAGACAAGTATTTCACAACCTGCCAGAAAGTACACATTTGAATGACACCAGATTGCTCCACAACCCATCGCATGTTGATATTGATGGCATTTAGTAGACATATATTGTATATACACCAGATGTCATTCTAAAAGTGCACTTTCTGAGAAGCTGAAAACGACATCCATTATAGGAGTTTCAGACAGGCACTGTCAGGTGTACATGCACATGCTTTAGGCCCATCTATGAGAATGCTGTCTTAAAGAGAAGAGAGGGGGGGTAGATGCATGTACAGATGACAGAGATAATGTAAGGGTCCAAGCAGAACTCTACCCACAGGAATGGATAAAGAGAATTACTCAAAAACAAGACTTGCATCTGACAACAGATGATCACCAGTAAACACACACACACCTACAAACACACAAAATATATTTTGCTTATATATAGTTATATATATATAGAAGCAAATTATTTTACAAAGTGGACAGCACACCGAAAGGTGACAGGAAATATTAGAGGCTAAAAGGGATACAGAAATAAAGATACAAGCAAGCACTATAGATTAATAAATAATTATGATTAATTTTGAAGAGGGTAAATTGCTGGTGTGTTATTCAACTGTTGAGTTTTAGGGGTGGAATGGTTAGACAACATTTGTAATAAGGTTGCAAAAGGATGTATTGGGCGAATTTGTTGGGGATTTTCCCAGCTTGACGTCTTACAGAATGGCTAAAATACATACGTACAGCCATGTTGTTTGAAGTTGCACATCAACACTGGCCTCCTGCAGCCTTTAGAAAGCTTTTGGGCTAATTTTGGAAGTTTGTTTTATTACCCCTACCAGATATGACATGTCATTAAAAGTGTTTTATTTTTTTGATGTGGCCCAAGCTTTTGACAATAGTTTATATTGTTTCAACAAGTTTGATGTCAGGGTCATTCAGGAACAAACTAGTATGACGTTTAATTAGAATGATTGTGCTGCAGGAATAGACAACTGTGTCTAGGTTTTAATCATCTAACCTTCACTGTCATCCTACCAGCGAAAACAGCCCAACAGCTATCAAGGTTTAACATGAGCACATATGTTAAAATTTAAGAAAATCTGATGCTGGTTTAATTCTAAAATAGACTGCAGGGTAACTAAAGATGTTGACCTAAATATTATTTTGTATAACCATTTAACCACCCCACTCAACATAGGAAAATGTATCTAATATATCACTAAAAGGTCAAAATGGATATAAAATGTATACAGATAATGAGTGTATGAACAATTCAAACTAGAAGGTTGGTGGATGAATTGTGCCAAGTTACAGTTGCTTATATAAAGATGTAACAAAAATGTGTTATCTGTCTGTAACCAAGCATTCATCTACCCTCTTCTGAATCATTCCCACAAAAAACCAAGAAATAAAAACCAGAAAGAAAACAGAGGCAGTGAGGCAGGAAGACAGACAGACCATTCAGCTATCTAGACAGTCATTTCACCACTAGACAGTCAAGGAGCTTTCTGTAAATGACCCAACAGGCCAAACAGAGACCTGCTGAGGTGCCATCATACTTTCAGGAAAGCAATGAAGCATCGTGCATTAGGTGTATGTGTGTGTGTGTGTGTGTGTGTGTGTGTGTGTTTTCACACCGTTGGAGAGAGCATTGCTTGCAGGATGGCAGCTGTCACAGGTTTATCATGACAACTGCAGGACATCGGCAAGCACTGATGGACACAGAACTGCTCTCTTACGTGCATCCACACACAAATGCACACTCATGCACAAGCACCTTTTCCAGCCCTCTGGCATGTTCATCTGCCAGTGACAGTTGACAGACAGATGGAAATCCCTCAAGGTGCACTGATTTCTGATGCAAGTCTAAATTCGATAAACAAACTGAAAAATGCAGAAAATTTGCAGTAGGCTTAATGCAGTTAGCTACATGTATACTTTACCAAATGAAATCCAGTAAAAATAAACTAAGTAAATAAATTCTGGCTGAAAGGATATTTTTGATCAAATAAACAATGCGTCATATATACAAACTATCTTCTACATTATCCACGACTATTGAAAGACTAGTATTTCATGAACTCTAAACATTTACAGTGGGATGCAAGCACGAATATGTTTATAATATGTTTCTGAACAGTTGTATGAAACAACTTGTTGGCATAAAAAAAGTGTCTAATCATTGTTAGGGAGACTTTGTAATATACTTAATATAAATGTAAAATATATATATATACATATATATATACATACATACATACATATTTTTTTTTACAACTCTATTCAGAGATTTTTCTAAAACTTTCTCACTGTACTGGTCACTCCATACTATAGCTAAAAGCTCCATTTACACTACCTTTTGTAACCGTGTCAGGAACGCTCCGACCACGATAACCGAGATAACTGTTGAGTGTAAATGGAATGCAACTGAACTGGGCCGGGACAGACACACTCGGACCGCGCTAAATCTAGTACTAGTTCAACAGTAGGACACAGTTCATCTGTCGCTCAGTTCTCTGATAAACAGAACGTGAGCAGACTGCGTCATATCCTATTTACAGTAAGCTGACTAATTTTGCTGGTTTTCCAGCATGGCCAGTTTTGCAATTTACAGATTTCTTCACCTGTTTACAAAACAAACTTCTGTCAATTAACAATAAATGGCATCAGAAGAGTGAGGTGCAACCTGGGATGATGCCAAGACCTAGGCTCTCATTGAAATTTGGGCGGAGGAAACTATCCAGGCACATAAATTCCTAAATATTTTGGGTGCCACCATTTTTGTTTGCATAATTCCTGCTTTGAGAACTGCTGTATCGTGGACCGCTGATAGGAGCAGAGAAACCGTGCTAGAGTGATGTGTAAATGGTCATAAGAAACAAGCTCGGTCTGAACTCGGCATGGATCTGTTTCAGGGGGCTAGTGTAAGTCAATTGCTCATCTTGATTTTCACAGGATTCCAGTTGTTATAATGAATATCATTATTTGTTTAACTGTGGGTAGAAATAAAAAGAAAGAAACATATCCATCTACTTGAATGTCATTTTTTTATGTCTTTCCCAGTTTAAGAAATGTATTTGGTCTTTTTCATCCTATAAACTTAAAATGTTTTACAACCAATTTGCTTAGCTGTGTTTTTACCCTAATTGCTATTTAAAAAACATTGAAAAATGTGTGTTGGTCTTCTTTAAGGCTAGTGTTGGTTTGTGCAATCCATGGTTTTATGAATGTACCCATTACCCAAAAGACTATCTTGATTAGGCTTGGTCTTTAAGGCCAATGCCATTAAAAATGAAACATGGGGTTAGAGTATGTAAGTCCACAGCCTTTTCTATGTTGCCATGCCTTGTAGAGTCAAGGTTTCTAAATTACCCATATATAAAGCTTGTCAGTTGAATTAATCTGACAGTAAAGGATGCCTTAAATGTCATTTTTAAGTCACTCTGAAGCGTCAAGCTTCCCTGGGGGATTAAGTTCATTGCCGTAAAGTTTAGGTTGCAGTTACACTGATTTTGTACAGGGGTGATTTACAGTAAATGGCATGCAGTACTGTACTTGTGGCAGAAAGAAGGTTGTTTTTTAAATAGTACTCTATTACAAATGTTACAGAGTTACATACAACTTAGAATGGGCTAATGCTTAGCAGACTAACAGTCAGATTTGGTATTTTTGCACTCTTTACAAAGCATTTGTTTCTTGCCTGTGTTTATGTGAGCGTGTCTCTCCTCTGGTTGCCCAAATTACTGTCATAATATGATATCATAATTAGAAGAAGGTTGTTCAGTGCTTTTATAACCAAGTGTTGTCAGCCAGTCTGACAAGCATTGTTTATTTGCTGACTTCCCCATTCAACAAGACAACAATATATTAAGATTGCATGCCGGTAGTTCTCATTAAACCTCTAATTAGGCACCAAATGTGCTTAAAATGTAAATTTAACTTTGTATGGTATATGATGTATGAAGCAAATTAATCTCTAGCCTTCCTGAATCGAACCGTGTTCCTCAACCTGACTTGAAACAACCTAAATGCCACGCGACATGATATTTTCAGCTGACACTTGATTGGGATCCATACCAATTCTGTCGTGCGTCATATTGTGAGGGGAAGACTGAGTGGAGACCACTTCAGGAGCAGATGCTCTAATAAGAGAGACATTTGTGGCATGTTCACAGGAGGGAGGTTAAGATTCCTTTAGCCATCTCTGATTGCTTTTAGTTTAAAGTATGTGCATCTAACGAGCGGGAAATTAGTAGAAAGCTTTTCTATGTTGTATCGACTAATTATAGGTTTGACATGAGCTGAAATGATGGCATATCTGTGTGACAGAACTTAGTGTTACAGTGTCTGCTATCAATAGTATACAAGTCATTTAATTTAATTCCATCTCTCAGGAGCAAGTCAACAGTTAATCAATTATTTTTATACTATTATACTATTCTGTAAAACAAAACAAAAAAAACATAAAAAATAACACAGAAACCTCTTTTTCTTTCTTCCTTTGTAACTGAAACCTTCTCAGGTTTGTCACAAATTTTATCATGTTAAAATCTTATCTACTACTTAAATAGGCTTCCTTAAATCCAATAAGCATCAAATTTAATTACTATCTGACAAAAGAAGAATACTGATTTCTTGGCAAGACAATTTTCAATGTATAATTATATTACTCAGAAAAAGCACCGAAAATATTATCAGGGAAAATTCCATGGTGTTGCATGGTTTCTATTTCAGTAGTCACCTTTTGGCATTTTATTTTTAGTGCAGTTTCAGCTGCTTATATTTCATCACATTTCAGTCAATGTACAATTAATATAACTAGAATATGGAATCAGGATGGAATGTGTTTTTAAAACATTTAAGTACATGTTTTTCTTCACATCTATAACATTAATCCTATGACTGAAAACAAAATAACTTTTTTTTCTATTCACTTACTTATCAGTAAAAACTTTAGTGAGGTAAACACTTCATCAAATAAAAAGTAATCAAGGCAACAGAAAAGCATCTATTCCTAAAAGTACACCACAATGTTCACCTTCATAGCATTTAAACGTTCAAAAAACTTGGCATATTTAGACACTCATCAGATAGTTATGAGTAATGCAATTAATTTTGTTACTATGCATTGAATGATTGCCGCTAGGTGCCTACAGTATGCTGTTACTCATGCAAATAAATGTCACACAGGGCAAAGGGGTAATGCTCATCTTGCACAGCTTTTCCTTAAAACTGCACATTTTTAGAAAGCCTTTCTTGGCCATTCCTAACAGTACAAACCCTTCCTGCCAGAGTGAAAAGAATAATCTAAGTCAACAACAAAAGGAGGAATTATTTTAGTACTTTGCAGATAAATATTTGGACACCAGGAAATTAATATATTTTAAAATCTTTTAATGAGCTTTTAATGAAAACCTGGAGGAGGGATGTTGAAAAGCAGCATTCTGCATGCACTAAAATACTCAGAGGAAGTAAGTTTTCTGTGATATGCATATATCTCTAAAGTTTGATATTTCACACATAATAGAATGCCTTAATAAGGTTGTAATACTTCTTGAATATTTTCACCTTTTTCTATTTCAAGGCTTGAATAAACCAACAAAGCAGCCTACGGTAACCCTTCAGCATTCACAGCTCAGCTGGTAAAATCTGACCACAGGTTGTTCATTAACTCTACAGATGTGACCTTTATAAAACAGTGCTAAGAATAAAGCCACTGGTGAATCACCATAAGACATAATTTGTCACAGACCATCCAGGGGCCACAGCAAACACATTATAAGATAATGCCCTGGTACAGTGAGACCAATATTGAACATTTTGCTTCCAAACAAAACCCGATCTGGCTAAGCCTAAACCATTTCAAAGTTAACAATTTATAAAAAGTAGACATTAGATGTCTAAAAATTGTAAATATGTACCACAGTAAATGTTCAGCTCTAATTCAATACTCTTAAAAGGCATTGAGATGTAATAGTTAAAAATAAAAAGGCTACAAAATAAAATTTTGTAAAACACAAAATGGAAAATGACTACATTTGAGATTTGAAAATATAACCATATCAGTCAGTGAGTACAGAAATGGTACACGGATGACATTTACTGTAGGAGACTGGATTTAAGTTAATAAACACAAAATGCAAAATCTGATAATTTTATGGTCTTCTAGTGTTTTTTGGTTTTATTGGGCGAAATGCTAAAGTCATCAACAAATGCTAAAAACAACATTAAAGCCCTGCAAACTATAAAAAAGTACCTTTAAACAATTCTTTTAGTCCATTTTTTTACATTTTGTGAATAGCAGCAACATAAATGTCACTCTAGTGAAATCCTCTGGTATATGTACAGAAAGAAAGGATTTATTTTTACTCCACCTCAACTTATCCACTCCCAGTCTTTACAAAATGATGATTAATTCAGTATTATCACAGTTGGAAGGCAAAGTTAATTCTGAAATAAATGTATGAAATGCTGAAAAATATATCCTGATTGCATATATACTTTGCCACAGAATAAAAAACAAAAAAAACAACAAAAATAGAAAACTTAAACACAAACAAGGACAAGATGTTGTTGAGTAAAATAAAGTAAAATAAAAAGCGACTACTAGCCATTCAGAAGAAAATCATATCAATATCTCCATAGTACAGATGAGTATTTTATAGCACTATGTTTAACATTAGTCAATACTAGAATAATTCTGTTATTTGACTTGTTTAAATGACAACAGCCATCAAAGTGCTGATGCGAGCAGATCCAAAAAGTTCACAGGCACAGGTCCATCTGGGAGTCTTTAACGAAAGTCTTAATGCATCATATATATATATATATATATATATATATATATATATATATATATATATATATATATATATATATTTTTTTTTTTTTTTTTTTTTTTTTTTTTTTTTTTTTTTCTTTACAGGCCACATTGCTATGCAAATCAGCTTTAAACAGCTTTATCCGACTTTATTCCCAGTAAAGGCTGTTTCTTAAACATGTACTTAGTAAAGATGATTTCAAAAGACCAAAGGTAGCTAATCTACAATACTGTTTTCACTTGGAAATGACCTGAGACTAAAAGCCCTTTTTTTTATTGAAGCATAGTTTAGATTCTCTGCCCTTCAACCATTTGTACACTTGATTCTGATAGAAGGGTTTTGCTTTTCTTTTGTCTCAGATAAAACATGGGGAAACTGAAGTCAGACATGCTATGATGCGCTGAGCCGCATGAGGGGGAGAGTTCAATATGTGTTAGTTTGAATGTGAGAGGAAGAGAGGGGTAGACTCTGCCGTCTTGCCTTCATTTCTCATCACATCACTGATTTGGTTTTGCCCTTTTGCTTGCTTTTTCATCCTTTACTCTTTCTTGCTGTTCGTGTTTTACCACCTCTTACCTGTTGTGTTTCCTGCATAAAGATTGTTTTCATTTCATTTTCGACCCTTCTCATTAATTTGCCTTTAATTTTTCTTGTGCCTTTTTTACCCGTCATTCTTCTTCCTCAGTTCTTCATTTCTCCTCTCACACTTCCTCATCACCCCTCCTCCAACCTTTCTCTGTTGCTACTTCTCTCTCATAGCCGGGGGTGCTTTGATCGCTCGTTCTTAGCCTCCTTATCCTGCCTCCCTCTCTCCCATCCGTTCATCCCATCCTCCCCACTGTGCTGTCATCAATATCACAGTCATCAGAGGATTCCTTCTTTATTCTTTTCTGTCTTGCTGAGGTTTTCTTTAAGATCTGACTCTCTGCATCTCACCCCATGTCTGGTGCTCTCTCCGTCTCCTCCTGTTGATTGATTTTATGTGTAATGGCTTTTTTGGCCTCATCCTCTGTGTTTTGTATCCTTACTTTTCTCCCCATGTATCCCCTAACTTTCTTCCTGATTTTTTTTTTTTTTTGACAGGCAGATCACAATCATTGTCAAATTCGCAGAGGCACACACATACTCTAACTTCAATCACACAAGACCCAAACCCAGTCAGCCTCTAAGGATTATGGGCCATCTACATCACTCCCTCCCCTTGTCTGTCTCCAGGCTGTATCCATCCCTTCTGCTCTTTTATGTAGAGCTGCCAACATATCCATCACCCTCTTGTCCCCTATTTATTGTAAAGCAAGACATATATCGGCCCCACCGCGTTTCTTTTCTTTCATACATTTTAAAAAACCAGTGTAACTGGCATAAAAGAACGAGCAGACCTTGAAGGAAATGTGTTAACTATGTGCGCACATATGGCTCCAGCATTATTTGTTACAAATTACCCTCTGGACAGAGGAGCTGGTGGACATTCATCTGATTTAATCTGCAGCTGTGCTGGGCGCCATGCTGCCTCGATACGCAGAGGTTGAGAATTTTATTAATGATCTCAATGTCACTTTCAGCATCCTGTCATGCCAAGATGCATTACATAGTTTTAAATGCATAAGAGTAAGACCTTTCTAGCAATGCTTTCAAATCTGGTGAGCGTGACACTAAGAGCAGAATTAACTAAGCCTCTTGGATGTAATTCAACCTCAATGCACATATGTGGTAGGAAAATGAAATAATAGAAAAATGAAATGCTAAAGTATAGGTACATTGAAGAGAACACACTATGGGAAAATTATAGATAGAAAAAAATATATATGGACCTGACAGTTCAGATCACTGATACATACAGAACATTTAAGCCATTAACTGATGACCAAGGATTATGATTAATGTTTGCAATTAACAAAGGTGGATAATCTGGGTCCAGAAATAAAAGCCCTGCCTAATTTTCCTTCATCCTGTTTACTTAAGGAGGTGATTAGCACTCAGTCTGTATTGTGGAGCTGGAAATGCAAACGGTTGGAACTGATGTCTGTGCCAACTATTTATTTTCTGGACACTGGATTATCCACCCCTGCAATTATAGATGTCCACAAAATAAGGGCCTCCGACAGCAACTAGCACATATTCAGCTCAGTTATCTCTGACTGCTAGCTGACCTATTAGAAGCATTAGAATATTACCTTTTACTAATAAAATAATCCAAGTACCTCTGTGTAGTAGTAAAGGTTTTATTCTGAGGACGTGGGTTTAAATCCCAGTTGAGTGAAGAAGAGGACCCAGCATTAAAACTCTGCGTAGTCTATGTGGAAATGGTAATGACTTGCAGTGAAAACCACAGAAAAGGGAAGCAACTAATGTATTCATTCATGGATTATATAATGGATCATGTTGAAGTTAATAGGTTGTGTTAAAATCAGCATTATTCTTTACTGAGAATATTCTTACTCTGGGAAGAAGATTTAAACATCAGTTTAAGAAAAAAAAAGTTGACTGGACATGAAACAATAAGGTAACCAGCTTTATATTTTTTCAAATCAATCCAACTAAGGGCTAATGTGTTGAATGAACCTAAATCAAAATGTTAAATCACCACAGAATATATATATATATATATATATATATATATATATATATATATATATATATATATATATATATATAAAACTTGAAAATAATAGCTTACAGCTAGAAAACTCGTATTTGCCTCTTAGTATTTGCTTTGATAAGAGATCTCTTTGGCATGATGGATAGACCAAAACCACAGATTTAACACAATTTGATCTATCAGTTAACCATGATCAATTCTGGTTCTTTATTAAGTCATTATACTTTCTAAATTATCCACATCTATAAAATCGAGAGGTTTTATTTTTTACTTTCTAATCAAAACTACACTTGTAAATCAGAACAGGAAAGACAAAATTGTATACTCTTACTCTATGCAATAAATCATTACTTCATATACCTATATTTGATCTAAAGTTCCCCAAAAACTGCATTTAATCATGGCTACAAAGTTTATATGAATATGCTTATATTCATATGCCTAGCTTCAACACAGAAAATAACTTCTAGTTAACATGAAGTCAATGAGACAATTGTTAAGAGTGGTTGTGTTAAGAAAAATCTACTATGTTAAATATACAATATATTAAACTATATTTTTTTAGGCGAGTCTGTTGGGATCTGGAGCTCTACCACCTTCCTCCAGCAGAGTTCGCCGTGGGTCCTCCTGAGCTGAGCTCCCGACACACCTGTGGCCCATCTCATCATCAGAGGATCCACCACAATATAACCTGCCTTCAGACCTTGCCTCAACGCCGCAGTGTTGATCTAGTTTGGTTAGCACCTGAGCCTAGTAAACCTCAGAATCTTTGCTATCTCTGTTTGAGATAAGATTCTAACTCTTCCTTGTTTTTGCCTCACAGGAATCCTGTCTCTTCGTGAAGCTCTGGATGAGCTTAACCTGCCGAGCCTACCCTCGTGAGCCAAACCTGAAGACTCTTCTCTGGATTCCCCCGCAGCTCTTGGTTAAGAGCTGGAAACCCAAATCAAGGTCTGCCCTCATAGTCAGAAGTAACACGCTGAAGCAGTTATTGGACTCTGCTGAACAAACAGTCTCTGGATCCAACAGTAACCTCTCTCAAAGAGAAACCCGGACTCCTTCAAGGTATTCTTCAGCTAACTCAAAGTCTCATAACTCATCTGTCCCTGCGCTAACTGAACTATCATCTCTGCAGACTCCAGTGAACCTGCCCCTAGGCCTGAACCAGTTCCAGATGAAATATTCATGTGCTTGTGTAACAATAAACCTTGTTAAACTTTTCATCAGCTTCCGTTTGTGTTCTGCATATTGGGCTTACTCAGTAACCAATCATGACAGAGTCATTAGGGACATTTTACTCCTTGAGAACTAGTTTAGACATGTACTCCTGAGACCACTTAAAAAATTGTTGTTTTTAGACAAAATTGCAGACCTATGCCTTTTACTTTTTATGAAACAAATTTGATTTAATGATGCCGTCTTGCTCCCTTATAATAAGCAAAGCTTGATGTAATGATCCTCTGATGGTGTGATAACTTTTGGTCTGCTGGATCATGCTTTGGATAAAAGTGAACCATTTTAATAAGAGTTTTAGAGTGTAAGTACTGCGCCCTGAGAATTTTCAGTGCAGCTCTGATTTCACAGCCATCTCTGCTCAGAAAAACAGTTTGACTACTGAAACTATTACTTTATTCAGATTGCGTTTTCTTTGCATCAGGATTCTCCATAGTAAGAGTTTATCTGTTTAGAACTTCAGCAATGGCTACTGTTATATAACATTACAAATATTTCAAGGGGTGTTCTTACAACATCTTTTGCAGGAACCATCAATTCTATCTAAATCAAAATTAATTCCATAAGCAAGAGACACTGAATTCTTAGAAATAAATTGTAGCATGTCAACAGGACAAATTGATGTCCTCACCTGTATTTTGCAGTATTTCGAAGCAGTATTCAGATACTACAGTATTCAACAAACATTTGGGAATAATGTACTCTACTTATTTTCACTAAGGGGAGGCAGGGACCATTAAAATAATTCTTACTAAGTGCTCCCATAGCTATCCGTCAGGCTGGCAGAAAGTTTCTATACTGCCTAACATGAAATTAAATATTTTAAGTATAACTTTTTGATAAAAGTCCTATTTTTGCAAAGAAAAACATGTCACATATCTGGTAGGGGAAGCACTGAAAATAGATATTTTAGATTCATTCATTTGCTGCAAGACTGATAGTTTATATGCCAAACCATCCTTACTTTAAATACTTGGACATGGAATTTTCCTTCAAATTTCTAACCCAAAAAGTAATTTCAACATGACTATATATTAAACAAGAGGCAACGGGAACATAATACTAATAAAATCAGCAGCAGATGTTAAACTAAGTAAGCTCACATATGTAAAACCCCATGGGTAAAGTAGGAACAAGTTGGCAGAGCACAATTGGAAGAAAAAAGGAAAAACATCTCATTTCTGAGAATAAAGTGATTTTCCAGTTTAAGATGTGTCTGACGTTATACAATATTAAAAGTTTAAACTGCTAAATAGCTTTATGTTTAAACTCTGCCTGTTTTAGTTGTAAACCTCAGAGTCAAACATACTACATGCTACAGAATAATACAATGCAGTCTACATTACAAGCATATGCTTTCTATTTCTCATTTTTCTTTAATTAAAGTATGTTCCAAACGGGGGATACTTGGGAAACTGGCAACAGAGGCACCGTTTTCAACAGCAACAATGCTGCTGCCAGTCATACAACATGCTACATGGCAGAAGTGATTCCTCAAGCAAGGTATAAGATACATTCAGTGCCCAAAATGGAGCAGTTTTATTTGAACAAGGACAGAAAACAGAAGACCGACACAGTGAGGATCCACAACTTGAAAAAGTAAAAAATCCAAATGACAATAGATAGCGGAGAGGGGACAAACATCAGTAATGGTGGATGTTTCTAGTGAAGAGCAAAAGGTACGATTTATACAAGATGAGAGCAGAATGTTTCAAGAAGTGGATCAAACAATTCTTAATTGTTCTTCACAACCCAAATCCTCTTTGCTAATGCAAACACACCTACTTAGGCTTCAAATGAAGGAACTTGGAGCACCAGTTTAAAACTGCAAATCCAATATTCAGTACAAATTATTCACCTAGCTGTGAGCTCAGAAAAAAAAAAAACTGCACAACTTATTGCTTCATTTTTGGAGCAGCATGGTTTCATTAAAAGAACATCTACAGCACAATGTTTCACAGAGTCACCTTTTAAGATTACATGTTTCAGCACATTAGTGGACGAAAGTACAGATGTTACGTTGCTCAGCTTTGTATTTTGGTGAGCCTCCTAAAGGAAGACTATTTTCAAGAAGAATTAGTATGCTTATTACCACTCCTTGGCCGGACAAGAGGTGAAGATGTTCTGATTGCGATCTGTTTTGTTTTGAGGAAAATCTTCTATTTTGGTCCAAACCTGCATGTGTTTGCACTGTTGCTGCCTCAAGCATGCAAGGAAAAGAAAAGGGAATCATTGGCCAAATGAAATAAAGAGATAAAATACCAAATTTCATCAGCCTCCATTTGCATCATCCACCAAGAGTCCTTTGCATCTAAGATCAGAAACAACACATTTCAGAATGTGATGCAAACTGTTGTGCAGGTGGCAAATTATGTAGTGCTCAGAGCTCTAAAACACAGACAGTTCAGACTGTTAATAAATATGGATTTCATATGCTAAAATGTCATTAGACAAAGAGAAACCAAACTACTGCTTAAATTAATAGCTCAGCACAGGTGAGCCATCAGCTCAGTACAAGATCCAGTAAAACACTTGCGTCTTAAGAGCAAAAGGACACACCTGCCCTATTTGTCAAATAGGACAAACGGCTTGAAATGTGAAAGAAGCCCTTTTGTACCAAAAGAAAGCTAACACTAAACAGAGGAGAAGAATTGCCATTTCAGTTTCCAAACATGTAGAATCATGTCTTGAAACTCCTAAATAAATTACATAAGCAGTTTTATCAAGATTAGGATGGCAAAGTACAGAACTCCCACAGAAAATCAGACTCACGTGACCCTGGAGAATGACAAGTGGGTCACTGATTTGCAATAGACTTGGGAAGCAATTAGGAGAATGGGGCTTGAAAACAGCAGTGCTCTGACTATAGGTTGCCCTACTGAAAGCTAACAGAATTGACAGAGACTTTTGGATAGATGGCAAAATATTTTAGCAAAACTGAGAAAAGACTGGTTACCTCGGATTTAAACCTGTTTGCCATAAGAGATCACTATTTCATTTGGACCGTAAGGCAAGTCAAGTTTATTTGTATAGCATAATTAAGTATATGGACAATTCAAAGTGCTTTAATTGAATTAGATTAATAATATTAATAATTAATATATAAATAATTTACGTCACATGAACAAAGAAATAAAGATAAAGTTCAAAAACACCATGGAGGCTCTCTATCCTATATTAATTAATTCATTTTTTTAAGGTTAATTTATTCATTGATTATATACAAAAAATTATGCGTAAACAAACCAGGGTGTTCACCATCTGCCCTTGTGTTTCTTGGCTACAGTTTTGGTACACTGTGAACATATGGGCTTAAAAGGCAGCGTTGTATTTGCCAAATATAAACTCTGAATAAATGCGTATATATTACTTGGCAAACTTCTTATTTGGTCTGATTTGACACTGTGTCCCTGCTACTAAAAAAACAGCTGAAGCAGTTAAAGCTTCTAGTGTTATATCTACTTTTTCTCCTGGTATGTATAAACTTGGTATGTGTGTTGATAAGAGGCTTGATCAGATATCCAGGACCAAACTTTCCAAGAGGATAAAATAAGGCACTCCTGTTTTTCAAATCTTTGTAATGTAAAGCTCCCGCACTGCAAGCAGAACAAATACAAACAATAAGACAACAATCGGAAAGATAACTGTGGAGTTGCTTTTCTGGTTTTGAATTAGTAACTTTTGATTTTCTTTCATGCTTCTGTGTGTTGAACACATATAGAAGTTTAGTTAGAGACATATTGCTTCATGTCCTCAACTTCTCGAAGTTTTTTTTAGACTAACAGTCATTCTGTTCAGGGTACATGTGCACCCACACACAAGTTACCAAGCTGACCTTCAGCTCCTCCCACCATATGTCCACGAATCAAAGAGCAGATGCTGTCTGCCAGTCAACTAAACAGCCTGACATTTAGGGCAATTAGGGCAGAATAGGGTGATTTAACGGTAGATTAACAGATTGAGGCATTTAAAGAGGAAAACTGATTGATGGATAGATTATGATTACGATAATTAGCATACACGACCCTGACTATATGACACATTTAGAATCCATACAGTGAGATAAAAGTTAATGTTACATAATTAGTCTAACAGTTTTTTGTTAAAGTTTAACCTTATGATCCAACTTAGTATTCATTTTCATTTAATAGGGCTATATTTGCTCATTTCCAGCTATATATCACACAGCAACACACCAAAGAAACTTTCTGTGACTCATTCAGAAAATAATTATATAAGTGAATAACACTTTTTATCTTGATATATATTTTTTTAAATCAGGTTATGTCTCCATTTTACAAAGGGAAGCTATTTTTTCTTCTTTAAGTATCTTTTTCAAATGACAATCATGTCGCCATCTTGCATTAGAATCCAACCCGTAATGCAGGAACCTAATCTTGAATTGAGACTTTTACAAAAAAACAGTCCTTTGACTAAAGAACCTGTGTTCTGTACGGAAACACAATGAAAAGAACATATTACATTTAAATTACCGTATATGATTAGTACACCAATCATGGGGATCTATGGTAATTTTATGGTAACCCACTCATAACTACCCCTCCACACTCGCCCTATTGACATAGGTCCATATTTAGTCTTAGATCACATTTAAAAAACTTGGATCTAAAAACATCCTCTATATTTCCTATAGCCTTGCATGTGCTAATTTTCTGCACAGCTTACTATAATTTTTTGTTTAGGTCTTCAGGCTAAATAGTCATAGAATTGGGTTAGTTTTATGTGTTAAGTAATTATTTAAATCGAGCCAAACATATATTCAAGCATCACATACTGGATGACCAACTTTCTGTTTACTACTAGAGGCCACACAATTCAACTTTAAAATATTCTTGTTTTGAAGAATTATTGATTCATTGAACATAACCCAGTTCCTATGCCACCCCAAGAGGCAAATAGGTCCTCAAACTTGAAGAAGAAGGTTTTCTAGTTTTTCATCAGCTGTTTTTTCTTTTTTCTTTTTCGGACAAATTCAAAATATTGTTAAAATCCCAAACCAACTCAAAGTCATATGTTAATGCTTTTGATGTTTCTAAAGCCCTCTTTAAATATATGTATACTGTATATAATTTACTTTAGGTCTTCCTACAATTTCTTTATACAGTAGTTCCACCAGAACTCTTAATATATGCAGAGTGCTCTGTTAACTTCAGTCTTCCTAATCTGGAAAACTTCTGAAAGATGGTTTCTTAAAGCACTCTGAAACCTGTGTTGTTGTTTTTTTCTAGAAAAAGTTATTTTTTTTCCATAAGCTAATGTTAAGAGGTGTGTAATGAACACTAATGAAATTCTGAAAATAGCTTTTGATGCTTCTTGTGCTTCCTCTGACATACCTTGCATTGGTAAAAAAAAAAAAAATGCTTATTCCCTCAGCATTTACTTTCATGAGATTGATGCTGTGGGGTGGGGGTAATAATATGGTCCATCAAAACTTAGAAGATGCATCATACAAGTGTCAATATCATCATCTCATCAAATTTCTGCTTTTCTTACTCCACTATGCCAATCAAAGATCAAAGCTCTCTCCAATCTGACCAGGAGGTTTATTGAGAACAAGCCTCAAGAATCCCTAAGGTGGGGCTGTGATACAAAATGACATCATTTGGTTTTCATTTTGAACATTCTGGTGTTCACTTCTCAATGGAGTATTGAATGATTCGGATGTGTTTTTAACGCACCTTCTTACTTGACATTTTTCTTCTCTGGCCCTCTCTGTTACCCCTTTATATGCACTTGAAATAGGAGACTGCATTTTTTCCCTTATTTTAAATGTAAATTTTCTTATTCCGTTTGCAAAGTGTCTCACGTACCTGCTCAATTCAAGAAAAAATGCCTTACTTAGATTTCAGTTTTTTGCAGTGCGCTTGAAAGTTAGAAATTTAAAGTCTTTCTCTGAGTGCCCTATAAAGGGTTAATTGGTGGAATAAAACTGAAGATTGGAATGATAGCAAGTGAGCTCAAGAACTCAACCTACTGGGCGGGAGGAGTTACTTTTGTAGCCATCGCGTTAAAAGTATTTGAGTAACATGTTTGGCACAGTGTGCATGTGAATAAGTAGATTTTGTGCACCTCTGGCTATTTAAATTATCTTTCATGCATCTTTACAGATAACACAAAGAGCCACAGAGAAGGGATACAGGGCCTTTAGTAGGAGCTAAATGGCAACCCTGACTGCTAAAACAAATGACTAAACGCAAAGAGCATAATACAAAAAATGCTGTCTAATTTCTCTGCACTTTTAAATAATTTCTCCTTTTTATTGCTTTCTAGCTATATTCTTCTTCTTCCAAGAAACACAAAAAGCTGTGAGTCAAGACTGAGAAAAATACAAACTTAAACCAAACTAAGTTTAAACAGGTGATATGAACATTTAATTAGCTGAATCTTGTTTTGGAAGATTCCGGAGGTCAGTCATGCAGAGATGTCATCAAAAGTGAAGGTTCGTCTGCAGCGGTTTCTCACATTGTCAACAAAGCTGCCATCTGAGTCATGCAAGCTATTTCAAATGTGCAGATAATACACTGAAGATGACAAATGGGTGTGCTTAGTTTTTAGTGGAGCTCTGGGGCAATGGTCTGCTGAGCAGGACCACATTTTCCCTTTATCACTCATGCTATGCAGGCACTCACACAAGGACATACCTTTGCTTAGGGTAAACCCACAGATAACTTATAGTGCATTTCCGCCAAAAGGAGATAAAGAAAACACAAATATATACAGTGGTTCAGTCCGAAGCACAAAGAGTTTGACCCATTTGTTAGAAAGCATAAATATAATAATGTATTGCTTTCAAAGTAGTATCCCTCAATATATTAAGGGAAAGTACATAGTTATTCTAAAAAAACAAAACAAAAAACCTATTTTGTAAGATGCACTTGGGATAAGTGCAAATGAAATTTCTCTTAGCAACAAAATAAGATGATAGATTCAATTTGTCTAGAACATAAACTTTGCTGTACTTTACAATACTGCTGTTCTGTGGAGCACAACGCAAACTCTGAGCAAGCCTTTGTCATTGTAAAAGGTTGGTGGCAGCAACATACTGTGGGATGATTGCAAGTGTTGATTTGGAAGATGATATGAGTGAATTACGAGACAGTCATGACAAAAAAAGGGGGGGGGGTTGAGCTACAAAAGAAATAGGGCTAGAGTTGGGTGTATTTTTAAGTGTTTAGTCCTGTTTATCTCCTAGACATAACTATGAGCTCAGCTTTTACTTTGACCAACTGTGCTGTTTAATCCATTTTGAGATGAAACCTGACTCCTAGCTTATATGCTTAACTGTGTCTTTCCTAGAGAGAAGTTTACCATTACCTTTTCTGATTTATTTATTTTTTTTAGTTTTTACGGCACTAGTGGCTCGTTTTTCTGACAGTAGGCTGACAGGAAAGGGGCTATGAGAGAGGGGGAGAGACATGTGGCAAAGGACCACAGGTCAGGTTCGAACCCGGGTCAGCCGCGTCAAGGACTAAGGCCTCCGTACATGGGTCATACACACTAACCACCTGGACGCCCACCATTACCTTTTCTAACATAGAAAGTATTTATGCATCACTGTTAACATATTCCTTTGGTATGTCTTGGCCTCTGTGAACCACCAGTCTGCCGGAGGAGCTCACACCGAGCTTGGTTCTGCTAGAGCAGAGGGGGTCCGCGACCCCTAGGGGGTCCGCGGAGGTACTGCATGGGGGTCGCGAAAGTCTTGGTTGATTACTTTTTTTATATTCCCTCTTGCAATTTTTTGCACTAATTAAAATGTCTTTAAATACACATTAACATGAATTCAACGCACTGTAGTAAACATATAAATGGAAGCAGAAGATGTCCTTCAGTCATCAATGCACACATTTAGCGACACACAGGGGCTCTTTCAAACCTGGGCACCATTTCATTCACAACACCTGTCCCATCAACCAGGAATCAGATTCAGGAATACTTTAATAATCCCAGGGAGAAATTACTTTTGTTACATGACTCCATATGTAATAGAGTGACTATAGGACCAGTTTGATATAACACAATTTCATACAATATATATAATTAGAGGGTCCCCGCTCCATCTCGCAATCAGTTTGGGGGTCCTTGGCTTTGAAAACGTTGAAGACCCCTGTGCTAGAGGTTTCTTTCTGTTAAAAGGGAGTTTTTCCTCTCCACTGTTACCGCATGCATGCTTAGTGTAAGGGATTGCTGAGGAAAGCAAATATATACTTTTTGCCACATGATCTTCCAGTAAGAGCAAATCCACCAAAATCACTGACTCGATGCAGTGAGTTGTTTTTTCCTTAGACAATCTTTAACCAATGTGAGTGTATGATCTGATAAAATTGTCACTGTAAAGTGTGTTAAATTGATTAAAATTTGAATAACATTTATCTTTCACTATTGTGGCTTGAATAAACAAACAGGCTTTTGCTATAAAATAGCACTGATATTAAAGTAATAGTAAGAAGGAACACTACATCTGGAGCACTGTGTGGTGCTTTGATGTGTTTGAGTACTTTTAACTTCCACTACAAATGATAACGGTGTCCAAGATAATTGTTGCATTAAAAAGGCAATTTACATAAAAACAGAGAGCTTAAAATATTTAAAAAAAGACAGCAGAGTATGAAAAGTGACGTGTTTCTCACAAAGGAATTATTAGATTACTGTCACCAAGCAGTCACAGTAATAAGGTTCTGTCAGAAAGTATTAAACAGCAAAATGCCACAAGCCTCAAGTTATGACAGCCTTTCAAAAAAGCTTATTAGAAAAAAAATGCAACACGGTCATTCCAAAATAGTTTGTGACATTGCATCTATGTTATAAAGACACCTGAAAAGGCCTCTGTAATATACGGAAACATAGTTCAAGCACCATTAGAATATCGCATCCGATTTCAAAGTAAATACAAAATTAACCCTGAAGTGATCAATAGATGTCCATGGAGATTTGGGAAAAAGAGGAAAGGAAAATTCTGCAAGATGAATTCAGGTAGAGGTGACAATGCTTTAAAATTTACACTTATGATTGAGAGATAAAGGCTTTTTGGAGACACAGGTTTGCCTCATGTGAAAGCCTCACTGATTTATGAAATGGGCTGAAGAAGCATTAAATGAGATGTTGATCATAGGTAACAATTTTTTTTTTTTCTGACCAACTGTGAAAATTATTATAAGAGTTATCTACAAATTTAATGTAATGTGTATATCCATACTGGAAGCTACTTTTATGAAATGATTTGGTAAAAATAAAATAATTAAATATAAATTCCAGCTTAAGACAAAATTTATAACTACAAACCATTAAGTTCTTGAATATACAGTATATGCAACATATTTCAGATGTAGTTAATAGTGGAATAATGCAAGCAGATCAGAAATCTGCATCATAGTTATTAAATGTGTTATACATTTATAAATAATGTATATATTCTAAGACAAGAGAGAATTAAAACAAGAAGCAGAGATGTGTGGATGGTAAAAAAACAAAGAATAGAAAACCAAGGCAAAAATTTAGACAATTCATGGAGACTGGGCAATAACATTTTTGAAGAATAGAGCCACATCTAATAAGTATGTGTAATACGGTAGATAAAATATTTGTATACTAGTGTTACCATTTGGCTTTAATGAAACAAATGCATCCTTCCTAAATGTCAACAGGTCCGATCTGCAATGATGGCATCATAATGAAAAGGGATTTTATTTCTTGGAACACTTGAAGCCTCTTATTAGCTACCAAACATTGTCTTTTATTTTTTTTCACCATGCATTGTACTTGACCAGATGTCCTGATTTGTGCAAATCTGTCCTACACCCTTTACTTCCGCTCTGCTTTTTTTCACAAAATAAAACAATGTCCCATTTTTTTCCTGAGTCATATCATAATACAAAAAAATTATAATAAATAAATAACAACAAACAAATGAATAATTACTGGTGCTTTTATGAAATGCAAGGAATGCAGGCCTGCAATCATTTTCACAGAGCATTGCCAGTTCCCTACCTCATGACCAACCTGCGGATGCTCTCAAAACAGAAAGGAAGAGGGATTTTTACAAAAAATAAGAATGAAACAATATCTAAAGAAAAGAAAATGCAGAACAATAATGACTGCATATAAATGAGTGAGGCCAATGACAGGTGATTCTCAGAGAGATTTTTAATGTGATGGAAGGGAAGGGAGATGTAAAGCAACACTGTAATAGAGTAGCCAAAATCACTCACAGGTGTAAAAAGCCACATCTGTTCTGCATTGTCCCTGATAAACATCCTAGTTGTCCCAAATTGTTTTATTTATTTTTTTTATCTGGTCACCCTAAATGTACTCCAGTGACCACACATGTGGAATCTGTTGCAACAGCCAATAAATTTGCTGCAAATGTGTTAAAATGGACCAGTCTCTAGTGCAACCTAGGTGAATTTAAGGCAGAGAAAAAAAAACTATCAGTTTCAGGGTAAAATATTATCAAACCTGTTACTAGCATTGTGAACTCACTAAGCCATTGCATATATCTATTCATAACAATATACTGTCTGTTGTCACCTCAGAAAGTATTTATTTAATCTTTTGCTTATTGAATAATCATGTTCTTCTTCACCTTTACAAGCTATGGACACATTTGTCCTTATTGCAGCAGTGTCAGCCAAAATCACATTTTTTAGTAACCTTTTTTTAATGTGGTTATTTTGGAAGTTATTGCATTAACCTCTTATAAGCCAAGTGGACACTGCATAGAATTCAAATTAAACTGCGTATCCATCTGGAAAGCCTCCTATTGAATGTGTTTGCAAAAGGTAGGGACATTCAGAACAATCCTTTGAGCTCCTGTGTCTAGCTTTTAGCCAATCACAGCAGCAGTAGCAGCTGTGACAGATTCTTGATTTGTTTCTCAACTAGTGAAGTGAAGAGAAAGGAAAAGTTTGCTAATTTTTGCTAATTTTTAAAAAAGAAATAGAGGGTATTCTAGACAAGTCCGGTGCAGCCATCTTTGCTTTACTTTAGCTTTCCGCCTTTGGTTGAGGCATTGACATCATCACTACATTTCATTAGTTCAAAACATTTCTGTATGGAGGAAAATGTGTGTTTATTTCTGGCAAGATGTAGTTTCGGGAGTTTGTGAATTCCCAAATGTCGCAACAATTCATCTTGCTTGTAAGGTGATCACTGGATAGCTTTATACTATCAAAATAATTTGATAGTATAACAGACTTTAAATGTAAGCTAGTTGTCGAGATATCAACACCCATTCTGAATGGAGGTCCTCTTCATTGTTTATTTATTTATTTATTCATTTTTCTTTCTTGGCTCCTGCAATCATGTTCTATTTTTTATGGTTTCTTCTACTATTTCTTTAATTAGATTTTCCAACATTCCCTTCTGCAGGTTTTTTTATATTACATTTCACAGATAGACATTTAAACAATATAATTAGAGGTAAAAGCAAACAAGAGAAACAAGGCTTTTTTTCCTAATTTATTCCAAGAATATAGTTTTCAAGAGAAAGATGCTGTTTAAATTGTCACAGCAAAATTAACAACATTATAAAAGAAAAAAGAGTCAGTAGAACAGTACTGTATAGCAATTTTGTAGATGTTTGCTTGAAGAAGGGAACCGTGCTTAACCCTGAACTATGAAATAAATATCTTCAGAGGTACTTAACATAAGCTCTAAATTAAGCGCATGTGCCTATTTAAGGTTAATGGAATAATAATAATAATATGTTTCACTTGAACTGGGTAGCAGGGCTAAAACTGTAACAATAACAGTAAAAGAAGGATGCTAAATAAAATGCCCAAGCATTGAGAGTATGAAATTGTATCTGATACAGCACATACCACATCAGAGTATTTTTGTAATGGTATTCCCTTTTGGTTTTCTTATTCCTTTTCTCCTGAATTTTTAATGGGAAACGGAAGAACAGTGCTGAAAACGTCCTCTTCAGAACTGCTTAATTTAATCATTTCTTATTCTTTTTTTTTGTTTTTTTTTTGGATGGTCGTTCTTTTTCCTTCAATTTTCAGCCATTTGTCACAAATTCAGGTTCACTTTGCTTAGTCACGTAGATGTCATCAAATTCACTGTTCTTGCTTAACATTTTTTTTTTCTTCTGTTTTAATGAGCAGATGTCCACTCCAATAAGCACTTACCCTCTCCAAGTAAAGGTCCATTTCAAGGAGTATTAAATACCAAGAAATCAATGCAGGTTGTGGCTGGTTTATGTGTATGCGTGTGCATGTCTTTTAGTGGGTGGTGAGTTTTAGTGGGAGCCTGTGAGTTAGTGTGTGCTTGAATTATTTATGAGGCTAAAGTGCTCCACTGGGAAAAAAAAGCAATGTATCTTATTCACAACATCTCTATGTTTAAAACATGCATTGCCTTTAAGAGGTTTACGATTTTGAATCTAAAACTGGACAATATGTAATCTTTTTCTGGTGATACAGAGATTAATTGATCTGTATACAGGAAGTAAACAAGTGGCAATTTTTTGATGAGTTACTGTCCTTTTTAGTAGGGAGTATTTTGATAAAAAAATAAATGAAACCTAATGGAGTAAACGGTTTTAAAAAAAAAAAAATTACCATTTGTATTACATGTGTAAATATGAATATATTTAGCCTATGCATAAATATATTGATGTGCATCTGTCAAAATTTCTAACAGATAATTTTCTAACTAGCTGTCAGTTTTAAACAATAAGTTGAGGGAGGTCATTACAGTCTCCATATGTGCATATAAAACAAACAGTCCCATTTGTTAGATTTTAGTTTTTAATGTTAAAATTCTCTCCCACAATTGATACTATTCTCCAAATCCAATTATTTGCAACTATTTGCAAATATTGCTACCAAAAAGGTTAAATCACTCTTTTGCTAGCATTACCCCGTTTTGTTCTTTTTTAATGTATCTATCAAACTGGGATTTTCATATTGTTGTAGTTATACTGTAGTAGTGTTTATCGTTTTGACTAAAATAACCTAAATTTATTAATTACACTTTCTGTCATGTAACTACTATACCATTAAATCAAATTATTATCCGTTAAATACTAAAAACAGAGTCTGCTTCTTAAGATTTAACACAAAAATAGGCGTATATTTTTCTCATTCTGTGTATCTTCATATCAGTGCTCTGTCTGATATGAATCAGAATGATGGTGCAGCCGTGCAAAATGAACCATCACAGGCATCTTTGTGTATTTGTGTGGTCCAAGCAGTTGTTTATAAGAGCATGAGTGTATGATTATGTCTTTATTTTTTTGAAAACACAATTCTATTTGTATGTGAAATAATCAGTGTGTGATAAGGGCTTTTATCTGAGAGTCGTGCATAGGGGAACAGCCTGATTGCATCCATACTAAAAATAATCCAGCCAGGCGTGTTGACTACTGACACAAAAACAGAAGAGCAACCAGTAGACTATGCTAGGATTTTGTCCATGTTCATTAAAACATAAAAAGTTATCCTATCACTAATTATATAGCACAAAAGGGTACACCTTTGCATCGTAAATAATATGAATATTTGTTATTTTATTTTAGTATTTAGATGTGTTGATTATGGCTTGAATCTAATGAAATTAAAGTTTGTAAGAAAATGTTAATATTTTGCAAGGACAATTAAGAAAAAAATTATTTAAGAAATATTGGCCTACTGTACACAATCAAAAACTGCTGAATTGGCAGATGTGCAAAAGACAGTCGTTGATACAGCAAGAGGAATGCAAAAATTGTTATTTTTAAAGCAGCTGGTTGCTTAGACACACTTTATCCAGGAATATGAAAGAAAGGTTTAGTGAAAGGAAAACCAAAGGGCAAAGATGAGTAACACAAGCAGAAAAAACTGCTACATAATGGTGAAGAAAAGCCTATTCAAGAGGATGGGATTACTATTCAAGTCAGCAATTGATCTGCCATGACACACTGGAATTTATGCACACGTTGTGTGCAGCCAGTGCTCTCTGTATATCTGATATATTATTGCAAGCTTTTACTTGGCCAGCAGGAGAAAAGGGACCAGACTTTTTCTTAAAGGTCCAAAGTCATCTTTTGAGTTAACATAAGTTTATCATCTTCATTATCTTTTAGCAAAAGAAATAGCAGGGTTGGGGAAAAAAAAACCTTAATTTGGAGAGCTAAATCATTATTGCCAACTTAAAAATTTCTTAATTAGCGATTTCTCAGATCCTTCCTGTGACTTTTTTCAACTGACTTGCGACAAATTTAGCAACTTTTTGTTCTGCTGCAGATTTCTGGCGACAAAATCCGCAGCACACGGGAAAAAATCAATATCTAGATAAGTCATTTTTTCTTAAAACAAGTGCTTTTGTTCTTGGATTGAGGAGGTAAAAGATACATTTTGCCAATGAAACAAAACAAATTATACTTAAAATAAGAAAACACAATTGTATTGTGTTATTTCAAGTGCATGTTGACTAATTATCTTATTTTAAGAGTAAAAATACTCATTCTATTGGCAAACTAGCTCCTTTATCTACTCTAATTAGGGATAAATGCACTTAATCTAAGAAATTTGTACTTATCTCTAGATCCTTCTTCTAGTGCACAAACTTTACGTTTTTTAACATTGATGCTGCAAGCTCTTCCCTCCTCCAAGACACTGAAAGGTCGGCCATCCCCCACAAAGCAGGATGTAAATTAAATATTTTAAATGTATTTTCTTTGACACTGTCACAAAAATTGATCATTTCCTGCATTTAATTCATATACAGGCTCACCAACAGTGTGTACCTTTGCTAACTTTCATAGTTTAAAGTGATGAAATTAATCTATGTAGTTTTAAGTTAAGGTAAAAATATTATATCCCTGAAATTATTTTATGAAGATAATCTTTAGTTTTAAACATATTTTGAGTGTTTTAATACCTTTCTGTTTTAGTTAATTAAATTTTTTTCTTCCACGGTTGTATTGAAGCATTACTGATTATGCAAATGATGTAATGACATCATCTATAAACTCCAGGGCAGCCAATAGCAACTTTCCTGGCAGAAAAATCAGAAGCTGTCCGTAAAGTTTCCACAGTTGTGTGTTGTTTGTCAGCTGCTCTCTAAAATATAAAGAAAGCAGCTTTTTAGATGAAAAGGAAATGTTAACAACCTTCCTGTTTCCCTCTCAGCAGGGGAAACAGGAAAGAATACCAGGTTTACTGCCAATAGTATCACTCTGCTGGATTTGAGAACTTTGCTAATGGTGAAAATACTGGCTGGAGCTAAATCCTCCAGATAATGAATTGAATATGGTCAATAGCAACATGGGAGAAAAAAGATTCTATAAAGCAGAATAGGAAAATATAACAGTAACAAAATCACCCTAACTATTTTAGGGTAGGAAATGCTTTTTGTACCTATGCCATGTTGGACTGACATAAGTCATGTAAAAGAAGCTGCAATCAAGTATTGGAAGCATACATTGGAACAGAGATACATTTCTGTATTAATTAACACAGATTCAAACCAACCATGTATAATGTTAGAAAATTTAGCAAGATGGTTTAACTCGCCCAGTAAATCCTATCCCGATCCTGGTGTCACAATTTTGTTCGATTTTTTTTTTTATTTCTGTGCAGTCACTAATTCAAATAATATTACAAGTTGTATGAATAACTTTTTAATGACTAATCAGTTTAAACCTATATAATAAAGGGGCATCCACAACTTACAGTACGGGCCACTTAGCCCAAAGACGAAAAATAGGGAAAATTATTCAGGCAAAAATTAATGATAACTTAAAATGACTGCTCCTAGATCTAATGTAGTGTAAGCAGTGAGCAATAAAAAAAGTCAATGCTGGTATTTGGGACATATATAATATATTTCAACTTAAAAGATAAATCATATTCCATTATTTAATTTATTCATTTATTTATTTATTCATTTTTAAAGCATACAAAGATTGCCTTTTATGCTCTGTGAATTTGTATGTGCTTCATCAATTTAATAAGAGCAGATCAAATACAGACATGTCTGGTGTAACTAAGTGGTTGTCCCTAGGCCACATTAAATAGGCACAGTATGCTGAATAGTGGCATATTCCCTATATGTTTGTGCAAATGTGTATTTGTCATGAAATGTTGTTTGACCATGAAAATGTATATGAATGACTAAAACATGTGTCATGGTTTTGTAGTTTGACATTTCCTTCAGCAGCTGAAGATGACTGTTCCAGGAAGATCTTGTATTTGAAACATCAAACCAAGTCAAAATTGACATGGGTTCAACTTTAGCAGAGGTTGACAGCCATTACCTCCGTGGTGATAAAAGATAGAGGGGCTTTGCACCAAACATAAACATACACATTTAGGATCTATTGTCTACTTTTTACTTGTTTTATGCATATATCTGCAACCTGTACTGTATGCGTTGAAAAATTGAGGGCAGTGTGTTCAGCTTATTTTCCCACTAGTACAGGGGACATTGCAAGTAAACTTAACTAAAACACTACACAACCAGCTGTAGAGAGGCTTGTGTGATTTTACCAACAACTACTTAGATACCTGTTCATAAATATCCATCTATTATAAAATACAATTGTTAGTATATTGAGTATATTGAGGGTGGTGAGACATAGGAATAGAAAAAAATTAATGACAATCTGCTAACATATGCAGATAATTATTGTGAATATCCAAAGACGAACACTGTTAAGAGAATACTATGTATGGTGTGCATTTTGTTTACCGTTATTTGCAAAAATTCCATTTTCCAGGTACATTTCATTCATCTTTGTTAAAAGCTGAAGCGGGTCTACGGATCAACCTGTTAAGATGCTGAAAATCAAAAAAACTCCAAAGGAAAAAAAAGATTTTCACACAATTGAATCTGTGGAAATTTTTCATTTTTAAATGTAAGCCTTCAGTCAAAAATACCTTCATCAGAGCATTCAAAGTAAAAAATTAGCAGACAGGTTATAAAAAAAGTCAGTCCTGCCCTGATCACTGGCAGTATGCAGTTCACACGATACAATCATCTGGTTAAAGTGAGGCATTCTTGGAGTTGTAGTTCACAAGGCTCCAGCTGTGAGGCCTACACATGGAGGCCTTCTTAGAATGCTCACAAGAAAAAAAAAATCCCAAAATCCACGATAACATTGACTAAAAAAAATAAAACAGGGAGCATAGGCCATCATGTACCATACACTACAGGATCTACACAAAGATCCCCAATAACAGAGATATATACTGAATGAAAATCCTAATGTAGGCCTGTAGATTGAGAGCATTTAAGGTTTAGATCCAAAAAACTCTCCCTTTGGTATAACTTCAAATCGATGCCTCCCCCTCTTGGCAAGAAAATATGTTGAATGCCCTCAAATTCTAAGAAGGACACCTCATTAAAATGACAGGCTACAGGGTACTTTACATCATTATGCCTGATACAGCTCTTACACACGCTAAGTCTTTGTTGCATCTTACATGCTGTTTTGCCTATATAAATCTGCATGTGATGAGGATCTTAACTGGGAAACTTTTGTCTGATCTACAATGTCTAAAACAATGGGTTCTCCATGTATTGACAGTGGGGAAAGTGTCCACATGGATAATTGCTATCAACAAGAGGGTCTGCTTAGGGCTCAGATTGACATAAACTCAAACCACCTTATTGAATGGATTTGAAACTTTTCTATTCTAAAAGGGGTGGGGGGGTCATTTAATTGCTAGGCTACTATAGAATTAGGGTTAAAATAATCCAATATTTTAAGGCAGTATTCTTTGCAATTTAGGACAGTGTGTGTGTGCTAATAAACAAACAGATTTTATTTTATTTTATTTATTTTTTTTTTTAAAGGTTAGCTGGCTTTTAGAAGATGCAGCCTGGAAAGTATCATCTATACACTGTGCAGAGTAACTCCTCTCCAGAAAGCATTTTCTCATAGCAGCTTTGTCAGTGAAGTCCTCATGAAAGTGACAAATGTCCTAATCTATAGAATTTAGCATTAAGTAGACCATGTTTGGATGGGCACTCCTGGCAAGAAAAAGAATAATTCTAAAAGGCTCTTTCTGTGTGATGTAGGGATTAGGCTTCCACATCACATTTCTGCCCACATGGCCAAAAAGAAACATACAAGTTAAGTGAAAGTTTAAGGTCAAAATTCATTACACTGAGATGATTAAAGGAAAATTCCGGTCAGCAAAGAATTGTCAGTGTATCTTAATCTATACCGAAAACTAATATGTTTTCAGTGATTTAATGAATTTAGCGTTAATGAGTAAATAAAATAAAAATAATAATTATCGCTGCGATCACTGAGTCTGGGAGTGGCCCTTTTGCCCAAATATAGTAACACATCACTCCTGACATCTTCTGGCACTGACGTCACGATGCAGTAAGCCTAAGGCCATTCTCTCCTGCTTTACAAGCAAATTAATGGGAACTATCATACACACATACAAACATGCAAACAACAACAAATTACTTTAGATTTTGAGAGAACTTCACCATTGAAAGAGCTTTAGTTAAAGTGACAATGGCCACGTGCGGGCAGTTGGATGTTGTAAAATACTGGGTAAAAGTGAAAAAAAAAAATTATTTCACCTTTCCAATTCACGATCCGCCACGGGTTCGTCGTTGGATTGCCAGCTGGAAGAGGGAGGATTTGCCATCGAACTTTTGGCCAGAAAAAAAAAACTTGTAATATGTACCCAACATTTTGTAGAAGAATGTTTTCAAGATGAGTTGGATAAGAGCACGTTGTTACAAAGACCAGATAGAGGTTTGGGACTTGATCAACAGCCGATACTGCACCATGACGTCACAAACAGGTAGTGTTGGGATCCTCAGGCTTGCCCACTTGAGGGCGCCGAGGGTCCCCTTCTGCTCTTTGTTATTTTCTCTTAGGGCTGGAGTTGCTGTTTGGATCTGGAGATTACCCTCTGTCTCCAGCAGAGTGCGCCATGGGTCTTCTGGAGCTGGAACCTTCCAGCACACCTGATTTCCATCTACTCATCAGGAGACCTCCCCTTTATAAGCTTCTGCCAGACCTTGCTTCCACGCCGCAGTGTTGATCTTAGTTTGTTAGCAACCTGAGCCTCTGTTACTGGAAGAATCTTAGTTATCTCTAGTGTGAGATCAGATTCTAACTCTTCCTTGTTTCTGCCTCACAGGAATCCTGTCTCTTCGTGAAGCTCTGGATGAGCTTAACCTCCTGTCTCCTCGTGAAGCTCTGGAGGAGCTTAACCTCCTGTCTCCTCGTGAAGCTCTGGGAGAGCTGCCTCACTGGAAATCTGTCTCTAACCTGAAGCTCTAGGTGAGCTTAACCTGCTAATCTGCCCTGGTGAGCCAACCTGAAGATTCCTATGTGGATTTAACCTGAAGACTTCTATGTGGAGTTTACCTGAGGGTTCCTATGTGGAATCAGCCTGAAGAATCCTATGTGGATATTCCCTGTGGTTCTCTGCAATGAGCTGGAAGCTCAGCCTGAGGAATCCTATGTGGATATTCCCTGTGGTTCTCTGCAATGAGCTGGAAGCTCAGCCTGAGGAATCCTATGTGGATATTCCCTGTCGTTCTCTGCAATGAGCTGGAAGCTCAGCCTGAAGAATCCTATGTGGATATTCCCTGTTGTTCTCTGCAGTAAGCTAGAAGCTCAGATCCTGGTCTGCCATGCTAAGCCTGAAGCTAGACGCTTAGCTTCTCATGGACTCTGCTAACCAACAGTCTCCGGTCCCAGTTAAGACTTTAGTGATCCAGCTTGGACCAGTTCCAGACCCAGTTTATGTCCTTGTGTTTTGTGCTTTATTAATAAACTCTGTTGAACTTTTACCCCGTTTCCGTGTGTGTTGTGCATTTTGGGCTTGCTTCCCTTGACCCATCAAGACAGGTAGGTGGGAGTAGTATTCTTTGAAGAACATGGATGCTACCAGTAAAGCACATTCAAATTAAAATTACTCTTAATTAAAAGCACTTATCATTAATTGAACAGTATGTAATAATTTTATATTGAAAGTACTTTCAGAAGTTTTAATTCTGAATTTGACTCCAGCTCATCACAACCACCTTGGGAAAAAAGCAAAATAAAACATCAAGGTATCTAAGCCATTTTAGAAACTTTTGGAGAAGGATTTCAGTTTATATTCTAAGGGGAATGGTGGAACTCATAGCCCTATAACTGTAGAAATAACTCTCTATTAAGAGAGAAAAAACATAGTTTGAGGACCAATGAGGCCAGCTCGCACTTAAATATACTGGGAGAAAGAGGTTCCTCAGTATAATCTTTAAAACAGTACTTAAGGGCCTCGAGACGGCTACAGAGGGCTACGATACTGTGCTAACTTTCTAAGTGTAAGGTAACAAAGATTATAACATTAAGTTTGTCTTTAAATGTGGAAATCTTGTTGATAAAGTCAGTGAGGTCCTAAATGTAACATTCCAGACATCTTTGTTAAAACATTGGTGCTGTTAAATAAACTTTTATTCTTACAGGGCAAGGATCAGACCCAGGATCTCCAAAATATAATAGTTAATGTTAAAACATTTTTTTTTTTGTTAAGATTCAACCCAAACAATAAAAATATCATTTTTTTGATTGACAACCATGTCAGGCCCCACATAAGGAACCTGGAAAAGTCATGTCCTGTCCCTGAACCAGATCCTTTGCTTTCCAGTGTCTGAAAAAGTTAAACTTCTGGACAAAACTTTGGATGAAGGTGATATAAATGCTGCAATGCAGGTGTAGGATGGTTAAAATTCAACATTTCTCATGGTACCCTCTCTTTCATCCGTGTGCAGGTGTGCTTTTTTTAACACTTCACTTGCCTATCTTCCCAACTGTCAGCGTGTCTTTTATCTCAAAGTCTGCAAGTGTGCTTCATCTAGGCCAGCCATTGACATGCAACTCTTTTATTGTTTGATGTTTGAGTAACACATTGTATTTAAGGCATATATGCTATACTAGGTTTATGGAACACACTATGCCAGTAAAGCTGTTCCCATTCTCTCAGCATCCTATCTCTGTGTCAGCAACAGAATCTCTTTATGCTAAAACTACATTATGCATTCAGATAGCGTGCCTAACCAGCAGTCACCGTGGTAACCCAAAACACATCCATCATAATCACCATGACAACCATGAATAGAGCTGTCAATCAGAAGTGTCCCAAAGGAACCTGGGTAAAAATGTTGATATACCCATAACTGCGAAGACCAAAAAAATGCTGGATGGAAACACTTATCTCCATGTATGAAACACTAAAGCTTACCCACAGATGTGGAACACTTAGAAGGCAGTCAGAAAAAGACAAAAGTAATAGTAAGAAAAAAAGTGGCTGGCAACTCCAGTCCGAAATGGCCAATGTCCTGGAACTTTAATATGTGTCCTTGGTCCAGCACAACAAAATCAAACAAATAAATTACATTCTGAGTATGCAGCTCCTCCATCTTTCTGTTCATCATTTTATTCAGGTGTGTTGGAGCATAACATATACACATCTCAAAGTGTCACAACATTGCCTGTTGAGGATGAAGTTTAGCCTGGAATACCACCAAGCTAATGGGTAAGGCGGGTGAAGCTGCTGGCTGTAATTAGCTTTGCCAAGGTAACCCATTTAACCCAGGGGCATGCTTCTAAGGAGTCTTTCACCAAGTTGTACTTACCAAAAATTGCACTAATTAATCATCTCTGGAACTTTATTCACCAATGAGTGATTTGTACAGGGCTGCAGTACCGATAGTTTGCTAATTTACTCACGTTACGTGTCCGACTGTGATTCCCTTGTGCTGTTACTAAGTCAGAATTGGTTGCAAGTCTAGCCTACCACTGAGAGTCAGGGGTGATTTGTGCTTCAGATTTGCTCTTTCGCCCAGCATATGAATAAGACATTGATTCAAATGAATCATTCCCCTGTTCATACAGTATGAGAATCATAGGGTGGAGATGTTTCACCTGCTCACATGTACCAATAAACAGAGATAGGATGGGCATGATCTGAAATGGATAATACAGTTATTTATTTTATTACTGTTGGCTTGCACCAGAGCTTTTGAGCCAAACAGCATGGATAGGTGTTGAAATCTTCAAAACACTTACCTTCCAAATTAAGCCTACCAAATCCCGGATGACGGAGATTTTACACAGGCAAACTACACAGGTAATTTTTTGGGCCAAACGGAATGTCATGACATCAAAATAGCCTCTACTTCTTGTAGACCATATTACCAATATGTGGTGTAACAGTTAAAAGAATGTCTTTAATCACAATGGTTGTGACTGAATCCCCAGATCTGCTGCTTACAATTTTTTTTTAAGAATGGAGCACTAATAAAGACTTTCCCCTTTTAACGTTTCCTCTCTGTTTCTCATTGGCTGGTTGTGACTTTTACCCCCGTCTCTGTTACACTCACTTTATCTCCAAATATCACTATTTCCCTTGTTGTCTTTGGTCTTTCTTCCAAATCCTTCCTTCCTCCCAGATCAGACTATCGACCCTTTTTTCCTACATGAAATACTTTTCTACTCATCACCGCTTGTTGTGTGTTGTTGAGTGAGTGAGTGAGGCTGCATACGTGAACCAGAAATGCTATCTGACTATTATTCTGTCAAACTGTAAATATCAAAAATGCACCAAAAGAGCTAACAGGTTGAATTGCATGGCACGCTATACTACAGCAATATGTTTTCAGCTGTTGTTGAAGCTTGGACAAGCTTTATTTCACTAAAGGTTTAAACACTTTAGCATTCATGTGTTTTCTCATTACATTTCCATTACCAAAATCCTCATGTCTTTTCACTGCTGGCTATTTAGAAGAGGGTAAAAAATCATTTAACTAAAGGTTACTGGTTCCCGATTAAGCAAATCATTTAATAAAACATTATTTGGCCAAATAATGTTTTATTCACCTCATGGATTTGCATTCTGAATTTGGTTTGAAAACATTACAGTCACTCTAAATTAGTGAAAAGCTAATTTGATTACATCCCAAATTCTTAGACTTGGACAAACTTTATTGTCATTTTGTAAGCAGAGAGTCTATACAAAATTACATTCAATTTTATACAGCTGTCATTTCCATTTCTTAAAGCTCAGCAGTGATCAAATTTACACATGGTGATCAAATATAATCATAAGACTGTGATATAACTTAAAGTTTTTCCAACATTCAGCTTTTTTCTTTCTTCTTTAAGATGAACTTTGGTTTGCAAACACAAAATCGTTTCTAAACTTTGAAAGGGTTTTCAACCAGGTTTTCCTTTCCGCTTTCTACAAAGTATCTTAGATTAGTTGAGTTTCACTGGTTTTGAGTCAAGAGTTTTTATCTGAAATATGTTTGACCTGGAGCTGAATGATTTTTGTGAATAAACTCTAATATTTTGAACAGAAATTATGGTGAATTTATTCCATATATGTGCAGAATTATCTGTTTGATTTGAGCTTTCATTTGTCGTTCTAACACACAGCTATTATGGTGTGTGTTCATAAACAATATATTAACGATTAACATATGATCAAATACGATAGTTACCACCCCTACCAGAGTGGGCAATAAACATCCTAAAGTATTACAACATCATTATCTAACTGATTGATGCTCTATCGCTTCCGTTTCTGATCCCAAATATTGGAGTATCTAAACATTTTTAGATTGAAATTGATATATTTTTCCAATTGAAAAGAAATAGCCAACATTTTATAAAAAGTCACGTCCTGTAACATGTCTGATGTTTCAGGACACAGTAAGCAACTTTTCATCATTTTTTTCCCATCATTGTTTACATTTATCAATTTCCTGAATATTTCAGGTTCACTTTTTAATCTTCTGTGTATGAATAACTGTACCTAAAGTGATCAGATAATTGTATTTTGAAAAATGTAGGCTACATGGGGGGGCTATATTTATCCTTTTCCAAGTGAATGTCAAACACAACATAAAGTCTTCTGACAGGGACAAAGAACATTCATGTCAATAAAACATTTCTAGTTGCAGCTTTTCTGTATGTGTCTCACCAGATTGAAATATAGAAGTTAAGTGACAGGTTTGAATGCTTATATGAGCAATGCGGAACCATTATTTAAAATAAACTATTTAAAGTTATGTATCTTTATATAACATTTAAAAGCAAGGCTAAGTGGGTAAAGGAAAAAAGGCTGAGAGGTGCACTGAAGAATGACAGTAATTTGTTTATGCAAAGGCCAGACCATTAAGGTCACATAAGATGGACCCAACAGCGAAGCTCTTATCTGTTTGATTTTTTGTGTTTTGTTTCTCTTAATGCTGTTTTTTCCAGGGTGCTAATAAATCTGATGTATAAGTTTTTTGATCACATTTCAATGTAATGTTTGTGAAGCCACCTGGAGAGAAAGGTCAAGGCAGCAGTGTTGAGTCTTAGGTACAGTAGCACCTGGGTTCACAATCTCAGTTTAATGTTTATCATGAGTAACATAGAAGTTTTGTTTTCTATACTTTTAAACATCTGTTCTTCTTTTCTAAATATTGTAGATAATTATTATTATTCAAGCACTGTCCAATGTCCTTAAGGCTTAGATGCTGTTCCAGAGTCTGATCTTTTCTTGCTGAACAACATGCTGTATATACTAGCTTAGGAATCAGTTTTCATCCTTAAAGTAAACCAATTACTTACTAATATTATAAGGTTTATTTAACACATTTGTGCTTAAATACAATTCCTCTATGTTTCTTGAAAACGTCTTCTATTTGAGGGCAGTGTTTTCTTCATTGGTTAAACATGAACAAAGTAAGGACATTTATACTTCAAAGTGTAAACTTAATGTATTTATGTACCCTGTCCTTTCCGATAGTCTTTGTAAGCAAATACACAAAACATTCTAACAAACACTGTCTTAACACATGTAAAGCATGCCCACTTCCTTTAACTGTTGCCTCAAGACTTTTCACAGCTGTCAATCATAATGTCAAACAGCCCTTTTTGTTGTGTTCAAAAGCATGGTTTCAATTAATGAAGCAAAAAAAAAAATGTACTTTAATAACATAGCAGACTTTTTCCATCCCATTCAGTACTGTTCTGAATAATCTATTGCTGCTGTATAAAAGTAGTACATGTATAAAATGTTCTCGATAGGACATTGGTATTTGTTTAAACTTAAAAAGCTGTCAAGGGCCATAATGTTGGTCAGTGCTTTTATTCATAATTATATTAATTCTAAATGGATTAACAAATTCAGCAAATTATATATGTATACAAGTGTAAGTTCCCAACACTTTAAAGAGGTAACATGTCACCCAGTCCTGTAGTTGTAGAAACGTTAAACACAATGAAATAAATAAAATTTGAAGACATTTTATTTAAAGGCACACTATGCAACATTTTTCAGTTAATTAATGTGTTCCATAACGTTTTGGATGATTAAATGAGTCATTTCAGGTTGAGCAAAGGTATTCTCGGCCGCCCTGGTGGTCTGTGGGGGAAATACCGCACTTGCAATTGCAGGAGCACCGACCCGCACCCACAGGCTCAGAAGTCTCGCGAGAGTCGGTCTTGCTTTACGACGAGAACTGCTACACGCCCCCAGTTAAAAGCATGCTCGTTGCTAGCACAGTGGCGATCTTTGTGCAGTGCTGCTTTCACACCGGACGCAGCAAAAGCAGCAAAATCGCGTCTGCTGCTTCATTTTTACTGCTTGTACCAGTGAGTTCTGACGCGCGGCTGAAGCAGCTTTGCTGCTCTGGCTGCGCGGTGCAAAAGTGTGTCTGACGCGCGTTGGGCGGAGCTTCACTATCCTTTCTCTGCCTTGCAGCTATATTTGCTCTGATCAGTGGGAATAAAGTAGTTTTAATATGTTTTTAAGTGAGAAAATACACCTGAAAACGTAATCAGTGCAGTCAGTTCATTCAGATTATCATCCTGCCTTACAATATTTTTTCTGTCGGAGCCGCTCAGATCCCCACATACCAGCGGTGCGCCGACAGTAGGAATCCCTTCATCAGCAGCCTCTGGCCAGGTCGCCTCCTCGCGGTTCACTGCGGCAGCTGGTAGGTGTTTTTCATCTAAAAAATCCAAACTGCACGCAGCAGGATAATAAAAGCGAACATATTCTGCCGGCAGATTTCTGCATTTTAAGTTAATTTAGGCGTCAATAAACTGTTTAAAAGGAGTGATCAGAGCGCTCTGATCATCAGCGCTGTGTCTCTCTCCCTGCCAGCTCCCAAATCAGCTTCTCTGATTAGTTGACGCGGCGCATCGAGCAGCAAAAATTCAATTTTTCTATCTCGAGCAGCAGCGCGTTTGCGGCGCGTCACGCGCGTCAAATGCTTAATCTGTCTGTTAAGCTCAAAACAACCGCGCCTGGCTTGACGGAGAAACCAGGAGAACAGCTGTGCATATTTACGACAGTGCACTTTTACTTTCGTCCTCTGGGGGGAGCCTCGCTGGAAAATCAACACCGGTTGCATAGTGTACCTTTAAATGAATTGTCTTAAGCAGAAGAAGGTTCTGGGTTTGTTTCTCGGCCCTGGTCTTTCTGCATGGATTTTACATGTTCTCCCTGTGCATGCTTAGGTTCTCTCTGGGTACTCAGTCTAAACAACGTAACTATTAGGTTGATTGGCTTCTCTAAATTCTCCTTACATGTGAGTGTGTCTGTGAATGGTTTTTTGTCTTTTTTGTCTCTGTGTTGCCCTGCGATGGACTGGTGACCTGTCCAGGGTGTACCCCACCTCTCGCCCATTGACAGCTGGACACCAGCATCCCTCACGACCCCAGCAGGGATAAGCTTGTCAGGAAATGGATGGATATACATATAAATGATGATATCAAATGTACTGTATATTTTTATGCTTATCTCTGAAAAGGGTTATAGAGAAGTGAAACTTATTTAATCATATCCATTCTTTTTGTCCTTTCTGATTCCTTTTTAACATATGGGTCCATACAGTACTACTTCAAAAGTCCATTATGTAGGAATGGTAGGATGCAGGAGTTTGCACTGCAATCAAAAGGTTCTCTGTCGTTGTGTCCTTGGGCACGACACCATACTCACATTGCCTGCTGATGGTGTTCAGTCTTGTTTCTGTCAGGCGTCCGTGGATACATTGTAGCTTGTCTCCAACAGTGTGTGGGTGAAAGACTGAACATAGTGTAAAGCATTTTGGAGTTCCCTAAATTAAAAAGGTGCTATACAAGTACAGGCCATTTACTGTATACTTAGTCACACATGCCTACACATCTTAATTTATATAGTTACTACCCATCGTTCACACAACCACTAACATTGCAAAAATATTTATACACCCATATACAGTGAATAAGAACCTATATTGTATTGCATTTCCCTTTTTCCATCTCATATGTTATGCAAGAACTTTATATTTAATGAATATCCCAGTGCGAGTGGTAAATATATCATTTAATGAAATAACTTTCAGACATATTCTGTTCTGTGAACATGTAGCCAACTTGCTGTGAATTAGGACAACAAGTGAAAGGGAAAATCAAGCTCATGGTCATGCTCATTATGTATGGAATGAATTCACAACTACTACCTTTCATATTATAAGAACCAAAATAGCAACCAAAATACTTCAATTTAAACACATTTCAGTGTTAAACTCTTCACATAACTAGTGAAACTGAACTAAACTGAACTTCCATGTGCACAATAAAATACATGTACATAAACTTGTGAAATCTTTAATCAATATAATGATTCAGTGACATCACAGTTCTGCGTCCATTTTATGTTTCAGAACCAAAGGTTATATTGAAGAGTATGGAATGAGTATTGAATATATTCCCATTTGGGAGTCTTGTGATGGTGATGTAAAATGGACCTCCGGTGGCAAAGTTCCTGAAACTCCGGATTTCTGTTCAGCTCAGTCCCTGCTTCAGATCTGCAACTCTCTTTTAGTAAAACCTTGGTTCCAAGTCTAAGCTGACTGTGTCTGCATCTTGGCTACAAAAGCTGTACATTTTGGTCTTCAGATTAGACAGAGGACAGAGGTTTGAAAGAGGGCTGAGATAGGTGCTGAACATCTTCCAAAAATTGAGCAAAAGTCTGGTTGCCTTTCAATTTAAGCCTGTTTCTTGGTTGCCATGACCTGGTTGACTCAGAATTTATACAGTCATTTAGTAACTTGCATTCTTTGCAATATAGCATTCTGTTTTGTGGAAAAAAATTGACATTTAAAGTTAACTTGATCATTGGTAAAAAAATAAATAAAAATAATTGTTACAGCGACACAAATGCAATGGGCAGATAAAATCACCTAAAAAGATTTGAAACCTTGGCTCCTTAGATGCATCAATCTTGTAGCGTATTCCTTGGCAATCTTGTTGAATTTGAGATTATTAACTTTTAAATAATATTATCTTCTTATACTGTCCAACCATTAAGGATTAAGAATCACAATGAGAATGATCACAAATCCTTGTTAATATTTTAATCACTAATAATTTTGAATTAATTTTAACAAAATATAAGAAATAAGAGCTTTTCAAGTCTGATTTTAAAAATAAATTTTGTTTAATATGAAAGAAGGTCAAACTAGAAGCCACTAATAATGTAAGAAAATAAGTGCAATGAGAAACAACAAGATAAGGCATTTGGCTGAAATCCCACACACATAAGCACACACACATCCACACAATGAAACTCAGACAATATGAACATCCTGAATACTTTAGCAGTTATATCAGACTCTGCTGACTACTGCACAACCACTGAGTTGTGCTGTTGTGTGTGTTGCATGTCTGCATGGTTCTCTACAGTAAAGTTGTTGGTGCGTGACAGAAAGTATTTTTGTGTGTCCTGCACCCTGTCTGTGTATGCATGCATTAGAGAGTGTGAGGATTTGTGGTGTGCAATACATTATGTGCATTTTGCAGTGTCAGCAGACTAACAAGGGAAAAAGCAATCATGATACATACAGTTTAAATGAATAACACTGCAGTTATTGAAAGAACAGTTCATATAAAGCTTTGACTAAACCTTATTACGTGACACTAAAACAATGTCCTGCACCCAGTCAGAAACTGTAAATGAAACAAATTATTCATTTTTCTCTTTCACACCAATTAATCAAATGTAATTTGTTGGATTTTAAAGCTGTTTCTGAGACTAGTGAAATACTTATGTGCTTATAGCATTTAAACCCTTGTACCACCCTCATAAAAAAAAATTAAAAAGTCTTTACAGCACAAATACAGTACCAGTCAAATATTTCGCAAACCAACAATACCATCTCTTAATAACTCCAAATGAACTTGATTTTGAGAAACAAAAATAATTTGCAGTTCTGAAATCAGTATTTGTGTGGCTTTTGGCTTATCTTCTGGTTTATTGATGCTGTGAAATTAAAAATGTTTGCTAAACCATTTTAGGCATAAAATGTACACTGCAGTTATTATTTGGATTGTCTTGGCAAGTTGAAAAGGACCCTAGGCTGCTCAAAGAAAAGGTGTAACAAACTGATAAAGTTAAACTAATAAAAGACTTTGCTGGTTTGAAGCAAAAAGTTAACTGACTAAGCTTTTACTATTATATGGCTAACAGCTGCTTGACAATTAAATTGTTTGTATTTGTGTGTTTGTTTATTCTTGCACATAGAAAAGAAAGAAAAAAGTGATGTTAAAAGTACAAACTACAACTACATTTTACACTGGGATCTGTCAGATATAAACTAAATTAAAAAGAAACAATAAAGTAAAGGATGATAAAATGTGTTCCTGTTATTTTCATTAAAGCAGTCACTGTGGTTGAATGGGCATGGTAGGATTTATGACTGGACATTATGTAAACAGCCTGCAGCATAGTAGGTCATATGAAATTAAAGACCACTACTTTTCTAGTTAAGACCTTTAATTGTTCAATTGTTGCTCTCTTGTAACTTCATACAGGAGCCAAGCATATATATTGTTGAAACTTAAGGCAAAGCAGTCTTTTTCTGCTGCCTGAGATGCATGTACAGAATGGGCAGTACAGGTAAACTGTATACATTTGCTCTGCCTTTAATAGATTCAAAATGTAAAAGTTTAATTCTGATTTTGAGTCTTTCATAAAGGGGTAATTAATGCAACACTTTGAGGAAGGAAAGAACCTTGGGAATATGAGAGAAAAAGTAGCAACTATATTTCAGAGCAGTTCACTCGTTGAGGTATCCTGATTTAACTTTCAGAACCCTTTGCTTGTCTCAGTGGTAAAGTGTCTCATATCATATAGTTTATTTGATGAACAATCACAAACCTAGAGATTTAATTTTAAAACTTATTTTATTTTTAAATTGGCACTACTGTAAATGTTGGATAAGATAATTTTCCTAACCAATAAACCCATTAACATTTCCTCCTTACTCAAATGCTCCTAACACTACTTCAATTACTGTCTAATCGCTTGATGTATACTCTAATATGAAAACTGTGCCCTTCCACCTGCTAATACAACAAAGTTGGTGATGAAAAAGGTTTGTTACAAACTGGTTTCACATAGATTCTTTATCTGTCTTTAAAATTAACATAAACTGTCTTTTTAGAAAAAAAAAACTTTTGGCAGTGCCATAAATCAAGATTTTTACTTTATCCCGCTGAAGTCCCGCTGCAGTCCTACATGCTGCTAGATGTGTCCCTGCAAACACAAATGCAACTGATGACTGAAAAACAGTATAGTGTGATCACTACTGAGGTCTTTTAATAAACTTGTACTCATACTTGTACTCTCCACTTATCTGGGCCTGGGTCGTGGGAGCAGCAATCTCAGCAGAGACTCCCACACTTCCCTCTCCCCAGGCACCTCTTCCAGCTCTGCTGCGGGGAGCCTGAGGCACTCCGAGGCCAGCTGAGAGACATAGTCCTGCCAGCATGTCCTGGGTCGTCCCCTGGGCTTCCTCTCGGTGGGACGTGCCCGCTTGTATCCAGGATCTGAATCTTTTCCTTATTATCCAGATTTCATGACCATATGTGAAGGTAGGAACATAGACCTACAGTATCCATCGGCCATTCACTCTATTTTCCCCTCACTAGGCTTATACTAAACAACTCATTTGATTCAGATATGTTAAACTAACAAAATATCTAAACCATAAAAAAACAGCTGAAAACATATTGCTGTGTCTGGATAAGAGACACTGGGCTCCAATATTACACATTATTGTTGCAGTGAACAACCACTAGCAAAAACCAAAAAAGGTTCTATATGGTGTTAGTAATGGAAAGTAAATATCTCTAGGTTATTAGTTATCCTGCTTTTATTTTTCGATAAACCAGTTTCAGAATTTACAATACAAAATATGAGATGCACCGATGTATGCAAGAATATGGTTAAAATTAATGTAATTTAGTCTGTCTTTTAGTTTCAATTTTGGTTCCTTCTTCTATTTATATATGAGATGAGTAAACCAACTTCAAATGACAGGGCTAAGTTTTGTTAAGTTAAGGTAAGCTCCCAACCTCAGCATCAGCAGAGGGGAGAGAAAAGATGCAATTTCTCTAGTGCGAAAAAAAAAGTAGGGGTTGGAAGAGCTTGGAAGAGGGGAGCAAAAGAGGAAGGAAGCATAGCAAGAATAAAGCAGGTCTGCAGGAGAGAGATAAGAGTACTTCAAGTGTCACTACAAGACTTGTACATTGATCTGAGAGAGAAAGAGAGGGCCAGAGAGTAGAGACAGAGTTTCATTACTGTGAGCTCTGTCTTCAACAATGTTTTAAATACCACATGACTGTGTGTATAAATAAAACAGACAGGTAAGTAGATGGCACAGAAAAAGAAATTGTTGATGTGACAGGAGTTTTTATTACAGATTTTTTTTTTACATTCTAGAGGTCCTGGAACTCAAAAAAAAAGGTCTGATGTAATTTACAGTAGCTTTTCCAAAAGAACCCTTTCAAAATCCAAAAAAGGACAATGGCTGGGGATGCAGGAGTTGATCCTAGAATCCGAGGGTCGTTGGTTCAAACCCTAGCTCTGTCTCAGTAGTTGGGTTCTTGAACTAAACACTTCACCACTATTTCTTTTGTATGGCAGCCTAGCTCCTCTCATTGTTGCTTGGGAAGAATTGTTTCTCAAACCACTAGGCTGCCACTCCTCTAGGGAGTAAATAGAGCTTGGAACCCTGAGGTTGTGAGTTCAAAACCCACTCCCACAGACTGTCACTCTGGGTCTCTGAGCAAGACCCTTAACCCCTGATTGCTCCCCGGTGCCCCACGATGGCAGCCCACTGCTCCCCAAAGGGATGAGTTACATGCAGTGGAAAATTTCTTCAATTGGAGATCAACAAAGTTCAATTATCAAGTAAGAAAATGCATCTTCAAAGGACTGAAAATAGCGTAGAATAATTTAGCTTGTGTTTAGCTCTTTAGATTTGTCCCATTTTAAGATTGCCCTAAACCCCAAAGAGCATTGGAAACATTCTCTTTTTGCCTTTGCATTTATTTACAAAAGTGTTAAAGTCACATTAGTCATATGTACAATTATATAAAGAGACCGAAAAATGTTCTGTCCTATAGTGCTTAGTGTGTCCCCCTTGAGCCTAAATAGAATTCCAGCACTGGGTGAAATGGGGAGACATAAACAGAAAGCTTAATATCAACAATTTATGGAGCTACTAAACAAAGCTTGACTGTCATGAAGTGCCTTCCAGTAAAGTCAAAGCTCTGTGTGTTTGAAAACCCATCTGATCTACAGTAACTCTTACTTCAAGTGTCCTAGCAGATTCATAACGAAAAAGAAAAATAATGATAGTACAAAATGCAAACAGGCATAAGTTATAAGCTTAAATCATTTCCTTTGGATAAATGCAAATTAAAAACAAAAAAAATAAACTTCCTGATAAGTGCATTACAGCAACAGCTGAAAGCCTACCTTTTTTCACTCAGTTAGCTAACATCTCTACTGCATATTCTCATACTCATACTGTTATTCATAGTTTTACAATTTGCCTGGGACCAGATGACAGAAGCGCTTGTCTCAGCAGAGACATCTAGGCTTTCATTTCTGTGGACACCACCTTTACGTCCTCTGGGGGACAAGCATTTCAGGGCCAGCCCATGGATATAGACTCTCCACCGTGTCCTGGGACATCCTGTTCTCAGTGGGTCTTGACCCACTTTCATGACCATAGACCAGGGTAGGAACAACGGAAGGAAATTAGAGGCTCTGCCTTTTTGCTTAGCACTCTCTTCACCACAACAGACAGGTGCAGTATCTGCATTACAGTGTAAGTTGTACCAATCAGCTCCATTTTCCCCTTGGTCATGAACAGGACCTCCAACATACTTGCAGAGATTCTGATTAGGGAAATTTCTCATGACAAGACATCTGTGATGTTGTTGCTGTTGAACTTAACTGTGATTCTGGAAAAGCCGAGTATAAAGTAACAGCTTGCATTAAAATCACTTTATTCCTCTGCCCATTTCTACCTCTCTTTCACATCTGTCTACTCAGCCCATTTAGACAGCAGGCTCATGCATGATTACGAGGTACCAGGATGCAGAAAGAATTGAAACAATAATACATTCTTGTTGGCTCTGCAATATGTTGTTACTTTTAAATCTTAAGTCAAAACAAGAGTATATTTTATTTCTACAAAGATACTTTGGAACATAGAATCCTGGAGCAGAACCTGAGGAGAATCTGATGCTAAAGAACAGCAGTCACCCAGCTTTTGCCTTTGGGACACATTGAGAAAAGTTCAGCTTTCTTTTTAGTCAACGATGACAAAATTATTTTTTGACGGTCCTTTTTTTTTCATGACAATAACAAGAACTGACAAGCTAAACATGCATCTTTGATGACGAAAATATGACTAGTAAGTGATGTTATACTTACTAGTCCAGTGTTAACATAATAATTTAGCTGCAATATATGGCTATACTTTCTAAAATTGTACAATGAGGACAAAAAAAGGGCTTTGTTGCCATCTACAGCGATGGAAACTACAAATAAGGAATTAATAAACTTAGCTTAATATAGTCTTGTCTTGTGCCTTAAACCATGACAGTAATTCTAGACATTGGGAACCCATGTCTATGCTTTACATTAACCAAGTTAGGTGGAATAGAAGATGAAGTTTGGCTCTGCAGCTGTCTTTTCAAGACAACTCCTCCCACCATGACAGTATCAAAAGGCACACACACACACACACTTTGCTTTGAGGATAAAGCAACTGTCCTGCTTTACACACACTTGTTCTGTGACAAGTGTGAGTAAAGTCAAACCAACATGTTTTGAACAGTTATTTATAAAGCTAGAGCAAGCCTTATCTTACTTACTTACAGTAGTTTAGTTTAGTTAATTTTCACTAGTTTAGTGAAGGCTTTTTAACTGAAATATATTTGATTAAGATCCAGCTTATTTTGTTACTAGTCTTACTGTATATCCTGAATGGAAGTTGTGGTGAATTCATTCTATATGTGCGCAAAATGATCTGTTTGACAATGGTTTCAGCTTGATTCACTTTTATTTGCTGTTGTAACACAGCCACTAGGGCATATGTTCACAAAAGTTATATGACATTCCAAATATTATCTGATTAAATAATATATATAACATTGCTCCTGGAATGGGATATAAATATATTAAAGCTGAACAACGCAGTCACACAAGACATACTACCCTTTGTAATGAGGGTTGTTACACATTAAAAATGAAACATATTATCAACCTATACTGCTAATTATTTTCTTATGATACACTTTCTAGTAGATTTAAGTATATCCAAGTTCCTTGTAAGTTTGGAAGCCTATCAACTTCTGTTTAAGTAACAGAACAGACATAAGATCAGAAGAAGGCAATAAATCAGTTTACCAACTTCCAAAGATAAGGGTCAAGTGTTCAGAAAGTAACTGTATTGTACAGTAAGTGTGTGTATTTTTTAAAAAAATATGAGACAGTGGTAGTAATATGCGTAATAGCAGATGGGGGTAAATAAGAAAGGCAGAACAGAAAATGGACAAATAAATGTCACACTCTTCTTGCTCGAGTACGTACAAATAGCCTAGGCTTTGACCAGCAGAGTTTTAACTCCATAGGGAACCATTAGTGGGAGAATAATGAGACCATGAGGAACTCTGATGAGTTTTGTGTATGTGTGAGAAAAGAGAGGGGACAGAGAAACAAAAACATTCTAAAAGAAAAGCTACTATCATAAAATAAGATATTCAGGTTAATTTCATCTTTTCACACATCAAGTATTCCAAGCATATTGTGCTGCACTGTATAACACATTAGCCAATTTTGGATAATATAATGCAGTTTTTTAAGACATATGTGTCTGTCTATTTTTTCCTTTATTAATTAAGTAATTTAATTATTTATTATGTATTTATGTATTCTTTAATTGATTAATTTTTCCAGTCCTCTAAAGCAACATTCCCTTTCATTTCTTCACCATGGACAGAAAGGGTCTGATCTTGAAAGATTCTAAATAAGACACAAAATTTGGCACATAGAATTCTTTATTTTAGTATTTTCAATAAAGGGGCGTGTTGTGGGTGATCTGCAGAGATTGTTGTACAAATGATAAGTGGGCAAACCGATTTGGTTCCACTCATTAAAAATAGCAGATTGTATGTCCTAATTGCAGTGTGACTGTGGGTGTAAAAAATGACGACGTTCAAAGTCACGTAGAAGGAAGTACTGATAATTTATAAAAGAATAACACTGATAATCCAAAGATATTTTTACGGAGCACATCATCTCAAATTGTAGCAAAATAAAAGCAGAGGAAAATATAACATAACTGTGCTTTGTGCATGGCCATGTTTTATTGAATCAAGGGAGAAAAAAAAGCCTATGTATTTTTTATTTATTTATTTTTTATAATATTATTCCACTAGTGTAATATTTGATATGTTTACAGCCACGCAAGTGGCTGTAAACATGTTCTCTGTGGGATTGTAGACCATCGTCGTTGGTGCCCATACAGAGCAATCTCACAGTTGCTGTCTTAACTGACTTCACCTTGTTTTTTTGTTTTTTTTCTATTTATCTCAGACTGCAGTATGAAATCTGGTATACACCCTTAAGTTGATGTAATGTCACCATCCAAACCTGTCAGTGTTTCAGTTAATTGTACTCTCCTGTTAATCCTTGTTGTCCTCAAGTCAATTTTGTTTTCCCTCACTATCTGGTCCTCTATTTACATCCTGTTACTGTCACCCAGGTTCCATCCATGTCATATAAGTTAATCCCTTTCCATTAAAAATACAATTTTTCCCACATGCACATTGCTGTTTTAGTCCTTCTCCACCACAAATTGACACACTTAAATTGTAATGGCTCCGTTTCTTTATTTTTATGAAAAAGTATTTGTTTTTTTCTTTACTGTAATGAATAGCATGCTCATTAACAACGTTTCTCTTAAATTGAGGTATTACATTGAAGTAGGTTTAAGTTGATGTGAAAAAGCCCTTTAATCGTACAGGAGTGCTTTTCAAGTCACAATAATACCCAAATAAACAGTTTGTGTAATCATTTTATTTAGGCCTAGAGGGCAATGCATTATCTCTAAACAAGCTGCTCTCTGACCTGAAAAGATGGCAAAGCTTACATTTTAAGATGGGATCACGATAATTCTAAATTGTGGTACTTATGAAAAGGACACTTAAGCAATGCGATTGGGCATGTTTTAGTGTCTAGCTTGTGCATTGTGTCTTAATATGACAGCCCAGCTTAAACCCAGCACTAGAAAGGGGGTAAGCATGTTGCAAAGTCAGAGTATGTGTCTGTTTATCTCCCAGGCATGGGGATACCTGCGTAAACAGTTTCATTAATCAAAGCTCAGTTGGACTTGCTCGCACAGCACAGTAAACACACACTCAGATATATAAATAGAAGCCCACAGTATGTCAAGCCGGCATGTTTCTCACTCTTTCTGTGAGTCAGTTGGACAATCTAAAGCTTGAAAAAAATCATTTGAAACAAGTTCCTCTTAGTTTAGTTGATTAGAAAAATTACAAAAATAAAAAATATTTTCTCACAATTTTGGAAAAGAAAGCCCATATTATGCATTTAGAGAAATGTGGGGACAACCATATAAAGCACCACAATTCAGTAGTAACGTTGTTTTAAGTGAACCAGCGAAAAAACAGTTAAGCCGTGAACACATTGAATCCGATTTTGGGACTGATCCAATAGAAAATCGCGTTAGATGAGGTTGTGGCATTTAGCGCTCATTGAAGTCAATGAGGATGTTCAAACCTGATATATTTTCTGCAAGGGGGCTTGCGTAAGTCCAACTGAGATAGACCCCATGTCTCTTTTAGTCAGACTATGCAGTATTTCAGCTACAATTTCACAGATCTGACAGGAAGGGAGTTGCAGTTACAAGTAAAATGCTTTTGGGGGGAAATATGAAAAGAAAAAAAAAATTGAATCACACGGAAACAGTTTTGTAGTCGCACGTTGCATATCTATATAGCAAGCAGGACAGATATATATATAAATATATATATATATATATATATATATATATATATATATATATATATATATATATATATATATATATATATATATATATATATATATATATATATATATATATAAGCGTGTCGACCATAGTTGACCACATCACAGATGAGGGTTACTAAGAGTACAAACAGTGGATACAAATGTGGGGAAAATAAACAAACTGGTGTTGGATATGTGCAGGCGCAGATCCACCACACTTATGCCAGAGGGCATTGAGGAAACTGATACTGAGATGGTGAACTTAATCCTGGCACTACTGCTGGATTGATTCAGGATTCAACCCATCCGTAGGCTCTGGCCTGTTTCTAATCAGCCTCCATCTGATTCACCTGCTCACCAGACTGTAAAACCAGCTCCCAGACCACTGACTTATGCCAAATTATTACAAGACATAACAATAGATTCTACCTGTTGGGGAGACTGAGATCTTTTAGAGTGCAGAGGGATCCTGAAGGGCTTTGACTTTGTTGTGGCGTCATCCATCTTGAATGGTGTGATATGTTGGAGCAGTATGCAATCTGCAGCTTAAAGGAGGTGGTTGGATTAGCCTATTAGATAGAGTAACTCTGTCCTATGGAATGCCCCGTTAGCACAATGCAGGTGTAGGGAGAAAACAGCTGCTGCTAGACATTATAATGGACACTGCTTACTGCTGGTATTTGCTCTGTCACTGACATAACTGAATCCCCTATCTGTTATACTGTACAAGAAAGGGGTATATCTAATTCTATTATATGATTCAGTGACTGCTTGACCACAGATCAGTCAGTGCGGAAACCGCAATGTTGTCTTTCAGCACAAAAGTTATCCAGTGAAAACTAAAATCAATCAAGAGAGTGTTTAAGGAGCTCAACAAGTTTGAGGTGTTGGCTCTGTCTACACATTCATGAGGTCTCAATTTACTTGAGAATTTGTGGGATTGGCCTTGGCAAATAGGTCTAAGTCATGAATGCCCATCTTGTAACCCACAAAAGTATAATTTGTTCCAAACGTATGCCCTTTTGTGCAACTTTTATATGTTGGCTTTAATAAATCTGACTTAAAAATTACTAAATTAGCAGAGCTCTGTTGAGCTTGACTGCATGTTAGTCAACTGTTTAGTGTTTTGATTCAGTCATGTAAGGCAAGTGACCCATCTAAAAGTTACCAGACACCAGCCTTCTAGATATGGGGTTTTGGGACAATGCCAAAATCTGTATAAAAGATAACGCGGCATACTTTCACGGCTCCAGTGAAGTGTATGCTTGATCTCCATCTAAGGGTACCCTGCATGTAAACAGAAAAGTTATCAATTTTCTGAGTAAATCTGAAAAAAAAAAAAAATAGCTAATTAATGTAGATAAATGAGAGAACTAAGGTGATTTGTTTCTTTGTACTCATTAGTATATTCAATAAAAAAAAGTAATTAACCTGTAATTGTTTCAGAACCTTAAAAACTCAATTATTTGTATTTGGCAACAAAAATTGGTCCAGTTAGCTTAAACTGCTTTGGCAAAATATAATTGCCCTGTTTCTACCTTATTCACATATGTCATGATTAGAAGTTTGCTAAACTCTCTTTTGTTTCTGATAATAAAATGAGGAAACAGCGCAATGCTACATTCTGCATTTCTTTAGGGCACAACAGGATCTTCAGTTTTATATTTAATGATAGAGTAGAAAAAAAAATCAAGTATTTGATTTGACTGGAAGAATTATCGGAGCTGAATCACCTACAAGCACATCTCTAAAAATGCAAAATCCATGTTCCCAGGCCCAAGTGTTCCTAATTTCTATAGGCTATAAACACACAATCATTCATAATCATGTAATTTGCATTTCTTAGCAAGTCTCATTTCAAGTTTCATAATTGCAGATTATTACTTTTTAGTGGCAAAAGTATCCAGAAACTCCACTGTGCCTCCCCCTCATCTCTATTCTTCTACACCTTTGCTTTGCTCTCTCACATTTGTTTAGAGCATCCCATGACAAACAAGCTCGCACTCTTCTGTTAATTCTCACAGAGTTATTGGAGAAGCTCCTTTTTATATACAGAAATGCACAGATATTTGATTTGAGTCTCATAAGATTTAAAACCCCACACACAAACACCAATGCAAAATACGTCTGTCTATATTTCTGGGGCCTTTCCAAAGACTTCCATTGATTTCTAACCAATTTCTACAGCCTAACTGTGGCCTTTAAGTTACCTTCACACTAAATGTGAATTCTGTTGCTAGAGTGACGCCAAAATGAGAAATTAAGTGAGGTAAATGGCACAGGTTTTTTTCAAATTTGTTGAAATTAAGTCACTTGCACACCTCTAAAGCAAAATCCCCAGGAGTTTTGTTTACATTTGCCTCCCAAAATTCTGTTAGGGGCCATATTTTGCTCTGACCTACTGTGAAATCAAAATTAAAGATATAGAAAATAATGTTGACAAAGGATGAAGTGGGGAATACTCTTAAGAAAGTTTTATGGTGGGTTTTAAAAAAGCATTTTCAAGCAAGTAATGAAGTACTGCTGAAAGTGACCGCCATCCAAACCCAGCTTCTAGAGGACACACATACACTCCCACGACATCCTAGTGTATTTTGCTTATAAATCTGAGAAGTAACTTAGAGTTGGTTATGTAGAGAACTTCTACGCAAATGAGAAAGCAGTCTAACAGATGCAGATTGATTTACAGTATTGAATATGACCTATTTTCTCTTTAGTAATCCAATTCCTCTTCTAAATAAGATTAGATAAACCAAAGGAGAACTGCTGTAATCTGATTCAAAGTTACAGCAGTCAGCAGGAGTTGCAGTGGAAGAAAAGGTATTTAACACTAACGGTTTGTATTACACACTGTGTTAACAACAGCGTCAGTCATTCACAGAGAGTCTTTTATGTCTCATTGAGTGAAGTCTGACCCACTTCTCTTTTGAGAATTGGTCAAATGTTTAATTCTACCACATTGGTGTGCCGCAGCACGTCCACTGGAGTTTAGCGGGTACCTTGTTAAGGCCACTTCAAAAATATTTAGTCTTCATTTTAACCATTTGTAAAACGACCTACTTTGGATAATAATCCTTATAACAAGGTCAAAATTAGTTATAATAATTTATTATGCCCTGACGCATCAAAGCAGCCTCAGACCATTTCATACAGAAGCAGACTTGTTTTCAGTCGGTTTTTGGTACAGTTAAAACTGTTATTATGATGAAAAGTGGGTTTTGCTTTCCATTTACGTTATAAGAAAGTCACAAAATCTTTCTGTCCCTAAATTAACCGCCATGGGTGGGACAAGCATGAGCAGAGGACAGCTGCTCAGGGTAGGTCTACTTATGTCGGTTCTCCCTTGTTGAGGTCACATCCCTTGCTAAGGAAAAAAACAGATGCAGTAACCCATTTTTAACCCGAGGAGGGTGCCAAAGAGACAATTATGGACACAAATGCAAGATTTCAATAAAGTAATGAGCCTTAAATTGTCAAAATAATGCCTGGGACAGAACTATAGCACATACTGTATATCTATTAATTGCATTGGCAAAATATTTTTTATTTACAGTAAGGGTAAGTAGTCTTTGATCTTAATATAAATCTCTTGAACCAGTAAATAGATGTTTATTAAATGATAGGCAAAAGTGCTTAATCCAGAGTTGGAATAATGAACAATGATGTTTAAATACATAATTCAAATGAAACCTACTGATGCCTCATTCAACATGTAATCAACCCTTGAATGATATTACTATAAGAGCTAATAATAAAAGTATTCAATAATATCAAATAAATAAATAACTTATAGGTGATAAAATAAATAATTAGGTATATTTTATTACTGACTACTATGTGCTAGTACACTCTAAGTTTGTTCAGATATTCCCCTCTGGAAGCAATCATATTTCATCTACAGTACATTAAACATTTAGTTTGTACACTTAGCCATAGTGGGAGCCAGCTCATTCACTAATCTTAAAATTACACCAAATATCACTCAGAATCTTGTTATCATTTATTTACTGTAAAAAGTATATGTTGCTTTACTGTTTGGATTGAATGCAAAAACTTGAAGAGGAGATAGCTACAGGATTGTAAGCAGGTCAATGTAAGGCAAATTTGAGTAAATACCTCTCCGGTGTTGCCTTATTACTAGTTCAATATATTCATCATATGTTATATGATTTCCAGCTAACATGTACTAATGCTCTTAACTTCCACAGAATTTACTCAAACTTTACAGATTGAAAAAAATAACATTAGTTTTCTAGGTTTCATACACTACTAGAAAGCTAAGATCATTAAATTCATAACAAAAATAAAACTTGACTTCATTATTGTTACAAGAATTACAACTTTATGTCTGTATAACTCCTCCCAAGTCAGACATCCTGAGTTTGCTAAATGATATTCCAAAACTTTTAATTGATAATTTTGTAATCTATATAAATGAAGACGAAATAATCAACAGAAGATAAGAATTGAATATAATGTGCTATTTCAGGAGTACAGTGATAAAAAGAATGGTCTAATTATTGTGAAAACAATTATCAGTTTGTTTCCATGCATCATAAAATATAAATCTTTTGAAAAAACATGAAAAAAAAATATGATAGAATGTGTTTTTTCTCCTCGCCGTGACCTATTGGTACACATCAGAAATCGACTAAAAACTGGCAATAGTGAAGCAGTAAACAGTATTTTTGGGGCTACAGAAGGAAAGAAGAGGGGAGGGAGGGAATGGAAAGGAAAGAAAAGCAAATGGCAACTTGTCAGTGCTGGATTACTAATGTCTCTGTCTTTCTGTCAGAGTGGCTAAAAGGAGCTAAGCTACTAATTTGTTCTCTCAACTCAGAACCACAGATCCACAACCATTTACACCCCTTGTCAATTACACATCACACAGACACAAACACAGAAGATAACCACATACACATTATAAAGTCGTATACCGTTTGTGGTTGTGCATGCTGACACCTAGAGGCATTCATACCAACAGTAATAGCTTTCGATCAATTATTCAGTCATGCAATCAAATGCTGGAGCTACGGTGCTTTTAGCTATAGTACCAGTAATGGGCTTTCTCTCTTTCTGTGTTTCCCTCTGCGAATATGTGATTCATTAATCTTGTCTCTTTAAATTACATGCTGTGCTTAAATTATAATTCATTATTCATTAATATATTTGCAATTTAATCTACATGAAGAAGGTAAAAATGTCCGCTCTCTGTTCTTTATAGTCTCTGACCTCTATAGCCAATAACTGTTTTAGGTGAATGCCTTACCTAACAATGAAGAAGCGATGATCTGTTTACAGGTAGGTTGCACATATTTAATACTTTTGCAGATTTTTGGAAAGCATTTTTGGAAAATGAGAAACACAAAGCTCTGACCAATGATATTAACAACATAATCCACACAAACCTACTACTAATTAAACCTTAGGCATACTGGTATGAAAAAGTATTCTTCAGTGCTAGTATTTAAAAAAGGCTCTGACAATCATTCCAAATCAGGATACTATGGTTTAACTATTGATTTAGTTCCAGACTGTTACAATCACATTGAAGATAAACTTGTCTTTTAGAACATAACACCTTATTTTATTTATTTCTCTTGTGGCTTAGAAACTAAATTATGACATTCAGGTTGTATTCGCATTAAAGTTGTACAAAGACCCACATCATATGGCTTTGTGGGGACCAAAGGCTGGTCGTAATTCAGCAAACCCCAATTTTTAATGTTGGAGTGAATTAACTTTAGGTTAAGGTTAGTAATATACTGATAATTGTTAATGTTAGGGTACAAATCACAGTTAGGTATAAATGCAGTAACTAAGATAGCTATAAGTCAATGTGAATATATACAAACATGTCTGAGTGTGACCATGTTTTCGCAAAATTGGTGTAACAATTCCTAAGAAATCTGCTACATTTTCAGGAATTATAGGTACTTGTGGGGACCAACTACTAGCCACCATGAGGAAAGGTTCTTTTCTTGGGATAAGGGTTAGGATTAGAACTAAGGTATGAATTGAGTTTAGGTTAGGTTTAGGGATGTGTTGCTTATGGTTAGGGGTTAGGGCATAGAAATGAGTGGGAAATGAAAGAAAAGTCAAAGGAAGGTCCCCACAAGGATATTGTGACACAAAATGTGTGTGTGTGTGTGTGAGAGAGAGAGAGAGAGAGCGTGACGGCTGTGTGTGTGTGGATTAAATATGTATAAAGCATGCATGTTTAATGCATGGTTTATGCCTGTGGCATGGCAGGTTATATGTGTCAGTCATACAGGCTAGATAAAGTTAAGTAACAGAAGTTATATACATAAAGCATAGAGCTTTTTTAGATTGTTCAAATGATGCTTTGAAAGTACCAATTTGCTGATTAATGTGAACAGTACAGAAATGTTCAGGGAAAATTTGAAACAAATAATTTTGGTTTACTAAAATCTAAGTCATTTAAAATCATCCTAAAGGATTTAGGGGAAATCTAAAAAGTTCCCCTGAACAAAATGGACGTCCTGTTCAATACAGATTATGGTTTATCTGCACAAAATCTCAACTTTTCTCTCTGAACCTGATTAGCTTCTCAGACAGAAAACTATAAAAACTTTATACTTAGGTGACACTCATGTGATGTTACTGAGTATCACAGTTTCAAGGTGGGGACTTTTGTTAAGTCGTTCATCAGACTTGCAGCAGATTTAACTATGTAGTGAAAAATGAGCAGAGCAGTGTTTCACAGTTTTCTCCTCATTTATTGCTAAACACGGAGCTGAACTAGAGCATGACCGCTCTCTGTACATGCTTCACCTGAACTGCACATCTTGCATGATTATGTCACACGCTATATCACATACAAGAGATTGACTGAACCATACAGCATTCCATATAATAATAAGAGAGTCATATATTCACATTTAACACCTTTTCAAAATGGAAAAAGTAAGTCAAGTCAAATTACAGTAATGTTAGTCTGTCTGGGTTGAGAAAAAATATAGTCTCATTTGTGTAGATAATCATGAAGCACCAGATACAAAAAGAAACAAAAGATTTTGGATGATGAATGCTGGCCAACTTTCTTATCCTAATATAAATTCGGGAATCTTGGCCATATGCCAGTAATCCTCTGTGTAAGAACTTGTACAATTTGTTAATTTCTCAGCTACCCAGACTAATGTGGATGCGTTTTTGCTGCCTTGTTTAATGAGCTTGATCTAAGACATCTTGTAAAAGGTATCAAGAGAAATGAGACTCTGGCAGTATAAAGATTTTTCAAACACACGATTCAACTGAGAAATGTCTTTAATAATTAGAAGGTATGTGGTATAAAATTAGAAACATAAACCGTATTAAGTTTTTAACTATGTTTGTATATTCACTGTGGAAAATCCACTTCTGGATGCTGGCACAGAGAAAATTTAAAAGACACGCCAGTCAGAAACTATATTTTTCTTTAATGTTGATTGCTTTTCTATTTAGTTCTCTTAAATGTGCATTTCTTTTTATCTAAGATGCTGGAAAATGTACATCATGCTCTTGCTATCTTAAAAATTCTATATTATAATCCATCACTTTGATCACTCTTCTCTCCAGTTACAGAAAAAAGGATAAAACACACCTGCTGTGGCACAACGAGAATCCTGGCACAGAGAACTGTTGAACAATGAACATAAAAATAACTGTTGTGAAGCCCTCTGCAATAATAAACTCCAGAAACCACAGCAAGAGTTCAGCACAATAAGACTAATGTGACTCAAGGATGAGGACTTTTTTCCCCTCCTCTCTACTCTGAGTCTCCCAAGGAAAAATGCTGCTCTGTCTGGCCTCTGTCAGCCAAAAATCTTTTAGCTTTTTCTACCAATCAGCAGCCAGCCTCAAGACCTGCCCATAAGGGGTTTAGCCTGAAGTGACAGAATTTTGTGTTATCCAATCAGGGCCCTACTTTCTCACTACTTGCATCAAAGCACAGAGGTTAAAAAACCTCAACAGGGATTTCATGTAGAGCCTGACTGGCAGTGCCCTACAGGTCCAGAGCCGAGGGCTCAACAGGTGATTAATGCACTATATACTGCACTCATGAAATGAAGCACATTATGTTGCACATTTAATGCCGTTTAATGACTACATTAATGGAGTTTAACAATTCAAATTTGACCTAATATTTAACAAAATGTATAGGGAGGGGTTAGCCTTCCCAGTATTCCTGTATAATAATCGTACAAAAAAAAATAAAACTGTCATATGTAGACGCACTGTATATTTTGTATATATCCCACAAACCTTTTTCTTTCTTTGGCACCTTCCTCTCCTTTGACTATTTGAGCTGATGTAACGAGGACATTTCTCCACTGTGAGATCATTCAAGTCAATCAATCAATCAAGAGTTTACTCAAGAACATTTTTTGGTAAAAATTGTAAAGTTTTGTTGCATTTCCACTGTTGCTTCACAGTTCCACAAAACCTTTCTCTGACAGATAGTACAAATTACAAAAGGGTTTTAGAAAAGTTTAAAAACGTCTGGTGTACATTGTCAGTTTGACAGGTTAAAATAATCTTTTTTTTTTTTTTTGGGAAGTGCCATACTGAATGGCCTTAATTGATATAACCTCTTTTCAAATCAGAACACACCAAAGCTATTTATGGTACACTTACTCATTCACACATTCACACACAAGTGGCAAGCTGCATCAGAGCCACAGCTGCCCCGGGGCACAGTGACAGCAGTCATACTGCATTACATACAGTAGGTACTACCATACAAACAGTAGGTAGTGCAGGTGAAGTGTCTCACCGAAGGACCCATTGACTGAGATTTTTTTTTCCAGGTTAAATTATATATTTTCATGCATTTGTTCATGAAATGTCTTGAAATACAGCCTGTGTTTATTCCCCCCAAAAAATATTGAAAATAGTGAGCAAGTGCAAGATGCTAATTATTATTAATAATTATTGTTTCCTCTTTCTGTCTACAGTACATGAGACAGGTAAGCTCTGCCAGCCAAACACAAAAGATTAGATCTTAGCCAATAAACCACAGCTTGGTCTCCTTTGAAAGAATCACTGACAGGAGAAAGAAAACAACAATAGTTTATAATGTGGCTGGTAATACTTATAAACTCTCACAAAAAAACCTATACCTGTGTTTATTTAAAAAGAAAATGTCCCCTTTGCTTAGTTAATGTACATCCTGAAAAGACTGAAGTCCAAAGTGAAAGCTTTGACATCTCCAGGTAAAGTAGTTTTCTTTCATAGTTTATTATTTTGGGTGATTAAGGCTGACAAAGTTTAATTTAATAACATGACTGCGGCAAAATAGTTCAGCCAGACTCTTTTTTTTTTTTTACCACAAAAATAAATCACCTGGGTTAAGCTGCAAACTCAATTAGCCCCCAGAGATGCTATATTTTCCTTTCATGTGTAAAGTCAAAAGACTTTGTTCAACTTGGTAAGTCATTATTACATTATTAGAATTTGACTGTCTTTGCACAATACACTTTTCCCCATTAAATGCTTTTGTACCCTGCCTTTCACCTGATGACTGCTGAGGATAGGCATTAATCAGAATAAGAAAAATAACAATGTAATGCATGTGCTGAACTGAAGTATGACACGTTTTAAGATCTGTGTGTTCTGACATCTTAATCACTAAACAAGAAATAAACAAATACATCAGTTATCTGATTTTTATAAACTAGTGAGGCTGAATTAAATTGAACCTGATCTCAGTGGGATAACCTAAATTCCACAACTAAGGTAAGCCTTTTTACTTTTTCTACTAAAAAAGGACATATTTTGTTTGGAAATTGAGCAGTAAAGAAAATAAAGCAGCAAAAATCAACTTAAATGCACTGAAGCTTATCACTACAACCTTGCTTATTAAAAGGTTCCTGCTATTTTCCTATAAACAAACCTAATCTTTTAAGCTCACTGTCTCCACACACCTATATATCTTTAGAGCCTTTTGGCATTAATGTATATCCAAATTTGCATCCACCTACACAGAATATATTTCCATCACATACAGCACAAGAACTCTACTTTAGGATGAAACAAAGCATTGCATATCAGTCTAAAAATAAAGATTGCCATTTGATACATATCACATACATCCCGTTCACCCACACACATCTTTGATCAGGAAGGTGACAGATGAAATAAACACATGCTCATGATTCTCAAAGAAATTTTTCAGACTGTTGCCCTTGAAAAACATTTACATACATAGACCTAGTCTGTCCGTCTTCCTGTGAGCCTCACATTTACAAACATGAATATATCCACATACATATATATATATGAAGAGTTTTGTTCTAAAACCGTTCATGTTTTGCACAAAGATATTAAGATATAAATGATTGTAAAAAGATAATGTAACGCTTTAATAGTCTATATGGTTTTTAAAGAAATTTGTACATTGGAATATCATATATTTATGACAGTACAAACGAAATAATTGGGCTTTATTTTGAAAGAGCAAAGAACAAGGTTTTAGAATGTAAAAACTCTTCATACTCCATGCACATAAAATACATATTTTATTCATACCTCGACAGATAGGAGCAGGAAAATCCCAGACTGCAGTGTTTGCTGGATTGGTTATGCATGTCAGTGTGGCATGACCATCTAAGACATAACCAGGGACACAGCTGTATTGGACACGGTCTCCGACAGCAAAACGGCCACTGCTACTTAGCACCGCTTTAGGTGGAACACCTGGATTCCCACAAGATGTACTGTGCAGCTCTGTAAAAAAAAGACAAAACAGATGATTAGCTAAAAAAAAAATATGTTAAGCTTCAGCGTTAACGACAAACCAAAAAAAGAAAAAAAAAAAAACACAAAACAAAAAGATTACATTTTCGACCAAGATTTGTAGGTTGAAAATGTAACTTTTTTGCAAAGAGATGATTGCCTGCTAAAATTATCTGTTCTTTCTCCTTACCCTCCTGAATCCTTGAGCACCTGTTACAAATTTCTCCCCTGTAATTACTTTTTCCATTTACCAGTCAAAAATTCCACGTATTGAAATCTATTTTTTTTCCTGGAACTGAAAAGTCACAATTTAATTTTTCACTTTAGAGTTAAGCTGACTGGAAAATAAATAAAAAATTACAAACAGCATTCTACAGTCGTTTTAAAGTTTGAGACTCTATTCTATGCTTCAAGTCTGCTTTTCACTGATGCAAATGTATGGTTATCAGGCCTGCTTTAAGAATCATTAAGGTCTTTGATGAAGGACTGGCCTGTGACTTAAAAAAAAAAAAGAATCATCCTGCTCAGTACAAAGTTTTTTATTTTGACATTTTTTATTTTTACTTTGGTCAAGGAGACTTGACCAAAGTGCCTTACTCATCATTCAGTCATTCACCCACACACTCACACACTGATGGTGACAGGCTGCAATGTAGCCACCGCTGCCCTGGGGTTCACTGACAGAAGCGAGGCTGCCGTATACTGGTCCCACAAGGCCCTCTTACAACTATCAGGGGTCAATGTGGGTGAATATATGTTCATGAGTGAGGGATAAATAGAGCAGCTAAAATGAGGTTTCTCTACAGGGTCACCGGGCACTTCTTTAGTGATAGCGTGTTAAGCTCGTTCAGTTGGGAGAACCTCAGAGTAGAGGTGCTTCTCCTTGACTTCGATAGAAGAAGCTGAGGTGTTTTTTTTTCCAGATGGATGCCCCTAGAGGCCCGGAGGAGGCCTGTAGGGGAGAGGGAAGGTTTGGAGTCTCTACTGAGACTCCTGCCCACATGACCAGGTTAGCATGAGGTGACACATAAAGAGTACGAGTACAAGTACCAGTATGAGAATAGTATTTTCCCGTTTGTTTTGGAAATTGACCAGATAGCTGCAGTTGATCTAGAATACTGCTGCCTGCAGCCTCACTAACACTAAGAAGGAAAAGCACATTGCTTTAGTTATAAAGTCCTTACACTGGCTTCCTGTACTGAAAGGAAAACTTTAAAAAAACTTCTGCTAGAATCGAACTACAGTTGATACTTGTTGTCAGCCTATCAACCAGACCTTTCAGGTCTTCTGGGCCAAGTTTTTCCGCCCACCTGGCAAAAAAACAAACATGGAGAAGCAGCTTTAACTTTTTATGCTCCAGTAATCTGGAATAAACTCCCAGATAATCCCAACTTAGTTTATGAACCAACTTATTATTCATTGTTTTATTATTCACTTATATTCATAATTTTATCTCATTTAACGCTGTTTTGTTATGCTTTATCATATTATGACGAAAAAAACTTTTTTCCACTGTTTTTAGAGCAAATTGAATGATCCTAATGCTCTATACATATAACTGGTAATGCCTCTATAAGTTCAGTTAGCATCATTGCATAGCATATATATTTTGTTTATTGGGCTTTAATAGGCACGCCTTAAATGAAAACCAATCCGTCCCTTGGACACAAAACCTCTCTCCTTTCTGAAGGCTATGATTGCTGGACTTTCAAAATGCTCTTTATACAAACATATAATGGTTTAAACTATACATTTTGCACCTCTTGTTATCTGGAAATGCTACCTATGAGGATGGATTAGACTTTTGACATCCATAATTCTCTCGCTCATGTTCAATAAATCCCTTTGGAAATCTTAACTAATGGTACAACATGGAATGTTTAGTCTGAATGACAGAGAGGGAGGAAGGAATGTTGTGAATCTGTGTGTTTGAATGCTCAACACTGTTTTGACCAAAGCAGCTCTCCAATGTGTAAAAACTGAAAATGTTAAACTAAATTTTCCTAATAATTTAATTATTCATTAGATCTTTTTACACAAAAGAAACATTTTAGCTTTATTGATAAGATGGTAAAAAAAAAATACATGCACACACCCCTGTATGTACTGTAAGCATTTCATTAGTAGTTATACTTAGTTTAGTCCACAGAGAGGATAAAAAGAAAAAAAAAAAGCCAGAGGCAAATGGTTTTGCTAAAGACCCTAAGAGAAATCCCTCCAACCACCCTGCTTATCTCCACACACAGTGACAGAGAAACATACACTGATGAGACATACTTGGATACAAGCACATGGGTACACACATACACACACACAAACACTAACAGGGTCATCCATCACTGTAGCGATCCCCTGTGTTGTATTGTGATTGGATGTCAGGCTGGCCCAGTGTCGCGACCTGTTGGCCTATCGATCTAGCAAGTCAGCATGGCCCCACTCATTGTCAGAATGTTTGTTCTTCAGTATCCTATCAGGCACACATTTACTTTCACCAGCACATGCACTTACAGTACACACAAGAAATGACCAATTCCTATTTGTTTCTAAAATGTGCTATTGACAGAATTTCCATTTTAGCCATTTTGCTTTTAGCCCCCATTTCATCATCTCTATAATAAACTTTTCTTGTATTTTCTGGCTCATTTGCCCCCATCCGCCTTTCTTCAAGCTTTTTCTCTACAGGAGAAACATCACCCATTTACTCCAACACCAGGGAAAGATACAATCAGCCCACATTCCCACGTGCAATGACATTGTATCAGCTGTGGATATTTACAGGCTCTGGATCAGCAGTGATTGAAGTCTAGTATCGAGGGGGATACAAAATCCTCTTGGCATAGTGTAGTGCATACAGTGCAAAGACTAGATTTAAGGGTTTATGACCATATGTTCCCAAACTGACAGCAGAGGAAACCAATTGATTGAAAATATCCAAAGAGTCTATACTGTCTGTCAGTTCATGCTCAGGCCCAAGTTGGCCCAAGTTGCACAGCTGTCTTTTGCTGTTAATGGTTATAAACTGCTAATTCAAAGGAGAGAAGGGGCATCGGACCATTGGGGCTGAACTACCAGGGTGTCAGTCTGCTTATCAAACTATGCTAAATTCATAAAGGGTCAAATAAAAAGGTTATTGTTACGATATTTTACAGTAAACACGAATGTCTGTTTAAAGACAAGTGTGGACGGATTCAGGACACCTAATGAATTCTGTGCCAACTAAACCCACTGAACTTTATCCAAGGTTAGATACAGTAAACCATTTAACCCTGTCAGTCAGATTTACAGAAAAAGCAACCTCCATATTGAAGCTTAACAATCAGTTAAACTGCACAAAGTTTATAAATACATATTTAAACTGATTGCAAACTTTCAACCCTTGCAATTACTTAATTATGATGTATTGTTACTGAGAGTAAATGCTTCCTTGTCCTCTAACTGAAGGTGGTGGCATTAAGAATCTTGTTCTGTTGTCCTTTACCAGTTGAATTATTTATTCCACTGTGTAGCTTTTACTTTGCAGTTGAATAAAGGGCTGGTTTGCTAATTTAAATGATTCTGGAAGATTATAAGGCTTCAATTTAATGCAGTAATGTATTTTTATCACCTTTATTGTCATCATAGATTTAAGACAATAGCAGGGAGATCAACTTTGTTTTTGAAAGTCACACCTGCCTGATATTGGGGTCCGTCACAGCCTGGGGTAAAGTCAGATATCATCTCTACTCTACTGCAGTGGAGGTCCAGCAGGTTAATTCTATGTGCTTGGCTAGCATTATATAAAACACATCACATATATGTCTGATTTTGAAACAAAAAGAAATGTAACTAATCATTTTTTTGTCTTATGATCATGTGTTTTTTCCACCAATTTTCACCTGAGGTAAAAAAAAAGAAAAAAAAAAGTGGTAATTCCTAGAGCAGAAATCTATCTTTCCTCTCTGTCACTTTACTTTAGGAATCAAGCAGTTTCAATAGGCTACATTATTTAGTTTTCAAATAGTGGATACTTGTTTCTCATTGTTTATTACAACCTGCCTTCTCTCATTTATTCTCGTATACCTACACTTCTTTTAAAACCAATTCCTCTTTATCTTCCTACCTATTTATCCCCACCTCTCTTTTTATTTTTCACTCTCTCCCCAGTTCCCCATAACCATGATTTCAGTCTCAGTTGTTTCATTACAAGCTGCTGCTTTTATGGGCCATCTGTAGTACTATCTACATTTGTCATTTATGCAGATGCACTCACACTCACAAATGTAATGCCCACAGACTATCACACAACAGAAACTCCACCAGTTACTTTATCTCTCATCCTTTGCTACATTACCATTTATCTTTAATTTCTCCCAAGATGAGCAATTAATGAGTTCACATTACAGTGTAAAGTAGAGATGAGACAAAAAGCAAAAAACAAGGATGCTAATGAAAAAAATTAGAAGCATAAACACAAGGAAAATAAAATACTTTGTTCTTTTTTTTTCTTTTAGAATTCCAGACTCAAATTCAGACAAATAAATGGATGGATATATGGAGATTTGGATTCCTGGGCAATTAGATGAGTGGAAAAGTGTATCAAAAACAGATAAGAGTTTTTTTTTTTATCTTTTTATACATACAGTTCTAGACCTTAAATGCACTTGAATTAAGCTTTCCCCCTTCCATATGGTGAAGGATCCCTGTGGAAGGTTTGAAGAATGAAATGCCAGAGGGAAAATTGAAAATGCTCCCCTGATTTTTAGGGTTTTTAGTGAGACAGATGATCTGGCAAACCAGAGAAATGGAGAGTGGGAGTGAAGGACAAGGAAGACAGAGAGCAAAACAGAAAACAGGAAGGAGTGGCAAAGAATAAGAGGGATGATTCATTGAGTCTAGAGGTTTTACACCTCCGTCAGCAGTACTTTTCATATAAAAGATGAACTGTGTTTTATACATGAACAGAACAGGTGCTGAAATGCTTGAATACACAGCACAAATCTGTGCAGGGCACCATCTATATACATTTCCAGTGACAAGACCCTAAAAGAATATTTCTTAGAAATTCATTTCATGACTATCTTTAAAATGGGTGATTTATGGAAAGCATTATAGAAAGAGACTTAGTTCAGCATCAAAGTAGGAGGTTTTAGGACACTTTAAAAAGGATGGACCTTTGTTGTTGACTTGCTGTTCAACTAGATTTATTCAATATATTGGCTGAATGCATATAAAGACTTTTAAATGACTGGCGTGCTCTTTTTAATAACGGTAAATCCTATAGTTTTCCATTATATATATTTTTTAGTTTAAATTATTTTTGCTCACCTTAAAAAAACAAAACAAACAGAGTTTTATTACAGAAAGCATGGAAAATAATTTTTGGGGAGGCTTTCAGTTATGCATTTTAACCATAGTTATGTATTTAAACCAAATTTTCCTCAAATACTCCTTGTTCAGCCTTTTTTAAGCAGGTTTTATAACCCTTAACATAGGAATGGTGATAATAATCTTTTTTGAACATTAATTTAAAAATGTAAAAGTGTGAACCTTATTATTTAAAGTAAACTCTCACCGTTAGAAGTTTAAGGTAATGATTTAGGATTTTCAGAAACATAACAGGAACAAATCGTGATCAAAGTTACCATTGACTGGAAACTGCAGTATCACCAGTGACACTTTTCAAAGGTTTAAAATTTATTTTTAACAGCAACATAAATTGACGAGGATGTTGGTCATGAAAAAAGCACAAAAAATTGCTTAGAAAAAGGGAAATTGCAGCTGCTCATCTTTGGAAGTGTCAAGATGTAACATTTAAACGAGAGAGCGGTGTATCATTTCAACCAATTCACACCAATAATGGTGCTGTAGAGTCAGTGATTAGGTAACGGACAAAAAAAGGAGAATGGCCTTAGAATGGGTCAAATTGGTCTCAAATGAATAGCAGGATGACTAATAATCAGTCATTTTGAGACGTTTTAACAGGAACATGATCTCAAACTGATTTTTTAGTTAATAAAATCCACATTACATTAAGCTGGAATAACTTTTCATAAGAGGGAATGCCTATTAAACTCTTCTCTGCGTGCACACTTTAATAGTTGCTGTTTGCATCGATCATACAAGCTCACTTTCCAAAAGAAGATTTGCAATCTTTTCCACTATTTCAGACTCACCACAGGTAAGTGCAAATGGGGACGAGCACGTAGGACGGCCTTTCATAAACAAATCACCAGAATGATTGACAATTAGAAGGAACTATTATTTTGATGATCCAACCAGAAAAAGAACATAGATATGACCAATCACAGAGCATTCAAATTAAGATGATAAAAAAATAATGAAATGGTTGATGAGAAAATGAAAATTTAGGCAGCAAACTTAACTTGTTTAGATAGCACAGTCAAGCGCCACCCAAGCGCCAACCTTAACAAGTAGGTTTTTAATATCAATTTATAACAATTTATGACTTCAGCACTTTAACAGTTTTCTGGGAATCTATTCAAAATTAGTGGAGCAAAACAATTAAAAGCTGCTTCTACCTATTTGGCTCTGGTATGCAGAATAGACTTTAGCCATAAGACATGAGAGGTCTGGATGGTGGACACGCAAGTTTGTAATAAATTTTGATGCTAAGCCATAAAGTAATTTGTAGACAAACAGAAATATTTTCTCATAAATAAAGGGATTTACCTTATTTGAATTACATAATGAGCAGGTTACCTTGATCCAATAAAGCAAACTTTATTTGAAATAAATACACTCAAGTAGATATGAAACAAATAATCAGATTAATTGATTATTGATTTGTCAACTAATTTAGTAATCAATTAATCATTAACTGAGTATAGAGACTAACACATGCCTTTAGCTCACAGAGTATACCACCTTGAGCAGCTTTATCACTATTATCATTTTTCACTTTGTTTGATTTTTCACAAAAAGTCTTCTTTAAGGAACCTTTTGCTATCTGATTATTAATCAATTAATCGAAAAAATGTTTGATAGATCATTTGGTTTACAAAATAATCCTTGGTTGCAGCCCTACGCTCAAGTATGGATTTTCAATACTTATGTTGTATTACTACTACACATAATCATGATGATTATGCATTTCAAATAAACCTGTATTATACACATTAATATGGATCATGTAAGGTTTATGTAACAGGTTTGTGTAAAATTGGATTGGGTAAAAACCCAGCCAAATTGGCTGATTCAGCCAAAAGATTGGTTGAACACATAACTTCCAACCCCATTAAAACCATAAACTTTGGGAAAAATATACTGTTTGAATAAAAATGACTAACACCTTTCATTTTGCTAAAAAAAAAAAAGTGTACCTTAAATGATTACTCTCTTCTAAGCCGTTTTAAACCAAAACCTTAAAAAGATGTTATTGTACACACCATTCATTAATATTTCAAAGTAACTTAAATGGGGAAAAAACTAGAAAAACACTTAGGGGGAAAAAAAATCACAGATCCTTACTTACTGCAGTTATGCTTTCCACCTATAGGTGGTGACATGTTCACATGAAGCTTCATGAAATGTCGGGATTGTTGAAGCAATTTACCAGTTCAATGCCTCATGAGGCTTTATCTCACCATCACTAGTTTAAAGACAACAGGTGAACACTACTTGCGCTTACTGTCATGGTGGGTGGAGGTTTTAGAGGAGGAACTAAATGCAGAGACTGAAGCTGAAGGTGGTTACTTGCAGATTTAATATCCGAAAGTTCAACAGAAGCAAAAATCCACAAATATAATCCACAAATTCCACAAAAATACTGAAAACCAGACAATCTCACAAGAAGGGTAAAGAAATGACGAGGAACCAGCAAACAGTGACTGAGCAGGAGGGGTATATATGGGAGACAAAGGCCAGGCTAATCAGCAGATTGCGAGCAGGAGTGGAAAGAGGAGTCTAGAACGGAGCTAGGGAAAAGGAGACCAATAGAGAGGGCAACAGAGGGCAAACAAGCAATACCTAAGAACTCAAATACAATAAAAAATAACTACAGTAGAACTCAAAATGGAAAAAAATCAATGAAAATTCAACGATAAAACTTAGAGTAGACAGAACCAAAAACATGACACTTGCAGATTGATATTGTCATTTTAGTTTCTAAAAAGCTGTGCACTTCCAAGTGGAAAGAGAAACACAACAAAATAAGATATCAGTTATTGCAAATAGGGACAATGTCCCATCAGAAATCTTAATACTTAATCTACTTCATTTAAATACTAATGGAAAGCATAAAAACGATTGCACTGACCGACTAACATCAGATATTCGATTCAGGACTCTTTTTCCAACAAATCAAAGAGTGTGATAGGAGATAGAAAAAATCCAAACACAGTCTGAAAGTGGACACAGGCTGTAAAGGGCAGAGCACAGATCTCAATTCATTGTTGATGAGGACATTGGTAATGAATACTGACTCTTCATGGACATCAAATCCGCCAAGAGGAAGAGGGCAAGCAAGATAATTCAAGTGATAAAACAAGCTGGCGCAGCTGCTGGCCCAGCTCCAGCCTCCTACACTCGTCACAAACTGCAGTGAGTAAGTGGAACAGCAGGAGACGTGACGACCAACTTTATTTCAGACAAAATCCCATTGAGCATAAAACTGACTGCCTGTGGGGAGGCTTGGGAGATGCAAACAACTAAAAGGGATATTAGGAGTACAAAGGATTTGGCCTGAAGACAGATTCAGCTAAAAGAGATTCTGTCAGAGAGCATTATGTTCTCCTAATTTATTTTTATACCACAACAATGGAAAGGTAAGGGAGGGTTAACGTTATTAATAAAGCCTCATGTATAAAAAATCAATCTAAAGCCCTTTACCATCAACAAAGAAAAAAGAAAATCCCATTAAAATAAAGAAATGCATTCATACAGCAATAGAAAAGTAGAGTTATCAAAAGAAAGTATGCAGTTTTTCTGCAAATTATAAGCCTTGGATGAATGTAAAATAATATTATATTTGAATTTATTGTGAAACAAAGGTAAATTATGGTTTGCATTTTAATACCAGATGCCAGGGAACTATGTGCTGGACAAGAGGAGCATAGAAATTATATACTGCTTCCCCTTATTTAATTCTAATCCTGTGAGTGCCAAAGGAGAACTCCTCTGATTGTCGTAGACTAATTTTTTATTATACTTTTTGTATATACAAACTTTTTTGTGTAAATTTTCAGTCTACAATAACATCAAGATATAACATGTTTAACTAAGTGACCGAAAGAAGAATAAGATCATATAGTTGAAAATAAATATAGAATTGTGGGTTAACATTTCCATCTTCTTGGTAAGAGGTGTGTGGTCACTTCCAATATGATTGTCGATTACATCCACCACCATGTCCCACCTCAAATGACCTCTATGTGTTTGGAATTACCTGGTAAGAGCTGTAATACTCCCTCATTGGCCAACACTATGCAACTACCACTTCCTCACCATTCTTTAGAAAAAGAAGCTTGTTTAAGCTTGGAATTTGTATGCTGCCAGAGTTCCCAAATGCACAAGTAAGAAGCTTTTTGGCACAAAACGCAATGCCTTTGTTCCTGATGTAATGACCAAAAAATGGAAGACTCAGAATTCAACCAGTTTATTAAAATGTAAAACTGCTGCAGGTTGGGAGGGATTTACCAGAGTCAGCAACAAGAACTTCTTTTCTGTGTTTCGGGACAAACTTTGAGAGTTTCTGAAGATGCCGGTTGACATGTGATGTCACTGGTGAACCTCACAGGATCCCTGAATCGGCCCAGGCTCCTCGGAGGAAGCCTTCTTTGACAGTTACTCGTTGATCCAGGGGAATGCACTGGGTCAGATCCATGAGAGCAGAGACAGGCAGAATGATCAAGAGGACATACCAGAGTTCAGAATCCGAGAGCCAGTCCAGAGTCAAAGCCAGGTGATCTTAGATCAAGTGATAATCCAGCAGAGAATCCGATAGCGAGATCAGGGCACAGAAAACAGGTAAGAGAACCAAACACACGCTATGACAGGTCTGACAATGTTCAGGCAGGCTCAGAGAATCAGGAGGCAGAATCTGGTCAGAATCAGGTAGGAAGGCAAGACAGGTATACAGGAATGCTGGATAAAACTACCCAATGGCTTATAATAATCTGGCACAAGTGACTGGTCTGAGAGTAAGTCAGAGTCAGATAAACAGGTGAATGAGGGGGAAGAGTGATTGAAAACAGGGGAGAGCTGACAGCTGTGTTGAATCTTGAATCAGACCAGCACTAGTGTCAGAAATCATGACCCATGAGCAAGTAGAGACGATCTGTGGGGATCACTGGAGAAGTAGTATTAGTTTGCTTTATGACTTTGACTGAACCGCATTAAACTTGGTTGTTTTGGCCAAACAACCAACCAGCAGTAAGCACAGGTAACCATCTTACCTCTTCCCTCTTTGCTGAAGCATCAGCCTGCTGTCCAAAGAATATATATATGGCGTAAGGATTCGGACAAAGAGTTAACCACGAGTATATATTGTGCTTTACGGACACATGGAGGTCACTTTTTTCAGTCAGTAGCTTATACCAGTGGTTCCCAAAGTGTGGGGCGCGCCCCCTAGGGGGGGCGCAATGCCATTGCAGGGGGGGCGCGGGAAGCGGTATGGATGAATGAAGGAAAAAAAAAAAAAAAAAACAGCGCTTGATCTACAGCAAAAAGCAGGCTCACTACAGCCACTGAAAAGATGGGAGGATTAAAGTACAAAGAAAAAACTCTCAGGGAGCTGTTCAATGTTTTCACTCCATTTTGCACAGAGGCTTTTTTAATGTATAGATTATAGCAAAGTTAAATATTGTTACAAAAAAAAAAAAAAAATATGTTTAAAATAACACAGACAAAGAGTCCTCTTCTATCTGGTTGAACGATGTGTGTGACCCGTTGATTCTCTTGTAATCCAAAGGGGGGCCCAGAAGAAAATCTTTGGGAACCACTGGCTTATACAATGCTAAACGGAAGAATTCTACATGACACACTCACACCCAATGTCACATGTGCACAATTCCATTACATAGATCACAAGCAAGTAAAAACTTGGTTTTTCCTCTCTTTGATACTCCTATGCAAAGGAGATATACTTTGAACTTCCATACTAACTGTTTTTGATCTGAAACTGAATCACTGAACATGCTTTGCTGGTTTTAAACTCCATCAATGATTTTTTTATGAAAATGAGCCTACACTCACAGTCAACTTAGTTTGATTATGTATTCCCTTTTCCCTTCTTCTATCTCTATTTTTTTTCTCCATCCTTTCTTGACCATGTGCTCCTAGCTGATCCGACAGCAAGCTGCCAGCTAGAAGCTGTTAGCTTTTTGTCTGCTACTCATCCCCTTCTCCCTCTGCCGTGACAATGCATGTGCACAGCCTAATATAGAGAACTGCTGCATATCATGCATCCAGGAGCTGGGGTCTCGCCATAATTTACCCTACATTTCAAAATTATCTCTGAGTTTTCTTATTTCATAACTTCTGCTGAAATTGAGGTGAAACTTGACTAATGATTTAATTGTCTAAGAATAATTTCTATCCAGATTCATCAACTCTACTAATCCTTTTGTATTTTTTTCCTTTTGGTAGTTTTCTATGATGTATTCTGAATAGTATTGAACACAATAAGTGCTGGTAACAGGTAGTAATTGTGCTTAACAAACTTAAGGAAAGATAAGGTGAATGTGTTTGTTTATTTTATATAGTAGGTATGCTATCTCTAAAGGCTAGCACTGAACCCTTCTTTTGACATGTGTTGTGTTTTGATTAAGGATGGATTATTACTAATTGCAGTTATAAATTAGAGTTTCTTAACATTTACTAGTGGTTAAACAAAACCCAAGTCCATCTGGTTTGAATTCCCACATTTGCTGGTAAATTTGTTTAATAACTCATAATTGATCATCAAAATAGTTAATAATTGTTAAGGACTGGTACTGTAGTTTTCAATTACAGTTATTTAGAATATCCATTATATTAAGGATTTTTTTTTATTCTACTTTTGGTTAGAATATTGAATCGTTAATTATTTTAATAAAAAATATTCATACATATTTAAAATAAAAATAAAAAAAACTTGCTTAACACACATACAGCATTACATACTTTTTTAGAGTTTATTCTAAAACTGTGAGAGAAATAGGATTTAAGTCTTCAAGTTTTTTTTTAGATCATTTGGAAGCTAAAAATGATACACCTCTGCAGTGTTTATTTAGAAATAATGACATTCCCTAGCTCAACAGTTCACAACAGGGATCACTCTTTAAAGCAACTGGCTTTAAACTCAGCAATTTCTCTTTCTATTACAATCATCATGTTTCTGCTGCAAGCTTCCACTTCAGATGTGATTGCATGAACACTTAATACACAAGTTCCAAAACTGTCACAGAATGCTCGATTTAGTAAAGCTGTAAACTTGATAACAGCATTATAATTTGTGTGTTTTAATAATCATCAAAGCATGCTGGTTACCTAATTGGCGCCTAAGGGACTAGGGCAGAGCTGTGTTTGGTCATAGTTTACTCAAGTCATAATGAGAGCCTTTTATTTTAGCTTTTTTTTAATGTTTTGGTTGTTTTCCATTTGATTTGTGAGAGGAATCAGATGAACATACACAGGAGACCAATGTTTGTGTTTGGTTAGTCACATGAGCACTGTCGTGGTAAATACATTCTTCACGTCTTTAGAGTGGACATATTTAGCATTTTAAACACGTAGCCAAGTGTTGCAGGCTACAAAACCGGCAAAGACTGTTTACAGTTGTGCATGTGATTTCAAATGTATTTGACTAATATTTATGACGTCAGGGATTTCTAAGTTCACTCTGATTTCATTCAGAGTGTTCGTTTATCATCCTTGGATCAACAAGAAAATGTTCCAAATAAGGACTGCAGAAACATTTTGCAGCAAGTTTCTAAGTTTCCGTCAAATTATCATATGCAGATTTTAAAATGACATCTATTAATTTGCCCATCATTAAACTTCAAAGCAATGTTTTCAGTGACATCAGTATTACAGTCACAGTTGCCTTAATAAATCCTATATGGAAAAACAAATCATAAAACAAGTGCCGTAGTGAAGAATTCCATAATGTTTAGTGCAACTTTTGCATAAATATTACAAGCAAATTACAATTCCCTTTTTTGTTTTTTCTCTTTTAGTATCGCTAAAATGAATTAAGAATCATCTGCTAAACATAAAATGAGAAAAGTATTTTACTTTAGTGGTCAGTATGTACAGAAATTTGAAATCACTTGAGCAAATAAGATATTTCCTTTCATTATTCATTTCATTCATGTTCTTTGACTTTTCAGTGCTTTAAACACCATCAGACTTGAGCTGCTAAGGGGGAAGCTGGAGGACACCGGAGTAGACAGACATCTTGCTACCTGGACCATCAGCTACCTCATCAGATGCCCTCAGTACATGCAGCTGCACAGCTGTCAGTCAGAGGTGGCAGTCTGCAGTACCGGAGCCCCCCAGGCCAACGATCTGTCTCCATTTCTATTCACCCTTTACACCGCGGACTTCACCTACATCACGGACAGCTGCCATCTCCAGAAGTTCTCAGAGGACTTGGCCATTGTAGGCTGTGTTTCTGAGGGGAACCGGCTGGAGTATCGATCGGTTATCAGGAACTTCGTGGACTGGTTTGAGAAGAACTACCTGTATGTTAACACCAGTAAGACCAAGGAGATGGCAATCAACTTCAGGGGAAGACCTCCCAAACAACCCCCCTGTAAACATTCAGGGGCAGGACACAGAAACTGTGGAGAGTCTCAAATACCTGGGTGTTCATGTCAATGATAAACTGGACTGGACTCATAACCCCAACGTCTTGTATAAGAAGGGCCAGAGCTGCCTTCCGAGGTCCTTTGATGTGAGCAGACCCTGATTAAAACCTTCTATGATATTTCTATGTTGTTGTCTGCTGGCCCCCTGGCAGAGCAGAACGGAACAGAAAGAGACTGAGCAAACTGGTGAGAAAGGCCATTTCTGTCCTAGGCTGTACTCTGGACTCAGTGGTGGAAGTGGCTGGGAGGATGCTGCCACATCCATTATGGAAAACACCTTCCACCCTCTGCACCAGACTGTAGAGGAGATAAGCAGCTCCTCTAGTGAAAGACTTTTACTCCCTTTTTAAAAAAGGAGCGGTACTGCAGGTCATTCACACCTGCTGTTATCAGACTCTACAATGCAATACTACTGTACACTGGCAATACGTTGTGCAATGTATAATGTGCAATTTCTATTTGATACTGTGTGCAATAACCTGTTTCTCCAAATGTGACACCCAATGCAACTCTATACAAATACCCAAGTAAACACCCTGTGCAATAACCCTGTATAATAATCCTACTAAAAAGCTGTCATATGTGGACGCACTGTATATACTGTATATATATCCCATGCACCTTTTCCTTCCTTTTGCACCTTGTTCTTCTTCTCTTTTAACAAGTAAATTTCCCCACTGTGATATCAATAAAGTCAATCAATCAATCAATTAATCAATATAATGTAGGAATTGAAAAAAGATCGTCTATCTCTTTGAACTTTAACGGGCATACTGTAGTGGAAACCTTTCTATAAGAGATATGTATGTAATTAAACTTAGCCAAGTAAAGGTGTACAAAAAAGTGGCCGACTGAAACAAGTTCATTATTTTTTGGAAGACAACAACCTTGTTGTCACAGTAATCTCTGTTTTTATGACTTGAATTTTTATTAAAACATTATCATTAAAAATATATACTTAGTTTCTTATAGCCATGTAATGTTTTCCTATATTGAATGAGCTGCACTCTGACTGCTCACAAAAAAAACATGTGGGTGTCAATTATATGCTCCTTACTTTAACTTCAGCAGTTTGCCTATGAGAATCCTCCAATGCCAGTGTGTGCATGTAACTGCATGTGAATATACAAGGAAGACAGTGTGTGTTTGGTGCGTGTTTCTATGGCTGTGTGGGTACAGCTCCTTGATACGGTGATCAATGTTTCTCTGAGGGGCAGTTCAATAAACCATTAGACCCCTCCTCCCACCCCAAAGACACCCTGCCAACAGAACTTCATTAGACCCATACACATGCATGCAATGAAAAACAAAAACACAACACACTACCCTCTTCTCTCTTAATTGTCTTGTGTTCACAGGTTGTTGCCATCGGGGCTGAAAAACATCATAGCGTTGTTTTTTTGTTGTTGTTGCTGTTTTCATTGTTGATAAATTGGAAGTTATGTTAGAGACACAATGTCTTGCTAGATCATGAGATAGGTTTAATGGAGATGCAATTACAGAAAAGAAATAAAATTAGCTTGTGGAAGAATGAAACAGCCGACAGGGGCAAGAGAGAAATGCAAAATAATGATTAATGTAAGGACCAAGCTTGTTTTTGTCCTGTATGATCTGACAGGGCTGACTTTTTATTTTTTATTTTTCCAAGGCTAGAACATGTAAATGCAATTAGATTTCATAAGACCGACAAGTCACATTTTCATTGTTCCAGACATTAACAAGAAAAAACACATTTTGCATTAAACTGATGCCTTTAAGAGGGCCGCATTGGGATTGTTTTGCAACTAAAATATTTGAACGTCTCTAAGCAAGGGAAAACTGTTGTTTTATTTCTCAAGTTTGAAATGTATCTATTTCTCTACCATCTTCTCCTAAATCTTTTACAGCCCCTCATCTTAAAGTCTCCTGTATGTATGTATGTATGTGTGCATGCCCACACTGGTATGCACACAGCAGACTTCAGTATTAATTAAAGGTGTGAATGCTAATTGGTCAAATCAATAATAGGTCGTTAGGCCTCTGGGGCTGACAGCCAATAGGAAATCGTTATGTGTCTGACATCACTGTCACTCTGCTAAAGCTGCACTTTGACATACAGAGACATACACACACTCATTCACACACACACACACACATTCACACACTCAAACCAGTCGTAACATTTCTGCTATCTAAAAGGGTACAGTGGTCATAAAATATGGTGACAGACAGCAAGGGAGTTTGAAAACTGAAGAGTTAGCAAGACAAAGAGGTAAGAAATTGGCACAAAGACAGAATGTTACAGTTTGTCCTTAAGACTAGATCAATATCCATTGATAAATAAGGAAACAAAGTAGAAGAGACCTTTAAAGGAGAAGTTCGGTTTTTTACACTTTAAGCCCATTTTCTGTAGTGTCCAGGATGAAATTGAATGATCGACACCAAAATTTTGACAATTGCTCCTGTCTCTGCTTTTTGGCTCATTTAGAATCAACCCCTAGCTGCTTTAGAATGGCTTGCATAGAGCATGTCCGATAATGTCCTTAAAACAACCTTAAACGTTCTTTTTTTAAAATATGCTACTCACCGGGTCGTCAGCGCTGTTCAATGACGTTCCAAAAAAAGTTTCGTAAAGAAAAAACGTTCCTGTAGTGTTTTATTTAGCATTTTGTAAATCCCATTGAGTTCTGTTGGAATAGTCAATATTCCGCTGCCACCGGAAACGGAAATGGGGCCTGTTTACACAGTTGTAGTCTTTTCGCTTCACTCTGTGTACTCCGACGTCGAGGTGCTAACGTCTCTGTTAAACACTTTAAAAAACTCTGAAAATGTAATACGAAAGGTGGATTCTTGATTCTCGACGTCGGAGTACACAGAGTCAAACTTTTGGTGTCGATCATTCGATTTCATCCTGGACACTACAGAAAATGGGCTTAAAGTGTAAAAAACCGAACTTCTCCTTTAAAAAAGTAAACAAAAACTATTGCTGTCACTAAACAGAAATGAATATGAGTCTTGTCCAGCATTGGGAAAGATATTCATTCAGTAACTTTATATAGTTTACTAATTACTTGGCTACAATTACCAATTACTCAAAAAAGTAACTGCATCAGTAAATCCTTGAATATAACCACTGTAACCGGCCCCTCATTGAACCAGCAATGCAGTTACATTTTAAGACCTAAAATATCTTGGATAATGTTTCTGCTCTTATGCTTATTGTTAGTTTTTGTTAATACCTTCAACAGCTGGATATTTTGGGTTTAACATAAAAGGACCAATATAACCAAAAAGGAGTATTTCAAATAATATACCTCCTTTGTAAATTTGTTTTTACAGTTCCTTTTCCTTTTTGACAAAAGTATACATCTCCAACATTTGTTTTGAGTAAAGGCAAAAAATAATAGAATAATTTAGAGCCATATAATATAACTTATAGCATATTTCATGGCATAAATAAAAGTAATTAATCTCAGAACAAGTAATATAATAGCAAAATCGTTTTATTAAAATATGTTAGTACGAAAGTTTTTCACATCTAAAAAGCCAATGAACAGTAAACTTGGAGATATTTCATCTTTCTAAAGTTTTTAATCAAAAAACATGTTTCCTTTAAAGGTGTAATACTTTTAGCTTTTATAACAACACTATAATAAACATTCAACTGTCAAGTGTCTCTGTACAAAACAGTACAGTAAACATAGAAGTATTTTATATTTTTGCATGTTTTCAAATTACAAAACATGTCTTTAAAAGTGCAATGCATTTAGCTTTTTCAATACAAAATATAACAGTACTTTTATAAACATTCAATGCGAGGATAAAACAATAGCTTCCTCTGCGTCATCAAAAAAGAACATTCAGCTTGTTTAGCTTGTAGTTTTTCCTCTCAAATTCACTTGGCTCTGTTGTTTGAGAGCCCGTGCAGCCATCTTGCGGCATCACGCGATGAACATGTGCTTTGTTGAATTGTTGAAGGGAGTTGTCGTTATTTGCTGAAAAACGGACGTGTTTGGGATTTTGAAACATTGCTAGTCAGAGTTATTTACTAATGTCAGCGAATTATTTTACAAAATGGCAGAAATCGTTTTTTTGCAAATTAACTCTGCATATGTTTTGGAGTAGAAATTAAGAGAGGTCACACTTTCTCGGATCATATAAAAAAAAAGAAACTTGTTCATAAAGGGTGCCAGATGTCAGTCAGCACTGCTGGCGCTGAGAGGATATGGAGAGCTTCTTTAGATTAGAGCTGTTTCTATGTGAAGTATGTATAAACGCTTTGTACCCACACATAATGAGCAAATCAAAGAAGCATTTAGTCTTTGACTTCTGCAAGCAGTTTTCTTTAGAAACACTATAAATGAATCTTTGGCCTTGCGCCATTGTATCTTCTTTCATTCTGTGTTCAATGCATACTGAGCATCCGCTTATGTCACAGCTCCTCAGCCAATCGGCATAATATATGCCTCTATCTCAGCTGCCCTTGGTCAATCAAGGTCCCATATGCCTTAGTCCGAGCCACCTGCTCGTCCCTTCAGTAAAAAAGTCCCTACGCAGCAGAGAAAGTGCACTTATGAACTTATTGATCAATAGAGTTATAATAAGTTTAAAAGTTTTTTGTGAAATCCGATGTTTTGTGTGGTCATTCACATTTCCAAATATGTGAGACTCGTATTTCATCTCCTGTGTGAACTGCATTGATACAACATAAGGGTCCCCCATGCGCAGTAGAGGACCAAATGGCATAACAATTAGAGAGTGTGCTCTGTGTTTAAAGAAGTAAAGATGGATGGTAGTGCTGGAACGCGTTAATTTTTCGTCCAACTCCAACAAGTACTTTCAAAACGTGATATTTTTAAGAAGATCAAAAACAAGACTGCTCTCCACATTATCGTCCAAAATAGTTGCTGTCTTTTTTCCCGCTTCTGCATAGCAAAATGCAGAATAATGACCTGTGTTCATGAATCAAAAAGGCCTGTGAAAGCACATTCCTCATTTGTTTTAGGAATGTTCATTAGGAGGATGTTTTAGATCTCTAAAGTTTTTTTGGTGTAATAGGGATGGTCTTTGATGCTGTATGGATGCCTGCTTGTGGAGGAGACCCACCATAGTTAACTCCCAAGGTGACGTCTCAGCTGACAGAACAGTCGGGGTGAGAACACACTCAGCATGCGATTTGTTTGGCGACTAGGCTTTGGCTAATTAACAGCATGAAACAACAAAATCCCAGCATAACACAACTAATAAAGCTAATATTAGTCAGCTGGACAAAATATGAACTATGTAGTAACAAATCAGCACATTATAATATGTAATGGATTGTTTTTTTTTTAACAATCTTTATTGTAATGTGTCTCGGTCAGACCACATGTATTTGGAATTCTGGTAGCAAATATCGATCCATCTAGACCGCGAAGAATTGCTGCAAAATACTCTGGTGTTGTGCTAAATATTAGTTAAACAGTGGTGCAAAAATGGAAGTAGCCATGACTTTCATCACCCATTAGGTATGACAACAGTTGGTTATGAAGAAAATAATATATTGCTTGTAGAGAGGAATTATTTTCCAATAAGACACAACCATTAAATCATATGTGCATTACTCTGGATCTTTTGCAAAATTTTGCCCGGTTTAGTCTTATATCCATACACCTTTGTTTTTATTTTTGTTGTTGTTATTTTTCTATTTGTTTCTTTGCTTTTTTTGTGGGAGGACATTGTTAAAAACTCTAGATTCCCAGAATATCAGTTAATTTATCAAAAATAAAACAAAAATTATGTTATTAAAGGGTATGACATGGGTGCCACTTTTCCTTGACCGAGTATGCCATTGTTAGTAATTGCAGTTTTTTCTGTTCTGAAATTCTTTTACTTTTCATTTTTGTTATTTTCATACTTTTTAATATTGTATGCATCTCATTGGTCTTATTGTCATTTATTTTGTTTTCAAGCTTTCTTCTATTCTCTCACTTAAAAGAAAAACAATATTAAAATGATAAGCATATGTAAATATCTGTGAGGAATAAGTAAAGAGTAAAAAGAAAACCAGGGCAACAAAAGCGTTTTGATGTTAGTGTTTATTTACATACTGTAGGTGTCATGATGCGATGGTTTACTAGCCCATATGCAGACTCACAGACCCAGGGGGAGGATTAAAAGTCCAATATTTATTGGAACTCAGAAGAATCACAGGTTGAAGGCTCAGACAGGCATGGTGGCACAGGTAAGACACACGATCCAGCACAGAGAGAAAATCACATACAGCTTATATAGGGAGCTTCCTTAATCAGCAGAATATCAAACAGCTGATCAAGCTGAGTCCAAGCTCCCCAGGCTTGGATCCACTGCGCCCTCTGGTCGGCAAAGTCCTGGATCCTGACAGTACCCCCCCCCCCTCAAGGGCGGATTCCAGACGCCCCAAAGAAAACAAAAAAACAACTTGCCCATGGAGGGCGAAGGGCGAACCAGGGATGCCAGAAAAAGTCTCAGGTGGCCGGCCATGAAACCGGCAGCAGAGCAGAGTCTCAAAAGCTGCAGGGGCCTTGGAAGAGGGCGTCAACTCTGCTTCAGCAGGAAGCACCGGGAGAAACTCTGTCTCCGCTTCCGCATGAAGCCCCGGGAAGGACGCCGTCTCCACTCCCGCAGCTCGGGCAACAGGTCCGCCCACTACGGCTCTCCACCTCAGGAACAGAGGAATCCACCGATTGTGGCTCCACCTCAGGAACCGAGGGGATCCACCGATTGTGGCTCCACCTCCGGAGGCTCTGGAAGGCGCAGAGCAGTTCAGGGGTCTCTTAGATGCACAGAGCGGGCTCAGGGTCTCCCAGACGGCACAGAGTGGGTCTCAGGGTCCCTAGATGGCACAGAGCGGGCTCAGGGGTCTCCCAGACGCACAGAGCGGCTCAGGGGTCTCCTAGATGACAGAGCGGGCTCATGTAAACAGGTGCAGTAAATGGAAGTAGCCTTGACCAGGTCCCATTAGTTACAACGTTGGTGGAAAAAATAATTCTGTCTTGAGCAGATGGATTTCAATAAGCACACCATAAATGCACTGGACTTTCAAAGCCAGGGTAGTCTTAGATACACCGTTTTATTTTGTTGTATAGTTTCTTGCTTTTTTTGGAACTTGTTAAAACTCTAGACCAGAATACAGGTATTTATTAGAATAAAAAATATGGTTATGAACAGGGTATGACAGTGCCACGTTCCTGACCGAGATGCAATTGTTAGCAATTGCAGCTTTTTCTGTCGAACTTTACTTCATTTGTTATTTTCAACTTTTAAATATTAACACTCATTGGCTAATGTCTTAGTTCCAAGTTCTCTTCCCACTAGAGAAACTGTAAAGATCACTGCTAGCATATCTGGAGAATAGAAGGAAAAGAACCGGCACAAAGCGTTTTGAGTAGTTTATTACATACGAGGATATAAAATATTGAGACTATGTAATAGAACAGATAAGATCATATTTTTTTATTACAGCATAAGAGATAATTTAGATAGAAATTCTGAAAAAAAATTAATTTAGAAATTTCTCAGAGTAGCCATCTGGGTCTAAAGGCTTGTTGTGCTAAAAGAAATTGATAATAAAAAAAAAATAAAATACACCAAAACACAAATGAAGTATTGTATTTCTTTTATGACAAATACAATTATTGTAAAATTGTCAAAATTATGGCTAGGTTTTAGCAATTAAAAACACATTGACAACATCGGATGCTAGTATTTCAGTTTACCTTGAACTGAAAGAGCTGACTAAAGACTATTTCTGATGACCTTTCAGCTTACTGCTATTTGTTAGCTTATTGAATAACAACTAAACAGAGTAACAAATCATAGAAATAATGATCCACATGGTACTCCGTCAGATTGTTTTATCATAACATATTTCGTAATGTCTTATGGCAGATAATATGTGTCTATTAACAAACTGACCCTATGAAAGCTTATCAAGTGCAGGTTACGTAGGGTTAGTAATATTATGAGGCATATGAAACATTAACTGCTAGACTACTGTACATTTAGAGTTGAGCTCTTGTGGTAGTCATTGTCAGTGTTGGTCAGAATATATTTTCAACCTTTGTCACAACCCAACTTCACGGTTCACTTTTAATAAAGATGCAGAGACTGAGTTTGCCTTTCACAGTGTATGCCACAAATAAACCTGTGCAGCGATAACATCAGTGTGTACTACTTTGTTGCAAGGGTAAATTAAGGAAGCAAGCCACTGCAGGGTTGTGCAGCTGTGTGCTGTCATGTGTGCAATATCTAATGGCCATGGTTATTGTAGCATGACTTTTTTTTTTTAATTTAACATCAAGAAGACCCCTTGGACCCCACTGACATACTGTAAGCAGAGATCAATGACGCCCACCTTGACATAGCCATCGTCACATGGACAGAACAGAATTTCAAAGGTTGTTTCAGGCTTTTTTGCAGTTTTCTGTCACCGTAATTATCATAGTCTTAAAATAGCTGAGTGCATATTACTTTTTCTTATTTGCTTTGCTTTGTTTTCATTAGAATAAAAAACAAAGCCAGTTTTACTGCCTAAGAGTTACGCTCTTGGCCCATCCACCTCTGATTGCCAGTATAAGGGATTATTTCTGCAGTGTCAATGCAAATGTGAGAGGAGTTTTAATATATTTAGTTTATGAGAACTGTAAGATCACAAAAATGTCAAAACTAGCCCAAGAATGGGGAGTGGCGGCCTAGTGGTTAGGGTGTAGAGCTTGGAACCCTGAGGTTCTGAGTTCAACCCCCTCTCCCACAGACTACCACCTTGGCTCCCTGAGCAAAGACCCTTAACCCCACACTGCTCCCCGGGCGCCGCACAACAGCAGCCCACTGCTCCCCAAAGGGATGGGCTAAATGCAGAGATTGAATATCATTGCTCTGTACTTGTGAAAGCGTAATGAAAATAAATGCTGGAAAAAAATAGCTATCCGTTAACTTGACTTAACTGTTTCTCTCTTTCTGCAAACTGCAACACAAAGTCGTTATTAGCCATTTTTCTATTGAAGCCTCCTGCTTTAAGGTCTCAGGATGTGTTTTACCTGGCGTACTATGAATCCTGAGGAACTCGTCAGCAAGCTGCTGTGATTACTCTGAAAGGCCCTGGGACATTGATTTAGTTCTGCCTGAGAAAAACTGCCATACCATTTCAGTCCACAGGTAGCAGTAGCAAGAACACATTACTGGTTTGGGGCATTAAAGCCCCAGTGTAAAAGCTTTAAGACTAGAGCTGCAGCTCACCATCTAGTGGCTAGCTAAATTAATTACAAGTGACCTCGCAGTGATGCCTACAACGAAAGCCATTGAGCCGTAGATGTGATCATGTCAAACTTCTACACAAGTTTGAGCGTCCCGTCAGGAGATGAGGTAAAGAATGGTCTCACTATTGATAAAAAATATTACAAGAATGTCTTCAATTCAATACTGTGTGCAGAAGCAGCAAAACAGGTAGCAGCTCTATGTACTTTGTACAAAACCTCTCTGTCACCATAACATGTTCTGAGCTACACCAGAGTTATTGATAAAAGCAACCACACTCCCCCTCTCCTCCCCTTGCCATTGCTTGTCCTGTGGGCTCTGATCAGAGGGAAGCCATCAATGTTTACATCCGAGTCCAGGATTTACTATTTTAACTCCCTGCTAGCTGCAGGGCTCTGGTTGGGTTGTTAGACCGAGCTAGTAGCTCTTTCTTGGAGTAAACAATAAGCGAAGGTCACCCTCTGAAATATGGAGCCACTGTCGCAAACTACAAGCTCACACCGTGCTCAAAAAACTCATTTACCTAATGAGTTAAATGATGAAATGCATGAAAAAATATCTAAGGAATTACGGCTGCCGGGAGGACAGAGTAGTTGCTTGAACACACTGAACCCTTTCTAATATAAAGCAGAAATAAACTTTACTGTTATATTACCTGTCCAGTAAAAAACTTGCCACTGTTTTTATGCCATCCTCACTTATGAATTGTCTTTACCTATTTAGAAGCTACACAGATTAAAACTCTTGTTTTATTCCATGTCATTCCAAAAAATGTTGTTAGAGGTTTTTGGAAAAAATGGTAAATGTTTATTAATTTCAACTGAGCTGATTTTTTCCCAGCTTTTATTGTCATTACACTGTAACAAGAACATAGAAACGATTTTAACCCATCCACTTGGGGAGCAGTGGGCTGCCATTTTGCAGCATTGTGGGGTTACGGCTCTTTGCTCAGGGAGCCAGAGTGGCAGTCTGTGGGAGTGGGGCTTGAACTCACAACCTCTGGATTCCAAGCACAAAGCCCTAACAACTAGGATGCCTCTCCCCTAATGATTGAATAACTTGAATATCCAATTTAAAACAATAAATAAAATGAAAGCTATAATGCTATTTAATCAATACCAACAAAATGAACATATTATCCATTTCTAGATCAAATAACATAAGTTTGAGTGTGATTACTTTGAAAAATGTAATTGTTAAGTTATTATTTCCCTCTTCGCAGAACTGATATTAATACATGTATATATAGTGAGGAAATAAGACTAACAGGTCTTTCAGAGCCAGAATTCTAGCTGATAGACAGCTGTTCAAATACTTATTTTCAGCAGTATCATACAAATAAATAGTTAAAAACATCATATATTGTGATTTCTGGTTATTTTTATTTTTTAGATCAGATCTCTCCCAGTGGACATGTACCTACAATGTAAAATTCAGACCCCTACATGATTTCTAAGTGGGAAATTCTAAGTGGGATCAAGCTCAAAAACGTAAGATTATTTATTTAACTAAGATTACCTTCACATTTCATTAAAATTACCCCTTCCCTCGGGATCCCTTCATTTGAGCACAGTTTGGGAATAACCAGGACAAATAATACAACTTTTTTCATTGCATAGAGGGAAAAAAACAGAACGATGCACTTTCTCAAAGTTTTATTTTACACTTTTGCATCACTGTTCCACTTCCTGCAGAGCTGTACTAAAAGTACTGAAAGCTCTGAAAAGTGAAATAAGAAATTCTGCTGACAGAACACAGCACCTGAGGAAAACATTGCTGTTAGACATTTTAACAATTTATAAGATGATTAAATTTTGAGAGAAAACCCCTAAATGTGGCTTTAAATAATGAAATAGTGATGAGTTGCATTTACATTTTGGTTATAGATACGCACACAATATATATATATATATATATATATATATATATATATATATATATATATATATATATATATATATATATATATATATATATATATATATATATATATATATATATATTATTTTGGACTACCAGATACTAACAGATCCAAATGGTAATGGACAACCAACCGGTCATTGTGATAACTGATAAGCAGCAGGGGATAGCCATGGTGATTAATATGGCCTTCAGAAATGATGCAAACATGAGGAAAAATTAACATGAGGAACTGAAGGAATACCGAGGGCTCAAATAAGAACTAGAAAGAGCCTGAAAGGTGGAGGCTACTATAGTGTCCTTGTACATTGTAACAAGGCAAGGCAAGGCAAGTTTATTTGTATACTGTAGCAAAATTTAGAACAGTTTGAAGTACTTTACATTAATTAAACAATAAAAAAGAAGAAAATTAAAGCAGAATAAAAGCAACAAAAAAAAAATGAAAATATGATTTAAGTTGGTAGTAAAACAAATAAAACAGTTGGATCACAACCCTAAACTAATAATGCCTCATTTAACAGTTAAACTTTACCAGTCAAAGCAATTCTAAACAATGCATCTCCAAGTTATCTCCAAGTTATAAAAAAGTCAGGCTTTCAGGGCTTTTCAGTCTTCTGGGAGTTTATTCCAGATAACAGGAGCATAGTAACTAAATGACGCATCTCCATGTTTGTTTCTAGTTCTGGGTGTACAGAGTAAGCTTAAACTAGAAGACCTGAGTGGTCTGGGAGGTTGATACACTGATAACGAATCTTTAGTGTTATATAGACTAACAGAATGATTTTAAAGTCTATTTTAAGGACTTTTTAAGGACTTCTAAGGACTAAGGACTATTTTAAGCCAATTTAAGGACTTCAGAACCGGCTGATGCGTTTTATTTTCTTAGTTCTAGTGAGAACACAGGCAGCAGCTTTTTGGATCAGCTGCAGCTGTCCGATGGACTTTTTAGGTAAACCTATGAAGACACCGTTGCAGTAATCCTAAGCCTAAATCCAAAGCCTCAGTTAGCCTTTACTAATGACCAAGTCCCACATTTTTTTTATTTTTAGTATTTCACAGTTCTTTTGCACCTCTGTCTTCAGGGTCAAAATGTACATTAAAGTCACCCACAAACATTATATAGCTATATATTTGACACATATCACAGACAAAAGCTCATGGAAACCATTTAAAAAGTTAATGGACTTTGGAGGGCCTGTAAACATTGTAAACAGAGTCCTCCCCCATTTTTTAAACAGTCTTTTCTGATGGAGAAAATTTTCATTTAGTGGTGCGGTCACGCCAAAAATAAACATCTCATTATTTTCATCCAACCAAGAATCTGTTGGAAATGTGAAATCAAGATTTTGCTGAGTATTTAAATCGTTGATTAAAAATTATTTTCCTGACAGAGATTGTATGTTATTTAAAGCCAGTTCAAATACCTTGGTTGATCTTCTCTCTCTTGCTGGGGCAACAATCCCCATACTAGTAAATAACTGGAGAAACACCAGACATTTCAGTCCAGAACAGCACAGTACTAAGAAAAGCTAAGATATTGCCAAGAACCTTAAAGCTCCAAGTGTCTGGTACAGCCCCAACCTTCATATGATTAGCCATCCACCCCTTATTTTGAAAGGCTTATTTTTAACTAGCAGAAATCATTGAGGTGGAATTTATTCCGGCTGAATACCATGAGTGCTACTTTTTCTCTTTGCTAAAGGAACTGCTATGTCAGCTTGACCCTTCTTGTTTTGTAGTTATGGAAATCGGGTGACATTCTGTCTTGCTTGGCAGGAAATGCTAATTGGATGGACCGAGGTGGAGACCCTGAAGTGAGGCCATATGATTGGCTGGCTCATATAAAGCTGAATAATGGACTGACATTGGACAGGTGGCTATATTGTCACACTTACATTACTGCTGCAATGAGGCATACATCTGCACACAGAGACATTACCTATGCACCAGTACAGCCTATATTTTACTCAGTTGGCCAGTGAACATCTGACAGTGCTGAATATCAAATCAGTATATCATTCAATGTAATTTCTATCCTGTACAGGCAGAGAAGGGTTTGGCAGTGATTCCCTACAATTGCATCACAATCTAATTTAATACCATTCAGGTAAGAGGTCAATATATCATTTTATGCACTTTAAACTTTTCATCTACTGTGTTCACAGAAAGACTTAAAAGCAAGTCTGATTTCATTATTTTGATATTACACACTGGTAATTATTTCTGGAGAATCTTTGAGGTTAACCACTTATCCAATCCAGGCAATAGGACATTTGGCAGCTAAACACAAGCTCTTTGTTGAATTTCTGCTCTTTTTTTTCAAGACATCATTAATTTATCATTTTCTGTATTTTTCTTGTGTTAGACAGACACTCAATCCTTCAGTCTAGAAATTAATACATTTGGCCCCCTTTTGCAATAATTACATTAGCCGAGCACCAGTGTGATGCATTGTGTGGACAGAGATTTGGCAGCTTTTGCGTCCCTTACAATTAATTATACACTCTGATCCAGATAATAAGCTGATGTCAGTTGTGTCTGACATTTCAAGGTAACCTTCAGTAGTTTCGGTTGAAAGTTTTCCTCAAAAGCTATGGTTTCAGTGAAAGAGGATTATTATAAAGTATTGCTAGAAAATATTTCAGAAAACTATTCAGAATCATGATAGTTTGTTTTGTTTTATATATATATATATATATATATATATATATATATATATATATATATATATATATATATATATATATATATATATATATATATATTCTTCTTACTCAGTAGTGGCATTACAAAGGAAAATGTGCACGGCATGCTATTTAAAGGAATATGTACTGTATTTGTGAGATCCATTTATCCCTTCTCCTTAATACTGTATGTATAAAATGTTTCATAAAATTACCGTCAAACTTACTAAATGGTAAATAAATAATTAGAACTAATATGCAAAAACACAAACACAAAGGGTGTTGCATTCTGCAGATTAAAATGACACATTAATTGGAACTCACTAAGATGAAAAACAAATCATATGGATAAGGTAAAGTAAGGTTGCAACTACAGAGTTTGATTTGTATGATTTCATGATATGCAAGGTTTCAGATTTATTTGAAAAACTGTTTGGTCATGTTGAAAATGTTTGAAAATAAAAACTTTATTTTATTTGGGTAAGTTACCTTTGAGATGTTAACACAAAAAATAAATGGACAGCTCAGATTGTATGTTTCAAAGCTTGGTGTTGATATCCTTTTACAGACTAATTACATCATGAAACCCTTGGTGTCTCAACTGTGTGTATTTATAGTTGAGACTTATATATTTTTGAGTATTAAAGCACTGATCTCTTTCTTTTTACAGCTTTTGTCAGCTCACAGAAGCTCCATTAACTGTAAAACAATTTAGCAGAAGTATCAACTAGTGTTGCATCGATGCCATTTTATGGCCCCGAAATCAATAACTGATACCTGGCTGTGCAGTATCTGCCGATACTGATATCATACCGATATTTATCTGTTTGAAATTGATGTGTGTGTGTATATATGAAGAACTCCATACTACTTAGATGTAAAATCACTGCAATCGTGGCATTGTCAAGCTGCTGCCTACCTTTGTGAAGCATGAAAAAGACTAATACAAATTGAATCCAGTAGAACTTTTTATTGCCTACCTGGAATGAGTGACAATAGTTGAATAAACTTTTGGTTTTCAAAATGGTATCGGTGCCCTATTTGTTGGTACTCACCGATACCGATACAACCATTTTTGTGCAGTATTGGGGGCCCTGTCCGATACTGGTATCGGTGCAACACTAATATCAACCATTTGCATTAGCATGCCATAGATGGCAAATTCAATGGAGATACATATAGATGTCACAAATTAAAAGTTACAAATTCAATCATACTGAAAAAGAAGTTTACTAAACTGTATTTGTATAAAACTGACCAAATTTGCAATCATTGCCAAGTCTCTTCTTGAATAGGTTAAATGTCATTAATTTCTAAAATGATTCATAGGCAGAATTTTGACACTGTGATATTTTTCTTTTTAATGATAAAGACTTAAGTCATTGCAAAAAATATACATTATGAACTTGATTTCTTACTAAACAAACTGAGTTAACATCATAAGTCAGTGGCATTGTTTTTCTTTTTAGTAATTTTTCTTTTTCTTTATTCAAAATATTGAAACACTAGGCATTTCACCAATTACCACCAACTGTAAAGCACAGTGGTGGCAGCATCATGATGTGGGGCTACATTGCTGCAAGACAAACTTGATTATTTATTGTGATTGCAATTTAATAGTGAAATTTGTGAAGCTTTTCTATATCTATAATAACTATAAGGGTATGTTGAGTTACATGCATAGCATACCCTTAAAGTTAGTGGAACATCAAGGCACCAAAGTCAAGTAATAAGATGATTGTAGATGCACTGCATACATTATAAACAACAAAGGCAATATGAAGGTAGTACTTAAATATGCATATATTTCATTAGAGGGTGGGATTGTATTGAGATCATGTAATAAAGTTGGGTGGCATTTTTACAATATATTACTAGGGTTGTCACGATACTAAATTTTTCAACTCGATACCGATACTAAGGAAAATATTCGAAACTTGGTACCATTTTCAATACCACAAGGATAAAAACAAAGACTCCAAAATTCTACAGAAATATTTTCATGAAAAAATAAAATACAATAAATAAATGCAATAAAGGTTGTATGCTGTGCACAATATTAAGCAAGCTTGATAAAAAACTTATAAAATTAAAATTAAGTGTTCCTTCCTTGGCTATGCTTTGCACACATAACAATGACACTAGCCAAACCGGTTACGAAACAAAAATAATTCTCAGCAGCTGCACCTCTTACAAAAAAAAGTCGAAACCGAAAAGTGCACAGAATTATTCAATTACACAGTGTTCTGAAAGTGCATTGTCCTCTATTCTGCACTTTAGATGAATGACTGCTTAGGTGCCACTGGTGGTGGCACTGTATCGATACTTTTAAAAACGAGTATTGTATCTGGATACAACATTTCAGTATCGATACGTTTTTGAGTATCGATACTTTTGACAACCCTATATATTACACACAAATACAAACATATATACATACAAACAGCTTTTCAAAATATTGATTTCTCCTTCTATTGTTGCAGAGAATGTCTTAATTTTTTACAAATCCTGCTACTTTTTTTCTTTCAAAATGGCACACACTAAGTCTCTTGTTGGATTTTCTCGTCTCCTTCTATCATCTCTACTAGTTTAGCATTTTGCCCTCCTTTATACTACCAGTCTTCCCTCAGCATTCAATTCATCAGTGTTTCACACTTGTTTGCATTTATACATGGGAATGAATAAAAAATGAAACAAGTATTTCACTGAACATTCACACGTTTTTACACACTGCACCAGATTTTTGTAGCATCCATTTTGATCAATTATATATTTATACAATATGTACTTATAATCCTATAAAAAGTCACAACTCGTCTTAGCAGTGACACTTTTATCTAAGCTGGATTCAATGAAATAAACTCAATTGAATTGAGGCAACGGAAGAAAAACTGAATGACCTAGAGTGAGAAAGAAAAGACAGAGACAGATGAAGGGTTGATAGATAAAGGGGTGGACATTGTCAGTCCCCTCAGGTCCCTTTGATAAAGATCAGAGCAGCGACAGCCAGAGCCTCAATCACATCCTAATGTGCACACAGAGACACGCACACATACTCAGACAACATGCAATGCCATACCCCCACACCCACCCACACAGAGACATAACTTTTACACTCAGATCATGTTCAAATTAAAGAGACCAGAGTCAAAATCAATCAGTCAAGGGCTGATAAGCTATCAAAGGCCCTGAGAAACAAATGCTGAGGCGCTCATTGAATGGCTGCCTCTTAATATGAATCCTAACTGAGATTTACTGTTTCCCTCTGAGTGCCCCCAACTAATGCAATGCATCAAACATTCAGATGAGAATCATTAATGCGACAATTGAATGTTGGTGGGGATGTTTACCTAATTTGACCGGCATCTAGTTATTGACGTAGAGTTAATGATGTTATTATTATCCTCAACATGGCAGTTTCTTGTTTGATTGGACTACTATTTAACCTCCATTTTACATCAATGATATGACAAATACAAATAGGTGTTAAGAATGTAACTAGTTATAGTTACTAGTTACATTTCCAAAAGATTATTGAGTTGGTAACTTAAAGGTATAATGGAGGATGTTTTTTTTCTGGGTGGATCATCAAAATAAGTGGTCCTCCTAACTGTCAATCATTCTGGTGATATGTTTACGTAAGGCTGTCCTACATGCTCGTCCCCATTTTCACTTAACGATGGTGGGTCTGACATAGTGGAAAATTGTAAATCTTCTTTTGGAAAGTAAGTTTGTATGAAGATGCAAACAGTAACTTTTAAACAGAGCGTGCACAGGGAGAAATGGGCTCCTGCATGCTCTCACACAAGTATAATAGGCGTTCTCTCTCGGGAGCGGGTACGCGTGCATGTGCATTTTTTTTTTTTAAGTGGACAGGACAGGTCTTTTTTTTTTATTTGTGACAATTCTCCACAATACCTTTAATTACTGTTCATACTGTTCAAATAAATAATCAGTAGTTAGAGTAATAATGCATCTACTTTTTAGATCTAAAAAAATGTATTGTATTTCTCTTATGTTACTTTGAATACAACTGAAGTTTTATTAAGAAATACAAGATGGTTGAGATTAATGAATGACTTAAATAATTCATTAGAATAACTATATATCTTACAGTGTAAACCAGACGGAATTTAAACAGCAACTATGAAAAACAATTGGAGAAAAATACAAAGTATTTAAAACAGAGTGATTATAAAAATGTTCCAAAATATAAAAAAAAATTATTCCCTGGAGAAAACAACAAGCGGATAGACTGATGGTTAAAGTAACAGATCCTTAAAAGACTAAGCTGTATGGGGAACTAGAGGATATAAAAAAATAATTCAAACAACATTACATGAATTTATATGCAAAACCACAAGCAACTGACCTTAAAGAGGTTTATAAATTTCTGATTTCTCTAGACTTACCATCTATCGGTACAGAGCAAAACAAAACATTTTCCCGATATCCCGAATTGTAATACATACTGTAAAGCAATATCAGAACTTAAAAATAAATAAAACTCATATTATTGACCGTATTTATGGAAAACAAAAACAGCACAACTGTATATCAGATTATTTCCTTTTGAAAACAACAGTAAATTAAATACAGTATAACACTCAGAAAGTAAACAGTAATATTCATTGAATTAAAAAAAGGCCAGCTGTCAGTTAGCTTCGATAACGATGAGATAATGTAGGGAGCATTTTCCAGATATAAGGTGGTTCTAGCCGACATATAAAGTCTTTGTACCTGCACTTAATGAGCAAATAACTGAAAGGTTTAGCTTTTAACTTCAGGGAACGCTTTTCTTTAGGAATGCTGTCACTGAATCAGTAGCTCTGTGCCGTCACCTCTCCTCTCAGTCTGTGTTCAATGCATGATGAACAATCACCCACATTACAGTTCCTAAGCCAAAGTGCATCACGTACGATTGCCTCAGTTCCCAGAATATCTCTGCAGTCAAAACTCCACCAGCAGCAGAGGATGCTTATAAAAAGTCGCTTTGATTGATTAGTTTGTGCTAATGGGCTGTGTTTTAAAGGAAAAGTCAATCAATGGATCATTATTATCTATACCTAAAAAAAAATTGGTATATTAACACCTCCTCCTAAAATCTTCTGGGAGTGACGTCACCGTGGAGTAAGCCGAAGGCCATTTCCCCCAATTTACAAGCAAAATCAATGGGAACCAATAGACACGCCTGCACTCAACAACAATTATTTAAGATTTCGAGAGGACTTCACCATTGAAATTTGCGAGACTAGTTTTACCAATATGTGAAAAGCATCTACTGTACAGTAGATTTATTTATTAATGAAAAATCAATACAGTAACTGATGCCTTTACATTACATTTCTGCCTGATTTTTATTTCCTTTCTCTTTCAATAGACAGAATACATGACTACTTTGAAATGCGTTTGTTGTATAGTTAGATTTTGTTGTAAAACCTCATGATATCACATTTAATTTAGTCGAAGCATCATGCATTTATTTTGTTCAGAGAACTGTTGACCCTGTATATAAAAATTAGAGTCAAAACATTTGGACAGCTTTTCCTTTTAGGAATGTTGATTGTTAAGTTTTTATTGATTTTTTTAAGTGCCTCTTATTTCTTAAATATGTCTAGACTGATAAAAACACACATATCAAAATAGTAATGATTTCATCACTCAATTGTGCATAATTAATATTTTTTCTCTCAGCTTCCTATATATTTTGGTATGTGCTATTTTTTCTTATTTCATTTGAAAAATACAGGACTTACAAGATTGGTGGAAATGTATCAAACTGACGGGGAGTAAGCCATTAGACCACACTGACAACCGTAGATCTTGTAAAAGTAAAAAACAGGTGTTGGATTTTAGAGCTGTTTTAGTTTTAATGTTCCTTATATTTTTACAAATCACTGATAATATTTAAATGGAATTCATCAATACTGTCTTCAGCTGAGCGTTTTGGTCTGCTGGATGCACTGTCTGCCATTTTGCTCCAATGCTCCAATAGTAAGCCCTTAGTGACAGCTGTTCACATGCAAGTATATGCATGTATACCAGTGGCGGCCGGCCCATAGGGGGCGCTGGGGCACCGCCCTCCCTGATAAGAAGAGAGAAACGTAAAATATATTTTTAGAAATTAACTCATAAATGTCTGTTTTACTCTCTAGACTGTGTAACTATAAGCAAAACAAATTATATAAACTACATTTCCCTATCTACTGTCATTAATTTGTGGATTTCCACAGACAGACTCCTACCGTCTCTGTTCTGGGGGCTGTGATCAGACTGACCCACATTTGCAGAGAATCTGTCAATCATGTACTATTGCTAGGTGAATTTAATGGCCAATCAGCGTCTCGGAACTTTATGGTATTGGGGCGCTGAAAATACTGCGCTTTTACAGGCTTCTCTTCTGAACCCAAGCGCAGGTGCAGACAATTAGAGGGAAGATGGCAAATGTAACGAGCGAGATGCAGCTTCCACCAAATTCGGTGAGATCCTTATTTATCTACCCGTTTGCCAGAAGAACATCCCTGTTGTATGATATGAACATTTCATTTCATGGTTATTGTGACAGTGACGAATCCACCTCGTCGCTTAAAACAACCTCTCTAACTTTGCGCGCCACACACACATTCCTGTTATACTGTGTTTGTGAGGACCAATACACTCGCGCTGAGATCAGTAGCTCTATTAACTTAAAACACACAAGCTGTCCTGGTTACCTGCTGGCGTATTGAGGGTGCACACTTAATATTTCAGTGGGGTTAGCCGTGTGTGTGTGTGTGTGTGTGTGTGTGTGTGTGTGTGTGTGTGTGTGTGTGTGTGTGTGTGTGTGTGTGTGTGTGTGTGTGTGTGTGTGTGTGTGTGTGTGTGTGTGTGGGTATGTGGGGGGTGTGGGTGTGTACGTGTTTATGCGGGGACTTGTCATCTTCAGTCTGGCTGCGTCTTTGCTGGGTTCAAACCCAGTTTGGTGTAATTGAATAAGTCAATGAATCTGTGTAAAAGAATTAAGTTGTAAAAATTATTTGTTTTTTGTACATCAATTGTTTGTGGAGGTAATATATGGACAAAACTGATTAATGAGAAGAAATCAGAAATAAGAGAGCCTGAGGTGAGGGGCTTAAACTATTTAATGAGGGCTGTGGGAAGAAAAGCGGCAATTTTTGTTTTCTGTTTCTTTGTTACATTGCTGGTAACTGGAGGGAGGCTGAGGCCCAGAGTATCTTGTATATGTTTAGTTTCTTTTGCACCCTGTTTTGAGTTTTTGAGCTCAATAAATCACCAACACCGGTAACCCGACTGAGACTGGATTCTTGGAGGCCAAAGAACCCCGTCACAGTGACCCAAATCATCACTGTTACTGTTATTATATAGTAAATTAAATCATTACTGTTAAATTGTATGTATTGTCCAATTGTTTATTTGAATTCTTATTCCGGGTTAGTTGGAGACATACACTAGGCTATATCAGCCCCACCAAAAATATTTTTCACCAGCCGCCACTGATGTATACACTTGTGCGACAAACTCAGCTATGTAAACACAAGACTGGAAAATGACAGATAGATGGTATTGGACGTGTTTTAACCGTTTTTTTTTTAATTATTATTATTAAAAAAAGAGAAATTTCACTTATTGCTCCATTAAAATGAATTTGGCTCCTCTCACAAAGCAATAGCAAATACTGAAAAGAAAATCATTCCAACACTTGACAACAATCTGCTGCCCACATGTTTAGATTTTCTAAAGGGTTTATAAAACTCAGAACCAGGGAAGATACATAATTGTATAATTTTTTTCAATATTAGACTACCATTTGCAATCCTGCTTATATTTCATATATCAAGGTTGTAGTGGGTCAGGAAATGAGAGCACACAGAGAAGGTCACTACATTGGCTGCAGATCCCAGTGAATGAGCAACACTTGATATTATGGGGAACTGATGGACAAATGCCCAGAGTGCAGATGGGTCCATGCGTGCCACTGACATCTGGCCAGCGAGGGCTCCCAAACAGTTTAGCTAGCTGCCAGTAACTTCTATGTGTTTGCAAATGACATCTTCCCTCCCACTAACCCCACACATATAAAAGGTTTGGAAAAAAATAATGATTAAAACTTAATCTACCCCTTTTTTGCTTACTGGTGTAAGCCTCTCTGCTTTCTTTATTCAGAGCTTGTTGGACATTTTATTTTTAGTTACAGCTAAATTCTGTTTATCCATCTACTGTATATTGTTTGCCCAGGAAAGAAAAACACTGCATTTGTCACTATTTTGGTAGGATGTATATTCTTAATAAAATACATTAATTCACTTTTTGAATTTGATTCATTAAATAAACTTACTCATTAAAGGCAAAATAATTTGTCATTAAGTTCAACAGGAAACAATAGTGGTGATATAGTTATTTTAAGGAAGGAAGAAAGGGGAACAGTATCTGCTAAAATAATTGAAACTTCTAAGACATAACAGAACATGAAGCTGAATTGCATGTTATCTCAAGACATCACCTCTGGATTCAATCAACTTTCTTTCACCTCACTGATTACTGCTCCATCACCCTTGTCTCCGGTAATTATAAAGCATTTTGAGAGGGTCGTCCTGAAGCACCTTAAGGTTTCATCTCCACTCATCTGGACAGCCATCAGTTTGTTCACAAGGGGTACCGGTCAACAGAGGATGCAGTCTCAATTACACTACACTCAGCACCGACCCTGCTTGATATATTACAACTCTTACATCAGGATCCCATTTGTTGACTTTAGTTTGCCTTTTTACACAAATATCTTGGATCTCATTTATAAAGACACAGAGATAAGCTATGTGCATGTAAACCTGTTTGGAATATCAAAAACTAAAATGCTAAAATAATATGAATAAAGAAAAAAAAATCAATGTTAGCTGGAACAAATTAATGCAGAGAAATAAAGCAAAAGAAGAAAAAAAAGGCCTGAACAATACTGTGTTATGGTTGTCCCCTTTTTTGGACACAGATATTTTAGTTTTCAGTTATTCTGTTTTGTTGATCTTTTGTTTTTTTTTTCCATTATATTCCAGAAGTCTTAAGTTACTCTCTGCTTTTTCCTCCATCAAACCTACAGTATAAAACCCATTTCTGCATTTGGGTCCTCAAACAACCTAATCCCTCACGTTGACATACTGTGGCTACTTTATAAGAAATTAAAAAATAAAAACCTAAATATAACAGAATATCAAAAGTTCTCAATCAGCAGACAAAAATCTATTTTCAAACATTTAATTTTTATTTATTTGTAATATATTTCTTGATTATTTAATTTTTTTTTACTTATGTTCATAGCACTCTGAGACAGGCTACCTATGTGAAGTGCACTATAAATAACATTAGGTATTATTATTTGTATTATTAAAACAATCATTGTCATTATTACCTCTAACTCTATGGCATAAAATCTCAACCTTCTTTTATGGCTGCTCTCAAACTGCTGGTAGCAATCAATCTGCTCATTTCAATAGGGAGAAACTAAACATGTTTGCACATTATAACATTTGATAATATCAGCATTCAATTGAAAACTAAACTTAAACTGTACACTTAAAAAAAACTGTACATGCAATTTAGAACCCCTTATTTCAAATCTCTCAAATCAGGCTGTAAGGTTTTATTAAAACCATAAACTAAGCATCTTCTTTTATGCTTTTGTGTAAATCAATTCCTGAACTGGTTGAGTACAAAGGTTAATGCAGTATAATAAGCTGAGTGTTATCCCAACATCATGCAGACAAAGCTGTCTGGTTAGAGATTTCACTGAATTCATGACCTATAATCCACATTTAGTCTTAATGCATAATTTAATATACGTATTGGATGAAATTGGTTGCATAATAATTATTTATTTGACAAACCTCTATGTGTTACTGGATAAAATAATACAATCAACCCCAAAAAGTAATCCCCTAAGATCTAATTTAGCTGTTATTTTCCTTAGAACTTTTTTTCAGTTTTTATCTATTAACCTCCTTCATGCTGTTTTGTTTTATAACAACATACTTATTGGATTGACTTTTTTTTTTTTAAGCAGTTATTTTGATGGTCAATTATTATGCCTGTGTCATTTTAGATTTGGCTTTTATCGGAAAAGGTTACAATTATTTGGGGAAATTTCTGAACTAAATGAAAAGAAAATATTGACAGAATCATTAGACTAGAATGTATAAATCTATTTGTCCTGAGATTAGGTTGTGTTATTTTCTTGTTTTTTTAAAAGAAAAAAGAATGAACTATGTGAGCAATTTAGGTGCTTTCACTGAAGATTCAGAGTCAATTTCCAGGAGAGAAAGATGATCACAAAGACTGGCCTACAAGGTGAACCCTCTGGCAATTTGAATTAAATTAGCCTTTTTTACAACTACAGAAATTAAAATGATAAACCATTCAAACTGGTGCAATCCAAAAGAAAAAAACTGCAACGATCATGAGGACTGACATCAAATGTCTTTTTCTATTATATTTTATCTTTACTTGTCAATGCTTTTCCTAAATGACTGCAGATAAACACAACCCAATTATAGCAAAAAATATGAATGAAAAAAATGATAAGCATAATATTGAATATAAAAGATTCATAATTAGATATGAATAAGACAGAGGATGAAGCAGAAAGAAAGAAAATGATCATTCTAGATTAACCATGCAAAGAAAACGTACAGTATGTGTACCTGTGTGTCAGCATTGCAATAATCTGCAATTCTGTCTCATCAGCACAATATCAAACGGCCTGAGAAACAACGCTGAATTATAGATCACTGTATTTCTGTGTTTCTCACTCACATGCACAAATGCAAACTGTATGGTATGTGCAGGGATATAAATTAATCATGGACGAAGTGACTTCAGAGGAGCAGGAAAAAAGATTCAAGGTGTCCAATGAGCACATCAAAGCCTCTCTGGAGTGGACAGGAGTAACGCCACCCTTCTATGGTATCGTTCTGCTGTTCAAAGGCTTTCTTTACAAAGGTCAACAGATTTATGATGCTCGGTTATTTAGTTTTCAATGGTGGATTTTTCCACAACCTATTTTTTTTTCCTAGACACACAGTTTGTTCATTGATCTTTTACGTTCACCTATCTCCCCTCTTATGCCGCAGCTTTAACAAGGAAACAGAGAAATCCAGAACCTCTCCTTCCAACTGACATCCTCCAGCCCTTCCAGCACTCTTGAATGAAGTGTCCAGAGCTATTCCATGGGCAGGTGTGATCTAAAAAGCCTGAGGCATCACTTCAAGCCAAGAGTAGACCCCAGAGCTGGGTGCACTCTCAGCTTGATGTGTCTGGAACAGATGCACACGGAAGTGTAAGAGGCTTATGCAGCAGATGCCAATATTCTTTATTTTTATTTTTCTAAACTATATCTAAGCACATGAATGGTATGCTAGCTTTTCTTTTTCTAAATCAAAATAATACTTATAAAATAAATGTATTTTGTAATATAAAAGTTATAACTTAAATATATTGGATTAATCTTTACAAAAATAATAAAAGGTTCTTCTATACAGTTACTTAAAATTCAAATCTAAGGATTTTTTCCCCAATAGCAGAATGTCAGCTTAAAAGCTGCAAGTTTCTACATAGCTCAGAATTTGAATACATTCTGGCTGTAAAGTTTGGACTTTTTAAAATGAGGCTGCTGTATATGTTCTGAAAAAAATTGAATCAAACAACTTTATTTATCCCATAGGGCAATTCAGTTTTAGCCTACTAGTCATAAAAAACAGGACAGAAGACAACAATCAATCAAGCATTCAGAAATAGTGCCAGTAATATCATTTTGTTTTTGGGTACTAGGACAAAGAAACATATACAAAGATTGTAATACATGGACTAGGCAGGGACAAAGGTTTACAAATCCTGACCTATGTCTAGTTAGAGCTGTCAGGATTAATAACATATTAAGTAAAGAAATATTTTATATTGTATTTATATAAATATAAAATTCATTTACAAGATTTTGCATTTATACACACAAACAAAAACAAAAAAGTCATTTGCTACATTTGTCATACTGCAGGTCTGGTGTCTGTGTCTCTCTCTTCTCTGCAGGGTGTGATGGGCAGGTGCAGCTCATCTCTGTAAATTTTGGAGCCTACTTAAGGAGCTGGGACCAGGAGGAGGGCGTCAGTTCTTTCTTGCTACCAGCGTGGTATATGACCGGCCAGTTTTCTCCTAGATTCGTGTTCAAACCAGATCTAATCCCCTGTCTCTGTTTTTTCCCTCCTAGCCACCAACCAAGCCAGTTTGCCGCAGCCCTCCTCCAGAAGCCCACCTGCCTGTCCACCTTCCTACAAACCATCACCTGAAGGGTAGAGAGTCAGTTGCTCCTGGACCCAGGACACATCCTTCCAAGCTCAAAACAACCTCAAGCCCCGTGAGTTCAGCATCCTCCACCTTCCCTCCACCTCAGATCAGTTGTTCACCATCACCCAATCTTTTCCCTAGGTTGTATCAGGAAGATCCTGCCAGACTCCATTTTCTGTTCTTTGTTTTAATAAACTTTTCCTTAAACTGATCTAACTGTCTCCATGGTTGCCCTGATTCAGAGTCGTTCTTCTCTCATTATGACAACATTATCAAGAAAAAGGAGTATGTATTGTCCTTATGTAAAAATAATAACATTTCTTTGAGACATCATCTAGTAAGCCTCATATACTATAGTATAGTATAGTAACTATACATATACTACAGATATACACACCGACACTAATAAAATGAAAAATGTATAGTAATAATAGGCAAAATTAGCATCCCTAGGGGAGACCTTTTTAACTCCTCTGAGTAAAATAATAAATGCTTATAGAAGGTAAAAAGAAATCCTTGGAGGAAAATATTTGTACATTGCATCATGTAAAGTAGAATCAACATTGGCAATACCACTGATTTTAATATTGTTAATATAGCTTTGGTAATAACTGAAATATGACTTTGCAAGTCATTCTTCTAATACTTAGTTGTAGTTATTTTGAACCAGAAGAGAGATTAAAGGTAAAGGGGGTGTCAGCATCAATAAAATTTTCCCCCCAAAGGGGGACAATTTGGTTTTCAGCCAGGCATTTATTATTTACAACACAACATAAAAACAACAGCTCAGAAAAAAAGAGACCTGATTTCTCTGGTTACAAAGGAGCTCTCTAATCGGTTGCTTATTGTACCATGAAGCCTTAATACCTTCCCAGAGGGAAGAGGCTGAAACTTAAGGTGGAGAGGGTGGTCTGGAAAATGTACTATAAGCTTAACAAGTTACCAAATAAAGTGAACATAGAAATAGTTACAATACAGTGAAACTACAAATCTAATTATAAAACTACAAATTTAATAAAAACATTTTGAAAGAGGCTTATTGTTTTAATTAGCCTTAAAATATTTATCTTCCTTAAAAAAATAAAGTCTATCTTGTCCTTTTTGTAGATGTATCAATGTTTTGATTATAGGTTAGGTTATATTGTTGTACTAAAATATTTGTAATAATATTAAACTATTTTAATTTCATTCATATTCTGGTCATTTATTGATGCTCAGAGTGTATGACAGGTTGTGGCAGGAATTTGCAAAACTGACAGTAACTGATCCTTTTCCCTAACCACTAAATCTAAAGAATGGATAGCATACACTCCTAAAGCTACCAACAATAACTTAGTAAAATTTTCAAACATTTTTATTGAAGGTTGCATTCATATCAGGTGGTACAGTGTCTGCAACCTGTCATGCACTTTGCGCCTCAGTACAGAGGTATATTTGCAGTGGGCTTTGACCCATTCATATTAGATGAGTTAGGAGTGAGGATGATTGAGGCTTTACCCAAGTCAATGTTCATGTCCTTTGCTTTTTAGTTAAGTTTCAAATTGTTTTTTAACACACCACTGAACTAAGTCATTGACCATGTGTTTAGTCTCCACATCCTGCAAGAGATTGACGGACCCTTTTACCAGAAGGAAACCTCAATAGTGTGAGCAGCCTTCTTCCAAGGATGACTGCGGTTTAAGGAGAGAGAAGCAGACATAAAATGTAAGAGTAAACAAGCACCACAGGGGGCTCTGTCCAGGAAAGAAACATTTAAGCAGATGAGCTGTGAGACAGTTTTCATGTTAGGGGATGAAAGAGCACACATATATATAGTTAGACACAGTAAAAGCTGAGCTCATTGTTATGTTTAGGAGAGAATCAAGACAAAACTGAAAAACATGCCCATTCCATTATCTATAATAGAAAGTGCTGATGGCAGTATTCCAGCTGATATTTCTCTCCAGGAGGGAGTCAAGGCCAAACAGGAACAGACCAGAAGAAACAGAGAGAAATAAACTTATGGGTTGAACATAAAATACTGCACAATAAGTGAATGGAGGTAAAATGAAGCTGGATGATGAAAAGTGGTCCCTGTGTCCTCTAGCAGCCTAAACCTATAGCAGAATAAGAATAGAAAACAGCCGTGGATTACCTAACCATTTCAAATGAATTTAAAATTTGTCTTTCAAATGCTTAAATTTCTGATGATATCAAGATTATCGGGCGAAAGTCATAGTGTTCTATAGGAACTTCACATTTAGGTGCAGGAAAAATAAACTTTTTCCAAATATTGGAGGTTTTCTGCAATTTGATGGACAGTTTAAAAGTGTAGGCTGGTTTTATTTTCAATATGCATTGCACTGCATTTATCATTAAACAAACAATAATACTCTAGATATTTATAATGATTATTACTTTAGGTTTTAAAAATATTGTGTCTTTAAATTTAATAATTTTGCTTATTTTTCTTATAGAATTCTTTTTCTCAGCACTTCATCTCCTACAAAAAATATTTATATGTAAATTAGAATATTTTTTATATATGTTTTTTTTGTCTTAATAAGCACTCTGTACAACTTCTGTTCATATTAAAACTGCTTGTTAAGAAATGTTCATGAAATAAATAAGAGTAACATTAATAATTTGGGACACACCAGCTTAATATTTATGTTTTTGGAATATCAAGTATTTTCTTCAATTTTGCCTTTTGTTAGGTACTAGTCTGTAGCTGAGGTGGGTAGATAGCCAAAAAATTTTGTCGCCATGGTTTTACTAACTGAAGAGTAAAAAGTACCAACTATAAATATAAGTACTAAAATACTCATCATATCATATGACAAATACAGATCAAAATTTAAAGCTATGTGCAAATTATGGCATTTAAAGATTATGACAAAAAAAATAATAATAATAATAAAAAAACAGAAGAAACCCTTTTCACAGACATTTTTTTTTATCTTATATTTATGAAAACTGCCACCACCCATATATACATGTATTTATCCTACTTGATCCCCAGATTTAACCGAAAACACTGATGGAAGGTCCAATCTGGTGATCAGACAACATTTGAAATATGTAGATTTTGTGGATGTGTGTTCTTTTTAAACTTTGGATAAGTAATGCACTTCTGAATGACATTTATATAAACCCTTTTCTTTTTTAATCAAAAGATAAAGGTTATCATTTTTCCTTTCTTATAAGTAAACAACAGCTTCCAACATCGGGTTTGAAATCGGTTAATGTTCAAAAACATTATATTAAACAGAAAATGAAAACAAAGTATGAAATTGTACTACCGTTAATTTGTTTGATATACATGTACAGTCTTTAAAAAACCTTAGCTTTTCAAAAATCTGAAACCAGGGACTGGCGATTAATACTCCTTCCTGATTCAAAGCCAGTGTTTAACATATTGTACCCTAAACTGGATGATTGGCTGAAGACTGCCAATTGTGTTCTGTTTCTCTTTCACACTGTCTGTCACCACTGAAGCACACTGAGTTGAAGTCAAAAGGCTGCATGTATCAACAGCAGGGGCTCCTTAGATAAGTCCCCTGGATCCTCTCACTGACAGCTAACTCCCTCTGTGTTGTATCTGCACACAGACATAGATACACAAAAAGTACACAAAGTAATCATGCGCCAAGTATCTGGTGGAACTTTGTGCCAGTCAGTAAATCTGGGACAACTGCTACAACTTGCAATGCCCATACTCCCATGCAGATATAAACCCAGACGGGGCATGTGTGGAGAATCAAATACAGACGCTCTGCAATCAGTGATGTTATGATTATGCAGTGCAAAAAACCCAGAGCAATATGATGAATACTTATATGTTCCCTACCTCACACAAAGTGACCCATATTGAGAAATACTTTTAGAGAGTTTGGTAGTGCCGCTATAAAAATAGCTTGTGTAAACACTTTTATTAAATGTAATTAGTGCCAAAGTAAAGCTGGCTGTCTACTATAGAGCTGTTCACTAAAGAGTCTGTATTTGCATTTGTTCAAGCATTTTCAAGTCGGCATCTGATTACAAAACAATTTCCCAACATTGCAGCAAGGCTAAAATATAACAATGCAAATACATAACATTATTATTATTTATTTTATTTTATTTTTTTGACACTGTATATAGTAAGAGATATTGGGCCTCATGCAAGAACCGTTCATACAATTAATTAAAGAAAATGTCCCATTCTCCATTTTTCTACTATTTCTAGTCTTTTTTTCAGTTGGCAATGCATTTTACAAGTTCTCCAGACTTCACGTAGGAATCAAGTCCGGAAATAAAAATGTTTTTCTATTGGTCAATACTTGCAGCTGACATATTGGTATCCAGAGGACATGGGTTTAATTTTTTTGTCATCTTGTGAAAAGGAAGAACAGGCAGAGATCAGGCTACTGTTGAAATAACATCTGGAACAGGAAAATGGATGTAAAAGTTCAGCAAAATGCTCTAATGGTGAGACTTGCATTAATTTCAATCCAAGCCACCTCCTTGGCTCTGTTATTATACTTAATGTGGCATATTTGAGTTTGGGTATGTCTGACGTCATTGAATTCAAATTTTGCCGTCAACATTTTATATATATGTTGTGAGAGAGATGGAGAGTATGGTGAAAGGATAGCAGATGTGTCCTGGGGATGTACAGTACAGCTGTGTTTGTATTAAAAGGAAATGTATCACAGCATTGCTGTTTTAGTTAATCTTGAACTCATTAAGTATTTAAAGTGTATGTTGCACTTCTTGCCTCTGTCAGTTTTTATTAGCTGTTTTCGTATCAATTTATTTTTCTTTTTATATTATTTATATTGTCTTATTTTATTTTCACTTCATAAAAACTTCCCAAACTTTTTCATAAACCTCAATTTAGTACTGAAATATTACTGTGTCCATCAGTTATTAGATCAAACTGAAATAGCTGTTGCAAACACCCAAATATTTGGAAATAAAAATAATTCAGAATAATAAGGGTGCCCAAACGTTTTCATATGACTGAATATACCTGTGGTGATAATAAAGAGAGTAGACGTAGTTAAGGTTTTGGTTTGTTAAGTTCTTATTCAAAAAGATTTTAATCTTTCCCCATGTCTGTCTAGTGTTGGTTTCCATTCTTAACACTTTGAGCCCACAGTGGCTGAGCAGTGTGTACTTTTCTACAGTTTTTTTTAGATATTTTCCCCTTTACAAAGTTTTCAATAAAAGTATGCTGCTTCTTTGATGTATGCATGCAAGACATGCTTAAAAATATAATGCACTACAACTGAAAATAAGGCCAAATTACTGTTTTTTTTTTAAGTCTAATGTTATATTTGTATCTTTTATATTGTGTTCATCCGCTGTTATTGGAAAAATTATCATTATTTACAGAAAAAAAAAAAAAGCTTGAAAACAGTCTGTGTTATCGTACTCCTTGTACTCTCAGGGGCCAGGTCACAGGAGCAGCCGTTTCAGCAGAGACATCCCTCTCCCCAGAAGCCTATTCCGGCTCTGCTGGGGGAAGTCAGAGGCATTTCCAGCGCAGCCAAGAGATGAAGTCCCCTCAGCATGACCCGGGTCGTGCCGTGGTCCTCCTCCTGGAGGGATGTGCCGGGACCACCTCCCAGGGGAGAAGTCCAAGGGAAATCTCCATAAAATGTCCTAGCCACCTCAGAAAAGGTGTTAAATATAGAAGTGCCAATAATCTTAACCTCCCTTATCCCTGCCGCTTTGCACTTGCCTGCAGTTGCAACTGTGCATGCTGTAGGTCTTGGCAGGAGGGAGCCAGCAAAATCATTGTCATATGTAAAAAACAAAGAGGAAATCTGCCCAATCAAATGCCACTGACTCCATATTCCTGCATCAACCCCTAAAGGGGACATGAAAAGACATTTTGAAATGTCTTCTCCGGGTCCATAAAAACACATGTGGACCAGTTAGGCAAACTCTCTTGATACCTTGAGCATTCTGCAAAGGGTGTAGTACTCATCAGGTGTTTGAAACATGGGAAAAGAACCCCACTGGTCCTCCTTAAGCAGAGGTTGAACAATAATCTGGACTCACAGCACCCTGGCATAGGCATTCTTGGGGAGGCTGACAAGTTTGACCCCTCTACAGTTAGAACACCCTCTCTTATGGAGGGAAACCACAACCACAATCTGCCAGTCCAAGGTTTTTGCCTCTGCAAATACCTGGATGGTGGAACAAATAGCCATGCAGGACGTGCCTGCTACCTCTAGAGTCCCACAAGCATGACAGGACTCCTTCTCCAGCTTTAATGAATCCCTTTCAACCAGTGTCCACTCCTGAGTTTAAGGGTTATGGCCAAAGCTACAGGCAGACGTGTCAAATATAGAGGCAGAGAACATGTTCCACTCAGACACCCTATCCCCAGCTTTCCATGGAATTTGACAAAACCTCTAACAGAAATTGCAGTTAAAATGTTGCTGACCGAGGTCTCTGCCAGATATTCCCGGCAGATGCTCACTAATCTCTGCGGCTGCCGAGTCTGTCCAATGTCCTCCTCATCCTGCATAATCAGTTCACCTCTTAGGTAGAGATCGTTGGACAGCTCTGCCCCTCTCTTCTACTTAGTGTCCAAGAAATGCTGCCAAAGGTTGGAAGATAGGACAACAAAGTCAGTTATTGACCCTCTGGCCTAAGGTCTCCCTGTGCATAGTTATTACTAACTTGAAGAATACATGCAACCTTTTTGGAAAGGCATGCCACTGATCTAATTGATTTCATTATTCTACATGAATACCTTTTACCAGAACAACGAATAACAGGAAATAAATCATACAATAAGCATTTGTGGTTACCGCATATGATACAAACTATCATCTCTAAATTATCTCTTGTACAGCAGTGTAGAAAATTTAAAAATGCCAAAAGGTTTATTTTTTTCCACTTGCAGGATCACAATCCTAGCTAAACCCTGTCAGTGACACAGTTTCTGAATTTGAATATTTATAAACACTTTGATTACATCATCTCTTAAATCATACACCTTTATGCATGTCTCGGGTAAACAGTTTTATGCTTTTTTTATTTAATTAAATAGAACCAATTACCTGTTGATGACATCAAAGTTCCTTTAATCTAAAACCGTAACTATTAAAGCAGAAAAGATATCCTGCTGAGAAAAAGCAAGTTCTGATCTTTACCATTCATCAGCCATTAGTCTGTTTTATTTCATCTGTGAAAAGTGAACCATGTTGTTTGCTCACACCCCCAAAGAAACACTGAAAAAAAAATCCCCCTGAGCTCTCAACAATCTCCTTCTAATGTTCAAATGATTCCCTTACCGAAGTAAACTTTTTTTTATCCATCTTTAAAATAATTAGAAAAAAAAGATACATAAAGTTATTTTGCCATTATTAAATAACCTCACATTGTATTTGATACTGTTCTGTAGTGAAGCTGTTTATGGATTCAGAAAGGTTGACTGACCCCTTGTTGAAAAAGAATGCACTCTGTGCTGAGTGGACAGTCCTTGAATTGCATCTCCTTAAAAAACTTTATAGTTTCCTTGTTTATCTCAACTTCATCTTCCCCAAAGGAGACTGGCTAAATTCAAACAGAAAACACAAAAACATGAAACCTGACTGTGAAGCTAGGTAGGATAATCTGCATTCTTAAGAGTAAAAAATGTAATCCTAGGCAATATGCTTTTCAGAGTACCTGGATTTTTTCTTTCCAAATCTTTATTTTCTGTTCTCATATACCTATAAATACTTCTTCCTCAAAATACAGACACATTCTAACCTTCATAGTTGAGTTTGAAGCCATGAGCAGAAACGGCAAAGTCGCTGGTCAACCTCAAGGAAAAAACGTTTCCTGTACTGGTGACAGGCGGAGGAGCCTGGAAGCCTGTTAACCTGAAGGAGAAAGCAAAGAAAAATGTATTAACAATAATGCAGAACCAACATTTTTGTAAAAACAAAAAAAGGAATCATTAAGAATTGCTTTGTAATTCAAAAAATTAAAATTGAGTAACGCCGATCAGTTTCACATTAAACAAGAAAAGCCACTGAACAGATTTTAACAGGAAAGGGGTTATAACTGTCACATTTCAGACTGCAATCCATTTAAAACCCATAGAAAGTTGGTACAGTCACAAATAGGATGAAAGACGGTATAAAGTTAATCTTCAATGAGCCAACATTTTAATGTGAAAGTTGTTTTTTCATTGAAATTATGTGGTATTGTGATTTTTTTCACCCTGAATTACTGATTTCTTTTATTTGCCGTATCTCTAACCAGAATAAAAAAATTATATATATACAAGAAATATGTATCCAAATTATATTTAAACTTTTAAATTAAAATATTGAATTTGAGTGTAATCAACTCATACAATGTACCTTAAGCTGTATGTAACTTAAGACCAACTTACATACAGTTTAATTCAAAACAAATTATAACATAGTATGGTTTAATACAGGTAAATATCCAACACAACACAGAAAAAAAAGGTATTCCACAACAATTGCCTTGCCTTGAGATTAAAGATACAGAACAGTGCATTCCGATATAAATTTTTGGGCTGATATTGGACTGATTTCCAATTTTATTATTATCAGTTGGGATATCTCTAAAGAAAGGCTGAGCCTGAATGCTTAGTCAGATCTCCTAAATGCATAAAAAATATACTGTATGATTAAAGGGGTTTTACAAAAACAAATTTAAAAGGTTTTTGAGTAAATATTTATAGGAAATTCAATGTGTTTACAATCAGCAGAAAAAAAAAAAGAAGAAATAAGGTAAGACCGTTTCAAATACTAAATGCTGCACAGCTGCACAGGTGGGCTCTCAGCTGAGAGATACCTAATTGAGGAAGGGCTTGAAGGAGGATATGGAGGCTGGATCTTTTTCAGGTCTGGAAAGCAGCCAAACTGTTGTGATGCTACTGCATTTTTTTTTTTCTCAAGGCTGCCAGTTCCTTTCCATTTTCTCTAAAAGTGTGTTCTTTCCTTTTCATTCCGCTTCTTCCAACAAGTCAACTTTTTCTGCAAAGATATTTCATTTTTTACTCTGCTTATAAGTTAGTCTTTCACATAGATTCTAAAGATGTTTTGTCTTAAATCTGTTTATAATGTTTAAAGGTTATTCCTTTTTTAATTTGACAACAAATTCTATTCCCTCCTATCATGCTTTGTTTTACTCCAACTTTTGTACACAACCCTTTTGAGTAAAATGCAACATTTTTAAGTAATAATTTTTTTTTCATTCTAAAATGTTTTTCCACCAACTGAATAAAAAGTCACAAGAGAATGTGTGTTATTTGCAAGCATTTGACTTAAACAACTATCATTTTAATTTTTAGCATATTCTACTTATTACACTTGAGTATTTTCTTCATCTTCCATAAAAAAACAGGGACACAGTAAAATTAAAATTGCAAATTTCTGTTTCAAGTGCTTAACTTCTGATCAAACATCATCATCTTCACTATGATCTGTTTTGACATATTATGCTCTGTGCTCTACAGTGGTGGATTCCAACCTAATCCCCAGGGACCCCTGCCTTCAATGTTGTAGATGCATCTCTGCTCAAGCACAGCTGTTTCAAGTAATTAATCCTTCTCTCTATGCTATCTGCTAAAAATTTTAATCAGTCATTTATTTAAGTCGAATGTGATGCAATGAGACGCCTAAAACAACAAGGGCAGGAGACCCAGAGGAGCAGGTTTGGCCTCTTCTCTTCTATAGTAAGCAGTTCATATGCAAATATCTCTTTCTAGTAAAACAACTGGTTACACACCCCATATAGGCAAAATGCCATCATTGCATTTTGCTTAAAGAAATCAGTATCAGCCAGTCTAAAAGTTTGCTTTTCATCTGTCACAATGATAATTTCCATTATAAAGTCAAATGTTTAACCTTATTTTATGATTAGACCATGTGTTAGTCAGTCTGGTTAGGATCAATACTCTCCTGTTTAAAACATGCTAGGCCTATCACAGTGTGCGAAGTGGGCTCATAATGCAAAAGCAGTTTTTTGTAACCACAACAGTCAAGATTGTAGCTGCAATGAAGCAATGTTTTAATGACGCTCCTCATTATTTCCCTAATAAGCAGTTACCAGTTGGAAATTTCCACAACTGGCAGCTGTAAAAGCTTTTCTTTTTTTATATGTCACAACCGTAGTTATCTGATTTAAAACTGTTTACAAGGGGTCTTTTAGTCCAGCATTTGAAATTGGGCTCTTGCCTGGCTGGTCAGGCTACCTTAGGATACCGGTTTAGGGTCATAACTTTCTTGAAATGCATCTTCTGTCACAGCCATTTTGTTTCCAGACATTTACTGTACATACTATAAAGATAAAAGCACAATTGAAAGTACAAACTGTAAAATGAAGGAAAAAAATGTGTTTTTCTAGAGAGCAATCTTGAAATAAGTAAAAATGTATGACATTTTATGTATTTACCCTTAATTTGAGTAGGTAAAGAACATGATCTGCCAATGTAAGGAGTATTTTCAACCTTAAAATAACATAATTAGATAAAATGCACTTTTCTTTTTGTAAATGTGAATTGCCTTGTTCCATTGACAAAGTGTCTCACTTACCTCCTCAATTCAAGAAAAAAATACACCTATTCCAAGAAAAAAATACTTAAATAGATTTAAATGTTTTGCAGTGCATTTTTTTTCTTAACATTTCGATCCTGTTTTCTTAGCCTGCACAACATTCCCTAGTTTTATTTTTTTCAAACTAGTGAATGAAAAGTCATTCTTTTACTATTGTTTAAGTCTTAGTAAGCCATAAGCCTTGTTGTTTATTGTGTTTTTATTGTTTCACATTTAAGCCATCTTTGATCTCAATAAAGCAAGACATCCTTTTGGCAATACACTGTATCTTCCACAAATATGGCGCCCTTTTACTGTCCTTACATATTTTAATAACGGATAGGACAGCATAAAACTCAATCACAGTAAACTGTTTCAGCAATTATGTCAGCTAACTGATTGTGCAGTTGCTAGATTAAGCATATGCAATGATTGGATCAGTTATTTAACACCAGACCTATTTTTCACCCCCAGAATTCCTAAATTTGGTCGTCACAGTTTTGGAATAAGCAGGGTATTTTTTCTGTTGTTTTCTCTGCTTCTACTGTTGTCCTCATGTTGCTACTTGGGTTATAATGGCTATTTTACATAGCTATCAGTTTATACTTTATCAAATATAATATCTATAGAATATAACTCCCCTACTTCTTCACCATAAACTAATTTCCCTTACCTTCACTCCAGCAGAAGCACACATTCAGCACTTACAAACACAGCACTTGTTTTATATTGTCACAGTTTGAGTCTGACAATACATACAGTATTCTTAGTTTCAAGATTAAAATTAAAGCAAAATTATTTTACAGAAATTGAAATGGAGGTAAAAATAAGCCTTGTGGGTTCTGGTGAGTACCCAAAAGCATCTAATGTGCACATTATAGAGAGACATCACATTAGCAAAAGGAACTGGTTTAATGTAAGTGGATTGCTTTATTTGCTCTTTCTATCTCATATATAAAAACATTATGAAAAAAATTGTAACACAGTCCACCACAAAAATCTTGCTAATGTCATTGAGGGAGTCTTTCATTTCATATTCATTTGCATTGGATCATTTTAATTGCCAGTATACTAATATGTTTTTTGGATTAATATGGCCTTTTTCTTTTAGAAAAGAGAAGGCTAAAATATTCAAATAGTAAAACAAATAAATCAATAAATAAATAGAAAAGGGGGTACCACAGAGATGCACTTTATAGGCAAAGAAAAGTACCTAGTTAAGATGTGGTATAGTGTTGGTGTATCAATGAGCCATTGTTCCCTGTATTATGGATAACAGTTAAACACAGCTTCTGGTTTTGTAGTTTGGTTATTTTTGTTGTTTCGGTTGCAGTGGATTTGTTTGGGGTGTGGTTCTTGGGTAGGCCGCATCTTGTTTTCATTTTAGTAAAAAGGTAAATTGGTTTCACTGTTCCTAAAAAAAAAAACCCATAAATTAAAGATGTAAAATATAAAGCACATTGGAAATACTCACCTCTACTGTTTCCCTCCCCAATCAGGTGTGCACAGGACTGAACCATTGGGGAATTGGGGGAGAGGGAGGGAGGGGTGGGGGTGTGTGTTTTGTCAAATGTATGGTGTTTTCTATGTTAAGTTTTGAGTATTTTGTTGGGTTGAATTTAAATATTTCTGTTATGTCTTGATTGGTAAATGTATTACTTCATTAGCTGTCAATTTAAAACACATTTCTTTTCTTCTTTTTGCAGCAATATATCCTTTTATAATGGTTTCTTCCAACTTAGTTCCACCTCTATATAAGAAACATGTCTGCCATTGTATTGTGTTGGTGTGGTTTGCTTGATGTGCTGCAGCAGAAAAATTAAAGATATGTCAGCTGAAAACTAGTGATGGTGAGATGAAGCCTCATGAGGCATTGAGCTGTTTGGGCAAATTGCATCTAATATCCCCACAGTTCATGAAGCTTCATGTGAACATGTCACCACCTACTGGTGGAGTGCAGAACTACAGTAATCATGATAAATATCTGATTTTTTTTTTTTAATTGTTTTTCTTGTTTGTTTTCCCCCCCCCCCTTTAAGTTCTTTTGAAATTGTTCACGATTTGAGTGTATAACAAGAGTCTTGTAAGGTTTTTTGTGTGAGTAAAATATCTTAGATGAGAACGATCTTTTAAGGTACACAATTTTTCTGTCCTTTTAGTTCATGCAGACATTGAAAGTGCTTGTGCAAATTGGGCATTGATGAGCATAATAAAAGGTGTTAGCCAACAGTTTTTTTCTTTTTTTTATTCTGGTTGGAAGTTAGTTGATCAACCAATCTTTTGGGTATATCAACCCATTGATAAAAAGTCAAATCTTTGCAAAAATACTGGTGAAGTAGCATAACACCTTTCAAAAGCCTAACTTAGGACTTGAACCAACAACCACTGGAATGGATAGAAAAGTCTTAAATCTGATGGCTCTCATAATAATAACTTGCTTAGAAAGCAATAGTAGTAAGTACTAATATTACAACTGAAACTAGTGGCTTGTTCAGATTCTGGTCATTATATTGTTTAATTGAATGAAAATTGTTCATGGCCGATCTGAACCACTTCTCTCGAAGTTCTCATGTGGTATGGTATGGCGGTAGCGAGGCTTCAGACGTCATCGATTTTGGTCCCTCCCCTAAATGAAGTAAGCCTTGATACGCCCTCATGGGAACGCCCCCTCCACTACTCGACAAACCTCTCAAAGCCTCGGCTCATCTCATAACATCACTATTGGATATGCTTAAAGTCCAATAATGTAAATAGACCTATATGCTAAAATATGTCTTTATTTTACCCTATAAAAATATTTCATAGCTTGGATATTACCATTTATTTTTAAATTTTCTAAATAACCCTAATAAATATTCTTATTTTTAACAATCTTTTTATCACTCCTATCACTGGTAGATGTCAGCAACTAACTTGCATTGAGAATTGATTTAATCAGTTATACATTCAGATTCTGTTCATCTTACAGCCTATTTTGACAGACCCTCTGCCCTTTAAAAATAGTGGGTAATTTATATTGTCTGACACAATTCCCATTGCAAATCCTCTCAACTCCACCATGAACACACCTAAATCAATAACAGCATGCAGATGTGAGATGTTTGTTTTCCCAGAGTATATACTGAAGAAAATGAAAGTTTCAAACACATGTCAAAGACAGTTTATAAACGGCCGCTGAGGGTAGAGAAGCGAGGAGGACAATTTGAGCTAAAAGCACTGAACAAGAGATATTATAGGCTATACTTCAATCAAATAACACTTTTGATATGCGGCATTTTGGGTTTTAACTATTGTCCATGGAACTCTTTGAAAAAACAGTACAACCAGAATTAAAGTAAGTACATATAAAAACACAATAAAGACAAGTAGTTAAGCAAATAAAACAGTTGGACCCCAAATCTAAACTAATTACACTTCAGTTAACAGTTTACCTTCAAAAGTCACAGGCACCTCTAAAAAAAAAATGGGTTTTTAACTTAGACTTGAAAGAACTCAGGCTTTCAGCACTTTTGCAGTCTTCTGTGAGTTTGTTCCAGATAAGTGGAGCAAAGGAACCAAATGCTGCTTCTCCATGTTTGATTTTATTTGTAAGTGGACAGCGTAGGCTTGAACTAGAAGACCTGAGTGGTCTGGTAGGTTGATACTGATAACAAATCTTTTATGAATTGAGGTGTTGATCCATTTAGTGATTTACAGATTAACAGAAGGATTTTAAAGTCTACTCTCTGAGCTACAGGGGGCCAGTGGAAGGACTTCAAAACCAGGCTGATGTGCTCAAATTTCTTAGTTCTAGTGAGAACATGGGCAGCAGTGTTTTGTATCAGCTGCAGCTGTCTGATGGACTTTTTAGAAAAATCTATGAAGACACTGTTGCTGAAATGAATTATATTAAACATAAGTTAATTCTTTTATTGCTTGCTGATCCTGCTTGGACGCTAGTCCTTTAATTTTATTAATGTTTTTTTAGGTAATAAAGGGTTGACTTAGTATCTGCCTTTATGTGCCTCTGAAGTATCAGGTCTGAGTACATCATGAAGGCAAGGTTTCAACTTTAATCTGTTGTTTTTAGATGTAGTAGATGAAACTATTTGATACTTCTTGATTTCTCCTCCTTTGGTCCAAAGATTATTACCACAGTTTTGTTTTTATTTAGTGGAGAATATTATGGCTCATCCACATAGATCTGTTCTAAGCAACTAGCTCTGATGGGTTCATAGTCACCTGGTGGCATTGTGTTGCAATGCTGTGAGTTGACTGTATACTTATGCTAACTGATCTTGTTATTTTCTACAATCTGAGCTATGGGGAGCATGTCAATATTGAATACTCTGATTTAAAGTTCCCTACTGACACATAAAAAATCCTGTCCTTCAACTAAAATTTAAACCAGTCAAGTGCTTTACCATGAAGGCCGAACCAATTTTCCAGAATCTCAAATAAAATCAAGTGTTAAACAGTATGAAAACTACTGGCACTGTTGTTCTTCCACAATCTGAATTTATTCAGATGGATTTGAACACCTTCATCAGTACAGTACCTGTACTGTGCCTGGACTGGAAGATATCAGAGCAGCTGGTCATTGTTAAGAAGGGATTTAACTGTTGATACACATGTTTTCCAATAATCTTACACATTATAACTGAAGACAGCATTGGTACTGGAGTTAATGTAAAGATTGCATCCTAATACCTTTAATTATCTCAAAGAACTTTACAAAGCCATTGCAGGTCTTTTTAGATTGTAGTCCATTGGCCAGATTAGAGTCCATTGAGATATGAGGGTTTGTTAACCTGTTGACTGTGGTGTACAGTATAACGCGCCGGCATTATCAAAGGTTTTGTTGAGAATTTCAGATAATAAAGATTCTCTTACATCTTTTAGTTGTGAATTTTAATTATAAAGTCTGTCTTTTTAGATGTCATAGTGAACCGGGACTCCATTCTTTCGCCACATTCATTCCGCTTTTTGACACTCCCTCTTTTTATTTCTCAGTGCTTGAGGATTATCAGAAGATTTCCTCTTCCCAGGAACAACTGTCACTTTAGCTGGAAGCAGTGATATCAATTCTGTTTGTGACTTTAGAATGAAAATCAGGTCATCCATTGAGTTACAGTAAGTCGGAAGCCGAAGGGTAGGCTTTGGTAAAGTTTTTGATTCTACTCTCCATGATATTGTGCTTTTATATAACATCTCCTGTGGTAATTAAGTCAGTGGGAAGTATGTGTTCAAAGAAAACAAGAAAAATTGTCAGAAAGGACAATATCAGTTACAGAAACATTAGAAATATAGTTACTCTCACTAATGAACAGAATATGTCTTTGATTGTGATTTGGTTGTTTAATATGGTGATTCAAACCTAATTTTCAAGCATATCCCACAGTAATTTTCCACCTCTGTCTTCAGTGTTGTAAACATGATCGTTAAAGTCCCCCACAAGAATTACAATACACATATCACAGATAAAGGTCTGCTGAACCATTAAAATAATTTGTTTTGGACTTCAGTGCAAATGATTTTTATTATGTATTTTTTGGACTAAAGAAAATGAATCATGAACTGAAATGTATCAACATAAAAAATGTACAACTTCACAACTTCAGTCAAAGGATTAGACTTGCTTTCATTTTAACGACGATACTCTACTACTAACTTTCTTTTTGGAATAAATAAGATGTGTGCCACATCAGGTCATTAGCTGCAAAGACCAAAACTGTGTTTTATCAATCTTCTGACATGCATTTACAATTAAAGTTTCATATTTTGGTTTGGTTGTTAAACTTTCTACTTTAACATCTCCTTTCTCATATTTCAATAATGTTTCATCAGGCAAAATGCTATTAATATTCATACCAGTGTCTGACAAATCTGTCTTACAGCTGTGTCTCCCAGCTTCGTTCCTGGTGACCTCCCACAGCTCATGTTTTAGATCTATCCGTCCTCAAAATGTTTGATCTAATTTATTTCTAATAGGTCATGATGAGGGTTCTGCAGAGCAAGAAGATGAGCTGACCCAGGCTTTGAACTAAGTGTACCAAAAGAAAGACAGTCTGTAGTCATACACATTAGGGGGTCAAGGCTGAGAAACACAAACCCACTGATTAACTATATTCTCTGAAGATAATAGGTAGTGTTGTACTCTGGGTTTTATGGGTTCTAATTAGATATGTCTTGGATGAGTTGCTACAGGGTCATACTAACAAATATTTATGCAAAGGGCAGTTTTTGTCTCCGTTTTTTGTAACATAATTTTTGAATTTTATCAGAAAAGGTCTTTTTTTTTATTTGCCAGTTATGGTTCTATGAACATACTTTCTAATTACTGTACATTGATACTTTAAGTCACCAAAGCTTGTGGAAACAGTCTTTTCACAAAATAAATGTATGCATTGTACAGTAAAGCCTTTAATTATGTTGTGCTGTATGGAAGTTATATATTATGATTAAATCCTAAGATCGTATTCAGAATAGTCTGAAGAAAGAGAATTGCAATTAAGGGTTATGTTTTTAGTTCATTACCTAAAAATTTTGTATTTATAAATGTTTTTTTTTTCATATTAAATTATCGCCCTTTATGTCCACCCAATGGAAGATCAAAAAGGCGCAGGTGGCAGTTTAAATAATGGATCTATGATGGCTGTGGAGACCTTTAAAATAGGTTAGAGTTCACGAGTGACTACCAAACATACAAACTGACAACAGTCCCTCTACACCATTAAGCCCAAAATGAATAACCCCTCTGGAAGATTTATGTTTAAAATAATTTGAAGTATTTACACAGCATTTCTGGTGAGTGATCTGCAAGTTTTTTGAGGATTCATGGTACTTCAAGAAAAGCTTAGGATAATTTTGCTTTCTTTTACATCTAATTAGAACATTTACATTTCATTGGAATCAAAACTGTCCATTTAATTTACTTAAAGAGGGGGTTAGCTAAAGTTTTACTAGCAAAAATGGTTGGTATACACCTTTTTTCTCCTTCATTTCTCAATTGTATCTTTGTGTCCACCAGATTTATTTCCTTCATGGGTGTTCAAAGTTCAGGGTCTGCAGTGACTGATTGATTAACAACACCTCCCTGAGTGGCACACACCGCTGCACACAATCATTTTTCAGGTTACAGTACATGTGGTCAATAGTCATTGCTTTGTCATATACATCACTCTTTCACAAGCCTTTCTGATCTATGTGTGTAGCTCAGTGTGTATGTGAATCTGTATGTCTGGTTTGAGCAAGACCAGGTTTGCCGTGTGTAGGTTGTGGAGGGTCCTTGACCATAAGGTATTGTATCATTAGATTATTTATACTCATACATTCAGAAAAAACAAAGAAATGCACAAACATAAGCAGATTCACTATACAGGTCACCCTTCCAGCTACCTGACTGACCCATACCATTCATCATGGCAACATGTTGAGAATGTGAGAGTGAGAGAAAGAGAGAGGGAGAGAGAGAGAGAGATTATAACTACATTTCAACCTTAAAGGTATAGTGCAGGATTTTTGCCAATTTTTAAAAAGAACCCCCCCTCCACTTAAAAAAAAAAATGCATATGTACCCGCTCCTATTAAACGCGTATGAGAGCATACAGGAACCCATTTCTCCTTGTACATGCTCTGTTTAAAAGTTGCTGTTTGCATCGCTCATACAAGCTTACTTTTTTTCTTACGTTTTTCCTCTCACCACCATTAAGTGAAAATAGGGATGAGCACGTAAGATGGCCTTATGTAAACATATCAACAGAATGATGGCCAACTGGGAGGACGACTTATTTTGATGATCCACCTGGAAAAAGAACATCCTCCACTATATGTTTAATATTAATCTTAAACACCCCAGAGAAGGTGAAAGTTAAATCATTAAATAGATGTATCCACAATGAGACCAGGACAACCCAAGACTAAAAACATCTGTCTGGTTATTCACTTTGGCTAAGACCCAACATTTTTAGAAATGAAACTCTAGAAATCACTTAACAAAGAACTGATGAGGTGAAGAGTTTAATTCTGAAATTATTCCACATCATGTATGAGGAAAATGTTGCAATACTATGGTTACATCTACATAGATCTGAAGCCAAGGGCCCATCAAAGAAAGTGTGGAAATTTTCAATGGCTACTACTGTGAACATGCATGTTGCTATGCGGTGCAGTTCAGACTATGCGCTTTTCTCTTAAAGAGCTATAGTGTGACACAGCTGTCACCTCTGTGGCCGCCATGGAAGGAAAAATACTTAACATAATTTCACACTGATTAAAAATGGAATTGTCCTTGGTAAACTAAAAAGGTGTAATCATCCAAGGCTCCTTTTCCTCAAAATCCACACAGAAAATAGTGTTAGCTTCATGCATAAAGAGTTCCAAATTTAACTTTTAATAAAAAGTCTGATAAGTAAGCTTTGTTCCTCTTCAAAAACTTCATGTAGATTAGTGTAATCATTTGCCCAACAAGAATAAATAAATTACCTCTTAAATATAATAGACAAGCTCAGTGCCTTAGCTGCCAGCTCAGTGTGCCGTCGCACTTTGCAACCCTACCTCTTGTTAAAAATTACTCTGTTTTACATGTTATTTAGCTTTTCTCTTCTCATCTCTTTCACACTCTGCCTCAAACCCTTGATGTCCCTGTGTGATATTAACACAGTACATTAACACAGTACATATGGACTATACAGTATCATGATTTGACTTAGATAAAAGATAAGATAAAAAAAATAATAATAACAATAATTTAGACTATCCTTCTACAGTACATTGATTTTAAATAACAGATTTGCATATTTCATTAGCCTCACCAAACCCTAATGTTGAGTTTAACCGCCTGGTTGGAGCTTGACAAGACAGTTAAAGGGTTAAAAGTGTTCACCCACTTACTTTAAGACCTTACCTCCACCCCTCTATTATTATCTTCTTTTTCTGTGCTTTGTGTTTCATTTCTGCTTCTAAACGTGCAAAAAAAGCTCCAGCCTGCATGTCTAAGGCACAGCTTCTCAGCATAAAGATGGTAAATTTTACGAATAATCTGGGGGCAAAAATAGTTACTGTGGTAAGTGCTATTTCACCTCACAAATGAGAAGACCATTTGTGATATGTTCAAGTGCAGCTGACTCATCCTAACCTAAACCTGAAATACTGAGATAATGACTAAAAACATCTTACATAATTAACCTGACATACCAAATTTGTTCTCCTTTTTGGATCTCTTCTGCAAATAATGTCTTTTTAAACCTTAACTAAGACCTTCAAGCTCACCTTAATGATATTCTTTTTTTTTAATCATTTAAACCTCACTCAAGCTTCCAGTCTCTCAACTTATTGTAGCTTCAACTCCTTCATTACTAATATCCTCATACTGTCCTGATAAGACATCATTATACAGAATATGTAATACCAAATAGGTTATATAGCTGAGCTTGATGTGTAAACATTACTCTAATGTGGAGTTATTTTTCAAGAAAATAGTGATCTGAAATGGGAAAATAATTGTTAATGTAAAATAAATATGTTGGAGAAAACACTGATAGCAAAAACTGAGACTGAAGAAAAAGTTTTGAAAGAAAACATTTTGTCATAGAATAAATAAAAGATACATTGGCATCTCAAAAATATATTTTTACTCTCAAATATTAATTTAATTTTTATTTTTTTTTGCAATCAGAGTGAAAACAATATCTGTTGTCTACTTCTTCATTTATGTGCCACATTACATCACACACTAAGAAAGTCAGACAAAATATTGTATCTAGGTATGGAAAATATTAATGTATATTTTTAAAAATATTGCCCACATTGGTAAATGGTATTTTTTTTCTCTTTTATTATAAAAGAACAAGCATATTTGTTTGAAAAAAAATACTTGCACATTCTTCACTCCTATATGTGGATTCTTTCCAAACTTAAAGTATCTGCTGACTCAGAGTACCTTGTATCATAAATCAAAGGACACATTTCGAGCTGAATGACCTCTAAAAACCCGTACACACTGAGTAACTAAAGGGCAGCATGAAGCTCATCAACCCTCAAACAGATATGCTTAAATGGACACAATCTGTCACACCAGACTGACAGTTTGAGTGGGATAAAAACAGTTTCTTCCTGCAGATAGCTCCCTGCAAGAGCACCTATGTATGCTAGTTTCTGTTAATGCTTATGGGTTTGAATGTGCTCATGAAAAAAGAAAGAATTTTTCAGTGACTTTTTCTATTATAGTACATCAGCTGTCATTTCAATTGTTTTTATCTCAAGCCATCAGTGGGTTTCTATGCGTGTGTCTTCTGTACCTAGCTTCATATTGCACGTCTGTGTGCTTCTCACTTTGTCACTGGCATCCAGTACTTGCTAACCCTTTTCAGCTCGGCTGTGATGTTCAAGGATGATAAATCCTTTTGAGATGTCTCATGGAAGATGGAGAAGAAAGGTTTGTCTTCTGATTTGCAAGGACCATTGTCGGCATCTGCTCAAACCTGAAACATTTTGACAAGGGTTGTATTGTGGAGTAAACTATTTTACACACCCAAGGATACGAGGATAGAGTTGGGTAGTAACTAGTTTAATGTTCTCAGTTATATTGAAGTAAATAAAAGAAATGCATGTTAGTTGGCCTAATATACTGTATATGACCTGTACTGTACTTTTTCCTTTTGCTTTGGTAATATGAAATATTCTTACTCTTACTTAAAAAAAAGACAAAAAAACCCATTTCATTTCTTTCAGATATTAGCCTGGAAAAATAAAAAGAGAAGAAAAGAAAATGTTCTGTTGTTATTTTTCCCATAGAATCAGGATGTAATTCTGAAAACACGTGTTGCTTATTTAGAGGATTATCTAATAATACCTTCAATTGTGATCTAGCCTATGTTGATTTAGCTCAAGAGACATGATGATATGAGAATACCGAAAAACCAATTTCTTTTTGCTTTCAAAAATAAAGGCTTTAAAAATGAATATGAATGGCTTTAGAAAATAGAATTTTCAGATCCAAACATGGTGTTTGGTTGCTCTCAGAGGGCTGTTAAAATTTTGCATAACGAACTGCACACAATACACAAGCTTTTACTGTCTTCTGTCATTATTGCTAAGTTAAGTTTTTCTATCATGTTATAAATATTTTGATTATTTACCTCCACTTTTATATCATCATATCCATGCTTTTGAAACACAGCAGAGAATTTTAGCTGCTCTGCTATGCAGCACAGATAAATGGGCACTATTTATTTGATGACTTTAGTTTATTAAGGAATTATATTTACATACAGAACTGCATACAGTGTATTCTGCGTTACTGACACAATTAAAAAGTGTAAATAAGACCAGAGTGTTTTTGGGAGATTCTTGCATGCAGTGGCATACTCTGAAAGCACGGGTCTGGGTTCCCACTGATGCCTTAGTTGCAAAGGTTCTACTCGACAGGTAAAGTTTGGCATGCTATTTGGAGAAATCCATTTCACATCACTGCTAGTAAAACGAGGAGAAATGGGCTGGTGCATGCTCTCGCATGAGTTTAATAGGTGCTCCCTCTCGGGAGCAGGTACAGTGTTGTGAATGTGCAATTTTTTTAAAAGTGGAGACGGCGGTCTTTTCAAAAATTCACGAAAATCCTCCACAATACCTTACTTACTTCCATGGTAAACTTAGTAGATTACCCAAAAGACCTGCACCTATTGTAAGTACAAAATAAATAAATTGTTTGTGAATTTAGCCACTATTAGTTAGAATCTTTGAAGATTAGGTCCTAAAAGTAGACTTTCAGCATAAGTAAAGCAGTTGTTATCGAAAAGTTAATTCACTTAAGCTCTACATGTGACAAACAATGGGGAGAATAATACATGCTATTAAGAGTTAACCATAAATCAAGCAATGGTCTTTACCATTTGTTAATCTTACAGTTAAATATGTATTAATATGTATATAAAATGCCATTATTAGCAATTTTAACAAATTCACATTTTAAATGGCATCTTAAGGCTGTTGCTTACTGTACATACCTTGGTGATTCATAAATGTTGCCAACATTACACTGTACGTTACAAACTGCAAATTGACTCTATCTCAATGCATATATATATATATATATATATATATATATATATATATATATATATATATATATATATATATATATATATATATATATATATATATATATATATATATATATATATATAATTTATTCTTAGAATAAAACTAAAAGACCTTTTTTTAAATACTTTTGTTGACCTTATGTGACTTTATGATAGCATTCTTAAAAACAGTTCCAGATCCTGTGTCAAAAACAGTTTGTTTCACTATTAAAAGAGAAATGTAGTGAGTATCCATTCCCTATGCCCCCTTTGTCTTTATCACTTTCTGTAGCAGACGGTTGGATAGATAGTGAGCATCCCCCCCTTAGCTAAAGCTTGTTTAGTCTCTTGACCAGCCTATCACTTACCACTGAGACATAACTTGCAGACACAGAGCTGCTAGAACGGTCAGATGAATACACATCATGCAACTAACACGTATTGATGTAGAAATGCACAAACAGTATGTGCGCTTGCATACGCGCACACCTGTATTTTGTAGATAGGTGAGAGATAGATTGGATGTGCCTTGTGGCATTTAAAGGGAGGTGTCGGGCTGACAGCTCCTTAAAGGGACAGTCATTACAGAGATACACTATATTGCCAAAAGTATTTGCTCACCTGCCTTGACTCACATATGAGCTTAAGTGACATCCCGTTCCTAATCCATAGGGTTCAATATGACGTCGGTCCACCCTTTGCAGCTAGAACAGCTTCAACTCTTCTGGGAAGGCTGTCCACAAGGTTTAGGAGTGTGTTTATGGGAATTTTTGACCATTCTTCCAGAAGCGCATTTGTGAGGTTGCACACTGATGTTGGACGAGAAGGCCTGGCTCTCAGTCTCCGCTCTAATTCATCCCAAAGGTGTTCTATCGGGTTGAGGTCAGGACTCTGTGCAGGCCAGTCAAGTTCATCCACACCAGACTCTGTCATCCATGTCTTTATGGACCTTGCTTTGTGCACTGGTGCACAGTCATGTTGGAAGAGGAAGGGGCCAGCTCCAAACTGTTCCCACAAAGTTGGGAGCATGGAATTGTCCAAAATGTCTTGGGATGCTGAAGCATTCAGAGTTCCTTTCCTTGGAACTAAGGGGCCAAGCCCAGCTCCTGAAAAACAACCCCACACCATAATCCCCCCTCCAACAAACTTTACACTTGGCACAATGCAGTCAGACAAGTACCGTTCTCCTGGCAACCGCCAAACCCAGACCCGTCCATCAGATTGCCAGATGGAGAAGCGCGATTCGTCACTCCAGAGAACGCGTCTCCACTGCTCTAGAGTCCAGTGGCGGCGTGCTTTACACCACCGCATCCGACGCTTTGCATTGCACTTGGTGATGTATGGCTTGGATGCAGCTGCTCGACCATGGAAACCCATTCCATGAAGCTCTCTGCGCACTGTTCTTGAGCTAATCTGAAGGCCACATGAAGTTTGGAGGTCTGTAGTGATTGACTCTGCAGAAAGTTGGCGACCTCTTCGCACTATGCGCGGTCAGCATCCGCTGACCCCGCTCCGTCAGTTTACGTGGCCTACCACTTCGTGGCTGAGTTGCTGTCGTTCCCAAACACTTCCATTTTCTTATAATACAGCTGACAGTTGACTGTGGAATATTTAGGAGCGAGGAAATTTCACGACTGGATTTGTTGCACAGGTGGCATCCTATCACAGTTCCACGCTGGAATTCACTGAGCTCCTGAGAGCGACCCATTCTTTCACAAATGTTTGTAAAAACAGTCTGCATGCCTAGGTGCTTGAATTTATACACCTGTGGCCATGGAAGTGATTGGAACACCTGATTCCAATAATTTGGATGGGTGAGCAAATACTTTTGGCAATATAGTGTATATGGACGGGGAAAGACAAGTAGGAAAGAGAGGCTAGAAATGGATGGTGAGAGAAAGAGGAAAGATATGGGTTAAGAAATATGTAGTTAAAGGATATATACATACAACACCTGCTACTTTTCCCATTATTTCAAATTGGTTTACAGAAATTATGTTTTATTTTTTGTATACAAAGCCTAGAACAGCTACAAGTAATACCTGAAACAGAGGTGTCCACAGGATTTAAGAACCATGGGCTTAGTCTAGCCCAAAAATACAATAGAATTTCATTTTATGCAGTCCAACTTACATTTATGTATTGTTAGGATTATTTTTTATTATTCATGTATGTCCTTGTTAAACCCTAATAATAAGACTAATGTTTTCCCAAGCACTTTATCTAATTAGGATATCTCTTCCATCAGGATAAAAAGTTATCATCTTCATTATTTACATAACAAAGGTTTGAGAATGAAATGGGAGCATACAGACAGAGTGGATTATTCTTAACAAAAGATCAGTCACTTTGCATTTGGGTTGTCCTTGATCAACGAATACTGTGTGATATCTAGATAGAGCTGGAGCCAATGAAGTCTCCTTATGTATAAGCGTGTATAATGTAATGATTTGAGATGTGATGATGTGTATAAAATGTTCTTTAACTGTTATTCTACGTCCAGTTTCTGAAGAAGTGAGCCAGGTGGTAAGCGCTGTCCAGAGATGGGGGATCTGGAGTCAACAAGTCATCTCTATGATGATCCTCCATCTCTGGCGCCACCATAGCCTAACCTGAGCCATAAGCCTCATAAAGTGTAATTGAAAGTGTTTGTTCCGAGTGAACTCTTTTTAGGAAAGACTCAGGAAGAGAAAGCTTAAAGATGTAAATATAGAACTTTCCTTTTGTATCAACCTCAGAACATTGGACCCAATATTCAAGCAGACAAAATCAGGATGGTTTATAAAACAAGTTATAAAAGTGAAGTGAGTGCCTGAATGTCTGTGAGGCGGATTACTGGATTCTCTGCAGAGATAGGAAACTCAGGTCAGTGACAAGAATGTCGAGCTGATTGCGACTAGGAGAAAAGGTCACTGAGCTGGTTGAGAGTTCAGTCTGATTCCAGAGGGAGAGGAGGAATCCGGGGGTGTCTACCACTAGCGATCATTACTGCCTTAGAGCAGAGGCTAGAGAGGAGCTGGTGGCAAGCCACCACGGAGGAAGCAACAGTGTCCGTGAGGGATAATCAAAAGCCGAAGTACAGTCCAAACCAGGTTGACGGACCAGGAGATCAGAGAGCCAAAGAGGTACCGATAGGGAATCCAAGCAGAGGTCAGTAATGCAGTCCAAGTTCAGTAACCAGCAGAATCCAGGAAGTCAGTTCAAAAAACAAACTGACAGAGCAGATAGGGATAAGGCAAAAAACATAAATATCCAGAGGCAGAAACAGGTCAGGTTCAGAATGTCAAACACTTACTTGAACGCTAGAATCTCACAGAAACAGAAACAGTAATCTGGCGCTGAGGAGCGGCAAACAGACAGCATAAATAGCTGCAGGAACCAGGTGAAACAGCGATATTCAGCCGTGGGAGACATGTGAGCAGGGGCAGATGAAAAAGCCAACCATCAGTGCCAGGACCATGACACCTTTATGATATAAATCGCCTGATTTATAAAAAATATATGGGACAAGCTCTATATCAATAATTGTTTTTTTTTGGTTAAGCAAAAAGAAAGTACAATTATGACAGATAAAAAAGCAATGTATTAACTATCTAACAAATCCTTGTATTTAATGTAGAAATGTTGATAACTATCTGTTTCTCTATTTGTAACAAAAGGTTTACAGGTAAGAAGTAACTAAATTCAAAGTAAAATGTTTGATCCTTCTGTTGCTACACCCTGTGTAGATTGTATGATAGTATGTCGACACGTATGTCGACATTGTATGTCGACACGTTCACACAATCAAAGAGTCAGGCTCGAGATGTTTCTAGAGAGGTTAGGCCTCTCATCCAAGAGCATTCCTCTGTTCTAACTAGTGGTGGGGAGCACTGACATTAATAATTAGAACTATTAAAACTAGTTAGAATCACAGTGCTCCCCACCAGTAGTTAGAATTGAGGAAGCCTCTTGATTGAGAGTTAAAACATCTTCTAGAAACCTTCATATCCAGTTGCCTAAATGGAACTTTTCAAGCTTGACCATGACCTGGATGACTGAAATATCTTCACAGATATGTTAAAGTCTATGATTACATTTTAAACACATTGACTACTATATGTGAGCAATGAAGCTCCAGCATGGTTAGTTTTAGTAACAAAATGATTGGCTATGATAAGGTGACAAAACCAACCATTAAAGTCAAACAGATAAAAGCCGTACAAGGAAATGTTTCCGATCTCAGAGTCTTATGAATAATGTGTAAGCTGTGTAAGCTAGCATAAGGCTCTAATGAAAGCTTTCGAGTAGCATTTAATCAAGAGGGAAGAGCTTGTCGCCGCTGACAGGGAGTCCTCCTATGAGAGTGTGGGATCTGGGAATTGACAAATCTTATTTAACTAAGGTAACCTTTGCCTCAACAGTTTCTGTTCATGCTAGGAAGCATTATTTGTGTTGCCTACTTTCACTTTGCCCAGGTAAAAAAAAAAATACGCCTGGAAACCATTTTAATGTGCTAAAGATGTAAAATGCATTATAAATGAAACTTTTATTACCAAACAGAAAAACATAAGTAAAAACTAGAGTGGGGAGGAAGCTGTAGCAGGAGTGAGAGAAAGAGAGAGAAATCTTAACAGGATTATTTAAAAAAAGCATGTAAATCTCCATCTTCAGTGCTAATAAAGGTTTATTAAAACTTAGGTTTCAGAACAGATAGGGGACCTTTAGTTTGCACTTTCAGAGCTTGTTATTTAGTTAGTTTAGCTAATCTATTGTAGGGATTTGTGAATACAGACTTTCAGGCTTAGAGCTTCAGGCTTGTGTTTGTCTATTTAAACATATGAAAGTCAGTAAAAGAAAAAATAATAGTAGGCGAGAAAATTTCAAAGAGGCACAAAGACTTGGAATGAAATATGAGTAGAGAGAAAGTTATATCTTTATTTAATATGTTGATCATGTAGCTCCGTATAAAAAAGTGAGACGTGTTATTAATAATAATAATAATAATAATAATAACAATAATACAAATGCTACTACTAATAATAATGATGATAATAATATGGCTGTGAGACGACAGTGGCATTGGAGGCAAGAGTTTGCCATGCAACCAAAGTGTTGACGGTTCAAACCCCAGCTTTCAGTGTTGTTGTGTCCTTAGGCAAGACACTTTAGCTGCATTGCTTAATGAGAATGGTCAGAGGGCCTGGTGGTGCCAGTGTACGACAGCCAGTCAGTGAGCCCTAGGGCAGCTGTAGCTACAATATGCATGAATGGCTGAATGAGTTTAAAGGGCTTTGGTCAAGTCATCTTACTACAAAAGTAAAGGCAATTTACTATTATTTTTTAAAATGTAGTAAAATACTGTGAGAAAATAACTTTTCTTAGTCAACACAAGCATCAGATGGAATCATTCCTGGCGATCTTTCAGAGACTTTCATGTTTTTGATATCAGTATTGGAAATATAGTTTATTGATTGATAGAATATATAATTTCAATAGATAAAAATATGGTGATATAAGTTATGGCCATATCGTCCAGCCCTATGCTGTTCTATGTTGGATTCTGTCAAATGCTGTGAAAGTCTGTCTGTTATTCAAAATACCATCAACCTTAATTCAAATCATTAAAAGGTTCTTTCTCATTCTTTTATTTGGCTTTACGGTACTACTGAAGGAAGGTGTAAGCCATGTCATTTAAGCATAGAGACAATGAATGACAGTTTTTAGGACTGTTTAAGTCAAGCTCAAACTTAGTGAACATCTATTCCATCATTGAGTCTGCTCTTTGATTAAATAATGAAACTCCAGTTGATGGGGCATATTCTGTTGCAATCTGCTGGCTTTGGACTATGTAATCTGTACTGTATGCAGTAAAATTACAAACCTGTTAATTACTACTTTGTTAATTATTTGAAGAAAAAAGGTATTCAGAGTAATTCTTTTATCAGAACAGATAAATGTAGCTATTACTTGAAAAATTTCATATCTGAGTGTTGAAGCTTGTGTTTGGATAATGTGTCTCTTTCCTGGAACTATTATGGTTTGCTTCTTTTGTTTGCTCCCTCGTTAAAATCAGCAAAAGCAGTCACTCATTCTACTTACGGGCTTTTGATTGACCCTATTTAACAATAACAAATATTTGCGGTTTAATTAAATTACACCATACAAAACTGAGCTAATACCTTTGACAAAATAGCATCTACAGGAATACCTCTTTTTCTCAAAAGCACCTGTTAGTCAGAGATAACATTTCCCCACTTTTCTATTATTATTGTAAAGGTCAGTCCCATTGTTATCAATTTTTCATGTTTTATCACAGTAAACAACCATGTATTCCTGAGTGTGGTCTGTACGCACTGAGGTGTGCTGTATTGCCTGTGCTTTACCAGACTCTCTGACTTGTTAAAGGCAAGAACTGCACAAGAAAATTCAGATTTTTAGGCCATTCATACACTCGGAAATACAAATATGGGGATTCGAAAATACGTAACTTATGACCAACTTGCATATGCGCCTGCATGAATATGGATTAGTGCTCCAAATCTAATGCTGTTTATTTTTAAAAGTGATATGTAACACCCTTTGTCTTTATTAAAAATATTTGTATGAAGAGATGTATTTTTTGTGTTTCACATGTGAAGTCGTGGGATGAAACAATATTAGACATAGGAGTAGCATTTTATAAAAATGGCTTTAAAATGTAAAAACTTAGTTTAGTTGGTCGGCATAGATGGGAAAATGGTGCGCCTGAGTTTTTTTCTATATATACTGAAAGTAGGAAATTACATGGAAATTGATGTCTGGACAAAATAATGGCAGAATGAGTCAAGCGTTGTCAAGATTCAAGTAATTATAGAACAGCAGAAGTGATGGGCAGTATACAGTAATGGGAAAAAAGAAATAATATTTTGCATATCAAAAGATTCAATTAGTTTGATGTATATGTTCTAAAATTAGTGAAATCTAAAATAGAGTATGACAACAACCGGTGAGAAACTTCATCAGGAAGGTAGAATGTCTCCAGATCCTCATTAATCTGTATAAAACTGACATGACAGTAAGATATGTTACATGAGATTATGGGAGCCTGAATAAAAGAGCAACTGAAGCACACACTTCACTATTTTTAAGTGTATGTTTTTGCTTCCAAACTTTTGCACTGAAATAATCTAAACTGTCCCTGCAAAAACAGAATTTTCTTAGATCATCATTTCATAAAATTTTTTAATTTTTTCTAATTTTTCTAAAACATCAATCTGAACAATATATTTTTTTTTATTTATAATCTTACTTTTACCTTGTCTGCTATGTTACTTTTTCCCAACTTATCCCATGTGCCATCCTGATACATACAGTACATAAATGTTTCATGTTGGCCTGAGCTCATTAGGCAGACATTTTTTTGCTGTGTGTATACAAGAATAACAATGTTTTTTACAAGATAGATTGATGGCAGCATTATAAAAAAAATTATAATTATAAAGAAAATAAAAAAAAAGAGAAAGAGGGGAGTGTGTGTTTGGGGAGTTACGTGACTGCAAAAGTCCATTAAAGGTTGCCATTTGTTGTAGAATTTGCCCAAGTTCCCCCTTCTTGAATATCTAATCTTCTCAACTTTTAAAAATGGCACAATCTTTAATCCACCGTGTACTGGAGGGAGCAGTCTCGATTTTGCCAATTCAGAAGGACGTGGCGTTTGGCATCATTGAGGTAAAAGCTATCACTTCCAAATGAATAGTGGAAAATGAGGTATAGTCATCCAGGAGGCCAAAATAACAATGTGTGGTGAGGTGTGAACAGTTCTTGAAAATACTTTAGTTATAATGTTGATCATAACTTGCCAAAAGTTCTACAGAGCTGGACAGGAGAAAGATGAGAAAGAAAGAAAGCAGAGACAGTGTTGACTGCTGGAAAAGCTGTGGTGAAAGAAAAGTGAAATGGCTTCCTCAAAGATGACCCTGGACATTTTAAGTATATTTGGCTTCACCTACTGCTCTGAAGCAGGATTCCCCACCATGACCATAATAAAAAATAAATATCGATCTAGGCTCACGAATGAGCTTCTTGATATGTGCTTGAGAATGGCTTTGTCACTATTCAAACCCAGGTCAGCGTAAAGCCCACTTCTCCCAATTAAGCCATAAAATAGAAAGATAAAAAAACAAAACAACAAATGGTCAGTTCAGGTGTTTTACAAAATGTGTGAATCAGGAAATTGACTATAAACCAAACTGAAGGACGGTTGTTCTCTACTTTAAAAAAAAACAATATAGATTTTTTTTTTATTTCTTTCTTTTTTTTTTTTTCAATTTTTTTTTTTCTTAAAACAAAATTAATTGTATTGCAGTGCTAATTCTGTTTAAAGTAACATATTATAATAAAAATGTCTCTGGACCTTTACTGGTTGTTGATTTTCTTTATTCGGATCCTGCTGACCCTTAATATTCCAACTGATGAATCGTACCTTTGAGCTTGAAACACTAGCCTTATGAAAAGTGAATTAAGATAGGAGGTAGCCAGATTCCCCACACTCCAGGGACAGGGGATGAAGAAGAGGGAGGGAGGGAAAAAGAAAAAAAAAGAAGAAAAAAAAGAAAAACGCACAAATGCCGAGCCAACTTATCAAACTCACCTCAAATCCCCCACCCTCACCCCATAGTACCTACCACTATCCCATCCCCAAATGATAGGATGCCAGTATCAACTCCACAAGGAGTCACAAACAATACAAACAAACTCCATGCTTTAGTCATCTTCACCTTGCTCCATCCTGGCTGGAGCTCCAGGAAACATTAGGAAAAATAAAAACAAAGTATGGCTAAACACAGGGCTGGATGGGCCATTAAAAATGGCATGTCTTAGCTGAATGGCAGCCAAATGGTAGCCCACATCCCTGCAACTCCCAGCAATATCCCCTCCAACTTGTAGCCACTGGAATCACCCCCTGCATATTCTATTACTCTGACTCCACCCTCTCACTGACTTACAGAGTCTGAGCAGGAGATGATGCTTCCCTTTAGATCTTAATTCCACATATCATGGCAGAAAGAATATTTTAGTACAGATTGAAGATTGATGTTTAAAAAGGAATTGTAGGGACCAGCCAAGGACCAACGAAGGGCCCATCAAGTAAAGTTTGGAAATTTAAAATGGCATCTACTGTAACTGGGGACGAGCACATAGGTCCGCCTTACATTAACATATCACCAGAATGATTGAGAATTAGAAGGACCATTTATTAAGATGATCCACCCGGAAATAGCATATTGTCCACTATACCTTTAAGCATAAACTATATTATAAACAGATAAATGTTTCCACTCTTAATTGAATTATCTTAGCTTAAGTAAATAAACGGTGCCTCGTATCACTGAGATGAAGGCAACACATGTGGAACATGTGTCATTAAATTTAAAGGTAAAAGCTTTTGTCTTGAAAGTTTAGAAATTTTGTATATGCTGGCTAATTATTATCATCATTTATCCTCTCCATTTCTCAAGCTTTTCTTTCCCATGTCAATGTAATTGGATGTCTATGTTCTGGATAATTGTAAAGCTGTTGCCACAAGTCTTGCTAACTTGTGAGGAATGTCAGGTGAGTTTGAAAATCCACTATCAGCTGATCAGCGGGTAGAGCAAATTTAAGAGGAAAAGCAGACAGGTCATGCAGAAAGCCTGTATGTCGTGGGAGTAAATAGCATAATTTAAGATTAGAAAATGTATGTATCAGGTTATGGCTTCAGTGTTTGTAGTGCAAGCTTGATCAGTTGTGTAATACTGGTGTTACGGATAGTATTCAATGAATATAAGAACAACTACATACTGTACATGCTGAAATCTTTGTCAAACAAGACAATTGTGAAAATGCTCTTACCTATAGCTAAAAAAATGTAAGTGTTAGTGTTCCTTTTTAAACCAACCGTATGCTAGAATTTTTTTATTCTAACTGTTTTAATTAGATATGTTAACCTTTACTGTTGCTCACTTGTTGAGTGACTCAAAGTATATATACAGTATTTATCTTTGCAAGAACTTCAGCTTTACACAGCAGGACTGCATATTAATATTGACATGAAGATGTCAACAGAAAAATTCTGACAGAGTGAGCTGAGGCAATTTACAGCAGAATGACATTTCATAAAAAAATGTCTATATTTATAAAATTCCCTTGGCCCATTGAGGTTACACAGACTATAATGGTCAAGTGACAGACAATGATTAATTGATATGTCAAGCCTGTGGGTGTCCATGCATGTGCATGTGTTTTAAGGTCAATACATGTTTTTTTTAATTGAATTCTTGTATTTCTGCCTTGAAGGATAATGGAGAGAGCAACAGAGCAGAGAGAAAAAGCATTGTTCTAGCTCTATCAGCTCTTGAGCCTTTATGTATCATTATACCTGTCAGTCTCTTCTCTGTTCTTTGTTTTTCTCTGGGGTGGGGATAGAAAATGTTGCTAGAACAATAGTAGCCGTAAAAGACACTTAACTGAGTTTGTCTATACACAAGTGCAAGTAACCAAATGACTGTGGTAAAAGGCAGTAAAAGCATTGCTATGTAGCACTGGTATTACTGTTGATACTGCCTGCTAACACATTTGAAAGGAGTCGAATGAAGATGCAACTCGAGCAGAAACAGGCATATGTAGTCAATTGAAATAACCAACAGGTTTTATTCAAAAAAGCACAGCCCAGAGGAATTTATTCTTAATTAAAAGCAACATTTGAAGCTAAACCTAGCCAAGATACCAGCTCTGGTTTCGCAGATGCAACACAATTATGTGTTGAGATGGTACAACTTACTTTTGGTAATGACATAATTGTTTGTCTTCTATTCCATACTAAACTCAAACCCACTGGAAATAGATATGTTTTAATATCTATGCCTTTTAAGTTTAATACTATGCCCTTAAATATCATTAGTCACATCAGTAGGCGCCCATAGGACACTTTATTGTGGTAACTTTTTGAAAAATCCTTTAACTACAATTTTCTTTTGTCATTTTGTAAGGATTGTGTACAGTACTTAAATGCTCAAAAGAAGACATTTGTCAGAGTTGCATATGTTTTATCTAACTTTCCTCAATGTATTTGTAATCAGTCCTTCAAAAGCCCCTTCTTTTGCCAATGTAATGGCTGTAAGTATTTCTCTAACCAGCTTTGTACATGCAGAGTCTAATAGCTCAGCCTTAGTAGGATAAGATGGGACCAGCAATTAGTAAGTCTTACCACAAACACATTAATGTCTTATCTGGACTTTGCCTGGTACCCTCTATCAAATCAACATGTCTTGATCTAAACCACTCCATTGTATGATGATCTTCCTCCCCACTGTTAAGTCTTTGTAGCCTCTCATACGTTATTTCTTTCACTATTATCCTGTTTATTTCTGTATATCTTTGAATTAAAGTTTTTTCAATCCTTCCCATTATTAAGATACTTTGGCTGCAGATAGACAGTAGCAACTTAACAGTGATAATGATTATTCTTTACAGTATTCAGGAAAGTCGAAAATGCATAATCCAACAATAGGAAAGGGAGAATTAAAAATAGCAAGATTAACCAAGTGTGAACACCTCCATCTCCTTCTTATATATAAAAGAGGATCGCTTTAACAGGAATGTCATGTGGATGAGTCATAGCAGTTCTCCGACATTTGGGTTATGCAACACTAAAAGGAATAATTCCTCTTTCATCCCACATCAACAGACAGCTAGTACTGATAAGTGCATTCTCCAAAGTAAAAACTTCCCATTAGTGGAACTTCATCTGAATATTTTCATAGAGTAAAAATAATAATGTTACACTTTGTAAAGCTCCAGAAACTTTTTGGAAGGCAAGATGAGTCAATCAAGAAGTGGATTTGTGGAAAAATGTAATACAAAAAGCCTAATCAAAAAGTTAGGATCCTTAAAAACCATACAAAATCCATACATTTAACACATATTTTTTTTTTCTAATTTACTTATTTTAAGAGCTATAAGCTAAGGATATAGACAAATATTTTCATTAACTCACAAGTGGGTTTTTCCAAACAATGAAATCAAGGTATCTCGGATTTGCTGCCCTCATTTCTGAGAAAGAAAGATCATGCCCAAACATTGCAGAAAAGGTCTCATAAAGCTTTGAATTTTCTAGATAAAAGCATGTAGGATTAAGATCAGCATGGAGAAATAAAAAAAGTGAAGAAGCCTTTTCCTTTTTCTTCTAATCGTTTTAGTCTCCTTGTTGTCCTCACCATTCCTACATACACTCTATCCCAAACTGTTCTTTCCTGACATCCGTTTTTTTTTTTTTTCTGTTTCCTAAGCCTTTGTCTCCCTCTCTTTAATCTGTATGTATTGGCAGCCAGTGTATCCATCTCCTTCCTCCAGGGACAGTGAGATGGCTCCTTGGCTGATCATAGTGATCTTTCCCCTGAGGAAAAAAAAAATCTTCCTAAAACCTGGGTGACTGCCCTTGTGGAACCATTTGAGGTATTTTTGTGTGTCTGTATAATGTATGTGCTTTGCATGTGTGTCAGGGGACTAATAGGCATCCTTGCATTTAGACAACAGGATTACCAGAATTTTAAAGAAGCATTCTCACATTTAACATAAAAAACCCTATATTAAAGGATACCACTGAACAGAAAATACCACCACATACTGTCTTCAGCAATCACCTACTAAATAAAAAGGTCTTCTTGTGTGTAATAAAATCTTAGCACATATAGATAGCCAAGCTGAATAAATTCCTGGACAAAAACAGAAACCTAAATAGAGTCACTTTCTGCTGATTTGCCACCTTTAAACTCAAAGCTTTTTTCTCCCGGATTAATAACAACAACAACAAAAGATGGGGCTAAAAATAATTACCACCAGGTAGATAAACAGACAATAAACTGTCTCAACAGCGGTGGTCCACAATGTGACACAAAAAAGATCCCCTATTAGATAGGAGTGATCTAAATGACTTGGAGATCTGGCTCTTAATCCCACCCATCACTCTTCACATCATTATAATAAATACTGTTATCTCTACCAGTCTAAATAGAAAGAGCTGAGATGATTAACAGATTAGAATTAATGACTCTTACAGGGGAAACGGAAAGACAAAGATGGTATGGAAGTGGTGTTGGTGGGGTAATTAACAAAAAGACCAAAAATAAATGATGATGTACATCAAACTCAGGGTTCAGAGGTACATAAAGTTTGTAATAATTACAGAGATTTACTGACATAAAATTGTATATATAATCTATATGTATATTATTTAAGAACTGAAAGTCTCAATCTTTATTTTTGCCTGGTTAGAGCTCCATAGCAAGGACAAACCAGCCACCTACGACCAAAGCCAGAAAACATTAGTAGTTAGAACTGGTCTGTGGTGCCCACCTGTAGAACCACTCCTCTACTGAATGTGCCTTACCAATTACCAATCATTTCCACCTGTTGTCTCTTCAGTTTAAACAACAGCATGTGGAATTCACTGTCAATCAGTGTTCCTATGTGGGCAGTTTGAATTAATAGATGTTTGATTTGATTGAATTTATATTGTGTTGTTAACTTGTTCCCTTTTTTTATTTATTTATTTTAGCATTGTATATAAAAAGCACCCTCAAGTGCTTAGGTTTTAATGGGATACATTTCAATTGTTTATTCACTTCTTATTTTCTAAGCCTCTAATACATTTCAAATTCTTATTTTAATCATAACGCTCCAATAAGAGTTTGATCTAAGTAACAATTGGCTAAGGTGAATCTTAAATATTTTAATAAGAAAAGATAATGATTATCTTTAAAATGCACCTTCACCATATCACTTCAAGGCCATGTGCTTCCACACTTTATGGTGAATACAAACATTAGTCAGAGTATTACTGTTGGGATCCTCAGGCTTGCCCACCAGAGGGCGCCGAGGATCCCCTTCTGCTCTTTGTTATTTTCCCTTAGGGCTGGAGTTACTGTTGGGATCTGGAGATTACCCTCTGTCTCCAGCAGAGTGCGCCGTGGGTCTTCTGGAGCTGGAACCTTCCAGCACACCTGATTTCCATCTACTCATCAGGAGACCTCCACTTTATAAGCTCCTGCCAGACCTTGCTTCCATGCCGCAGTGTTGATCTTAGTTGGTTAGCTTCCTGAGCCTCTGTTACAGATTGAAACTTGGTAGTCTCTAGAGTGAGATCAGATTCTAATCTCTCCTTTGTCTGTGCCTCACTGGAAACCTGTCTCTGGTCTGAAGCTCAAGAAGAGCTGCCTCACTGGAAACCTGTCTCTGGTCTGAAGCTCTGGGAGAGCTGCCTCACTGGAACCATGTCTCTGGTCTGAAGCTCAAGAAGAGCTGCCTCACTGGAAACCTGTCTCTGGTCTGAAGCTCAGGAAGAGCTGCCTCACTGGAACCATGTCTCTGGTCTGAAGCTCAGGAGGAGCTGCATCACAGGAAACCAGTCTCAAGCCTGAAGCTCTAGGAGAGCTTAACCTGCTAATCTGCCCTGGTGAGCCAACCTGAAGGTTCCTATGTGGAATCACCCTGATGAATCCTATGTGGATGTTCCCTGTTGTTCCCTGCAGTGAGCTGGAAGCTCAAATCTTGGTCTGCCATGCTAAGCCTGAAGCTAGACGCTTAGCTTCCCATGAACTCTGCTAACCAACAGTCTCCGGTCCCAGTCAAGACTTTAGTGAACCAGCCCTGAACCTGTTCCTGATCAGATTCCTTATCGTGTGCTTGTGAACCACAATAAACTCTGTTGAACTTTTACCCCCTTTCTGTGTGTGTTCTGCATTTTGGGCTATACTCAGATACCCATCATGACAATTACAGTATACTGTTTCATAACAAAGCTGCCTGACAATTATGACGTTAGTCAACTCCAAAAGGTAAAATTAATAATGGCCCAGTAACTTTCAGTAGTAAATTGATTTAGAGAGTTTTTTCTTTAAATACTGAAAAGTTTAAAGAGTTGTTTATTGATTGTAGGAGAAAAAACACACAAGCATAAAGTCCCTTCTATCAAAGATCAGGCAATAGAAAGTTTACTTTATTACAACTAAGTGTCCTGGCACTACTTTAGGTTTAGATAAACTGAACTTTAATGCAAAGTATGAGGCAGTGTTTAAAAAGTCACATCAGCATCTCCTCTATTGAGGAGAAAGCCATTTTAATATTGAGCAAACCTTCTTGTTCCCATGCCTTCATTTGTATGAGTTTTTTTCTGTTTTAAATAATATCTTTTATCAGCTAATCAAGAAGTATTAGCTTTTTCGCTCTGGAAAAGGATTTTTAGCAGACTGTGAATCAGTCTAGGACTATAGTTTAAAAAATAAGAAAAGTCTAGGACTATAGTTAAACAACCACAGATGTTTCCTCTACTATTACTAAACTGAACAAGCTGAAATGATAATGCAAATTGAAATTTATGGCTTTATCCTTCATTTTTATAAACATTTTATTTACTGCATTTTATTTACTCCTCTTATGTATCCAGCTTTTGTTTGATCCGTTGAGCTTGGAGCCCATTTTCTATGTTTTTGAATGGCTCTGGTTCTTTACATGAATGTTTGCATCAAAAGGAAACAAAGTCATCACCTTTAAAAAAAAAAAAAAAAAAAGTATATACGGGGCCCAAAGTTGGTCACCGAGTGGACCCAAGCTTTTCTGACATGTGTTTACACGGTCAAAAAAACAAGACTTTGAGGGTATTGATATTTTATATTTGCAATTGATGTCCAACTGTTACGAGCAATTAGGATTAAATGTTTTTCGTATTCCTATAACAAGTTAAACAGCTTAGCCTAAAATATTTAGTAATAGTTTAAAAAAGTATTCATACCTGTGAACATTTTTGAAACATACAGCAGAAAGCTGTGAAAATAAATTTTGCCTACCTTGTTCAATAATTCATAAATACATGTTATGTTGCAGTTACATCTGCAAATCTGGCAGGTAAATAATCTAGAAATAGAAGTTTGTATCCTATGATTTATCAAAAAGTTCAAGGCTAGAAGTGAGTTACTTTGAAATGTAACTTTCTAGTCCTGCAAAAATTCTTTATTGGATTTAGACCTGAGTTTTGACAGTACCAATATATAATACATTTGTGTAGATAAATAACCTTATGTGTTTCAAACTTATTTGGGAGTAAGTATTTAAACCAACTGCCATTAGAGGAGGGGAAATGACTTTATCTTTAGACAACGGGCATTCCTCTACTGTAGGTGATCTTAATGAAATTTTGTGGCTTAAGATGTTTTTATTGTTAAGATATAATTTAAGGAATAACTGTGCCATTAGTTAATTTACATGGCCTGTATTTTCAGGTTTGACCTGATTCTTCCCTCTTGATTTGAAGATGCTAAATATTATATGCTTTTTTTTTCTACCCTAAACCTGTTTGAAACAGGTAAATTATATTCCTGACATATCTTGTATCTTCATTGCTTTTCATTTTTTGTTTGTTTGAAAGTATTCTGTAGCATATTCTTCTACTTGGTTGCCCAGTTTTGTTTTGTTTTCCATAAACATAAATCAAGTACCAACCCATGTCTGACTTTACAGACTATTTCCAGAACTGTAAATGCTTCTAAAAAATATGTATGAAGTCGTTTGGCTTCAAATAAGGTACATTTTTATTTGTAGTTGTAATGTGAAGATAATGTGGAAAAGTTCAAGGGAAAAAGAGACGTTTGGTAGCTGCTGTACATAATTGCCTGAAGATAGCAACATTTGATATTTTTTCCCTCTTTTATGTCTTCTTTAACCTTAGTAAAGCATTTTGGATCTTTTAGCACTAATATACAAAGACCAACACAGTCCCAAATGCACCTCCTACCTCCTACAGGGCAGAACTGATGCGCGAGAAGATGAAATACCACTACCTCAGGGGTAAACACACCTCGGTTCACGCTCACACAAACCACTCCCTTAAACACCAAGATGCACGCAATCACATGCCTTGCTTTTCATTCCAAGCAAAGTGCTCTCAATTGCTTGCAAAAATTGTCCCAACATCAAACAGCAAATTTGTTGTTTTTTTCCACACCAATAACACATTGCTGTTTCCCATGGCCTTGTGTGCATGTTCCTCCTGGGCCTTTGGAGCAGAGCAGGCATGTCTTCCTCTATGCCTCTCTGCGTTTCTGCTGCTTGTGTGAGTTCAGTTTGTGGCTCTGTCTCGGGTTTTGTTACTGCATCTTGTGTGTGTCTGTGTATTGGTGTGACTTAGTCAAGTGTAAAATTGGTGCTGCAGAAGATTGCAGACACAAACTGGGTCAGGACAAGAACAGGCGGAAGAGCCAAAAAAAAAAAACTTAAAGAAGGGGATTGGCGTGACCAAATCTTACCTTTTGTGACATACTGTGATATGGACATGTCTCGCTTCTAGCTTTTTTTACTGGGACACGTAATGTGGCTGCTGGGTGCTTCAGCTAACGTCATATTACGTCCTACATGTCGTGTTTTTTACTCCTGATATTCTCTCAGTAAGGACATGTCAAGTGTAAGGGCTTAAAAGCTTGAGGTGTCAATGTGTAGTAAGGTATTGATACAGTACTAGCCAAACTTACCCCAATTTTTTTATGGGCCCTTGGCTTTTTGTTGGTCCCCTACAATTCCTTTTTAAACATTAACCTTTGTACTAAAATATTATTTCTGTCATGATTTGTGGACATTAAGATCTAAAGAGAAGTGTTATCTCCTGGTCAGACCCTGTAATTTAATGAAAGTCAGAGTAAAAAAATATGCATGCCCAGGAGAAGGCCAGTCGCTGGAAGTTGGATAGGATTTAGCTGGGAGCTGCAGGGAAGTGGCCGTTTGACTGGAAAGTGCCATTTTGAATGGCTGCTACTGTAACTATCGCTAGTTCATATAAAATAAACCTCTTTGGTTTACTTTTTTTCAACAAATTATGTCTTGGCAGAGACAGTCAGACATACCATAAAGAGAAGCTTATTGCGTAGATGTGTCACGGGAATTTTGTTCTCCACCAAGGATATCTGAAGACAGAATCCTACTACTGTGATTGACCTTATTAACTCCATGCAATAGAGTAACTGCTCCTCTGTGACCGTTGGAACTCCTAAGGAAAAAGGGTGGATGGGTACTCTACCTATAGCTGGGCGATATGACCTAAAGTCAATATCACGATAAATTGGGAAGCTTAACATTGATATACCATAAATGAATGATAAAAAGGGCATGTGCAGCAAATGCAACTGATCTATTTATAATTTATTTATTGAATAAATCAAATTGCATATTACTTCCAATTAGATATTAAAGTCTTGTACCCATTTAAGCTTAAACATTCAACAATGTCTCATTGACCAGGAGAAAAATGTTACTTCTCTTGCAAAAAATTTTGCGGTGTGTTGTGTTTTTTTGTTCAACATCTATGGCGTAATTTTGGTGCCACCGATGCATGCAGAGAGAGCAATGTGCATCGTTTAAACTCGCACACCCTCGCTCAAATCAGGTCTCCCACATGTTCAACTTTTTCACTGGGCTCATCCACCATTCTCTTTGTTTACGCTTCTGACTGGATCGGTTGAGTCACATGATTGCACACATGCCGCAGTGTCTTAAACCAGAAGGCAATACAAACCACCCTCACACAGAGGAAAAATGGCAGAATTACATTTATTTATTTTACCAACATGGGAAAATTGTCAGCTGTTATTGTAGTGAAAGATGGTAACAGTAAAAATCCAGTTTATCTCCCAGCCCTAACTCTACCATCCTTCTGATGAGCTAGGGATGCACACCAAAGCTTACCTTTGGAGCCATAGACCATCAAACAGTGGCACGAGGAAACACAAACAACACCATTAGGAGGGGCAGACCCTTGCACCACCCTATGCTACCAAATAGCTCCATGGTATCTCCCCACCTTCTGTTTCCAGTAAACCAGCACAGACACTGGGTAATGAAACAGTGGATTGAGCTGTATCCCTCCAACCCTGTCCCTCCTGCCCATATCAGCAAAGAGTGGCCATATTCCAGACAAGGCGACACACCAGTCCAAATCTCAGCCTTAGATCAGTGCCAGCAGCCTCATCACCCCACCATTATATGTCAGACCCACCGCCAGCACTCAAAAGAACAGTATGTCTAGAGACTACCTCTTCCAAAGGTGGCGAAGCCTGTCCCTCATTAACACTAAGTGATGGATCAATTGCTGGAGACTAAAACTAGTCATTTTTTATATCAATTTTCTTACATCAGCCTGAAGAAAAGGCCCTATGGCCTCCTAAAATAATCACAGAAGTAGTTTTTTTTTTTTTTTTTTTTTTTTTTTAGTAGATACAAAAACGTAGAATAAGTCAAACTATTGACATACAGTAGACCATTATTAAAGAAGGGGAGAAAAATGCATGATTCACTCAACTGATTATTTTCTACATTTTACCAGCAGTGACCAGCATCATGGAGAGGTGATTTAGGCAAATATACTTAGGCAATTTTTTTTTAGGAAGGTGACGATCTATTATATTTAAGTGCTTTTTTAATCTTCTAGTTTTTGTTTTATAAAAGCTTAGAAATGTGATTTATGACATCCACTGGTTTCGGAAGGCACCTTTGCAATGTCAGAGTGAGAAACAGACGGGGATTCTCTGCTCCCAGGTTACTGATAGGCCTTCAAATACATTTCTAAAAGCCATAGACAGGTGCACAGTATAAAGCAAGAAAAAAGAGAAAGAAAAAGAAATTTGGTAAATCTCCAACTCAATTTGAACCGGTGTTTGTAAGTAAGAAAGCCATTTGGACCAGCATTAGCTGTAGCAGTTATGCTGAAGGTTGCCATTTTCTAAAAAAAGCAAAAATAAAAATTTGTGCAACTTTTTTCAAAGTTGCAAAATGATTGGTTTATAGATTCACATTTCATTAACTTATCAAGATTATATTGTGAAATTGATATATACATACATATATATATGTCAAAATGTATCAAGGATGATCTAATAAGGGAAAAACAACTCTCTTCATTTGTTTCAGCTTAAATTTTGTCTGAATAATAGATTTTACTCTGCAATATTCAAATAATTTATTTTCATCATGTCATATCAAATATTAAAGAGTATAAAAACCCTTCCATCGAATATGTTGTCTAAATTATTCATACCTTCACTGTGATGAGAGTTCTATCTTGCAAAGTGAATTAATTGTTACTCTCTCTTGTTCAGCTTGATTTCAATGAGTAAGAGTTTCTTTAAAGCAATCTGGTGCAATAGAGGCAAAACAGGGAAACTCAAGCAAGGCAGTAAAAGTTGTCTTTGTACTCTTGTCACTCTTTGTAAGATTGCAATTTCTTCAATAAAAAATATATTGCCTTTCAAAAGTATCCATACCTCTTCACCTCATTCATATATTCATGTGTTAAACCACAGAATTTGCATTTCATTAGCATGTTCTGTGACTGAACAATGGTCTTAGTTGAAAGAAATCCAAGTAGTTGCATTGTAATATATCTTAAGACATCCAGGGAAGACAGTGAACATGTAAAAGAAGTTGGTCTAATCACACCATGAAAGAGTTTTGGCCTCTATGGAAAACAATATTGTCTTTCAATACATTCCTAGAAGAAAAAGCCTTTACTTAAATCAAAGGCAGAGGTGCAGTCAGTATAAAGTCACCTTGATGGAGGGATAACAAGAAAATACTTAATTTTTTTTCAGCTATTAGATATATATATATATATATATATATATATATATATATATATATATATATATATATATATATATATATATATATATATATATATATATATATATATATATATATATATATAAACTGATTGCTCTCCTACATCCACCTACAACAAAGCCAATCAGCTTAGAACCACACCTCCACGAAAGCCAATCAGCATCCAAAGTTCATCTTAAAAGGCCTCCAATCCGCAACTTGTCTGCTCCTGTGCGCAGGCGGTGGTTGCACTGTGTGACTTCATTCAGATGATCCCGTTTCAACCCACCTCCGCCCGTCCTTCACCATCGTAGTTAAGACTTCATCAGGTTTTAATTCCTCCTGGACTCTTACTGCGTTCCCTCTGTCATCTTAACCGGTCCGGCAGAAAACCGCCATGTTGAGCATGGTTCTGCCAGCGGTTTCTTCCCAACGGGGAGATTTTCCTCTCCACTGTCACTTCATGCTTGCTCATCATGGACAGGTTCGCTTAAGCTGTGTTGTCCAAATTGGACTTCCATCTTCCAGGTCCCTGAGTGAAGCTCTAGTATCAGCTCACATAGCCCACTGGATCTCTCCATAAAGCTCAGCATACCGTCTCGCTAACCAGCATTCTACAGACTGACCAACTTCCTCTATCTCCACTCCACAGCCAGTTTCAGGCCTGGGAGGAAACAGCCCTATTCTTTGCTCCTGTTCATTTATATTTATGAATTCCACTGTATGTTTCCTGCCAAGGTCTGAGCGCAAAAGACTAAAGTTATTGTTTAAATACATTTTTTCTAATTGTCTTTTCTCTTCGTTTTAGTTTTTCAGATTGAAATGTTAAGCAATGGGAGCTAATTAAGTTAGGACCGCATCATAAAAAACTTAAGGCGGGTAAGTAAAACAGTGAACAATTATCAACAACAGCCTTTAGATGAGCAGTGAAATACAGTTTACTGCTGTATTAATGTGTATTTGGGGCCTGGACAGTGATGTAAAAGTAAGATATAATCTATGATCATCAGAGAAATTCAGTTTTAGCTTGCTTCTGTATGAACCAAAACATAATATTTAGGTTGCTTTAGGAGGTGAAAAAATAAGAGAACAACAGCAAAAGCACTGTGGGCTTCACTTGTTAACAATTAGACAGAGGGGAGTTAGAAGGTGAAATCCCCAGCCTATGAAAAAAAAAAAAAAGACTTCTCAGGTTTCCCTAAAAACTTATCAACTTTGGTTAATGGACCCCAAAAAGTGGCATACATTGTCAAGGTTTAGTTGCCATAATTTTTTCCACACAGGACCTGGCAAGTGTTTGTCCTAAATTAAAACCTAACTTTGTGTCAATCCTGATTTTTTTACCAAATATTTTAAAATGTAGCATAAAACCAAAAAAAACAAAACCTGTAAAAGGGCAAATGCATTTTTACAACACAGTACTTTTTTGAGTGTATTGGAGCTTATGTTCTCAAAATGACCCTAGACCTTTCACACTACCTATGCTTTGCTGGCGTAAAACAGCAGCAAGGTCAATACCGTGACTGCGAGTTTAGAGAAATCTTCTTCTTCTGCTTTTTATGGAGGCTGGTTGCCTCCGGGTGCTTCTGAGCACATTGCTGCCCCCCTCAGGACATTGGCTTGTGACATTTCATGGGCATTACGCTGCTGTGCATTATGCATAAGTTAGGCTGTCGTTGGACTTAAGTTCTGGAGTTGTTATGAATACTGTATATATAAGGCCGAAATTAAAATAATACACAGAAAGTTGAGCATATACCAACATTTTATTTATTTAGATTCTGGGACGTCGTCGTCTTATGTTGGCTAAATCATCAAGGTGTGACAGCGTCATGAACAATCACTTTTTGGAGCAGAAAAAAATGCCGTCAAATATTTGCCGCTCTACATTTTAATCAGGGCAGTTCAACCATCACATAATCCTATATAAAAATGCAGGATCACATAAAAAAGAAAGATGGTACTTATACCCAAAGGTTCACTTCAAGATTTTCAAAGTTTCATGTAATTTTCTTAGGTCGGTGCTTGAGGGAAATGCTAATGATATGTCAAAGACAAATCTAGACCATTATGGCTCTCTAAGCTTAAAAACTACACACTTTTAAAACTTTAAATATCATAGCCTGAAAAATTCTCTTCTTAAAAATAATTATAATAATAAATATCCATCCAATGTAAATGTGACAATGTCGAAAGGTTTATCACCAGTGTATAAACGGATTTCAGTTATAAAGGCATAGGTTTTTCTCTATTTTACTATATGCACTATATTTTATCACATGCAAAATGGGCACTCTGAGAGTGCCCATTCTATAGTTGGCTTTGGGACTAACTGATATCTAATAGGCAAAGTAAAGACTATGAGATATGAAAATACATTTTTTATGCTAAATTATTCTGGGACTCCTTCACATGGCATCATAAAACATGTAAAATAACAGGATATTGTGAATATAATCTAATGTCCTCACTGGAGGAAAGGCCTCTATAATAAGAAGGATAATAGATAAGAGTGAAGGGTGCTGTATATGTTAATTAGCTGGATTTTAATTGAAGAAAGGCCTTGTGCTACTACATTTTCATACAAGGCTGGATAGCATGATTGGTGCTGAATGACGTGTTTTATTAAATTGCACATTAAATGTCTTGTGGCTTCCCATAATTATTCTAGGGCTCCTGGTTATTTTTGGGTGCAATTATGTAGTCTAAAGCATTCAGACATAATTTATAAAAACATATAACTAATTACATCACGAACACAGGGTTCCTACCAGGATACTTTATGAGCTTGATATGCACCCATATCTGCTTTCTTATTTGTCTGTTTGCTTAAGCCAACTCCTTCTTTTTTTTTTACCTGCGTGTTTGGAGGTGATGTTTATATCTCCCCTTAATATGTAAACTATCACAGTTACCTAGTGAGACACTGCAGTGGTCCACCTGTAGGAACACCGGTGCTGCAATCCTGCCCGTTATTGTGTGTAATGTAAGTTTGGCCTGTCATACCAGCCATTTAGGAATCCTTCTGAACCTAGACACACCCCTGCCCCAAAGGGTGCTCTCCGTCTACCATTACAACCGTTACATAATATTAAAGCCTTCAAGCACTCAGGTTGAGTCTGACCTGATTAAAGAGCTTTGAATTCATGTTTTCATAACGTTTTTCTCCTATATACTGCAGGAAAAAGTGTTTAAAAATACAGTGACTCCACAGTTAGGCTAATTAAGCTTCAGCATATCGGCCCAGTTACAGTGTAGTTTTTGACAACCTTCAGCACATATGGTTATGAAATTTGGATCATGACTGAAAGAATGAGATCTTGGATACAATCAACTGAAATTGGCTTTCTCTGCAGGATGTCTGGGCACCTCCTTAGAGATAGGGCGAGGAGCTTGGTCATTCTGGAGAGGCTCGGAGTACAGCCGCTTCTCCTCCAGTTTGACAGGAGTCAGCTGAAGTGGCTCGGACATGTTTTTCGGATGCCTCCCTTAGAAGGAGGACTGGTGGACGACCCAGGTCATGTTGGATGGACTATGTCTCTCGGCTGGTCTGGGACCACTTCGGGCTGTATGTGGAGAGGAAAGTCTGGGAGTCTCTAGTGAGACTGTTGCCCTTGTGATCCGGTCCCGGATTAAGCAAGTGGTGAAGAGAACTTGTACAACAGAACCAAAACATATCCCCTCATCACTGGTCACAAATCACTCCTTTTTTCTGTTTAAAAGTTTAGCCTCACTGTTGATGGTCATGCTGTTTCCTTATACTCCTCCATTCATAACCTAGGTCAGGGTTCCTTAACACTAATCCTGGGGGTCCAGGGCCCATGTCCCACTTATTTTATGTGTTTCCCTGTCTCCACACAGCTGACCTAAATAATAAAATGATAAACAGGCTTTTGCAGCATTTGATGGCTACTTAGAACATAATAAAATCATTTGAATCAGGTGAGCTAGAGAGGAGACATCTAAAACATGAGGGACACTGGATCCTGAGGAGCAAGGATAATAATCCCTGACTTAGGCATCCTCATGAACTCATCCCTGTCATTTCAAACACATATCATCCATATCATCAAAACAGCTGCAATCCATACATACACCTTCATCCCCTCTGGACTTGACTACTGAAATACCTCCTTTATGTTCTTCCCTCCACTCATGTCCAAAAGCTAAAATATATACAGAACTACTAACCAGCACTCTGTCCAGAGATCACATCCCCCTGTCCTCCAACAGCTTCACTGGCTCCTTGTGCAATACCTCATCCAGTGCAACATTCTTCTCCTCACCTAAAAGTCCCTTCTTTATATGGCTCCTTCATATCTGATTGACCTCCAGAAATCCCGCCACCCCTCCTACTCCCTCTGCTCTGCAGGCACCAACCTTCTCACACCCATCATCCGGACCTAAATCGAGACCTTCAGGGACAGAGCCCCCACCATCAGTGCCAATCCAACTCAAACTCATTAGAGAACTTCAAATCACATCTCGAAACCAACATATTTAATCTGGCTTTTCCATAGTTTGTAATTGATTATTTTAGTGTTGTGTATGTTTTTTAAGTGTCCAAACAAGCACAGTGCAAATTTGATGTATTATTATTGTTATATATTCAGCCTGGTAATTTTTGAAAGAAAAAAAATACAAAAAATACAATGTATTTTCCAACATTTGTTTTACATCCATCTATCCATGCATAGACAAAGTGAATTTCAGACTCTCCTGGCTGGCATGTAGACACGCATTTCAGACTGCTGGGGAAATCTCGGGAGTCTCCTTGCTTTCCTGTTTACATTTTCTGCTCAAGCAATTTTGTACTGCTTGTTTATCAGGCTTCACACTTAAGACACCGAAGCATCAGAAGGCATGCTTTTTTCAGTAGCAATGAGAGATGAGGGAGAATAGCTACATGCGTTACACCATAAGAATAAAGAAAAAATAAAAAATCTGCACAGAAATACTTAGCCATGCTGAACATTTGGCAAAATGTAGGGTTCAACAGAAGGAACACGCATTTGCAGGGAGCCATCTTGCTTCTAGAATACCATGTTTATTTTTGGCTGACTGCAGTGTGTCTTTAAAAGACACACTGCATTCAGAATGGTAAATAGTGTGTAACTAAAGAGTCAGTGAATTTCAAAGTGATAATCTGTATATTCTGTCAAAATACTTTGTAAAGCAAAAACTATAAAAACATGTTTTACTTAAAAAAGATGTGAAGTGCTTGACCAAATACCTCTGTAAATTTTTAATAAACTGTCAAAATGACACGTTGATTCATACAAAACAAAGTAGAACTGTAATCAAGAATAAAGAATATAATAGTTATACTGTATTTACAAGATACAACAGGATTTTTTTAAGCTATATCTATAAAAATGCTTCAATTGTATAAATTTAATCCAAAATTATCAACAGAAGCACTGTGGTATTTAAGGGAAATTATTCCCTCAAAAATTATTTGGTCAAAAGGTTTAAATGATTTGTAGTAGCTTGGGTGTAGGTGCATATGTTTGTGTGTATAAAGTAGGGTTAGTATCAAATATCTATTCAGCTTTGCATCAGACGGAATTTTTGGTAAAAAGTCATTTAAAAAATTTTTCTTCAATATCTTAAATAGTTTTTCGATGAAACTGAGGGTTACTGGACAGCTTACAAGATAAATTGTACAGGGTAAAATAAAGCTTCAGTTCTTCATAAATGTACATTATTTTTTAAATCTGTCTTCTAGAGTATTTCTCTAGATGTATTTTAATAATTAACAGCAAAATGCAATGAAGAAAAAAACATTGACATATCTCTGTGTAATGTTAGCTGTGAGACTGAGTGTGATTCATTGTAAGTTTATAAATAATTCCAGTTAGTCTTCTGATAAACAACGACGTGCCTAATTAATGATTTACAAAAAATGTCAATTAGCTAAGTTAAGAATGTAAAACATTTATATTATTTTAGTAAGAACATCATATTATTAAAGTGATTTAAAATGTCACAAAAACTATAAATATACAAGCAAAGATTTGTTTGTTGTTGTTTTTCTGATGATTATACATAGAATATTTTATGGCCCAGTATTCGAGTGCATGTTTTTGCCTACTTTTTGTGGTTTGAAAAAAACAATGTTGTGTTTGAAATAAATAGGTTCGGGACCTATAAAGTCAACAGGGTGGACAGAAGTTGGTAAAGACGTTACTGTTGGAGTGTGCATTTTTTTTCTTCTTTTTTTTCCCTACTTGCTTTGATCTGTTTTATTTTCCTATATTTTAATCATGTAAAGCACTTTGCATTGTCTTTGTACTGAATTGTGCTATACAAATAAATATGCCTTGCCTTGCCCTTGCCTTGCCTCACTGCATAAGCAAACGCAGTCTCCACTGAGGAGCAAAAGACAAAAAGCAGACAACTATTAGATAACAAAAGCCTATGCTGGAAAAATAAAATCTAAACAATCTTAGTCTAAAATAAAGTCTTTAAAAAAGTGAACATCTGGCACTGTGGTATTTTTATAGTTCTATAACCACTTTTATTATTGGCAGGGAATAGAACCAATGTGATATTTAACCGATTTGATCTTAGTGTGGTTTGTATATTGTCATTTTGTCTATTTTTGTTTGATATCTTAAGTTCTTAAGTATTTCATTGCATTTTGATATGTTTTATACACTGTAATTTTTAACATTTTCTGGACCACAGGAAGACCAGCAAACACTTTGTGGTAGCTAATGGGGATATGAGTAATGAATAAAAAAATAATGAGAACATGTCAAACACTAAAAATTCCAGTGACAGGCTGTTTGCACCACTGCTTACAACACTTTGCATTGCACTTGGTAATGTTAGGCCTGGATGTAGCTGCTCAGCCAAGGAAAAACAACCCCTTAAGCTCCCTGTGCTCTGTTAGGGAGCTAATCTGAAGGTCACATGAGATTTGTAGGTCTTTAGCTACTGACCTGACTACAGAGATTTGCCGACCTCTGCACACTTTGTGCATCAAGTAGACCTCTACTGACCTTGCTTTTGTGATTGGTGCTGTTAAAATTCTTTGTTACATTTCACCTGCCTGCTGCCTGCATTTGGATCATCCATTTTCACATCTTTGGCAATAGATTTCAGTATGTCAAGTTAAATGCCTTCACCTCCATCAGCATCACATGCAGCATAGGCATACTCAACGGCTGTATACTTGTCTACTCATACTGAGCCCCCTACCTTCTCTTTACCAAGAATGCATGACTACTTCTAAAAGTACCACACCCTTTTCAGTTCCAAACAACACCTTGTATGACAATGACAATAAAGCTAATCTAATTTTAATTATAGACAGGTTGTTTCCAATTCTTAAATGTGATTGGCTTAGCACTCTTCCATGCTGTTGTAAAATACATTGTAAACAAAAGTTGGTCCGATAAGACTGCAGCACAAAGTATCCCTGTGCTACTGTCAATAGGTATATTGTGTCTAAATTGATTTTAGTATTTGTTTTGCCAGATTACCATTTTGTCTACTTCATCTGATTTGGTGGGGATGAAGCTTCTTTTTAATCTTTCAACGTTGTGGTGAACATTGATATGCTACAGTAGGTGGGTGAGTTGTTTTGGGAGCAGAAATTTAACTTTGGGGGATGATGCTTCACATTTGTGAAGCAGCCAGTTGAAACTCTGGCACCAAGATCCTCTGCAGTAATCGCAGCCTGGCGACATTTATCGCAAAAACTTCCCTATGCTGGTCTATAGGCACAGTACATTAGTCTGTGAAGGGATAGAAGTGTGAGACTTCTCTCCAGCTGTACTGGTATTTAAACTGGGATGACAGGAACTCTTGATATGTCCTACTGCACACAGCAGCACAACTGAGTTAACCAGGAAGTAGAAACAGCTGAGAAATGAATGGTAAGGTGGGGTGTGCTTTGGTGGCGCAGTGGTTAGCGTACCCGACCCATGTACGGAGGCCTTAGTCCTTGACGTGGCTGACACGGGTTCAAATTCGGCCTGTGGTCCTTTGCCGCATGTCTCTCCCCCTCTGGAGAATGAGAGGAGCCATAGAGAGGCCAATGGAATGATGATGGTGAAGGTGTGGAGGAAGGTTGCAGTTTGAGTGGAAAGGAATAGAATCCTTGGGTTTGAAAGTTTAAATGCTGAGTCTTGAACTATGATTGATTAAGGTGAAAGCATAGAAATGCACATAAAGACTGGGGCAAGGACACACTAGGAGGTGCTTGGTAGGCAGGTAGAATCTTTAGAGTCCAATTCACACCTAGGTTTTATTTTTGTTGCCAGCAACATTACATTACATTACACACAGGAATACCTTACCCTGTCCTTATGGTATGTCTTTGGCATGTTATTTTACAGCCAAGACTCTGGAAGGCATTTGTCTTATATATCTATATATACCTTACTGTATGAAAGATTATTGCCCAGACTGACATTATGTACAATATCTGAAATGAATATGTGTTCAAAGATGGGGATTTTTAAAATATATATTATAATTTATGCAACCAAAAGATGATCATTGCAAATACACAGACATCGAAAAAAAATTATTGTGCAATATTTGTAATTTCTTAACATGTGTCCCTGCAGGAAAATGATAAACTAAACTAATATAAGAAATTTCAGACAAGCACTTAATTATCCCACTGAGACAAAGGCCTAACAGGGAATTTAAACTGAAACTTTGGTTTCTCCCAGTCAAGCGTAAACTTTTTTTAACCTTATATACATCACTGAAATCCTTTAAACTTCCTTAGATGCAAAGTTAGGCAAATGACACATCTCACAAGTCAAAGACATGACTGGATTTATTTCAAGCTCCACCTCCTGAGTGGATACATACATATCATGTATATAGTTATAGTCACTACTATATTTACAGAACAATATTCAGTTTGTCATTTTACTTTGAAATTAAAAAATAGTGTAAAAAAAACAAAGTGATTATTAAACAAAAATAGAGTCTTGAAAAAAAAGTCTGCATGTTTGATTAATCTATGTTTTCCACTTAGCTATAAATGTTTCTATATATATATATTTTATTTTTTATTTATTTTTTTTTTCTTTTATGGAAGTGCAACCATAGTATATAAGGACCTTTAGAGGGTGGGTGTACGAAGTGATTGCGTATTTTGTGGGCTTGGACAATTACGTGGATGTATGTTATCCTTGTTAATCACAGTCCCCATAATTACAAGTTTCCTGTTAATGGTTCTGACCTTTAAATTATCATTTAGCCCTGTGGCCGTGTTCATGTTTATCTGTGTGTTTGGTTGTCTGTGCACATGTGAAGGAAGAGATGAAACTGGTGAAAGAAAGAAAAGGGAAAGAAAATGAGACAGCAGAGGTAATTTGGCTTAACTAGTGGGGCGATTGTAGCCATGCAGGCCATAAATCTTCCTTAGTGACAGGAACATATACACAACCACACACCCACACACAAATGTGAACACATTTCTTTATATAATTTTCTATTATCTGAAATAAGTAGAAAATTCTAATCAACCAATAACAGGACAGAAACCATCTCCCACTTTCGTCATTTACTTAAGTCTAATGTCTCTTTTTGGAAATTATGTGAAATATATGTGTATCATATGAATGATGTGAATCATAATTGCATTATCTTCAAGGAAAATAGTATGTTCTTAGCCTGTATACAGTATATGTATTTTGTTGGTAGACTACAGCCATTTTAGAGCTCAAAACGCATTTCCAATGCACTTGAATTAACTATTACACACACCTCATGACGTAAACCTCTCAACAGACTGAGACCCAGTGGGGAGAGTTGACTGTCTTTTGCTTTCATGACTAATCGTCTGGTTCCAGCTAACCATAAGAGAAATAAAGTTAATTCAGGAAACCGGGAAATATATATCTTATTGATTTTGAAATTGCTACCATGGCTTAAAACAGCAGCCAATTCTCGAGAGCTATATGATCATTGGTTATAACTTGCTTTACAGCACTGTATCTGCTGAACCTCGACCTCACTCACTGACCTCTGTCAGTTTGCATACGCAGTGAAAATGGCAGGAAGAACAGCTACTAATGCCTCGTTATCAAACTGAAAAACTGTTTGTTGGAAATGTTGGATCTCTAGGCTTTAAGTTTTGAAGTTTCCTGATTATTTCCATAGAAAGAGACAGCTTCCTGATAAAAACAGATGTAAGATGTGAATTACATAAAATAGGAGCAGAACTAACATGTTACCTTCAACAACTTTATCACTTATCGTACAGCATTAGTTTAGGAAATCACAGTGACCATTAAGGACACCATGGTCATGATCAATTTTTTTTCTGCTGTGTATATATTAAAAACAATGTAAGAACAAATCCTTCTGCTTGGTTTTCTGAAGCTCTGCCAGCTTACAGTTAAAAAAAGCTTCAACTGTAAAGCAGTCAAACTCAACGTCTATGAAGAAGATGCAGCTCTGTGTATCCTACCACTAAAAAAAAGACAAGAAGAAGAAGTGAGGAAGTGGTTTTCATGATGCATTAGAAATAAAGCAACTTGTCTAATCTTAACTCTTTTATTATCAACAAATAACAGGAACCAAAATATTTAACTTGATGTCTATTCTTAACATTGTCAGTTATGTATAAGCTAGCTCACTTTTCACTTTTCTCCCAATATTAACACATATTTCCATATAAAACTGGATTGAAACATTTGACACGTCTTTGGTAATTAATCAATGTAGGCAGTAAAGTGTGTTTTAAACAAACACATCAAGAGCCTCAGCACTAGCAATCATCTAGTAAGCCCCATCAGTAAACCCCAGCTGCACAAGTCCAAGTACGTGAGGAGTAATGTGGGGATGGAGGTGAGCAGCTGTGTGTTGACTTAATCAATTATGATAGAGAAAACACTTTTAAGAATTAAACTACAATCTGAAATGAAAAAAACCCCAACAACTTTTAAACAAAAAAAAACAACTATTGCATAATATTTATTTCAGAACTTTTAAACTTTTAAAAAGCATCAGTTGTCATTAAAATATAATTTTTGGGCTGTAGTTTGGGACTCACTTCCCAGCTATCCAGTAGGTTGAAAGAACATTTCTCTTGTCTGCAGACAGGGTGAGTGACTGTTCTGAATCCAATCGGAGAAATGTTTGAAATTTCTAGAATAAATGTTCTATATCTAAATCAGATAGCACTTTTGGGGCAGTGTCTTCAGAAACGAAATGTCACAGACTGCTGCAAAAGCAAAGCTGCCTGCAAAAAGAAGAGGTGAACAGAATCACAGTGTGAGTGCTTTATTCATTTGAACATGCTACCAGGAGTGTTTTTGTCAAATATTTGAGGACATCTGCACTAATAAAGTATGACTGAAATTCCTTACATGTCATCCCTGCCACTTCACATCTCAACAACATACTGTTAAAAGGCACCTAGGTCAGGAAGTCATCTTGAGTGTCTCACGAAGGACCTTCTATTATCTGTGTTTCCCTAACACTCAGGCTGCATTATGATAAAAGCCCTTACATGTACTTAGACAGCTTTCTAATAGGTTTATTTTTGGTGCTGTCTTTTTAAGGAAGGAGGTGCTTTAAAATATAGAAATTAAGGCACCTAGTATGCACTTTTCCATTGAAAAGTGGAAGAAATGCATATCAGTAGTAAGAATTTAGCTTTTCTTACACCTCTAATCAGTGAAATGTGAAATACTTTCCAATTATGATAAATTGACAGCCCAAAGTCAAGCAGAAGTGACAATAAAAGGAAACCCCTGGGACATTCAGCGTATGAAAGTCAATTACAGTATAAACAGTTGAGATACATGGCATGTTGCTAAAAAAAACAGTATTAATACAGTAAAAAGGCCTATTACTGCTTGGTTAAAACAATGCTGTGAAACCAGACCTTAGTTAGCAATACTTATGAGGAGTGAAGATGATAAGCACTGCCTTGAACAGAGCTCGGCTGGTCTGACCTTTTAATTTGAAAAGCTTGCAAAAAAGAAGATTATTGCAGACGGATCCAGGCTCAGACGGTAAAAAAAACTGTACATCCTTGTTGCAACAGTAAAAATCTAAAAATAAGTATGACCAAAATAGAAGATCATTTACAGAGACCAATAGTGTTGACTTTATTCCTAGTAGACAGCAAAAAGTCCACCAGAACTGAGTTTTGCTTATAGAGAAGGTTCCCCAGTGACATTAATATATCTATAAATGCAGTATTTCAGCTGCACATTATCATAACCACACCATTGTTTTAGCATTCACATTTTTATTGAGTTTTATTTGAAGCATGTTTATTTGTAATTACTTTAGCTTTGTCTTCAGATATAATTTGGGGCGCAAGTGGGGGTTAGATGCAGGAGTTTGCCCTTCAATTGAATGGTTGCCGGATTAAATCCTAGCTTCTGCTTTCATTGTTGTTGAGTTTTTGGGCAATGCCTACTTACGATAGGCAGAGGGCCCGGCACCTTTGCACATAAGGCAGCTTCGCCTCTGTCAGTGAGCCCCAAAGCAGCTGTGGCTACAATGTAGCTTGTTACCTTCACTGAATGGGTGAATAACTGAATGTAGTATAAATCACTTTGGTCAAGTCTCAAGTGTGTTTCACTGATACATCAGATTTTATAGTATGATTGTATCATCATCATATCATGTAGATAATCATATGACTGAAGATGTTTTAAGGATAAAAACTGTATTTTAACACACATTTAACAGTTCTGTTTAACAACCACATTTAATATGTTTTATTTATTGAATTAAATGAATAAAAACCCATTATTAGTCTAACAAGCACATTCATATGGCATATTGAATATGGATCAATTTGCTGATCAGCTTCACCTCTTTTTTTCTTTTCTTTTTTCCTGCTGTACAACAGGGTTAGCTCTGCTAGCAGCTCCAATACTTATAGAACTGCACTTGAAACTTGTGCTATGCTGTCTGATGACGGCTAAGGTTTTTTTTTGTTCTCTAACTTGATTAGTCTCTGTTAGTCTATGTTAGTCTCTATAGTTACAGACATCTCTAAGGTTCACTAGTTTTTTTATTTTTTTGCCATTTGCCATAGCAAGACCGCAATATATACTAAAAAATTACATCGATCCAACAGGAGCCTGGATGATCATAGCAGCTGGATTTTCAAAACAGTTTACTAAAGACAGCTATATTTGCTTAAAATCTTTGCTATATGTATGAGTATATTTATACAACCGGGCAAAAAGTATTTGCCATTTATTGTGCAAGTTCTACTTAGAAAGATGAAAGAGATCTGTTATTTTCATGCTAAGTAAACTTTAACTATAAAAGATAAAATGAGGAAAAAAACAGTCTCAATGAGTAAGGATTATTTTGAATCAAGGGTCAGAAAAGTCAATTTCCATCTGTCAATCTACTAACCTGATAGATGTATCTCAAAAACAGCTTTTAATGCAAGGATGTTTACTGAGAGCGGTTGCATGTCAAAGATTTAAGGTTTTCATTTACAACATGTTAAAACCCTGTATTATAATTCTTTCACATTTTAATATGCATTTGCTGCTGTGTATGCTGTCTAAAACTATTTGATACAATAAAAGGTTTATAATTGTGATTTTCTAAAATAGGATCCAGATTAAATTGATAGAAGTGCTTTTGAAAACTGATATACAGAAATTCAAACATGATTTTTTTTTTCCTACTGTTTATTCCAACATCATCCAAATGCCAAAAACAGATGTCGAGGTAGCAGGTTACTCAATGGAAAAAAAAAACAAGGAGAAGCATGTCAGAAGCATGTCTTGTACTGAGCCTACTTTGCTTTCAGGTTGGATACACTTCATTCTAGGGTTTAGTTCCACGTGGAATTCCACATCCACATAATCCTAAATGGAATTAAGAGTCTAACTCACAGTTGGTTGCTCATTTCTTTAGCTTACATGATTAATGACTTCTGAGCAAGTCAGAGAAGACGTTTTCTTTCCAAGGATGAAACAAAACAGCTAATCAGTATAAACTTCTGTCATGTTTTGAAAGAATAAACTTGTGTTTGTCCCAATAGCAAACATCCTCTCTAATACTATTTAATTACCACAGGGATGAAACTGCAGTATATTCCCGATTATAGTACTTCGTAAAGATTTAATGTTATGTAACTAGAAATTATAGATAAGTCAGCAGCTCTAGTGACAAATAATTAAATCTCTAATAGTTCTGACCACGTCCTTTGAGAAAAACCCACTGGTAGAATTACATCTCTATTGAGATACAGTATAAAAGGAATAATGTTGTGAAGATTATGGTGTAACAGGAATGATTCTGTTTCTCGCAGAAGGAGTTCAATAAAATGATTTTGTGATTAAAGGCGACCCGCAGTGGCACTGATTGAGCCAAAGCGAAATATGTGCCATAAACGAGCTGTGCCCTGTTGGTGTGAGTCGTTTGTTTTCATCTATTGGCACTGAAAAGGAATAACAAGCCAATAGATATTTGATTTCCCTTTTCTCTATTTACTGTGAATGATCATTTATCATTATGCAACACATGTTTATCTTCAATATAGTGTCATGTAAATTTAAATCAAATATTGGAAACTCAAATCAATATACGCATCTGGAGAAGGTTTTTGTACATACATATTAATAGCTATATTTTCCTTTGTGGTATAGAAAACAAACCTGTGGCTAGAAGAAGAACTTGGATTTTCATCGAGCATGAATAATATTCAACCATCTATGTATTATGTACAGTATGTTTGGTACAGCTTAGAAGAACTTTATGTTTAAGAGGATAAAATAATCAGTCATCTATTGTATCGCCATAGGAGTGTTGGTTCCCCTGATTATAGTAATCTGCAAAAAAAGCAGGATTATGCAAATCCTAATCAGATTTCCAATTGCCAGGAATACTAAGCAACTAAAAAGAAACATTGATCATACCTTGTTCTGAAGTTAGCAGGGTGCGGATGCCCATCATACAAGGACAGGAAGTCATATTCTTCTTCTATGGCAAATGACAAGAAGATGAGCTGGATTCTACTTCCCTCTTCCCCAACAATAACCCAGGTGCAGTTTGCACCATTAGGGTAGCCATAGGGAAAACCAGGCGATTCTATACTGCCGTTTCGGCCTTTCAGTGTACCCCCACAGGTGTAGATGAAACCTGTAAATAAAAAGAGAAAACACATACAGTATTTAAACAAATATGTTAATAATGAAATTATTTGTGTAACAATGCAAAGTTTACAACCAGCTCCTCCAATTATTTGAAATTACATTGAAAACCTCTTAGGCAAGTACAACAGCGTCAGTGGTTAAAATGTCTGAAAGGTCCCCTAATGTTTCATCTAAGAAAAGTTCTGGGTAATGTTCAATTGATAAACGGTAAGATTAACTTTTTCGAAATTGCAGTTCATTGGTGCATTGCAAATGCAACAGTATTAATGTTCTACATAAACAAGTTTTTTTCTTCCTCTTAAACACAGCTATATTTACAAACAGTTTTTGAGTACCTGCTTCTGAAAAACATACATAAAACATTTTAATTTTGGTTGAACTTACTGTTACTCAAAATTACAATCCAATCCAATATATCTTTATTTTCACTGTGCAAATACAAGTGAGTAGTAAAGGAACTGATTGACAATATCTCCAATCAATAGTGGAGGCTACTGTTATTTTTTCAAAAGAATTGTTAAAACTGTCTCGTACACACAGTTATAGTAACAGTTTAAGCCTGTTCTATTCACAAGTGTGTAATTTCAGCCATGGGGATATCCATGGCTGAAATCCTGTAATCTGTTGTCTTAGTGAAGCTCCAAATACACCAGTACATCCAGAGTGTTTCAAAGGCGTCTATTGATCCAGCATGGCTCTCCTTTAAAATAGCAACATTCTAGTTTTAAGTGTCTATTTATTTCCTTCACTGTAACAGAGCTAATTATTAGAGGCGTTTTAATAGAATGTTGCAGAAAATACTGTATTCTATGTCTGGTTATAGTTGCAGTCATGCTCCTCATGTTACTCCAAATAAATGTTTATGGTAATTGTGTAAGAGGATTCGTGGTGTAGCACTTTCATCAAAATGGGTCATTGACAACTAGCCCATTAGCTTTTTAACACACACACACACATGCTGAGTAGTACTATCCTTGTGGGGACTTTCCATTGATTTCCATTTATTTCCCACTCATTTCTATGACCTAGCCCAGACCCTTACCCTAACCCTAACAGTTAAAAAACATACCTAAACTTAAACTCAATTCACACCTTAGTCCTAAACATAACCCCCCCCCACAAAGAGTACCTTTCCTCATGGTGACCAGTCGTAAGTCACCACAAGTACCTATAAACCCCCAAAATGTAGCATATTCCTAGAAAATCATTTCCTCAGGGTAACAATAACATGACCACAAACGGAGGGTGTGTGTATGTGTAATTTAAAAGTTACGATGGCACGGTCATTATATAATGATCATCATCTACAAATTGACATCTTCAGTAATGGTGAGATCCATCCATTATCTGACACGCTTGTACCAATTGGGTTCGCGAGGGGTGCTGGTGCCTATCTCCTGCTGTCAATGGGCAAGAGGCTGGGTACCCCCTTGTCCATCACAGGGTAACACAGAGACAAACAGGACATACAACCATTCACTCACACCAAAGGAGAATTTAGAGAAGCGAGTTAACCTAGCAGTCATGTTTTTGGACTGTGGGAGGAAGCTGGAGTACCCGGAGAGAACCCTCCCCGGGTCGTGAATCTAACCCATAACCTGCTTGCTGCAAGCCAGCAGTGCTACCCACTGCACCACTGAGCAACCTAATGGTAAGATAAAATGGATAAATGTTATACGAAAAATAATGATGGAATTTCTTTGGAAAAGCGACGTCCCAACAACAAACTTTGCTTTCGTGAGTTCCTGATATCCTGAGCTCCACATATCTAAAAGAAGAGACGGCACAGCAACATTTTTGTTGAGGTGTAAGATTGTTGAGGTGTAAGGTTTAAAAGCAGCAACAGCATGAGCTGGTAATCTCTTTCAGCATAGGATTCTAAAACTTAATTCCTAGAGCAACCTGGAAGCTATCACATCTGAGTCACCGAGTTTTCCAGCTGTCTTTAACAGTGAAATCAATAACTAAGCAAAGTCTGGGACTCTTTTTGTGCCTCCAAGAAATACTGTCTGACAATTCCTTTGTTATTACTATTTGAGTATCGCACTGACATCTTAAAATATGCAGCAAAAGAGATGACATAAGGTGGGTGCAGGGGGTGCAACAGACACTTTATGGTTTTTACAAAGAGAGGAGACATTTTTGAGTAAACCTTAATGAGCACAAGGATCTTCATTATGTCTCCTGGCATGTGGTACCAGGCAGGGGAGAAAATGAAAACAGCTGCTAAATTCTGAAAAAATGACATTTCCGGATCTCTATAGTATTAAAGATGTTATTCACCATGGTCTCTATCATTTAAATTCAGAATGTCAAAGAATTGCTGAAAAAGTTAGGTGAAAAACATACCCATTATAACCTCTACATAAAATAACTTAAAATATCTTGTTTCTATGGGCAAGATTTAACAATCCACTGTATATGATGCTTATTGTTTGCTGGTCCTTCTGGAATCTTCTTGTACTGAGCTTGTACAAGCTTGCAGACAAGAATAGACAAGCAGATACTTTTTCTGTCTACTTTTATATTCATAACCCATCACTGTCCAGGCAACAGATTATCCATCCCTGAGCTGTGGATCACTGCTGCTTTCTAGGGTGAACTGAAACTCTTGACTGCTTCTGTTTCTCATGTCTTGGTCTTTCTATTTCAGTCTAATAGACTGAATAGGGGTATAATAGAGGTCCAAACATCAAAATGTTGTTTTGTAACCCAGTGGTGCTTTAAATGTCTCCACAACTTTATTCTTTTTCTTGTCTGATGTATTCTTTGTTTTTAACAATACTGCTGTCATGCAGGGAATTTGTCTAGATTGTTTTTCTATTTTACAGCACTGTTGTGATTCCTGATAAATAAGTTCTACAGTTGTAAGAAAGCGCTGTGAAGTCAAATAGTGGAGGAAGCTTAGAGAGGAGAAATCTAAGGGGATGGAAAAGAATTTATGTTTTTCAGTACAGAACAACAAAGTGCAACATTTTATTGCATTAATTTTTAGTGTTTAAGACTTAAATATATTGAGATCAATAAAGTCAATCAATTAATCAAATAAGCTAAGCTATATACACAGTTGAAAATGATGTGAATTCCTACAACAGGATGCATTTGTGCATCATTCACCTTTAAACGTATGTGCTTAATTGTTAAGTGCTCTTGTTGTGGGTTTTAAGCCATGAAAAATCCTAAGCCTAAATTCATCTTCACTGAGTGCAAAGCTTAAATTAGGATGATCATCCCTTTGTCTTTCACGTTTATGAGGCTAATTATTTACCATGGCAGCCAGGGGCCACAGGGACAGCAGGATGATCGCTCTGGATGCTCCTGTGTGCTCTTGTCTTGGCAGAGATTTCGAATTTCATCATCAAATTAAAGAACATTTCTACCAAAGTGAGGACAGTTTGCTGGTACTTCCTTTTTTTTGCGAACAGCTACTGTAGGTTAAGGACTAAGATTTGAAATAAGTTTAGGTTCAGGTTAGGGTTACAATAATAATGGAGGATTGTGGGGTTAATGATATGTATGTGAATTCCTCTTTGTTCGATCCATATTTAGTTAACCAGCCAAAAAGAATCACAACAGCTTGGGCTGCAATTAAGGTAGGATATATCTATTCCTTTATAATCAATCAATGATAAGATGTAAAGAGCCAAAAGAGACATTTTAGGTAAGTCCACACATATCTGAAAAATACCTACCTATCAGCTATGCAAACTATAATTTTTATAGAATTTATTGCAATATTATTCATCCCTCGTCAATTGTCTCCGCATTTGCTATGCTACAAGCTTACACTTCAGTGTATTTAATTAGAATTTGCCTGAAATCAAGACATGTCAGTGCATAACTGTGAAAGTGAAATGTTCATTTGCCAATAAAAAATTCAATTTGTCATTCATGCAGTGTTGTTCAATCATCTTAAGTCAAAACTTCCTAGGATCAACTTGCTTTGCAAATACAGTCACAGAGGTAAATTATCCTTACATAATAGCTCAGATAAAAAAAAAGGAGAGCACTGGTGCATCAGCAATTTTCACACTTTGTGACATATTCAGAAATTCTCTATGAATTTCCCAGTGAGTAAAGGCATTCCATCCTAGCTCCAGCTGCATGTTTGAGTTGTTTTTTGTCATCGGAAAGTGAACCTCTGCACCATTCTCAAGTCTTTCACAACAATTGCCTAATTATTTTCTACTATTACCCGGAACTAAGCTTCATTCACAATCACACCAATGTCTGTGCAGAAGAAAAGATTTCTTGTAGAATGGTTTTGCCACCACCATATGCTGTAGTGCTTATGGGGATGTGCAGTGTTTGTTTTCCTCTATACATAGCAGTTTATGGATCAAACCCCAAAAGGAGAGTTTACACAAAAAAACTGAAGACTAATTCAAAACTGGCTTAATTTTTGACATTCTTCCATAAATGCCTGATTTGTAGATTGTACACGCAATAATGTTTCTGTCAACAGAGCTGTTAAACGTTGGAGCTCCTCCGGAGTTCACCATCCATGGCTTGTCTGCCCCGTGATTAATGATTTCCTTACCAGACCTGTCAGTTAATGTGGATGGTCATGTCTTGTTAGGTTTCACATATTGCTAAATTCTTTTCATTTATAGATGATGGATCAGACAGTGTTCCCTGATGTGTTGACAGTTTACAATATTGTTTTAAAACCTAGGTTTTTATCAATGTCATGTGGAAAATGTTCCTTAATCTTTGTCATGCTCGAAAAACTAATAAAAAAGAATCTGATGCCTTCACATAATGCTTCCTCTTTTTTTAAATTAACATTCGGTTGGACTTCATGACAATATCCCTATTTAGTCAGTTACAATGGATCATATTGAATAGTATCTGACTAATGAGTGCTGAGTATCTTAAGTTTTTCCCTTTATGGATTCTTATTTGTAAAAACAAAGGAAAAAAATTGCATCCTTTCTTTCACCACATATTTAGTTATTATTTTATAGCTCAGAAATGGGCCAATTATCTGCAGCTTTCAGTAAAAAGATAATTTTTAAATGATCTACAATGATTCAAGTGTTTTATTTAATTTTTTTTTTCTAAATAGAGTAAATTACAAATCTAGGATACCAGGCTGAGTGGATAGAGAGCATAGTCAAAACAGAAAGTATTAGGATTGGAGGTGCAGCTAAGTGGTTCCTTCACATTGGTCACTGTGGAAAAATGAAAGATTGATCACAGGCTCTTCAGAGGGATGGAGGTGAAAGTATGAGAGTGAGCCAAAAGGAAAGAATCACTTCGATAAAAAGAAGGAGGGAACCAAAAAGAACATAAAAAAGAAAAGAGTCAGACTTCTAATTATGCTGACTACCAGACTGAAACTGACAGCCTCTCTACAAACACACGTGCTGAAAAGCTGAAAAACATACCCATGAACATGCTCATTCAAACATAGAGTTCCACACAGGTATGCACCAATGGACAGACAAACATTGACATAAAGTAGATTACAAGGAACATGCTCAGATATGCATGGATTAGTCACAGAGATTATTAAATATACTGGCCCTTTAAAGCCATTACTCATTCCATCATTCGTTTGACTCGAATTCTCTTGCTCTATCTCCCTCTTTCCTTAAAACACGCATAAATCCAAGGAGAAATTCAATTCTAATCTATCAGTAATTTCTGGCAACCAAAATGCTAATTAAATATGTCTGCTTTACAAGAATTGTGATAAAAAAAATCACTTCATCTTAACAATGTAATCATATTGTGTGGTTTGTGTATTATGTACAATGCCAAGGACACATCTTTCGAGGTAGAGGATTTTTTTCAACCCCCTCGACACCATGTGTTGAGGGAGGCTTTGTGAAGCCCAGTGGGCAAGAGGCTTACTAGTTCAAGCGGCTGGCTTCAAGGCGCTTCCAAGGTGGTGAACAGGATGACTAACTAAAGAGAAGCGTGTCTAAGTTACAGTAGCTGTATTTATACCTCAACCCAGAGCTATTTGGATGAAAACCTATACGAGTGACAAATATGTGTACCAGCAAGTACCAACCATCAACCATCCATCTATCTTCTCCCACTTATTAGGGTCACAGTGTGGCCGGTATCTATACCCGGTAGTCTATGGGTAAGAGGCGGGGTACACCCCGGACAGGTTTCCAGTATATCACAGGGCAACACAGAGATGTACAACCATGCACACACACATGTACACACACAATCACACCTAAGAGGAATTTAGAGGAGCCAATCAAGCTTACAGTCATGTTTTTGGACTGTCTGAGGAAGCCGAAGTACCCAGAGAGAACCCAGGCATACACGGGAAGAACATGCAAACTCCATGTAGAAAGACCCAAGGCTGGGAATCAAACCCAGAACCTTCTTGGTGCAAGGCAACAGTGCTACAAACTGCTCCACCATGCAGCTTATCATTTAAACCAGTGGGAAAATTAATAAACAACAGCCACCACATAAGACGGTTTTTAGACGAACATCCCATGAAAATGTTAAAGCACTGCCCAATAGCACTAAAATAGCAACCTATTGACCCCAGTTATACCCCAGATGAGACGCCAATTAGGATAGAACAGTTCTGTTTTCTTTTTGTTAGACCTACAGGATTGTGTGTGCATGGTAAGGGAAAAAAAATAGAGATGAATGTTCCTTCCATTTTTCATCAAGGAAACTGGGTACGTATCTGAATCCATAAGATTGGGGAGCATTGCTGCCTCACTTCACAAACAAGTCGGATAACTTTGTACAGCAATTAATATGGTTTTAGTGTGTAATTCTACAAAGGATTTTGGGTGGGAATTCATTTAAAGCAAGGTCTTTCACCTCTGAAGACTTTAACAAAGACACTAATTTGCAAATAGTAAAATACTTGTGCTTGGACTGGGGTAGATCCCAGGTGTGACTACATGCACTGGTGCTAATGAGGAAGAGGGTTTAGCTAGAAAAGAGCATGCGTGCTCAGCAAAACCCTCCCTGGATAAAAGAAGCTTAGAGACAAAGAAGAAAATCTGCTGCGTGAATTGAGTGGATTTAATGAACTCCGGTCTGCAATACATATAAGCTTGATCTCTTTCCTCAAAGTAATATCGCATATTGAATGTCTTCACTATTACACCGAGGAAGATTAACAAGGAGCTTACACTGGCACATGCCCTTTTCAAGACGTCCAGCTTTTATTATATAAATGAGACTTTAATTGTGGTTTAATAAATTGGCATAAGTTATGATTTGAATGGCTCAATGCAAGCTCAGTGTAACAAAACCTAATGCATAATAAGAGCTGAGTAACACTTATGAGTCCTGCTGTCTAAGCAGCACCCCTTTACTGTCTTGAGTATGAGCGGTTTGAGAATATCCACATAAGAATCCACTCCAGGAACACTCGCAACACCCGTTTTCTCCAATCAGATAGGAGTGATGCGAGACAGAGCAAAATGATTCTGGCTAGAAGTTAATATGAAGTGGCTCTTTCAGCAGCTAATCTGCACAGGGCAGCCACCTCTCTTTGTAAAAGTATGTTTTTAACCCGCAAGAGGTGTCAAACTTAGTCATGAAACAAGCTCATGAAATAGAACAAACCAGGAAAGGGAGAGGTGGCCGACTCTTATTTTTTGACCAATTACAATTTTTCTTTCTCTGTAAAAGAGATAAAAAAGCAGCAGGTAATAGATGCATCAATTATTCCCTAACCGTTACCTTCATAAAGTACATGCTGTTAGGTAATGCGTATGTAGTCTTTAAATTAATGCTGAAAGAGTATATAGAAAATCTGCATTTCACTATATTGCCTGCTTATCATAGATAGGAACTATTCTGTAAATTTGACTGATAAGTGTCAGTCATACACTTCCATAAATGTGGCAGGTACATTTCTAAGATTTTTATGCCAGCACATAGCTGCTCACCATTTAGTCTCTCAACAAGAATGTGAAACATCTTAGTTTATGGGAGTTATTGTAGACTCTTCATGGGTTTTGTATACATCACATTTATAGCTTAAATCTGCAACGTCAGGAAATACCTGGTTAAACAATAATTGGAGATTGTCAGTCAAAGTCATTTTAATTAAAAATAAGGCCAAAACAGGAGTGCTGAATCAGGTAAGAAGTTTTTGTGTTTTTACTTTTTAAGTGATGTCAATAGGATTGAAACTCTTAAGACAAGGAATTTTCCTGAGTTTTGAAAAGAAAAATGTTTAGTCTGCATTACTGTTTTCTTGTCCTCAAAGTTCAGAGCAAAAGACTTACAGTAAATGTAATGTCTTAATGGCACATACTCTCAGGTCATTTTATAAAGTAGACCAGCTCAATTCCTTGTTGGCACAAATAGACTAAATTACCTGAATTGATGTTATGTATGTTATTATCAGAAGAGTCTGACCATTTTTGCATTATTTTGCAATTTACAAACTGTTTGAGGTGAGAGTAAGATACCCAGACTACTATCTATGAATGCAAAATACATCAATGATTGAAGCAGATGGGCTTTAGTAGTATAAAAACATATTGGTCACCCCTCCTGCAGAGTAGCAAAGGGAAACCAGAGCAACAATTCAAAATTTTCTCACAAAAAAATAGCAGCAAAGGGCAAAGTTGCCAATTCTCTAAATCATTCTTAATATTAGGTGTGATGTTAAAGATAACATTGTGTGTGTAATGCCTTAATGTCAATATATGCAAAGAGTCCATAGGGAGTTATTTTATTTTTTTTTTCCATCAACCTACCCCATGACAGCTGTGGCTACAGTATGGGTTATGGGTAATGTGATCTGACTTCTCACACTGTACCACCAGAAACCACACGTTCGGACTCAACCCAGTGGAAACATGCACTGGTTGTACTCGTCTATCCATAAATAAAGTCATGGAAGAAGAATAATTCCTTTTTTTGCACGTGTAATGCAGGAGGTTAATCAGCTCGTAATTCTGTTTTAACAGCAGGATATGTTAAGGATCATGTCACGAGGGAGAACAGAGTTTCAAAAAACTTTGATTTTTAAGCAATCATGCGATTCCCATCAGGAATCGTGGAAGGCTAATCACCCCCTATTACCCACTGTTTACTACACAACCCAGGAGGCTAAAACTTGGCCTGACCCAAAAAATTCTCACGACTGAAAAATCCTCCCAAAAAGGGAGTGTGTATATATAACAACAGCGGAGCCTCTGACAAACAGTTTTAGTTTCAATTCAATTAAGTTTATTGATATAATGCCAATTCACAACATCTCAAGACATTTCACAGAGACAATTCAAACAGATCATACAATCAAACTGGTAAAAAGTTTTAATCTAAGGAGAACCATCTTATTCATCAATCAATCAACTGATTTATATTTTCAGCTGAGAGTAGAAATTGTAATTATTTAAATACAGCTGTAGGAAGGGGAAGCAATGCTTTGCTAACACAGTTTTCAGTCAGAGTACCTTGTGTGGGGCATTCCATGAGATTGCAAACAGGGGCCCTTTACTGTGAGCCATCCAGTCAAAATAAAAGTTCCCGGCATTAAGTTTGCCCTGTTCCTGGTGCATGTTGGATTCTGACAGGGCTGCCCTCTGTCAAAAGTCCTGTTCATCCCCTTTATAGATAGGATTTATATTGACAGCCACGTAGTATGATTTGCGGTCCAGCGGATTTTGTTCCTGATTTTTGCAGATGATGTAGTTCTACTGGTTCTCTGCTGCCAATACCTACAGCATGCACTGGGGTGGTTCACAGGCGAGTGTGAATTGGCCAGGATAAAGATGGCCTCCTCCAAGTCCAAGGCCGTGGTTCTCAACCAGAAAAAGGTGGCTTGTCTTCTTCAGGTTGGAGAAGAATTCATGCCTCAAGTTGAGGATTTCAAGTATCTTGGGGTCCTTTTCACGAGTAAGGGGTGAATGGATGAATATATACAGCTGGAGCTATAAGGCTAACACTGCTCTAGTCTATTGTGGTGAAGAGAGATCTAAGCAAAGAGCCAAAGCTTTTGATTCACTGGCCAGTCTACATTCCCACCCTAACCTATGGTTATAAAAATCTGGATCAGTGTAGACAGAATCTGCTGAAATTATCTCTCTTTACAGGGTTTCCGAGTACTCCTTTAGATATTAGTAAGGAGCACTGTCATCCGGCAAAGGCTCAGAGTAGAGCCGCTTCTCCTTCAAATCAAGAGGAGCCAGCTGAAGTGGTTCAGACATCTTTTTTCGAAAGTCCCTCCCTCCCTCAGGAGTTGGTACAAGCGGCAGGAGGCCCAAGGGATGGCCTAGGACAAGCTGAAGGGACTATTTCTCTTGTCTGGCTTGTGAGAAAATCGGGCTTCCCCAAGCATTGCTGAAGGAGGTGTATGGTAAGAGGGAAGCCTGGGAGACTCTGCTGAGACTGTTACTCCTGTGAACCTGGTCTCGGGTAAAGTGGAAGATGATGAGTGAAAGTACAACGGAAGTAAGAACGTATATATTAAAAACATGCCTATCATACATTCCTCTGAATTCAGATGTAAAATATCAGTTTTTTGTGACAACATTGCTATGATCCTTGCAGCAACATTTTCACATGGTGGTGACTTGTGAAAGCATAAACAATTAAATTACCCTATTCTTCACCGAAATGGAACAAACGGTAAATTCAAGGTTCCTGGGCATCCCAATAGAGGCATTGGTAAGTGAGTGTGTAAATATGTTGTCAAGTGTCAAGAATATCATCAGCATGGTAGAATAACTTTATACAAGCTGTACTATTTAAAAAGGCTTTTCTTCTATCAGAATGCCTTAATCTGAGTTATTTCTCTCTTCAAGTTCCTTTCATCTTGATTTTGCTCTCTTTTATAATTTTGGTTCTACCAGATTTGTTATGAAATATGCTCCATCTTAATGACCCTCATTAATGAATAAAGAATAGCTGTCCCAAGTGGAGCAAATTGACCATTCAAATAATTGCAAACATGGAAATAATAAAGTCAGCCTTCAGATCAAAGCAGCACTTAAGCTGTGATTTGAAACATGCCGTGTTTATTAGGCATTTTTATGCAGTGTTAGATAATTTTATTAAGTCTCATGTGCATATCAGATAGTGAATGCAAAATTAAAAAAAATAGAAATAAAAAGATAGAAGGGAAGTCAGTGAAAGATGAATAATGGAAAAGAAAGGAAAGGTGCCTGAATTAAGAGTAGAGTGGCAGGGGGAGACAAGAAGAGCAAAGAAAGAGAGATAGCAAAGGCAAAGATGCAATGGAGAAAGACAGCAAGAGAGAGTAAGCATGTTTGAAACGTCCCATTGGTTCCTGCTGTCAGGAGCACTTGTCAGCCAAGAATTAGACTTCTCCACGCTGCCAATGACTGACAGTTGGCCCGTGGTCTAGACTATACCCTGGAGTGGTTGAGGCTAAATAAGGGAAATGCCTAGAGAGAAACAGAGAGAACACACCGGGCTGAAAATCAATTTATAACACTGTCAGTCAGAGGTGGGAGGGGCGATGAAGGGATAGAGATAAGGAGCAAGAGACTGAGAACAAAGAGTGAGACAGGAGGACACATGAAAGAAAAAGACAGAGACATGGTTTTTAGAAAACAGTAAACAAATGGGACTGATTGGGAGGGAAGAACAGAGGGGAGTGTTATTGTTTTCGGGGAGTCAGAGAGAAAATGTTGGTACAGGGGCTAGGAACATTTGACTTATTTGGCTGAAAAGATTTAGTGATGGTAAACAGAGTACCTATAAAGTAAGTAGTAAATATAGTGACTCTTGGGGCATTTTGAAGATTTTCTGTAAATGGTATAATTTCCAAAAAAGCCCCATTCACCTCATGAAGCACTAAAAAACATCCCACTGAGGCAAAGACAGCAGGTTAGCAGGTTATATTCTGGGCATTGTAATAACAAATGGAGCCTTTTTTTTTTTCCCATCCGTAGGAGGTTTTCCTCCTCAGCCTTTTACAACACCTTGCAAAAGTATTGAGCTTTTGATGTGCTTGTCATGTTACAACCACATATTGTGTGTATTTATCACAATTTTTGTGTGATTGACCCACAAGTAGAATTGTTAAGATAAAGAAGAGAAAGGAAATGCCAGTGGGAACCCTTTCCGCACAACAGAAATCTGACTTGAATTCAGTTTTTTAAAGCCATGAGCTTTGTATTTATTTTGTACATCTAAAAGCTGCAGCTCTTGCCACTTCTGTCTAACAAAATGTCTCTGTGCATCAATCTTAATCTAGTCAAAGATTGCCATTGTTATAGGTTTGGTTTGACTGGGCAATTCTAATACTAAAACATTTGATTATGCACATTACAGCTAAAATTTTAATCAATGGTATCAACTTTATTCATAAGATTTGTAAAAGACTTGAAATTGTTTTTGTTTGTTTTTTAAAGGTTCCTGTTTTCAAAAAATAAGTTTGTTTTTCTATGATGCGCATCTTAGAGATTTGTTCAAAGAGCATTTACAGTAGGTCCAGACAACTGTAGCAAAAAAGCAAAAAAAAAGCAATCTCTGTATCTTCCGTATTCATCAAAGTCTCAGCTACATCACATATCTTCATAATTTCTGTTATACATTTTCACAGTGTGATGCAATAAATTACACTGGAGCTATCAAATACTTTAAATGGCATAAATGGTGCTCTAATCCTGTTATCACAACTTATATTGCTTCTGTATTATTTCAAGTTAATTCAGTTTAAGTTGTTGTTCTACTAATTGATACAATCAGGGTTTCCTTACTAGCCTCTATACCTTAACTCTTTTGCAGCAATGATATATAAACAAGCCTGGTACTTTACCCAGTGTCTGTGAGCTGGACTAAAACACCAGCAGGGCTGCATCAACTAAGAGTTAAAATTACTAATGTAACACGCATGGTATGCAATGTTTTGCCAGTTCATAATTGAAAAGGAATAAAGTTCAGTTCACACAGATGAAAATGAACTAGCTAATGTCCATAGTTCACTTTTTCAAAAAATGAACTAAGTTCACACACCTTTAAATGAACTTATTCAAATTCATAAATTCATTCATAAATTAAGCCACAATTCTACACAATAGAACCTCATATTTCAGCATTTACATGTGTGATCCTAATACTGCTATACAAAGAAATTGAAAAAACTCTATGCAGTCAAGGTATACTGTATGTGCAGTGAAGCCTTTATTTAGCAAAATTATACAGAACTTCAGAAACATACAGGTGTATTCAGGTTCTGCTGAAAAAAATCTGTACCAAAAATAATTTCTTATGTTCCTCATTCAGTAACAGATATTTTCCAAGATAGCTTGGATGCTTAAACTTGATGTGTTGCTTTAAATTTCAGACTTATTTGTTAAGTCATATGTGGGCACCGTTTGTACAAAAACTTGAGTGTCTTTCTATCTGAGTCTTCCGTTGTTAGTTCATAAAACCTAAACTGTAAAATCTTTTTAAAGCCACTTTTCATATCCATTGAAAAGTGTCATTTTCAATTGAACATGCTCTTGAGCTGTAGGAGTCGCTCATTATTTTTAGAGTGAACGTTGCTCTCGTTCACGTTCATTACTTCAAAACTGATCCGTTTAGTTCTCCATTCACTAAAAATATAGACTTAGACAAACACTCTATACAAAATGAAATTTCACTGCATACAGCTTTTCAAGAGTGAATGCGAAGCTTATAAGAGTGAAATTAAAATTACCATTTATAAAGTACAGCAAATATGAATGTATTTAATGAATGTCGTTCGGTGAAAGGCATTCATTGAACACGTTCATTCAAAACACTGTTGGTATCGATGTAAAATTGTATCATCAACATTTTCAAGTTTGAAAGGTATCTTAAAAAAATAGTACTAATCAATTGAATGAAGGCAGTTTTACATTCTGAATTTTGAAATATTTAAATTTAAGCTAATTTTGATTCCAACATCATTTGTTTTGTTGTCGTTTTGTAATATAAAAAACAGTAATGCTACATTATATAAAATAGGCAAACATCCAAAGTCTGAACAGAGAAGTGTTCATCCGTGTACATAGACAGCATTTGATCAGATGGTTTTCAATAGACTCTGATTCAAAGTCAGCTTAGAATGCTAAGATGACCAGCGAGTATACATCCTTTCATTTATTTATTTATTTATCTATTTATTTATTTATCATATACAAAAAACATATAGATAAAATTATATGTTCAGGATATAAGTGCCACTTCACATTTCATGGATATTTTTGAACTATGAGAGAAAAAAACGACATATGTTAAACTAAAAGAACATGAACCCTGCACCTTCCTGTCTCTTGGCAAACATATTAAAAACAGCACCTATGGAAAAATAGCAACTGTGAGATCACTACAAAATATAATGTTTTCTGATGCAACTGGAGACTAACCATCTAAAGTAATTCTGATACAAATCATAGATGCAATACATGGGAGCCTCATAGGTAATAATTTTAATCAATTTAAACAGGGGTTATTGCCTAAGAAAAGCATTTAAGCTAAGACCTAGGTAAAATAAGTTTGCAAATATGCTAAAAAAAAAGAGATCAGTTTGAGATTTGTCATACAAAATATCTAGTATTGAAGTATCTCCTTTCTCCAACCTTTGCCAAAAAATGCAGCTAAAACACTGCCAGATATCAGTGTGATTTCTTAAATGTAGTGGGAATTCTTGTTTGACTACATGATTTCTCTCAAAATAATTTCTGCTATGATTTAACATTTAAAACAGGTGAAGAGTTTAATATCTAAAAGCCTTTTTTCCAACAGCAGAGTGGTAGATGCAAGTTCCTGACTACTTAAACTGACTGATTTTAAAGATGATTGTGTTCTTCTATCCTGTTGCCAAGCACAGCTTGAAAGTAGCCTTATATGGTAGATTAACTGGATGGTAAAAAGGCAATAAAAATACTGCAAAACCAGCGAACGAGGTGGGAGACTTGACAGTAAGAAGTTAAGGCAGGGGGAGAATTAGCAAGTGCTCACTTTCACTAATGACTTTAAAAAAGCAGCTTTCTAAGAAAGTGGGTCACTGGGAAGCAAGCAAATAATGTTATTCAGAAGACTACTTTGGTAAATGCAATCTTATGTGAGTGTTTCTAAGAAATGAGGCAGCAAGGGAGTAGAAATTTACTCAATTTAAATTTTGAGTTAATCGTGCCTGCAAGAGATGAAAAATTAAAGTAGGTGAAGTGAGCAATAGCTGTTATTTTGGTATCTAGAGCATTTACTATCAACAACATCCATCAGCTAATCATTTCATCTCGTCCCTCCATCTATGTATTGATACTCTAACATAAAAAAGCACATATGTAAAACCCCGCTGGATTGGCAGTTATGAAAGCGCATGAAGAATTAATTACACAAGGAGAAATGGGGAGGCAGCTGCTGTCTAGTTTGTATTGATTTGTCTCTGCTGAGTTTCATCATCACCAATAAGACTAATGAGGTCCAGCACATACAAACACACTACAGAGAAGCTGTCTTTCCTAGTTCTTTCTTACATGTCTTAAATTTACCCAACATCAATCTTGTCAAGCTTTACCAATGCTTTAAGGACTTTTATGTGACAACATCAGTCACTTTTTTTTTTTACCCTAGGTAAGTTCACAGCCTCTTATCTGTACTGCTCCTGCTTCTCTAACCCATTTTTTGTGCTTACACTTTTAAGCCTCTTTACACTATAGTTCATGATATAGGTGAGAGGAAGATTCTGTCCTTAAGCCATTGTTGCACCCTGTAAATCCTGCAACAGATTGTTCTTAAACGCATGACCTGAGAAGCTTTGGTCCAAAAGAAACCAGATTGTTAGGATTTAGCTGCTTAGCCATTAATTAAAGATAAAGGAATCTCAGCCCTAAGTTTTCCTATAGAAACTTTAGTTTTCTTCTACAATAACATTTTATTTTTCCGTTGTTCCCAATGTGTTTTTTATTTTCCTCTTTCCTTTAGGAGAAATGACAAAAAAAAAAAAACAGTAAGTAGAATAAATACATTTAAGTGTTGTTGTTTTTTTGTTTTTTTACATACCCTAATCTGTAAAACAATCCTGCATTTCTAGTGTAGCATGCTAAGGTAGTACATGTGGCATGGCACTTTTACCCTCACACAACATAAGTGGGTTTTACTTTTTTTTTTTTTTTCAATTAAACATACATTTTATCATAACTAACAAAAGATTTAATTAATTAATAAGCAACCAAAACTAAGGAGATATGACTGTAAAATGTAGGACAGAAAATGAAATGTATAGTTGTACTTAAGAAAAAACAATATGCTTAGTATAAACAAAAAGGTAAAAAAAAAAAAAAAAAAAAAAACTATGAAGTATAAGCTGGAAGCGTCATTGTTGGAGATGTGTCCTGTAGCTGCATCTGGGTCAGCGGAACATGATGGAATTCACCATCATGCTCCATATATCTGGTCACAATCAGAGCCCAGATCACTATGGGATTCCCTCAGGCTCTTGTGCTAAACAGCTGCTGATTCTGATTGTCTGAAAGGTTTCCACCTGGTAAACAATTTCCTTTTTCCCTGTTCCTATATGCCTGCTCTGTATAAGGGATTAATGCAAAGCTGAAAAAAAAAAAGTCACGTTTACTGCATGCTTTTCCAAAAGTAAATCCTATAAGTTAGTGACTGATCAGAATTGCCTGGATTACTAGCAAATCTCTCAAGAAATTGAGTAACAAACTGACTTCTTTCAGTTTTACCAAATAAAGTAAAAAATAAAATATTGTAAAATCAAAGTGTCAACTGTAAGTTGTCCATGCTTAATGCGTATTGACCAATGAGAGAGCAGGGCGTTGAAAGGATAAACATTGCCTGTTTTTTATCTTTTGTTACACTGCCACATTTTGAATAGAGAAAGAATACATGTATTAAATATTATGCAGAGTCTAAGTTTCTTCCTCTAATTAGTATCCCTTTTTGTTTTGACGCCACAGCAGTTTTGTTTGTCATTGTTTCTGTGCAGCATTGTTAATAACTTTTGGCATTCTTCGTGCACTTGAACAAACAATGAACGTTTTTTTGTAGATCATTGCACTCCACATCTTTTGGAAGTGCAGCATATCAGATTATGAATTCAGGATACAGGCTCTATAGTACAGCACTCTAAGATTTTTTTTTTTTTTTTTTATTCACTAAAAAGTTGGCAAGCTGTAAATCCAGCTTTATGGAAGAATTAAATACAAAGCATTGAAAGTCTTCTTTTAGTTGTACTTTAGATTTTGTTTCCCTTTAATTCCCATATATCCTATAAAACAACAGAGGTAAATGGTCAGATTATCATTATTACACATCATAATTTGGTCGGTCAAAATGTTTGATTAAATTATAAAGCAATGGGATCATTACAACAGTCATGACTAACAGTTCTGACTGATAGTGTGAAGACTAACAGGGCTACAAAAACCTGGCAGTTTGAACTGTGAATTGTGCCATTTTAGCATTGTACACTTAAAAACTGTCACGGTTGTGCCATTTGTTTTCTTCTGTTTCAGTTTTTTTTAAGTTCTCATTTACACTTTGCTTATGTCATTCTGTGTTTCCTTGATTATTTGTTTCTTTTTCCATCTTGTTATATATTTAAGCAGGGTTTTACTTTTTAAGTTACTCTCTGTTGCCCTATTGCGTCAGTCTCTTTTCTCTTAGGTCCTTCTAGTTACTTCTGTCTACACCTGCTCCCTATCAGCTAATTAGTCCTCCCATTGTTTCTGTCTATACACCGTCCTTTCAGTTACTCTTTGCTGGATCCTCATCATTCTTTCGGTTTATTCTTCCCTCATGTCTCTTACCTTTTTTTTTCGGTTCTTGAATTTTCTTTGTCGATTATTTCTGGATTTTGTATTTTTACTTTTTTTTTTTCATTAAATCTGAAAAGAAACCGCCTCAGCTTCCGTTTCTGCATTTGGCTCCTCTAAGAACATCCACACAATCTGACAAAATAAGACTAATTAAAGAGGAAACAAAAATGCTGCTCCATTATTTTAGCACCAAGATCTGATAAAACGTATATTCCATAACAAACTAGGTCAACATAAATGTGTGGTAAACTAATCAGTCTAATAAGATGTCACAAAATGACCTAGAATCTGAAAATGTTGATGATTAAAGCCCCAATTTAACCTGATTAAATTAAAGGTATTTTATGACCTTTTAAGACTCTCCAAACCCTGTCACATTAATTTGTCAGGGTGAACAGAAAATTGAAGGTGTGTTGTTTTAAAAGACGAACAAAACAGCCCCCTGTTAAAAAGAAAACTAGCTGTATTGATGATCACACACATAATGTGCTATGCTTTGACTTGCGGTCTGTGCAACAGAGCTGCTAGCTAGGCATGGTTTAAAAAAATACATTAAAACTAGAGCTGTTTCAGGAGTTAAACTCCTTTTGTCTCGATAACGAAACAGATGTTCTGCTGTGTGATTTTGTTGGGATCAAAGGAAAAAATATCAGCTCTGAAACCATAAGCAGCAAACAGCGTGTTATCAAGCAGCTCCTCTGTTGTGCCTAATGGGAACCAGCCCTTTCCACATATGATACAGGTAAATGTTTGGGATCCTATTTGCACTTCTTCAAACTCATTATATTTTATGCATGTTTTTATGTCATTCTTCTGCCCATTTCAATTAGTAAGATATAAAAATACACAAAACATACACTTTTTATCTAAACCTAATCCAATCTAAATCAAACCAAACTAGTTTTGAGAATATTGTTGGTAGTTTCATCCTTTTTATATTTTTCTATTGGACTTTTTTACCACCTGTATATTATTTTTTGTCCTTCAGGGAGGTGTTTCAAACTCAATTTAACAACATTTTTTACTGTTAAGAAATGTATATTTTGCCCAATGAAAAATGTTTCATGCAAAAGGCCACTTAGAGTTATTTTGATTTGAACAGTAACAAAAAATGTCCTGCATATAAAAGGAGTAAAATTCTTCAACGGAAGGACGGAACCCCGATAAATGTTAAATCTAATATCTAATGAAATTGGAGGACCAAAGAGAAATAGTAGTGGAGTTGGTTTTTGATTAATTTGACATAAAACACACATTCATTCATCACATACTTGTGCAGACAAGTTTTCTTTACAATGAATGACTCAGTATTAGTTCATCCCTATTAAAGTGACCGCAGATATAACTATGATGAAAAAAAAAACAAGGATTCTGTGGCTAAAATAAGAGATCCTTTCATTATTTATGATGTCTGACAAAAGAGGCAGCAGTGCAAACCACAGCAGTCCACGGACCATGACATTTAGACAATTAGACATTTAGAGAGCCAAATCTTAACAGCAAGAGCATTATGTCTCACACCTGGATTTCCTTCATTTTTTATTTCCAGTCTTTTTAGAACTTAGTTCTCTTCATGGGGCAAATCTTAAGTATGTTTCTGCTCAGTGTCACAGCTCAACATTCCCCTCTGTTCATTCCAGAGGTTGAAACCCTTTATTTTCAAGGCAACATTAGTGTTTAATTCAGTTAAGTAAAATGTAGTCATATTCATCAACAGTATGAATGTTGAAAGCAAAGTTGAATAAAACAGAACTACCAAATGGCTGAAGGTTAAAGAATGGCTTATTCTTCCTGCTTTAATTTGTCATGCCTAATGGTTATTTGGTAGGACCCAAATGCAGAGCCAGAAGGCAGAGATAGTTTGCATCCATGACATTCATTATTTCTATAAATTATTAGAGCCTGATATTTAGAGGGCTTGCGTGTCTTAAAACTGGTACGAACATGTTTGTAAGTAAACAGGATTGTTGATATGCGTTCGCAGTGTAGCAGACATGTGCAAACCATAATCGGTGCATGAATTCATCAATATGCAGATGATATTCTAATAACTATGAAATGTAATGTGGTGGGCTGAGTATATGCAAATGTAACTTTACCACATGCAAAACTCCTTCACAAATCGAAAACTAAGTTGTGGGCGCACATTTTGCGTGTTTTGGTACATCTGAATACAACATGACAAGCAAAAAAAATGTTGGTCATTGTTGCAACAAAGAAGGCACTGGTACAATAGAGAAATGTTCTTATAAAATCACATTTTTTTACTCTTTCCAGTTTAAGATTATTTTACTTATAGTTTAAAATCTATTTTTTCATGCTAACCTTTTATTAGGTGCAGATATGTTTTTCAATTTCAGATCTTCTTTTACATTTTCACATTGATTTTTTTTTTTTTTTGTCTTTTTTTCTGCTTCAAATCTTTGACCCAAATCCTACAAGGGACAGGACATCTTATGTCAGAGGAACATAATGGATATCAGCATCCTCTTCATGGCTGGTGTCCAAACCGGCATACTACTTCCATAAAAGAAATAATTTGAATATTTTAATGGATAGCTTTTATGTATAAACTTTAGTTGCATGGCTGTAAAATACCTTAAAATACTGACTTATCAATATTTTTCAGATGTAAGCTGACTTGCAAAACTAAACAGGAATAGATGAAAGTATTTGATTTTCAACATCACTGCAACTGACACATCAGACATTTAACTTTCCTTACAAACTAACAGCAGCTGTGTTTTTCTTCAAAATATCTGCTCCTCCCAAAAGACAATGATAAAAAGGTAGGCTTTTGCTTTTTTTACCAACATGCTGCCCATTGTCCTATTCAAGAGGAATATTTACTTCACTGATCAAGTATAATTAAGCTTTTGTTCTCTTGCATGCAGACCCTTTCAGTGACATTTTCATGGTTCCACGATTAGCAGCGTTGCATCTCCTCTTTCTGCCAAGATGGATCAATGAAACAATTCAGTAGCAAACTTGGCAACGCTGAAACAAAGACCCCGATACTCTCAGTAATCTAATTATTGCTCTTATTGTGGAACCAGACAGTAACCTAATTAAGGTAATAACACTGTTTATTTCTTTTTTACGAACTTTTGCCATCTGATGATATGTGAGACAAAGAGCAAATATAAGCAAGAATTAAAACAAAGGGAGAAATAAACGTGTCTAAAGTCACCATTGGGTTTATCACCCCCAATGATTAATTCCCCACTGTAAAAAACACAAAGAATAATGACTAGGCAGAGCAAAATGTAGGAATCCTCAACCTAATATCTGTAAATTATATATATATCAGTTACTGGCAGAAGGACCCTATTGAATCTCAGAGCGGAGGTCAGTCATTTCTTTATTTAATCTAAGTAGCACTCCCTTTACCAGAAGTTTCAAGTGCAGAGAGTAAGCAGATGGCTTTTATGGTGCCAGAGGCATTCTAAAATTCATGACAATTGTTCAGATCTTATGGTCTATGACAAGATTTTCAGTTTCTCCTTTTGCAGGAGTTTAAATTTTTTATAACCATGCACACATTATACAAAAGGCACCTTAATAAACTGGGACATGTTTTTATGGATATGCACATATTAGATCCTCTAAAGGGTTTCTGCACTCCTGTTCCCTGTAAGTGCTCTTTAAGAATCATTTAGCTGGATATAAAAGTCTAATGCAGTTGTGCTCAAATATGCAATCTTTTTCAACCACTCTTAAGACATTCAGTCATATATTGGAAAGAACAGAGGAATAGGAACATTTTGACCTCTTTAAAATCTCCTGGGAGGATCGAGGTAACCTTTATCATGCTGCGTTCAGAAAAATAGTGATATAAACTGAACAAATTGTGCCATTTTTGGTGTCCGATAAGACAGCAGATTGAGCAGGAATCCAAAGTTTAGCGTAGGTGCTAAAGCAATAATTTGTGAAGCACATATGGAAAGGCATCACTGAACACAACCACAGTAACCCAAAGGAATATGCCGTCATCCTGAACTTGCTGAGCAAACACACTTTTTACAACAGCACCACCCATCAAATCCAGAGGGCTTCACACAATCTCACCTAGCAGGTGCCATTAAATACATCTGTAGAGGCAGGAAGATGCTTTCCATTGGGACGAACCGTATATAAGCTGATCAGTTTCTATCCGTAGGGTTTAAGCTGTCGCTCCTTCCCATATGGCAGAAAATCATAAAGATCTGAGAGAAACTCTCAAATTAAACTTTCACTGGTATAGTGTACAAAACAATGGATAACTGGTGCTACATTTCTATATACATTAAAATAAATGAATTGATAAGTTTTAAAAGAAACATCTTATATTTTGTGGAAGCCCTCACATATTCCCACACATGGATGAAGGTGATTAAAATGTCTGAATACCACCCACAGAGGACACACAGAGTGACAGGACCAAATAAAAGCAAAGCTGTGATCAAAGGGAAATCTTACACCTCCACTATAATCCAGTTGACTAACAGAACCATTATCGGCATCAGCTCAGGTACACATGGCCATGAGTCAGGTTCATAAATTAAAACTGCAGAAAAAAAACAAAAAAACCCCAGAAATTTCTGTACAAGAATCGAATAATAAAGTTAAGTCCAAAATTATTCATGTGTAATGCTAATTGTTTCATTTGATCAACCTGCTTTTTTGACTGCGGCAAACATTATTTGTTTAGGATGCCAAAAGAAGATGAGATGGTTAAGCTTACAGGGAAGCTATCGCACACTTATGCAAAACTAGATTATGGTGTGAGGCAATGTTGCATTTGTAGATTATCGCAGTATAACCGCTTTTAATAAAAGTATGAATTTATCATGATCTTCCAAAAGTTTTAAACAAAAAGTCTTTATTTTAGCCAACTAAACATGTTGTTTTAATGGTAGGTGACGGATTTTTTCAGTTTCCATTCGCCTATCCATTTTCAAATCTTAAATCTGGTACTATAACTTTCCCCATATCAGCAGGTCGTTATTGTACAAAAAAACACTTGTATGCAGTTGTTAAAAAGGTATATTAAAAGGAATATCTTTCATAAGGTTTGGTCCTACAGTGTGGTTCACAGCCACATGGGTAGCACAACACACCACACACAAACAACCCAACACATAGTAGGATACCATGGCAAGACAATCAAACGTTGAATATTCCGAACACCAGATCACTCAGAACGTACCAGATAGCAGGATTATCTCACAGGATTATTGTTATTTTATCATATGAATCAAGTTTAAAAGGCCCCTCTAATCACCTTTATCAGTGTGGAGGCTGTTATTGAGAGAACAAATATTAGATTCCATTTTTCATTAAAAAGGAGGTAAAACCTTAGGTATGGTACAATGAATAATGTTTTAAAATCCCAGCATGCTTTAATACTGGTAACCAATTTATGTCTGAATACTAGAGTGTAAAATAATTATGTAATTTATTCTGAAAAGCAATTAGTGGTAGTGGTCTGGAACAGTTTATAAGACCCAGATCAATTATAGTTGGATATTTACAGGAAATAACCTGACTCCACATCTATTGCTCTCTCGTATTTGCATAAAAAAAATATTCAATTTGTAATTCCCAGTTTCTTATTCAGAGGTGCCATTCGGAGGCTGGGACTCTCAATATCCTTTGATATTTGGGTCTGCCTTTGATAAATCTTTCTTGGCAAGCTAAAGACTATAATTAGGACACACAGAGGCTTTGCAGAATCTATTTCTTTCTCTTCTCTGACTCTTGATGTGGAGATTTTTCTCCAACCTGGAAAAACAAAATCCTGAGGAAAGAAAGCAAAAATTATTACCCAACCTTTAAATCTGTAAAAGCTCTGGTAGGGTTATGTTCATGCACATACATAGAATTTTAGAACTTATTAACTATAAATAAAAGATCACTATAAATGTATATCAGCACTTTAGACATAGGATGAATCAAACCATGTCCATTAGATTATTTTTATGGTTTCTGTTTAGGAAGATCTGATAACAAAGGATGTAAAAGATAGATACTAAAAATGGGAAAGCATCAGTTCTCCTAGGAATTTTTTGGTGCAACAAAGTATCATTACAAATTCAGATCTTTTCAGTTCTAGCTTGCATTCTTTTTCACTCCATAGGCAAACTTGATTTGGCTGCAGGTTTTTTTTATATATATAATAAAACGTTGGTAAACTCTTGTACTATCCCCAAACATTACGTCTGAAGGCAAGGTTCATGTTTAACGTCCTTGCTGAATATAGCACATAAAAGGGTAATGTAAGAAAGTCCAACAACGATTAATTACAAGCAGTCTAGACTGAAAATTGATTGTTTCGAAAAAATGATTAATTCCCAAATATGAACCCTGTCAACACCTGGCCTTGAATTATGATGGTGATGTGGCTAATGAGTAAGGGGCAGTGACAAAACACGAACAATTTGCCAGCCTGGATCAAATTTAGCTACCTTGGGAACCTTGTTCTTGGGCTTATTCCAACCATAGGAAAGTCTATTATTGATTGCTGTAGGGAAATTATGTTTTACCTCAGACCTGTTTGGTGTGAATACAGATGGATTTAGGAAGGCTACAGTAATAATGTCAAAGTTCAACTCAAGGATGAAAAATGAAAAAAGGTCCAGTTCAACTGTTAGAAGGTGGAGATTTCTAATACAATTTATTTATGTTATCGGGTATTACGAGTTAAGATTTCTTAAACATTATAAATGTTTATATTTTATTTCCAAAACATCCAAATCAACACTGATTCACAGAGGCTGTTGTTGAGCCTTCTGATGCCCTTTCTACACTGTGCAATTTTGGCAGTCTTATAAGATTATTGGATGATACACTATACAATATGGAGTCATTATTTCTAAGCAATCACTGTACAATCACTTTTTACTAAATAACTTATGACCTAAAACTATAGGGAACTTTATAATTGGGGCTGCTAGAGGTATTGAAACAAAGCTGAGAAAAGAATATGCAGTCATGGCTGAGGAAAAGAAACCAACCTGGAATGCCGGTTTACACAGAGTTTGAAGTAAGGTAAAATATCTAACCTCTATGGCCAATATTACAATACATTATATTAAAATAAACAGGCTCCTGAACTACACATAATTATACACCCGTTTTGATCCCCACAGCCTCCACTCCGGGTTCCTGAGCAAAACTCTTAACCCCTAATTGCTTCGGGGTGCCATACAATGGCAGCCCACTGTTCCCCAAGGGGATGGGTCAAAATGTAGGGAACGACTTTGTGGGACACTAAAGGGATTTACAAAAGCTGAAGATATAACTGTTTGCTGGTGTGGCTGATACTCAATGTTCCTGTTTATTTCCTCTGATTGGAGGCTGTCCATGGCATGAACTTATTAATAAATCCAACAAGTATTCCAATTTTTTGGAACCTGGGGAGCCTCCTTTGCTCATCTTTCCCATGTATAAGTAATTGTGGTCCAGAGTCTAAAATGATTCTCATATTGAACAAATAATTTTTATACATCCTTGTATAGATCAAACACAGTAATACTTATATGTTCTTATCGTGTTTATAGATCAACATAGCCACTGTGATAACTTTATATTTAATATGCCACTCATTTATTAACAGTTTCCATGGTTACTGCTCTGATATCTCAATTAATATGTGATTTGCATAATCTTCTCTTCTGTGGATCATTAAAAAAATCCTTGAAACTACTTCTTTACATTCATCTTCTCTTTCAGATCTTAATGTTGCCTGTTTCTAGCTATTAGTTGACAGTAGATGTAGGTCTAACCAGCTGTCAAACTGGGAGATTGTCACTCTAAATGCCATGCACTGCCAGAAAATCATTGCAGGTGATCTTTGTTCACAAGATGCTAAAAACAGCTGACCTAGAGCCTGCCTGTCGGTGCGGCATAAGACCATAGATTTAGAGACACGACGGAAGATTCAATATTCCAGTCACACCTTTCAATCATCTAAAATGGCAGAGGATTGCACGGTGTATACCCGCTATTAAACAACCGGTTCCATAAAAAAAGAAAAAAAGAAAAAAAAGAAAGTTAGACTCCTAACATACAGTGCGGTGAAAAAGATTTGCCTTCTTACAGATATCTTGTTTGTTGATTCATGTAATTTGTTTCAGGTCAAAATACCCTTCAAGACAACAATACTATGAGGAAACACAAAAGGCTTTATTTTGGGCTACTCTATAAAGCTTGCGCCTCAACGCTAATTCTGACATTTTGAATTAAAAAAGCTTCCTGGATGGGAAGCGAAACGTCTTTAAACTTGAAAACAAAGTCCAGTGGATTGTTTTTTAATTTTTTTAATTTTATAAAGCTATCCAAATCATATGCAAAAAATGTATTATCCCGTAAATCTTTGGACTCCTGACATTTTAAAATAATTGCTGCTACTTGGTGCATTTTTTGCTTATCACTGCTTTCTGCCTACAACAAACTCTCTTAAATTCCATTTATGCCTTTATAAATCAGCCATAAAATAATACCACTTCACAGATTTTTTTTTTTAATCTCACAGATTATATTCAAATGTGTTTGATGCTCTTTAACAATTAGGTAGTCAAAAAAGACAGAGACTGGACATGCTTGCTGTAGAGGTCAAATGCCAAATGCAGGGAGAAATTGCTGTAAACACATCTGTCCCAGGTTTGGATTCAAGTGCAAGAGAAGACATCACCAAGGCGCAAATGCTTATTTTACCTGAACTAAAAGTAAGATCCAAACAAATTATTGATAAATGGAAACTTAAAACAAAAAGGAGAACTACTGGAGAGCACTTAAATAAATAGATACACTCCACCAACTATTTTAAAGAATTCCTTAAAGTGTAGTTGAATCTTTGATGAAAATAACAAACATCTTTCCTCTTTAGAGATTCATTTCAAACATTCGTCATACAATCATTTACATGTTTTTCCACGTTTGCCCCAGGTAGTCTATGTAAGAGAAGCCAAACCAGCCAGGTTTTTATTCAATATTAATTTCCCACTTTCATAACTTTATCTATTCTTTTTATGACATTCTGGACACTTAAGCAAAATAATTGCTTATAAAGTTGTATAGGCCTAGACTATACCACTAATCTATTGTACATGTTGCGCTGATTAAAAGAGCTGAGGCCAAATACACTGTTGATTTGAATACTTTTCTGACATATTCAAATCAATTGAATTCAATTTTCATTTAAAACGTTGTTTCAAGTTGTTTCAACTTTAAGTGAAATTAAATAATCTTTAATAATATAACAAATAACATTTTATACATAGGTAAAACTCACTGTCTTTCTATTCCTAATTGGCTTGTAGCTTTCACTTCATAGGAAATGTTTTATTTCTTTGCAGATGTCTCAAACCAAAACAGTCAAAAAACAGAAATAGCTGGTGGGGGCTGGGGGAGTCAGCTTGCCTTTTAAAAAGGTTGTTTGCCAGTGTTTACAGTGGCAATTGAAATTTCTGCTATGCATTTAATTATTGAACATACATTTTGCACCAAAAACAAGAACATTTAGAGATTGCATGACTCCAAAAGGCATTATCTATTTCAGAACGTTGGTATACATCTCTTTAAATAACTCCTAAAGACAGTGAAATATCTGTTCCTGTGTTTTGAATTAAAATGAATTTATCTGAGCTTCCAGTAAGTAACAAAAAAAAAAACAGAATACTTAAAAAACATATTCTTTTATGTGGCAGAGAGAGGAAATGCAATTTACATGTCTGTAAAAATCACAGTGTTTTGTAGCAATTTTGAAATTTCTCAGAAAAGCCTTTTGAGTATTCCTAAAAATGTATATTTTTCTATCCAAAAAGCAAGAGAACCAAAATAAGCCAACCAGCTGATATGATTATGCCAGAGGGCTGCTTTCTTATATCATCATGTCTTCTAATGGAATTGAATTTTTAGGTAGATACACAATAATATGTTGGCTTTAGTAGAAAACTTATGATTCATATTAATATCATTCAAAGTACCCTATACGGTACAATATCCATGTCATTCAGGTTTCACGTACAGTAGCAGCTCTTTATAATCAATGTATGTTTTTTTATTCGAAAAAAAAAAAACAGATTAAAAATCCTTTTGAATTATAAATAGTTAATAATCACAGTCAACTAAAATACCAACAGAAATGGTACCCTTGCTTTCCAATCAGTCTAACTATTGCTTTCTATTCTTTTTTTTTTTTTTTGTTTATTTGTGATATTGTAAACCATTGCTCTAAACTCTAATGGTCTCTACTTCAGTAATTCTTCTCCCTACCTTCAACTCTGCTTGCAACGTTAGCAAAAAGTAGAGTATTTGGCTGTAAAAGTAAAAATATTAACTACGATGGGGAAAATGGTGGAAGGATAAAGAGGGAGAAAAGAGGCATGACAATTAGGAGAGATGAAAGAGTAACAAGTTAAGAGTGATGCTCCCTTTCAAGTAAATTGGTTTGGAGTACAGTGGTTAAAGAGAGTGAGGAGAAAGCAGGATTTGAAGAGCCCCCAATATTAGACACCAGGTATTTGTCAGTATATTTTACAGGCAAGGTTAGCAACAAAATGTGGAAAAAAGGATGCTAAACGAGTGTTATACCAATCATAAAAGGAAGTCGAGTGGAAGGAAAACATATTTTTTTTAAAAGGGGCACAAGCAGCAGTGATAATCATAATCTTGGGAAGAATTAAAATAGAAAGTTGAAGGATATCTCTTACCCTTTGGGGCCTTAATAATTAAAATTCACTAAAATAATATCCATAGAGAAAACATGCTAAAGGGCAGAGGGAAGACATCAAAAATCTACATATAATGGCCTCTTCTATAGAGACAAGCCATGGATCTCTGCTGTAATTCATAGGCCCAAATACAGGTGTCACTATGCAGCCAGATGGGTACAAAGGCTTATTATTCTGTGTGCTAAATCAATCCCTTAAACATAGGACAAAAATAAGGCCTTGCCAGGAAATATGAAAATGTTTCAAAAAGGTCAAAGACTATTACTTGATAATGCCAAGTAGTTGAAATATTAACTCAAGAACACCAATTAATTCTGATTGAAAATTGAGGCCTGATTCTAAAGTAAGTAAGGGCATCTATCAATCTGTGTTTGAAATCCTATAACACAGCACAGACTCAGCATAAATGATATGTATTTGGGGTTTTTTGTCTTTTTTTATTGCATCTTTTGTGAGGATACAGTACCTGTGAGACATTTATTTTTTATGACTTTAAGATACAAGCTGCCTGAATTTACTGTTTGGTTGAAAAAAGCTGCCAAAAATCATTTAAAAAACCTTTTAGATTCACATACACAGATACAAACAAAAGCGTTTAAGCTATAATCCACAAACTGTACAGTATGTGCACAGATCATATGTAGGTCTGTTACAGAGGTTCTGAATCACAGCTATTTTTCGGTTTAGAGTTTAGAAATTCTTTCTTAGTGAAAGCTGATCAGCATTTCTGTTTAGCTACCAACTGTAAAGAAAATTGTATGGTTTTACTGTCCAAAAGAAAGCAGAAAATATCAGCTTTTTAGAAGAAAAGATCAATATCCTTCAATTTCTTGGCATACAAAGAAATGGGTTGGTAACACATATAATATACTTTCTTCAAATTATATTATTGTAAATGTAGATTTCACAAAATTTCAAAATTTTAAAATATAATATTAAAAGTCAGTAAATGTTTTTTCAGATTAAATTAATTTATCACATTATGGCAAATAAATGGTTACGGATCAGCTTTGCTTCACATACACTCACCATTTTACTTGTTCTCACTCAGACTGTGCTTTGTATCCATGACAATGCACATCATCTAGGATTAAACTTTTATAGTTTTTGGTGCACCACATCTTTAAAATTTCATGCTAGTGCTTTCATGCACAATGAGGCAAATCCAAAGTGATTTCTACCCACTTTGAGATGTTTGTGAATGGGAAGTTTCAAAAATGAAACTGTTATAATATTCCATCTGACATACTTTTTTTTTTTTTTTTTTTATCCAGGAGCATGAAGCTGTCAAACAAACCTGGTGATTTTAATGCATAGGGAAATGTTATGACAATCCTAACAACCATAGTTAAAAGGAGGAATACATTTTGGGCATATATTGGTACTCTAGGATCTCACTCTCCATTACAGCCATCCTACATGTGTTAATGCTATTTCTAAATGATTAATACTTTTCTATAGTAACTGTTATTAAATAAATGCTGCCCAGGACCCGCCCTTTCTTCCACTCACAAAATAAACTAAAATACAAAGATTTTATTATTTTTTTGTTTTTTTTATCAAACCAGTCTTTGAATTGTCCATTGAGTAATTCATGTTTAGGTTAACCAGGTCTATACATTTTGTTTTTCAACATGATTTAAGTTTAAAGCAGCATGAAAAAGAATTTTCCACTTTATTTATTGTGTTTTTTGTTTTACCACTCCTAAAAATAAAACAAAATATATATTAATTTAAGACTAAGATAACGGAAATATTACCGACTTTCTAATTCAGATGTTTTTTTTCTTTTAATTAGACCAGAAAAAGAGAAAATGCCCAAACCAATCTGACCCTGTGGGAAAGTATAAACACCCTCCTTGTCAATTAATTAATTAATTACCGTTAATCAACCAAATTGTCTTGGAGAGTAAAAATTAACTCATCACCAAGGAATGATCACTGTGAAAAATCTAGAATCAAGCAATTATTCCAATAGAACAAATGGGAAATAGGACAACATTAAGTAGGCCAATCCTTCTGGAAAGTATCAAATAACTTCTAAAAAAATATATAAGAAAAAGATGAAAGTACCCCTGTGCTACTGAAACTAGATAAATTGACCCAACCTGGTATCTTAATTCTGTTGTACGCCCATTCTCCTTTCCTGGCTTGAGATCTACCCTGCACTCTGGACAATTTTGACCTTTGGTCCTAGCTTGCCCCATGCTGGATCAACTTGTTACCTACTTCTTTGTTTCTGACCTTCACTTGCCTTCACACCATGTCTACACTACTAGAAGATATTTGTTTTTGGACAAATGGCGCAGAAAAACCATCCTGGAAATTTCCTGTGAGGTCTCTGAGGTACACATGTTCAGAAGCTGAGCAGCTGATTTATCATCCAAGAGGTTAGTGACACTCTGAGGTAGGTTAACTCACCAACCATCCTTGTCACTTGCCTTTTTTTTCTCTATTTCAGTTGCTCATGAATGTGGCTTCCACTAGTGTAAGATACATTTTTTAATCATATAAAACAAGTTCTGTGCTTGCTTGAGCAAAATAACTGTTTTTGATTAGAGGCACAGACCATTTTACCTTCGACTACCTGAGAAATGTTGTAGTCTGGATAAAACATTCAGGATTATTTTACACCGATGTGCAAAATGTTAGCATATGCATCAATGATATTTTTCCTTTTTAATAAAGAGGAATGGAAATAAAATATTATATAAAATATTGATGAGACATATAAAAAAAGGGAAATTATTATTTTCTAAGAATTGGTGATACTGTATATATATAAAAAAATGATTTGAGTGAAATATATATATGTATATATACACACACACGTGTTTATATATATATATATTTACACATATATATGTGTATATATATTTCACTCAATTCATTTTATTTATATATCGCCAATTCTTAGAAAATTATATATATATATATGTATGGGCATTGGTAAAAAATAAGCTTTAAACCATTGAGTGGGTTTGACCTTTTCTTACTTAACCATGCTTAGTTGTACATACAAAAAAATTTCACAAATTTTTGAAAAGAAAAAAAAAAAAAAAACTTCTTTACTTCCTTTTCTCAAGTCAGTTCAAAATGTTTCCATCAACTAACCATAGTTAAACTCAATGAATACCAACAAGGGGGTACTTTACCCCTACTGGTTAACGAGTGCATTGCATGGGGTACATGAAAATATTTTATTTCTCAGGTAATTAAATAAAACATCTGTTCTACTATGTGAGGATCCAACTAAAATAATAAAAAAAGTATTTTTCAGCCAAAAAGTAAGTTATTCTTATATCTTTGAGTTCGCCTTCACTTATGACACATCAAAACAAAGCAGATGAACAGATGGATGTAGAGAACAGCCTAGTATCAGCTGTTTTCCCATCCCTGATCAAAGCAGCTCAGATGTCATGAATGATGAAATCTAAGTAAAACAAATGTAGTCAATCTGACAATAATGTTTGTTCAGTATTTTGTTCCCAATTCTTCAAGTTGATATGTGAATACATGGGAGGTACTGAGAGGAACTCCAGTTCTATAAAGCTGGTTCTATAAAGCTAGATTTATAGTATTTATAGTATTACTTGTAGCTCCTGCTCAAGTACAAAAAAAAGATTTAATAAAATACTTCTTTTATAATGAGTACATTCCACATTTGGGCAGTCATCAATAATTTTGACTGAGGGGGGTACTCATGATAAGACTAATTGCCCAAAGGAGTACACAAGTCAAAAAAGGTTGGGAACCACTCGTTTAACTTTACATTTTTTAGCAAAACTTTCAAACACCTGCTCTATCATCTCTTATTTGATCATCTGTGTTGCTGTATCTGTTTGATGCGGTATCTCAAAACATGAATCTTGATGAATATACCTTCTTCTGTGTGGGTGTGTCTGTACGCACACACTCACATTTCAGAGAAAATGGAGCTAAGGTTGCTGCCGATATTGGTATTGTGGCACAATGCCAATCTCATTAGCTTAGCATGCAGTGGGCATTCTGCCCGGATAGGGACTGTGTATATGTGTGCGTGTTGGTGTCTGGGAGCATCAGCCCCAGTAAATGGTACGACTGTAGCTGATGGTTTCAATAACAGTATTAAAGAAAGAGAGAAGAAAGATACTTTTAGGGGGAGGGGGAGCTCAAGACGATGCCAAAAGCTTTAAAAAAAGAGCATGGATGTGTAGAGATGTTCAAAACATAAGGTCTAATGGTAATCCACCTTTTGTAACACAGGCTGTTGGCATTTCTGATTCACCCAAGTGCCTGACACTGTGTTATGTACGTCTGTAGTATTGAAAGGTTGTGGATGTATAAGACAGTGAACACGTGAGCTGAAGAGGATAGAAAGTGACCGGCTGTGTAATTGGTGGTCTGACGTTAGCTGTCCGCATGCCTACAATACAGAAAAGGAAAAGGAAACAGGATGGTGTGATGTAATGGGAAGTGTGCGAGAGTGTGCTGGGGAAGGACTTGACTAAAGAAAGAAAAATATTGATTTCTATTCATGACTTCAGACCACTGAGTTTAAGGAATTGAGTCAGTTTGTTTCAGCAGTTGCATCCTGCAAACACAGAGAATCATGAGTCATGCTGTATACATCAACAGGATGTGATTTTTCTTAGTCTGTTTTGCCTCTTTATGACATTGTGTTATTTTTTTATATTTTTTATTGGGAGGGGGGGGGTCTTTTTAGCCTGACGTAGTCCTACTCAATTCTAGTCAGAATATGAGTCTGATACTGCTCCATAGAAGCTGTGATTATGGGGCGTGTTTCGAACGAACCAGGAAAAAAAATGCCTCTGCACTCAATTTGATAGACCTACAACCAATAAGAGCAACGGAGTGCGTGACGTATGTAAAGCGACGCATAGTTGTTGTCAACAAAAATCAAAGGCAGTTTCACGCCTATAATAAGAAGATGAGACTTGATCGCGTTTCTCTGTTCCTTTTTTAAAATTAATTTGCTGTCGATATCTTCTAGAACAGACCTTATAGCAGAATCTACTCACCTAAACTCTCTAGCGGCAGCCATTATTGTTGTCACCCAAGCGCGCATTGGTCACGTGGTTGATTACGTTACTGTCATCTGTCCATCATCGTATAAAGCCCGCCCTTACAATTTGTTTGGATCGCCTGACAAGTGGGCGATTATGTGAGCCAGACCGAACTTCCCGACCTTAAACTTTGTGGGCGGGACTAAGTTTGGAATGGCACCCAGGCTAGGGTCTTTTTGCCTGGACAATAAAACCTAATCGTTGATTTTCAACACAAATATGTGCTGTTAATCTTAAAATGTTGGTGACTCAGTTGGCTCTGATCTGCTATTGTTCAAAAAATTAACAGAGGCAAACTATTTTATATAAACAACAGATGTTAACTTCAGTATAACTGCATCAGTACAAAGAATGTTTCCCTGCAATAAGTCATAGTCAGATTATTACTTTATATTTCATGTTTGTGACTTTGAGAGCTCTCTTTCTTTTCCAAGCTGATTTGCGAGACCTTTTCTACAGAAATTCTTGTAAAAATGTTATGCTAAAAAAAAATGTAAATTTGCACACCCTTGCCCTCCCCTGAAATATATAAGCATTCTACAGGATGAGGATGTAAACAAATTTGAAATTTAAATCATTGTTTTAGCGTAGTCAAGCAAAAGCAAGTTAAGATAGACAAGAATAGCAAAAAAAAAATTAAAAAATCAGGTAAAAGGTATAAATGATGGCACTTTTATCAGGTAATAGAAAGTAATGTAAATATATGGGGGGTGGGGGGTGGTTACCATAGCAGAGCATCACCTTTTTTCTGATAAATACAATTTCAAGAAATCAGCCATAAAGTCTCATTTTTAAATAATTCAGGATATAATTTCTATAAGTTAAATAAAAACAGAAAATTCGGTCCCACGGAAACCTGGGAACTATACAAGGTTTCCAAATGTTAAAGCAAAGGTAGTAATTCTAGTCCAAACAAAAACCTTTAGAACAGCTAGACTGAAAAATGCTAAAAGATGATAAAAATGCTAAGCCATAACTGTCTTCATGGCATCAGACTTAATCTCAAAAGCGCTGGTTTTACTTTATTTTATTTTAACTGCTGCTTCTTTTTAATATCTGCCATGTCAGCCATTCCAAATAACTGCAATTGTTTATTCAAAATTATGTATTCCATATTTCATTTATCACAGCTATGTGTTTGCAACTTATAAAAAAAAAACCTATTTCTTCATACAGTGAGTGTGAAACTCTACTTGGCAATAAACAATTTTTTATTATTCTAATTAGTCCTCAAACATGAGTAAGGATAAACTCTTTCCTATCAAAAGAGAAACAAGGAAAAGCTTTATATGGTTTTATTTTCAGTGGAAAAGATCATTTGAATAGTGTCTTTGATCAGGCCCCTGCTGCTAATTAAAAATGCTCATGCAAGAAACCTGGCTAACTTGAGGGAAAAGGATCATATTACAGATGTCTTTAAATTACTTGAATATTTTTGTGTGAAAATAAAAAAAAAACATTATTAAAAAACTCTTACCGCTGTATAAGACAGAAGCTGTTTAAAAAAAGGCAAAGCAGAAACTAGGCTTCCTGCGACAACTTAAGAATTATATCCTTCTGCGGGAACTGGAAAAGATCTTCTAAATGGTTATTACTACATTTGTAATCAGATAAGCCAGATTACTAATGTGTGCCACTCAGGTTTAATTTCACATGTTATTATTCTGGAGCCGGTCTCATCAAATCTGTTCAAGTAAAGGATGGCCGTTCAGTAGGTGTTTTCAAGCTGACCTACTGTACAGTAGTGCTCGCCTAAATTTTGATTTAAGCCAATCACTGTAACAAATTAAAATTCTGCTCTCATGTTCTTAATGTTTCTTTTAAAAGATGGAATATTGAATTCTGAAAGAACAGAAGTGATTGCAGCAGTTATGCGTATGTCCTCTTGGGCTGTAATGTTTTTTTTTGGTTCTGCTGTTTCCTCCAAAGCTTTTCTATCTACATTTAATCTAAGTATGCTGTGAGCATGTAAACTTTAAGTCAAATTCCTTGTTTGTATGCAAACTTTTTTTATATAGAGAAGTTTCTGATTCTGCATGTCCAGATGCATAACCCTCTAGTATCAGCCATGTGTATAAACAATAAGAACTTTGTTATACGTTGTTTTACACACATCAGGATGCATTTTAAATATCAATGTGTGAATGTGTGGGGTAATCCAAACTACAGTGAAAATGAAAATGCTACCCTCACACTATTAAACTACAATATACTAAAACATAACTGTATGTTATAATATAACTCTGTTCAGTTGATTTTTGAGCCCAAGAAGCATCAAACCTGATGTTTTTACAGAGTTTGATCTTTAACTATTCAAATCTGAGGAAAAACACAGTAATAAAAAAATGAAATAAAATCAACTGTAAATGCACATTTTATTTTTCTATTCTTTTTCGATGATAAAGATAGAAAGATGGCGCATTTTCAGGGGGGCTCTAACAGAAGTCAGAAGGAGCCTGTTTGCAGAGATCTTACTGCCCTACTGGCAAATGACATGTGACTTATTGGCGGATTTTGATTTCCTAGAGGAATTATTGTGGATCTCTACTCAGAGCTGGTCCGGGTGTTACACAGGGAAACTAGGAGGATATGATTTGCTTTCTCTGTGTTCAGAGGGAGGTGGCTACAGGTTGGGTAATTCACAGTCCCCCCTGAGCCGTTTCATTGCACCCCCGAGAGATACTGTTAGTTAAATCTGTGTACACTGTGGTTGGCGTAGCCAGAAATTACTTCTCAGCCAGGCCTGATAAAAATGGGTGGGCCAAATTATGATAATGAAAAGTATGTTTTTATTGCAATTTGCAAATTCACTAAGGAGAATATACAAGGCTGAGGAGAAGAAGAAAGGACATTTTTCTGTTCAAGTGAACATCTTTGAAGTGAGAGAAAAACAAAAGAATTATCACTTACAAGATTCCTTGGAGCCACAAACACAGGGGACTGACTTTTGGACATTTAAATGGTGGCAGCTTTTTAGTGGGAAACTTCAACTACTATTTTCTTTTCTTTTTAAAACACATTTTTTTCAGTTAACAATACAAAATGGTAAAATTATTTTCTCTTTCTGACTTTAAAAGAATTAAAGTCCTGTTGCCACTATGGCTGAGTTTCTTCAATTCTCGCTGTGCTTAAAGGAAACAATCAATAACTTCACACCTGATCTCACGTTTCATGATGCAACACTCCCTACTGTCCCCCTGATTTTACGATAAACTACAACTAAATGCCTCAGTATTTCTGGTCTGATTGATGATAATATTCACTTTTTATTTTATTTCTAATTTTTTTCATTATAAGTTTTGAGTTTGTTATGACCGCCAACTCTTAGTATGAAAGCTGTGAACTCTTTTATTCTTGAGGCCCCTGCTAACTTAATTTTCCAAGTATTAAACACTGACCAAGAGTAGAAAGTATTTATTTACTATGCATCTTAACTGCATGAACCCAATTCTCTTCAAACCTAAAATAATCTAAAATTGTTGACTGCTAAAACTTAGGCTACTTATTTCAGCTATTCCATGGTGGTCAAACTAAATTTCATCATCTCTTTTTTCATAATAAATGAACTATTTATAAGTTTTAAATAATCATTTTGAAATTAACTTTTTATGTAGGATTAAAATGGTATTATTATTAATTTATAACATGTTTTGATTGATTAGATTCCTTCATCTGACTGCTTTCTTAAATTTAGTTTATTACACTTTAATTTAAATAATACAATCATCATACTGTAGGTGCCATATGAATAAACTTGTTTTTTAAAATGCTAAACTATTACAACGAAATAGTCACCTAATATATACAGCCTTTCCAGTGGTATTTTTGTTCCCTCCTTTTAGGTTCTTTCATAAGCCATCTATTAATCCATCCATGGTAGAGACAGGTGCTCCCTGTAAATTTCGGGAAGCCAAGTCAAGTATTTGGACAGCGGCCGAATGCAGTGGGATGACTCTGATGGCATTTTGGAGGAGGATAATTGGATAACTGATTGTTTAATTAACCACTTAACTTAATAAACTTAATTGAGTCATAAACCAAACCTGTAGAAACACCTGCTTTGTGTGCACCCAGAATTCTGGCTTAGACAGACTTCTACCTAAAGAAAAGCAGATGAAAGTGCAAACTAGCTGTCCAACTAATACCTTAGTAGGTGAAATTTGATATGCCATATCAACTTAATTAACATTTAATAACGACACTTATCTATAGTCAATTTGAAGCAAACCCATAGGATAACATGTTGGCAGTGAATAAACTGGATAATTGCTTGATCAGTAGTTGTGCAATCTTGGCAGAGTAACCGCACTTTAGCAACAGATCAGAAAAATAAACATTTATACAAACTAAAGACATTAAGGAGCAAATTCCAGGTCTTTATTTGACTCCTGAATGCCCCACTGAAACCACAGTAGTGGAAAACAATTAAAAACCACATTTAGACGCCATAAAACTCCCCATTAAAACAAATGCTAATGAAATTCCTTCAAATAACACTCAGGCTCGAGTATCTGTCACTAAGGGCCTCTGTAGAGAGCAATACTAATAAAACCGGATAAAATAACATTAGATTATTCCACAATAAAATGTTTCATTAATGCTAATATTTATTAAATAACTCCTAGGAAGCATTTAGATGATAAATACCACAGTAATGAAGATTGCTGCAACAAATCATGCCATATATTCTGTAAATAGGGAGCTGAGGCAGACACGTTTATGAGATAAACGATGTATGGGATATGGGTTTATAAAACATGGTTAAATATGACTAAGGAAAATGTAATGAAAGCCAGTGTATGTGTGACAGTCAATAGCTTTATAGGGAGCCTGTTTAACTGAGTGAGAAGTTTAAGGACTAAATGTACTTTCTATATCATCTGAGGATTCATGTAAAAACCTTCACATGTGAGGATTTCACATTTATCCGCTAATTTGTTTGAATGCTACATTTCCTGCGGCTGAAGTGTTTGGAAACTGTTGCTAATTCCCCCATCCAACAGCTTATAAAGGAACATGAACATTTATTTTGGGCTGTGAACTGCTGAGTTAAATATCTCTTTGGCACTTTAGCTGCTAGGCACTTCACTGTGTTCACAGCTAGGCGCTAACTATGCCTGTTTGCTCTTTGGCACTGCAAACAGTGAATGCATTTGTTAAAAATAGCCGTAGAACGCCATCCCACACTTTTCCTTACCCATTCACATAGGTACTTGAGACGAAAAAGGAAACAGAAAACACCAATTAGATTTGGATTTTTGTCTTCAGTAGGGAAAAAGAAAAATTAGCACTTGGTCAGATGGGAGCACTACCAGTACAGAAATATCTGAACACTTTTTAAATATAAAAATTTTAATTTATTAATGAAAGCCCGGAAATGCTCGTTTTATCCATTTTCTGTCATAGGGGCAAACAAGTCAATTTGTTCTTTTTATTTATAACTAATTTTTTAAAGGCATATAGGGTGTGAGAAAAGTGGTTTTCTCCTGTGGTCTCTCCATGTCTCAGAAGATTTCATCCATATTCTGGCAAATTTTAACCACCGTGAAATGGTTTTAGTCCAGTGTGAGCAGGGCCTTGGTGATTATAACAGATTTGTATTAAATATATATTACTTTATGACTTAAATTAAAAAAAAAAAAGAAAAAAAAAAAAAAAAAGAGAGTACCTTGTTTAAATCATACTTTTTGGTTTCTTGACTGTGAGTAGAAGAAAGTATATTGGGTGCACAGAAAAATGAAATGTGCTGGATTTCCAGTGTTGATAATTAATTTTTATAGTAAAATGTCAATTCAACACTTTAATATTAATTTAGCTATGCAATTGTTAGATCCTTTAAAGGGTTTTTGCCAGTGTTTTGTCTTAATTTAAACTCTACAGCTATAGGGCTTTTGCGAGTGAGGAATCTGTAACTGTCAAAAAAAAAAAAATGCAAAACAGCACAAAATATTTATTTTTTTTTTTGTCATTTGTTGCCTTTATTCATCATGGCGCAGCAAATAAACTGAAATAAATGGCTTGTCATCTGATCCTATCTTCTTAAGTGGCCATGGACTTGCATCAAGGCACACAGCTTATTGGCCGATGTGCATTTCGAAAGCCTGACATGTTGAAAACTTGTTTCAGGCCAAAAAATAAGATGAAACAGTAACAAGCGTGCATTTTTCCTTCATTGAACACAGATATACCTTAACGTTTGTGTTTGCAGTAGAGCCCCATGTCGTGCCCTCTATGTACCACAGTTAACCCTAAATAACAAATGAAAAGGGCCTACATGGATGTTAGTGTTCATTTAAATGAGCCAGCAGATCAGTATTTTTTTTCATGGTTAACCATGAAGGGAACAAGAACTACAAAATTTTTCTGAGGCAGAAATAGCTTAGGTGATGAATGTGATGAAATAGTTTTGGTGATGAATGTGATTTCATATGTAACCAATTGTAATACGGTACTCAAATTAACAGCTACTTAAGTAAAACTTCAACTATTGTTAGCCAATAAAATATCCAAAGCAGAGACAAATGAACGCAATTATGGTAATGCAGAAAAATGTAACTATCTACTTTCCAGCCCCGGTGCCATGTACTGTAACTGAAAAAGTTGCAATGTAGTAAATGAGAGTAAAAAAGTTTCACCAATCCAAACTGGATTGTAGAAAAGATGAGATTTGGGAGAAAAGTAGAAAGAAGGAAGAAAGTATTAACAAAAAGACTAAGATTTGGACAAGCAGGACTTATTCTGATTTACAAAAGACTAATATCGGGAATTGTAACTACTGCGGAGAAGGTGAAACAATAGATCATATAAACATATGTCAAGTTGTGTTTACATTGTTTATGAAATGCAAATTACATACACAAATCTCAATAAATGTGTTCTTAATACATACCTAAATATATTAAATGTATATAATCTCAAATTGTAAATGATTGTTTGAGAAATAAATTCATCCTTATATACTTAGTCCCCTAACACAGGCCTGGACTACCCCCTGCAACAATAAAAGTCTAGCTTCCCTATTACAAATACACTATACATTTTACAGTTGGGCAATCTTTTCTCTCTTCCTCCTCTATATGCACAAACGCATCAAGATTTGGCTGCAATCTACACATGGAAACAAATATGCATTTTCAAATAAAGAAAGGGCATATTTTCGATTCTCAAACATACTTCCACCTCTTCACATTGCCTGCAGCAATAGAGGGTGCTAGACATGAAAACTTTCTCAATGGACTGGAAGGAAGATGTAGTTTCTCTATAGGGCTTGGGGAGAAAAATAATTTTTTCATGGATGCACACAGAAATGTGCACACAAACACAGAAAATGTGGTTAAAATTTTAGACTTGGACAATATAACGCTGCTTGGCTTTAAAATTTGCCTGTCAGAGATAGAAAATGCATTAGCAGAGGTTGCAACAATATTGATAAGAGTTTCAAAGAAAGAGCAAGGGGTATGACACAAAAGTGTCACATAAATTGAAAGGATTTATGATATTGAGGGAAAAGGAAATAATAATTTCCGTCTTTAATGTTATGTGTTTGACATCTAGGTGTTTGTTTCCTCCAAAGACCTTAATTTCACAGTGACTCTTAAATCATTCCTTGTCATAGAAAAGTGTTTCTAAACAAGCATGCTTTTACGCACTGAAACCTTTTTTAGCCTTAATACTACCAAATGTATTCAGACCTGGGGCCTGCCCAGTACAACCACACTTTTCTATCTTTCACACTTTCCATGGTTGTGCTTACAGGCAAATGGAAGCAAGCAGTTCAGGCACAGGAGGGTGCCTCAGCAAACATTTTCCATGTAAAGATTTTACCACCTTTTCAAGAAAATTCACAAGTATTTTCTCACTGTGTGTTCCTTGTACTTTCCACTTACAAATGTCCCTTTGGATCTCTGAGTATTAGTCATAGACATTTCAGTTTGGTGCTATTTAAACTGATTAAGATATATTGTAAATGACTCACATTATAAAAATAAATACAAAATTTAAACATCATCTCATTGCCCTAAGACGACTTGTTTCTTCCATTGGTAAACTACTTTTGTACATTTAACCTTTTCAGGATTTTTTTCAAACTAAATGATACTGCACACACATGCACACACGTTCATACTCCACCAATAGCGTAAATATCATTAAACAGAGACTGCAGTTGCTTACGCCCCCCCGACCTCTTAGAGGCCCCGGTAGACACCTGGTAGACCCCCTTCGAATTGTGGACCAGGACATCCGATTGCAGACGTAATGGTGCGAAAAATTCCTCTAAAAACCCACCTGATTTTAAGATTACTGACGGGACCTTATTTATACCCCAACACATGCAAGATATCAACATGATGGTGAGCCGTTTAAACACGACACCAATAGCAGAGCAGACAGTGATACTGTTAATTACTATGTTAATAACTGTGTATAGTCCATCAGACGGTTGGTAAAAAATACGCTTAAACAATATGTTTAAAACCGCAATAAAGATCTTAAAAGAAAGATGTATTTGAGTATTTTATTTCTTACACTACGACTTGGAATTATGGGTAATCCAGAGTGTTATACCTCAAATGGGGCCCGACCAGATAATGTTGGTTACGGGCCTATTATTGTGTCGTTACGCCATTGTACTCCAACCAAGGGCTTTTTCATCCCTTCCATGTCAATCTTTTTATTTGATAAATTAGTAATTAAACAAAGCAAAAACTCTCTGGCTGATTTCAGCAAATGTCTCACAGATGTAATCTGATAAAGACAAAATTGACTCTTTTAATGTTTATGTATGTTTTTTTTTTTCAAACTGTAAGAACTTACAAATGTAATGTTTAGAAAAACTGATCAAAAAACAGATTTATTCTCCCTTGAAGGCATCCATCAAGTTTTTTCTGTGTGTGTAGGTGTCTCTGCTTTATTTATGAGCCCACTATCAGTTGTTAGATACAGGAAATCAGCTTTCATTTGATGCAAAGGGTTAGAGGAGCAAAATTAACTTCTTATGCTGTTTACACGCCCACAATGCAAGGCCCGGGCCTTTATTTCACTCAAGTGCATCGCGGTCCAGGCCTTTATTGGATAGAGGCCAGAATTAGAGACAGGCCTCTATTGCTATTTGAGCAAAACAGACTACCAGTGGAATGAATAAAAATGAGATTTTGTGTCTATTTGAACCTATAAAACACTAGGTTCATTTATTGAAAAAGTACAGTTACCATGTCTCGCTTGGTTTGAAGTAAAAAAAAAAAAAAAAAAATCCTCCAATTCTGTTTAATTCTCCTCAGTTTTTCTCCTCCTCTTTATCTCTCCCTTTAATCTCCTCATCACTCGCGCTCCTCCTGTTCTGCTGCGTGTCTGTTCTCTTCCTCGCGCAGACGGGCAGCAGTCAGGGCCTGTCGGCTGTCGTCCAGCTGCGCAGGGCTGTGGTACTTGTATGTTACTTACTACCACAAGTATAATGTTGAGGTATGCCCAGAAAAAACGTTTATAGCCCCGGCCTGTATTAGAGACCGGCCATTATTTACCTCCTCTGACAGCGAGACCGGCCATTATTAGAGACCCGGCCGCTATTGGTATACAGGCCAATATTAGAGAATTTACGGTATATATATATATATATATATTCAATTAGTTTTGTTTTTTTTTTCTTATCAGTATATGTAATAGACCAACACAATAAAAATAGAACCCATTGTTATCAGTTGCATTCATTACATAACAGAGTCAATTAAATCTTATTAAAGGAGCAGATTTGGGTTATGAAACAATGCTACAACCTTTGAACATCTCATAGACCCATCGTTAAACTCATCATCTGAAAATGCAAAGAGTATGGCACAACTGCAAACCAACAAAGACCCAGCCATCCACCTAAACTGAAAAACTGGAAAAATTAGAGCATGCATCTGAGAAACAGCCAAAGGGTGGATAAATATTCTTTGGGAGATTCAGTCATCCACAGCTCAGGTAGAAGAATCGGAGAGTTCCTCACAGTTCCCTGTTTACCAACAGAGAGTTAATTACAAACCTATTCCATCTGTCTGAAAGTTTGGTTCCTCTGTAACCTTAGAAAAGACAATGGTGGCTACATCCTGTTGGTTTGAATTTTTTTTTTATTTTTAAGGGAAGCTGGGCAGAGTTGATCTGTAGATGGGTGGTGTAAACAAAAAGCTGTCGTTGAACCAAACCTGTTACAGGCTGTAAATCATTAGATACTGTGGACAAGTTAACCTTTTGAACAATGACTCTCTATATAGTCACGGTTAGAATGATCAACCCTAGTAAAATGCTAAAAGGGAATAAGTGTTGAAAAAAAGATGAAAAGTAAATCATACCTTTTATTCTTCCCTCCAGACCTACTCTGGACGTTATCCCATATTGAGCTTGCCCGTAGATATTAATTTGAAATCACTTGTATATTTATTTATTGCATCTATATGAGTTGATCTTTTCCTCCTAGTGGTCTGGAGCTCTCTGTTGTCTGAAACTAGTTTGCAGCTTTTCTTAATTAGCAGTGTTCTCTACTTGCATCATTTTTCCTTTGTGTGTGTTTTGTGTGTTAGCATCGTTTCTGTGTATTTGCTTTTGTTTGTAACGTTTCCTTTTTGCTGCTCTATTTTCTGTGATTGTAGTTTTTCTTGTTTGCAGCATTCTTTCTGCAAGTTTTTTTTGTGTCTCATTTGTGTTTGTTAGTCTATTTTTTGTGTTAGTCTAATTTTTGAGTTTGCAAGACCTTTTGAATTTGTAGTAAAATCATGTATTTACAAAGCATTTTGACTCAGTCACCATAGGGTATACGAGAAATTGAAAAGGCTATCGTCTCAATGACGTAAAAGGACTACATGTTGAACACAAAGTGTATATGCATATCTTTGCCCTTTCTGTGTGTTAGGTCGGCTGAATAATAATCTATAAACAATTAGAGGGAAACGTATAATCAAACAAAAATACTCACATAAAATACATCACACACACTGCCACACACCCATGATGTCTGCACCCTGCAGCTCCATCCCCAACAAGTCAAAACAATGTGGCAGAGCTGACAGCTTGCATTAGACCACTAGGCCTTTAAAAGACCAAGAGTATGTGCGTCTTCGCACGTGTGTCAGTGTGTGTGTTTGTGCGTAAGTGTTTGCAGTGAGTCACCCTTACAGATAAATGTCAGGGGTTAGTGTAAAGTCAATGTCTTAAGAGTTGCCAAAAGCTTACAGCTCCTCTCAGTAATGATTTCACAGTTCTTAGATTACATCTAGAAACAGTTAGATTTGGAAATACATATTTGAAATATATATATATATATATATATATATATACCAGGGTATGGTGCTAGCAAAAAAAACATTAATTATATTATTATTCATGCTCTGCGATGGAATGGCGACCTGTCCGGGGTGTACCCCGCCTCTCGCCCGCAGACAGCTGGAGATAGGCACCAGCACCCCTTGAGACCCCAGCAGGGATAAATGAAAATGAATGGATGGATGGATATTGTTATTCACACCAAATGTGTGCTATTCAAATTTTGAAAGAGAGAACTGAGTAACATTTATATTAAGGGAAAGATTAAACGATTGATATATCTGATAAATTATAGGTAATATTTGTTTTAATTGACTTCTGGTAAGTTGTTGCTGGACAATCAAATTTAACGTTTGATCTGTGCTTGTAAGGATAGAGATTTTCCTGTACCAGGTCAAACAGTGACTACTTTTATATTCCGTAAAAGTTCAAAAAATATCCACTGGACTTGGTTTCCAAAATTTGAAGACGTTTCGCCACCTCTCCAGGAAGCTTTCTCAATTTAAATGTCTGGATTCACAGTGAGTTTGAGTCTTATACTTTTATAATTCCTCAAAGAATGTTGTAAGCTATGGTGTTAAAGCCATAAGCCTGAATTCATCAACTGATTTTGACTTTTTCGATTAGGAACATGGACAGTTAAAGCCCTTAATCAGTCCACGAAGCAATGCTGTGTTAAATATTTGACCAAAAGAAAATGGTTTTACTGTATAAAGTGAGCAGGAACCATTTGGAGCAATTTTACTTGCAGCTCTGCTCATTTCTCCTTGTTGTGAACCTCGTTATAATTAGCTAAGGCAGCAGAACTAGCATCCCACTGTGGCTGCAAAGCAATTATTGTAAACACAAATGTACCAAACATATACAGAAAAATATTAAAGGTATTTATAACTCATTTTCACTTATAATCAAACATGTGCTTCTGATCTGTGTAATATAAATATGTGAGCATTTAAATCTTGAAAACGTGGCTGAATTTGAAAGTTAGTAGATTTGAAATGAAAGGAAACTAGATAGAGGAACTCCAACACACTGCAACCTGTGCCAATCACCCTCACGCACAGCTGTTTCCTGATCCACCAATACCCTCCATTAACTCTTCTCTACAGGAGTGACGTAAAACCACCCATTCACTAACAGTTATCACCTTCTTATAAAGTTTTTGAAGATTTATTTGTAGCTTCTTGCAGCCTTTTGCAGATCTGTAGATCAGAAGATATTTGGTCTAACCCAAAGAGTGAAAATAATGATAGCTAATATGTATGCTTTCTGTATACTGGATGGCCGAGGAGTGGGTTGGATGCATACAGTAGTTTGATTGAATAGCTGGTGGTTTACTTGAATGGTTGCTCATGTTATAAACAGAAACAAGACAGTCTGAGAGGAACAAATGAGGAGGTTTTTGATCTTTTCGTCATGATCCAGATTTCATGACTTCATAGGTGAGGTTAGGAGTATACCCTACACCTAACCATTACGGGTTCCTGCCTAACCCTAACCCCGACCTTTGGCAACTTAGTTCACACCTTAATCCTAAACGTGGTCCTTGACCCAAAAACAGCAATTCCCTTCGTGGGATCCAGGGATTGGTCCCCACAACATGTCATTTTCCCCAGAAATGGGCCCCAAAATGTATTAAAAACAAGGGCAAAGAAATAAAGGAAAAAGAAAAGGAACTAAAACAGATTTCCCCTTTTTTGTGGTTTGTCTCTTTTCGACCAGGACTTTATGCCACATACAATTGCAAAAGATGAAAAAAAAAAACCAAACTGCTTTGAGGTTGACTTCTAAGATGCTGCAGGGGTTGTACGCTCAACCATAAGCAGGTGCAAAAATTTTATCGCCAGGAGGAACACATGTCCACCCTTGAGCAATATCAAACACAAAAGATCATCTTCCTATGTTGGCAGCTAAAGAGCTTGCTTGGGGAGATTTCTGACAACACATTGTTTCAAAAGCAGGTATCTCTTTTTGTTCAGCATTAAGTTTACTGCCAAAGTACTGGCAATTGTGCTACCTTAACATTACATATAAAATTTCACAAAAAAGCAAGAGAGGAAAACCAAGCTACAGCATAGCACTGGGGTATTCAGATCCCTGTTTTTTCATGCCTGTTCAAGACTATCTCAAATTGTCTCCCTGAAGTGACCTGCATGCTCAGAAGAACAATAACAAGACGTGTCAGAAGTCAGTGTCTATGAATGGATTTAAAGCTGTTATGCATTGAAAGTTGCCGAATGATACAGCGGACAATGCGAACAAGGAGACAAAGAAGAAAGAGAGTGCATAATACCTTATGGAATTAATTACAGGGTTTGGAGGAGCAGTGGTAGCAATATCTCTGAGGAGAAATGTGTGGGTGCAACCGCAACGTCATGGTCAAGTGACCTATTAGGGTGTGACCCCTCAAGTTTCTTTTGGATCGTTGTACCAAATATTTATTAACTCAAAAATGTCAATGTCCCTCCACTGTAAGCCTCCACCTATGCTGTCTTCCATTTTTGTTGTAATTGTTATCGATACGCACCATTAGTACAGAGTGGCATCATCTTTATGCTAATTCTGATATGGGCCCTTGGGCTGTTCAGACCGCAGTCAGATTCTGAAAGATCCAACCTGTGTCAGATTTAAAACCATATACAAATGGGGTCCACGTTGGATTTGAAAAAGTTGGATTCCATTTGACTTGGCCTCTTCCAGCAGTCATGAAAAAATGTCACCTGAATCACTTAAAGGTATTGTGGAGGATAATACCTTTAAAAAATGTTCAAGAGCATGTACAAGCCCATTTCTCCTTCTGCACCCCCTGTTTAAAATACCTCTACACCTTTGAGTGAAATATATCAAACAAGATTATGGGGCCACATTTGTCTACAGTGTGAGTATAGCCATAGTCTAGTAAAACTCATATCAAACACAAGAGTTTAACATTAATTTAACAAGAATTATGTCGGAAAGTACCCCTTGACCATCTATATAGGCATGGTGGATGACCGGTTATGCCCCCCTGAGAGGGTCTCAGAGCCTTTTTATTATATATCATCCTTAATCTTTTCAAATAAAGAAATTTTAGACACAAATTTGAGTACCTCTGCTAGATACTGAAACCTAATAAGCCAGGATACACCAATATTTAACGATACTGGTTGAGATTACTCCTACTCATGTCGTATCCATAAATGTGGTCCGACACTAAAGGATCAGATACTCGCATTATTTAACAGCCTGTTTGTGGACAAACACTCCACCCCAGTAATGGCTGCAAAGTGAAGACAAGTCAAAAGAAGAGGTATAGTGGGAGCAGTGGCAAGAAAAACCCAAGTACGGAAGTAGTGGGGAGCAGACCTGGCAGCACCGCGAAGTGGCAATGGTAGTAAACAGCATGAGAAGTCCCATTAGGAGCAGCCTCTGGAGTGGGAGGGGCTGTGGTAGCAGTAGCAGCAAGAAGCTGGTCAGTGACTTTAAGCATCCAGACTGTTAAGGAGAGGCTATGTCAGCAGTCAGAGGGTAATTCCAAGTCTGGTCTGTAAGCAGAGCCCTGCTGATTCAAAAGTACAACTAAAAGCAAAATGAGAAAAACATAAGTTATGTTCAGAAACATTGTCAAGGAGGAAAACTGCATATTTGTCAGCTTAAACACGTCAATGAATATATTCACAATTTGTCATTATGAGTAAGCTTTTGCTTAGTATTTTTATTGTTACTCAATATCGGCAAGTACCAAAATGGCAATACCTGTAGTTGTACTTGGGTTTTAAAGATCTCATAATAATGCTTACCTATTAAAAGCAAAAGAAGCAGAAAGTGTATAAAAATAAACTTCTAACATACTTGGTTAGTCTTTGCTCTCTGAGCAAATAAAATATATTCTGTTGAATCTTTCAATATAGGATTATGCAGCTGCATTATTTTTGTTTTACTCATCTTTACCAGGGATGCTAGTAAATGCCATGGAACTTCACATTATTGCTACTGAATTTGGTCACTAAACCTAATGAGCTTTGTGCAAAAGAATGGAAGTGATTTTATTACCTGCACTGGCAGCATTTTTCCATATATGAGGGGATATGGTGCATGTGAAAGTAGGTAAGAGAGGCCTTCTTTTAATTTCAGGCATTAAGCTTCTCACTTTAATATAAAAATCACTGGTGCATGAAAATAATGAAAGTAAGTTAATCTTCCCACCAAACAAATGGAAAGCCTGAAAAGAGAAGAAGATGTCGTTGACTATTTACTTTAGAATTTGTTACAGAGGCCCATTTTATTTATCATATATCAGCCTCCATTTTTCTATCTCTTCCCTCCTTTCCCACTGTCTCTCAGTTTGGAAATAATTCAATTTAATCTTCTATTTAAATCAGAAACTCTCTGAGAAGTCTCCTTTCCTTTGATCATCTCCCTGTGTTCCCTCACCCTCTTTATTCCAGAATCCCCATCCTCACTAAAACCTTCCTTTTCATGATTTCATCCCCTTATGAATCTCATCTTCTTTCAATCTCCCATTTCGAAGAGGAAAGAGAGTGGAAGGTAATAAAGAACTAGGGGAGATGAGGATGTAGAAAACAGGGGGAGCAAGAATACTTCTTTATCAAATACAAATTAGGGGCAAAGGGGTAAATATGCAAACAAATGAATCAATGGACAATGAACAAAGGAAGCACCAAATCCCATTACGTTACATCCTCTTAAATATGGAACACATTATAAGAGAAGGAACCAAAACAAGCAAACAGAGGATAGTAAAAGGACTGAGACCACTGATAGGCACAGAGGGAAAGGAGAAACAAGCGGACGATAAGATCAAAATGAAAGAATAGGAAGACATCAGCTACCTTACTGTGCTGATTTCTCTGGATTACATCATTTGCAATGTACCTCTACCTGCCTACAGAAGAATGTTAACACTGTGACTTGGAATAAGCAAACAAATCTCAGCAAACGCAATCTCAAACCGACCCCGCAAAAGAAGGATAACTTTCTATTCCTGCTTGATTTGATATCATCAAGTCAAAATAATTAAAAGTATGGTAGGTTAGGCTAACTCCAATGTATAATAATCTCTGATAAAACATTGATTTTGGGCTCTTGGTATCAAACCTTTTTATCTACCATGTGAGTAAATTGATTTTTTAAAACCTAAAGTTCTAAATACAGGCTTGAATGTATACAATAATGCCACTGATATATACTGATATATACATACTCAAACTTCTCATTGACCACATGTTTTTGCACTACTCTAGTTAGATATTTATTAATTGATCTTATCAACACAGGTAGGTTTTATTTATATTTTTTTTATTAATTGGTTACAAACTTTTTCATATTCAACAAATAGTAACAAGCTTTAGTGGGTCAACCGGAGCCAAGTTGACCATCTTCTATCTTTTTACTTGATAACATTGAACGCAACATACAGACAACGTCAACACACTGTGCCATCAAGTTTAATCTAACAAGCTTGTCACTACCCGATCCGTCCGGAAGCACGATCCGAACCATCAGCTCATTTGTGCATGCACAACCAAATGTACATGTGAGTCGCCATCAATTTTATTTTGTATAAAAGACCTAAATTATGTTTTACCCTCCCCAAAAATAGTAAGCATAATTAAATATAATGTGTTAAAGGTAAATCATGTATTTCCAATTTCAGAAATGGGATCCAATGTTACTTCCGGGACCTAACATTTTTGGTTTTGGATTTAAACATAAATCTAGTCTTTTTGAATTACATTTTTTTTTTCCCTTTTGGGTTAACGTTATGGTTTATAGAGCATAACCTAAAGAAATAAACGACTAAAATGCAGATAAACATGGTTTAATCATATATTTTGCCGGACATCGGAGCAAGTCCGATGACGACGTCAGACAAGCAAGTTACCAAAGAAAATGTAAAAAGCATCGAAATTGTCTCAGAAAAAGTCATAAAACATTTTGTAAAGATATGTATTAGCATTCTACATTCTGATGGTACGGATCATGCTTCCAGGACAGATCGGGTAGTTACAAAGCTGAAACAGCTCTGTATATATTCAATACATGGTGGAGCACTGGTAAGTTAGAGTCGGACAAATATTAGAACGAAACAATACAGCACACCTTCTATGCCCTGGGTTCCTTACATGTTGCTCTAAATTGTTTGCTTTTCTGATATCTGTCACACTGGTGACATCATCAAAGCTAAACCAGCATGATGGTGTCACCAGACACACAGCTGCGGGGGGATAGAGACCGCGTAGCTTGCCAACTACGGATAGAAACAACTTTTTTTTCCAGCGGGAAGGTAACCAAATGCTGATTGTAAGCGAGTGGAGCTATGTTTGAAAAACACATGGTGAACCAGTATTTTCAGGGGGAAATAGACTATAGAGATGATCACATAGGTCAAACCCCACTATCTTGAAAATATATGAACCTTGCTTACTAAGTAACAAATATGAATGATCTCTACTATTTCTGATAAGAGAATTTGCTCAAATAAAGGCAGAATTTAGACAGAATTATGCTGCGGGCAACAAAAAAAAAAAGAATCAGTTTCTATGTAACTGGCTAACAGATACTTTTTTGTCAGTATGATTAAACTAAAGGAAATAAATCTGCACTAATATAAAAAAAATACTGAAGTTGTGCAATTACTACATCTAAATTGAACCCTAATATTTTTTTACAGTATTGATATCCATACCTACCCGATACCTGAATGTGTCTAAATATTAACTATTACTATATGTAACAGTGAAAGCCAACCACAGCCCCTGAGGGAAAAAGTACCCTTGATGATTTGACAATAACCCTTGCATTTAATTAACATACTCCAGAAATAGCAGTTCCTCTTTTATATGCCTATCAGGAATTTCCCTTCTATATATCAAACTGAATTAATGAATTATGATTCCAGTCATCAGCGCAGGATTCCACAAGCTTACTTCCAGCCTCAGCACTCATTTTCTTTTCCATCCAAAGACTCCATCACATTTCTTTAGTCACAATTCTTTACTGTGTTTGATGTTCCCTGCTGAAGGGGATTTCTTAATATATGGAGGGGAAATTGAGCAGAAGGACCTCATAGGCTAAATAAAACCAGGAAAAAGATCATTAAATTCTTGCAATTAAAACTTTTTTTCAGTTATTGTTACACCACTTATGCGATGGTTGCAAGTGAATAAAGCTGGGGGGAAAACGACAGATCTTCACAGTTGAGATCAAACTACATTAGCACACGTCCGGACAAATTTTAAATCCCCCTGCTGTATAAGGATTTCACGGTTATGGCTGAGATTTCAGAAACTTTTGTTCCTCTACTTTTTCTGCAAAACTAGGGCATCCTCCCTCCCTTTCCTCCTGTTTACCCTCCTCTTTCTTTACCCTATGTCTTGCACACATACATTGGCCCCGAGCTGAAAACAAAAAAACACCTGGATTGTGAGACAGAAGCATGTGGTGAAAAAGAAGGAATGAGAAAAAATAGGAGATGGCTGCCTGAAAATTGAGGACATTGAGAGGCGAGAGTTTTACCAGTATACAGCACAGCAAACATTCCTCAGAAAAAACACTTATGCATGTGTGTCGGTTTTTTTTATATATATATATATATATATATATATATATATACAAACACACACATATACATATATATACATATACACACACACATGCTTCTTGTGCTGCTCCTTACACACACATCAGCCTAAAGCACAGTACAGCTACACCTGGCAAAAGACAGAAAGAGGAACAGAGGCAATAGATGTGAGCTTGCCTGTGAATTGAGGTCATGTGGAGAGAGACACAGGTAATGACAATGGGGGGTAGAATGAGTTGAGAAGCACCAGTGGTGTGAACTGGGCAGGAAAGAAGCCTTCCAGCGTTTGAGAGGCGACTAGATAAAGAGGTAAATGCAGTAAAGGTCACAAGATAAGAAAAAGGGGTAATAGAAATTGGAAAATACTATAAAATCTGAACAAATGCCAAAAAATATGTAAAGTAATACTGTAAAAAGTAATATCTAAAACTGCTAAATAAATTGTAATATTAGGACCTCGTTTTTCTACAGAATGATAATTTTTAATAGAGATGATAACGTCTTACAGATACATGTAAGTCTTTACAAATGCCCCAAAGAAATAGAAAATGTATACCCTTAGGGCCGGATTTATCAAGATCCAATTTTGCGTGCAGTAATTTGCGCTCGCAAACTGGAATTTTGCGCGAGGGGCTGAACCATGGTTTGCGGGTGATTTAACAAGAGCGATTGCGTAACTGGTGGCAGGTGCAAAACTGTTGGAGACTCCCTATTTAAATGATGGTTTTGCGCGTTTTGTGGTTTGCGGCAAAGTACTTTGTACAAACTAGTGCATTAAGAAATTTAAATCTTACAGTGACCCCCAACAAAAAAAAAATATATATATATATATTCCCCAAGGTGGTATGTGGCTGAATTTCTACATTACTGCAGTAAAAAAACAAAAAAAACAAAAAAAAACAGGTGTTTTGTAATGGCCTGTAGAAAAATGCACATACCATATGGCTCACAAGAAGTGACTGTGGATGAGATTACACATCCCCGCAGCATTGGCACGTTGCTCCACAGGCGCAGGGGGAGAACCCCGACCCCGTCGGACAGCACTTCTGAAAAACAAGATTGGGAGATCCCAGCTCTCGCTGCAACCGTACGCTGGAATGACCCAGATGCAAAAAAGTGCAATGTTGCAAGGAGTTTTGTGATATCTGGCATTGCGTGGGTCCTCCTTGTGGCTGGCTCCAAATCCATTCGGAGTTCCCCCAACAGCTCCAAAATGGCAATGCTGGATAAACGATATGTTTTGATGATCGTTTCCTCCTTCATTGCAAAAATATTCACACGGAGTGAAAAAATGCGTTCTCTGCGTCTCCCTGCTTCATTTCCATGTCTCCTTCTTGCGACTATAACCGCTGCCATGTGTGCGCAATTACGCATACAGACCATTTGCACCTTCTTTTGAAACGTGTTAAATATAGAGTCAGATACCGTTAGCAAAATTGCTTTCAGGTTTAATAAATCACTTTGCGAGTGCTAAATTAATATATTTACATGTTCTCCTCCCACAAGACGCACTTTTGCGTGTAAATGCCCCATATTGCATATTCATTGCAGAAAAAGTACTAAATGGATAAGAGGCGCTATTTAGCACGTTTTAAAGACTAAATCCTTTTAGCACGCTGTTGATAGATCAGTTTGTACATTTTTTAGCGTGCGCAGTGAAATAGCTCACGTTTTTATACACGCAAACCTTTGATAGATCCGGCCCTTAGAGGGAATGAGCACTCAGTGCACCTGTAATGCACCAAAGGAAAATTCCAGGTACTTGTACTATAAAGAGATACAGTATTTGGAGAAAAGCTGTAAATGTGATTAGCTTGGTGAAAATTTTAGAACTCTTTTGTAGAGGATTGTGCTTCTGAATCAGGTCAGAAATATAAAATATACATCTCTTAGTGCATAGAAATTATATAACTTGAGTATGACTTTAGCCATAGAAGCCAAGAATGCCTTTCTATCGCTCTATATACAATTTTAAAAGCTAAAAAAACACAAGTTAGTCAACAAACTATGTAACTAATGAATAGATCAAAAACATAATGTGCACAACCTCTATAGTTAGACAAAACAAGATAACTCGTTTTATGAAATCCCTGCGTGTTAAGTACTGCTGGTTGAACTGCAGATTGTTTACAGCTAAACAAAAAAAAAAGTTCATTCAGGAACTACATTTCCAGTAATTTGAAAAAATATATAATTATAGGACCATTAAAAGCTTTGAACCTGATTGAGCCACCCCTCTCTGTTTTCTGTTTGTTTTATTTTGTGTTATTTTCTTTTTCAAGCTGTAGGTAAATAGTAGGAAGACCTGAATCACACCAAAAAAGCCTTTTTGTTGCAATTAAAAGCTACAAAATGTGATTCGAAAACTGGTGTAGTGTTATGGAATCAAAGTTTCTTCAATTTGTATATGAAGGAGTTAGGTTAACCTTAAGCAAAAATATCCTGGTTTCATAGTACAGTACAATAATCTCATCTTTGTTTCTGAAATGTCTGAAAAAAAAAAAAAAAGAAGAAAAACATGAAAAATTACTGAAGAAATTATAGCCTAACTGTGGCTGATCTTCAGTATCATCTCTACTCTGGTCGAGACTAGTTTTACATCACAGGTTTCCTGCCCAATTTTCTCCCCGGTGAGCTCCCTCTCAGCTTTAAATGCTTGGGATTTTTGGCACCTATATATAAATCATTACATGCAAAATGAAGAAACTGAAATTACAAGCATATACAAGTAAACAGAATGTGTGCAACCTTTCTTTGAAACTAATCAGATGCATAATACAACAATTCCTCAACGCACTGGTTGTAAAGAAGTGAACAGTGTGACCAGTCACTAAGCCGTCTCCTTTTGCAACATGGTGATAGCATTTGCTTCAATGTCTGAAGCTAAAGGTAGCTTGTTTGTTTGAGCATAGCATAAATTACATGTAATTTAGCAAACAGCACTGACTGATGATTATATTTGACGTATTGTTTTCCTCTGGCTACAGGCCCTTGCTCTTCATCTTTCTGCTATCAAGATAGTATATCCCATATATAGCCACCCCTTGCTCACTTCAACAGGGGGTGGATTTTTGATTTGTATCTGACTTGGGATGTGCTTAGGAGAATTAACCTCCATGCTACTTAAACACATCAGCACCTCAACTACAGACCGTTCAGGTGCTAAACAACAAATTTGACAAAGACTCCTGTATAGGGGTTGAAACATTTTCAACAAGCTAAGTGAAAGCCAGGTTGCCTTCCAATTTATGACTGTTTTGTGGTTGCTATGAGCTGGATGACTGAGAATTTACACGGGCATATTGATGATGACACTTTTTTTCCCCCACAAATATCTTTGTTGCCATTTAATCTCTAACATAAAACTCAGGCATGACTGGATCTGCTCTCTAAACCTGTATCTGGATAGAGCGTTAATAGCTGACCAAACCACTAAAAGTGAAAAATAAAAAGAGAGATCATATTTCTCATTTTAGGTGAAACCAGAATATAATTTAAGCTCCTATTTCTCAAATATAAAACTTTCCTTTTAAATAAAGATTATAGTTAAAGTGCCTAAAGTTATCCTGGCTACCCTATACTGTTACTGTATATGGTCAGGCTGCTGGAGGATATAGCTACCACTTTTCATCATTCTGCTTCATTATTACTTCTATTGTCTAATTCTGCATTACTATATGTGTGATTTTTTTTCTCATCATAATAACTTCACCTGGCCTGATACTCTGCTTTGCTGTGAGACCAAACTTAATCAGTTTGGCTGCTTCCATCAACAACCATCTTCCATTATAGATGGGCCTATTTTAAGTGCTTAGTCCTGTTTTTCTCTTTAACATGGCTATTGGCTCAGCTTTGACCGTGCCCTAAATGTATATGCTCTCTTTTATCCTTTCAGAGTTCATTATATTAACTGTTTCTTTCCTAGACAAAGTCTAGAAGCTAATTTACTATTACCTTTTCTTACATAAAAAGTATTTATGGATCAGTGCTTCTTTGTTCCCTTTTTATGCCTGGCTCTGTCTCTTTGCGTTCTCAGTCAGCCTTGGCAGAAGGTTACTCTTTTTCATCCTGGTTGTACTGGAATTTTTCCTCTCTGCTCCAGCTGCATGGTGTGAGGGATTGGTGCAGAGTGTACGACAAAATGCAAGTACATGTCTAATATTTACATGATCCTCCAGGAAGCGCAATCCCTGCCAAGTCAAGGACTCAGTGTAATCTCCTGGGTTTCATTAGATAGACAACTTTTAACTAATCTGTCTATATTATTTGATTGAATTGTCTCTAGTGGGTTAGAGTAGGGCGCTTGTGCTCTGAGAAGATTGCAAGTACCCAGTTTGATCCCCCCAGCCTTTACTCTGGGTTCCTGAGCAAAACCCTTAACCCCTGATTGCTCCCTGGGCACCACACAGTGGCAGCCCACTGCTCCCGATGGGGATGGGTTAAAATGCAGAGAATAGATTTCCCAATTGTGGGACAATAAAGGGATTTACATTACATTTATAAATAAACTAAATTCAGTTGAGTGTTTGATCTTATTGCATCCTCTCTCTCTGCAGACAGGACACACTTTTTAGTTTTTTTTTAAGTTTGGTACAGGGTAACATGTATTACAGACATCTTATTTGTGTGCAGAGATTGTACCTTATGTGCATGGCTAATTGTGTGCACCAACATGATTATTAACCACAATATTAGATTTATACATCAATCTTTTTTTTTCCAAGCTGACCAGCCTTAACCTCCATAATGGTTATTCAGCATGATCATTCACAAAATAATCCAACTCTTTCCCTTTAAAAAGTCTGTTGTTCGGTCTGTCCAAAACTCTGTAAACTCCTATAGATCTCTCACAAATAAGACACAGGGAAGTTGGGTATCTGAGACACTACAGCTTCAAATACGTTAGAGTGATAAACAGCTGATCTTGCCCATGTCGAAAGAATACTGTTAGCATTAGAAAATGATGCAAGGAGGGCTGGTGCCAGGCAGAACAATTTTGTACTGTACCTTGTAATGGAAAAGCGCAATAATTCATACTCCCAGCTCACTCCTTTCTCCCTCCATTCCAACATGGACCCATATAAATAAGGGAATGACTGTGACCTCTTTAACACTGCATTACAGAGAACTGGCACATGATGTGTTGAAATTATGTGTCAGCACCATGGAAGCACTGCCAATGGAAAGTCAATTAGCAGCTTCGAAGGTGGACGCATTAATTCCCCTAATTCAGTTTGAGCTGGGATGAAGGAGGCCAGACGAGTGGAGTAACTGCAGGGCTCCAAAGCCTTCCAAGGGGGAGGTTCTGTTTTATTCTAATTTAAAGCCTCTTGGATGATTCCTACTTTAATATTTGGATGCTTTCTCATCTATCCCATGAAATATTAGAAACTGAATTAATATCCAATCTACATGCAGCTAGTCTGCTTTTAGACAAAGCAGTTTAGATATTAGAAATGTAAATCATGCAAACATCAGAGCCAAAAATAAAATGTTTATACATAAAACATAAAAGGAGTATCCTTGATTGCTCCGAATTATGTTTATAATGATTATAAAAGGAACATATAGGCTTTAATGCATTCCAGACATTTAGGAATAATTTTAATCAACTCTAAAGCCATCATTATTATTGCACTTATGTCCTAAAGCCTATTTGGCTCATGATAAGGTAACAATTTGTGGGTTATTTATTGCAGTCATTTCTGACAATCTAGATATCTAAAAAATTTTTCAGAAGTTAATCTAACATAAGTTACTAAGTCACCTGTTCAACAAAATGGAAGGACATTTTTTTTTTTTTATAAATTTTTTTTTTGTCTTTGTTACCATTGTTTGCTGAGTTCTAACCGTTTCATCAGTGAAGCTGTTGCAAAATCAAAGATTATATAAACCCAATCTGCTTTCAAAGCAGAAAACTCAGATTGGGTCACATATCAGGCATGGCCCTGAAAATGTTTAATTCCTGCCAAATGTTGCTGCATACTTGCAGAATAAATAATCCCTGCATAACTAATCCTCTCAGTATTTCTAGATAGATTACTGTTCAACAACTTTCCATAAGTGATTGCGTTTGAATATTACATTAAAATCCAAATTCAATGAGATATATATATATATATATATATATATATATATATATATATATATATATAGGACAGGTACATACAACTCTATGTATGTGCTTATTTAGATGAATGTATGTGTAATATACCGTGTATTTAAATTTGCATTTCAGTGTTTGTACATATACCTTAAGATATTAAACAAGTGTTTTGTTTTCTTTTTGTTTGTTTTTTCCCTCTTCTTCGACTTTTGTTTTTTATTATTTTGATCTTTTTTCTTCTATTTTTGGTTGATTTTGTCAAAATGTTCAAAATGCCAAATTCTTTTCTAAATTACTTGAAATACAATGGCACTTTTTTGTTTGGGGAATTAAGCAATAGTCTGTTAGCGTGTATGCAGTGCCCTTTCTTGCTTCATACCAAACAAACAGTTAAAGGCACCATCACCTAAACCTTTATGAGCTAAATTTAATTTAATACCATTCTGTGAGGTAAGTTTTGCTCTTTTTAGTTTTTATTGCTTATTTAACTGTCCACTGTTTTTAATTCTGGCCAGCCCCATATTTTGCTCAATCTTTCAAATTTACAATCTGTTTCTATTGCACCGAATCTTTCACGAAACCTTTCATGGACATGCTAAAGTGTAACTTATCATACCCACTAAGACAGAATAATCTCTTAGAATTCAATAGATTTTCTCTGCAAACGTGTATTTGGGTAATAGAGAGCACAGCAGCAAAGCATTTGAGCAAAAGAAGCAAAACTGCATTACTGCATGGGGTCAGCAAAAACTCAGCTGGAGACTTTAACAATCTTTCATTCCCTTTGTGACTCAAACACCTTCACACCTACCTACCTTTGCACAAATAATTGCAAACACTCACACACACATGCAAAGCCAAACAATTAGATTGGGAATAGCTTTTACCTTGAAGACACGGAGTGGAAAGAATGAGAGAAGAAAGTCTGGCAAAGGACCTTAAAATAACTGAATATTTCTCTTCCATGTGGTAAAAAAAAAAAAAGTACACACTATTACTGCAGATATAGAATAAGAAAGTATAACCCTTTAAAATCATGAACTTTAAATGGATCTCCCTTAAATCTGACCATTCCCACTTACACTATGAGATTATGCAAAAATTCAGTGATTAAATTTTCATTCCCAACTAAAAACATGTCCAAGCAAAACCAAAAATAATACACAAGGGCATCAAGGAGAAATATATCTTACTGTAGTAAAAGTAAAATTTTAGAAATCATAAAAACATAAAACTTCAATGTTGGTGCAAAAGTTGGAAAAGTGCAGAGTCAGAGTTGTGACCCTATGGGACCTATAAAAGACTAAACCAAACATGCACACAGAGTAGAAAAAAGGGGCATAAAAGACAAGTCCTACATACCCCAAACCACAACTAAACCATACACTCTCACGAGATGAAGGAAAGACAACTCATGTGGTCAGCACAACTTATTCCCCTCAGGAATGTTGCTATCTCAATGAATATATGTTCCTATCACACCTCAAACTAGGCTAGCTGTTTCCTGAGGGCCTAACACTGACACATACACTTGCAGTAAGATGTTTCACTCTATCAGAGCTGCAGAGCGTAAGCCTGTCTCTGGATTCGTTTTATGATTATAAATTACATCCATGGTGGATGTAGTGCAAGTTCATCATTCTTTTTTTGTAACTTTAAAGGAAATGTGATTTTTTTTTTTTTTTATTCTCTGCAGAGGATGGCAAGCTTTCCTCCTGTAACATAGACAGCAGGGGATGCTGAATCAGCATTCAGTCCATCATAGTTCAGCATCACAGACACATTTTCTGAGCCTTGCATTCAAAGGTAGCAGGAAGCAGACAGTTCAAGCTAAAACCTATCTTCTACAACTATCCCTTGGCACCTAATCTGAAGTCATACAGAATTGCTGTTAACAAAGAAAAAAAAATACTGGAAAAAATTCTATACTGTGTCAGGTATATATTACATAATTTGTTTTAACAAAATAGTGGTATAGGCAGGTCAAACAACAGCATATCCATACTGTATTTACCATGAAAATGCAACAGGGTGTTCAAAAACATTTTGTTCGGCAGAAAACCAAATATATATATATATATATTATTTTTTTTATTTTCACGGTAGCTGATATGGAAGTCCCAAATCTCATTGTATCCGTTGCAGAATATAATGACAATAAAGGCTTTTTGACTTTGATATATATATATATATATATATATATAGATAGATAGATAGATATCATAAAGGCTAAAGTAGTGTTAAAACTATTATAAACACATTTCTTCTTAGAGCTTTTCTAATAATGTTAGCGTAGTGATCAAAATGTTTAATTTACCATTTCTAATGAAAAAGACAACATTATCATATTTTGACCAATAATATCTTCTTTTGATTTTCTTTTCGTTCTATTAAAGGTAATTTGTTAAATACTGCATATTTAAAGTTGAGCATGTGTTGATTGTTATGATCTGTACTTATGACTAGAATAACCATTTATGTTTTTTGACAGAAAAAAAATCAAATAATTATGACTTAGCAACTAAGGCAGGAATCCAAAAATTCAACAGAAAAATGTAAAACAAACCAGAACCATGGAGACATCAGGGAAAACATTCACGAGGAGCTGGGGAAAGACAATGAACAGGCAGTAAGAAACTGCAAAAGGAGAGTATTTATGGGAGACTGAACAAAGAAAGGATTAATGAGCTGATTGGGAGCAGGTGTGAACACAGGCTTCTAGAAGGAGCTAGGGAAAAGGAGACTAACACCAGAGGGCAACAGAGGGCAAAGAAAAGCCTATGATCTCAAATATATCCAGAAAACACCAATAAAGCTAAAAAAACAACAACAAAGAACAACATGGATCAACGTGAAACTGAAAACTAACAGAAGACTTAACACAACCAGGACCGTGACAAACACCAAACCAAGAACACAGCCACTGAACCGCTACACCAGGTAAACCACTCAATGTGACTTGCGATGTAGCTGTCAAATATATAGTAAATACCTTTAATTCAGATACCAGAACTTATGTTGGCGTTTCTTTTATTTAGCTTGTTAGGGATGGTGTCAAATGTGATCCAGATAACTAACACTAGGCATTATATAGTTCATTTGCACCAGCAAAATTATTTTGTAGCTGGAAAATAATAATCATTGTGAGCATGCTAAACATATGTTCCACTTACAAGCATGGCCATGAAAACAAGTTTTAACTTTAAAGCCACAGCTGTTCACCCTTCACCTATCCCTTTAGAATAAGCTGGGATTAACCTACACTATGATGGCCCTGAAACATATGGTACAGTTTTTTGTCATTTTGCTTTTTTAAAGAGTACCCAAAGTGTAAGTTGCTAATTTTAGTGGATTAATTAGTCAAAGCCTGGTGGTATGAAGATTTGTTTTCACTTAATATAGTAGTTTGTGATGAGTCAATGCAACTATAATCCTTGCAAACCAAAAAGACATAAACATGCAATTTATCATGAAATGCTTGATAAATTGCACGTTTAGGTTATGGTCTTTGTCCTTCACTTGACATAATTGTGTCACACGTCTTTATAAATGTGTCCACCGAAAACAATCCAGGCTACCAGAGCTCTGTTATGTGTTGCCAGTTGTATCATCTGTCCGAGCTTGTAGAACATCTTCTATCAGAATGTAAATAAAATGAGAATGGACCCTCTTATAGACTAATTTCTGTAGAAGAAGAATTAGCGCTGAAAATATATCTCATAACCCTTTGGATTTATCTAAATTAACTGGTTGTATACAACTTCTAAACATATAATAGACATATTTATCACAACAGGCATGGACCAGCATGGTATACTGTCAAGCATATCTTATATACTGTATTTTAATTAGAAGCCATTTTTCTTTATTTCAAATTATTAAATGAAATTCACTTTTTCTTTTATTTTTGGACTGAGGGTAAAAAGTCAAACTTTCAAAGGAGAGAGAAAGATCAGCATTGAGGCACAAGATCACATTTTTGTGCACTCTAGAACTGTAGGTGTACTCCAATCGCTCATTTTCACAGATCCATCAAATAGTGAGTGCCTAACCCTTTTTCTCTCTTCACTTTTAACTTTCATCCCCAATGAAAAATATATTCACAATCCCTCACTATTTTCCACCCTCTAACTCAACACATGGAGGAACCTAATTACAATATTTTAAATTCCAGTTTGTAACTAAAAGCAGTCAGATATTTCATGATCTTTTAGACTTCGTGATGCAATACGATGCAATGCACAAGTGAAGTTCAGTACTGTGGTAGTACTGTGGCTATGAGCATCGAGCAAATGCAGAAAATCCTCACACATATAGTATACACATACACAGCTCCACAGTACCACAGCCATGTAGCCCTAAGCAGAAACAAATATGTCTGCTCTAATATAGACTGTCACAAGCAAACACATGAGGAGACACAGCAACAGGAGCTGTCATTACCAGATGGAAAGCATTTCACTCCAGGTTCTTTATGACAGAAGTGACGATTAGCAGAAGAAGAGATTTTTGAGAAAAGCAGATCATTTTCAAGAAGTGACATCATGCTAGAGGTCAGGTCTCTGCAACACCAACGTTCCCTTATGCAATGGAACGGTTTCTGGATGCCACTGTGCAGAAATATGAGAGTTTGCAAATTTATGTAAACAATATCCTCATATAAATGCTGTACAAATTAGCTAACATACAACTTGTTAAACATTATCATAATAATCATTGTAAGATTGGGTAACAAAGGTTAGCAATTTTGTATTAAAAGCATTGGATTTCACAAAAATATATTATGAAGATTAAGAGTTCAAATATGAATGTGCCGTAAAAACTAATTCCAATGTTCTACCCTGTATTATCCATAACCTGCTTAATCTGCTCTTCTTCTTCCTGGCAGCTAGCTTTCGATGATGTTAAAAATTTCTCATCTAGCTTTAGGTGATTCATTTGTCTAAATGTCAGCAAAGTTAGTAATCCTGCATCATTCTTTGGAGAGAGTGAGGGTATATTATGAAAAAAAATATATTTTTTTTCAATGAATTAAAATGCTTTGCATTCAATTTAAAAATGAATAATTTCTTAATTGCAAAAGCTTCCTGGAATGGAAGAGAAAAACGTCTTCAAACTTGGAAAAAAAAGTCCAGTGGAATGTTTTTTTTTTTTTTTTTTTTTTTACTTTTTTGGAACATAGAAACACATTTTACTGAGAATAATCTTCAGACACTCATGCAATTAAAGGATATTAGGGTGGCTGGGGATATTGTTAAATAAGAGTGAAAATTTAATTCATACAATTCAAATCAAAAAGACTTTATTAATCCCAAGGGAACACTTTGTTGCTTAAAAATCTTCTGAAGAGGATACTAACTGTTGTACATAACTTTCTTCAATTTATGGAGAATTCTGTTCATTGAACAGAGCTGGCAAAGCTTGTTGAGCTTTTTAAAGTCAATAGCTCTAATACTGTTACTCCAGCAGAGAATGGATGAAGAGATCAAAGTCTCCACAACAGACTTATAGAAGGTATGTAGCATATTGCTGCAAATGCTGAAGGACCTAAGCTTTCTCAAGGGCTGGTTATCCTCCTGCAGCAGTGTGTCACAGTGAGCTTGACGCAGACATTTTTGATTTATGCCCAGTATTGAAGCGTGGTCCATGCTACACGCTGTGGGTCTAGATATGGCCGAGGCGCTAAGAAAGTGGGGGCGAGTTTGTGTGACAACGGAGGGACATGAGGGCAAAAAAAACGGGCATCCAGGTGGAAAAAGGGTCCCAGCATTCTCGCGCACCTCGCTCTTCTAGCTATTCCAACTTCACGAGTTGTTTTCCTCAATTTCGGTCATAAAAATAAAACAAGCCGGCCTCCTGTCTGCGGCACTGTCTGCGGTCACCTACAATTTGGGAGAGGTGCAGCAGAGTGTCTGCGGAGGGGATGGGGATGTCTTTTTGTTCACTACGGCACATACGCAGACGACCTAGTTTTGAGGTATGAATCAGCCTTTAGGACGTTCAATCTGCTCTGTCCCTTTTTGTAGATGGCTTCACAGTTGTGTCTCCAGTCTAGTTTTTTTGTCCATGTGAACACCAAGGATTTTATACTCCTCCCCCACATCCACTTCTTCTCCCATGATGTTAACAGATTTGATTTTGTTCCAATTTCTTCTGAAATCTACAATCATCTCCCTATTTCTGTTAAAATTCAGGGTCAGATGATTGTTTCCACAGCATGCCACAAAGCAGTTCCCCAGCTCTCTGTACTCAGCTTTTAGTCCATCTTTGATGCACCCAATGATTACAGTCATCTGATGACCCAAAAAATGCAAGTGAAGTAGTTTTTAGCAAATAGTTTTGATATTTGTATTCTTATTAAACACCAAAGTGTTATATTTTGTTTTCTATTTTTTTTAAAGGAAATTAAATTCTGGCGTGGATCAAACTACACAGTTCCAATAGCTGCTGATACAGTGAAATGTTTAGCCTTCTGGTTATTTTGGGGTGTCATTATCATCAACTTGTTACCGCTCCTCTAAACTTCCTCCTCTTTGGTGTATCTGCACTAGCTTCTCTCACAATCCACAGTCAGCCTCCAACTTAGTTTGGATTTCCTGAACGTCTTCTGCCTCTGGCCTCAAGCCTGGATCTGCTCAAAATGTCTGCCATACAACAATCCAGGATACACTCTTGTTTCTCTGGTGGCTATCTTCATCCACTACAATAATCTCAAATCAAACACACTTTAACTCCAGTGCGTCAACAAAAGTCTCACTTTATCTTTCCTTTCAGAGCTCCTTACCCCCCTTGCTGCCTCTCCTTCAGATCATTTTGTTTATTCATTATTCTCTTGTTCATTAAATACAATTTTTTTCTGATACTGTTTTCTCCTGAAAATTCTTTCTGCATTTGGGTCAAAAGTGTGCAATATGATGCCAGTGATCAACCAGAGGTGGAAGGCTGAAGCAAAACAAAAATGGCTGTCTTCAGTTTCAGCTGGAATACCCTCTATTTCCTTTGAGAAATGTGCAAAAGGATGCAATTTTTGTCTTTGTGGATGGGAAGAAAGTTGCGTGTTCTACCCGACCATTGTTGTGAAACAAATCAAGCTGCTAATGCTGATGTGATTGACTTAAAACTCGACATGTGAGACAGGTATTCCATCAGCTCGAAGAATTGTACCGAAGGTCCCTGCCTTTTGTGAAAACTTTCCACTTGAGGCTTTCCAGATCGATACACGTAGTTCAATTTGGATTCAACTCGGTATCAATCTGGCTTTTGCCTGGTTAATGTACCTGGCAACAGGCCTGTAAAGTGTCTCTTTTCTTTTTTTAGCAGACGTGATCATTCTAATTGTCTCTTTTTTAAAATATACCCAGTCTTACTAATGTATTAGGCATGGAGAACAGCACAACTGTTTTTAAAACTACATTTAATACTGGAGTAAGAACTAACCTATACTTAGATGGTGGATTCATTAAAAAATGTAAAAGATTTAATCTAAAACACAAGTAAAGTTGGATTGAATGAATGAAGGGATGAATGATTAGGAATTCATTTTCAGGCAATTTTGACAAACAACAATAAATAAATCAACCTAATACACACAAAAGACACTAGTTAACGTCAACCAAACCAAACACCCATTTTCAAACTAACTAAATTCACCTGAACATAAATAGAAACAAAACCCTCCACCAAATAAACCTGTCATTACATATAGCCAGAAAAATTACATCGATTAAGGGAAATTGTCTGAAAAGGGGTTTAAAGAAGTAAACCTTATTTAGTATCAGACTGTCTTTGATTTAAATAAAAAAAAACACATTGCCACCCTAGGGAGAGCTGAAGGACAGTACCAGAGGGATCTCACATGGTGGTTCAGCAGGTGAAACGATCAATCAAAGTATTACTGGTTTGATCCTCAGCTGGAATGTTGTTGAGGATGACAATGATTTGTGCTTGTCCCTTCAGGTCTTAGCTTGACTTCTTCAATGCAGTCAGCATAACGTGTGATCAACCATTTCCATACAGAAAACAATTGTCAAAGTAAAAACGTTATACGTATACAGTGCTTCATAAGAACTTATTGTGCATAAATCTATTGTATCACTCTGGTAAGTGTACTTAACAGTCTTTAGCTCCTTTGGATCCATTAAGAATGCCTGTAGCTCTGGAGCTGAACAGCATAATCCAACAATAATGAAGACTCCTAATTAGCTTTGTGTGTATGTGAGTATGTGTGATGTGAGCTCGTCAAGAGGCGGGTGGTATGATTTCAGTTGTCGGGGGGTAAGTGAGTGTGAATCAACCCTGCTGACATCAAATACGCTTCCACACAAAGACACGCACACTCCAAAGCCTAAGTTAAGCTGTACAAGTGCATGTCATTCATTGCACTCGTTGCTGTTCTGAGTGCCATGAGCTGTGCTGAGCTCAGAGAAGTGAGATATGTGTGTCTTGGAGTGTGAGAGAGAGAGAAAGAAAGAAAGTGAGAGAGAGAAAGAAAGAAAGAAAGAAAGAAAGAAAGAAAGAAAGAAAGAAGGAGAGAGAGAGAGAGAGAGAGAAAGAGAGAAGGAGAGCGGACAGTTTTAGAGTAATAGATTAATAATACTTATTGGTGAATGGAATCTGTCTGGTGTTAGTCTAACCTTTGCTAGTTGTTTGATTTACTCACAGGAAACAGCTGTTCTGATATAATAACCTTAAGTAAACTTTGGGGGGCTCACAGGACTATTGCGTATAATGCATGAGGTCAGTTAGATGAGGCAGCTGAATGAAAATTGTGAATGAAATAGACATCATAAAACGAACGTGATCAGTTGCAGTCTATCTTGTTGTGTCCAAAATTACATCAAAGTGAGGTTACCAACATTCAGTATTTAAAATATCATTATCTATTTCATGCTGAGTATTAGTAATAAAAAAGGCGATTAAGACTTAAAACATGATATAAACACATATTTCTAGTACTTTACTATTTTTACATAATTAACTAGCATCCCCGGGGGATATATATATATATACACTATATTGCCAAAAGTATTTGCTCACCTGCCTTGACTCACATATGAGCTTAAGTGACATCCCGTTCCTAATCCATAGGGTTCAATATGACGTCGGTCCACCCTTTGCAGCTAGAACAGCTTCAACTCTTCTGGGAAGGCTGTCCACAAGGTTTAGGAGTGTGTTTATGGGAATTTTTGACCATTCTTCCAGAAGCGCATTTGTGAGGTTGCACACTGATGTTGGACGAGTAATTATAGATACTGAAACATCCAACATGCAACCAAACCAAGGCCAAAAACAATAACTTTTCTGAATATTTTTTTACTTTTAAACAATCAATGTTTTTTAACATATAGATATTCTGAAAGAATCATATAAAGGAATCGGCCACAATGTTTAATTTACTGAGAGTAAAGACCCAAATCTAAGCGCAAGAGTATATTCTACTAATTTTTTCTTTATAACAATGTTACATTTAATTAAATGTAAATGTTTAATATGTTTATTAAATGTTTATTTACCGAGCCTAATCAGTTAGTTTGATTCTTGAAAAGTAACTGTTTCTTTATTTGTATGCTGGTGAGGATTTCAGTTATCCAGGACATGGTAGCTTCCAATATGTTTAAAAAGTAAATTTACATGTAGTCTGTTATGGCCAACTGTTTTGACATTTATTAAAGGCGCTCACTGGTCTGTTCCATTTTTGATCAAACACATAAAAAACAAAAAATAAGAACATGGGTTTCATTTTTTTGGTGGAAAAGTCAAGCAAAAGAACTAAGTAAACTTAATTTGGGTTATTTTTAACTCATGGAGCAATCTTCTCCACCATCTACCTCTACTTTGCAGCTGTAGCATTGTACCTCTTTCTTTTAAACACATTCTCCAACTCACCGCATGCCTGCATTAAAATCTTCAGTTCAAGTGGTGTGAAATAGGCAGACTTCCTCTTGCCTGTCACCAAAGTGACTTTTCGAATCAGGGTTCCAATGATGAGGGCTTTTTAGAGCTGTTCCACACGTGCATGACATGACCCTACTCATAGTTGATTAAACAATCTCACACCAGACATTGTGAAACTAAAAAATAGACTGCTATTGTTCAAAATTGAACAACTTATTTCCCTGGAAATAATTTTTCGTTCATCACATCTTCACCTTTTGGTGCATTAGAACTACTGGCCAGCCAGGGAGACCTGTTATAAACCCTTAAGAATGTTTCAATTAATTTGTCTCATACAGAAGTAGATGCACTAGGTCTGTCAGACCTAAATCATTGCAGGGTTGTTTCTGATTAAGAATACATTTTAACAAATAATCTTTCTCCGCAATACGCAATTCGATGGATAAATGGATGGATGGATGGATGGATGGATGGATGGATGGATGGATGGATGGATGGATGGATGGATGGATGGATGGATGGATGGATGGATGGATGGATGGATGGATGGATGGATGGATGGATGGATGGATGGATGCCAAAGAAAAAACAATTGACAGCATAGTACACATAAAACAGCATACAGTAGCAAAAAAATATATAATAAGACACAACATTTTGTAATCATCTTCCAGCCTGGTGCAAGGCAGGAAGACATCTACAAAGAAGCCACAACAAATCTGAAGACAAGAGCATCACTTAACAAGCTTGTACCACTATCATAGAATTCCTATTACGATTGACCGCTTGCAATCATCATTTTACGGAATTAAGAGTCCTCTTCTACATAGGTGGCCCCACTTGTTTGCTGTCTTGTCTTATATCATTTCTGATCCACACAGCTGCCTTTTTTACACCACCATTAGAGTTCACAAATCTGGTATATTGTTTGATTTTCAATGAGAATACTGCTTTGGCAAGCTCAGTCATTGATAGGCTGTCTGTGCATAAAAGATGGTTTTCATTTTCATCAGCAAAGATATGGATGGATCCACCAAGTTCAGTTTCCATCTTATGTCAGAAATTTTCTAACTTATGTTGAATCTAAAAACAATTTCGTACAGGTAAGGTTTTGCTCCCTCAAGTGATACAGATATCTGGTCTGGCGAAAGAACTCATTATAAATAGTGGCAGTACCGTAATCTCTGAGGTGATAGTGCCGCAGTTTCCTACTTGTGGAATGCATATTTGTTTAGAACCACTATGGCCACTTTTTACAATCCCAACATGGCTAAAGCACAAGTCTTTATGAATAATCTCACTAATTGAGCAATTTATGACATATTACAAACATAATTTGAAAAAACAGAAGATTGAACACTGCGAAAAATGCTTTTTTGAAGGTGAACCGAAGGGAATATAACAAAGACAGACACAGTGATTGGGGGGAATAATAGAAGGATATTGGAAGACAGTTAAGGAGAGACACAGATGTAACAAAATGAACAAAACTGAAAAGATACTCAGAAAAGCAAGGAGGACAAAGAAAGTGCAAGAGACACTGGGGAAGAAACAGAGAGGGCCTTATCAGCGTATTGCAGAAGGCATAGGAGGTAACAGGGGAGTCTGTGCATTTTTGAACGTGTGTGTTTGTGTTATTGAAATGACTTTGGTCAAGTTTTTAACAGGAAAGTCCAGTCCAGGAATGGATGAAGAGGAAAACAAAGAGATGAGCTGAATATTTATGGGTCTGGTCTATAGGAAAAATTCTGAATAAAGGCGTGACTCTACAATCTACATAAGCAACACATGCTGGTCGTGAATCCTTTTTACTGCTGAGGTAACAATCTTGTGAAAGTCAAAGGTTGCAGTGCGTCAAAATCAATGCAGCGCGCTCTCTAAAGACTTTCCTGTTGTTCCTCATCTCAAATGAGGCAATCGATAGAAAGACAATCCAATCAGTCAAAATGTAAACAAAGCAAGAAGCACGGTGACAGTATTTTAAAAAGGTGAATGCACTGCAATGCTTAATCAAGAAGCTCTTTTAAGAATCACTGACAAGTTATTCTCAACTTTGGATTACATTATATGAAACAAAAAATCTTGTTACACAGGATCCGGGCAAAATTTGAACCTTAAGCAACGTCCTCAAGCTGTTTCCATGTTGATATGCTATATGTATTTTGGTATCAGCATCAGGTTTTAAAAACATGTTTATCAAAATGTAGGAAAAGAGAGAGAAACTAGGTGGTGGCAGCCCAAGATTGGTGTCTATGCTAAGTTAAATCCTGTTTTCAAAAAAATAACATAATCAAATCAGGCTGTGTGACGATCTAAAATGCCTCCTGGTCTGAAATTATTTAATTACTTAAATTTACATAAATATAAGGTTTCTGAGCACCACCAATCAACACGAGAGACGCACAGAAGACTAGCCAGGAGCCAAACTGAAAAGGGCTGTGAATGTTTATTTTTAATGAAATTAACCTCATGAAAAGGAAGCCTTCAAACAGTTCCTGGTTGCCTTGATCTGACATCATAAACAATATCTCATAAAGGTTATTATCAATAAGATTAAGCTAAAGAAACACACTTTCAAACTGAAACAACTTACTGCTTCATTGGCTTGGAATCTCCTACTAAAAGAACTCTGTCTGGCAGGCCTATAGGGTGTCATGAACCTTTGACAGTGCTGTGTGGCTAGGATAAACCGATCATTTGTTTTTGACACTATGTGTAACCCAAAGCCACACTGTGTTGTTGACAATGTGAAAAAAATATGTCTGCTCATTTTATTTGTTACAGAGGTCTTTTCCCCGCTGATAGCCAGTCAACTGTTCTTATCTGTGCTCCTGAATGACTTTGCAGCCGTCACACAAGTATAACCCCGTCTTGTGAGTTTAACAACATGCACACCTCTTTGTCCGCCTTGTCTTGTTTACTTTCCCTCCCGTTTCTTGTCACTGTTCTTGCTTGTTTTTTTGTTGTTGTTTTTTTTAAGGTGAAACTTATTTCTTTTCCATGGGTGCAATTGTCTCCTCGGTTGAGTGGGATTGTGTCCATCTTAGTGTCCATGCTGGGGTTTAAAGTCTATGGATGTCTGTGTCTTTATTCATAAACTGCATAGAAAACAAATCACTTCAACTCCCAAAGTTGTTTGTTGCTCCTATCCTGGGCGTTTTTCTGAGCGATTTACATCGAAGCAGTTGTCAGACTCAAGAAAACAGCTATTTAAACATCACCTGTCTGCAGCACAGTATGTACTCACAAACTGTGGCTGTGTTATCAGCCTTTTGGGTCCACTTAAACTTTATATAGACCAGCTTTCAGTACCAAGCTATACTAAGGTTCCATATGACATGGATTAAAAAATGCAAAAGCAAAAAAAATCATACCATCCCTGTAATTGAAATTCCTTTTAATCAAATGTCAGAAAGTCCTTGAGTGGAGACGGTTTATCTGGCTCTACGAAGCATGAAGTGACTGCACCTCCTTAATTTGTTGCTGGCATTCTGCTAGCAGAAAGAAGGCTAAAATATTATATATTTGCCTCCAAGATCGATTCATTTAATTGTTTGTAAGAAATCACTTTTTATAAAAGAAAAAAATTCTACAATAAAGACACAACACATTTTAATGTAATGCTGCAGTTAGCATGCCACTGTGCAAACAGTTGAGTCATGTGCATAGACTGATTAATAGTGAGTTTAATTATTTATTTCTACAGTTTATCATTACATCAAGGTCAAAACAAACGTGATATTATGACAACTGTCAAAATTAAAATGTAAAATCTAGATTTAGATATGTTTGTGAGAAAAATACATCTACTGTTGTCAATTATAATTAGCCACCACATTTGGCCATATGAAGAAAGGGAAAAAATTTATTTAAACTTGGTCAGGGTCTTTGTGACAGAAGTGATAAAAAAAAAAGGAATTCACCAGCTTTACATGTGACATATTGGTCAAACAGTTAAAGTTATTGTCTATGAAAGTACTGTAGGTTTTGGTTTTAAAGCAGGATTTATCCTGAACCACCACCATTTTGGTTTTATTAAAAATTAATCACAGCCTCAAACAATAGCCCATAGTCATGTTTTCACCAAAACTAAAAATGGACAACCTGTAATCTACACTTAAATTTTAGATTAAACAAGAATCTCTATTTTAAGGTGTCAAATTAGCATCTATATATTTAGGAGCAGATATCATCAAGAATTACAGTAGATTTTATCAAGATCTTGATTTTAACTAAAGCTTTACAGACAGTTTTTTTTTGTTTTATTTTACATTTTATTCTGATATTCCTTAACCCCTTCTTCCTTAGTGGGGAAAATTGTTTTTAGTGTTTAACCCATTCCATTAGGAAGCTTTATTAGACTTGCACCTAAAGCAACAATCTGAGATTCAAATAAAGTAGGTAAGGCCTAGTTTCAAATTAAGGACAAAGAATATATAATATAGAGCTTTACATTTTGACATGTAAAATGAATCTAGGCTACTAGAGAACAAAGTTCAGTGGTTTGTTATTTAACTTTTTTGGGAATGACTATGACCTGTATGACTGAGAATCTTCACCAGCAGAAATCCCAACTGAAATTCAGTTTTTTTAATATTTCATTTTAACTCTGTTAAACATATTTTAAGGGATAAAATGCTTGCACCAAATGTGATTTAAAGTTAATAATAGTTGACAGAAATCAATGATATATAAAGACATTAAAACCTTTTTTGTGTCCTCAAATTGAATATTGCTTAGTGTGAGGTTCAAACATGGATATAAAAACAAATATACCATCAAAAGCGTCAGAAATAGCATCTAACATAATGTTTTCCATATTAAAGTCTAGCCTTGTCTTTTAAAAAGATTATTAAACATGACTTGGAAATATTATGTCAGAAGAAAATGTCATAAAATAGCTAAACTGCATTAATAATGAAGTGTGCTTTCTCTATTCAATTATGTATCTTATTAGTAAATTTAGAGACAAAGGTGACTGAGTGTCTGTATCTTGATACTGCACGAGAAGGAAACAATTATTATCTGGGGCGCTGATTTTCCATAATTACCATAATACTGCTTATTAAATGTTTTCAGCACTGCATTCATCCTCTCACTAAGCATAAATCTGTGACCCGTTCAGCAAGCTATATTTTTATCAATTCCCACCAGGCTGATTCCTTCTCCTCTGGTTTGGTCAGTCCGCATGTCAAGACCCCTCATGTCTCTTATTCTGTCAGAGGGTAAATGATTAATTTCCCAAATCCATTCTTTATTCATGCTGCTTGCCTTACACCTGCAGCAGCCATTTCAAAGTCCATTTCTTCACTCACTGTTAAGAGACATCCAGCTAATTGCAGTGATAAAGGGCTTAGCATAGGGGATCACTATACATTAGCAGTGCTTTGTGTACGGATACAGGTCCAAGTCCTTGGAATCCCTTTACGGTGGCCAGTGAGCCAAGGGAAGTTTAGGCATTATATGCAAGATAGTGTTATAAATGAAACTGTATGCAGATAGAATTTGTAGCGTGTTCTCCAAGATGATAGAAAGCAATTTAAGATTAGCATAAAACTGAGTGAAAGATTTCCAAACCATTAGAAGCACATACCCTGTTTTTCCTGTTTTCTTTATGAAAAATATTTGTTAGTGATGGCAGCACATTTTAGAGAGTTTAGAGAAGTGTTTACCACCATATTGCATCACCTTTTATTTTAGCAACATTGCAGACACTTGGGAATTGAGGACACCAGGAAATGCAGTTTTAAAAAAGGTTGTATTTCTGTGCCTCAATGAAATGAAAAAAAAAAAAAAACTTTTGTTTTTTTTATTGAGTGGCTTGACAGTCCAAAACCACCTTTGTGATATACATATATTTTTTTTTGCGCACTGAATCTTTCAGTGAGTGACAGATTTTGCACTTAAAGCAAACTCAAGGCTATTGCAATAGCAGACTACAGGCTGACGCCAGCTCTCTGTGTTAAGGTGGGCCTTTTTCTGGATTTGAAATTTCTTGACAGATGTCCAAACCATCTAAAATAGACGTGAAAGCAGATACGCTCTCATAACATTTCGGATGCTGTTTTTCTTTTTGTTGTATTTTCTGTTAGACCAGAAGTCTTCAACATAACAGTTTGTCACCTGCTGTACAACAGAAAACCAAACTTTTAACTTTTTTTTAATGCAAATGTGAAGGACGCATACATCTCTAAGTCTAAACACCTCGTCTTGAGAATCTAATCACAATCATGTTTTTCTCTGCTCAAAGAATATGCCACTTAGAGTCAATCTGCATTGAGGAAAACTTTAGGAAGATGATCAAAGGAGCCTGGAGAAGCCTTGAAAAGTTGTTTTGAGGCTACGGACTGGGATGCACTGTGTCAGCCACACAGAGAGAACATCGGTGCAATAACCGAGTATGTGACTGGCTATATAAACTTCTTTGTAGTTAGCACCATCCCTACCAGAATAGTGAAATGCTTCCCAAATAATTAACCATGGATCACAAGTGATCTGAAGCAACTGCTCAACAACAAAAAAAAGCCTTTAAGAAGGGAGCAAATTAAGGTCAAGGTAAGAGAAAGCAAGGAGGCCTACAGGAATAGGCTTGTGAGCAAACTCGAGCAGAACAATGTCATAGATGTGTAGTCAGGGGTAAAGAAGATCAGAAGGTTTATAGCAGAAGGATGATCAGACAGATGGAAGTCTGGACAGAGCCAATGAACTGAAAACATTCTTCAATAGACTCATTTCAGGAACAAGCTCAGCATCCCTATCTCTTGCCCACAGTCACATGGACATCCTGCCGTCTTCTGCCATTGAATCTCCTGCTTATATGAGTTTGTTGTCAGCCAAATCAGAAGATGGTGATGCTCTCGCCACCTTTCACCTAACTGTCTGTAAAAGTCTGAAAAGTCTGAGACTGAATCGAAATAAGTCCCCAGGTCCTGATGATGTCAGCCCTAGAGTCCTGAATGCATGTGCAAAGCAGCTCTTTTACCTTAGTCCACGAGACAGTTCCAGTAATGTGGAAGATTTCCTGCCTTTTTTCCAGTGCCAAAGACAACTCAGCCAACAGTCCTTAGTGACTATAGACCTCTTGCCCTGACATCCCATATCAAAAAAGTCCTAGAGAGACTTCTGTTGGTTTACCTCAGCAAGCAAACAAGGAGCTATTAGGGCCCCCCAGCAGTTTTCTTATCAATGTAGAGTCGAAGATGCAATCATACACCTGCTTCAACAAACCCACTGTGAGTTAGACAAGTCAGAGAGCACTATGAGGATCATGTTCTTTGATATCTCAAGTGCATTTAACATAATTACGCCTGACTTTATTTGTGAGAAACTCCATAAGACTCAGCTATCAACAATCCTCTAGGTCGAGCCTAGATGACAAACAGGGTCAGCTGTCTAATCAAGCAGTTAGCATTACAGGAGCACAACAGGGGACAGTACTTTCACCGTGCCTTTTTACTCTGTATAGTTACAGCCGTCTGCAATGTGGGACGGAGCAGATTGCATTTCCGAAGGATGCTTAGGTCATTCAACGTTTGCAACAAGATGCTACATATCTTCTACAAGTCTACTTTGGAGAGTGTTTTCTCTTCCTCCACCATCTGGTCAGATAACAGCATCAGAGCAAATGACTCAGTGTGTGACTCAAAATGAGTCACTGAAACATTTAATTTCCCTTTGAGATGATTAAGTAATTTTTTTTTATTGAATTTATTGAATAGGGCTTACAAGTCTTGGGATACTGCAACAGGTCGGTGAATTTATTACCATTTACATTCACATTTGCTATACTGCTTAAACTTGACAAACATTCTTTTTTGTGTAAACTTTACATAGGTGCCAAACGGCGCGAAACACCATGCAGCGGAGGAGTTATTCTTGATGCATTTTGTGTTATAGAGAGAAATATGTTCTAAAACCCTCTGGGTATAACATGTTGAATAATCGGCATCTCAACAGCCAAGTCTGATACCAATACCTTTGCCAGAACCCTTCAACACTTCCCCCGAAACCTAGACCCCACCGCACCACCAGAGGGATAGATGGCAAGGAGGTCTTTGGTTTGTCTCTCTATCAGTCTTAAGGTCTTTGACGTTGAAAAATTCAATTTAGAGAATAAAATATATTTAATCTGTTTTTTTACACCTGAAGACTATAATATATATTTATTCTTAAGTGAAAAATAGTTTGACCACTATCTAAACTTGATGGAAAGCATCTTTGAATTCTATGTTTTGCCACACGCTCTAAATTGGACTTTGATCTGGACTTTACTAGGCCATTCTTGTAGCCAAATATGCTCTGTTTCGAGCTTTTATAGATCTGACTGCATGCTTAAGGCTGTTGTTGCTACGAGGTAAATGGCTGCTACAGTCTCAGGTCATTTGCAGGCTCTACCTGGTTTCCTTTTTTGATGTCCTATTTATTGAAGTTCCATTTATCTATATATTCCTATCAGCTTTGACTAGCTGCAATATTGCTGCAGAAGAACATCTAATAACATTCATATAACATGATGTCTCATTGTCAGGATGAAATCTTAAAGCTGATGTGCAGCATTAGTGTTTTGTATCATTTATTTTTATTAGCAGCAAGAGGTTGACCAATTTTCAACCTGTACTGTATTTAAGGAAGTTAACCAAAAACGTTTACTAGTTACATGGTATCTTGAAACCTTTTTTATTATTTTTTATTATACATGTATATGGTTATATCTAAATGACACCCTTGCCTAAGACGCATCTTGTAGCAAAGTTATACAATCAAAAAACTGGAGACACAATCCTTCCTCTCCCAAAAAGATACATAGAATAAGGAGTACGACACAGATAGGAGTAAGACTGAGGTGAAAACTAATTGACTTGACCTTGTAACATGTCTATCATCAAACATCCCAGCAATAAACATCTGGTGCTTTTGAATGCAAAGTACTGAAAGGAATGACTCAGGAAAGTAAAAGTTGACAAGGCTGGTAAAGACAGTAAATGTCTGTAAGGCACAGGATGCACAAAGAAAGGGGAAGTAATGGTGATGTCATATTGTGATAAACGCTGGAGCTTTTCCAAAGAAAGTAGACAAAAAATAGCTTCTAGCCCTCCATAACAGCATATGCTTTTCAAGTCTCAGAAGTGGGACATGCCATGCACTTAGAACTGATTGGATAGCATACCCTAGGTGAGATGAGCCCCTTTAGACACAGCCTTGAAGATTTATTGACCTACACCTCCTATTACAGTACAGTACTAAGCCAAATTGTCTTGATCTAATGTATTTCTATGAAAGAGAAAAGCTGCTTCTGTTGGTAAAATAATCTCATATAATTTTTATAGTGATAGTTTCTATTTCAAATATTATCCACCTTCACACACATTGAGTTTAGAGAGAATGTAGAAGGTTGCATTGTTTTACTCTGCTCCACATATATTTTAACAATAAATGTCAGACATACATGATTTAAATGTGAAGTTTATTAATCTGATTTAATTAAAAATATTAATAGAAATTTAATGTTAGCAAAAACACATAATATCTAGAGGAAAGGTAACAGTGGTTCAACCAGATTAAACTGTAAGTAAAATCCCTTAAAGACAATTAGATAAGAGAAAGGCAAGGCAAAACCCCTGGCAATTAAAAAATAAAGAAAAAAGCCTGAAACAAGATGAGTATTACCTGTTACATTGTCTCTGGGAAAATATGCCACACCCACTAAAACAGTTTCTAAATCTACATTTAGAAAATTACTTCTAAGTTTACAAATACCACAATAAAATTAAACCAAAGCTTGGTAGACTTTTTAAACACTTTGAGAGTCATATGATGTCTCAAAGTGTCTGGTTTGAAATGCTGAGAGCTGGTACTTTTTTTAAACTATTTTTTTAACGGTCCAATCACAAATAGTGCTTTAGTGAAGGTATCTGTCTTAATTTGATGGAAGGGTATTGTACTGTAATATATGTCAATTGTGAACATCTTGCTTCAGACTAAATGCTTTTTGCGTCATTCTGTATTAATTGCCAGTCCATAAAATGGTTTAAAGTGAAGTAAAATCCTCCTAACATATTCTCCTATAATTTTGTGGCAAAAATGATTTCAACCCTAGGAGAAAAATCCTATGTAAATATTGCTCTAGTTTTGTTTTTTTTTTTTTGTATCTCTTTGTTTCAGCCAGTTTGATTTTGTCTTGCCAGTTATCTACTTAAAAACTTTGTTGCAGCTTCATTAGATGAAAATGCAGGGGGTTGAGTAATATTTTATGTTAAACAATGCTTGTTAAAAAACGAAAATGTTCCAAAGAAATCAGAAAAAATGCATTATGTGTTTTTCTTTTATTGGTTCAAAACCATGTGGTTAAATAAAGTATGCTACTTACAATCTGCCTTGTGCTTTCTTGTTTTCAGACCATTTTGAATTCAGCAGTTTAACCAAGTTCCTAGTAAATGCATGTAAAAGCAGACACCTTTTACGCTTTCGTTGTACCCTCAGGACCTGAATATGTGTGTTAGAGGGAAAACAAACAATAATTGAAGTACAGGAACAATTAAACCTCTGTCACCTAAGAGGATAAAAAGCAAAACTGTTCTGGGAGAGAAATCTCTGGCAGACAGTCAGAGACACACACAGTAACAGAATGGGAAGTAATGAAGTGAGGAGAGAACGCTGCTGTCTGACATGAAAATCAACATAGCGTGACATGACCAATATACTCACACACAAGCAGATCAATAGTCAACAGCTTAAGCCTTCTGCCCATTATTTGGGAAACACACTTCATCCATACAAAGCTACTTACACAAATGGTGATTATGTATTCTGCATAATTTTCTGAGATGATAAACATATCTGTGTCCTTTCGGCTTCATGCACAACAAAAGTACCATACAATTAACAGTATCATACAATTTAATTTAAGAACACCTTCTCAGAAAAATTACCTCTATAAAGGACTCTCCTGAGGGGAAGACAACTGTCGCTGAGATTGCTCCTGTCAGAATCATATGTATCACCATCTCGATAGCAACAGGGCATTTTCTATTTCTTATCCTTATATATATACATGCTTGTTTGCATCTCTTCTGTTCCACATGACCTTTTAAGGTAGTGTTTAACTTTATGTTAGAGTTACAAGGAGAAAGACAAATCAAATATGATATGCACATCCCAGTTCACTATACAATACACACATACATGAGCCCGCACAGTGAAAGTTAGCATTTATTTAGAAGTGACGAAAAGAAAGTGGCAGCGATGACATTTTGCCAAAAGGGAAAAGCAATCTTTTTCTTCAAACTTGTCTCCCTGATGTATTCATCTATCAATCCATTCACCCACACTGCTGTGTAATCAAGATCTTTTGTGTTGTAATTTGTTTGTTTTATTCTGTTTTTCCTTTTTTAGTTTGGACCATCTAAAAACTTAGTAACAATCGATCTCTGGTGATTCTGGGCTTTTTGCTGGTCAAACCCGATTCTCAGTTTTTATTGCCGTCAAAGCTTTACATGAACTGTCCTATAGGCAGAAAAGTTTTCTGTGATTTGAAGTGTAGCGCTGATGGTTTTGTTTTAAGTACACTCAAATGTAGATCTAATCCAAACTGTTTTGTTTGAGATTGTGCCTCATCAATAAACAAGGAATGCATTTTGAGCATTTTTATTCCAATTGGTGCTTATTAATGTGGGATGTTGTACATAGGTTTTAATTGATTCAGTAGAACAAACATGTTAACATATGTATATAGAAAACCACAAATAACATACTTTTATCAAAGAGAACAGAATATGGAAAATTGATCTAAATCTTAAACATGACCTTTGGGGATTTAAAAAAGCAAAATCACACATGCACCAGAGTGCACAGAGAAAATGTGTTATACTTTCCTTTTCATAGAAGTACTACAGTATTTAACATTCAAAGCATTCAGAATTCTCTCAAAACATATATGAAATGGCCATATTGTAAAAGGTCAGGTTCGAGGTTCCCTCCCAAAGTGTTGATGACTGTATAAATTATTGTATGCACTTGTGTGTATTCAGAATCTTGATGACTCAGTTGAAATTAGCTTACAGCAAACCAAAAAGGAGTAGGAAGCAGCAAATGTCATCAGCATGAATACTTTCTCACTGTGAGCTTTTAGAGAAGGAACAGCTGTGTTTATAGTTGTTTTGATATCTGAGTGCTTTCAAGGTAAAGTTTGCAGTAGGTCTAAATAATTTCTGTCAATATCTGATTTCTCACATTTACATTCAAGAAAAAAAAAACATTTTGGCATGATAAATACAATCCTAACGATGGAGGTGGTTTACACTTGCAGCTAGATCTATTTGCAGTGTTATAGTAGGAACGGCTATAAGAAAAAGTATTCAATTCTGTTTTGTATTGTATAGAATTTGAAATGATAATGATGGGTTTTAGTTCTAGATTGCATTTGTAAGTCATTCTCCTCATTACCAAACTTTATTGTTAAGAAAAATCTAGAAAAAAGCCAAATAATTTCTTGTTGGAGAGACAGGAAATGTATATACTATGTAATCATTGTAAAAAGTCTAATCAAATTTAAAAGACACATCTTTTCCCCTAATTGGCATTAAGGACAACTCAAACACTTTAATATCAAATTATAGGAAATCCATAAAAAAAAAAAGCAAAAATATTTTTTTTATTTTGTTGTATGTGAATGGTGTACATGTTTAAACTTTTGAAATATTAGGTTTAAATCTGTTTTTCTTCACTTGTTATCAAACTCTCCCTACAATCTAAAGCATCACCAACTGTGATGTACTAAACAAGGGCTTACTGTATGTTAGTACTTTATGTTTTTAATATTTAATTACTGGAATAAATTGGAAAGTTAAAGTCTCTTTTAAAGAATATAATTTTCGGTTTAAGAACATTACAGAAAAACAAGAGAAAAGATAGATAAATGGAAAAGTGTTGCCTATCAATTAGTACACTTTTATCAAGCCAGTCAATAAAAAAAAAAAAGTTGTATTTTTTTCCCTATTATGGTATCAAGCAATCATTTGCAATTAAATTTACTATAGCACTATAAGTGCAACCAGAGCACAGCAATTTTGGTAGTTTATTGTTATTGTGATAAAATATTTTGGCAAAATATTACACCCCCTGTACAAAGAATAACGAGTAAAGCTATGATTAAAAAAGAGAAAACTGACCACCCAATATTAAAGCAGCCAATGTTGTAATTTTTTAAACAAGTCCACTGTACACTGACAGCCTTAAATGTAAATTGATATTAAAGAAATATTTTCCTGTTTTTTGTCTCATCCAGCTCTCCCTCAGTCAGCCATAGTAGGCCAGTTAACAGTAATTACGAGGGTTCTTGTTAATTAGCAAGGAGCACCCAGCTGTTTCAGCCCCAGAAGACAAAAGGCCTTCAGAAGACACTCAAACGTTCATAAACACAGAGACATAGACACTTGCTCATGCTCACACCTGCGGGAGTCTTGGTAAAATGTCAGGGCTGTTCAGATTGTAATTACAGGGAGATTTGCTGCCTCTCACAAAGCTGAGATAAACCACCTGACTGACGTGCACAGACAAGAACGTGCACGCTCCTGAGCAGAGCGGCACAGGCGCAACTTTCAGAGTGAATCAATGCCTAACTGTCCTCTAAAATCTGCATGTAACAATTAGCACCAAAGGGGTTGTCTCTTATTATTTCTAAACATTTGACAGGAAATATATTTATTTTCTATTAACATTAAAACCTCAAACCAGTTCATATTATAGTGATTTTATGAAGATAGAAAGAGTTTTTACACCAGGAGCTTTGAATAAAAAAATCAATATTAATAAACAGGCTTTAGAAATAAACATATTTAATGTTGGTGAAATTCAGAATTGATGATGATTAAATAGTAGGGCGTATAGTAAATAATTTATACATTTTAAGACCTGGGATCAAGAGATCAAACTGGGACTGGAAATCTTGTATCTGCTACAACATTTTATCTATTTGCTAAAGAGATCAAAAGATGATACATCAAATATTGACATATCCTCTCTAGCAAAACCATATTTTCCATCATTTCTGAGGTTTCTCAAATTTCGTCAATATGGGAGCAGAGACTTTGGAATGTTTTACTTACGGATAATAGCATTGTTTACAGCAAAGTTTCATCTTTTACAGCATCGTCTGTCTCACTTTCCTGGAGGTAATTCCCCACAGTGCTATAATTAAAGGTTGGACATGAAGAATTATTTTTACAATGTTCACACGTAATTTTTTCTCAGAATCAAGGTATTGATCCTTTTATTTTCTTTCTTTATGGCATATGTGTGGGGTTTTTGTCTCTCTAGAAGTAGCTAAGCATTATGATACTTCTTCGGGACCTCATTTATTCTTTATGTGTTTTTGAGTATTTGCTGCAGCCCGCTTTTCCTATAATTGTTTTTTGTTTTTGTTTTTTGCAACTCTTACTACTCCACTCACTTTTTTCCTCATGAGTTGCTTACCTTATTTTAGGAATTTGTTCTTCTAGTCTAGGACAAATGAAAAATGCAAAGTAATTAAAACCATGTGGTTTTCAGTCATATTTGCTCCACTTTCTTAGTTGTAAGGAGGACGTACGGTGAAACATTCTGGGTCAACTGCAGAGATCTGATCAGCATTTAGGCAGACCTGTGAAGACACCTTAGAAATGACCAATTCTACTAAAGATAAATGCAGGAGTCTGATTTTCAAGATCCTGCTAAGAAATTAGACCTTTAATCCATTAGATGATAGAACCTGACTTTGATAATAAGTTTATGTATTTCTTAAGGCTAAAACGCCCTTCCTGTGGTCCACAAATTATTACTTTGGTATTGTTTTGATTTAGCTGGACAAAAATGTTGGCCATCCATGCAATGACTTCTTATTAACCCAGCACTTGAATCAGTTCGTAGTCAGCTGGTGATCAGTTTAGCTCTGATTTAAAGCAAACAAACAAATAAGATGCAACCTTTTTGATTCCATGTAATTCCATTTTTACTGCAAATTACTAATTACAACTCAGTCCAATGTTTTTAAGTTGAATTCTACTGTATGTACAGTTCATTTCAACCAGAACAAATGTTCAATTCAGAATAATTGAATAAAATTAAAATACCCAGTTACCAAAATTGTGTTATTTACTCATATATAAGGTAGATCAATTGTTACAAATCCATTGCATTGTAGAAAATCAATTCCCCTGCAGTGTTTTTCTAGATGGATTGTAAAGTGACTCCCAGCGAGAAATTACAAATCTGTGGAAGACACAGCAGGAACGTCGGCCAACTTAAAAGCTATATCCTTGTAGGAGGTATCTGGGTGTTGCATTTGATTCCCTTTTCCAGTTGGAGCCTATCAATTTCTACAAGTGCATCCTAGGAGTCTAAATCTCTGTGTGACATAGTTTTTTAAGTGTGAGCTGGACAGGTTCCTAAGAGCGTGCTGAGCCGGAGGAAGAGGCGCAATTATAATTTCTGTGTCCCACTGTTTCCACCATGGTTAGGTTTGTTGCTAGAAACCACTTTGCTCATTTATTATGGCGTACCAAGCCAGACCGCTTTTGCTCCAACGGGAAACCTCAGGGGTTAATTCACTGCTATCAGACCAAATGAGAGAGGCAACAACAGCCACCATAAAATGCACAAAATGCACTCTAATTTTTTATTAATTTCTTTTTTTTCCTTTTCATTCATTAAATATCACACTGTGATCTTCACATGTGCAATATTGTTGCTTGCTTTAACAGTTTTATGTACTGTGGTGCACAAAATGGTCAATTTTTGTGATTGGGTATATTACAACCTTTGAAACTGACAGTTTATCCCAGATTTTTTAAACTAAAGATAATTTTTTTGGTTTTAGATGTATCCCCACAACTGTAAAAACAGAGGTTATTCAAGGGAAGTATAGGTCAACAACTCTAAGGAGAAAATAAGAAATTAGACCACATGCTATTACTGCTCATGTCTCTGCTAATCTCTTTCTCAGATTTTCAAGTTTTCTGTGTTTTCTACAATAGAATATAGAGTACAATAACAAAAACCTAATAAAGATTTGAATTTGAACAAATATGGCTAGTATCGATTCCTAGGAGAATATCTGGGGAGTCAGACTACGAAATGTTCATAAGACAGAAAGACTAGGGGACAAAACTCTCTATCTAGAGGCCTTTCTTTGTTCATACAGTTCTCTCTAGCACCTTCCTGAAGGTAAACTTCTTCACTTGTTGTGTACAGGATGTGTGCTGTCTCCATTTATGTTTTGTGCTGTGTTACTCTACTTGTACCCAAACAGGTCCTGGATGGATAGAAGGTCAACCATGATGATCCTGTCTCCAAACATGACTGTTTGCTGCAGTTTGGCCCTGTCCTATTTTATGGCTGAGGCAAATCACTCAGTGACAGATCTGCCCAGAAATGACTAATACAGGTGCTGGTCATAAAATTAGAATATCATGAAAAAGTAGATTGATTTCAGTAATTCCATTTAAAAAGTGAAACTTGTATATTATATTCATACATTACATACAAACTCATATATTTCAGATGTTTATTTTGTTTAATTTTAATGATTACAAATGACAACAAATGAAAATCTCAAATTCATCATATCAGAAAATTAGAATATTGTGAAAAGGTTCAAAATTGATGGCCCCTGGTGCCACACTCTAATCAGCTAATTAACTCAAACCACCTGCAAAAGCCTTTAAATGGTCTTTCAGTCTACTTCTATAGGCTACACAATCATGGGGAAGACTGCTGACTTGACAGTTGTCCAAAAGACGACCATCGACACCTTGCACAAGGAGGGCAAGACACAAAAGGTCATCGCTAAAGAGGCTGGCTGTTCACAGAGCTCAGTGTCCAAGCACATTAATAGAGAGGCGAAGGGAAGGAAAAGATGTGGTCGAAAAAAGTGTACAAGCAAGAGAGATAACCGCACCCTGGAGAGGATTGTGAAACAAAACCCCTTCAAAAATGTGGGGGAGATTCACAAAGAGTGGACTGCAGCTGGAGTGAGTGCTTCAAGAACCACCACACACAGACGTATGAAAGACATGGGTTTCTGCTGTCGCATTCCTTGTGTCAAGCCACTCTTGAACCACAGACAGCGTCAGAAGCGTCTTGCCTGGGCTAAAGAGAAACAGGACTGGACTGCTGGTGAGTGGTCCAAAGTCATGTTCTCTGATGAAAGTAAATTTTGCATTTCCTTTGGAAATCAAGGTCCCAGAGTCTGGAGGAAAAGAAGAGAGGCACTTCATCCACGTTGCTTGAAGTCCAGTGTAAAGTTTCCACAGTCAGTGATGGTTTGGGGTGCCATGTCATCTGCTGGTGTTGGTCCATTGTGTTTTCTGAGGTCCAGGGTCAACGCAGCCACATACCAGGAAGTTTTAGAGCACTTCATGCTTCCTGCAGCTGACCAACTTTTTGGAGATGCAGATTTCATTTTCCAACAGGACTTGGCACCTGCACACAGTGCCAAAGCTACCAGTACCTGGTTGAAGGACCATGGTATCCCTGTTCTTAATTGGCCAGCAAACTCTCCTGACCTTAACCCCATAGAAAATCTATGGGGTATTGTGAAGAAGAAGATGCAATACACCAGACCCAACAATTCAGAAGAGCTAAAAGCCACTATTAGAGCAACCTGGGCTATCATAACACCTGAGCAGTGCCACAGACTGATCGACTCCATGCCACGCCGCATTGCTGCAGTAATACAGGCCAAAGGAGGCCCAACTAAATACTGAGTGCTGTACATGCTCATACTTTTCATGTTCATACTTTTCAGTTGGCCAACATTTCTATAAATCCTTTGTTTTTATTGGTCTTCAGTAATATTCTAATTTTCTGATATGATGAATTTGAGATTTTCATTTGTTGTCATTTGTAATCATCAAAATTAAACAAAATAAACATCTGAAATATATGAGTTTGTATGTAATGTATGAATATAATATACAAGTTTCACTTTTTAAATGGAATTACTGAAATCAATCTACTTTTTCATGATATTCTAATTTTATGACCAGCACCTGTATAATGGTTGTGTAGACTGTGACATGTTTCTCCTGTGGCAGGTCTTACTTGTTGAATTACAGCAGAAAAGATTCTGCTGAGCCTTTGATAGAACAGTGCCTCTGCATGAGGGCCCTGTTAGATCAAGAGAAAAGATTTATTTAGAATATTCAGCTTTTGATTTTCTATTTTTCTTCATAATAACCTCACAGAGATTTAGGTACTTCATCCTATCTACAGATGCTGATTTGATGCTAGCATTCATTTTTTTGAAAAAGTCCTTGTAGATATTTGAATTATATTCTATCATTGTTACAAAAGGTAATTATGCCTGATGTCTAAGCTACCTTCCAACATCGTCTTGCAGTAAGCTGCACACATTCTTAGCTCCATTTTGAATGTGGCACTTGAACTTAATGCCAAGAGCACGACTGGTCAAGGCCAGTATTTAAAGGAGTGTGCATTGTTCGGATGTCTCTTGCTCGAAGGCCACATTTGTGCACATTTAAGCAGTGCATCCTTATTTCAGTCTTTTGAATCTACACAAGGGTCTGTTGTAATGAATTTGAGACCTAAGTAGGCTTTTCCTCCAATCCTATGAATAGCTCCCTGTATGAGGATTTATTCAGGTTTTACAAAGAAACTTGAACAGTCATTTATTTTTTTTAAACAATAAGTAGCTACATTTATAAAGACAAATGTTATCTGAATAGATAAATGAATAAATAAATAAGCTAAAAATGTGTCACGTTAAAAATGCCATTCAAGAGTTTCTGTTTGGATTCCCCAATCTAAGAATGAAGCTGTAATTGAGAGGGTTTTTTTTATGCTGATTCACAGTCCAATTGTTTTTTTTAAAGGGCCACTTCAGCATCTATTATAAAGGTCCGGATGCAGATATATAAATGACATTGTTTCCATCCAGTTGAAATCCGAAGTAAAGTATTAACAAATGTGTTGCTGTTTGACAAGTTGTTTTAATGTTAAAATGTCAGTTAGTCATGGAGATGTTCTTTCCAGCCATATCAACGCACATAATAAGAACATTTTGGAAGACGGCAACATCAGACACAGTTGTACAAACTTCTGAATATTTTGTGAATTTAAGCTTTTCTAATACGATGCTTCAAAATACGCACTAGAAAAAGCTGATGGAAACACACCAAAGGATACCATTGACTTCATCATCTCATTTAAGAAGAGTACACATTCCTGGTATTATACCTTTAATCCAACTTATTAAGCAATTTTGGCAAGTTTGTAAACTCTAATAGAACATATGCCTCTTTTTCTGACATGATATGCCATTTTTGGCCTTAGAGAGCCAGATAAATTGCCGTTATGAGTCAGATCCAGCATGCAGGCCCTGAGTTAGACATATAACCTCTGCTAGGCCATGAAGCTTTAAGAAGAATCTTGGTTTGCTTCATTTAATCATAAATAAATGGCTTACTTATATCTGTAGCATTGCTGAAATTTGACAAAAATACTTTTATGTGTAACCTTTACACAATAAAAGTATGTAGCAACAAAGTTTGAGGCAGAAATTTGTTTTAAACCACCAATTGCCTTAAACTGTTAAAGAATCCACACCTCAAACTTCTTCTGTTGTATTCTAACACATTTATAAAAAGGTATTTGTAGAAAAGTTCAGCTGATAACTATCTTTGGATATAGAATGAAATAAAAAATATGTTCTGGTGCTAATTGTAAATGTTTCTTAAACTTACAGGAATTATATGAACAGGTTCCTATGGATTGTGCTAATTGTTTGAAAATAAGTTATATTAGATACACATCACAAACGTAGAATCCTGGATCTTTAAGGTTGCATTCTTTAAAGTTTATCTCGACACTAAGGGATTAAAGCTGACTGCACGATTAACTTTTCCTGATTATCTTTAGGTACATGTAATGACACCATATGTCTGCTAGAACACAACAAAAGCCAGGGAGACAAGTTGTTTTCTGCTACGAGTATCATAACAAAACATTTATAATAAACTAACAGATGTAGCCCGACAACTGCATGATGTTAAATGGATCTTACTTGTATGCCTCCCACAGAGGACGTGTCAGTCACAGCACTAAATGAGTTTTGTTTCATGAGACACAGAATAAAACCTAACCTTCCAAAGTATTGAGCTACCTGGCGTTAACATGGAAATGTCATGTTTGCGACTGTTTCTCAGAGGGCTATAGTTCAAGCACAGACAGTCAGCTCACAAACAGTTGACACTTCATCACAGCACATTATCTTAAATGACTGCACTTTAGCAACAGCATAACATTTCCAGCATGAAAATAAACAGAAAAGATTCTTTCTCTGAAACCAAATGTGACAGCTTGTTCTCACAACTGCATATGTCCTGCAAGATAACAAGCCTAAATATTCAATACCATCTCCATAGCAGTTGATGGCAATGAACATAATATTCATCTTTTCTGAAGTTCATTTTATCATCTATTGGCCTTTAACAATGTTACACATAGGTATGTATTTCAATAAATTAACAAAGCTGATTATGGCTTCCAGCTGAAGAAAAAAATTTCAGTCGTCCGAGTCATGGCAACCAAAAAGAATAACCAAAAAGAAGGCTTAAATTGGAGACAACAAGACTTTCACTCAGTTTTTTTTTTTTTTTTTTTTTTTAAACAGCAGCGGCCCTACTACAAGATGCCTTGGTTGCGAGCTGCCATGTTTCCAGGAAAAAACAGCAAAATTAAATCGCCTCCAATTTCAGGCTGTTTTATGTAAAATCCAGAATTACATTTCTCAGAAAATTATATTGAAAAAGATCATTTTAAAATAGGATTTCGAAGAAGGTTGATTAAAGTTCATTGTATCAATGGGAGGTTGAAAGGAGGAATAGAAGTGGTAGAAAAAGTTTCCACAAGCAGCATGAATAACTGCACCCTCAAGGACTATGTAGCAAAGCCTGGATAATAAAAAAAAGTTCAGCCACAGTCCACTCATTGTTAATATTCCCTAATAATCTTCCTCTTTAAACAAGCTTCAAAATACTTGCATAGATCATTCTGGATGGCAAGTCTGTTTAACAATCCTTGTGTTTATAATTCTCATGATTTTTTTGTATTAAAGTCATATTATCTTATTTTCTGATTCTATTTATCAGCATCATTCACAAAATGGTTTTTCACTTGATTCATACACGTCCAGGTGTGACAGAACAGCGACCTGTTCAGGGTGGACCCAGCTTTTCACCCATAGACTGATGGAAATAGAAACCAGCCGCACCATGAACTGGCAAATAGGATGGATGGATGGATGGATGGATGGATGGATGGATGGATGGATGGATGGATGGATGGATGGATGGATGGATGGATGGATGGATGGATGGATGGATGGATGGATGGATGGATGGATGGAATGATAAACCCATAGTTGACTTTAAGCATGATAATAGAAACTTTATTACAAACCAAATTAGTGGGATTTTTCAATCAATATTAACAACACACCGGTAATTCAAGTGGCAACGGTGGGTCAAGAGGTAACAGGTGGGTTGCCATTTCAAGCTCCTGATTTTACCCTCTTATCTACAGTACGATAATTTTAGTCATTGTATCCTTGGGCAAAACAATCACCTGCCTCGCCTGTTGATGGTGGTCGGCGGGGCCTGTGGCAGTCTTACTTTCAGGTTAGATATAACTACATTGATTTGACAATACACTATATAAAAGCAGGGCATTTACCATACATTCATCCATTTTCCATCACGCTTATCCCTGCTGCGGTCGCAGGTTGCCTATCTCCAGCTGTCTACGGGTGAGAGGTGGGGTACATCATGGACAGGTCGCCAGTCCAGGGCAACACAGAGACAAATAGGACAAACAACCATTCATGCACACACTCACCCCTAAGGAGAATTTAGAGAGGCCAATTAACCTAACAGTCATGTTTTTGGACTATGGGAAGAAGCTGGAGTACCCGGAGAGAACCCACAAATTCATAGGGAGAACATGCAAACTAAATGCAGAAAGATCCTGGGCCGGGAATCGAACCTTCTTGCTGCAAGGCAGCAATGCTACCCACTGCTACACAGAGTAGGAATTTACCATACATATCAGTGAAAAATTACATTGTAATTCATTGTCAAGGTTCATGATAAAATAAATTAATACAAATTGGTTATAGTAAATTTCCAATAAATCCCATTTTAACTGCCCCAGAAAAGGAAAAAAAAGGAACCTTTTTGCCTCAGTTAAAGAAGGAGCAGGGAAGCTTTTTTCGATTCCGGCCTTTGATGACGTTCTTTAGAGTGCCCAGATGTCTTTTTGGGGGGGAGACACAAAACCTGAAGTCAGGGGAAACATCTTTTGAACACAGTGACCTTCGAGACATTATATGAAGACTGGTGCTCTTTGTTGGCTGGTTGGATTTTAATTCTGTTGACTTCTGTTCCATAAAAGGCCCAAGTCTGATCCACGACTCAATTCCTTTTATCTTTCAGTCCCTTTTATCGCTCTTTTTCTTTTGATCTTAGAAACTCATTTCAACTCATCCTCTACCAAGTATTTGGATGTTCGGTGCTCCTTAGAACAGCCTTTGCCTCCTTTGTTTGTCAGAAAATAGACTGTGAATTACCTTCAAGAGACGACTGTGGCAAAGATCACAAAGAAATCATTTTGTCAAGTGAGGAGTTTCTATGTTAAGATATGAACCTTTAGCTGAACAGTTTAATGTGCTATTATCCCTGCTTCCGGCAGTGTAATGAACTAAACTATATATATATATACATATATATATATATATATATATATATATATATGTATATATATATATATATATATATATAAATATATAGTCTGTATTAGGCTTGCAAATCATTGACCAGCCCTGACAGAGGACAGGTCAGAAATTCGAAAAATTTAGATTTTTTCTCCATTTTCTATGCTGCGAGGTTGCATTGACAACCAAACGTTTCAGTTTGGGGGCTATTACTGAGTAAAAAAGACCAAAATGGGCTGCATGCAATATGAGTATGATGTTTAAAATCTGTTCAGGAAAGGCAGTAAAATGAAATGCATTTACAAAGGTTTTCTGACCCAGAGGATCTTCTCTTTGTAATAGTTTTCTGACTTCATAAACTTGGGTCTTGGCCAAGCCACGTTGGTCAATAATCCAGTTGTTTGAATTGTTGAAATTGATTAATATTTTTTCTGACTGTAGATATGAGTGTGTTTAGTCAAATAGCTATTTCCTGAATAATAAAGATCAACAACTCCTGCTTTACTTTACTACAAAAGAAACCATTACATGTTAGTGCACCAAATTTACGTCAGACTCAGTTCTTTGTGAGCTGAGCTTAGGGCCTGCTCCTGTTAGGTATGAAATCACACCCCACAGCCCACAATAAAAGGCTGTATATCTTGTGTTGCACAGCTCTGCTGTCCATGTTAAAATCAGCAACAATTGGAAAATCTATAATGGTCAAGCATTAAACTACAAAGGTGAGAAACAGCCCGTGGCCAATTTATACGACATGTGGAGATGACAGAATGGTTGGATGTATATGGGTGCAGCCATGCAGTGAAGCATCTGCTGCCTGCCTGAGTTTGTAGCACTGAGTATGTAGGTTCTGCGTTTGAAAGAAACAGAAGGCCAGGGTCAGAGATTAATAAGTGTAATGTTGTCCACACCAACACCCTGCAGAGAAGTTCTTTTGTCCTTTTATGTGTTCTAGACAGAAAGGCTGCTATTCTTGTATGCATCAATTTGTTACAAACTAGCTGAACAAAAACCAAACAATTCATTTCATATTGTATAAGCAAAATAAAAATGCAAAAAAATATATATAATGCATAGCTGATCTTGCAGAGACTAAATGTTAGTAGCCATCCTTGCTTTCTTGATTTTTTAAGAACTTGCTGAACCACCTTTTTTAGGAAATGAAGCATGACAGCTTTTGAAAATTCAATTGTTAGGGAATACTTGTGCTTAAAAAAAATACTGCTGTAAAAATAGGACCTGAAGACTCCCAATGCAACCGTTTGGCTTTGCAGTCTCTTTAGAGGAATTTTACTGCTGACTATAAAGGACCAGTTTGCCTTCAGTTTACTTGTTTCATAGAAAAAAAAATGCCCTAAAAGAATCAGAGAGTTGTGTGAGGATGAATAAAGCATTTGCCTTATGACAGACATAAAGGTAAGTAATAAAAAATTGGGGGGAAAGAAAAGAGTGTTGAGGCGAGGAGAGATGTTAGGTAAGCAGGTGACAGCAGTTGCCTCCAGCTGTGAACCGAGTGCGCCCAGAAACAGCCTGACAGGGCCTGCTGGGGAAATGAGTCTTCTTTGGGAATAAATCCGACAAGCACTCACATGCACAGTTGCACGCACATACAAACACACGGGTAAGGAAGCATCTTCTGTACGAAGAGACGCACACAACCATAGAGAGACTGAACAACAGTACAAAAAAGCTCCCAAGGCGCAGGACTCAGAGAGGAAATACATCATTATACAGGAAGGAATGCATCACCTGCAGAGCTCTGAGACTCCACTGAGTGTACGGGAGAAAGGTGAGACAGCTTATGCATGCAAATGCAACTTAATGATTAGCCGTTAAAACAATATCATTAGTACATTATTATAATACATCTTGCAAAGATGTTAATCATTATTGTTATAAAAGTGGTTAAGAGCAGGAAAAAGTTACTAAATAGCAGTAATAGAGTCAATATGTTACAACAATGAGCATAGCAGCATGAGGTGAGTCGGTGAGGAAGGTTGTTTGTTTGTGTGCTCAGATGGCATAATGCATATGATTTGTGATGGCAACCCTTCTTCTGTGAGGTTTAGGGCAAGATGGATACAACTGTCATCATACACCAGGTCTAAACACATATTGCCACACAAAAACACCCTCTGCCACTCTCTTGTTTTCTTTCCGTGTCTCCCAGCTGTGCTCTATACTGCATTTTTTATGATTGGGGGGGTGGGGGGATTTGCATGCTTTGTTACCCGATGCCTCTTAAAAGATTAACAACACCAATTCCCCTTCCTTAAAGTTCAAAAATACATGAACACTTTGCATCTATAAATTATGTCTATACAAATATGAGGGGGTTGTGGGGGGTGGGATACTGTGGTATCTGACATCGGTGAGTGAGCTTGAGTTCATTGATAGTTCATTTCTCCGGCAGGCATCTGCTTAGGTCTTTTTAATATCTAAATTATTATGTTTTCATTAACATGGGATTAATTGCTTTTAAGAAAGAAAGATGCTAAACCACTGCTAATAAGCCCCTAAGAGCAGCAGGCTCTGCTGTGATGTTTCCTAACACCTATTCTGACAAAGATTATGTTATACATTTGTATAAAAAAAAACACTGCATTTTTTTATGATTTAAAGCTGTATAACTGGCATGACAGTAACCACAGACTAATAGAAGCCATTATAAAACTCCATCTAATAGGCCTGGGCAAAAAATTGATTCAATAAATTTTTTTTTTTTGCAGGTGATTTTAGAGAAGTTAATTTGGGCACATCCCGATAGCTTATCTTACTACAGATGAGTGAGAAGCTTGTTCTCAAAAAAGGAATATAATCATCTATTGTTCGGAACTGCAGGGCTTAAAGCTGTCTGGTGTGCTGGAGGATTTCCGGCCTGCAGCAACTGCATTCGAGGATTTATTTATTTTTTCGGGAAGTGAAAATAAACTTGCCAAAGTGAGTTTCATAGCAACACTGCTACAATGACTTGTCATATTTTAAAACAGTCAGAAAAGGTTCCCAATCCAGATAGCTAACAATCTAGTGGTTAACAGAAGCATGGCTGCCAATGGCACAGTGTTGTAGTGAAAAGGCCAGACTCTATGGGATGAACAAACCTACAACCAATTAAACTCAGCAAAAAAACAGATAACTGTAGCCAAATATTTTGCACAAAGCACTGCATATGATAGGAAAGGAGCAGGGTCGCTTTGCACATAGCCAACGACATGGTGTCCGTTTGTATTTATTGCTATTTATTGGGGAAAATCTGAGATTCTATTTTTGGGCCATTTTGGCCAGCACTACCATCTAATATTTTTCCCTTTCAATATATAAATTATTACATGTCTTGAACAAATTTGTTGAAAACACCAACTGAAATTTGATAACAAGCCTTACCATAAATATATCTTCATTGCAGAAGCGTATTTTCAACAGTGTAACTTAAATCTCTTAAACATGACATAAATAAATTATTTTATCCTCTGACCACTAGGCTGTAAGGGCTCTCTGGTTTAGCGTGCCATGGTCACTATAGACAGCATATAGATATGCACAAAATACTTAATCCCATTATTCTTAGAGTGTCAATGCTTACAATATCACAATCACAGAGGAATGCTTGGACGCAATGGTACTTTCTAAAGTGTCATCCCCAAAAAATTACGTGCAAAATCTCACTGGCGCAAAATTTGATCTTTCTGCACAAATCATCATCACAGACAAAAGTAACAATCTCTGTTTTATTTACCATATTCAAATGCAGGACATTGCTCAATTTTCATTGTTTTACCTTTGGTATTTATTTATTATTTACAAGCTTTAGATCTGTGCTTTATACTGCATTGTAATAATTAGGATTTCAATGTGTGCAATGCTGCAGCTGCAAAATAATGCTTAGCTTAAATGTTGAATGGCCTGCAATTTTTCATATTCCACAAAATCTAACTCTGCTCTCTAATAATGTCCATTTTAAACTGGTTGGACCTTTTTTTGTATTTCATACACATATTACCACTACCATTCTTAATTACCATGAAAAATAACGTTTGGAAAATGTGAGTTTTTTTAAATCACCAATGTTCTATCTACGTAGTATAAACATCATAAACTTGTTAACAATGGGTGGTGAGGTTGCTCGATGACCCAGATGCAGAGACGAGTGGAGCAGAGATGAGTTCTGAGAGGTTTAATTGCAGCCCATAGGTAGCAGAGGGAGAAATCCAACTTAAAATATTAAACAAACCAAAACCATGGAGACTTCAGGAGAAAAACTAGTCTGAGGAGCCAGGGAGAGACGAGCTGAGTTGACAATACAGCAACGAGAAGGAACCAGCACTGAGTGACTGCAGAAGTGGAGTATTTAAGGAGGACCAAACAAAAGGATGGACTAACGAGCTGAATGGGGAGCAGGTGTGGGTGGAACTGGCAAGAGGGAATCCAAGGGGAAAGAAAACAATCACAAGGGGCAACAGAGAGTAACTAAAGAATGCTAGAATATTGGGGAAAATAAAAACAACTGATAACAGAAAACTGAAAAGAACAAAAAAAAAAAAACAATAATAATTTTTTGCTGTAATTTACTTCAACAATTTGTGGTGTATACCTCATTGGATTCATATGTTCATTGCTCCTGATCAATATGGAAGTGGGCATTATGTAAAATTGGAATGGAGTCAACTTGCTGTAGAGATAAAGATGATAGTTTCTGTAATTTGTTTTCATCAACATTGAAAGTGAATTCCAATAAAAAAAAAAACATAAAAAAACATCACCCGATTTTTTGATATATTCAATCTTAAAGTTGTTGATATTCATACCATGACATCTGTCGATAGGCCTAAAACACTTTTTCTATTTCATGACAACACATGCAGGCCATTATTGCCCAATATTAGAACAAGTCAGTAAAAAAAAAAAAAAAAAAAAAAAAAAAAAAAGAATCAGTTAAAACCAGATTAGCAAACGGGCATAACCCATTAAAATAATTATCTACCAACCTTTCCCACTAATAGGTTTTTGAATTGCTGGATGATGAATCTGAACAAAAATAAATTGCAAGTTAAATTACATCACAAATTAAAAAACCATACCAACATCATCATGCATGGAAATAGCCTGCCATTACTACTGCTATTAATTAAAGCTTTGTATGATATTCATTAGGATTATCTGGCTCATTATTCACACATTGTTACCTGCAAGTGTATCTGATTGAAATACATTTGTCGGATTCATTCATTAAGATCTCACTGGTATCATTAAGCCATCTAGTATTGAGAATATATGAACTAAACTTATGAAATGATAGATGCATGTTATGTGTTCTCTTATCTTCAGGATGGGTAAAAAAAGTAGATAATGAGGAAGGTAGTAGAGACTTTACTAAAGTTGGATTAAATTAAGGGCAAAATTGAGTACCTAATAATTTCCCTTTATAAATTTGGGAACAATAGCTTGAAATTATTTACTCCAGTTTTGAAAAAAACTGTGATTAATTGGATTTGTTCATTATTATGAGAAGTGATCAATCTACTAAACAAACAAGCCAAAGATAACAGATATCCCTCTGATTTATGCTTTCAAAGACTAAATAATAATCTCCACAGAAAGAGATTTGGAATGTTATAATAACGATAAAATAATGTTTCATCAGTTTTACTTTTTATAGCCAATGCTTAAATAATAAAACATTATTATATCAATATAATGCAATCACTGGTTTATTCTTATTATGATCATATACACACATATTTCGTAGGTTCCAAATGCTTCTCCTACATTTTGACCATTTTATATGTAAAAATATCAAGCTAATGAATAACGTGCGGAATCGGTTCAGGGTAGTTTACTTATTATCAGACAGAGCTCTTTCCGTTTGTTAAAAATTTTAAAAATAGCTTCTCTAATGAAAATGAATTTTCAATTTCAGTACTTTACAGTCTGTTTTTTGCAACCAGATACATTTTCACATCAAATATATACATGCTTGTAAAATAGGTAAAATAGAATAATGTAATTCATAGAAACAGGTGTAATATGGGAGCTCTGTTTAATATTATACTCCTAGAAACCTGAAATTATGATTCAGTGTGAGAAATAACCTTTCACCTAAAACTTTCATGAAATCAAGGTAAATGAATTAGTCTTTGTTTGAAATATAGTACTTTTAATTAGATTTTCTGATTCAGAATTTGGAAATTATAATTCACAAATACAGTACAAGTCAAAGTCTCTATTAACCCTTAGTATAAACAGTTTCAATTAAATCCTTTGACAAGGGTATAGTATTATCTGTCCTGATTTTAAATTTCTCCAACAGTGTAGGAAAACAGTAATTCAGGGCATCTGTGTCCACCACAATGACAGACTGAGAGGGACAGACTCTGGCTGTCACCAGGGAGCAAACCTTTGACTGGCTTTGCTGTTCACGTGGCCACCAAACTATTACCCTCCTGTGCATATTTTTCTAAATATTTATCCAGCCTTTTCAAATGCGAAGAAACACCTATTTTCTGTAGATTATTTTTTATAGATCTACATAGTTTTGACTTGGTCCTTCCAGTATAGTACAACAAATTACATATAAATGCAGAGGACCAGCTGGTGAGGAGCCTTCCTGTCTTTGTTAATTTCTCATCTGCCTTTCTTGCAGTGCATCAGAGAGAGAGAGTGTGTGTGAGTGCATGTCGGCTGTCCCTGAGTGTGTGAGCGTGTGCTGTATGTGTTTGTGGCCACACCCTCAGGGTAACACATGCTATCTTGATGTGCCCAGCATATTTTTATATTTTAATAGCCTAAGTTTATGTGTGTGTGTGCAAATTTGTGCACAGTCTTTCCTTGCCTAATGTGCACAAGTCACGTCTACTTCTTATCATCCCTGAAATAATGAAGAGGCAGTGGAAGCCTGACAGATTGTGTGAGTGTGTGTGTGTTACAACGCCATGCAAGTGCTTAATAGTCTGATTTTTCGAGTAACTTTTGATTTTCTTGAATGTTTTTGTCTTTTCAGAAAAAAAAAACGTAGTATGTTTGGATTAGTTGAAGTATGCTCTGAGCAATGCAGCAGAAATATATTATCTATTCAAAGAAATCTAAATAAACACAATCTGTTTGACAAAAAAAATTTATGAAAAACAAATGTGCCTAATTAAACTGCAAATACACGTTTTTATATCTATATTAAGCCAAGAACATGCAAACAGAATTTCTTGGTTAGGTTTTGATTTATTATTTTTTTAACCTGTTTCACCTACAACAAGATTCTGTAAACACACATTTTCACAAACCACAGAGGAAAAGTTCAATTGTATATAAAAATCTGTTATGGGGCCATGGGGCTTGGGAACAGCTGGAACAGCTATCTGGAGTGTGGTCTCCCTCTTTGTTTTAATTTGCCAGGCAAAATGAACCCTTCTTTCCTTTTTAACAAGCCTGTTGATAGCTGAGACAGCGCAATATGCGAGAGCTCACATTTCTGAAATTATAACTAGGCAAATTCAGCTCTGTAATATGAGTCTAGACTTAGCTTTATTTAAAAACAGGTAATTAGGGTGCTGGAATTAGATGTGACTCCTCTTTTGAGTGGAACAAAATGGCTCACAATAGCCATATTTTACATTGGACACTGTTCAGAAAGATACATGGACGTTTGGGGATGTTGGAGGGGACGGATGCGTAGAGGAAGAAAAGGGAGAGATGACAAAGGAGATAAAAGAAAAGTGTTGATTACAAATTCATCACAAGATGAAGTCAGCAGGAGGAGGTTAGTGACAGGTACAAAGGTTCTGCTGGAAAGAGAGGAATGCTGAAAGTATAAGAAAAAATAACAGGACATGTCTGATTTACACAAAGGAAGTAAAAACACAGAAGGTATCTCAGTATCGATACTGGAAGTACGGTTCAAATGTACACCATGTTTAACCTGCTGAGGGATCTTTAATAGTCCAACACAGAATTGTGAATCTGCATTGCATGTGACTGGTCTAGAAAATCATATGGATTTAAGTACATACTCTAGTACTCCAAGATTACCTTGCCATATATTTGATGTCCTAGCATAATTCATCTCTAGCTAAGCAAAGTTGCTATAGATTGTTACAAATATCTATAGAAAAGGAGGCTTCACTGTCACAAAGAAAGTGAATACACTTTTCCCATATGTTGGTTCTCCTCTTGGACTATGTAGAAGCTTTATCTGCACTAAAGAAATAATTTTACTTCCAAATGCTAAATTTTTAAATTGACCTCAGCACATCCTGCTGGTCAATTTCTTGTCAATTGAGCTTATGATTAGTTAAGCACTTGATGGCACTGATCAATCGTTAAACTACATTGTTCTCTATACATCTTTAGACATTGGAATAAGTCAAATAAGATGTCATTGCCGCAAAAGCATTATCCCCTGCTCCCCACCTCTTCATGCTTAGGGCGTAACACATGGAAAAAGTAAAATTTTTATCTAACTAATTTATCTTTTTCCTCCCTTCAAAAGGGTCCTCTCTGATTTGTTTAACTCTGTAATGCCAAATGTATCATATTTAATACATACGGTTTCTGAAATATTTTGCGTCTGACACCTTTTGCATAATTTAATGGTTAAAACTTTGCTCAAAATCCTATTGTACACAATCAGATATACCTGATAACAGAGGGCAGAAGACTACACAAAAAATAATCTTGACTTATCGCATAGTAATAAATTATTAGTATCAAAAATGTATTTTTGTTTTTTCTTTTTACATATTTTGTTAAAAGGCCAAATAAGGACTTCAAACCAAAAAAAAGTAATTTTCTGTTTTGTTGTATTCTTGGATCGGGCTTTGAAGGGTTTAGTTAATTTAGCAATATATACAGCACATGGAGTTGGAATGAAAAAAAAAAGGTGAGCAACATTTCACATAAAAAAAACGTAAGAGGGAATGAGTGACACTGCATCATGGCTATAACATCTGCAAAGTATTACCTTTAATATCTCTCAGTTACACTTTGGTCACAGATCTCTTTTTCATCATCACTAAATAAAAAATGACAGCGGCAGTATGACATCTTTGGTTCCCTTTATGTCAGTTTGTGCCATAATATATTAGATCCAGTCATTACATTTCTGCATATGTTAGTCAGCTTGCTGTTGTAATGTTTTAATTCATTAAATTAAGTGGAAAAAAGTTTATATGACCAATAAGAACACTTAGCAAATCCTTCTGGCTTACCAAATTTAAATTGGAAATGCAAAGCAGAAATGTATACATCTAGACATAAGGCTGCTTTGTACAAAAAAAAAACAAAAAAAAACACGAAGATCGCAACTCAAAAGAAGGTTAGTCAAATTATTTATTTAAACAAACCAACAACAAAATGTCAAGAGATGCAGAAACCTAAAACAAGACAATCTTAAGACACATCAGTTAGTGGTCGCAAGGCACCTGTAAACAACTGTACTAATAGGTTAAAAGAAAGATATGAAACATGAGAAAATATCAAAGCACAAAGCAATTTAAAATAACAGAAAACATTGAAATATGTTTCTGAACGTTTTAAACAAAAACCACTCAGTTCCAAATAACTATGGCTCTTTAAAGGGGTTAAAATTAACCCAAGAACTGCTTCCAGTAAATATTTATTACTGAAAACTGCTGTTTGAGTAAATGATTGCCACTTGGTTCAACAAAGGATAATGATAAAATTGTTCAGAAAACGTTCCCGAATCATTTCCCACATTTGAGGTCATTAAAGGCTTATTCTCTCTTTATGAATTACAGCCATTTCTTACAGTCATCCCTTTTAACATTCTCAAATGCAATAGGTCATGTGAGCGATGGCTAATGGCCATGCAGATGTGGCCTTTTTCATTGTTGCTTTATGACAAATTAATGAGATAAAAAGCCGACAGTTAATTGCTGGCTGTTCATTGAAAATCTTAATTTGCTGTCAGATGAGTCAATTTGATTAAAAGAGGCAATCTTTCTGCTCATGTAACTCAAATGCATCAAAGAGAGAGTAGAAGAGCAAAAATCCATGAAAGATGAGAGAGGAAAAAAACATCGATGTGTCCCATAATATCAGATGTCAGAGACCAAATAATTAGCAGAAACTCTAATATGCAAGATAACAATTAAAATAGAACAGCCACTAGAAATATTTGAAAACATGACTGAAGACAAAAGGATTTACAGGTGGATAACAATAAAAAAAAAAAAGAACTGCTGTAAGATGAGCACCATTGTTGGCCTCAGCAAAACATCCTTTTCCATTTTAAAACTCAAAATCCAAATTCAATTAGTAACTATGTTTGTCCAAAACAATTACCTAACAAAATAATGCCACAAAAAACCCACAATAACTAAAAACAAACAAACAAACAAAAAAAACATTTTGGTACCGGTAAGTCGACTCTGGTTCAAAAACTATGAAGAGCCCCAAAAAATTATATTCCTTTTTACATCAAAGGGAGCAGGATATAGTGAGAATAAAGGAGTGTAACTAAGGTTATGTTCTCTGAAATTGAAAAAAACAAAAACAACACCTTAAATAAATCTGTGTAGGCTTATCTGTAAATTAAAAATATTCCACATGTGGTAGTGGTTATTGCCTTGGCAACAATATTAATTGTGAAAAATTATCACATCACTAAACAGACATCATCTATCTATATGTCGGATTTCTTTTAAAAAACAAGATTGCATAAAAAAAAAGAGTTATATCTTACTACATTTGCTATTATTGGGGAAAACTGTTTAGTTTCTTATAAACTAGAAAATTTTAATATCTTCCTAAAACATATTTATCTGTAATAAATTATATATGCCAAGTATATATATATATAACCCCCCAAAACCTGTTTTCTCACCCCTCGTGGGGTGGTATGTGTCATCCTCAAGCTCGGGTCCTCTACCAGAGGCCTGGGAGTTTGAGGGTTCTGCGCAGTATCTTAGCTGTTCCTAGGACTGCGCTCTTCTGGACAGAGACCTCTGATGTTTTACCTGGAATCTGCTGTAGCCACTCTCCCAGTTTGGGGGTCACAGCCCCCAGTGCTCCAATTACCACTGGCACCACTGCTGCTCTTACTTTCCACATCTTTTCTAGCTCCTCTTTCAGCCCTTGGTATTTCTCAAGCTTCTCATGTTCTTTCTTCTTGATGTTGCTGTCGCTTGGGATTGCCACATCTATCACTACTGCCTTCTTGTGCTGTTTGTCGATCAACACGATGTCTGGTTGGTTAGCCATCACCTGTTTGTCAGTCTGGATCTTGAAGTCCCATAGGATCTTAGCTCGGTCATTCTCAACTACCTTAGGAGGTGTCTTCCATTTTGACCTTGGGACTTCCAGCCCATACTCATGGCAGATGTTCCTGTACACTATGACAGCTACCTGGTTGTGGCGTTCCATGTATGCACTTCCTGCCTGCATTTTACACTCTGCTGTTATGTGCTGTATTGTTTCAGAGGCATCTTTGCACAGTCTGCATCGGGGGTCCTGCCTGGTGTGGTAGACCCTGGCCTCTATTGATCTTGTACTGAGTGCCTGTTCTTGTGCTGCCATGATTAGTGCCTCTGTGCTGTCCTTCAGTCCAGCCTTCTCAAGCCACTGGTAGGATTTTTTGATATCAGCCACTTCTTCTATTTGTCTGTGGTATATGCCGTGCAGTGGCTTGTCCCTCCATGATGGTTCTCCTTCCTCTTTCTTGTCCTCGCTTTCGGTTTTCTCCTGCCTGAGGTATTCACCAAGCCATTTGTCTTTGGGGGCCATCTTTCTGATGTACTCCTGGGTCTTAGTTGTTTCATCCTGGACAGTGGTCTTGACACTCACTAGCCCTCGGCCTCCCTCGCTACGCTTGGCATACAGTCTCAGGGTGCTGGATTTGGGGTGGAACCCTCCATGCATTGTGAGGAGCTTTCTTGTCTTGATGTCAGTGGCCTCTATCTCCTCCTTTGGCCAGTTTATTATACCAGCGGGGTATCTGATGACTGGTAGGGCATATGTGTTGATGGCTTGGATCTTGTTTTTCCCATTCAGCTGACTTTTCAGGACCTGCCTTACTCTTTGTAGGTATTTAGCTGTGGCAGTCTTTCTTGCCATCTCCTCGTGGTTTCCGTTAGCCTGTGGCACCCCAAGGTATTTGTAGCTGTCCTGCACATCTGTAATGTGGCCTTCTGGTAGTTCAACCCCCTCGGTTCTGATCATCTTCCCTCTCTTTGAGACCATGCGACCGCACTTGTCCAGTCCGAATGACATCCCAATGTCGTTGCTGTAGATCCTGGTAGTGTGGATCAGTGAGTCGATGTCTCGCTCACTCCTGGCATACAGCTTGATGTCATCCATGTAGAGGAGGTGACTGATGATTGTTCCGCTTCGGAATTGGTATCCGTAGCCAGTCTTTGTGATGATCTGGCTGAGGGGGTTCAGGCCTATTCAGAACAGCAGCGGGGATAGTGCATCACCCTGGTATATGCCGCACTTGATGGTGACTTGTGCTATTGGCTTTGCATTGACTTCCAGACTTGTTTTCCACAGCTTCATTGAGTTCTTGATGAAGGCTATTAGAGTCCTGTTGATCTTGTACATTTCCAAGCATTCCAGTATCCATGTATGTGGCATTGAGTCATAGGCTTTCTTATAGTCAATCCAGGCAGTGCACAGATTTGTCTGCCTGGTCTTACAGTCTTGAGTGACTGCTCTATCCACTAGTAGCTGGTGCTTGGCTCCTCTGGTGTTACTGCCTATTCCCTTCTGGGAAGGGTGCATGTATTGAGCCATGTGCCTATTCATCTTAGCCGCTATGATGCCTGACAGGAGCTTCCATGTTGTACATAGGCAAGTTATTGGCCGGTAGTTGGATGGGGTTGTTCCCTTCTGGGTATCCTTCATGATCAGGATTGTCCGTCCTTGGGTTAACCATTCTGGGTGGGTCCCATCCATCAGCAGTTGGTTCATTTGTGCTGCGAGGCGTGCATGAAGTGCGGTTAGTTTTTTCAGCCAGTAGGTGTGGATCATGTCAGGGCCTGGTGCTGTCCAGCTCTTCATACCTGCCGCTCTTTCTTGGACATCTGCCGTTGTAATGGTTACTGGTTCTTGTTCTGGGAGATTGCTGTGATCTGTTCTAAGATCTTCTAACCACTGAGCATTGGTGTTGTGGGATGCCTTCTTCTCCCATATGTTTCTCCAGTACTGTTCAGTCTCAGCCCTGGGTGGATCTGATCTTGAATTACCCTGCCACTGTGAGTACACTTTGGATGGGTTGGTGGAGAACACCTGGTTTATTCTCCTGGCTTCTGCTTCTCCCTTGTATCTCTTTAGGCGGGTTGCCAGGGCGGCGAGTCTTTGTTTGGCAGTTTCTAGAGCCTCAGGAATGGACAGCTTGTTGTACTTAGGTAACCTTTTCCCTACACCTTTCTGCAGGTCTGAGAGCTGACTAACCTGTCTTCGTGTTGCCTTGATCTTGGCTTCCAGCCTTCTCCTCCATGGGGGCTCTGCTTTGTGGCCTGTGGTGTTTATCTTATAGCCAAGCATCTCTAGGATCACTGTAGCTGTGGCGTAGGTCAGCTCGTTGGTCTCAGTTATGTTTTTAGTAGGGATAGTATGTAGTGCTGCATTTACATCTTCTAGAAGACTTTCAGAGGGTACTATGTCACTTAGCCTTGGCAGTCTTGGACGTCGTACTAGGGGATCCAGTTTGGTCATGATCAGCCGTCGTAGGTCAGCCGCCCTTACGTTTAGTGGGCTTGTTGTTGTTGGGGCTGGGGACCCAATCTCTGTGTGTTGGGATGATGATATTTCCCTACTGACCTGTTGTCCTGACTCCTCCTTACTGCAGCATGTCAGTTGTACCTCATCAATTTCTAGTTGTGATAGGAGCTGCCGTTTGCGGATGTTAGAACACTGAGTTAGTAGTTGTTTCTTTGTCAGTGTGGATGATGGTTGTTGGAGCTGCCATAATTCCCATAGTCTCTGCATGTAACCTCTCTCACTGGGGACGCTTGTATAGTAGCATTTCATCAGTACCAAGTTTTCTGCTCTAGTCCATCTATGTCTTGTTCCAGTAGCCAATTTGTCATCAAGTTGCCCTGGTTCCCTATGGCTCTTGTATTTGCGGTATCACTCATGCCTGAGGTAGGCTACTAAGCACAAAGGACCTTGCCTAAGGGTCGTAACCTGTGCCGGAGTCGTCGGTGTTACCTACTGAGCTATCCAGTTGCTTATATATATATATATATATATATATATATATATATATATATATATATATATATATATATATATATATATATTGTGGAGAGTCACAGTAGAAGCAATTGTGAAGTGTTAAATGTTTGACTCTGTCTGTCCATCAATCTTTACCAGAAACTGGAAATATTTTCTGTGTTCAACATTCAAACTTTGTGCATCTTTTCAAAATTCCTTCATTTCCCCTTAGGAAGTTTTTCTTGCTACTGCTTTTGCATGGGCTGCTTTAGTTCGATGGTCAAAATCCTTATCATGTTTTTTCACCAAAGCTAAGAAAAACATGTGCTTGTCCTTATATGAATGAGTGATGATCCTCTCAAACTGTTGAATATATGTATGAAGGTAAGCTGTAGATGACATGCAGTGAACTGTAATGTGTGATAAACAGACAGCTACATCCCCAAGTTTTCCAACAAATAAATCCTATTTATAAGAACGTGTGGAAGAACAATATCCCAAATGAAAATTGGAGCAGTACATCTACTTAGTGTCTTCTGTTGCTATAATTTCACATTTACATGTTTTGCAATAAAGGAGCCAGGGGTTGGAAGGGGGTCATTTCTAATTAAGTGTATGGATGATGTGAGGTTATGTGAATGTGAGTCAGGGGGGGAAAGATAGGGCATGGATGGAGCAACAGGATAGAACGAATGAAAGTAATAAAAGCTACGAGAGAAATGCGAGTTGACAGAGGTGAAAGAGTACTAATATCAAAGCCAAATGTTAACTGACTTGTGTTATGCCCTCCTCTCTGCCCCCACCATGACTTGCTCAGTCTCTTCTCCCCTACTCTCCCAGTTTTTCCCACTGTCTCTCCAAAGCATTTTTATGATCAAGAGGCTGACTCTGCTATAGACACATTTCTGCTCCCAGAGAAACCAGCCATAAGCCACAGGATTAACTGTGTGTTAGAGAGCCTGGACCGTGCTAATGCTCTGTGTCAGAGTGCCCGCCAGACTCAACAGTGTATGCAGCGTGCTAATAGTCCAAATATGTGTCTGGTGGGGAGGAAGACAAAAAAGTTGCCTTGAAGCATAGGGTACTGCTACCAAACAGTCTCAACTGTACATAGAATTTCAATCTATATCTGGTAGCAAAGACCGATAAAATGCTAAATGCTAAAATGCCAAACTAGTAATTAACTCAGCTAAATCATTGGTGCTAGCATATTCAAGACTTATACTGTATTCTGAATCAGTTTCATCAGCTACAATCAATCTCTTAAATTCACTACCTTGAGATAAAACCTGGTTAAACGACCACTTCACTTCATCACTTATGACCAGCATAAATTTACCTGAAGCTGGAAGGAAGTTACTGATAAATTTCAATTTAGGGATGGTGTAAGAACAAAGCACTCCATTTCCATGGATCGTACTTGTAAATTAAATGAGAATTTTTCATCGGTTTGGTTTAATTAGGTGTTAACGTGTTGGAGTCTAGCCTTGAGGAAAAGCTGCGATTATCGCTTGCCCTGCTGATGACAACATATAGATTAACTTGTAGAGTCTTTGTCTGTCCTCTCCTGGACGTTTAGCCAGACAGAACAGTAGACCTGATTGCCACACAGTGGCAGTGACATATTTGCTGAGCAAATGGTGTAAGACATTCTCCCTTTAATACCATTGACTTATTAAATTAACGGCATGACAAATCATATTTTGTTCAGCCAACAAATTGGACAGGTCAAAAGATCAAGAACAAAAAATAACATTTGGAAAAAAAAAAAACTAAGAACCATTTGTGTCTACTGCACCCACAATAATCCTAATAGAAAATACCCAGTTTCATGCATCTGATTACACCTGTAGAAATCCCATCAATGGGATAAAAACAAGAAATGCAAGACTTTGTGGTCCGGTTAATAATTGCAAAAATTGATCAACTATATCTTCTGATGAAATGAATGTTAAGAATATTATGCCATCTGGCAAATCTACTGCAAAGCTACAGGTTGACAGTGCGGGTTTGGCTCTCATTGTGAACCTGACAGCTTAAACACAACTCAGAATATATTTGGGTCGAAGAGACTTTGCAAAGTGAAGAATGCATGTGGGTTTTTACCCCTCCAGCATCTGTGTGCATATGTGACTATGTATTTGCTGAGTAAATTAAGTCTCTATAGCTACGGGACAAATATGACAGAATAAAGGAGAGTATTGAGGGTGATGAGGCTACTGTAGGTTTTGTAGAGCGCAGAGGAATTGTTGGAAAAGCAGGAAGACTGGATGACAGGATAGTTGACAAAGACCTGACCTAAAATACGGTAGGTTCTTAAAATTTGAAGCATAGAATAGTAAAAATTCACTAACTTGACTCTACTATTTAATGCTAAGAGCAGCATTTGCATAAAAATACAAAAAAGGACTCTAGCAAAAGGTCCTTTAAACCTTTCATTGTGACTCCCTAATAATGGTCTGTTGGAATCATTTTACAGCACAAAGACTCTGATGAACAAAGACACCCTAATTAAAACTCATGAATTATGACAAGGTTTGCACCTATTGAGAAAAAGCTGCAGTGTTTATGTCAAATGTTTTTAAGCATGTTATAAAAAGTGTGTAGCTTTAGTCTACAGCAGCATGTGAACTAATTATACCTTGTTCATTACTTTATAATCGAGATTGTTTATTTAGAACAGAACTGAAGTTTCCTACAGTGTTTGGTCACCTGCCAGTGGGCGAGTAGAGCAGACTAATATGTCAGCTATAGCCAAAATGGAATGGTGATTTTGGCTTGCTTCTGATTTTAAGCTTCCTTTCTCATTCTAAAGCTTTAATCTCTGAAATGCCACAATGTCCGGAAGACTTATTTGCTTTTACATTGGGTTTTTGTTAGGCCTCTATATACTTTTCAACAAGGGTTAATGCACTTGCTTACAAAAGAAAGCTAGTATTACAAGCTGTGGTCTTTAGCTGGCTAAACAGACAATGTGTCCAATGTGAGGGTTTATGCCCTAAAGGGTTACAGGAAACATATTTGATACTAAAGCACAGCATCTGGTGATTAAATCAACAAAACTAGAACTCCCTGAAAGGCTAGGAAAAATGGCAGCCCACCATTCGGTGACATTCAGGCATGCATCTCTAGTGGACATCCCCTATCTTGCTGTTTCTAATTATTCTAGAAATCTATAGTATTTTTTGCACTATCAGCCTACACACGTTCTCCCTGCAGCGGGGGATCATGCAAACAGTGACAAATGGTTCTAAATAGCCTTCCACACCTCTCCATGCTTTTTTTTTTTTTCAGTTCCATCCTTACCATTAAAAAATTTACCTCTGTTTTTAAAGACCTCAACTTAATCTTGCCTGAACTCTATTTTGTTCTCAGTTTTCCTCATCTTCCAAAGCGGATTCCATGGTGACAGCTTGGTTGCTCTCGATACCACTTAAGTCTCCCTGGCATGCCGATGCTTGCACATGTTTGTGCTCAAATCAGATGCGCATGTTTTTTTATCTTGTTCTCACTTCCATCTCATCACATATGGACACTTGGTCAGGAACACTTTATGGGGATTCCTAAGTGAGCTTAGTTTCCTTTTACACATTACTATTTCATGTGCAAAGCAGTCTGATACAGTAAGTCCCGAATGCTCACTGGGGGTCAACTCGCACTTGTTAAACATGTCAATCTGGTTACCTAATGTTAAATATTACAAAACAAGAAGTGTGTAATGTTGTACAATATTTCCATTAACCTAAGCAAGTGCTTTAGAGGCCTAAATTTGAGTAAAAATGGATCATCAATTTATTTATCATTTCCACTTACTGAAAAAGCCCTGGTAAACAGATTTAGCTGTTTTCACTGGCCTGCAGTCAACAATCTATATATTACGTGTTTCTAGTGATCTTTTTCAAAGTCAAATTTCTATCCCACTTTAGTGTTTATTCAAGAAGAGAATGCCTATTTTCGTTGGCCTTTGGTTCCCTGATATCCACCATCCCTGTATCCCAGCAGAAAATAAAGAGGAGTGGGCAAGGGGTGAAAGGCAATCTGGATGGAAATAGGTAGAATAAATTCCAGCAGGCTTTCATATCTTGAGTCACGATGAAGGGCCCCTGGCCAAAGAGCCTACACTTCTGGGATTTCATCAAAATAAAATGATGTCAACCATGAGTTTTACCTGTAATAATACCTTTCTATTTCAGTGTAGAATTTCTAATTTGTGATTGACCTGTATGCAACTCTGAACAAAATTGCAGCACTCAACATCTTGTATCAATTACTGCTGTTGAAATGATATACAGGTAAAATACATGGTTGGGATATTTTTGCTTATTGCTGCAGGCATTGACAATATACAGGTGCTGGTCATAAAATTAGAATATCATGAAAAAGTAGATTGATTTCAGTAATTCCATTTAAAAAATGAAACTTGTATATTATATTCATACATTACATACAAACTCATATATTTCAGATGTTTATTTTGTTTAATTTTGATGATTACAAATGACAACAAATGAAAATCTCAAATTCATCATATCAGAAAATTAGAATATTGTGAAAAGGTTCAAAATTGATGGCCCCTGGTGCCACACTCTAATCAGCTAATTAACTCAAACCACCTGCAAAAGCCTTTAAATGGTCTTTCAGTCTAGTTCTATAGGCTACACAATCATGGGGAAGACTGCTGACTTGACAGTTGTCCAAAAGACGACCATCGACACCTTGCACAAGGAGGGCAAGACACAAAAGGTCATCGCTAAAGAGGCTGGCTGTTCACAGAGCTCAGTGTCCAAGCACATTAATAGAGAGGCGAAGGGAAGGAAAAGATAGGGTCGAAAAAAGTGTACAAGCAAGAGAGATAACCGCACCCTGGAGAGGATTGTGAAACAAAACCCATTCAAAAATGTGGGGGAGATTCACAAAGAGTGGACTGCAGCTGGAGTGAGTGCTTCAAGAACCACCACACACAGACGTATGAAAGACATGGGTTTCTGCTGTCGCATTCCTTGTGTCAAGCCACTCTTGAACCACAGACAGCGTCAGAAGCGTCTTGCCTGGGCTAAAGAGAAACAGGACTGGACTGCTGGTGAGTGGTCCAAAGTCATGTTCTCTGATGAAAGTAAATTTTGCATTTCCTTTGGAAATCAAGGTCCCAGAGTCTGGAGGAAAAGAAGAGAGGCACTTCATCCACGTTGCTTGAAGTCCAGTGTAAAGTTTCCACAGTCAGTGATGGTTTGGGGTGCCATGTCATCTGCTGGTGTTGGTCCATTGTGTTTTCTGAGGTCCAGGGTCAACGCAGCCACATACCAGGAAGTTTTAGAGCACTTCATGCTTCCTGCAGCTGACCAACTTTTTGGAGATGCAGATTTCATTTTCCAACAGGACTTGGCACCTGCACACAGTGCCAAAGCTACCAGTACCTGGTTGAAGGACCATGGTATCCCTGTTCTTAATTGGCCAGCAAACTCTCCTGACCTTAACCCCATAGAAAATCTATGGGGTATTGTGAAGAAGAAGATGCAATACACCAGACCCAACAATTCAGAAGAGCTAAAAGCCACTATTAGAGCAACCTGGGCTATCATAACACCTGAGCAGTGCCACAGACTGATCGACTCCATGCCACGCCGCATTGCTGCAGTAATACAGGCCAAAGGAGGCCCAACTAAATACTGAGTGCTGTACATGCTCATACTTTTCATGTTCATACTTTTCAGTTGGCCAACATTTCTATTAATCCTTTGTTTTTATTGGTCTTCAGTAATATTCTAATTTTCTGATATGATGAATTTGAGATTTTCATTTGTTGTCATTTGTAATCATCAAAATTAAACAAAATAAACATCTGAAATATATGAGTTTGTATGTAATGTATGAATATAATATACAAGTTTCACTTTTTAAATGGAATTACTGAAATCAATCTACTTTTTCATGATATTCTAATTTTATGACCAGCACCTGTATGTTGCAATATTTGTTGCTTTTTTTCCAGCTTACAATTTGAATAGCACTATCCATGAACTCAGCATCTCTCACTAAAAGGGAGGTTATTAAGGTGGCGATAAGGCTTGTTTTAACGAGACAGATATAAAATTTGAATACATAGTTTTAATGCATTTAGCTTTCATGATCTTGCCTGTTAGTAATTCCTCTCACCTGCCGTTTTCCCTCCCTGCCTCAATTACAATTTATTCCCCTCACCTGTTTCCTCTGGTTTAAATTCAGTTCTCCCTGAGCATTCGTCGTCAGATAATTTCTTGTCTTTCTGTCAGTCTGTCTGTTCAGTTTTAGTTCATGGTTCATGTCCTGGATCCTAGCTGCCAGTGGAAAGAGGGTTTTTGTGTTTGTCTCGTCTCCTGATCGTCCACTGTTCCTCCCCCGCGGAGTCCTCTGGGTTTTTGGCTCAATATGTGGGGAGGTTCAGTTTCTATCCAGTAAGCCTGGCTCCAGGGAGGAGACCAGTTCAAAGTCCTGCTTCAAGTACTGGTTCCACGTCCTGTCTCGGCTACCCTCTTCCACCGAGCCTGCCTGTCTGCACCTGATCCTGTCTGCTCCTGTGCGTGACCATCTGGTCATGCTTCTGGTCCCAGTCAGACTCTGAACCCTCCTGGGAGCCTGTGGATGCCTGGAAGTCTGGATCCTGCCACCTGTTTCTGTTCCTGCCTGATCTGGATCCTGCCTGTCCATTTGGCAGTGCACTAGAACATTCCGGGATTGCCTAATATCTTCCGCAACCAGAAATGTTTTTTAAGAGTTAAATGTGTCACTCTTGTGAGCAAAGGTAAAGTTAAGTCAAGGTGATTGATGCATCCAATATACAGTTACCATCCAACAAATAATGAAATGCATCAAAACAAAGACATCACACGACATGTGCCAAAAGTACTTTACAACCGTTTTTTAAATGACTAAAACAAATTTACTTTGGTTATTTTTTCATCAGATGCATGGAATCTGCTGGCCTCGTGAGGACCATCCTGATCTCGTGAGCTTTCAAGATTTTACTCGCTAATCAGTCTGGAGACTCTCTGTTGAAGAAAATTTGGAGCCGTTCACCAAACGAACGTCCAATCAGCGTTGGCTTTGAGGCGGGTTGAGGTGTGATGCAACGAGAAGCGCGACAGTTCAGTCTAAAGAACATGGCGGTTTCAGCTGATGAAACTAGCATTAGCTTGGCTATCGAGCAAGTTTTATCGGAATTACACTGTATTTCTTCACTGAAAGAAGAGCAAAACATTGCTCTGTAGGCTTTTCTCAGAGGAAAAGATGTTTTTGCTCTTCTCCTGACTGGTTTCGACAAGAGTTTGATCTATCAATTGGCTCCTCTTTGTCGTCACTCTGTTACGTCATATGCTTCGTTGATCTGATTGGTTTATTTGGCCCGTCTATCACCAACAAAGGCCAATCAGCTAACCAGTATTTTCGCCCCTTCCCAAAATTACTTCAACGGAAAGTTTCCAGATGGATATGCAGAGCAAATCCATCTGGCGGAGTCAGGTTAGGAATATGCATGGAACAACTTATAAGTACATTTTCCCAATTCAACAGTATTTTTGTAGTAGAACTGGCTACATTTTTTCCACTGAATTCATGTAAATATTTTTTCCAACTTCAGTTGGCATACTTTGTAAACAAGCTCATTGGGAAAAGTCATCAGCTGGCTGTGGTGTGGGCATCAATAATTGTGTTCTATGTTCACACATGAAGTGTGAGTAGACCCGTCACTTCCAACACCTCAGCATCACGATAAAATCAGTACAAACTATTTTGTAATACCCAGAGGTGTCAAGTACTTAAGTACTTTTCAGGTATCTATATTTTACTACATTACTTATTTTTCTTCCTACTTCTAAATTCTACTAATTACTTTTTTACACGTACGTGTATCAGTATTTTCTAATACTTACATTTTTAAAACAAACATTACTTGTTACCATTAGCTTCGGTTTAATGTTTATAAATATTTATTTCACGTCATGTGCGCCATCCAAGAATGGTGTGAAGACCATTGGCGACATCCACATCTAGTGAAAACTAGTGTAATTGAATGAGTCATATAACGCAAACACTAATTCTTTAGCTATTCGTCAAATTTGTGCTGACGGCAAAGGAAATCATCAGAGGCAAGCAGGTGTTCTTCAAACTGCAAACGTCAATTGTCTATGATGTCGAAATGTCTGAAAGGTCGGACACAGGCGAGAGCGTATCGGGAGATGGAGACCAACAAGACCTCCTTCATCCTTGGCCCAACTCTTTGAAATAGTTGAAAAATTGAGCTTTTAATTCATATTGTGGCATCTGGCTTGTTTTTTAAAGGTTATTTTATACTTTTATACTTTAAGTAGTTTTTGAACACAAACTTTGTCACTTTTACTTGAGTAAAGAGGTCAGGTTTTTAGACTGCAGTATCCATACTTCTACTTAAGTAACAAATATGTGTAATTCTGACACCACTGGTAACAACGTTTTAGCCATTTTGAAACTATAACTGTTGATCAACTCCATGCATAGTTGATGCAATGCTAGATGGTCTCTAAAGCAGCCAATAAATACTAGCTGCTGAAATGATATTGATGATCAGTTAAGATAACTACACCTCTGAGACAGAAAGCAAGAACTAAAGAAAAGCAGCCTAATTGATTATTGAAACACTTCATAACTCATGTTGAAGTTATCAGAAAATATAAAGTGAAGGTAAGGGCAGGAAATGGAGACACTAACTGCATTTTGTGAAGGATAGAAACAATAAGACGTGTCTTGATGGTGGACATTAGGAATAAAATGCTGTGTAAGACTTGGGCCTCATCGCTTTATACAACTCACGTTCGCACACCCACCCAGACACAGGGGCACAAACTCCCACACACACTTTAGGTATAAGCAACTCACGTTCGCTGCCACAGCCCAAGAGCTACCGCAGGAATATTTATTGGCTACCGGCTCAATGGCTGTATTGAAGAGAAGGATTGAAAGGGGAGGGGAGGGAGGAGAGAGATAGAAAGAGAAGGGGGGGTAGGAGCTGTTGCCGCTTCTTCTCATCCTCCCTGTGAGCCACTTTCTGTTTCCCCGCATCACACCACGCACACACACCAACGCGACACCTAGCAGACATCCCCGCGCGCACGCAGACGCACTCTCACGCACAGGTACACTGTAGGCTTGCAGAGGGGGGGAATGCATCTTTTTTACTCCTATGCAAAAGAAAAAGTATAAAACTGCGCGTGGGAGGAGAGGCGTGAGGGGGATCACCCGCACATACATGTGCGCTCATACATGGGTGCGCGTGCGTCAGCGCGTCTGATGGGATGTCGCATCCTCCTCCTTACCTTGAGCGCGCGAGGAGAGCGAGCACAGCACAAGAGTCCAGAGAAAATAGCGCATCGCCGTCATCCCTCCGTCCGTCATCCTCCCGTTCATCCCTCTCGTCTTGGTTGTCGCCCTCTTCATCATCAGCATCCTCCTCCTCCTCCTCCTACCCGAAGAGGGAAGCGCGAGACAGCGTTCTGTGCCGCTATTAGCGAGATTATTTGCATCAATACATCTTCCGCGAGCCAAGCGCGAGCCCTCTAAGCTCTCACCGGGCTGCATGCTGCTTCACATCCAGCAAACGGAGGGGTGGGGGGGATTGGGGGTGAAAAAGAGAGAGAGGGACGCGTTTTTTTTCTTCTTTTTTGTTTGTTTTTTTCTTTGGCCCCTTCTAACAAATACTATACAAATCCCTCATATCCAAAAAAAAATGAATTCAGTGAACATCCACAGAGAGAGAAAGAAGGGGGGAGAGTGGGGAAGCAGAGACGCAGAGTGCGCTTTAGGGACGAGCGCACAGGTTGCCTCTCCAACCTGCGCTTTCGATGGCTACCGTCAGTAAATGTGTGCTCTCATCAGTTCCATTGCAATACTAAAAGTGACGAGGAGCTTCAAATCCACACTTTTCCCAGCCGGCATTCCATCTTCATTCTGGAAATTCTAATCTGTGACGTTTTGTGCTGTCTTCTATTAAAAATAAGTCCAACTAAATCCCCGCGGCTCTTCTCGGGATTCGTTTAGCACTACAGCGTGTCACAAATCGATAGAGATGCTTGTTCTTTATTTCTTTCCTGACCGGTTAATCCTCTTCTGCCTCCCCCCGTCTCTTGACTCATGCGTCTGTGAGACCTGAGATCTGCGTTCCTTTTTTTTCCTCTCCTCTTGCAGACTAGCAGGGAAAAGTCTGCATCTTTACCTCCTGGAATAAGAGATATCCGCTATTCTCACGATTCCCTCTTCCCACTGACTTCTTCTGAAAAAGGCTGTATCAAAAGTCACTCCTTTTGGCACATCCTAACCAGACAAAGCAAAAAAATAAAAAATAACAATAAAATCAGGCTTGTTCTTTTCGTCAAAACAGTCCATTTTTAATTATGTCTGAAGAGCCAAACAGTCCAATAAATCATTTCTTTTATCCAGAAGAGAGACGCATCCTTCCCATCTGCTCAGATCGCTCTTCTCTCCTGCTGAAGCAGTTTGGTGCGTCTCCTTCCCCTGCCTGCCGCTATACAAAGATGCTGGATTCAAGAGCTCCTCGTACGTAAGCTTCCCGCTCCCGCACCGATTCACGTGGTCTGCAGTATATGGGTCGGAAGAATGAGTTAGAAAAAAATTACTTCAGCAGACTAAGTAGTGGATATCTTATTTAGATTATAAAATATTGAGGTTTGAAAAATGTTGAAATTGTAAACATGTCTGGATCTTTCGCACAGCTCAAACTTCACCAATAATTGGACTAAATCAATTGATAAAATAGAGACAACCATGGGCGTAGGTTTGCTAGGGACCAGAGGGACAGGTCCCCTACCAAAATTTTGGCCCAACCTTTTTGTCCCTACCAATAATTCTATGTGAATAACACGTTTATAATTTACAACAGTCTTGTTGCAGCAGTCGTTTCTTTTCTCACAACTTGTATATTGAAGTTAATATTTTAAATGCTCAGTGTCAGTTCCTCTTATAGTTTCCACGCCCATGTAAATACAATAAATCTATTTGCAGTCCCTTGAATGTTATTTTGCAACACAGCATATCAGCATATCTGATAAATACACAAAAAGGCATATTTAGACTATATTTGGTTAAAAGGGCACATATTTACCTTCCACCTTAGTCACTGGTAAGTTCAAATGTAACCCTTTTCAAAGTGTTAAGTTGTCCCTCTTTTACATTATTCCAACCAACTGATGCATCAAACACAGATAAAAGGCATATTGTGTGTGTATTTTTTACAAAATTTGTATAAATGTAGCAAAAAAGGATGTTTTCTCTTTAAATGAAATGCACCCTGATGCTCACGTCAAGCATTAAAAAAAATAAAAAATAGGAACATTCATAATGAGTACGACCAATGACATCAGACCAACTCAACGTAAGACCAATAGTGTCTCTACCGAATTTGAAATCAAACCTATGACCTTGGGGACAACCATCTCAGTTGTACCAATAATGGGAACCAGTGGCTATTGTCAATATCAGCACTGTTCAAGGTCTGATTCAGGCCTATTTGGGTCCCTGGGCACAGAGGCGGTTCTAGACCAAATGTACCAGGGGCCCAGTAGGGGGCCAGCCTCCTTTCATGGGGGCACAGAACATCAAGAAATAAAAAACAGAGCAAGGGATTCAAATATGTTAAAATAGCTGCATGAAGTAAAATTTCTATTCAATTAAGTTTAATTCAAATGCTATTTCTTATTAGGTCAATACAGGGCCGGTTCTAGCCCTTTGGTTGCCCTAGGCGAGATTGAGTTTTGCGCCCCCCCCCTCACTTTTGCCGTGCGAAATACCAGTACTGTTTTCAGCATCTGTTTAGTGCTTCATTGAGTTGTGTTTACAGTTCCACAAAGAGTGCTGTGCGGTGAATTGTGCCTACAGTTGTGCAAAGTGTGTGTTACAAAATTGCAAATTGAGTGCAAAGCAGTGTTTGTTCTTTTAGTTTTGTGAACTCAGTGAGTGGATTTGCTATAAGTATTAATAGTTTTAGAAATTGTGCTATAAAAATCAAGGTTGTGTTTAAGCATTCAGAAAAAACTGTAACTTAGCATGGAGTGATGCATAGACAAATACCAGAATAGGTTTCAGTACCTTTTCTTTTTTATTATTTTAAATAATTTATTACACACTCAAAGTTAGGACTGTGCAAAAACACTTTTAACCATCTGTAAGGACACTTAGGTAAAGTATAACTAAAAAACTGGATTGAATCAATGAATGAATTTATTTCAGACAATTAACAAATTTAACACACATTAAACAAATATTAAATAAATCAATTTCAGAAATTACCAAATAACAATAAAAAATAATATATTTAAGAAATTCTTCAACCAAGGACTACATAAAAAAGTAATTGATAAACATTAAATTAAATTTTCTGTTCCAGTTCAATTAAATCATTTGAACATAAATAGAAATGAGATAAACAAAATTTTCCTCTAAATAAAATATATCAGGTATATTTACCCTGATTTCTGACATTGATTAGTGATTAAAGAAAGGATTAACCCTCTATAAACAAAAGTGCTTTTATGAATACCATTACAAAATTAAAAGTTTGAAGTTCTTGTAGTTCTATCTATCAGTTGTTTCAGGTATTTCTATTCACCTTCAAAATTGATGCAGCATTAAAATTTGACTCGTCTGGACTTCCTAATGGCAAATTCGTTGATGGTATCATCAAATGAGATTTTATTTGAGACCTCTTGGTTGATGCTCATCAGTGCAAGCCCATTTTGATGATTATTTGTACATCCCTTTTGAATACTCAATGCAGATAATCACTACAAAATATTTTATTTATATTAGTATCTTCTACCCATTCTCAAGCTAATAATATAGCACATAATTCTGCTGCATATATACTGAGAAAAAAATGATGTCAACATACAAAAAAAATGTTTGAACTGTTAAAAGAAAAAACTTGTCCTACCATTCATCTAATCTCCCGACGTCCAATCTCCACTCATTGTCCGACTCGCTGTTGTTCGTCCTCTGCCTTCTCTTCATCTGAAACATCTGGGTCGAACATGTGAGGCTCCAGACACAAATATTCTTCCTCCGATACATCAGAATGGTCTCCTGGTAGGAATCGCTCGGTTGAAGTCGAAATTTTGCTTTCAGATTTCTTGTTTTGGCTATCGCATTTAGTGCAGTAGACCGCCATGAACGCTCCCGTTCTGACGTCACGACTTCCGGGTTGGAGGGCGCTTGAAAAGTGATCAGAATCTTTTCAGATTTTCTCTTAAATGTGAAAAAATAAATAAAAAAACGGTGGTATATTTATTTGTTCATATTTTGCTATTTATTTATATATACGTAAGGTTAAGTCAAACTGACGGACGCTTCATAACCGGTTTAATTCGCTTTTTTTTCTAATTCTATGATTAATGGGAAGTAAGCCTAAGGGCGACGCTAGAGGGCGCCCCCAACACATTTGTCGCCCTAGGCAATTGCCTAGCTCGCCTATAGCAATCGCCGGCCCTGGGTCAATATACATTCATAATTTAGAAATTTTACATATTTTTGACTTAAGTTAAGTTAAAAAGGACCGTTTTCTGTAAAATCTGAATTAGAACTCAAGAAAAACTGATAAATTCAGCTGTAAAAAAACATTTGGCAGATGAAAACTGGGATCTTATCTCCCACTGAAGCTATCACCCTATTGTTTCTAAATAATTAGTAAAACAGAACTTATAAAGAAAAGAAATGAAAGAGATCCAAAGGACCTGTCAGTAACCATGTCTGTTCCAGCTCATATCATTATTAGAATTTCTCTCAGTATTATGTCTTCAGTACAGGGGCCAGGACATGATCTACAGGGGCACTGGCCCCCGTTGGTCTCTGTCTAGAACCACCCATGCCTGGGCATGGCGAGGTTTTGGTCACTTTTTTGTAGGCTTTATGAGACAGCTATATAGGCATTTATATCCATCCATCCATCATTTTTCTGTCACGCTTATCCCTACTGGGGTCGTGAGGGGTGCTGGTGCCTATCTCCAGCTGTCTATAGGCGGGAGGTGGGGTACACCCTGGACAGTTTGCCAGTCCATTGCAGGGCAAAACAGAGACAAACAGGAAAAACAACCATTCATACAAACACCTAAGGAGTATTTAGTGAAACCAATTAACCAAACAGTCATGTTTTTGGAGTACCCAGAGTGAAACCACGCATGCTCAGGGAGAAAATGCAAACTCCATGCAGACAGGGAAATCGAACCCAGATCTTCTTGCTGCAAGGCAGCAGTGGTACCCACTGCTTCACTTAGCAGCACAAGACATTTATAATAGTTTTTAATTCAACCAGTAAGTGTGTCTGGGACCAAGTAAAAAACAAACTATCATTATTGAGCAACTTTTTGCAAACTTCCACCTTGCCACCACCATTATCCTTAGCTATCTCTCCACAGATTTATTTTAAGATTTAAATTAGCATTTACAATATCACATCATAAAATTAAGTGGGAAGTTTACTACTGCAGAAAATAAAGTATGACTACATTTTTATTTGTCTTTTCTATTATTATTATCAATAAACAGGCTACAAAGCACATCCACAGACATTTTCACAAACCGTTGATTATGTGGGCTTCAGTGTGTTTTACAACTGCATTTAAACACATGCTTTATCACCCTTTTTTATGGTTATTTGGATCACCTGGTCTTTGTCTTTATTTAGCTCAGACGTCTCTTAAAATTATGACTTTATCTTTCATCTCCCAGACAGATTTAGCTTAAACCAAAACTTTGAAATCTATTTGTGGTTAAATATTGAATAATTTCAAAGAGAATTTCATCCAACTTTTGATAGTTATTTACTTTTAAACAGATTTTTATGTTTCAAAAAGAGAACTGGCCTTTTAATGCCTGTCCAACAAGGAATTACCTTGAGGAAAAGAAGATAATAAAAAAAAAACGTATTACTTAGAATTTTACTAGGAGTAAAAGAAGTGAAATCTATCATTATTGTCTGATCTAACTATTGAGCATTCACTTGTTGTGCTTATCTAAAAAAAATACAAATAAAAGGCCAACAATATTTGCTGTTTAAACACCTTTTGGACGTTTTTTCATTGACATATTTTGATTGTTGTATTGAAATGCTGTAAATGTGTTGCTCATTAAATCAAATGATCAGCAGTTTATTTAAATTTGGTTCAAAATGTGAAACTTGTGTTTTTATACAAAAGCCTCATGACACATAAAGTAAGCAATTTCAAGTAATTAATTTGTAATTATATTTATGCATTGAAACTAAATTTGAGCAACTATGAACTTCCTTGGTTGTGGTTACACCTACTTTTAAGGTCTTCAGCTTTTTCTGCTTAATCATAATCGCCTTGAGGCTTTGGTAATTGTGTTTCATGTGTACCTTTCTTTACCATAATGTCTCCCTCTACTCAACTTTACATTCATTTTCTTAGAAAAAAATAAAAAAAAATCTTATGGTACAATTTTCCTTTATTATATATTGTTCCTGGGTAATATTCTTATTTTCTGGAGAACTGTTTTTTGTTTTGTTTTTTTGCTGTAATAATCAATAATCAAGATCTTGAAACATATCACTTGGTATATATGAAAACTATGATATATTTTACTGTCATATTTAGAATAGAATTACTAAAATAGGATTCTTTGATGATATTGTGATGTATTGACATGTGAAAGTGTTAAGAGCAATGCGTCTGTGCTCTGAGAAGTTTGCAAGTACCCGGTTTAAGCAGTGTGAGGGTAAGGGTCTAAGCAAGACCCTAAACCCCCACACTGCTCCCCGGGCATCACACAATGACAGCCCACTGCTCCCCAAGGGGATGGGATTAAATTCAGAGGTAAATTCGTCCAATGTGAGATAAATAAAGTACAATTACTGTCAATTATTATTTAAGTATGTTCTTCAGTTTAGTCTTTGACATGTAGACTTTTAGAAACTAGCTCTAACTGTGTCCCATCACAACCAAAAAGCTCTGCCAAACTGAATTAAAGTACTGAATCACATAAAGAACAATATTCGACATTACGTCGAAGAATATGCAAAGAAATAGGGTATAGGAATATGATTCATCACAAAGCAGCTACACAGAATATATGCAAATCTCATTTCAGAAATTCATGTTTTTAAGTCAGCTGTATTCTCCTTCAGTCATATTACAAATTAAATTGCTCTTGGTTTTTATTCTCAGATGTATTCCATATGACTCTGCATCCAGCTTCAGAGAAATCTTCCAGCTTTTTAAAGATTTTCAATGTGGCTTCCTGAATCCTTGGAGGGAAATCTCTGCACAGACAGGAATATCTTTGGCGGGTAAGCTGTAAAAAATGCATGTGTGAGAGTGTTAATAGAAGTTTTGTCAGGGACAGGTTGATTGTGTGCCTGCATATAGCATGTTTTGCGTTTCCTTAAAGCCCTCTTCTGCCATCTACAGGCACATTTCTTCTCCCATTTCCTCATTTGCTTTATCTCCATTACAAATGCACTGTTAATCACTTTGGAATAATCTAAATAACCAGCATGTTTGCAGCTCTTTGTGCCTTTTTTGCATTGTGCTCACACATTAACAGAACATTTTTGTCTGTGCTACACACTATCAGTTCACAGATGTCCCAGTCCCCCTTCAGCTCTACATTTCTGCTCCTTTTAGAAATCAATAAGCAGCGTGTGAGGTTCATGTCCAGAGAGAAACAGTGAGAAAACAAGAACAGAACAAGAAGAAAGAGCAGAAGTAGGAAGTAGATATGGTTATACGGAAGTCTGGAGCATGGAATCAGGAGGGAGAGAAGACAGAAAGGGACCCAGGAGAAATGCAGGGACACAAAAAGGGAAGTCTAATAAACTACAAGAAGGGGGGGGGGGGGGTACAAAGGATAAAATAGAGACAGTGTGGAAAACTGGGCACTACAAGATGTAAAACATTCAGGTTAGAGAATCCTGGATGGAGTGTTAGTGAAACTGAAAGGAAGGGAACTCAAAAATAAATTGAAACTGTGTGTGATAGATGGCAAGGAAAGAAAGAGAGACTAGAACAAAGGTTGGGGACATGGGGGGAGAAAATGCTGGAGAGTCTTGCATTAGTAATTTACTTTTCTCAGTTTCTCATTCCACCACTACCCCCAATTTCCATTGTCAAACCCTCAAATATAAAAAAAAAAAAAATTGCTATACAGTACATGCTTCACCCACCGTGTGCTATGTTTGCTTTGATCCAGCTTACGCTATATATAAGGCTCAAAAGTAAAGGGGTCTAGTTCAGCTCAAAATAGCTGACATAACTGCACATGTCAATGTGTTATTTGTTCTTGGTGGGTCTCCCTACACAGTTATAATATCGGTTCAAATAAGGGCCTAGCAGGATTGTTGTATTTCAAAAAGATTGTTTACTGCACAATTATTCTGAACAAAGCAATCAGTTTGTTTTTGATGATTGGAGATGACTCTCCCTGAAGAAAATGGCTGAGAACAGCTTAAATCAATCTGCAATTTCTCATCTGTTTATTATCCACTTTTAGGGTAATTGTGGGTGGCACAATAGAACATGGCAGGCATCCTGATGAACAGTGTGCAGATATTATTGTATTGTATTTGGGATTATCAAATTATCGTCAGAAAATACACTGCTCGGAGAATAGCAGCAAAAAATACCTGCAGCAATGAAACCGTTTCCTGCATTTCTATGGGATCATCAGCTTCTTTACACATTATCAAAATGACGTTTCCATTTCTTTCGTACAGTAAATCTACACTGCAAAAACTGAAATATAAGTAATTTTAATTGAAATAGGTATTCCATTTATTTCAGCAGGTGAGTTAGAATATTTAGCAATGGCACAATATGATATATGTTTAAGGTTAAAAAAAGAAAACATTATTAGATGCAGTGCAGATGCAAGAGTTTGCCTTGATATCAAAGGGTTGTTCATTCATGCCCCAGCTCCGGCTTTCAGTGTCGTTGTGCCCTTGGGCAAGACACTTCACCCGCTTTGCCTACTGATGGTGTTCAGAGGGGCTGGTGGAACCAGTGTACGGCAGAGTCAATTCTGTCAGTGAGCTCGAGGGTAGCTGTGGCTATAATGTGGCTTGCCACCATCAGTGAGTGTGTGAATGGGTGACTAACTAAATGTAGTGTAAAGCGCTTTGTTCAAGTCTCCTGACTTGAGAAGATTTACAGTATATAAGTTCAGGCCATTATCTTATTTTAATATCTTATCTTAAAAGCAGCAATGCTCTTTTCATTGGCAGATAATCATATTTATCTGTTCAAGCCAAGGAGAGTTACACTTATTTTAAGATATTATTATTACTCATTGTTTTGCAGTATTGAGAGTGTACCTCCAGACTTTGACTGGAGCTTTCTGACACAAATACACATTGAATAAAACTATTTTATTAACACTCAAGTATTGTTGTTAAGAGTCAATGTCTTGCAAAAAAAATAACACTGTGCCACCTTTAATGAGCCCCAGGGCAGCTGTAGCTACAGTTTGTCTATGGGGGTTTAGCTTACCACCATCAGCATGTGAATGTGCTCATGAATGGGTGAATGACTGAATGTACTGTGAAGCACTCTAAAAATCGCTAAACAAGTACAGCCCATTTTCCAGTTTGTTTTAACCACTTTACTTCATGCAGACCATGATGTTCCCTTTTTGCCTGATCTAACTAGTCTTTTTTTTCATATTAACCATGTCCCTTATATATGGCTTGTGGCAAACTGTAAAAAGCCATTCATTTGCTCGTTGTTAATAACATTTTCTGAAAAAAAAAATAGATTTGTACAAAGGCGCTCTGAGAAATTCTTCACAGGGGAGGCACATGTAGTTTTCAAGGTGAAGGTTTTTCCAACTTAGCCTCGTGAGACCATCTTGATCTCGCGAGCTTTCAAGATTTCACTCGCTAATCAGTCTGGAGACTCTCCGTTGAAGAAAATTTGGAGCCGTTCACCAAACGAACGTCCAATCAGCGTTGGCTTTGAGGCGGGTTGAGGTGTAACGCAACGAGAAGTGCGACAGTTCAGTCTAAAGAGCCGATGAAACTAGCGTTAGCGTGTCTATCGAGCAAGTTTTATCGGAATTACAGAGTATTTCTTCACTAAAAGAAGAGCAAAACACTGCTCTGGAGGCTTTTCTCAGAGGAAAAGATGTTTTTGCTCTTCTCCCAACTGGTTTCGGCAAGAGTAGCCTGGCTGTTAGTACGTCATATGCTTCGTTGATCTGATTGGTTTATTTGGCCCGTCTATCACCAACATAGGCCAATCAGCTAACCAGTATTTTCGCCCCTTCCCAAAATTACTTCAACCGAAGGTTTCCAGATGGATATGCGCAGCAAATCCATCTGGCAGAGTCAGGTTATTCCCAACTTGGTGATGAGCCAGAATTTTCCGTTTGTTGTTTAATGAGCATAAATCAAATCCCTTTATTTTTAAAATATAGATAACTAACATTATAAATCAACATGTCAACTTTTCAATTGAAAAAAAATCTGAATACTTGTGCTGTCCTGTTATTTTCACAGGACTTCACTGTTGCTGATATTGTATTTTCCCCAAAAAACTGTTTTGGAACATATGACAGAAAAAAATGTCTTACTATGCAATATTTTTAAATCAAACATTACAGTGTAATTCAAAAATAAAGAAAATAAACACTTGAGCTGGATACATCATTACATCTCTTTTGTTGTTTTTTTATTTATGTGAATGAAACAAAAACAAAAAAAATACTGAAAAGAAAACATAAAGCAAGTATTCAGTTAAACTATACAATAATCATTTTAAATGCAAAAGTTATACTCTAAAACAAAGTTGCAGAATTTACATCTTTAAACGAAGATAGTACATAAAAACACTGTTCTGGAATACTAGGGTCCTGTTTGCTACAAATATCACATGAGAGGGAAGACAGATTTACTTTGTTTTTTTCTTATTTTCCGTGGAACAAGGATTCTCCATACAGTAATGAGGTAACTGATTAATGAGATTTCCAATAATGCTCTATCGTGCTTGAGGGCAGGAGGGCGGCCACCACAGACACAATCGAATGATTCCTATTTCACAGCATACATACACATAAATACACTTGCATTCAATATGCAATATTTGTTCATCAGCAACTGAGTGTGTCAAGGCAATCTACCTCTTGGGGTGTGTGTGGGTGAGTGTGTGGTGAGACGCATACGGTGTCTATGGGTGAATGTGTTTCTGTGAATAGAGGGCAGCATACTAGATGAGGAGTCATTACCGACTTTAAGGGGCCCAGTGGCTGTTTCTAAGCAGGCACACCCACAAATGCCAACTAACATTCAGCAGGTAAAAGCTCTGATTAGATTTGCACATAGCTGGTAGCATTATAAGTGTTACCTAGGATTTTGTGATGATAAACACTAACTTCAGTGAAAAATAGAAACTATGAAGGAAGGGGACTACAGCATATGCCCTGCAAAAGATACATTTTAGCAACATTCAGTAAGTGACAAGGGCTATCGCAGATATGCAAGACATATACCTGTTGTGTTCACATTGTATTGAAGGCTACCTCTGTACTTTGTATGCAGACCACAGTACTGATGACATAAAGGGACGTGTATACTACAACCCCTCTTTAAAGTTGACTGAGGGAATTGTGCGGTTGTCACATGTCGAACATGAGAAGCTGGAACCTCAGTTCTGTTTGAAAACAAGATACCTTTGGGAAATTTAACAAAACTCCGTTGGGTGGTTTAAAGCATTATTCTTCTGGCATTTACTATGTGAATTATAAAACATGAATATTTAAAGGCATAAACATGGGCGAATGCAAATTGGTGAGAGACTGCTTGAGGGATTTAGCCTCTTTCCAGCAAACCCAATGTGGAGTGTTTATGCAAGAATATTAAATAAACGTAATTACTGCAAATTAGGGTATTCGTTTATATAAAATGGCTTCAAAGGACAGACAGACAGACAGACAGACAGACAGACAGACAGACAGACAGACAGACAGACAGACAGACAGACAGACAGACAGACAGACAGACAGACAGATAGATAGATAGATAGATAGATAGATCAAGCCTTATTAGTCAAATACCTAAATTCCTTGCCAGATATTGTGAGTCTCCCCTTGTGAGTCTCCCCTTCTGATTGTCACATGGTGCCTGACACCAGGGCATTGACAGCAACTCCTTTGGGTCCTGAGGGCAGAAGCCTATGTGGGATAAACTTGTTCATGTCCTCCTTGCAGCCTCCTGATCACACTATGGGGAGACTGGTGACCAGACAGGGTAAATCTCCTGGGGCCTTTATCATGTCTCTGGAACTGTTCTTGTTTTTGCACCCTGGCAAAGCAAATTTTTCTGCTGGGAGCCCAGTTGCTCATAGTAAGTTTCCAACTTGGAGGAATGTATTCAACACGCTGCAGATTGCATTCTGTGTTATCTATTCAAAAACAGATAGTATCACTTACTGGTCTGAACATACAGAGGGCAAATAAAGTAAATTTTCACCCGGTTCAGGTGAATGGAAGCCCATACACTCAGAACAAAACTAAACAAATTCAACTGGTGCTATCACTGAAAAAAAACAAAAAAAACTGAGCTTGATATTTGCACATTCAACCCACTATTTCCATTAGCATGTCTAGCCACATGACATTCACTGTATACAAAGAAAAGGAAGTTTTCATGCTAACACTAAATCAAACAAAAAACCCTTTTATAGGTCAGTTAGGATAATCATTCTTTTCACCTGCCAAATGACAAAGTACTAAGGTCAAGCTCCTGCTGATCACTGTTTGTGCTCAAGGACCAGAAAAGATTTAACCTTGAGGTTTTCCTCCTTCAGACTTTGATCAAGTGCACACATCAGACATCTTTGTTGGAAATGGGTTTTGAGCTGTTTTTGTAGAAATCAGTGGTTTGATCAATCCATGAAAAGTAATTTATTCCGCTTTTTTCATTTTCATTCTATAGACTGCCTTCATTCCCCAGCATTGGCCATTTTCTATTTATACTGCCCTGTGAATAAGCCTCTTTTCTATCGCACATTTAAGTTCACGACTGATGCGCCTTCTCGTTTTTAAGGGGCAAAGTGGACGTTGCCTCCAGCCACCGTCTCCCATTACTTTGTGATGGAAGTGATTTGGATGCAATCTACTACACTCAGCTGTGTGCATGTGTGTAGGTGTTTTGGGTGTAATTTCTAATAAAAACGTGATAGATTTTGGTGTGCAGCCATTTTGTGTGAGATGGACTGAATCGAAGTATTGCAGCCCCTACTTCTCTGTTCTGTCTTTTGGTTTCTCCTTTACCCTTTCTATCTCCCTAAGTGCCTTCAATGAAGGAAGGATTTTCTCAAATTGTTATTTATCTACATCTTATTCTCACAACTACCTTTTTTCTATGCTCTCAAAGCAGGATATAAACCTCAGCAACACTGACACAGGCAAAGTATATTTTTTTTTTGGACGTAAATCCAGCACCAACTGAAAGCCTGTCACTTGCCACACCAGATTAATAAAGAGGCCCAGTGTGTGTATGTGCAAGCATGTAAACTCTGTAATTGTGTGTGTTTAGGATGATAGGTGTGGAAATTATGGCTTTTAGTTTAATGAAGTAAACAGTAAGGTTGAAGGGAAAATTATCGGGGGAGAAAGGGAAGATGCATTCATTTCATTATAGAGTTGTTTGTGGTAAGCAAGTGACAAATTTTCTACTTGTTTATGTTGAAAATTATGAGGAAAGATACCATACTGTAAGTAGTTTTGGAGTTAACTGTGAAATGATTCAGGCAAACTACACATGAAATGGAAAGCAGCGTATGGAAAATATATATATAAAAAGAGATTTAACAATCGTTTTATGATTTAACAACGGTTAGATTTCTTTGTGGAGTTAGACCTGTTGGCATAACCTGTACTGCCCTCCTAATGGTGTGCATAACCAAAATTAGACAGCCAGCCAAACTCCCTGAATGATAACGCGAGAGTCAGGATGTAGCGTCTCAAGCTCCAAGTTTACTGCAGACTCTTGTTGTCAGACAAGGTGTAAAACTGAAATAATACAGAAATAAGGTCGAATGAATTTCTAATACAAACACTAATGCATGAATATTAAACCAAAATGACATGAACTATAGTAGCAAATACAGTACAGGTATCTTAAAAATCCTGGATGTATGATATAATGAGCATATCCTATGCGGAACGATGGTGATGAATGAATACCTAGATATTAATCTAGCAACATGAAAATTTCCATCAATATATATTAAAACTAAAAGATATCCATGTAAATGATACATATTACTTACAGACGATGCTTTCTATGGCTCAAAGCAAACAGATGGTGACAGATGAAAAGACAGCTCCATAATCTGCTGAGGTCTCCATTAACTGACAGGAACATGTGCTACTGCAATACCACATTTGACCACATTACCAAACAGGGGGGCGCTAAAATGCCTAAAACTCAACTGCCTGGGAGGCAGAACACTCCCCGCCTGGCATCTGTAATGCCACTTAACTATTAAACTATCTAAATATCAACTTAGTCCTCTTTGGGAACAAGAAGAACAACAGCTGAGACTGGTCTCAGAAATGTCTTTGGAACCCCTTGCGCTGTAGTCTTCACTTCAACCTTCCGCACCTTTCCATCCTGGCTTGGGTGAGTCGCGGTCACCAGTGCCAGCGGCCAATCGTTTCTTGCAGCTTGGCTGTCTTTTAACAGGACTATATCGCCTTGTTGCAGGTTGCGGTGTGCCCCAACCCACTTGCGACGGCTCTGTAGTGTAGGGAGGTACTCCCGTCTCAAGCGGGTCCAGAATGTGCTCGCAAGAGCTTGCACCTGTCTCCACTGGCTCTGGTGGAGGTCCTTATCTGAGAAGTCCCCAGGTGGAGGAGGCACAGCACCCTTTTGTGTGAGCAGCATTGCGGGAGTCAACAGAAAAGTTGCATCTGGGTCGGTAGACACTGGAGTAAGGGGTCTCGCATTAATGATCGCGGACACTTCACACATGAAAGTGCATAGGACCTCATGGGAGAGATGGACATGCTCCTGTAGCAGTATGGAGTCGAAGATCCGTCGGGCTACTCCAATCAACCTCTCCCAAGAGCCTCCCATATGCGATGAGTATGGGGGATTGAACTCCCAAGAGCAACCTTGGTCACTCAGGTATCTCTGGATACTTGACCCTTGTTGCTGTTTTGACAGTCCGAGTTCCTTGCTAGCAGCAATGAAATTCGTCCCACAATCAGACCTTAATTGCTTTGCAGGTCCACGGATTGCAAAGAGTCGCCTCAGGGCATTGATGCAACTAGAGGTATCCATGGACTCGACTATCTCTATGTGCACAGCTCTAGTGCTCATGCAGGTAAACAATATCGCCCAATGTTTACTTTCGGCTTGCCCGCCTCTAGTGCGCCTTGCAGTGACTTCCCATGGCCCAAAAACGTCCAGCCCAACGTAACTGAAGGGTGGAGATGTACTGAGACGCTCAGGGGGCAGAGCTGCCATGGTTTGCTCTTCCATCTTGCCTCGTAGCTTCCGACAGGTGACACACCCATGTATGATGGAGCTGACGAGCCGTTTGCATCCAATGATCCACAGGCCTGAAGACCTTATGGCACCTTCAGTGAAATGGCGCCCCTGATATTTCACCTGCTTGTGGTGGTAGGACACTAACAGGGAAGAAACATGGTTTCGCTTAGGTAGAACTAGGGGGTTCTTTTCAGTGTGTTTCAATGGTGCATGTGTGAGCCTTCCTCCTATTCTCATGAGGCCTTTTTCTACTACTGGAGTGAGCCTACAGAGTGGGCTGCTGCTTGGTAGAGCCTCACCATTTATCAGAGCAGAGAACTCAGCTGGGAAAGCTTATCTTTGGACGGCCTGTATGATGACGTTCATGGCTTGTGAACGCTCATCAGGTGTGCGTGGTTGTTTGCACCAATGCCAGCCTTTACATCCCTTTGCGTCGTCCTTAGACTTGTGACACTGGACTATGTGGATGAGCAAGGTGACAGCTCTCACTAGTGAGTCCCAAGTAGAAAAGCGCTTGAACCTATCTGTTGTGATAGATTGTACTTGGACCTGTGTTTGGAAGCTTGATACTTCGGGTCGCACATCAACATCAAGTTCGGGTCTAATGAGTTCGAAGGACTCGGACTTCTCCTGTAGACCATCATAGGGTCTTTGAAGGAAAGCTGGTCCGCTGAACCATGTAGTTCTTGCAAGGTTTGATGCAGAGACAGCCCTGGATGCGTGATCAGCTGGATTGTGCTCTGTTGGTACATAGAGCCACTGCTCTGGCTTGGTCGACTGGCGTATCCGTTGCACTCTGTTGTGTACATACACGTAAAATCGCTTCACCTCGTTATGTATGTACCCCAAGACCACTTTGCTATCACAGTAAAACTTGACTGCATCCATCTTGAGATCTATTTCCTCGAAGATGAGCTCTGCCATTTCTACTGCTAGCACAGCGCCACAAAGTTCAAGGCGAGGGATGGTAGGCTTACACTGAGGGGCTAATTTGGCTTTCCCTAGGACGAAGCCGACATTGCTTTTCCCATCTTCATCAATGGCTCTTAGGTAAGCAACAGCTCCAATAGCCTTGGTGGAGGCGTCAGAAAACACACATAGTTCCAGTCGTCGTGCCTTAGTAAGGGAATCTGATGTGTAGGTACGAGGGATGTGCAGCTCCTTCAGCTCTAGGAGTGAGTCTCGCCAGGTTACCCATTCACTTCGTTTCTCCTCTGGGAGTGGAGCATCCCAATCAGAAGTGTCACAGGTAAGTTCCCGAAGTAGAACCCTTCCTTGCACTGTGACCGGAGAGGCTAGACCAAGTGGATCAAAGACACTGTTGATGGTGGACAGGACACCACGCCGGGTGAGCGGCTTGTCACCCACAGTTACTTGGAAGGTAAATGCATCACTAGCTATCTCCCAGCACAACCCAAGACTTCGTTGTAAAACCGTGCTCTCCTCACTCAGGTCTAGATCCTGTATACCTACAGCATGATCCTCTGGTGGGAAGGCCTTCATCACAGCTGGGCTGTTGGAGACGATTTTGTGGAGTCGAAGGTTTGACTCAGCAAGAGATGCTTGCGTCCGCTTGAGGAGGCTGATGGCCTCTGTGTCACTGGGCAAGGACATGAGCCCGTCGTCGACGTAGAAGTGTCTCTCTATGAACCTTCGTGTGTCTGCGCCATGTTCACGTTCCCCTTCTTTGGCAGCAAGCCTCAGCCCATAGATGGCAATGGAGGGTGAAGGGCTATTGCCGAAAACGTGCACCTTCATCCGGTACTCGATTATGTCTTTCGTCGGGTCATTATCCCTGAACCACAAGAACCTCAAAAAGTTGCGGTGGTCCTCTCTGACCAGAAAGCAGTGAAACATTTTCTGGATGTCCGCCATGATTGCCACTTTCTCCTTTCTGAAACGGATTAGGACTCCCAGCAGGCTGTTGTTAAGGTCTGGGCCTGTCAACAGCACGTTGTTGAGGGAGACACCACGTTCCTGAGCACTGGAGTCGAAAACCACTCGAATTTGACCAGGCTTCCGAGGGTGATAAACTCCAAATGTTGGGAGGTACCAGCAATCCTCGTCCTGCATCAGGGAAGGGGCTGGTTCGGCATGATCGTCCTCAAACACCTTTCTCATGAAGTCGAGGAACTGTTGTTTCATCACAGGTTTCCTGTTCAGGGTCTGACAAAGTGAGGAAAGACGATTGAGTGCCTGCTTTCGTTTGTTTGGGAGCCTCCTTCGTGGGACCTTGAAGGGTAATGGGGCGACCCAGTTGTTCTTGTCATCTCTGTACACCTCAGAGTCCATGATCTTTAGAAATGCAATGTCTTCGATGGATTGAGCAACCTTATTGTCATTTTCTGTTGTTTGAAACAGGTTCTGACCCAAGCGATGCTCAGTAACTCTTTCTAGACTGGACTGGGGGGTGTTGATGAGACTGCTTGGTTGCTCCCCGCCGTGGCACATCTTCTCTTTCAGATCAATGAAGTTATTGCAAGGTGACAAGAAGGAGGGACGTCCCTTCTCCAAGACGTGGGTCTTGAAGGCGCTCACCCTGGGCTTATGGGCGTGTCCAAGGCACACTTCCCCAACCACCGTCCAGCCTAAATCCAGCCTCTGAGCGAAGGGGGAATCATGGGGTCCATTTATCTGCTGGCGCACCTTGTGTGCTCTTATGATGTCCCTCCCTAGCAAGAGAAGGATTTGTGCGTTTGGATCAAGCTCAGGGATGTGCTTTGCCACGGACTTTAGGTGGGGATGAAACAGAGCCACCTTTGGGGTCGGAATTTCTGACCTATTGGTGGGTACTTGGTCGCATTCTATGAGTGGCGGCAAAGTGAGTGTAACTCCCCCATTCACAGACTATCTCGAAGCCTTCTGCCTTCCGGCCAGACATTTCCATGATGCCAGCGCATGTTTTCAATGAATAAAGAGAGGAGTTGCTTTTGACATTGAATAGGTCGAAGAATTCGGGCCTTACCAAGGAGCGGTTGCTCTGGTCGTCATGTATGGCATACAGGTGCTGGTCATAAAATTAGAATATCATGAAAAAGTAGATTGATTTCAGTAATTCCATTTAAAAAGTGAAACTTGTATATTATATTCATACATTACATACAAGCTCATATATTTCAGATGTTTATTTTGTTTAATTTTGATGATTACAAATGACAACAAATGAAAATCTCAAATTCATCATATCAGAAAATTAGAATATTGTGAAAAGGTTCAAAATTGATGGCCCCTGGTGCCACACTCTAATCAGCTAATTAACTCAAACCACCTGCAAAAGCCTTTAAATGGTCTTTCAGTCTAGTTCTATAGGCTACACAATCATGGGGAAGACTGCTGACTTGACAGTTGTCCAAAAGACGACCATCGACACCTTGCACAAGGAGGGCAAGACACAAAAGGTCATCGCTAAAGAGGCTGGCTGTTCACAGAGCTCAGTGTCCAAGCACATTAATAGAGAGGCGAAGGGAAGGAAAAGATGTGGTCGAAAAAAGTGTACAAGCAAGAGAGATAACCGCACCCTGGAGAGGATTGTGAAACAAAACCCCTTCAAAAATGTGGGGGAGATTCACAAAGAGTGGACTGCAGCTGGAGTGAGTGCTTCAAGAACCACCACACACAGACGTATGAAAGACATGGGTTTCTGCTGTCGCATTCCTTGTGTCAAGCCACTCTTGAACCACAGACAGCGTCAGAAGCGTCTAAAGAGAAACAGGACTGGACTGCTGGTGAGTGGTCCAAAGTCATGTTCTCTGATGAAAGTAAATTTTGCATTTCCTTTGGAAATCAAGGTCCCAGAGTCTGGAGGAAAAGAAGAGAGGCACTTCATCCACGTTGCTTGAAGTCCAGTGTAAAGTTTCCACAGTCAGTGATGGTTTGGGGTGCCATGTCATCTGCTGGTGTTGGTCCATTGTGTTTTCTGAGGTCCAGGGTCAACGCAGCCACATACCAGGAAGTTTTAGAGCACTTCATGCTTCCTGCAGCTGACCAACTTTTTGGAGATGCAGATTTCATTTTCCAACAGGACTTGGCACCTGCACACAGTGCCAAAGCTACCAGTACCTGGTTGAAGGACCATGGTATCCCTGTTCTTAATTGGCCAGCAAACTCTCCTGACCTTAACCCCATAGAAAATCTATGGGGTATTGTGAAGAAGAAGATGCAATACACCAGACCCAACAATTCAGAAGAGCTAAAAGCCACTATTAGAGCAACCTGGACTATCATAACACCTGAGCAGTGCCACAGACTGATCGACTCCATGCCACGCCGCATTGCTGCAGTAATACAGGCCAAAGGAGGCCCAACTAAATACTGAGTGCTGTACATGCTCATACTTTTCATGTTCATACTTTTCAGTTGGCCAACATTTCTATAAATCCTTTGTTTTTATTGGTCTTCAGTAATATTCTAATTTTCTGATATGATGAATTTGAGATTTTCATTTGTTGTCATTTGTAATCATCAAAATTAAACAAAATAAACATCTGAAATATATGAGTTTGTATGTAATGTATGAATATAATATACAAGTTTCACTTTTTAAATGGAATTACTGAAATCAATCTACTTTTTCATGATATTCTAATTTTATGACCAGCACCTGTACATGTTGATGGCCTTGTCGCGCTGCCCCTTAGGAAATACTCGGACCAAGCATATCTTCGAACAGGACATTGGTGGTTTTCCTTCACCGCAAATCTCAGTGCAGTGTGACGTGACTGTAGGTACACACCCAAGTTCTTCTCCTTCTTTTTTCTCTGCTGTAGAAGCTTGAACCTTGGGTGTCTCGGGTACTGGACCAGGGTGCATGGCTGCAATATGGCGGTCACTTTCACACTCACTGCATTTGAGGGGGACTTTACAGTCTTTGGCTAGATGGGAAGTGGATGCGCAGCATCTGTAGCATATCCCATTTTCGCGGAGGAACAACTTCCTTTCTTCAAGTGTCTTACTTCTGAATCCACGGCATTTCTTCAGTGGGTGCGGCTTATGATGGATTGGACAGTTTGTGCCAGGCTTCTCAGCCTGCTTTGAGGAGACGTCAGACTCAGTCTCTGCAGCAACATCGGTTTTGTGAAGTGATACCGGCACTTTTCCACTCCGATAGCCTGTCTTATCTTTCACAGGAAGATTGCTACTGTTGGGAATAGCAAAGCTTGGGTCATTCCTGATTTCTGCTTCATAGTAGACAAATTCCGCAAAGAAGGAGAATGGGGGAAAGCACCCGTCGTATTCATCTTTGAACCTAGAGCCTCGTGTTATCCATTTCTCCTGTAGGGCATGTGGAAGTTTCTCTACTATAGGGCTGATGCCCCGAGAGGTATCCAGGAAGGCCAACCCAGGTAGGTATCCGTCGTTTTTTGCCGATAGGAACTCCATAAGGAGGTCTCCGAGCTCCCTTAGTCTGACGTGGTCCTTTATGGCAATCTTAGGGAATTCGTCCAGTTTCTTAAAAAGTGCTTTTTCCAGTACCTCAGGCGCTGCATATAACTTTATCAGCCTTCTCCACACATTGCTCAGTGCTACATCGGGATCGTTGACGTGCACCTGACGAATTGTGCGGACGTGGCGGCATGACTCCTTGCCCAGCCATTTAGTCAAGAGGTCCAATTCTTCGCTGGCTGAAAGGCAGAGACCTCTGATAGCGTTGTCAAAGGACGATTGCCACGCCCTAAAACTCTCAGGGCGATCATCAAACTGGGTGAGACCGGTAGTCACTAGCTCGCGACGTGCCAAATACTTAACAAAGTCTGTCATTCCAGGTCCATTGTGCTGATCAGCGGGGTTGCTTTGTTGATGAGGGATGTAGGGTTGAGCTGTAGGGTTCATCTTGTGGTAAGTATGGTGAGGAGAGGTATATTGTTGAGCTGAAGGGGTTATATTGCGGCCAGTAAGTGGATGAGATGAGTAGAATCCGGCTGAACGGGTTATGTTGTGGCGAGTATGGCGAAGAGGGGTGTAGGCTTGAGCTGAATGGGCCATATGTTGCTGTGGTTTAGACCGTAACTCACTTTCATTTCGATCTGTCCTTCTAGCAGGAAGGGGTGGCATAGAGGGTTTCTCATTGGGAGGCTCGTGTGAGATAGCAGCATTATAAGGAGAGGGGTCCACTGCAGGAGATCCGGTTGGAGTACCCCATGAGACTAAGGTTTCATTAGCATGACTAGCCGGAGGTGCAGGATCATCGTGGTGTGACGATACATGTAACTGATTCTGCTCTGTTACATATGCAGTTGTGCGCTCCTCGACCTCTGTCTTTAATGACCTTGCACTGCCATGGGCATTATCTGAAACTCTAACCTGTTCTTCAGCGGCCTCCAAGATGTCCGCCTGCCTGCTAGCAGCAGCCGCTTCTCGCTGGTGGGCCAAAGTCTCCAGTTCAGCGTCAAGTTTTGCTTTTTCAAAAGCTGCCTTCGCCTCTCTCTCGGCTAATTCAACTTTTAATTTAGCTTCCTTCTCTGCAAATGATGCGCGTACACGTGTTGCTTCCGCCTTTGCACGGGCCTTGGCTGCTGCACTGGCTGAAGATGCGTTTGAGCGCACGCTGGATCTGCTGCTGACATGAGAGATGTTGTCATAATCCTTACTTGTTGCCATGATGTGTGTTTTTCCGTCTGTCTTGATCTGTCACTGTAGTTGGCGTTGAACGGCTGCTCACTCGTCTTTTTACTGTACTGCCCTCCTAATGGTGTGCATAACCAAAATTAGACAGCCAGCCAAACTCCCTGAATGATAACGCGGGAGTCAGGATGTAGCGTCTCAAGCTCCAAGTTTACTGCAGACTCTTGTTGTCAGACAAGGTGTAAAACTGAAATAATACAGAAATAAGGTCGAATGAATTTCTAATACAAACACTAATGCATGAATATTAAACCAAAATGACATGAACTATAGTAGCAAATACAGTACAGGTATCTTAAAAATCCTGGATGTATGATATAATGAGCATATCCTATGCGGAACGATGGTGATGAATGAATACCTAGATATTAATCTAGCAACATGAAAATTTCCATCAATATATATTAAAACTAAAAGATATCCATGTAAATGATACATATTACTTACAGACGATGCTTTCTATGGCTCAAAGCAAACAGATGGTGACAGATGAAAAGACAGCTCCATAATCTGCTGAGGTCTCCATTAACTGACAGGAACATGTGCTACTGCAATACCACATTTGACCACATTACCAAACAGGGGGGCGCTAAAATGCCTAAAACTCAACTGCCTGGGAGGCAGAACATAACCCCTTACTTTTAAATTAGAACCTAATCGGAAAATGGCATTTTCTATTCTGCACTGTGATACTACATTGGAAGCTTCCCAAATTGTTCAAAGCCAGGAGAAGGGGTTTCACTTTAATTAAGGTTATCCAACGGTGAACTGGATCTTTACCATTGGAGAAAAAGCCGAGGAATGGAGGGAACTTTGTTCATCTGGTCCAGACAACCTTAATCTCTTAAACTATTCTTTAAATTTAAGAAAAGATTAGGGAATGAGATAAATGTATTTTTAAAGCTGCAATGCACGAATTGGCTGGATGGATGGACGGACACTATTAGATGGACAGATCGATGGATGGATGGATCTGTCAGGAACTATAAAAAAAAAATCTGTATCATTTAGGATTAGTCAGAAATAAGTCATGTTGTACTAAAATTATTTACATCTGGACCAACCTCCACTGCTGTAGTATACTTTTCATATATTTTTCTGATTTTATATTTCCCCTTGGTAAATAATAAAATATATTCACAGGGTAATGTTTAAAAAGTCAATGAAAAAATTTGAGAGGGTTTCTATCGATAAATAAAAGGAAAGAGGTATAGAAAAAATAATGATTCCACATTGCATAGCACTTTTGTGCCAAATCTCTCACAGCAAAGGTGCAAAATGTCAATTGTTATGACAATGATATACTTTATTTGTTTTTTTTTCTCCCTTCAAAACCTCTATGGATCATTTTAAAATCTGCTCCTGGGTGCAAACGCATTGATGGGAGCAACAAAAAAGGTGTGCCTGAGCACTTTGGCAGGTGATCATGTAATTTTTGAAAATTCGATAAAATTTGCAGGCATGAAAGCAATATCAAAATGATGGATGATGCTGGTCTGACCTGTGAGAGCTGGAGACCCATGCAAGTTGAAATCATTTTGGTAATGCCTTTCATCTTAAAAACAAACCCTGGTTGTGGCTCTCTCTCTTCAAGTCTGGTAGCAGACAGACATTTAAACAAAAAGCAAAGTAAAAATAAAAGTGCTTTTGTGGGGATTATTGTGACTCTTTATTTCTTCAGGACTACATTTTCAACAAAGTCCAAAACACATAAGCAGAAAGCAATTTAACCTTTGCTATCTCTGCCAGCAATAACAAAGCAAAGACAGCTGCCTGTCTGGAGAGGTTTTGGGGCATCACAGATGGTTAGATTCTTGCAAAAAATGGTCTAGAACTCATCTGACTTTGGATAAAATAGTTTACTATGTAATCTGAGGGTTTAATTAATATACCTAAATTAATAATGAAAGTATCCCTGTTAAAAACCCTGCATTCCAGTCATAAATAGGTCTTTTAAGAGACTGAGTAATATGTGGAAACCCGAAGAGTTGAACAGCAGAAGGATTCAGACATGGACATTGTTACCTTTACACACATGGCTTTCCATTGTTCTTCAAACTAGCATTACTTTAGTGGTTGGAGTACAACTGATACTATCATACGGTTGTCAGGTTGGTTGAAAGTTGGCTGAGGAGCCAAATGCATAGAAAATAAAGCAACAGAATCAAAATTCATGAACCAAAATTCAGACAACCAAGAAACAGGAGATGTCAGGGGAAAACACACACGAGGAGCCAAGTAACAACAACAAACCAGCAAACAGTAACTGAAGAGGAAAAGTTATATATTGGGAACAGAACAAAGAATTGACTAATCAGCTGATACGGAGCAGGTGTGGGTTGAATTAGATAGAAAACTTTGTATCAATTTGATCTGGTTGAACTGTAAAGTGCCTTGAGATGACATGTGTTGTGAATTTGGCGCTATATAAATAAACTGAATTGAATTGAATTGAATTGAATTAACTAGAAGGGAGCTCAGGAAAAGGAGACTGGTACAAGTGGGAGTAACTCAAAAAATGCAACACAGCTTAAAATAACACAAAATGAAAAAGAAACCAATGACCAACAAAACAGAATAACACAAAAAACTGAAAACTCAGAAAGAAACTCAAAAAGAAGTCCACAAAGGGCAAAACCCTGCAGTAATGTTGCATATAGTGCACATCTTACTTTTTCTTCAAGCTTAAACCTGCATTCCATCAGATTATTGGACTTTTGGACAATTTTATTGTGTGGCCACATCTGACTTTTATGAAAGTGCCTGATTTGATGTCGTTGTTGAAATCTAACATTATCAGTATAAATTAAGTGAACTGTAGCAGCATTATAAATTGTCATTAAATCTAAATTTTGTTAGCATGATAAACCAGACTAAATGTGTAATTTAGTCTGGCCCCCAAGAATGAGATAGCGGAAGATTGTTGATGATAACAACCTGTTGTTTTCAAACCAGGTCTGTGCCTATTGGCCAATGCTCTGACCAATGAGCGCAACTGACTGTGACGTAGTAAGCGCGACAGACAGCTGGTGGGGGAGTGTAAACAAACAGTCTGTCGGTAAAATGGAGAATAAGTCCTTCTTAAAAATGAATGAGTGTAGAGCCTCTTCCTGCTCACGTTTCAACGAAAACACCAAGTCTAATCCTTCCAAAACTGATTCCAAAGCTGAGTCAAAGTATATCTGTTCAATAGTTGCCATCTTCGTTGTTCTGCTTTCTCCAGCGTCGCTCAGCTTTGTCGTAACACTCTAAAAACTCTGCCCGCTTTGTATCCAGAATATCAAAACACATCTGTCGTTGTCATTGGCCCGCCAGTTCTAGGGCCTGGGGCATTGATCGAGGCTAGACCACTCGCATGCAAAAGTTATTTTGGCCGCTGGCGGGTGGAGCTAGTTTACTAGGCTACAATTTTTTAAGAATTCCCTCAAGATTTTATATCATTCATGGATGAATTTTGTAATGATTTCTAAGGAATCATTTTATTCAGTCATGATTTTGTGAGGCAATAACAATCTAAAATTTTGCCTTGGTTTTAAGAGGAACATGATGTTTTTTCATAAACAAATGTAATGATTTCTGTATCAATCCAGGATGGTCTTGAAAACAAACAGAACGAGACCAGAGGAAGTCACTACGACAAGAAAAAGCAGACAGAACATAATGTAAGGGTTGAACTAGCAAAAACTGCAGAATCTGAGAACAGAAGTAGAATTAAACCAATGACGAAAAGTGGTCCCCATGTCCACCAGCAGGCTAAGATTGTAGTAGCACATCTCAGGATAACCTGAGCCTCTCCAGATATAGCTTTTATCAAAAAGGAAAGTTTTAAGCCTAGTCTTAAAAGTAGACAGGGTTTCTTCCTTACGGACTGAAACCTGTAATTTGTTTCACTGGGAGAGGAGGGCGATAACTAAAACATCTGCCTCCCATTCTACTTTAAGAAATTCTAGCAATATCTAAAATAAGATGTTGCTTGGTAATTTAGGGCTTTATATGTGATGAAAAATGTAAATTATGTTCTGGATTTAACACAAAGCTAATACAGGAGAACTAAAAATTGAGAAATCTGATCTCTGTTTTTACTTTTCATGAGAACTCTAGCTGCATTTTTTTGGATCACCTAAAGGTTTTTAATTACATTTTGAACTTCCTAACAGTAAATAATGGCAATAGTCCAGCCTTGGAGTCACAAATGCATAGATTAGTTTCTCAGCATCCCCCACAAAGAAAATATTTCTAATTCTAATAATATGCAAGTGCAGCAGGTGGTGGTAATAAAATCACATTTAGTACTCCCCTTATCTCCAATGCTGACCAAATGAATTAAATGCATAAGCTTGAAAACGTCGAAAAAATTTTTTTTCATCAACCTGCATCTAGCCAGGCTGGCTCTATAAATGTGTGATTGATTTAAATAAATAATAAAAACTGATTAAATTTTAAATTACTAATTTTCTTTTAGAACAATAACCAAGTAAATAAGATTTCCTTAATCAAAATGTTATTTATTACAAATAGGTCACATGTACAAGCCATTCATTTCTTGACTGAATTACTGAATTTCACTTTGGGGATTATTATGTATAATTGAACTGAAATGAATTCAATACAATTGACTTAATTATCATATGCATATACATATCAAGTAGAAGCTGTTATCAGTGGAGTTGATGAAGGAAAGATCCCCACAAACCAACAGACATCCAAATTGTGATCGCTCCTCTTGCAGAGCTGTCACCATAGAACCTTTAAAAAATGTATATTTATACATATGCACATAACAAAGTTACAATTTATTAAATTGGGATTACACTTTTAGACAAATGTAACCTTCTTGTTTTAATTCAAGAAGAAGCTCCACCAGGTCATTACTGCATTAAAATTGTTTTCTTTAAACTGCAACAATTAATAAATCTTACCTGTATTAACCATAAATGAAAATAAATTGACAGCCAATGTTCCCCACTTTCCATCAGGTTGTTAATTATAATGATAGATTTTGTTGTTGCTTACATATTCATTTGCAGCCTCAATTGTTCCCACTACAAGGCTATACTAAAATTAACTAAGCTAATTAATACACTAACCAAACACTTGATTAGGTTAACATAGCCAGTCGCCTTATACAAATGATTTGTTAGCATATGACATGACAACAAATCATTTTATTTAGTTACTAGGTTTTAGGAGAGGGGTCTCTTTAAAAAATTGTAATGCTGACAAGGTGACCTAGAAAGCATCCAATTACTAAAAGGTCACTGGTTTGATCACAGAAAAAGCTGTTAATTGTCAGACAGAAAACATGAATCAAGTCAAAAGGTCCTTGAAAGTAATGCCTTAATGCCTATCTGCCCTTTTTTCATTTCAAAATAGCCACAGTAATAGCCCTTGTGTTAATACAGTACCTCTGTCTCAAGAGGTTAATAATTCTAAAATATGTCCTAATGTAATTTATCACTTAAGGCAAAAAATGTTGTCATAGTATTTAAAAGGAGAAAAAAACCTGACGTGCTTAAAAAAAGATGTAATTACTTGGTTACGTCCACTTGAGTTACTAACAAATATGGAAAAAACAAAAACAAAGAAAGTGTTGTAAATATGTGATACATCCTGTTAGATCATCTGAAACCTGTGCAGGAGTAGAAAGCTGTTCAGCTGTGCAGTATTATGTTGCTCAAGGCTAGAACACAAAGGTTAGATTTAACATCTCAATCTGATTCATCTATAATGAATCAGATTGGAAGAATTAATTGCAACCACATCTCATAGAACTGTATATGGCTGCTCAATGAAATGTAGCGCCCTCTATTGGCAAGCCGACACTGTTAGACAAGTTTTCTAACAGGAGCTATATGGAGGCCACCGATTTTGTTGGTCTTTCTTACAGAGGGTGCTTGGTGGCATGCTCGGAGTTGCTTCAATAAACCTGCAGGGGAGAGAGAGATAGTAAAAGGAAAGAAAGAGGGGAATGAAAATGTATAATGACCTCGTTCTATTCGGTTGTTGGTTCAACCATCCCCAAAAACCAAGAATAAAAAGATTATCACATAAATTCAGTCGCAGCGAAAAAAATTCAACAGGAGGTTTAAGCAACTCTTTGTGGAGAAAATATCTACATTAAAACTATTTCTAACTAAAATCTACTCAGGCCTCCTGTGGTAGGGATCTGGCAATAATTCTGTATCATCTGGTCTGCATCAGAGGGGCAAGCAGGTAGTCCAGTTAACTTGCTTGGTCAAATCAAACAGGCACTGTTTTTCTGTCATTTCTGAAAAAGTGTGGAAGACTTTTTTCTTTTTTTGTGTGTCTCCTATCCAGATCAGATTTATCAGTGTTTGCTACCAGAAGGCGGTAAGGAAACCTCACCTACAGTGGGGGAAATAAGTATTTGACCCCTTGCTGATTTTGCGGGTTTGCCCACTTACAAAGAACGCAACAATCTACAATTTTAATCATATGTACATTCTAACAGTGAGACACAGAATCCCAAAGAAAATTCCAGAAATTCACATCTTATGAATTTATATAAATTCATAACCATCTGATGATTATCCTATTATTTCCTCCACTGTATGCTTAGTCTGCGTATTTTTCATGTTCAACAAGCTACTCTTTGAAAGTGATGATGTGCCGCAGATTTGTCCAGCAAAGCTAAGACTACGAGGTCCACCACGTGGTCGAATACGGTTTTCAGCTGAGGTTTGGGTTGGCTCTCCGCCAAAGCAGCAGGATAGAAAAGAAGTCCAACAACTGTGTTGCACTCTTTTTATCTAAGGTGGCATTATGTCAGAGCTGCATGGCATGCTGAGAATGGGTGGTTGCCGTTTCTTATGACAATTAAAACATAACACGTGTATTTAATGGGTTCATCCCAATATTTTTTTGTCTAATGTTTTATGAAAATGTACAATTCTTACTAATGATACACACTATATGTTATTACCAACTGACTTTGTGTGATGGAATATTATCATTTTAAACATATGGAAAAAGTCTTATCTTATATGGGTTTTTTTTCAGATGCAGTCTATGCTTTGTTTTCCCCAAAAAATGTTAATAAAAGACTATTTAAATAATCATCGTAGTGCTTTAGATCTTTTTGAAATATACCTGGTTTAATCTACACTCATCGGCCACTTTATTAGGTACCCCATGCTAGTAACGGGTTGGACCCCCTTTTGCCTTCAGAACTGCCTCAATTCTTCGTGGCATAGATTCAACAAGGTGCTGGAAGCATTCCTCAGGGAGTTTGGTCCATATTGACATGAAGGCATCACACAGTTGCCGCAGATTTGTCGGCTGCACATCCATGATGCGAATCTCCCGTTCCACCACATCCCAAAGATGCTCTATTGGATTGAGATCTGGTGACTGTGGAGGCCATTTGAGTACAGTGAACTCATTGTCATGTTCAAGAAACCAGTCTGAGATGATTCCAGCTTTATGACATGGCGCATTATCCTGCTGAAAGTAGCCATCAGAAGTTGGGTACATTGTGGTCATAAAGGGATGGACATGGTCAGCAACAATACTCAGGTAGGCTGTGGCGTTGCAACGATGCTCAATTGGTACCAAGGGGCCCAAAGAGTGCCAAGAAAATATTCCCCACACCATGACACCACCACCACCAGCCTGAACCGTTGATACAAGGCAGGATGGATCCATGCTTTCATGTTGTAGACGCCAAATTCTGACCCTACCATCCGAATGTCGCAGCAGAAATCGAGACTCATCAGACCAGGCAACGTTTTTCCAATCTTCTATTGTCCAATTTCGATGAGCTTGTGCAAATTGTAGCCTCAGTTTCCTGTTCTTAGCTGAAAGGAGTGTCACCCGGTGTGGTCTTCTGCTGCTGTAGCCCATCTGCCTCAAAGTTCGACGTACTGTGCTTTCAGAGATGCTCTTCTGCCCACCTTGGTTGTAACTGGTGGTTATTTGAGTCACTGTTGCCCTTCTATCAGCTCGAACCAGTCTGGCCATTCTCCTCTGACCTCTGGCATCAACAAGGCATTTCCGCCCACAGAACTGCCGCTCACTGGATGTTTTTTTCTTTTTCGGACCATTCTCTGTAAACCCTAGAGATGGTTGTGCGTGAAAATCCCAGTAGATCAGCAGTTTCTGAAATACTCAGACCAGCCCTTCGGGCACCAACAATCATGTCACGTTCAAAGTCACTCAAATCACCTTTCTTCCCCATACTGATGCTCGGTTTGAACTGCAGGAGATTGCCTTGACCATGTCTACATGCCTAAATGCACTGAGTTGCCGCCATGTGATTGGCTGCTTAGAAATTAAGTGTTAACGAGCAGTTGGACAGGTGTACCTAATAAAGTGGCCGGTGAGTGTAAGTCCAATTTTAAACAATAGCTTTCTTCTAAAAGAAAGACTGCATCTAAATATTTCTTGAATAAGTTTATTGTGCTACATACCTATATCAAATGGTTTAATGTCTTCACAATAAAGTATGGTTCAACAATTTTGTGGTTAAATTCACCAAGTCATGGTTGGTCAAGCAGAGACATCTAAAAAATTACAAAGATTGAATCTTGTAGGACTTGTTTTTGAAGATTTTCAGCCTAAAACTATCGTAACAAGTAAAAACCAAAAACATAAAAACCATAAAACGAAAAACAAACAAGTAAAGGCAAATATAATTTCTTGTAAGCATGAGTAATTTCTAAATGAGTAAAGATCAAAATTACTGAAATAAATTACCCTTTCAGTAATATATTAAGTTACAGTGAATTTGAATTACTATTAAAAATACTGCTAATGACAAAATCGTAATGCTTTTGCAACTGTAGAGCTGGGATAAAACATTAGGATGGTCTTTGTCATAGGCCATCAAATTAAAAACAGGTGGCTTCAGTCCAAGATGTTAGACGAGGGTGATTATTATTGATAATCTGGTAGGAATGTCTCTACTGCAACAGCAGGCTGTTTTAAACCAGTAGCATTCTGAGAGGACCCCAGGGGAATTCCTTTAAACCTGCAGGCTTATATCTATCAATAAAGCAGAGAGAAAGAAATTAACTATGATACACCACACACTTGGCACTTAGGAGTCAGCATATATATATGATGTTCGAGGGTTCTTAATTATTTACAAATACTATTACATAAGTTTTTCTGCTGATCACTACCTCCACCAAGAAGAGTATGTTTTTAGTCTAGATTGTGTGTTTGTCTATCCATCCATGTACAGCATGAATTGAAAAGTTATGAATGGATTTTTATAACCGTTTTACCGACTGTGCACCTCAGTCGAAGGAAAAGCGCATTAAATTTTGGTGATGATCCATATCATAATCCAGATGCAGGAATTTTTTTAAGGATTCCTTAAAGGGAAACGTTTTTTTTTTTTTTACATTGGGCCGTTGATTTTACGTTATGACATCACGTTCTACTCACCCATATGAGTTTTGTGTCATTTGGAGCTGTTCTAAAGATATTCCGTTAGGTAATATCCAAGTAATGTCTTCCCATGGGCAAACGACTTGAAGGCACAAACTAAACTGTTCATAATTTATAATTTATGGTACGCCAGCATTCATAACATGTAGGCGAATCACTGTCCCCAAACATCCGCGGTTATATTTTTTATATTTATCTTTTAAAAACAAAGCGGCACGTGTATGACGTCATCCGCATGCGCCCTGGCTACCGTTCATGCGCTGCTTTGTTTTTAAAAGACATAAATATAAATAATATAACCGGGGATGTATACTGTAAAGGTGTGACCCTGATTAAAGAATTAAATAAAATTCTAAAGAAATCCTTAATATGAATACAACAAAAAACTGAAAAAGTACTAAAAATTGAAAAAATGAAGGCGCTTTCTGTAAACATATTGTACTGTATATTGCTTCAGTCACTTTCCTGTGTTGTTACTCACACCGTTTTGACTGATTGGTATATTTTAAGATTAGAACAAGGTGTCAGATTGAGATATTTCGTGACTGATGGAGTTCAACATCAAATCTGCATGTCAAACAACAGATAGCAACACATCTTGATTTGTTTTTGATCAATGAGACAGATGGCTAAAATATGAAGGAGGTATGAAAGCAGGAGAGACAGATCCTGTTGCTTGTCAAAGCAAGATATTTCAAGACTCTTAAATACAAGTGAAGATTGGCAGCAGATGCTTCAAAGAGCAGGGCATGACTAAGATGAATATAGCATTCATATGCAGTAGATAAATCATTTGCAGGAGAAAATTGTGGCAATATTCATATTGTTTTTTCAGCAACATATATACAGATGTAATTTCAATACATGAGTTATAGTCTTTAAGAGAAGAGGTTATGTTGTCAAAATCCGTAAAAATCATCTCAAACACATACAATTTTGTGAGTGGGTTTACAATAATGTTTAAAAAGATGTGTGAAGAAGTGTGTCGACAGTTTAATTTGTGGTTGATGTGCGTTATGGTCTTATCACATCATCTTCTAAAAGTTATCAGGTTTATTGTGGATTGCAAAAACACAGACTGAGAGATATACAGCTGGGTAACAGTGTTGGACCACAGCGGACTGGTGAAGCAGAACCGGAAACTCTAAAGGGGAGATCACAATGATCAGCTCAGGAAACGAAGGAAAAAGACTGAGGCTTGTAATTTGCAGGAGAGTCACTCACGTTTAGGGGGCTCTTGGTTATTCTTTGGATCCAGTTTGTGGGGTTTTGTCTAGAGATGAAAGAACTCGTTGGAGGGCGGACAGGCAGACGTTGGATCCAGAGGAGTATTGGAGCGGACTGTCACCAGGTTTTCCTGAAGAGGGCTTTAACAGATCATGTGGAGAATTTACCCTTGCTCAGTGTGATTTAGTTAACCTTCCAGGGGAGTAGAAGGTCCAGACTTATCCAGTGAATCAGGAAGGCTTCCTGCCGGAGAACAAAAGACAAAGGTAAGCTTAGACTCAGAGAGACAAGGCTAGGTTAGACTCTGCTGATCTAATTTTGGCTAGAGTACCCAATACTGGCACTGCCACCACCTCGACACGCTGCTCAAGTACTCCTCTGGTAGGGGTTGGATCTAGAACTCAGTGTACTCAGAGGGCTGGTGAACAGGAACTAGAAGGTCTGGAGAGGATATCACAATGATTAGTTCAGGAACCATGGGAATCTTGGATGCCATAAGGATGATGCTAGTTAGGGACTCATGTTTGGGGGGGTTCTTCTCTCGCATCGAATCCAGTCAGTGTGGGTTGATCTAGTGAAGGGGGGACTCATTGGAATATGGACAGGTAGACTTTCGTTGGAGTGTCCACTCTCAGACTGTCACTTGGAAATCCAAGAGGACGTGAACAGTACTTGGGGAGTTTAATCCCCTGCTCAGTGTGAGACTAAAATAATCCTTCCAGGGGAAGAAGGCCAAACATCCCACTTGCAGGATGGCTTCCTGCTGAAAACGCAAAGACAAAAACACAAGGTTAGGCTCAGCGAACGTCTGGGCGCGTTTAAGCATCTGACGTGCGTGACGCGCCGCAAACGCGCTGCTGCTCGAGATGGAAAAATTGAATTTTTGCTGCTCGACGCGCCGCGTCAACAAATCCGAGAAGCTGATCTGGGAGCTGGCAGGGAGAGAGACACAGCGCTGATGATCAGAGCGCTATGATCACTCCTCTTAAACAGTTTATTAACGCCTAACACTGCATGAAAAGTGGGATTTTCGTTAATATGCGGCACTGTAGATTGTCGTGGAACTTCAGGTTAGCGGCAGTTTACGGCAATTTGCAGGCTTCGCAGAAAACTCCCGTAAATTGTCAGAAATTGACGTGGACTTTCTTAGGCAGTGTTCCCCCCATGCCTCCCCCCATGGAATTCTAGGGGAGGCTTTAACATGTAAATGAACATGCTGTGAGCTATACAAATGCAAATCAGGGTTGCAGGGGGGGTTTTACTCCAAGTGACATTTTTCTAAAAGGTAAGAAAATCTCTGATACAAAGGCCCCGTCCACACGAAGACGAACCCTGGCCTAAACGCACAAATTTTTAACCAAACCAGCCTCTCATCCACACGAAGCCGGCGTTTTGGGGGTCTGTAAACAATCTTTTTTTTATTCAGCCTTCAGAGTGGGAAGATTCTGAAACGCCGTTTTCGCGTTTCCATCTTTACGCTCTAACCGCATATTTTTTTTTACACGCATGCGTCATAGCGTCGCCTCTAAACATGCATGCGCGACACATCACAACAACAATGGCGCCGTTGCTGCTAATGCTACTCACCCTGCTGTCGGGCTTACAACAGAATCTTCTTCTTCTGGAATATCTCCAGGAAGAACAGAGCAATATCGACGACATAGTTCAGCACCTGAATTTGACTTAACCACGAAAATGGACCCGCAGGGCAACCATGTATAAATATTAGTGCACATGCCCAACATTTCGTCGCTTACTTTTGCTTTGGCACCACAGCGCCACTTACAGGCCTGGCATGCATTCGTGTGGACGCTCACATTTATTTTACGTCTCCGTCTTTACGGCAAACGTTTTGGAAAATATCAGCGTTTCGTGTTCGTTTTGACTTCGTGTGGACGGGGCCAAAGAGATCAGGCTCAGTATAGCCTCTTACATTTTAGCTTGAATTGATTTATTTAATTAAAGTATAGAGACCAAAACAGATCTTTAGCTGACAGAGCAATACATTTAGAGCAGTAATTATATAAAAAAAAAAAATTGCATTTAAGATAAAAAATAAAATGTTGTCTGTCAATATGCTCAATTCACAATTACTTAAGTGGAAAAGTTTCAAGAAATGAGTCTGAGATGATTCACTTTATAACATGGTGCATTATCCTGTTTGAAGTAGCCATCAGAAGATTGGTACACTGTGGTCATAAGGTCCGGCCAGGTCAAGATCCGCAATTGCAATCGCACCAAACAGGAAAAAGAACATCGACAAATTCCAGTTCGTCAAATTAAAATATAGCAGCAACAGATCGGTGACTAGAAATTATAGCACAATTCTTATATATAAAAAAAAAAAAACTAACACCGTTTATTTAAATGATTCGATCCAAACTATTGGTTATTCACCAACGAGGAAGCAGATTTCTCATCTCCATCAAAATATTTTTTTTATACCGAGGGACTTAAACTTTAATCAAATCCATTCAAAAGAAACTTCTTATTACAGGAATGAAAAGAGATGCTGAGTTTGGGAGTAGTGAACAAGTTCATTAAAAAAAAGCAGTTTTGAATTATCCTTATCCCCGTTACAAAAATCTACAAAAATATATATATATATATTTGGGCAGAAACTGAACATATGCTGGATGATGGTGGGATTTTTTTAATATGTCATATTAAATTAAGCGCTCACAGGGTTCATACAGGAATGAGTGACTCTAATTTAATGCTATTTTAATGCTATTTGAAATGATTTTAATGCTATCAACAAGAACCATGTACACAAGTTATTAGTGTACATGAAATATGAAGGAGCTGTAAGCAGAGTTCCATGACTCCTGTATGTATGTAAACACACACACACACACATATATACGTATATATATATCCTCTAGCTTTTTCTCCGCCTGGAGCGATATAATATATCTGACGAAATTGTTTTTATAAGCATTTTTTATTAAAGAATTATAAATACTTCGATAAACATATTTAAATAATTTTAGTGTCAATTAAGGCCTTGATTTAAAAAAAAAAGAATGATTTTTTAATTATTTTTATTGATCCGCGGAAACCCTGGTTCATCTCGCGCATGCTCTTTACGATCTCCAAGAAACTCAGAGCGGCGCGGTGTGCAGCCACAGTGGAGGATGTATGCTTTGCTTTGTGCAGGCGGTCTGGAGCGGAGTATGTGGGATTTCGGGGTAAATCTCCTCTTGGATGCGATGGCGACTCTGCATCAAACAAGACGAACTCAAAGAAGAGATGCTAGCGGTAAATATATGTTCGATTACTGCCTGCTAAGCTAAAAGCGGCCTAGCCTGAGCTACGGCTAATAGCGGCTAATAGTAGCCTTGCAAGAACAAGCTTTATTAAAGTGTATTTTTTTGTGATTCACAGGAAGCAGTACGCCGTCTTCACAACTCGGAGACTAATTGCAGACGCTATGAACCGGAGCAAGGGTAAGATTTAAAGAATATGCTTTCATTCTGCGGTAAAAGGAAATGGATACGGATAGATACCGATCATAGCTGTACATTTTGTTTTCACAGACCTCCTATTTGCTTGGAGCCATATCAGCAAGTCCAGATTTGCACGATGTTGATAAAGACGACATTGTGTGTAAGTGACTTGTTTTAATGTTTTCTCCTTCCTTGTTACTGTGACTTGCGTTTGATTTTTTATTCATACCACTCTCATTTAATTGTTTTCCAGCTGCCTGTAAGACGTATTTTCAGACGGTACGCAGGAGCTTCAGATATACGCAGCCAGCCAACACGTTGCGTGCGGAGGCTGCCAAGCAATCTGCTCGGAGTCGGGCCAGAAGAAAGAGGGTAAGACTTTATTTGGTGACTATTTTTCAGGTGCATTAATAGATGTGTTGTGTCCATACGCAGTGCGCTGATTCATTGTTTTTTTTTCAGCTGCTGAAAGCGAGGCAGAGTGTGCTAGCAGATGAGGAAGTGGAACTCTGGAAGTCCGCCACCGTCGGCCTCATGTCCGATGAAGAAGATGGCGTCGTAGGCGGTGTCTCTGGATGGATTGTACGGTCGCCGCCATTTCGTAGGCCGGATCTCACTGAACTCTGTGTTAAGCTGCAGTCCCGGTTAGAAGCGATGCCGAAGTACAGGGCCACGCACAGTAGGCGTCTGCACATCGGACCTGCCTCGGAGGGAATGCTGCCAGTTACCTCCAACCCCGAGGAAGCAAACGGACCGTTCACGGAGTTGTAATTTTTAGATACGCATGTGTTTGGATACGCGTTGTATGTAGTTGTGTGTGTTTTAATAAAGCTCTTTCTTTGCATAAACAGCTTCCTGGCAAATGTTCATTTCCTGTATAAATTCATTCATGTCCGTGATGGTAGCCTAATAATTGTGTAGTAGTGAAGGATAACATAAATACACACCATATGAATGAATAATTATATGAATGAATAAATATATATTCATAAATATATATATATGTAAATTTATATGTAAATATATATATATGCCAACCAATCACGAGCGACTTTACTTGTTTAAAAAGAAGTGGTTCCGTCCAATACTCAGTAAGAAAATTAAAGCCTGGCGTGGCCACGTTTGGTTTTGCTGCCAATCACGAGCGATTTTACTTGTTTGAGAATAGTGGTTTCAGCCAATACTGAGTAGGTTATTCAAGCCAGACCTGGCCAGCCGCGCGGGTTTACTGCATTCATATGCTAATTAGGGCCATTAGTACAGCTGATCGCTCTCCACATACGTCAGAGTCCGTTTCCGACAATTTGTGGCACGACAAACGCGGACAAGCGCGGATAGCAAATTGTCAGAAACTGACGAAAATCAGGGAGATCTGCGGGAGATTACGGGGGTTTACGGGGACGAAAATCTCACTTTTCATGCAGTGTAAATTAACTTAAAATGCAGAAATCTGCCGGCAGAATATGTTGTCTTTTATTATCCTGCTGCCTGCAGTTTGGATTATTTAGATGAAAAACACCTACCAGCTTCCGCGGTGAACCGAGAGGAGGCGACCCAGCCAGAGGCTGCTGATGAAGGGATTCCTACTGTCGGCGCACCGTTGGTATGTGGGGGTCTGAGCGGCTCCGACAGAAAAAATATTGGAAGGCAGGATTATAATCTGAATGAACTGACTGCACTGATTACGTTTTCAGGTGTATTTTCTCACTTAAAAACATATTAAAACTACTTTATTTCCACTGATCACAGCAAATATAGCTGCAAGGCAGAGAAAGGATAGTGAAGCTCCGCCCAACGCCTGTCAGACACACTTTTGCACCGCGCAGCCAGAGCAGCAAAGCTGCTTCAGCCGCGCGTCAGAACTAACTGGTACAAGCAGCAAAAATCAAGCAGCAGACGCGATTTTGCTGCTTTTGCTGCGTCCGGTGTGAAAGCAGCACTGCACAAAGAGCGCCACTGTGCTAGCAACGAGCATGCTTTTAACTGGGGGCGTGTAGCAGTTCTCGCCGTAAAGCAAGACCGACTCTCGCGAGACTTCTGAGCCTGTGGGTGCGGGTTGGTGCTCCTGCAATTGCAAGTGCGGTATTTCCCCCACAGACCACCAGGGCGTCCGAGAATACCTTTGTTCAACCTAAAATGACTCATTTAATCATCAAAAACATTATGAAACACATTAATTAACTGAAAAATGTTGCATAGTGTGCCTTTAAGTAATAAATGTGTGTACTTTTGACCCCACTGCTGCCTTCAAATATGGTGATGCAATGGCACTCATCTCAGCAATAGCTAATCTGAATAGTGACATCAGGTTGTAATAATAGTATGCCCACAGTCACATTTTGCTTTTGTGGCTTCTTTTATGACCCCAGCAATACCAGACAACTGCGGAAGGGCCTCCAGCCTGTCACTGACTACAAAGCCACAATTTTTACCTTGCCAAGATAACATCTGCTTCCTCAATGAGCTCAAAGACTTTGCTTGAATTTTTGAAGCTCTGAACAACACATCATCCCTAAAGTGCTTAAGTTGGCAACAATCATCCCAGTGCCCAAGAAACCAACCATCACATGCCTTAATGACTTTTGCCCTGCTGCACAAACATCCACAATCATGAGGTGCTTTGAGCAGGTGGCTAAACACTACAGCCTTCTCCATACTGGCCCATCACAAAACACGTTCCATTTTGCATACCAGCCTAACTGCTCTACAAAGGACATCATCTCAACTGTTCTGCACCTGAGCCTGGAGCACCAGGAGGAGAAAAATACCCATTTACAGACACTTTTTCTGGAATTCAGCTAAGCTTTTAACTCAAGCATTCCCCAGCTCCTTGTGTACAAGTTGTGCCCTCTGGCCCTCAATAACTCTTTATGTAGTTGGCTGATGGACCTCCTCACTGACAGAAACCACTCTTTCTGTGTGGGGAACAATACCTCCAGAGTCATCTCCCTGAGCACCGGCTACCCCCAAAGCTGCTTTCACAGCTCCCCGCTATTCACACTGGTGACACATGACTGTCATCCCAGGTACAATAAAAAAAACATAAACTGAAGAATACATACAACAGTGGCGGGCGTCATTCAGGAAAAAGTGCAATTTTATTGCAGACACTACTGTTAACTTGACACTATTGTTATTCCTAAAATGTTTACATTTAGATATTTAACTTTTTCCCTGGAGTAAATTTCATATATATATATATATATATATATATATATATATATATATATATATATATATATATATATATATATATATATATATATACACACACTGTGTGCAGAATTTTTAGGCAAATTAGTATTTCGACCACATCATCCTTTCATCCTTTTTATACATGTTGTCGTACTCCAAGCTATATAGGCTTGAAAGCCAACTACCAATTAAGTAAATCAGGTGGTGTGCATCTCTGTAATGAGAATGGGTCTAATGACATCAACACCCTGTTTAAGGTGTTCTTAATTATTAGGCAACTTCCATTCCTTTGGCAAAATGGGTCAGAAAAGAGATTTAACTGACTCTGAAAAGTCAAAAATGGTCAGATGTCTTTCAGAGGGGTGCAGCAGTTTGGAAATGGCAAGCTTTTGAAGCGGGATTGTCGCACAATCAAGCGGTGCATGGCAAATAGCCAACAGGGGAGCAAGAAAGTGTTGAAGAAATAAGACGCAAAAAACTCCCGATGCATTGAGAATGATCAAGTGTGATGCTGCCAGGTCACCATTAGCCACCAGTTGTGCCATATTTCAGAGCTGCAACATGTCCGGAGTGCAGAGAAGCACAAGGTGATCAAAACTCAGGGACCTGGCCAAGGTGGGGAAAGCCGAAAAAAGGGCACATTTGAACAAGACGCACAAAACAAAACGTCAAGATTGGGCCAAGAAATATCATAAGACTGATTTCTCCAAGGTGTTTTGGTCTGATGAAATGAGAGTGAGTCTTGATGGGCCAGATGGATGGATGGGCACCAGGCTGGATCAGTAAAGGGCAGCAAGTTCCTTATCCACTCAGACGCCAGCAAGGTTGAGGAGGGGTATTGGTATGGGCTGGTATCAAAGATGAGCTTGTGGGACCTTCACCTGATCTGAACCCCAGCGAGAACCTGTTGTTCTTTATGAAATGTGAGATCTACAGGGAGGGAAAACCATGCACTTCTCTGAACAGTGTCTGGGAGGCTGTGGTGGCTGCTGCACGCAATGTGGATCTATGGATGGAAGGCTTTTGAGCGTCATGGTGAAGAAAGGTCGCTATATTGGTCACTGATTTGTTTTTTTTGTTTTTGAATGTCGCAAATGTGTATTTCTGAATTTTGTGTTGTTATATTGGTTTACCTGGTGAAAATAAACAAGTGAGATGAGTATATATTTGTTTTTTATTACGTTGCCTAATAATTCTGCACAGTAATATTTGACTGCACACACAGAAATCCTCATAAAATAGCCAAATCTAAAAAGAAAAAAACACATCAACTTCCAAAAATATGAATCTTTGATATTAAGGAGTCTTTTGGGTTGATTGAGAAATCAATTGTGTCCCAATAATACAAACAATCCTCAAAAATACAACTGCCTAATAATCAGTAAATATCCAGTGTTAAAAATCTATTAGATCTTTTTCTTTATGAAATATATGTCTTTTTGTTGACTTTTTTCTTACTTGAATAAATATATTAATGCATTATATAATATAATAAAGAAGTAAACTTATCCAACTGAAATTACACAAACTCTGATATTACCCAGAAAAAAACAAAAACATGAATAACCAAATGCTTAAATTGTTCTTTTAAATACTAAGACACATGTTAAGTGGTTTTACTTAAGTGAATTATGATCACATTCTCTTGAAGTTATATACATTATTACATAAAAAAAAAAAAAAAAAAAAAAAACTTAAAAGAACTAGAAAGAACTCAAAGTCCCTCTGTTCTTTCCCTGAGGGATCTATTTTTACACGTTTTATCTTACAGAGCTACCAGCTTCTGTAAATCAATGGTGTGGTAAGAATGTTTGGTCACTCAATTTTAATCACTACCTTTTCATGTTGTGCTCTCATAAAGCTCTTTTTGCATATGGACTGATTATTTCTGAAGCAACTAAACATTTTTGAGACTGTTTCAGTCCTCAATAATTTTTTTTTATTTAATTTAATAATCTGGACATCTTCAAGTTCAGGGTTGAGAGAACATCCCCTGGACAGATAGAGTATTCTATCATAAATCTCTAATTTGATTACAACATGCAACTTTAACATATATATGAACAAGCTAAGCTTCAGATGGCATTCAGCAGTGACAAAATTCTAAAAATTGTCCCAGTCGGGCAGAAACTTGAATGCCCAAAAGTTAAACTTCTCAAGAAATTTAAATGTTTGTATCTTTATTGAGATTTATTCTGCTTAGTTAAGGTTACATATACTTGTTTATACAGCTCATTGCAAACATGTTGATGAAACCCCACACAGATATCAATTTGATCATTAGAGTCAATTTTTCACAGGACTGACAAAAAACTGGGATATATTTTTCCCGAAAGGCAATTCTTTATAATAACAGGGGACTCCATCTGCTGCTTGATAGGTCCCAGAGCGAGGCCAGCGGAGTGCATACTCACTTGAGATCAGGGCTCATCTTGAGCACCTGATTCTCATGTGTATGCAGAGGGGTATAGTGCATGTTGATATTCCAAGAAACTATTCGAGACACCTTTTTGTGGTGTAAAAAACATTGTGAGAGGATATGTAGCACATATAAAGCAGACATAAGTATGAACATTTGAAAACACAGCTCATATAATATATAAACAACATTAAAAAACGTAAAAGGAAGAAAAACTTTTGTATTCTGTGTAGCCAAGGCAAATCAATGCATGTTCAGGCAATAAAGGTTTGCTTGATCATTAAGATTGAACACAAAGGCTACATTGTCTCACATTGCATAAAAAGTTAATACTGGTTTTATCAGAAAAGTATTGGGATACAAAGGGAATCAAATATGTTGCGCCTTGGAGTGGATGCACAACGTGATAATGGCATGCCGATGGAGGCAGTGTGATGCTTTGGCCATTGCTCTGCTGGTAAATGCTTTGGCCAGTGTTCACTAAGAGATGCTTTAGGCAATGTTCTGTCGTTAAAGAAAAAACACTAACCCTTTTTATGTGATCTATGTATTCCCAGGCAGTTGCAATGCAATTTGGCAGGATAATGCAGTTTTGTCTCTGTGCAAATATCCAAAGAGATTTAAGAAGTATGCCAATTTTAAGGCCAAATCCCCTAATCTCAATCCAATAGAGCACCAGGGGAACAAGCCTAATCAATTGAGACTTCATATTGAGACACAGCTTTTATGATGTAAAGGATAAGCTGCTAACACCTTGCAATATTTGCTGGTTTCAGCAGCCCTAAGAGTACATAACACACATAGGCATATAGATCATAATATTATAAATGATTGCTAAAAATCTAGTTTAATTAATCTGCCTCTTCTGGTCATCTGTTAAAATATATGCATAGTGAGGATGAAAGCAGAGCAATTTCAGTTTAGGACCAAACTGTCCTAAACTGGCTTGACCCTGATTTCTCCAACAAAACCTTTCAAATCAATGTAATCGATAAGTTGTAAAACACTTCGTATTTTTTCTTTCATGTCTGATGTGCTTTTGAAAAATGTATATATCTTTGATTAAAAGCACTGAAACACCATAACCCATTTTAACGATTTCTGTGTTTGAAGGATGGGAAAAATCTAAATCATCTTAACTTGCATTTTCTTTACTGTTCTGCTTCATTCTGAATAAAACATCGCCGGAGTCCAAACTCACACGCAAGATTCATGTTTATGTGATTTGATACACTCGGATGAATGTGTATGTGCAGGTTAACGGGTGTGTACATGAGCATCCTTGGGGTACCAAGCTATTGGAATTCATTGCTCCAGGCTGCATGTCCTCTACTTGTTCTCCCATACAAATACACACCCACATACAAACAGGACAGCAGCGTATTCTGGACGTGACCAAGCATATCAGCGATTATATAAAGCCAGGGGACCACAGTCTGTGGCCGGCTGGTACGTGTATGGCATGGCTTCTAAATCCATCCAAAAAATATGACATTTAAAATGTGTAATTCTCTTTTTTGTCATGAAAGTTAGGTTCATTGTGGCTACAAAAGCCTATGCACTTTCTCCTGTAAGCTAAAGATTTTCATGTCTGCAGACTGTTCATAACACACATTGTTTACATAATCAGCTTGATGTTTAACAATTTTAAACACATACCCAATTTGTAATAACCATTTGTGTAGATTACAATAAAATCAAGCCATGAGTTCAGTTTTTTTTAAAGTCATTTAATTCATTGACATTACCCCTAAATCTATTTCTATTTTGACACATGGTTCTTTACTGTTTACAACACTGCTACACGAGTACTCCAGGATGTGTTGTACATGTCCTGCAAGGTAAGTCTCACCATTCGACAGGGGTCTCTGTAATGCCCCAGGCAGTTTGACAAGGGGGTTAACTTCTTCAATAATTCAGAGTAGCCTGTCATACATTTGACAGAATCAGGGGGAATTTGATTCATTCCTCAAGCAAAAACCTTCAGTTTTTCTAGACATGGAAATAAAATAAAATAGTTCCTTGGTTTTTTCCTGTTTTTCCACTGAAGATGGACAATTTGATTTCTTTAAATTGATATATACACCCATGGGTAGGACTTTGCAACCGGTGGTGCTGCCAGAATGTTGCAAATATGAGCCTACATGTTGTGCATGCACACATTACACAGGCTTTGTAGCTCCTTGCTAATAGATATATTTTTTCTACACTCAATGGAAAAAACAGAATAATTCATTGCTAAGTCTTACTTAGCAATGAATTATTATTACTTAGCGTATTTCCTTGCAATACGCTACATTGTGGACTTGCACATCCTCGTGGTGAAACACAGAATGCTTTACCCATCATAAGAGTTAAAGAGAACAGAAAACAGATAAAGTAGTGATCATCATGAGCCACAGAAAGGGACAGTAGAAAGCACAATTTCCCCATTGTGGGAAAATAAAGTAATTTTTATTCTATTGTATTGTATTGATATTCTTGGAAGAAAAAATCTTTGACAAACTTCACAGGGACAGAAAACTGATACAGTAAAAGAAGTGATACCGATTGATCCTCACCAAAAAAATCCCACAGTGTTTATTGTTGTGTTTTACTTTTTGTTAAATGTAGGTCTGATATCTATATTTCTCATATAGCCCTATTAAAATCCTCTCTCGGTTCTGAGATGCTGTGCAGCAGTCTGGTCATGAAGTGGAGATTTGCTTAGTAGCTGAACCGTATTTAGATTTTTCTAACTTTTAAAGTCTTTCCCAGTCAAATGTGGAAAACTGAAGTGAAAACAATCTGAGCAGTCAGAGCCTTTCTATACCAAGTGAGTGCGACATGGTAAAAAATCTGGATCGGAGATTAAAAAGTCATACACAAACCGGTTTGACCCAAGTCAGTTTTTGACTTAAACTATAAATAAATAATTAAGTTTCGGTCAGGTTAAGGACTAGGTATAAATACATTTGTTGACCAAAGGATTTAACATAAGTACAGTAAAACATCACTATGACTATTATGTATATTTTCTGTGCAAGTTGTTTTTGGGTGGCATACTTAAACATAAGAAAGTAAGAAGATCCAGTTTGTCAAATTAAAATATCGTAATGACAGATCAGTAACTACAAATTAGAGTATAATTCTTATATATTCCAAAAAAAACTAAGACTGTTTCATTAAATTACTGGGTGGAAACTATTGTTACTTCAGCATAGCAGGAAGCAGATTTCGGAGCGGAGCAAGATGGGAGAAATTGCGGAGGCTGTAGCCTTTGCTTTGCGCAAGTTGTCTGGAACGGAGTGGGTGGATATGGAAGATGTTGGATTTTGTTGTAAGAGGAGCCTGTTGCCAGTACTCCTTTGTGTTAACCTTCTCGGGGAGACTCTGATGAGCTATAGGATTCCGCTCCAGCTAACAGCTCTTGGACTCCAACAAGTCCTCTACAATTCCCCCGTAGAAACTCTGGTATCAAGACTCTGGCTGGCAGCTCCATTCTCCCTTGTTCCTACCCAGACATGGTTTGATGATGCAAGTTGGTCTGGGGAGGAACAAGGAGGAGTTTTTTTTTCTACTCTAAAGACCCCACCGGCAAAAAACTTGACCACTCAATTAATCTGGAACCATTACTTTAGTAAATCACAACAATATACTCACCCTTTGTAGTCATTTTGTTCCACATCCTGCAGTCACCCTATTATACTTGTAATAAACTTTTTGAGTCTCCTAAAAGTAGTTTCTGTGTGTGAACAACTTAGCAAAATCATAACATGTCTATACAGATGGGTCCGTAGCTGTCAGTCTTGAAGAAGATTCACTTCCGCTAGGTAATCTTAGGTCAGTCCATCAGTTAATTATGCTTTTGGATGTGGTAACTATTTTATTTGCAATACTAGAATTATGTAAATAATTATTCTTACATGAAAATAACATCTTAACCCACATGGTTATGAGATCCAATACAGTGATAAGACAAAAAATTGTGTTGAAAAATTAGGAACTTGTTGCTAAAATGAAGGCCATAAGAAATTAATTTCCATTGTTTGATGATGTTGTAATGACATTGTCAAAGTAAGAATGCTCCAACCGTGATCAATTTCACTAGATGCTGTGTTTCAGGATTCCGAATCTGGTTTCATTTTGACAAAACAGTAGAACAAACTTTAAGGGAAATTTGAGTGTGGATGGGTTAAAAAAAATGAACTGAAGTTTAATACAAGTAAAACATAAATCCTTGGGTGCCAATATACTGAAACTGTCAGACATATTCCTAATCCAACATACTTGAATGAAATGGCTGAATTTTCATCCTCAGCGTACAAACAACTTATCCTGCAAATGGCTTAAATATTTAATCCAGGTGTGTTAAAGTGAACACATCTATAATTTGAACCACACTGGCTCCCGAGGACTTGAGTTTGAGTATGCATTACAGTAATTCAGTTTGGCCTTTTCATAATTCTTCTGCATGTTGTGTAATTTTTTTGTCTTCTGCCTGACTGCCAATATCGACCAAGAAGAGTCTTCAAAAGAAAAAAGCAACTGTCATTGCTCTAAGCCTGGACTGGCAGCGTCAAAAGTAGGCATGTTGGCAAAACTTAGCGTTAATGGATGACAACACCCCTCACATGACATGCTGTCAGTTTAATTCAGTAGTGGGCCCTGAGTCATGACTCATTTTAGAGAGGAATGCCAAAAAGCTCATCAAGCACTGAGTCCGCCAATTTTGTGTTAACCTTAAAATGCCTCTTCAGAGCAAAAGCAGAAGCCTCAGAAGATGCCAACTAGAAGGCTGTTCACCCATGAATGATTACATTTTAGGGTTTCATACAATCTAGAAAAGAACAGATTTTTTTTAAGGAATGGTAAAGGATTTTTGTAAAAAAAAAAAACAACAAAATGGAATTGGATAAATCAATAAAGCCATACTGTAAGTTTGTACTGCCATCTGTGAGCTGATCAATAGATCGTGCCATCTATCCCTATGTTGTTCCTTGTACTCATTTATTAATGTAATTCATCATTCCAACAATTAAATATTTTCAATTACTGTACATAATCCCACCACAACCATTGGTATGTTCTCACATCTATTGGCTCGGTTTGTCTCCATCTGTTGGTTTATCTGTCAACCTCCATCATAAATTTATGATGAACTTTTGTATTTATGCTTCAAACAACCCAAAAGTAAAAATACAGCCTGTCAAATTACAAGGACAATTAACGCAACTGAGCACTCTTCAAAAGGTAAATGTAAAACACCATAGCATTATGAAACAAAACAAAAGGTTTTGTGTCGGGATAAAAGAATAAAATAGTTCAACAGTCCAAATCCAACAATCTGAGTATTAATTTTGGATGTTAAAGCCCTTTTTAGAGCTCTACAATAAAGTTTTTATTAGATTGTCAACAAATCTCTCAGTCTATTATGAGTATTAAGACAAACAGTTTCTCTGCACAAGAGGGCTCAAAGTTAAATGCGTCATATGGTGTAAATTAAAATAAAAACTTAAATATGTGAACCTTAAGAGTGAAATCTGACTTTTTCTTTGTTGCCTTGACTGTCATAATCTTCTTCTCTGAACATTTTGGTTATGTTACGTCATTTTATTTGTTCTCGTGCTTTATTTTATGTTACTCTTTGTTGTTTTCAAGATTTATATCATTTTTGAATTTTTAGTTTTACGCTTCCCTGGTATTTCTTGTTGCTATATCATTTAAATTATTTTTTTTTGGTATTTATTATTTCCTTGGTCCTCTTTTATTTGTAGTTATTCTTGCTGCTATCTTAAGGTTATGTTTTCCATGGCTTCAGTTATTTCCAGTCTTTTCCCTTATCCTCTAGTTTTCCCCTTGGTCGTTCTTTATTTTGTGGTCGTTATTTTTATTTACCTTTAGCTCCATTTAAGTTATTTTCTAGCCAAAGTTAAGCCATGTTGTTTTCTGTTGTAACTCTTTGTTGCCCCTTTTTTCCCCCCTTAGATCCTTTCTAGTTGCTTCTGTCCACACCTGCTCCCAATTAGCTGATTACTCCATACCTCTCAGAGGTTTGAGTTTTGAGAATAACTCAGAATGCATTAAAATTCCATCAATACATGTTTATTCAATTCAATTCAGTTTATTTATATAGCGCCAAATTCACAACACATGTCATCTCAAGGCACTTTACAGTTCAACCAGATCATACAGTCAAATTGATACAAAGTTTTCTATCTAAGGAAAACCAGTTGATTGCATTGACTCGTTGACTCAAATACAATCCCTCACACTAAGCATGCTTGTAGCGACAGTGGAGAGGAAAAACTCCATTTTAACAGGAAGAAACCTCCAGCAGAACCAGGCTCAGTGTGAGCGGCCATCTGCCGAGGCCGACTGGGGTTCAAGGAGACAGAAGCAGAGATACAAAAAGCAGCTGTAAAAGGCGGCCCCGTCCAGGAAACACACAGCCAGGCAGACGAGCTCCAAGGCAGCTCCCATGCCAGAGGACGAAGAGAGCACAACCACTTAGTCACGGTCAGAGAAACAGGACCACACTGGAAAACAGGCCGATCTCCAACATCTCTAAACAAGGGTGTTGATGGAAGCAGCACAGCTGATGTTTCTCTCCAGGATGACGTCACAGCCAAACAGAAACAGATGAGGCAAAGCTACTCTGAGGAAAAGCAGAGAGAGCAGAAGGTCAGAGATTGAACTAACAGATTCTGCAGAATAGGAGAACAGAGAGAGAATGAAGCAGAATGATGAAATGGGGTCCCTATGTCCTCCAAAAGTCTAAGCCTATAGCAGCATAACTATAGAGATAGCTCAGGAAAACCTGAGCCACTCTAACTATAAGCTTTATCAGAAAGGAAAGTTTTAAGCCTAGCCTTAAAAGTAGACAGGGTGTCTGCCTCATGGACACTGGTAGTTGGTTCCACAGGAGAGGAGCCTGATAACTAAAAGATCTGCCTCCCATTCTACTTTTAGAAATTCTAGGAACCACTAGTAAACCTGCAGATTGAGAGCGAAGTGCTCTATTAGGAACATAAGGAACAATCAGATCTCTGATATAAGATGGAGCTTGGCCATTTAAGCCTGTATATGTGAGAAGGAGGATTTTAAATTCTATTCTTGATTTAACAGGAAGCTTTTTAATTTTCATCAGAACTCTGGCTGCAGCATTTTGGATCAGCTGAAGGCTTTTAACTACAGTTTGTGGACTTCCTGTTAGTAAAGAATTACAATAGTCCAGCCTTGAAGTAACAAATGCATGGGCTAGTTTCTCAGCATCACCCCTGGACAGGAGATTTCTAATTTTTGCAATGTTCCTCAGATGAAAGAAGGAAATTCTAGAAACCTCTTTGATATGGGATTTAAATGACAGGTCCTGATCAAAAATAACACCAAGATTTTTTACTTTATTATCTGAAATCAGTTGAATCCCATCCAAATGAAGTGACTGGCTTATCAGCTTCTTTTTCAGAGACTCTGGTCCAAAGACTATAACTTCTGTTTTGTCTGCATGCAGAAGCAGAAAGTTAAGAGTCATCCAGGTTTTTATGTCTTCAAGACATGCCTGTAATCTATGTAATGGGTTAGCTTCATCTGGATTTATAGACAGATATAGCTGGCTATCATCAGCATAACAGTGGAAATTAATCCCATGCTGTCTAATAACTCTACCAATTGGGAGCATGTATAAAGTAAAGAGAATTGGTCCTAGCACTGATCCCTGTGGTACTCCACAGGTAACCTTTGAGCGTGTTGAAGATCTATCATTAACATGAACAAACTGAATTCGATCAGATAGGTAAGATTTAAACCAGTCCAGTGCTGTTCCTTTAATTCCAACAAAATATTCAAGTCTTTCTAAAAGAATATTATGGTCAACTGTATCAAATGCAGCACTAAGATCCAACAGGACGAGCACAGATACAAGTCCATTATCTGAGGCCATGAGAATATCATTAGTGACTTTCACCAGAGCTGTTTCAGTGCTATGATGAGCTCTAAAGCCAGACTGAAACTCTTCAAAAAGTTCATTATGGTGTAAGTGATCGCAAACTTCTTTGGTAACTACTTTCTCAAGAATTTTGGATAAGAAAGGAAGATTGGATATAGGTCTATACAGTGGCGTAGGAAGCGGGGGGGACGGGGGGGACATGTCCCCCCCAATATAAAAGCCAGGTGGATATGTCCCCCTCAAAAAATTGTACCGCAAAATATTAGATTTTGACATTTTTTTACTAGCGTGCTTTTATTTTGAAGGCGCAGCATAGCGTTACGTCACTGTACTCCCCCTCCCCTCTCTGAACTGCTGAGTGAGAGTGAAGGGAGGGAAACAGCGATACAGAAGTCAGAAACTTGTGAAAGAGGTAAAATGGTCTGTCGGGATGCTGCCTATTTAAAACGTCTTTGTTGTCAGTTCACTTTCATATATAGAAACTGAATCTTTTTGGTTTAGTCATCTTAGTCTTGTAGGAAAGAGGATTAGGGCCACTGGAAGAAAAAAAGTTAACTGATTTTTAAATTTTTTTTTTGTTTAACATGGGTAAAAAAGTAAGAATTCTGACTTTTCTCAGAATTCTGACTTTAATCTCAGAATTCTGACTTTTTTCTCAGAAATCTGACAGATGATTAATATTTCTAATCAATTTACAGTGTTTTTTTTTTTTTTTTGGGGGGGGGGGGGGGGGGGGGGGTACTATACAGATATATAAAAACAAGAAGGTCTAACTAAAAAAATAACCAGAATATATGTTTAGAGTAAAGATTGACTACTTCTGTTTACACAAGCACACAATTTCAAATCTGCTGAGCTTGCTGTGCAAGAAAATGTAAAATATACGTATAAAGAAATATAACAGGAAGTACTGCTAAAACAAACTAAATGTTAAATAATGTAGATATTGGTTTAAAAAATTCTTCAGATTTGGAAATTTGGAAGGAATACATAATTTTGAAATTAATCAACAAATCTGGTAAAAAATAAATAAATAAAAAATAAAAGTTGCACTTTTTTACTTGAGGAATTTGTTGAATAACTTCATAATTATGAGTTTAACTAGTTGGAGGTAATGCTACACTTCTCTGCTTCCTGTCCTGCTCATAAAAGGTAAACATTATAAACCCACCATTCATTTTCTACACTATTTGGAAAACACAACACAAATGTAATATAACAAAAGTATGTTTAAAAACAAACATGTTAGCATCCAGCCATAGCCATGTCTGTTTTAGAGACTAGCTCTCTTGTTTTAATGACCTTCTGCTCCTCCATTTATAAGGGGGACCCCTCGGGCACATCAAAAGTTGCCTAATTCTGTAATTTTTCACCAATGTGTCACTGGCCATCTCAAACAACTCACATCTTTGTCAGTGAAGCTGAGTGCTCCACATCTCTACCTTCATGGTGCCCTTCTACATTAAGATCCAAAATTCTGAGATTAAAGTCAGAATTCTGAGAAAGAAGTCAGAATTATGAGATTAAAGTCAGAATTCTGAGAAAAAAGTCAGAATTCTGACTTTTTTCCTGTATTAAACTGAAATAAAATTTAAAAATCACTTAACTTTTTTCAGTGGCCCTAATCCTCTTCCGTAGTCTTGGGCTGATCACTCATCCAATATTTAACTGCTAACTTTCTCTAGATGTTTGCCACGCTAGCCAAAATGTTATTTTTTTTAATATATCTCATTTCAGTACAATGCCACCACCATCTAAAAGGCTTAAACAGCAGTAGGACTTACTCAGATTTTTAAAAAAGAGAAACGTCAGTGTGAGTAACAGTCACCTTACACAATTTGTGTTGAAATTAGCCCGGTCTGGGATTTTTTATTTTTTGTGTGGTTTTGATTCGCCGAAATGGACAGATGTTATACATGCCGCGCTCCTGATCGTTAGTTAAAACCACAGGGAGAATTAATTTTAATTCTTAGCAGCGAACTGCTGCACAACCACTAATTAACCAACTAATTAACTTCTGCACCTTTATTTCCTCAAATAAACTGCTGGCTCCTCTTTTTAGACTATAAACAGATTAACACAACATTGACAACTCTGTAGTTTTCTCTGTTCTGTACTGCAAATTGGAATTAGACGCCATTTCTACCAAAGGTCGGGACAGAATGGCGCACCAGCGCCTCCTGACCCCACTAAGGGACAGGGTGTACAGAAAATGGAAGGATAGATGGATTTCTACCAAAGGTTGATAATGCGTTTTTGAACCAGATGCTTCAAAGCGCCCTGTCCATAATTCTTCACCACACTGTCAGCTCCCTCTGTCAGTCAATCTATATAAATTCATTTTTGACCATTATTGCAAGTTTGACAAAATAAAACATATCAAACTTTGCACTTCTGTGGCCTACTGAATTGTTTTTAATCCAACTGAAATATCTGATTTTCTAGTGCGTATGCGGACACTAAATATGCCAAGGGCTGAAGCCCTTGAAAGACATCTCCCTTTGCTTAATAAAAGACTCCAGTCATTTTGTTTGGTGATATGCTCACATCTTATGAACAAATGCATTATGTAAATTTTAAATGCATTATTTTTGCAAGACACATTTATAAAGGAATAAAGTAAAAGATTAAATAGCCTTTTTTTAAAGTAGCGTACTTAAGACATGTTTCTGTTGAATATTTACGAATCTCAGAATTCCGACATGTGTCCCCCCCAATTGTAAACATATTCCTACGCCCTTGGGTCTATAATTAACCAAGTCATCTGGGTCAAGAGAGGGTTTCTTAAGCAGAGGTTTAATTACAGCAACCTTAAAAGCTTTAGGTACATATCCCTGTAACAGAGATAGATTAATCACATCTAAAATGGAGGAGGAGATCAAAGGGAATACCTCCTTAAATAACCTGGTTGGAACTGGATCTAACATACAAGTTGAAGGCTTAGATGAAGACAATAATTTTGCTAATTCAGAAAGTTCAACTGGATCAAAGCAGTCTAAACCCGGTTCAGATTCCATGACTACCTCAGGTACAATCGCGGATAGAGGAGTGCTTATGATCTTATTTTTAATAAGATCAATCTTATTTATAAAGAATCCCATAAAATCATTGCTTCTAAGAGCAGGTGGAATGGACAGTTTAACAGAGCTATGGCTCTGGGTGAGTTTGGCAACTGTATTAAAAAGAAATCTAGGATTATTCTTATTGTCCTCTATTAATGAGGAGAAGTATGCTGCTCTTGCTTTACAAAGGGTCCTCTTATACAGCAGTAAACCATTTTTCCAGACTAGGAAGGACTCCCGCAGGCCTGTGGAGCGATATTTTCTCTCCAGTTTCCTAGCATTTTGCTTCAAAGTACGCAGCTCTGCATTAAACCAAGGAGCAAGCTTTCTATTTTTAACGGTTTTCATTTTCAAAGGAGCTGCGTTGTCTAAGGCAGTACGCAGAGAACTAGCAACCCCATCAACAAAATCATCAACCTGTGAAGGGGAATAAGCTATGCTTTTGCACTCTGCAGCACTGCTCAGCAACACAGAGGAGAGAGAAAGTGAAGCAGATTCTTTAAAATGTATAACTGCACTATCTGATAAAGATCTACTAAAATTGAACCTTCTTTTGGGGGAGGAGAACTCTGTTAAAGTAATCCTGAAGGTTATTAGAAAGTGGTCAGAGAGGACAGGGTTGTGAGGAAATACTGTTATTTCTTCACATTCTATGCCGTATGTCAGCACAAGATCCAAAGTATGAAGATGAGAATGTGTGGGACTATTCACATTTTGAACAAAGCCAATAGTGTCTAAGATAGCATTAAAGGCTGCTCTTAAGCTATCGCCTTCAATGTCAGCATGGATGTTAAAATCTCCCACTATGATGACCCTGTCAGTATTTAATACCAAATCAGAAAGGAACTCTGAAAACTCATCCAAAAATTCAGAGTAAGGACCTGGTGGACGATACAAAGTTACAAAAAGAAGAGGTTTTCTTGCCTTAGAGTTTGGATCAGGGAAATTAAGGGTTAAATGTTCAAAAGAGTTGTAGGTATTAACTGTTTTGGGAGTAATCAGTAAGTCAGACTGGAAGATTGTTGCTACTCCTCCTCCTCCTCGCCCAGAACTTCTGGGTATGTGAAAATTTAAATAGCTTGAAGGAGTTGCCTCATTTATGCTCACATAATCCTCTTGCTGCAGCCAGGTTTCTGTAAGGCAAAACAAGTCAATGTGATTATCACAAATCAAGTCATTAACTAGCAGACTTTTAGAGGAAAGCGATGTTATGTTAAACAGACCGCATTTGTTATTTTCTTTATTTATTATTATTATTATTATTTTATTCAATTTTTTTTTTCTGTGGTACGAGTGGGGGCACTAGGGAGGGAAGGCATGATTGAGATGGTGGGTTTTTTTGTTTTGTTTTGTTTTTATTTTTTTTATTTTTTTTTTCTCCCAGGTTGGGGTCTCAACCGCACCCTCTCCCAAATACATCTCAAGTCTCCGCTAAATGTGGAGCCCATTCCCCCCGTCCTGCTGTCCCTCCGCTGGCTGGCGTCGGGGCTCACCGGTGCACTGGTGGAGCTCGGGGTCTGGGGGTGGATGCCCAGGGGACTGCTGGCTCATTCCTGGTGGCCTCTCCGCTGGCCCCGGCCGGCCGGGGCTTTGCTGGGGCTCCTGTCTGGGGATCGGGTGCCCTTGGGGCCTCGGATCCCTGGGGCCTGGGACTGGATCTGCTTCGGGGTGGGGCTGGCTGTTGTTCGGGGATTTTCGGGGTCGGTGCCGGTGCCTTCGCTACGATGCCGGTTCCTGGGCGGTGTTTCTTTCCTATGCCGGTTCTGTTTTATCGGTTCGGGGGGGGAGGGGGGGGGGGGGGGGGGAGCTGCATGGTGGGGTGCGGGTCTTGGGTCCTGTTGAGCATTTTTTCCATGGTTAAAACTTTACATGCACAAGTTCACCCTCACAAACAACTACAGGTGCTAGGCTTCAGGTACTTAGAGATTCACTTCCAAACAGAAACCCCACATTCATATCTTCAGGTAACACAGAGTACATGTCAGACTTAATAATATTACTTTAGCGATAGTTTCAAGGTGTTTGCTTTATTGTATATCTCGTACCATGTCTTTTGGTTGTGCTGTTCTTTTTTTTCATCTCATTGCAGGTGATGAAGCAGACTGAAAATGTTTTGTCATTGTCTCCTTCCTATCTCCTCTTTCTTTCATCTTTTGTCCTTTTTTTTTATTTTTCCTTCTTCTTCTTCTGTTTTTCTGCTCTACTTACATTGCAGTGTCCATATGAACTGTTAAACTCCCTGCATAATTATAATAAAGCAATTTATATACATGGACCAAGTGGAACACACTACACTTGTGAAAGTAAAATCTGTTGTGCTCCTTTTGGCATCAAGACAATTATTCTTATTGCCACCTTGCCAGACAGGACACTGTAAAAAAAAAATAATAATAATAAAAAAAATTATAATAATAAATAAAAAAAAATAAACAGACCGCAATTAATTGTTTTAACTTTTTCCCCAATTGAAGTTATTTTGATTTTAATTAGATTATCATGATTTACTCCTTTGGGAATCTTTGCTAATTTATTAGATTTTGGTCGTGGGCAAGACACTGTCTGGATGGAGTAAAGAGTGGGTAACAGTAGAGAAGCTGCAGAGATGTGTCTTAAACTACAACTCTGCTTCCTGGTCTGCACCCTGGGTGGTCAGGGTTTTGGAGGACTAATAAATGTGGCCAGTTTCCTAGAAAGAAGAGCTGCACCATCCAAAGTGGGATGGATGCCGTCTCTCCAAATCATATATGGATCCTTATGAGTTTAGCTTTGCTGTTTTTCTCCTGTTTTATCTGCTTTCCACCCTTTTCTTCATCAGAACAAATAAAATATGTTCTGTTGAAGAAAAACCACAAAGTTTCAGTCAATTTAACCTCCAGATATATCTGAGCTATGGATTCATTGAGAATAGGTAATTTTAAAGTCTCCACCATTCATCTTAATGTAGGAATTAAATCCTGTTATTTATATCCTCTATCATTGTAATCATCATTATTAATGTTATCGTTATTATTATTATTAAATAATGTTATTATCATCATTATTTCCAATTGAGTCATTTGAACACCGTATAATTATTAACCAATAATTATGTTAAATAAATGTGCATATTTATTCCAGATCAGCTTAAGATAGATTTACTTCTTAAAGAATTGTAAATAATGTAAAAGCAAATTCAATCAGCCTAATTTATTTTTATACAAGTTATTTGTGCTACTCACATATAGATTTATTTACCCATAAAGTTTAATCTAAATCCTAAAGAATTAAGGTTAACAAATTAAACTTTAGCATTTAGCATTTAAATAATGACACAGGTCCTTGATTATTTGAAGAAATGCCCAAGTATTGTTAAACAAGCATAATCTGTTCATTTGATTTAATTTTTAAAATCTGTCTCATTAAACTTTATTTGTTGTGATATTTGAACCTTATGTCAATCCCCTTTATTACCAATTTAAACAGTTGTGCATTATCTTTAACACATTTAACTCCTGCTTTGTTTTGAAAACACACTGCAAAAACGATCTAGAAATAAGTAAAAAAATTCTTAAATTGAGTGTATTCACCCTTACTTTGAGCAGGCAAATGAGATAGTTTGCCAATGGAATGAGTAATTTTACTCTTAAAATAAGATAATTAGATAATATGCACTTGAAATAAGACAATGCAATTGTGTTTTCTTATTTTAAGTGCAAATTGTCTTGTTCCATTGGCAAAATGTCTTTTTTTACCTCATCGTTCAAGAACAAATGCACTTATTTTAAGAAAAAATGACTTATCTAGATTTAGATTTTTTGCAGTGCAGGTTGGGGAAAAGAATGAGCCACAGAAACTAGAAACTGTCCTTATTTTACAGTTTAACCCTAATTATTCCCTCATTTCTATTTTACCAAGACAAAAATAACTAAATTATCATTTCACAAATGGACAACATACAATAGGTAGAGTGGATCCACAACGACAGACAACATATAAGACAAACAGATAAGACAAACAAAACACAAACAAATGGCCATAAGATAAATAATTAAACGTAATTGTTGCATGCAAACCTTTATGTGTGTCAGGCCCTTTTCTGTCATTGGGGGGGACCCTTAGCCCACCCATCTTTACCGAACCTCCTGTAACTGGGTCAACGGTAAAATGGACGCTTTTCTGTCTATTTATACGCAGGTACTTTAACTCTAAACAGCGAATCAGTTACTATTCTGCTGTAGGCCAACCATTTATAACTTTATGTCAGGTGCTATTTCAGTCCTAATTCTGAAAGTTAGGATGTTTTTTTTTTGTTTTTATCATACTTGATTTAAATACATTAAGCAGGTTTTATTTATTTTTAAACATAGTTGTTTTTAAATGTGCCAAAAATTGTTATCAATATTATTTCACTCTCTCAGGAAAATATGCCACTTTGATTTAAATCTTTCAGGAATTTATTATTTATTTTTGCAAATCTATAATTTAAGGTAATAAACTCATAGCTTTTATATATTTTAGTTGGATTTTCCCAAACTACATCCCATATATTTGGTTAACTGTAAGGTTTATTTATCTTAAACACTTAAGGGATGAAAATTGTTGATTTCATTGTTTATATGTTTTAAATGATATACATGTGTATTCATATATTTTTGGAGGAAAGGAAAATCTAATTCTCTTAGTTTTTGTTATTTAGTGAAATCTAATTCAGATTAAACTCACACATAACTCTAGATTTTATCCTATTGGATTATATTATTCATTCTTTTTCCTCTATAAGTTGCTGTTTTGTTTACATTTTCATAAGTCAGAGCAACCATCACCTTTTCTCCGGCTTAATCAGAACCTCAGACATTCATGGCACAGGGACAAAGCAACATACCACAAAATCATGAAGAGATTAAGCTAATCTCTCCGAGTGCCCGCTGTGGAAATAGAGAATTTTGTTTGTGACTAAAACCTGTGCGCATTTTACTGTGTCAGCCCATGTTTGGACCCGTTTCTCTCTCTGGATTTGCCTAAGTTTTCATCTCCAGGTCCGTCCATAACATTATGGAACATGGTGACAGCAGGAAATGAACAAAACGAGATCCGTCCTGTTTTTAAACAACCACAGGCCTGATAATAAACGTTTTGTTTTCCAGTCCTGAAGCCGACATAGGAAAAGACAGTTGCTGCTGAATTTTTCTCTTTTCAAAGATAATTTTTGGTTTAGATACTTAAGGTTGATTCTAATTTGATCAAAAATTACTCTAAAACAATCATGGTTTAGTGAAAGCCAACCAAGCCGTTCATTATCACCCTCATTAGACATTTTCCCACTGATTCATGTCAAGAAAGTCAGTCTGTCAGCAAGCATTTTCTTCATTGCAAGATGCAGAAAGGAATCTAATAAGAGAAAGTTATCAAACTTTTCTTGAATAGTTGGAAGTCTATGGAAATAGAATATGAAATAAAAGAAAAGAAAAAAAAGAAAATATATAATCGATCACTTTAGCCTTCACTGATTTCTGCCACCAGGCATTTCAGTCCTGGAGCTCCACCACCTCAGTCCAAAAAGGTCAGCCACTCCTCAAACAAAAAAAAAATTATTAAAAAAATAATTTAGCACCGGAGAAAACGAAAGCCTTATGTTGGTGCACCTCCCCCTTGTTTCCCCACAAAAAAAAAATTCCCCAATGTCTCTGTCCTCATGGTTTTTTGCACACACACACATTGTGGAGCAGGTTGCAGCTCAGGTGAGCTACATGTATTTTGGGTCAGGGGTTCAGAGCAGATGAAAATCCTTTTGTGTTGCTTTCCCCAGATTTTAACCCATCATTTCCATCCGGTGGTTTTGGTGTGTTTACAGGATGTGTGTTACGAAGTATGCAGCTTTTCTCTGTTTTTATTTGAGTATCTTCTTCTGTTAACCACTGGTGATGCAACAGGTCCTCCACGGTGGGGCGCTCTTTGGGTCTATTGCCAGGCACTTGGTTAGAAATTCTCTGCATGTTTCGGAGAGACTTGTGTTGATCTTTAGTTAATTTGAAAGATATTTCCTGGTAATGAACTGCTCTTGGTGCAGAATCTCATACAGAACCAAGCCCACCTGCCACACAGTTGTAGGTCCAGCAGTGTAAAACCCTTGTGTTTTAAATTCAGGTGGTATATGGCAAAAAGTACCAGCGAAAATCCTAAAGTGTCCTCCCTTGACAAAGCAACTTAGACCAAAGTCTATGAGATAAAGTTTTGGGACTTTTGACCTGGTCTCTATCAAGATGTTTGAAGGTTTAATGTCTCTGTGGAAGAATTTTGCCTTCTGAAGGTAAATTATTGATTTTAGCCGCTGTTTTATTATGATCTTGGCATTCTTCATCATTATGCGACCCCTTGTGGTTTTGGTGTGTTTACTGGATGTGTGTTATGAAATAGGCAGCTATTCTCTGTTTATATTTGACCTGGTCTCTATCAAGATGTTCGAAGGTTTAATGTCTCTGTGAAAGATTGTTGCCTTCTGCAGGTAAATTATTGCCTTTAGCAGCTGTTTTATCAGGATCTTGGCATTCTTCATCTTTTTTTTACCCTTGTGGTTTTGGTGTGTTTACGGAATGTGTGTTACGAAGTATGCAGCTGTTCTCTGTTTATATTTGAGTATCTTCTTCCGTTAACCACTGGTGATGCAACAGGTCCTCCACGGTGGGGCGCTCTTTTGGGTTAATTGCCAGGCACTTGGTTAGAAATTCTCTGCATGTTTCGGAGAGACTTGTGTTGATCTTTAACTCATTTGACAGATATTTCCCGGTAACGAACTGCTCTTGGTGCAGAATCTCATACAGAACCAAGCCCACCTGCCACACAGTTGTAGGTCCAGCAGTGTAAAACCCTTGTGTTTTAAATTCAGGTGGTATATGGCAAAAAGTACCAGCAAAAATCCTAAAGTGTCCTCCCTTGACAAAGCAACTTAGACCAAAGTCTATGAGATAAAGTTTTGGGACTTTTGACCTGGTCTCTATCAAGATGTTCAAAGGTTTAATGTCTCTGTGGAAGATTTTTGCCTTCTGAAGGTAAGTTATTGTTTTTAGAAGCTGTTTTATCATGATCTTGGCATCGTTCATCGTTATGCGACCCTTGTGGTTTTTAATGTAGTTAAAAAGGTCCTCAGCAGGCATGGGTCTCTCCATAACTACAATCAGCTCCTCACCCATATCAGACCAGTCTAGGATGGGAAGTATAGCTGACTGCCCCGGTGATCTGGTTGTTTTAGCCCTAAGCTTTAACATGATAGCCACCTCCAATGGTATCTGCTTTCCTTTTTTTTCCTTATGCATTAAGATGTAATATGTTTTTTGGATGTGTTTAATGGCTACAGGTAATTCATCATACACCCGATAACCAGCAAAAACAGATCCATAGCTTCCTTCTCCAAGCTTTCTTAGCTCAACATATTTTTCCCTAAATTTGGCTCTAACGTAATCGCCTCTTTCCTCATTGTTATTCTCTGTCTTTAATCTTTTCTCATTCTGTGACTCTAGAAAGTCCCCTGCCTTTCTCTTTAGACTCCTTTTCTTTAAATCTCGTTTTTCTGTTGAGTTATCACCCAGACAGGAGCTGCTGGGTGCTGGGGGACAGACAATAGCGGTAGAAGGGGATTCTTTAGTCAATACCAGTTCTTGGAGTCCTTTTATCTTTTTGGCTGGCAGTGGTTCTCCTTGTTCAAACATTTTCCTCTTTTCTTTTCTCACCGTACTGAACTGGTCCTGGTAGCTTGTGGAAGGTCCGTAACCCTCAGAGACCATAAACCTCTTTCTGGGGGTTTCATCTGTGGTGCTGTTTTTTCGTTTCCTTGGACTTTCCAGTGTCATTCTGCTGTTCTCTTGATATCTCATGAGGGCTAAAGTTTTACAAATGTCTGCAGAATCTGTAGAACCTTGTCTTTCATATATTTTTGCCATTTTCAGTTTACCTTCAAACGACAGCAGTTTGAACACTCATAACTTGTGTTAAGCCTGTGTTCAACTGGGAGGGTCTCGGAATTCTGACACTACTATGACATCACAGGCTGTCTAGATTCTAGATCATGTCAATCAAAGAAGAGTGACATAATCTAGAACATTCTAAATGTCTCAAAGATAGAGTTGCCTAGCAACCACATAAATATGGACTTAGAGTTAGTCTTGACCAACAGAACATGACCAGAAAATCAAATCAATAATTCAACACAGGGCTTGGTGTTGATTTCCTCCAGGAAATACTTAGTTTGAGATGTAAATTGTAAATATTTGTCCAGGAGAATTATTTGAACTATTTTTGATTTCCTGAGCAAAACCTCAAGGGAAAAGAAAATGTTAATTTTCTGTCACAGTTTAAAACAGATTCAGAGTTTAGTTTAGCTTTATAGTACCAATTTAGAGCACATTAGCCGAGTCATTTACAAGGTATTGACATTTACAGAGTCACTTCAATCAAATCATACATAGAGATTGATTGAATATTTCCTATTCTGAATAATTCCTTTTTTTGTTTCATTGATTGTTTTTGTATGAGATTTTCCTGGGTGCTATATTTTCTTTTTTTTTTCTTGCATAAAAGGCAAAAACTACAAATCTGCAATCTAGCTAATGTAAGTTTCAATTCAATCAATCTAATTTATTTATGTAGCACATTTATATAGCACATTTAAAAAGCAAAAAGGTCCTCCACGGTGGGGCACTCTTTTGGGTCTATTGCCAGGCACTTGGTTAGAAATTCTCTGCATGTTTCGGAGAGACTTGTGTTGATCTTTAGCTCATTTGAAAAAAATATTTCCTGGTAACGAACTGCTCTTGATGCAGAATCTCATACAGAACTAAGCCCACCTGCCACACAGTTGTAGGTCCAGCAGTGTAAAACCCTTGTGTTTTAAATTCAGGTGGTATATGGCAAAAAGTACCAGCGAAAATCCTAAAGTGTCCTCCCTTGACAAAGCAACTTAGACCAAAGTCTATGAGATAAAGTTTTGGGACTTTTGACCTGGTCTCTATCAAGATGTTTGAAGGTTTAATGTCTCTGTGGAAGAATTTTGCCTTCTGAAGGTAAGTTATTGATTTTAGCAGCTGTTTTATTATGATCTTGGCATTCTTCATCATTATGCGACCCTTGTGATTTTGGTGTGTTTACTGGATGTGTGTTACGAAATATTCAGCTATTCTCTGTTTATATTTGACCTGGTCTCTCTCAAGATGTTCGAAGGTTTAATGTCTCTGTGGAAGATTGTTGCCTTCTGCAGATAAATTATTGCCTTTAGCAGCTGTTTTATCGGGATCTTGGCATTCTTCATCTTTTTTTGACCCTTGTGGTTTTGGTGTGTTTACGGGATGTGTGTTACGAAGTATGCAGTTGTTCTCTGTTTATATTTGAGTATCTTCTTCCGTTAACCACTGGTGATGCAACAGGTCCTCCACGGTGGGGCGCTCTTTTGGGTCTATTGCCAGGCACTTGGTTAGAAATTCTCTGCATGTTTCGGAGAGACTTGTGTTGATCTTTAGCTCATTTGACAGATATTTCCTGGTAACAAACTGCTCTTGGTGCAGAATCTCATACAGAACCAAGCCCACCTGCCACACAGTTGTAGGTCCAGCAGTGTAAAACCCTTGTGTTTTAAATTCAGGTGGTATATGGCAAAAAGTACCAGCAAAAATCCTAAAGTGTCCTCCCTTGACAAAGCAACTTAGACCAAAGTCTATGAGATAAAGTTTTGGGACTTTTGACCTGGTCTCTATCAAGATGTTCAAAGGTTTAATGTCTCTGTGGAAGATTTTTGCCTTCTGAAGGTAAGTTATTGTTTTTAGCAGCTGTTTTATCATGATCTTGGCATCGTTCATCGTTATGCGACCCTTGTGGTTTTTAATGTAGTTAAAAAGGTCCTCAGCAGGCATGGGTCTCTCCATAACTACAATCAGCTCCTCACCCATATCAGACCAGTCTAGGATGGACAGTATAGCTGACTGCCCCGGTGATCTGGTTGTTTTAGCCCTAAGCTTTAACATGATAGCCACCTCCAATGGTATCTGCTTTCCTTTTTTTTCCTTAGGCATTAAGATGTCATGTGTTTTTTGGATGTGTTTAATGGCTACAGGTAATTCATCATACACCCGATAACCAGCAAAAACAGATCCATAGCTTCCTTCTCCAAGCTTTCTTAGCTCAACATATTTTTCCCTAAATTTGGCTCTAACGTAATCGCCTCTTTCCTCATTGTTATTCTCTGTCTTTAATCTCTTCTCATTCTGTGACTCTAGAAAGTCCCCTGCCTTTCTCTTTAGACTCCTTTTCTTTAAACCTTGTTTTTCTGTTGAGTTATCAATCAGACAGGAGCTGCTGGGTGCTGGGGGACAGACAATAGCGGTAGAAGGAGATTCTTTAGTCACGACCAGTTCTTGGAGTCCTTTTATCTTTTTGGCTGGCAGTGGTTCTCCTTGTTCAAACATTTTCCTCTTTTCTTTTCTAACCGTACTGAACTGGTCCTGGTAGCTTGTGGAAGGTCCGTAACCCTCAGAGACCATAAACCTCTTTCTGGGGGTTTCATCTGTGGTGCTGTTTTTTCGTTTCCTTGGACTTTCCAGTGTCATTCTGCTGTTCTCTTGATATCTCATGAGGGCTAAAGTTTTACAAATGTCTGCAGAATCTGTAGAACCTTGTCTTTCGTATATTTTTGCCATTTTCAGTTTACCTTCAAACGACAGCAGTTTGAATACTCCTAACTTGTGTTAAGCCTGTGTTCAACTGGGAGGGTCTCGGAATTCTGACCTCACTATGACATCATAGGCTGTCTAGATTCTAGATGATGTCAATCAAAGAAGAGTGACAATCTAGAACATTCTAAATGTCTCAAAGGTAGAGTTGCCTAGCAACCACATAAATATGGACTTAGAGTTAGTCTTGACCTACAGAACATGACCAGAAAATCAAATCAATAATTCAACACAGGGCTTGGTGTTGATTTCCTCCAGGAAATACTTAGTTTGAGATGTAAATTGTAAATATTTGTCCAGGAGAATTATTTGAACTATTTTTGATTTCCTGAGTAAAAAAAAAACCAAGCCCACCTGCCACACAGTTGTAGGTCCAGCAGTGTAAAACCCTTGTGTTTTAAATTCAGATGGTATATGGCAAAAAGTACCAGCGAAAATCCTAAAGTGTCCTCCCTTGACAAAGCAACTTAGACCAAAGTCTATGTGATAAAGTTTTGGGACTCGATAAATGTTTACCATTATTGAAATGTTAGACATCTTTTGAAAGCTTAGATTCTCCACAATTCAACTACCAAGTTCATTTTGTAAACACAGCGATCGCCAAAGCACAATTAACACAGATATAGCAGCATCTCAAAATGTAAACAAACAATGCAGCCACAACTACATACTTTTGAAGGCATCCAGAAGCCAATTTATAAATCAAATCTTCAATTGTTTATAGTCCATTCATCCATAAGGGTCAACAGATTAAAAGTAATCCAGCATATTCATAATAAAAATATTCCATGATGAGAAAATCGCCCATAACATCTGGTTGGTGACATCAGAAAAGTTGGCTGGTCATAGCTAATGCTCTGAATTTTGATAATATTTACTTCCTAATACTTATTTCCTCGGTTTTTAGCTGCAATGTTTGGTCTGGTTATTTACATTGTCTTCTTACCTACAAGACAAAAGTGTCAGCATCTTTTTATGATGTGATTTTGAGCCAGATCTGAAATCTCACTTCCCGTCACTTCCTCTCAGCCCTTACCTCATAGAGTCCTGCTGTTATTGGTTAAGACCACAAGGCCTGTTGGGCTTTGTAGCCAATGAAATAAGGTTTCAAATAAGCCTAGGATAAATAAGGGGGAGCCACGTTACTGGCTTGCCTTAGAGAGAGATAGACAGCTGCGGCTGGATCAATGCACGCAGCTTCAAGCTGAGTTATAACAGCGGTCCTATTTTTTTTTTTAAGTTTGGATGCTGATTTTGTTTTATTACAATGCCTTAGGCTGAAAAATAAAATACAGCTCAGAAAATGCACTGGGGCTTATTTTATTTTTCACTATCTTTTATAGGTTTTTATGTTATTATAGGTGTACAATTCTACATTTTGTAATATACACTGATTCTGAAAACAAGTGGAAAGTACTTGCTTCATAAATGTTTAATGCCATCAAAATGCTTTAGTGTTACTCTATGGGTCAAATAGTAAAACAAAGTATAGTAAAAGCATTTGGCACATTTAGAGATTTTTGGAGACTCCGGTGACACCAAAAGTTGAAAGCCCCACAGCTCTGGAACTGTTATAGCTACAAGTCTGAAATTTTCTGCATTTGTGGTTGATATTATGTAGAGCTAATTTATTTTATTTATTTATTCGTTTATTTGATAGGGACAATTATGTTTCATGCATCATGTCACACACTACAACATTTTAGCTAGGGCTAATTCTCAATGTCTGTCCCCAGTTAGGCTTTTACACAAAACACAGTGACTGTACACAAGAACAACAGAGCAAATTACACATTAAAACATCACAGAAATAAAATCAGGTCAGTTAGATTATTAATGTTCACATGACTGACCTCTCAATAAAAAGTCTTTAAGTTTATGTTTAAAAAGGACCCAGTTTGACTTTCCCTTCAGTTCTGCAGGTAATGTGTTCCATGTTTTGGTGCCTTGTACAATGAAAGCTGATTGACCAAAAGAGGTTTTGCGTCTGGGTACTTGACAGTTTCCACTGTGGGCTCCTCTTGTGACTGAGCCCACAGCTCTGAGAGGAACTACACATTCACTCAAAACCTTAGGGGCCTTATCATGCAAGCATTTATATACCAGTTTTAACTGAGCAAATTTCACAAAGTTTTCGAAATTCAGCATTTTTAAATTGTTCAAACTAACACAGTGATGGGACCTGATTGGTTTTTTATCTAAGATTTTTATAGCTCTATTATAGATCATCTGAAGAGGCTTGATAGTAGTGCTTTTGGCCTGTGACCAAGAACTAATGCAGTAACTTAGATGGGAAAAGATCATGGAGTGCACAAAACTGTGAGCAGCGTGAAACGGTAGGGAATCTCTAATCAGTTTGAATGTGTACAAGTTTGCTTTTGTTACTCTGGACACTTTTTTTACATGGCTGTCAAATTTCAATTGTGAGTCAAGTATTAGTCCTAGATACTTGATTTCTGAGACCTGCTGGATTCTAGCTCCATTTATCTGTAAATTTAGGTCTTGAGATATGAGCTTGGTCCTAGAAGAGAAACAGACAGACAGTTTTTTTTTAACATTCAGAGACAACCCTGCATTATGGAACCACACTGACACAGTTTGTAGATGTCCTGACAGTTCATTAGAAACTGCTTCCACAGTCTTTCCACGAACATAAATTACTGCATCGTCTGCATATAACTGAAAACCTGCTGTTGGACAAGACTCTGGCAAGTCATTAATGTATAATGTAAATAGTAGAGGGCCAAGGATGGATCCCTGTGGCACTCCTGTATTTATCTTTAAAAATGATGATTTTTCATTGTTTATTGTGACACACTGCTCTCTTCCTTCTAAGTATGATTCAAACCACTGTAAAGTTTTCGGTGAAAATTTTAATTTGGATAATTTTGCAATTAGAATTTTATGATTTAACGTATCAAATGCCTTTTTGAGATCCAAGAAGACTGCGCCTACTATTTCCCCGCTGTCTATTGCCAACTTTATTTGTTCAACAAAATGACAGTTTGCTGTATCTGTAGAATAATGAGGTCGGAAGCCAAACTGTAAAGGATGTAAGATTTTATGATACTGTATGTATGCCATTAACTGATTGGAGACAATTTTTTCTAACACCTTAGAAAATACAGGCAGGATGCTTATAGGCCGATAGTTACAGCCCTGGTCTTGGGATCCTGACCTAAAGATAGGCATAACTCTAGCCTGTTTCCAGGGTGCAGGGAATTGCCCGCTCTCAATGGACAAATGAATTACATGCGTTAGAGGTTTTATGAGTGCATTTTTGTTTCGCTTTACGAAAGCAGTATTAATGTGGGAGAGATCCATGCAATTGCTTTGTTTAATTGTATTTATGGCATCAAGCACAGTAGATTCACTAGTCTGCTCTATGGAGAATGTTGTGCCTGATGTAACCTGTTGTTGAATTGGTCTTGTAAGGTTTCCAAAATCAAACTGTTGGACCAGCTCCTCCACAGATGACACAAAATAATTATTAAATTCCTAATGTAATAAGACCTGCCTTTTCTCAAACATTTCTTTATTACTGCTGTTCAAAAAAGACCTATCATTTTCGAGAATAAAACAACTTTGAGTCATGGTTGAACTGATGCAGCTTGGTCTGTGTTCTGCTCACCCAATTTTCATTCACATCTAATTTGGGCTTACAGTTCCTAAGTCATTTTCTTTTCCATTTGGGTTTGCAATATAGGCGAGAATTTCCCAAAATGAGGTGGATGTTAGTTCTCTCACCCATATATACTCCTCCTCTGTAGTTACTTGGTGCTGGAATCTCTTCATCCTTTATGTGTGTTTCTCCCGCGTGTCTCCTAGTTTTGGAACCGGAGTTCCTAGCCTGTATTTTCTGAATTTATGCCTCTGTTACGATTTTGCTCTTCATTAAACCTGCAAGAAAAAATTTCTGCCTTGTGCTCTGCAGTTAGGTCTTCTAAAAACATCCACTAACCCCGACAGTGACACTTTGAACAAAATGTAAAAAAAAATGTAAAAAAAAAAAAAAAAAAATATATATATATATATATATATATATATATATATATATATATATATATATATATATATATATATATATATATATATATATATATATATAAATGTGTGTGAATTCAGCTCATTCAGATGCTTTATTTAATGTTTGATTTTATGGTAATCACACCCTTGATCATTTTTAAATTCCAGCTTTTTGTATAAAAAAATTTCCTGTTTCCTGTTACACATCTTTTAAGTGTATCTGCAAGTGGAATGAAGACATTTTCTATAACCACAAATTGTAAAGGACTGCCATTTAAGGCTTTGAAAAAAATACAACCATAATACTTGGACTTGAGATTGTTTAAATTCCAAAAAAGGAAGATTTATAATTTATTCTCCACTTAGCAGAGTTCAAGATAACATACAAGGTTTCCAATGTTTAAATGCACACCTTGTAAAATGTGTTTAAACTCCTGCCTGCTTACCTCCCAGGGGAACATGTAATATAAAAATCACTTCAACAGAAAAAAAAGGAATAGGTATGGTTCTTACTGAGCAACAGCTCCAGTACAAAGTACCACAAAGCAGTTACACTTCTAAGGCTTCAAAAGGCTGCAGAGTGATTCATACTTGTTTGATAAATAAAAATTCTGTTAAATCTAAAATAATATATATAATATTATGTAAAATCAATTTCCCTATAACTCACGTCATTGGGAATTCTGAAAAGGAATGTTTACAGTGCTGGATCTTCAGGTGAAAACTATTATCAATATAGTCGCATTTCAGACCTAAGTGGCAAAAAAAAAGGAAACAATTCTGGTTTAAAATCTTTACACTAAAATATTCAATTAATTTCAAAATGTTATAATAAATTAAAATTACACCATTCTCCATCAGAAGTATTAATAAAAATTTGAAACAGCAAGTAATTTCAATTTCAGTAGCAAAATGCAACTGTTAAAACTGTTCAGCAAATATGAGTTACTGGGACTGGTTTTGATTGCCAATGGGCTCTATGCACAGCTCCACTACTTCCTGAATTTAATGCAGCTCCTTTGTTTCCTGTCTTTCATTACTGGACGAACTGATTAATCCAGGTGTGTCTGGCCAGTTACTTAGGTCATACACACCTGGATTGATCAGTGCATCCAATCATGAAAGACAGGAAACAAAGGAGCTGCATTAAATTCAGGAAGTAGTGGAGCTGTGCATAGAGCCTATTGATTTGGATCACTAAGAAGAACCTTTGTAAGAACAAATAAAATAGGGGCCGGGGGTTTAAAGGGGTTACCCCGGTAAACCCCAGGTAAAGGGGCCTTCTCAAAGAGTTATAAAAAGCAGACCAAAAGGGGTTGACAAAGGGGACCACCAAAATGGAATGGGGGGCCTTTTTGGGCCCACTTTTTATTGGGCCTGCGGGGTTGCCATACCTTCTATGTCTCTGAAAGGGGGGTTCTTTTTAAAGGGGAATTTTTTTGGTCCTGGCTGAATAGGTGAGGTGGGGGAGGGAAACCTTTTTGGTTCGGGGTTTCTTTTTGCATTTTTTTCTAAAGAAAAAACTTGGTTTTTTTTGCCTTGTTTTTAGCCCGTTATGCCCTTTCCCTTGGGGGAGGGGAAAATTTCTTCAATGGGAAAAAACAAAGTCCAGGGGGTTTCCCTTTTTGAATTCTTTTTGGAAAAAAAATTTTTGTGGAAAAGTTATAGATGCCGTTTTTGCCCAACCCTTGGGGGTTTGGTTAAACATGATGATCGGGGGAAACTAGGGTTACGGGTAAAGGGGGGAAGTTTGGGAAAAATTTTCAATAAAAATTTTGGAGGAAATACTCCCCTAAAAAAGTATCCCCAACCCCCATTTCGCAGTCCCACACCTTTACCCTGTAACGGCCCAATCCCAAAGTCATTTTTCTTGAGGGCCCCCCCACTGCGGGTTTTTAAAAAGGGTTTCCCTGCTTTTGGGGGCACAGCTGATTCCCAATTTGCATTTTCAGCAAAACCCTGTTAATTTAGTTGTCGAAAAAAAAATTTTTCAGATTTTAAATGCAAAAACCCACATCCCCCAGTTAGAAACCCAACCAGGTTGTAGTCTTTCCCAGTATGCGGACGGGAAATCAAACATGTCAAATTTTTAACAATGTTATTTTGGCTAGGAGTAGTTGGGAAAACTTTTTCCCCGGGGCTGGGAATTTTCCCTTTTGAAATTTAAAAGTTTTTTTAACTTTTTTTAAAAAGGGGTTTCAAAATTTGGGAATTTTTGGGGTTTTTCCCAAAACTTTTAAAGTAAAGAAAAATTTGTAAAAAGGCCCCTTAATAAGTAAAAACTCCTAGAACAAGAGTAGGTATATTCATAAAGATTTAATTACAGTAACCTAAAAAGCCTTTTGGGGAAACCTAAAAGCCTCTCATTAATTTCAAGAAATTTATTGCAATCCTTTGGGGGCTGTTTTAAGAGTCCCCAAATTTTTCTTCTTTGGTTTCTGGTGGCGACGGGGGTTTTGGGGTTTAAAATCTCCCAAAAGGGGGGTGGAAAAGGCATGTTTTAAAATTTTAAGTTTTATTTCCCAAATTTTCCCAGTTTGGGATTTCAAAGCCCTCCCTTTAAGGATCATTTATTTATTACAAGGGAAATTAAATGTAGTTTTTTTTTATACTTCAAACCCAAAAAATTTGAGGGACATTTTAATTGTTTAAGAGTTTTTTTTAAGAGGGGCTTTTAAAGTATTCATCCCCATACATTTTTCATGCTTCTTCTTTTTCGCAATTTCTTTTTTACTATACAGTATTTAATTTGGGAAATTTTTTAAATTATACCCCCAAGCAGTGCAAAATTTGTTTGGGTTTAAAAAGGAAAATTTTCACCTCCTAAACACGGCTTTAAAAGGGGGGTTTTTTCATAAAATATGGGGGCCCAACGGGGGAAAGATTGTCTTTTGGGAACTTAGGGTTAGGGGGTGCCCAGTTTACGACAATTTGCGGGGCTTGGGCCAAAACCCCCCGGGGTAAATTTTTCTAAAATTTTGTGTGGACTTTTCTTGGGCAGTTTTCCCCCCCTTTGCCCCCCCCCCCATGGAATTCTGGGGGAGGCTTTAACATGTAAATAAACATGCGGGTTTTACCCTATATAAATGAAAACCCGGGTTGCAGGGGGGGTTTTACTCCAAGTGCATTTTTCTAAAAGGTAAGAATACAAAGAATCAGGCTCATTTTATACCCCTTTTAAATTTTGGCTTGAATTGATTTATTTAAAAAAAGGGGAATAGAAAACCCAAAAACGATCTTTACCCGATAGGGGGCAAAAACTTTTTAGAAGAAATTTAATTATAAAAAAAAAAAAATTGCATTTAAGATAAAAAAAAAAGGGGGGGGTTTTTCTGTCAATAAGGGGGGGCATAAAATTCACAAGGAAAGGGGGTTAATTTTGGGAAAAGTTTAAAAGAAATGGTCTGGTTTGATTATTTATAACAGGGACCCATTTTCCTTTTTGGGAAAGTACCGGCCCTTAAGAAGTTTGGGGTAAACACGGGGGGCAAAAGGGGCCCCGGGGGGGGGCCCAAGATCCGCAATTCCCAAAAACCACCAAACAGGAAAAAAAGAACATGGGACAAATTCCGTGTTCGCAAATTAAAATATCACCCAACAAGATCGGTGACTAAAAAATTTTACCCAAAATTTCTTTTATTATATATATAAAAAAAAAAAAAAACAAAACGGGGGGGGTTTTTTTAAATATGGGGACCCTATAAAGGGGTAAAATATGTGCCAAAAGGGATCGAACTTGGGGAAATTTAATGTTTGAAAAATTTTTTTTTTTAAAAGGAGAATTTGAAAAATCAATCGAACGGGGGGGGGGAAATTTGGGTTTTTAAAAACCGCCCCAACCCTTTTAATTATAAAATTTATCCAAAAATGTTTCCCTTGCCGCCCAACCAAGGAAAAACCCCACAAATTAAAAAAAATTTGGGGAAGGTTGAAGGGTTTGTTCACTTAAGGGAAAAGAAATTTTTAAGGAAAATTTAGAAAAACTGTTAAAATAATATAAAAAAATTTTAAAGTGCCCTTGTCCCAAAAATTGGCAACCGGGGTTGCAGGCCCATTTTTCACCCCCAATTTTTTGGGGGAAATTTTTTAAAAATGGAAAAGGGGGGCAATTTCAAAAAACAAACTATTTCTTGGGTGGAAAATTGGGGGGTTTCCTTAAACAAAATTTATATTTTCCCACCTTGGCCCAAAAAAATAAATTAAATTGGGAAAGGGAAAAAAAAAAAATTTGGAATTTTTTTTTTTTTTTGCTTTTTTGGGGGTTTACCCTTTTGGGCTTTAAAAAGACCCTCCTTATTTTGGGCCAAACCGTAAGGGGGGTTCCTTTTTGGGGGATTTTTCTCCCGGGGGGGGCCTTTCTTGAAAAAAACAAAAAAACCCCTTGCAGCAGAAAAGGAAACTTTTTGAAAAGGCACTTTTTTGGATTTTGTTAAAATTTTGGAGGAAAAATATTTGTGCCCCAAAAATCGTTTTCCTTTCCCCCCAAAAAAGGGGCCCCCAAAAAAACACCCCCCACCCCTTCAAATTTTAAAACCCCTTTTTTTTTTCCTTTTCTTGGAAAAAAATGTTAAAAAAAAAAAAAAGGGGCCCGGCCCCAAAAAAAAGGGGGAAAAAAAGGTGGGCAAAATTTTTTGCCCGGGGCCGGGGGGGCCCCTCCCCACCCGGGGGATGGTGGGCCCCCGGGGCTGCGCGGGGGAAAGGGGGGCGGGGGGTTTCTATGGGGGGGCCAAACCCCCCAAATCCCCAAGGGGGGACCCCCCCCCCGGGGGGAAAAGTTTAAATTTTTTCCCCAAAAACCCTTTTACTTGGCGGGGAAGCCTTTTGGTAAAGAAAACTTCCTTTTAAATTTTTAAAACGGGGGGGGGACCGTCAATCACCGGTTTTTCCCCCCAAAATAAGGGGCCCAAAACAAAATTTTCCCCCAACATTTCGGAGAAAAATATGGGGGTTTAAGGGAAACCAACCAAACCCCAAACAAAAAAATATATTTTAATTTTTTTTTTGGGGTTTTTTCTTGTTTTTACTTTTGGGGAAAAGGGGGGAATTTTGTTTGACTCGGTTTCGGCGGGAAAAAAAGAAAAATTTTCCCAAAAAAACGTGAGGGGGTTTACTTTGGTTTTTGGGAAAACGTAAAAAAAGCACCCAAACCTCCTTTAAAAAAAAGTCCGGGGGTTTGTTAAAAAAAAAAAATTTTTGCTTGTAATTACCAAAAAAAAACCCACCAGGGGCCTTGGATTAAACCGGGGCCTTTTCCCCCCTGCCCTTTTTTTAATTTTTCCCCCTTTCCCCTTTCCTTTATTTTGGGAGGTTAATTGTGCTTTGGGGGTTTCTGGTGGGGGGGGGGGGTGGGGGTTTTTAGGGGGGGTTTTCATTGGGGGGCCCATCTGCAAAGTCCTTATATGGGAAAAACCCCGGGGGGTATTCCCCATTAATTTCCGGTTTGTTTTTTATTTTATTTCTTTTCGGGGGGGGGGGGGGTTTGAAATTTCGGGGTGTTTTGGAAAAACCGGGGTTTTTTGGGGCAAAAAATTGGGGCATTGAAAAAAAAGGAAGGTGGGTGCCCTAAAAACCCTTCCCCTCGGGGGGTTGTTTAGTTGTGGGACGGTTGTTTAAACCTAGGGTTATTATATATTTTTTTATTTATATATTATAATTTTTATAAAAACCCTTAATACAAAAAAAAAATTAAAAAATTAAAAACGAAAAAATAATTTTAAAATTAGTGGATCTAGATTAATTTAAAATTTTTAATTTCTTTAAATCATGAAATAAAAAATAGTTTTGACGGGAATAAAAAAAAATTTTTTTGGTCCAAAATTTTTTTTTACAGGTAAAAAACCGGCAGGGTGTTTTACATCACAACATTTTGCCGGGGGAGCTGGGTTTATCAGGGGCCCCCAGAGGATGACATGCCAGAGGATGGGGGGAGGGGGGAACGTTGTTGGGGGCAGGGCGGGTGGGTCCATGGAGGGCCCCAGCTGTCCCCCAAGGGTGTCTGCACCGGGAGGGGGGGTTCCCCCCGGGGGGCCACCATTACTTTTTGGGTTTGTCAATTTTGGGCACATTTTAATAAACATTTTGCTGTTAAATTTCAGGGTAATGAAAACAGTTTTTAGTAAAAGTCATTATTTTCTTCCCCCTTTTTAAAAACTTTTTTTAGTAACATGGAAGCCTTTGAATTTGGGGGCCAGCTGGGGGGGGGATTGGCCGCCCAGGGCAAACCCTGATGGATGATGTGGAAAAAGGGAGGGGGGCCCAACCCCCACCCCCCAGATAAATGTCCCCCCCCAAATTTCAGAAGACCCCAAAAGGTTTTCCCGGGGTGTGGAATCGCTTTCCAGTAAACCCCACACCACCAGGGGATTTCCTTGCTCGGGCCCACTTGGTTTTTATATTTTTATATTTTTAAAAATAAAAATTTTATATATTTTTTATAAAATTAATAATATATATTTTTCTCTAGTAATTTTTAAAGTATATCTTCTGTAAAATAGTTGTAGTTTTAAAATTTTAAAAAAATCAAATTTTCAATATTTAAAAATTTTTTTAATAGTTTATTGAAATACTTAATTCTCAAAAAAAATAAACTGATGTCACTGGGGGAAGTTTTTTTCTAATTTTTACTTAAATTTTTAAAAGAATTGATAAAAAACAGTTTAAAAGCCCTTTAAAAGAAAACACCGACAAACAATAACTTTTATAAAAAATTTTAAAAAATTTTTAAAAAAGGAAAACAGCAACACATAACCTGAACTTTTAAAAAAAAAAAACACCAAAAATTTAATGTCGGTCCCCCCCACCTTTTCCAAAAAAATGAAAAAAATTCTGTCCCTTTTCCTACCCCCGCTTCCCTTTTCCACTGTTTATACCCCCTTGTTTAAATCCACCAACTCGTCTCTCCTTCCTTCTCTTGCCCCTTTTCCCTCCCTTCTTTTCCCTATTCTTTTTCCCTCATCGTCAACCGGGTTTGCTGCTCAGCCTCAGCGGGCCCGGGCCCCTTTGGCTTTTTCCCCTTTCAGGGATGGGGGGCAATTGGGAAACAGGTGGGGCTTGGGGGGGCCTCGGGGTCCTAATACCTCATCCTGAGGACAAACCAGGGCCAGGTTTGGGAGCAGTAGGCTTCCCCATGACCCCCCGGTTTTTTTTGTAGTGTTTTTTAAAAACTAGAAAAAAAAGGAAAGGGTTTTAATTTATTTTTGGGGGGATTAATTGGGAAAATTTTACAGAAAAAAAGACTTTGGAATTTGGGAACCCCGGGAAATTTCTTTTTTAAAGCTTTACTCAAAATTAACATGAATATAATAAATTTTTAAAATGTAATTTCCCTTTCACCCCAAAACACAAAAAAAAAAAAAATTCACTTTTTTTATAATTTTTTATAAAATATATATTTTTATTTTATATATATATATATATTTTATAATTTCACCCTATGTTATTATATATATATTTTTATATATATATATTATATATATATTTTTTTATGTGTGTGTACAAATTTTCCAAACCGAAAAAAACTTTTTGTATTTTTTTTTTTTAAATTGTCCCACACAAGGATTTACTTCTATCACAAAAATGAGATTTTTCAAAAAAAATTTGGGATTGGGCCTCATTTGGGGGTGGTTGACAAATTAATTTTATATTTTTAACGTTGGTGTTTGAACCCGGCTTCTTTTAACTTGTGGGGACTTTTTACATAGAAATGCAACATGTAGATGGAATTCTGCCTCAACTCTTCGCTCCATCCGACTGCAGCAGTATTTTTGGCCCCGATGATGAGGTGGTATCCACTCCTCTGTCTGCTCCCTGGAACAAAATGACATGTAAAGCATATTTCTGTTATGTCAACAGGCAAAATGACTGTTCTGTATAATTACACTGGTATTGTTCTTCAAGTGAATTATACTTTAAACCTTATTATACTGTACTGTAAATTAACTATACATTATTGAGTATTAAAACAAAACGTTTACAGTATTAACAGCCCAGTACAGCTGGACTAATGTTATTTCTTCAGCTGCATTAAGCTTTAAAAGTTCTAATACTTTGTAATAAACTGTTTGAGAATAAATAGATCTGATTAGTGAGGGATACGGCTATCAGTACAGTAAGATGTAGGTTAAAATAAAAAATAGTGACATTTGTATGAAGGCTTTTAATTGTTGATGAACATCACGTATCAACAGGTTAGCTTTAAGCTTTAGCTTTAGCTGGTCCTGCACATCCCGGTGGCTCTGTTACCGTCATGTATTTTAATAGATGTTCATTTAAAAAAAGCAAAAACAAACTACTTACATTTAAAGGTGTTCTCCGCTCTACTGCCGGCGCTGCTGCTGCTTTCGGTTGTCCGTAACTTCAAGAAAATCCGACTTTCTTCTTCTTTTTCTTCAACTACTAAAAAAAAAAAAAAAAAAAAAGAAGCCAGGAAGTGCTCCAAAGGCGTCCTGCCAAGTACGCAGCCTGTGATTGGTTGGCCTATAGAACCCCCACCCCCCCCGCCCCCCCCCCCCCACATTTGCTCTCACATCTTCAAACACAAGTTCGTTTTGGCACAAATATCTCGCAAGGAATGTGACAAAAGTCAAAGCGTGGTGTCAACGTGCTGTGTCTCGCGAGAGCGCGTTTGTGTTCTTGAAGCAGCAGATTCAAGAAGCTGTAATGGCTAAATTGAGGTTGTAATGCAAGATTAACATATGCAAAAAAATAATAATTACAAATAAACTATCAATAATCATTTGTCAGCTGTAATTTTATTTGTGTAAAACTATATGAACACACCAGTAAATAGTTTTTTTGTGCATTCACATTTAAATCAGATTTGAGTGAAAATCCTCTTCAGGTGAAGATTGGACTGACAAGTGTAATTTTTTTTTACATGTTCTTGCCTGATATTTCTTTTAGTGCAACTTCAAATTCAGTTTGTGTGTGTGCGGTTTTTCTTTACAGCAGAACATTTTGGCATACAAGTTCAGATTTTTGTGGTACAAATTCTCACATTGCATTCTCAAGTTTTCACATTAAATTCACATGTTCGTTCATTTTGGCACATATTTACCTTCATAGGATCCAAACTATTGGTTATTCACCAACGAGGAAGCAGATTTCTCATCTCCATCAAAATATTTATTTTATACAGAGGGACTTAAACTTTAATCAAATCCATTCAAAAGAAACTTCTTATTACAGGAATGAAAAGAGATGCTGAGTTTGGAAGTAGTGAACAAGTTCATAAAAAAAAAAGCAGTTTTGAATTATCCTTATCCCCGTTACAAAAATCTACAAATATATATATATATATTTGGGCAGAAACTGAACATATGCTGGATGATGGTGGGATTTTTTTAACATGTCATATTAAATTAAGCGCTCACAGGGTTCATACAGGAATGAGTGACTCTAATTTAATGCTATTTTAATGCTATTTGAAATGATTTTAATGCCATCAACAAGAACCATGTACACAAGTTATTAGTGTACATGAAATATGAAGGAGCTGTAAGCAGAGTTCCATGACTCCTGTATGTATGTAAACACACACACACACACATATATACGTATATATATATCCTCTAGCTTTTTCTCCGCCTGGAGCGATATAATATATCTGATGAAATTGTTTTCATAAGCATTTTTTATTAAAGAATTATAAATACTTCGATAAACATATTTAAATAATTTTAGTGCCAAAAAAGAATGATTTTTTAATTATTTTTATTGATCCTCGGACACCCTGGTTCATCTCGCGCATGCTCTGTACGATCTCCAAGAAACTCAGAGCGACGCGGTCTCCAGCCACAGTGGAGGATGTATGCTTTGCTTTGTGCAGGCGGTCTGGAGCGGAGGATGGGGGATTTCGGGGTAAAACTCCTCTTGGACCCGATGGCGACTCTGCATCGAACAAGACGAACTCAAAGAAGAGATGCTAGCGGTAAATATATGTTCGATTACTGCCTGCTAAGCTAAAAGCAGCCTAGCCTAAGCTACGGCTAATAGCGGCTAATAGTAGCCTTGCAAGAACAAGCTTTATTAAAGTGTATTTTTTGTGATTCACAGGAAGCAGTACGCCGTCTTAACAACTCGGAGACTAATTGCAGGCGCTATGAACCGGAGCAAGGGTAAGATTTAAAGAATATGCTTTCATTCTGCGGTAAAAGGCAATGGATACGGATAGATACCGATCATAGCTGTACATTTTGTTTTCACAGACCTCCTATTTGCTCAGAGCCATATCAGCAAGTCCAGATTTGCATGATGTTGATAAAGACGACATTGTGTGTAAGTGACTTGTTTTAATGTTTTCTCCTTCCTTGTTACTGTGACTTGCGTTTGATTTTTTATTCATACCACTCTCATTTAATTGTTTTCCAGCTGCCTGTAAGACGTATTTTCAGACGGTACGCAGGAGCTTCAGACATACGCAGCCAGCCAACACGCTGCGTGCGGAGGCTATCTGCTCGGAGTCGGGCCAGAAGAAAGAGGGTAAGACTTTATTTGGTGACTATTTTTCAGGTGCATTAATAGATGTGTTGTGTCCATACGCAGTGCGCTGATTCATTGTTTTTTTTTTTTCAGCTGCTGAAAGCGAGGCAGAGTGTGCTAGCAGATGAGGAAGTGGACCTCTGGAAGTCCGCCTTCCTCGGCGGTGTCTCTGGATGGATTGTACGGTCGCCGCCATTTCGTAGGCCGGATCTCACTGAACTCTGTGTTAAGCTGCAGTCCCGGTTAGAAGCGATGCCTTAGTACAGGGCCACGCACAGTAGGCGTCTGCACATCGGACCTGCCTCGGAGGGAATGCTGCCAGTTACCTCCAACCCCGAGGAAGCAAACGGACCGTTCACGGACTTTTAATTTTTAGAAACGCATGTGTTTGGATACGCGTTGTATATAGTTGTGTGTTTTAATAAAGCTCTTTCTTTGCATAAACAGCTTCCTGGCAAATCTTCATTTCCTGTATAAATTCATTCATGTCCTTGATGGTAGCATAATAATTGTGTAGTAGTGTAGGATAACATAAATGCACACCATATGAATGAATAATTATATGAATGAATAAATATATGAATCAATAAATATATGAATGAATAAATAAATATATATATATATATGAATAAATATATATATGTAAATTTATATGTAAATATATATATGCCAACCAATCACGAGCAACTTTACTTGTTTAAAAAGAAGTGGTTCCGTCCAATACTCAGTAAGAAAATTAAAGCCTGGCGTGGCCACGTGTGGTTTTGCTGCCAATCACGAGCGATTTCATTTGTTTGAGAATAGTGGTTTCAGCCAATAGGTTATTCAAGCCAGACCTGGCCAGCCGCGCGGGTTTGCTGCATTCATCTGCTAATTAGAGCCATTAGTACAGCTGATCGCTCTCCACATACGTCAGAGTCCGTTTCCGACAATTTGTGGCACGACAAACGCGGACAAGCACGGGTTGCAAATTGTCGGAAACTGACGAAAATCAGGCAGATCTGCGGGAGTTTACGGGGGTTTACGGGGACGAAAATCTCACTTTTCATGCAGTGTCATGGGTTACACTTTTATCAAAATTCTCAATAAAAGGTTCAAAGAGACATAATAATTGTTGGGAGCTGGAGAAAATCCCATCTTTCTCCAGCAGAGTCCGCCGTGGATCCTCTGAGGGAGCCTCCTGCACAGCTGCAGCTCATCTAGATCATCAGAGGATCCACTATATAAGCTGTCTTCAGACCTTGCCTCAACGCCGCAGTGTTGTTCCAGTTGGTCAGCGCTAAAGCCTAGATCTTTGAGTATCTCCATGACTTTGAATCCAGGTTGGATTCTAACCTCTATCTCTGTGTTTCCAGGAAACCCGTGACTCCTCCGTGAAAGCTCAGGAAGAGCTAACCTGCCGAGCCGACCCTCTGAGCCAAACCCTGAAGATTCTCTGAGAACCTCCAAGCAGCTCTGGACCAGAGCTGGGAAACCAAGGCTGAGGTCTGTTCAAGCTAGACGTGAGACGCTGAAGCAGCAAACGGACTCTGCTGATAAACACCTCTCCAGAACCAACAGTGACTCTCCCAAAGAGAACCTCAAGAACCCTCAAGGTACAATCAGAGCACACTTGGAAATCAAATCCTGTCAGCAGACCTTAACCGCTCTGTCTCTCACGCAGACTCCGGTGAAACCAGAACCCAGGCCCGGACCTGTCCTCAGTATATTCTGTGTGTTGTGCTTAAATAAACGTGTTAAACTTTCATCCTCGTGTCCGTCAAGTGGTGTTCTGCATAACTGGGTCTCCATTTGAGAACCCATCATGACAATAATTTTAAAACCCATCGTTCACTCCAGTTAACCCTCCAATGTTCGGCACATAGAGAGGTTAAAATTTTGTCCATTCTCTTCTACAATTTACCTAAGCTTCAGTGGAATTGGATGGAGAACATCTGTGGAACTTAGTTTTCAGATCTGACCATTGTGTGCGTCATTGTTACTCATATGCTTTTCTTTTCTTTTTTTTTTATATATTAACTAGGTGACTTTCCTCTTAGCCTTTAGTCTTTAGCAGCCTCTATCAGGTTTTGCTGCAATGCTGCTTTGTATTTAGCTTCACCATTCTTCCTATCAAACCTGACCAGCTGTTTGTACTGAAAAGAAGTGCCCTATTCTTGATTAGTGCAACCAAGATTTGTTCTGTATCTGGAGAGTCTGTTCTTCTTAACTTGTAGTGATGCAGGGTAAGATTATTGATTAATCACAGGACAACATGAAAAAAGTTAAAGGGGAAGAACTAAACTATGTTCTATCTAGATGGAGCTCGTTCTACTTGTACAAGTAAACTAAAAACATTTATAAAGAAAAGAAGACCATACTTTAGGGGGGAAAAAGCTGAAGCTTTGGTTTTAATTAAAACCTTACTTCAAAAAGTATTTTATTGTCTGGCCTTTATGTATATTCTCTCAGCTTATACCCTTATGTGTGTATGTTTGAGATCCATACACAGATTAATTACAGAGAAAAACATTTCTTTTTTGCCAAGAGAAACAAAGACAAAAAGAGATGGAGTGACAAACAGAAAGAGGATGGAAAGAAGATGACTGGGGCATGTGTGATTGTAAAAACAGCAGGACAAAGCACAAAAAGAAAAGGACACATAACACCAGACAGAGGCATAAATCTTGTTTTAAAACAGAGAAAGGGGATTATAAATACATTTTCCCTATAGCAGCTGTCTATTACATACATCATATTGCTGTCCAGATGTCTTATGATATTAAAGTGTGAGTGTTCAGCTTTAAAAAAAATGAATTATGATTTTCTCTACAGCAAAAAATAGAGTTCAACTGAAAAGATATTTGCTTTGCCTGCTAAACATTAATGTCCTCACTAACACCAATAGTGATGTCTTATGTTAGCACTTGGCAGTGTGTTAGCTGTGACTGAACAAAGCATATGCACATCAAACTGTAGGGACACGCTGTTCTCAACTTGCAGAGAATAATTCACCTCTGGGAACATTACCTCTGCAAATCGGTGTTATCTTGCAAACCCTGATCATATGAATTAAGGGTTACTGCAGGGTTACTGCAGTGATTCTCAATATTTCAGAATAAAATAAAGTGCAATGCAGTCAAAGCGCTTCATTTCAAATGCTGCACAAGAAGATGGTTAAAAGATTGGTTTGTTCCTGTGAGCTTTTAGTGATGCAAGAGATAATTTCAGTTTCATTTAGTTAAAAAGGATGGAACAGGTGCCTTGAAAAAACAAAACGATTAAAGAGAGTTCCTGGGATCTCCAATAGGCCAAGGGAAATTTGTGTATATTACTTGTAATGTAAATAGAAAAGCTATTATCATTTTCATTTCTTTTTTTGTTCTCATTGTTCTCATGTTCTCAAACTATGGAAAGGGCAACCTCTATACTTATATTGATCGTAATAAAATCAGCATTTTAAAAAACAGGGCATGCCACAGACAGGTAAAAATGTTTTCGATATATCTAAAACCACTTTAGGTTGTAAAAGAAACTCATAAGCTTTGCACATCTAAGGGGACACAATTCAAACAGACATATGGAAACAGAAAGTGTTTGATACAATAACAAACATAATAAAACTGCTGAAGCCTACGTAAACTAATAGGCAAGGAGAGCCATAATTATAGAAGCAGCCAAGGGGCCCAGGATAAGACAAGATCATTTATGTTGAGATCCACAGCTTAGTTGGGTAATCAGTTTACAGGACAACTATTACTCTTGCCATCCGCAAATATGGCTTCTACAGTATGGTGGTGGGGCATAAATAAGGCTACTGTTGAAAGAAATCTATATGGAGTCCTATTTCTACTATAGGATATGTAAAAAGTGTTTGCGTGAGAAAATTGTTTTTGCAAAATTAAATTCAATGTCCCAAACATGTAGACGTAAATTCTCTTCATGATTTCTAAACGAGGAAATAAATCATAGGGGTAATTGACAATAGGACATTTGAAAAATAAATTTTTATCTCCAAGCTGTTAAAATCCAAGGTTTTTATTATGATGATATTTAATAAGAATGGGTGCTATGAATACCTAGGCAACTCTATTTCTTTTCACTTTCTTATTTTTATTTATTCATTTTTTGCTTTTGTTTTTGCTTATCAGATCATATGGATTGACGCTGCACTTTAAACACTCAGCATGGTACTGACAGTAATCTGTCATGTTTGCTGATAGCTGGGCTAATTGCTCACCTCACTTACCTGCCAAACCCTCTCATTCATCTTATCCACAAGCTCCTTCTGCTTTATATGGCTCAGCCCAGCTATCAGTAACCTGACTCCGCCAGATGGATTTGCTCCGTGTATCCATCTGGAAACCTTCCGTTGAAGTAATTTTGGGAAGGGGCGAAAATACTGGTTATGATGATTGGCCTATGTCGGTCATAGACAGGCCAAATAAACCAATCAGATCAACGAAGCATATGACGTACTAACAGAGCGACGACGAAAACACAACCACAAGCCAGGCCCAATTGATAGATCAAACTCTTGCCGAAACCAGTCGGGAGAAGAGCAAAAACATCTTTTCCTCTGAGAAAAGCCTCCAGAGCAGTGTTTTGCTCTTCTTTCAGTGAAGAAATACTCTGTAACTCTGATAAAACTTGCTCGATAGCAACGCTAACGCTAGTTTCATCGGCTGAAGCCGCCATGTTCTTTAGACTGAACTGTCGCGTTTCTCGTTGCTTCACACCTCAACCCTCCTCAAAGCCAACGCTGATTGGACGTTCGTTTGGTGAACTGCTCCAAATTTTCTTTAACGGAGAGTAGCCAGACTGATCTGCGAGTGAAACCTTGAAAGCTCGCGAGATCAGGATGGTCTCACGAGGCTAAGCTATCAGGGCCAGATCATTATGTTTGAGGTTGTTGTTGAGAGCTCTATGTTTTTCCTTAGTTCAAGTTTTTGTTCTCGGAAGCCAGTATTTAGAGAGTGTTTTTAGTGTTAGTCCCTGGGTCTTATGCTCTGAGCGCACCCTTTTCCTGTTTTGGCTCAGAAGAGGGAGCCAGTTTTAAGTTTCATGCCTCTCAACTGTTGAGCCTGCCTGTTTCCATCTGAGCCTGTCCGCCTTAACTCTCTGTTGGACTTATGCAGCCCTGAACCTGCCTGAATGCTCTGTGGATTCCTGGAACCCTGGATCTGTCTGTTCCTGCTCTGATTGGAACCAGTGACCGGGTTACGGACTCCTGGATCTTAGAATCGTTCTGTTCTGCACTAGACTCGGTCTCCTGCCTGCTCACTGGGGCTGCTGCATCTGGGACACTCTGGGGTGGCTCCCGTTCGCTGTCCATTGGCTGGATCCGGCCTCAAGGGGATGGACTAAACTGTTAAACTAGGTAGTGACTCACACTGATAATCATCTTCTGTCAGATTATCGTGGTCACTTACCTGTGTTTCTCCTTAAACTAGAGTACCAGTGGTGGGTTGTGCTCCGCTTCCCATCGCAGCCACTGAAGGTCCACAGCTCCACGTTTTTTGTTTCGTTTCTGTTCTGATGGGGTTAATAAACGTTTTGAACTTTCCCACTGTCTGTCTCGCCTTGAATACTGGGTCCCTCTGACCCGCTGTTTGACATAATCTTGTTACAGTACATTCTCATGCACTTTTTCAATCACTTTTTATATAACAGCCATTATTTTGTCTGGACCTGTGAAAATCTCTTTAAGCATACGCCTCATATGATCATCTGTAAACATTAATAAGATGATTATTCCTTGCACAAGGCAGCTTTCTTGAATTGAGCTGAATCAGTTCTATAAATGAAATGATTGCTGTTCCACTGGTTGCAATTTAAGTTCAAAATGATCAATCCTGTTCTATACTCAAAAAAATTGAAAGAGTTGTTTCTCTATTTTGCTCCAAACACAAGAGTGAGCCTATTCCTAACAAAGGATGTTTCGTCCAAGTCTTTACTTTAATGTCTCTTTTATTTCAACTTACTCCTCTTTTTAATTAGCAGAGTGGTTCCTAGTTGGCTATGGTCAGCCTCCACATGTTCATCATCTCCAGTCAGCATCTACTATAAAGTATGGTCTCCCTCCCAGCTGCTTACAACATAGTATGCAACCCTGCAATGTCAATCTCATTTCAGCCATTATATTACTCAAGCTATGTCTTGCAAAATGTACTCAGCATCTCTCTTTGTTAAACTCTGCAGACCCATCTAATCCCGTAATGTGTCACGAACCATAGTTAATTTGAGTTTCTGATCTTTTGTAGTTGGGATGCCCTTCAAGGTGCACACACAGTTAACGCATTTCTTAGTTTATTCACGTGGTTACATTTAGATTTTCTCCGACAGATTTCTAACTTCATTACATTCTCTCTTTCATATCTCCTGACTTACTTATCCTTTGCATGTTTCTTACACTTCCCTGATTACTCTCACCTGTCTTGCTGGATTCTTCTGTGATAGTGCTCCTGTCTTTATGTGTAATGATTTTTGATCACTGTGTTTCCATTATTCTGCCCAGTTTGCTGTCTTTGAGTTTTGCAAGTTTTTCTTATTTTCTTTATTAGAGTACTGCATTTTTGCATACACCACATTCTGCATTGGGTCCTCCTTAAACTTTACCGTGACAGTAGGGCTTATGAATAGGGCTGTGGAGCTCCGGTGAATTAATAACTGATCCCATTGTGTCATACTGTAAGTACATAACAACGGGATCAGGATACAGACCATAGTCAGAGCAACAGGTAGAACGATGTAGAGATTTTGACAATGTCACAACTGGCATGATAATGGGTGTGGATCAATAACCAAAAGAGTACTTATATTCTGAGATAGAAATGGGTAATAACATTGGATGCTGGTGTGTCAATTAGGAGACACTATGGAGCAACAAAGCCAAAAAGTAAGCAAGACCTAAGAGAGGGTGACAAATTAACACAGGGGAGCTGAACTAAAATACAAGGAGATATCATTAAGGAAAAAAGGACAATGATATGCAAAAGGGACAAAAACTAGAAGGAAGGGAAGATAGTTATGAAACATACGTTTTGTCTGAACATCACCATGATCTTAAACAAGACTCAAAGCATATCTGAATGAACATCTTTAAGCATACATGAATTCAAATGCAACCAAGTTTGATTGGATGTGCATTAAATGCATCTGTCAATTACATGGTAAATTGCTGCATGTAAAGACATCCCTTGGTAAATCTACTCTGAAGGCTAAGTTAAAGAGGTTTGAAATCATTACTGTTAAGCTAAAACAGTTGGAAGTAGACTGACGAGTCCCAGAAGCAGATATGAAAGGACATAATACATTACAAATTAAACTGCAAAACCTCACTGGAAATTTTTAAGAGCATAATAATGCAGAAAAGACCATGAATATATAAAAAAAATCATAAGATTTAGATCATTTAGGTTAGGACACTGGTGGTTATTTTACTGTCAACAAGTTTGCATGATTTTGTATCAATTGAAGTTGAGGGAATGGCAGTATGCCAGCATCCTTGTTTGACACAATGATACACTGACAGGTCTCAAGGTCTGCCAATGCAATAGCCTCTTCCCACTCACACACACACACAAACTCAGCCACACAAGGTCTGCCAACTCACATCTGTAAAACTTTTCATGGCCAGGGGCTGTTATTGAGGTTGTAGGGTGTGGAGATAAAGGAGGGGGGTAGTTGGGGATGAGAGCAGGAAAGAAAGAGCACAAAGTATACTAGAGACAGACAGATGAGTGTGTATTCTCACAAGGAAAGCTCTAATAAGGCTTTAAGGGTGTAACAAAAAGGCTGAGGGCACTTTGCTATGATAGACAAATTGATGGACCCTACGGGAAAGGAAAGGCAAGTAAGAAGCAATAGGCTTAGAAAAAAGAGTAAGTCAACAAATAAACATGAATAACAATTTCTGGTTCCAAAAAATAAAAATCTTTTCATAAAATTTTTTCAACTAAATGGTCAAGAAATAAATAGAAACACATGATGGAGAGAAAAGGCAAACTTCAGGTTTGGGGGTTTGAATGCTACCGTGAGTTATAAAATTAACCCCCTTGCAAATCGCCTCTTATGGTTGCATCAGATTGATCCAAATCCCTTTGAGTTGCTGTTGGACGGACAGACTGGATGGAAGACGGGGCCGAAGGCCATACTCAGGACTAATACAAAAATTAAACTGCAATACCCCTCCTTGACAATTTAAGAGCTTAATGAGAGACCATGATATGTGAAAACTACATTGTAGAATTATAGAAGCATGGTTTATTTATGTCAACAAGTTTCTGATTTATTGTATCATTTAAGTTTCAGCGGAATGGCTAACATCTTTGACTAACAGAGTCTCAGAACCAATCATGCTCTTCCACTCCACGACACACACAAACTAGCACAACAGAGGCTGCCACTCTCTTGTATAATTTTCTATGGCCAGACGACCTGTATAGTTGAGGGTGAGTAAGGATGGGTGTTGATCGAGCCATCAATGTAAATGCAAATATCCTGAGCAAAGTGAGTGTTATTCTCACAAGGAAAGCTTAATAGGTTTTAGCGTTAACAAACGCTGCAGGGTTTTATATACATATTGATGCCGCTAGATATAAAGGCCCTTTAAATGCATTAAGCCTTAAAACATAGAGAATCATGGTCTTTTTTGTTCATTTTACACAGTGAACGATTTATCACTCAGGTTGGATTCACCCTTCTTTCAGTAGCATCCGAATAAACAGAGACACATTTATTTGGTTAGTGATTAATAACCTTGCTTAGAGCCATGGCCTAAATTACTAAATTGGTGAAAGACAACAGGATTTTTAAGAGCTGGATTCAGGAGTCTAACCCTTTTAGGAAAGGGGCTAAAACCCTGGTCAGTAAACAAGTTACAGTTATAATCATTCAACTGATAATAAATAACTACCGTAGCTTTCATAATCTTCCGTTGAAGTGGCACAACACAGCTTATATAGAGTACAAAGAGTTAAAGCAAGATGCCATTAAAGATAAAAATACAACATACAAAATATGAAAAGAAGAGTGTATATAGTACCAAAAAAGTATAAAAGAAAAAAAAATTGTAATTTCCTGAAATATGTTTCCCTTAGATATAAATATATCTCCACAGTAGAGAGCTAAGGGAAGACTACAAAGTAGTTGACTTGGGATACTGCTTCTGCCTACATGAAAACTTAATCCTGCAGGTTGTTTCAATGCATTAGCTTTACATCTTTCACCCAACACCTTGCTATATAGTCGAACTGGAGTGTATCCACTTTGTCTAACACCATGCCCTTTAACTTGTCACACTCCTTTATCTTCATACATTTACACAAACCTGAAGTTAGCACCACTGGTCAATAATCTTTTACGTCTATTGGATTGATTTTGTGAGAGCACACAAATTACCCTTGAAGTATTGCTTAAAAAATATATATTTTACTTAAGCTGTGTAAACTATATTTCAGTTTTATGAGTGTTGTTTTAATCATAGTAATTAATCACACTAAATACTTGTTTTTGTTTTTAGCAGTACATTATATGATTTCATCGATAATCTGATGGCAAATCCTAGTAATGAAGCTAAAACAAAAGCATTTTGATGTTGTCTTGTGGTATATCCGGATCTCAACAAAACTTGTATGTGTGTGAACTTTTGGCTGTCGTATATTGTCTTTGAACATACATCTAACTGGCTGTGTGTTAGGACAGCAAATGAAAGTGTGAATTGAGATCAAACCTAGGGCTTTGCACTTGATCAAACTTGAGGAATCAATTTGATACTGGTTCTCAAGATTCAGATTAGATTCTTTTAGTTTAGATTTAACCTAGATTTCGAGAATAAAACACATTTTTGTAGTTGTATATGAATTATATCACTGTGCTAGCTTGGTCAGCCAGATTGATATGATATATACACGGCATATGATTCTGGTAAAGCACTAGTACAGGTCCATTTCAAATGACTGATTTTGATTAAGTGAATAATGTGCATTTAATGGCAAAAAGGAAGTATTTCTCAGAGATGGCAAATTAACTTCTAGCTGATCCAGAGGGCAGTGAATTACCAAAATATCCAGCCTACTTTACCTCCCACAATGGAAGGGAAAAAATTGTTAGGGACTGGCTAACATACAGCTGGTCAAAAAAGGCCATATTTTGCCATGGTTGATTTTTCCCTATGAAGTTGAGAAAAGATCTACTAATGGACTAAATTCAATAGATGGAATGAAAAAGACTTTGTTGTCTCTGGGCCCAGGCAAACCTGTCAGCTGGCCTGCATGTGCGTGTCCATCTCATAATGACGTGCATAAGGATGAAGGCTCGTAGGATTTGGCAAAGCAGTCGAGTTCCTTTCCTACCCTAGATAGTGTCCTTTAGATTAAGCCTGTGAAAGTTACAGGGATAGGAACAAGGAACAGGAGGTAAGAGCTACAATTTCATGTTTTTTAAAGGAGCCTTCATCTGTGGTTGAAACTTCTTTTCAGAGAAAGAGAGGAATACACTCAACAGTTGCAATGTTGCACTGACAGTTAAAAACTTCAATATATCGGCTGAGGTGAAAATTAGAATAAAAAAAAAGAACTTTATTGATCTCACAATGGAGAAATAAACTTTGCATTTAACCCATCCCCTTTGGGGGGCAGTGGGCTGCCACTGTGCAGTGCGGAGGGAGCAATCAGGGGCTAAGGGTCTTGCTCAGAAATCTAGAGTGGCAGTCCGTGGGAGTGGGTTTCAAACTAAGAACCTCAGGGTTCCAAGCCCTATGGTCTAACCACTAGGCCGCCACTCCAAAACAAAAATAAATATCTGCATTTAACCCATCCTTTTGGGGAGCAGTGGGCTGCCATTGTGTGGTGCTTGAGGAGCAGTGTGGGGGTTAATGGTCTTGCTCAGGGACCCAGAGTGGCAGTCTGTGGGAGTGGGGCTTGAATTCAGCACCTAGGGGCGACAGTGGCGTTGGATGTGGGAGTTTGCCCTGAAATCGAAGGATTGACGGTTCAAACCCCGACTCCGACTTTCAGTGTCGTTGTGTCCTTGGGCAAGACACTTCACCTGAATTATCTACTGATGGTGGTCAGAGGGCCCGGTGGCGCCAGTGTAAGGCAGCCCCGCTTCTGTCAGTGAGCCCCAGGGCAGCTGTGGCTACAATATAGCTTGCCACCATAAGTGTGTGAGTGTGTGCGTGAATGGGTGAATGAATGTAGTGTAAAGCGCTTTGGTCAAGTCTCCTGACTTGAATAAAGGTGCTATATAAGTACATGCCATTTACCATTTACCTCAGGATTACAAGCGCAATGCATTAGCCACTAGGCCGCTGCTCCCCAAAGTAGGGATTAGCGTGAAGGTAACGTAATATGAAATTATTAAAAACACAGTTTAAGATTTAGATAACTTTGAATCCAGGCAGGTGATCCGAGAAGATAAAGAGGAGTCTGACCTGTTCCCAATATCTAAACTTTCTCAATAAATTAATCTATTATGGCTGCTATTGCTATAATGCTCCACCTGCCTGATGAATTGATTAATTTTGATTGATCTGCTGTCTGTACTTTACTTCAATTATGATATTATTGTGTTAATTATCTTTCATGTTTTTTTGTCTGTAATTTGTTTTTAAGCAGTTATCTTGACTTTGTTGTTTTGTTTGTGGCATTTTCCCTCCATAAGCTTGCTGCTGGACGAGACAGTCAACAGTTCTTAAGACTGAATTTACTACTTTCTGGTATTACTAAAAAACTCATTTATGTCTCAGAAATTTAATGCAAGATTTTTTTTGCAATCTATACAAATTTAATACCACCAAAACTGGTTGAGTTGTGTCAAATTATTAATTGGATTATATTACACTGTACTGATTTATGACAAATTAATTGGATTCAACTTGACCGTGAGAAACAGGATTTGAAATGGACTGGTGAGCTCTTCATTCTTGTATTGTGCTCTAAGATGAATTCTCTTGTTATTTTTTCACAGCACAAATAAACTGAATTAAACCAAATTATAAGCACGCCTTTGTGTGGGAATTATTTGCACATGTGACTCAGTATTTATAGCCCTTCATTTCACCTATCCTGCTTAGAAAGCACTATCTAAATGTCATTGTGGCCCCTGCAGGGCTTAGCTTCCTGGTACTGAAGGATTATGGAAAAAATGTCAGGGAGGTGCAGATGAGAGCAAATGAGAAAAATACTGTACGAAACAAAGAGGGAAGACACAAGGAGACAAATAAAGAGCCAGACAAACAAAATGAGGTTTTTGGTATATAAGGATGAATGTCAGGAATTAATTGTAATCATTTGTAAAGGTCATACAGGCACATATATACTGCCACACAGGTGACACAAAAAAGCCCCCAAGTTAAATTAATCCTAAAAGGTTTTTTTTTTTATTTGTGTCCACGGGCGTCATTACATCTTGCATTCTGTGATAGACATGAATTTACTTTGTTAATTCTGTACTGATCAGGAAACAAGATAGAGCAGTGTCTATTAGAATAAGTAAAAAAAACAACTCATAATTATTGGTAAACCCTTACCACATATGACAGCCCTTTGCAATACTGCAGTTAGCTGGAAGGTGCATTAATATTTCTCCTTAATTTGGACATCAAGTCCAGTTTTCCACCTACAATAAATCTTAGGTGGCTTGCTTGAGGCTAACATAAATAAAACCCATGCTACCTAAGGTTGATTTCTGATTATATTATATTTTACAGTAACGAAAGTACAAGCTATCTTAGGTCCGACAGCACATAGACAGTCTAGTCTTTGATGTGACATAAATTAGAGAAAAAGTAGATAGCGATACAAATTGGTGAATGAAAACAAAATGAGGAGGGAGATGGGAAAGAAATATGCCAGAGTGTGAATTTCAGTACAGCATCCACAGTAGCCAGGGCAACTGATGAGTTTCTTGCTGATGAGGAACACTGTTAGACAGGACTTCAGCCAGGGTTAACATCTGTTTTGAGATACTGATCCAAACCACTTGGACACTAGACACAGATTTGTGTCTAACAAAGAAAAAGAACTGACAAACAGACAAACATAAATACTATACAGAATTTTATCTGGGAGGATGTAACACAGTATTTAGCAGTGTTGAAAAAAACCCAGATATAAAGCAGGGCCAATTTGTGCAAAATGTGCCTGTTTTTTGTTTATGGGGTAGTTTCCATTTAGTTAGATTTTTTTATTTTTTTCTCACAGCCAAAAAGATCCCTACATAGATGAAGGATGGTTGTCAAACTGTTAAAAACATTATTTCTAATTCAAATATAGTAGGCAGGGAAACAGATTTTGCTTTTTAATTTATACATTTCATGTATAATAACTTTAAGAAAAGATTTATACACTCACTGGCCACTTTATTAGGTACCCCATGCTAGTAACGGGTTGGATCCCCTTTTGCCTTCAGAACTGCCTCAATTCTTCGTGGCATAGATTCAACAAGGTGCTGGAAGCATTCCTCAGGGAGTTTGGTCCATATTGACATGATGGCATCACACAGTTGCCGCAGATTTGTCGGCTGCACATCCATGATGCAAATCTCCCGTTCCACCACATCCCAAAGATGCTCTATTGGAATGAGATCTGGTGACTGTGGAGGCCATTTGAGTACAGGGAACTCATTGTCATGTTCAAGAAACCAGTCTGAGATGATTCCAGCTTTATGACATGGCGAATTATCCTGCTGAAAGTAGCCATCAGAAGTTGGGTACATTGTGGTCATAAAGGGATGGACATGGTCAGCAACAATACTCAGGTAGGCTGTGGCGTTGCAACGATGCTCAATTGGTACCCAGGGGCCCAAAGAGTGCCAAGAAAATATTCCCCACACCATGACACCACCACCACCAGCCTGAACCATTGATACAAGGCAGGATGGATCCATGCTTTCATGTTGTAGACGCCAAATTCTGACCCTACCATCCGAATGTCGCAGCAGAAATCGAGACTCATCAGACCAGGCAATGTTTTTCCAATCTTCTATTGTCCAATTTCGATGAGCTTGTGCAAATTGTAGCCTCAGTTTCCTGTTCTTAGCTGAAAGGAGTGAAACCCGGTGTGGTCTTCTGCTGCTGTAGCCCATCTGCCTCAAAGTTCGACGTACTGTGCGTTAAGAGATGCTCTTCTGCCCACCTTGGTTGTAACGGGTGGTTATTTGAGTCACTGTTGCCCTTCTATCAGCTCGAACCAGTCTGGCCATTCTCCTCTGACCTCTGGCATCAACAAGGCATTTCCGCCCACAGAACTGCTGCTCACTAGATGTTTTTTCTTTTTCGGACCATTCTCTGTAAACACTAGAGATGGTTGTGTGTGAAAATCCCAGTAGATCAGCAGTTTCTGAAATACTCAGACCAGCCCTTCTGGCACCAACAATCATGCCACGTTCAAAGTCACTCAAATCACCTTTCTTCCCCATACTGATGCTCGCTTTGAACTGCAGGAGATTGTCTTGACCATGTCTACATGCCTAAATGCACTGAGTTGCCGCCATGTGATTGGCTGCTTAGAAATTAAGTGTTAACGAGCAGTTGGACAGGTGTACCTAATAAAGTGGCCGGTGAGTGTATATGCTGTATAAATTGACAAACATTTTTGACCTCACATATAAATTAAGCTAAAGGTTTAGATAAACAGAGGATATCTTCAAATAATTTTTAACACACTAGAATTAGAATGTTATTATAAATGTAGAAAAGCCTAAATCTGTATAGCACTGTATGGGTTGGGTTACATTGAATTGATCTACTACACCAATCCAATATTACATAAAAGTAAACTTTAGTTTTAAGTTCTAAAATGAAAAAAATATAAAACATATATTTACAGCTTTGAGTACTATTGTAATAAGGAAAAATGGTCTAAAAAAAAATTCTACCCCTCTGCAAAACACAGTATCTATATTTTTTGCTTAAAAAGCTGCTAGAAATATTGCTTTTGGCACTGCTTGGAAGCTGTGCTGCTCTGCTGGGAAGTAAATAAGAAGCCTGTTGGCATGAGGAACCCAACACCAGCATTTACAAAGATCCTTGTTCAAAAACGTTGTACAGATCAATGGTAATTAATGAACCACACCCTTGGAGCCAAAAGTTTATTTATTTCCACAATTCAAACCGTGGTTCCTACAACTCGCACAGCAGCTAGCATTAACCGTATTAGAATGGCTGCTCCTTTGAACTCATTGCTCTAAGATGAACCAATTTCTCTTGAAAAATCAAAACATCTGGACACCTTAAAAGAGCATAACTGTACTAAACGTGAGTTTAGTACAGACTTCCTAGACTTCCTATTTCAATGTAAACCATTGGTATTAAGTGTTTTTTAATGACAAAATGTATTATCTCTTTTATTTCATCTGCTCTATTCAAAATATTAAAGTTATTTATTTTAAATCAGAAAAAGGCTGAAAAGAAGGCAAGTTGGAAACCCAAAAGCTACTTTAAGCTTAAAGCATTAAACAAAATGAGACCCGTATGCTTGTTGTCTTTACTCTAGAACATGTTTGAAAATATTCAACCTTATATTGTAGGTAAAAGAAGAGCACGATTATGAACTTATACCTAACCCTAAACCTAACCTAACCCTAGCTTAAAAAGGAGAGAACTTTACCATATAGGGACCAGATGAGAGTCTGCATATATACTTGTAGGTACCCACAATGTAGGATATTTGACAAAACACTACCCCCCCCCCCCTTTTTTTTTCACTTAAAAAAAGTTTTTTTAACTTTTTTATATTTTTGGTTATAGGGTTTCTCTGTTTTCTTATGCTGTCTTCTATATACACCTTGTACAGTTATTTTCCAGGGAGGAACAGAAAAGAAATCAATCTAATAAGTGTACAGTTGAGAATATAACATTAATCAAATACCAATAATGCATTAATTAAAGAGGGCTTCTTTTACTAGTGCTTATCCTGCACTCTGGGCTGACAACTCAGAGTCGAGTTAGCTAATTTATATAGTCTGTTCTGAAACTGGAAATCCTTAATATCATCAAGTCAAAAAAATGACTCAGATTAATCAGACTAAATTAATCCCATTTTCTGAAACAGGGCCTTATTTCCCTTGTTCACTCTCTCTTTGTCCATCCGTTCGTTCGTCCGTCCGTCCATCCATCCATCCATCCTTCTTTAAATTCATTTAAAGTATTGTTAGTAGCATGACTGGTATGAAGCTGGTAAGGTTTTTAATTGTTTTTTTTAAATATACACTATATTGCCAAAAGTATTTGCTCACCTGCCTTGACTCACATATGAGCTTAAGTGACATCCCGTTCCTAATCCATAGGGTTCAATATGACGTCGGTCCACCCTTTGCAGCTAGAACAGCTTCAACTCTTCTGGGAAGGCTGTCCACAAGGTTTAGGAGTGTGTTTATGGGAATTTTTGACCATTCTTCCAGAAGCGCATTTGTGAGGTCGCACACTGATGTTGGACGAGAAGGCCTGGCTCTCAGTCTCCGCTCTAATTCATCCCAAAGGTGTTCTATCGGGTTGAGGTCAGGACTCTGTGCAGGCCAGTCAAGTTCATCCACACCAGACTCTGTCATCCATGTCTTTATGGACCTTGCTTTGTGCACTGGTGCACAGTCATGTTGGAAGAGGAAGGGGCCAGCTCCAAACTGTTCCCACAAAGTTGGGAGCATGGAATTGTCCAAAATGTCTTGGTATGCTGAAGCATTCAGAGTTCCTTTCACTGGAACTAAGGGGCCAAGCCCAGCTCCTGAAAAACAACCCCACACCATAATCCCCCCTCCACCAAACTTTACACTTGGCACAATGCAGTCAGACAAGTACCGTTCTCCTGGCAACCGCCAAACCCAGACCCGTCCATCAGATTGCCAGATGGAGAAGCGCGATTCGTCACTCCAGAGAACGCGTCTCCACTGCTCTAGAGTCCAGTGGCGGCGTGCTTTACACCACCGCATCCGACGCTTTGCATTGCACTTGGTGATGTATGGCTTGGATGCAGCTGCTCGCCCATGGAAACCCATTCCATGAAGCTCTCTGCGCACTGTTCTTGAGCTACATGAAGTTTGGAGGTCTGTAGTGATTGACTCTGCAGAAAGTTGGCGACCTCTTCGCACTATGCGCGTCAGCATCCGCTGACCCCGCTCCGTCAGTTTACGTGGCCTACCACTTCGTGGCTGAGTTGCTGTCGTTCCCAAACACTTCCATTTTCTTATAATACAGCTGACAGTTGACTGTGGAATATTTAGGAGCGAGGAAATTTCACGACTGGATTTGTTGCACAGGTGGCATCCTATCACAGTTCCACGCTGGAATTCACTGAGCTCCTGAGAGCGACCCATTCTTTCACAAATGTTTGTAAAAACAGTCTGCATGCCTAGGTGCTTGAATTTATACACCTGTGGCCATGGAAGTGATTGGAACACCTGATTCCAATAATTTGGATGGGTGAGCAAATACTTTTGGCAATATAGTGTATGATACCACTTTAAATTTAATTATTAATCATGTAAATCCTCAGTTCAAAATGATGACACCATCCACTTCCATGGTTTCTATCAGCATTGATCTACCTGCATTCATGATTTGCATTGTGGATTAGGAGGTTCAAGCAGAGGCCTTACCCTCAGGCTGTTTTTAAAATCGATGTTATGGTTGATCTGACAAGGTGCATTTAACGTCTCTTCACACATGAAGTGAATTAAAAAGAAATGACTTTTTTAGAAAATACACAAGGTACTCTTTTATTCCACACTTACTTAATACTAAATGCAGTGAATCAGAATTAATTTCTTTGCATGTAGTTTTGACAGACCAATGACCTGAGATAAATACTGCCCATGATATAAAAGAGAATTGGGCTTATGTGTAAAGCCAGAAAGCCATGCAAGGATCTTCCCTTAAGATTGAAAAGTGGTGGAAAAGGGGTGACTTTCTGCCTTAGCTGAAAGTAGGAGAATAATAGGACGGGAGTCATTTATTTTTCAGTTCACATATTAATAGTTATCTCAAGAACCATGTGGGAGTTAACCTCAGCTGTCAAATACAGCTGAAAAACAAAAGATAAAAGGTACCCACTAAAAACAGTGATACGACACTGGAAAGCCAGTAACTAAATCTTAAAGATTCTGTTTGTAAATATAATGCAGATATTTACTGGTGGATTTTTTCTCACTAAATGATGGAGTTTGCTAGTTAACATATCAGAATTCCAGACTTAAATGGGACAAAATCTTTATTTGACAGTGCCCTCCATAGCGGTCATCATACAATTCAGTTCAATTCTATTTCAATTCAGTTTATTTATTTAGCACCAATTCACACATTACAGTTCACCAGATCATACAGTCAAATTGATTCAAACTTTTTTATCTAAGGAAAATCAGTTGATTGCATCGACTCATTGACTCGAATGCAATCCCTCACACTAAGCATGCTTGTAGCGACAGTGGAGAGGAAAAACTCAATTTTAACAGGAATAAACCACCAGAAGAACCAGGCTTAATCTGAGTGGCCATCTAACGAGGACAACTGGGGTTCAAGGAGAACACAAATACAGAGTTAACCTTCCATCCATCCATTTTCTGACACGCTTTATCCCAAGCAGGATCGCAAGGGGTGCTGGTGCCTATCTCCAGCTTTCTACGGCGAGAGGCAGGGTACACCCTGGATAGGTTGCCAATCCATCGCAGGGCAACACAGATACAAACAACAATTCACACAAACACTCACACCTGAGGAGAATTTAGAGAAGGCTAACAGTCTTGTTTTTGACCTGTGGGAGGAAGCAAGAGTACCCGCAGGAATCCCACGCATGCTCAGTGAGAACACGCAAACTCCATGCAGAAAGATCCCAGGCAGGGAATCGACCCTCAGCCGAAAGGCAGCATTGCAATCCACTGCGCCACTCACAGAATTAACCAAAAGGATACATTGTTTCCCACTTTGGATGGTGCAGCTCTTTTTTGTAGGAATCTGGCCAAATTTATTAGTCCTCCAAAACCCTGACAACCCAGGGTGCAGACCATGAAACAGAGTCGTAGTTTAACACACCCCTCTGCGGATTCTCTACTCCATCCAGACAGTGTCTTGCCCACGACCAAAATCTAATAAATTAGAAAAGATTCCCAAAGGGGTAAATCCTGATAATCTAATAAAAATAAAAATAACTCCAATTGGGCAAAAAGTTAAAAGTTATTATTTTTTTATTTTAAGTTGTGGATAACCCTGACAATGCCAGTTTTGGAGGAAATAAAATACTCAATGGAATATTCTTTGTGAACTAAATAAATATGTTTAATTTATTTAAACATTTTGGATTTCAGATCGAGAATTTGTATTAAAAAAACGAAACAAATGGAAATTCTGTTTAGTTTTCTGTTTTAATTTTGTTCCTTTATATAAGAGAAATAATTCTGATTCCTTTATTCTGTTCACTAATCATGATAAAAAGCAACATATATATTAGATGACTATAATCCTGTAAGCAAGCAACTTAAAAAAAAATTGTTGCAGACTTTGGCGACAACACATGCACCAATTACATTGAGTTTACCATCTTTAGCAAAAGTTTGCATTTCACACACAGTAAATGAGCGACATTTGTGCACAGTATAAAACTTATGTAAAGCATTTGTTTATTTAGTCCCTATAAAATTAAAGGCCCTTGTAGAATTTTTGAGACAACTAAATTGATACTACGTTTAAAAAAATAACATTAGGATGAATCAGAACGTTATTTTTCGGTGCATTTAAATATTGATGAGAGTTTATGAAGATAAGTGAAAGATTTCTAAGGGTAGAAAAGCCCACAGACACAATTCAACATCAAATTCCCTTATTATACCATTGTCCTTTGCTGTCCTCGTTTTTATATCCATATTTCTCTCCTTGTAGCCATGGAGTTTCTAAGCGGCAGCAGTGCAAGATTAGTGTGGATTTATGTGTGTCAAAGTGTATACTGGTGTGTGTGAGCCTAACCTGCTCAAGAGGACTCTGAATACAGGTGCTTAAGCACATCTTGGCTTAGAGAGACAAAGATCCAGAGGAAATCTGGTGCTAACATGCATCCTGGATGATTGGATCTCAAGTGGACACTAAATAAGACTGTGGATACACTCAGGTTGGGTTAAGGAAGGTTTAAGTTTCAATAAGTCAGAGCATGTGCAGTTCTACAGAGGCAGACTGAAACATTCAAGACGAACCCTAACGGGAAGTGAAGATACAGTAAGTGTCCTATGTAATAATAAAGCCTAATGCTGCTAACACTTTTTCACCAGGATTCTACTGTATTTTCTTTTATTCTGTTCGTAAACAAAATAATATAAAACAATAACAGCTGAAGCTATGTTTTTAAAGAACAGCAACACCCTAATGATTTCCAGTTGATACACACATTTGTTTTACTTCTTGATATATCAGAGAGATGTCAAGGCTTTTGGTGTTAATGTGGGGTGGAGGTTGGATTAGGATCCAAATGCAGAGAGTAGGAGGTAGAGATTACTTTTGCTGATTTAATGAAAAAGGGTAACAGAAACAAAGTCCAAGAACAAACTACCCAAAAATCCGGAGACGTCAGGGGAAAACACACATGGGGAGCCAAGCAACAATAACCAGCAAAGAGCAACTGAACAGGAGGTATATATATGGGAGAGAAAAATAATGGGAGGACTAATTATCAGATAGGGAGCAGGTGTAGACCGAAGTAACTAGAAGGAGCTAGGAGAAAGGAAACCAGCACAAGGGGGCAACAGAGAGCAACTCAAAAGGTACAAGACTGCTTAAATATAACACAAAATGAAAAGAAACCAAGAAAACACAGAATAACATAAATCAAAGTGGAACTGAAAACTTAAAAAGAAATTCAAACTGAAGTCCACAAGGGGAGAACCCTAACATTTAAACTAGAACTTCTACACAGATCATTATTTAGTAAGCACATTTTGCCACAATGATGAAAGTTAAAAAGCAAAAAAGTTAAAGGCACACTATGCAACATTTTTCAGTTAATTAATGTGTTCCATAACGTTTTGGATGATTAAATGAGTCATTTCAGGTTGAACAAAGGTATTCTCGGCCGCCCTGGTGGTCTGTGGGGGAAATACTGCACTTGCAATTGCAGGAGCACCGACCCGCACCCACAGGCTCAGAAGTCTCGTGAGAGTCAGTCTTGCTTTACGGCCGAGAACTGCTACACCCCCCAGTTAAAAGCATTCTCGTTGCTAGCACAGTGGCGATCCTTGTGCAGTTATGCTACATTCACGCAGCAAAAGCAGCAAAATCGTGTCTGCTGCTTCATTTTTGCTGCTTGAACCAGTTAGTTCTGACGCTCTGGCTGTGCGGTGCAAAAGTGTGTCTGACGCGCGTTGGGCGGAGCTTCACTATCCTTTCTCTGCCTTGCAGCTATATTTGCTGTGATCATTTGGAATAAAGTAGTTTTAATATGTGTTTAAATGAGAAAATACACCTGAAAACGTAATCAGTGCCGTCAGTTCATTCAGATTATTATCCTGCCTTCAATATTTTGTCTGTCGGAGCCGCTCAGACCCCCACATACCAGCGGTGCGCCGACAGAAGGAATCCCTTCATCAGCAGCCTCTGGCCAGGTCACGTCCTCGCGGTTCACCGCGGCAGCTGGTAGGTGTTTTTCATCTAATATAATCCAAACTGCATATTCTGCCGGCAGATTTCTGCATTTTAAGTTAATTTAGGCGTCAATAAACTGTTTAAGAGGAGAGAGATCATAGCCTCTGATCATCAGCGCTGTGTCTCTCTCCCTGCTTCAGCTGCTCAGACGCGCTGGGCCTGCTGCTCCTTTGCTGCGCCTTGACGCGCGTCAACCATTGACTTTGCATGTAAACTCGCTGCTTCTGTCGCGCCAGCTGCGGTGTGAACGCAGCATTAGTCATTCGTTGCGTTCGCCTGTCTGCTAAGCTCAAAACAACCGCGCCTGGCTTGAAGGAGAAACCAGGAGAACAGCTGTGCATATTTACGACAGTGCACTTTTACTTTCGCCCTCTGGGGGGAGTCTCGCTGGAAAATCAACACCGGTTGCATAGTGTACCTTTAAAAAGCAATAAAAAAAAAAACTATACATATTTAGATATTTAAGAAAAAACAATTGCTTAGATACTTAGCAAAGCTTTTTAAGTAATATGTAGAATTAGGCTGCCCAATAAAATTTTCCGGTCTTTGCTAAAGATAAAATGTTTTAACTTAAACAAGTCAGAATTCACATTTCCAAATAACAATTTTTTTTTAACCTACTTCTGCTCTAATAACTACTGATGTGATGTTTTTTTCATTGTTTCTTTATTCAGTAAAAGTATAAAAATTACTTAAAGTTACTTAAAACTCAGAAAACAAAATGGAAAATTAGGCTCCGTAGGTCTCTGTGCAGGTGTGTAATTATTTGGAGACACAAAGGCTGATTAGGATGGTGAGGATAAAAAAACTGAAATGGAGAAAAAAAATCTAAGAAAAACAGAAATAAGACTGTAACGAGAGTAAGGCCATCCAAGTGCTGGCTCTGGTTTGTTTTTCTTTCACCTAGAGGAGGCAATCCACCTCTGCTTTCTACAGGACTGGCAGATAGAAATATAATTGGTTGGTCAATTTGTCTTGCCATGCAACAAGGCTCATTAATGTATAAACCCTGCTTTATGGCCTGAATATTACCACAGTGACCCAAACACATATCTATATAAACCAATAAACAGACTGACTGACATTGTTATCATGTGCTGCTGTGGGTCATGAAAGATGTGTCTCTGTAAAGCCACAACAATACGCTTCAGTGTTTGGATTCAACCTTGCTACATAGTGAGATTGTGTGTCTGTGAATTTAAAACAAAGTGTGCAGCAATGTCTCAAAGGGAGTTTTTTCAGGCAGTGTACGTGTGAGTAAGCGTGTATGCTTAAAGCTATTGTTGCACTTCTCCTCCCATCTGAAGCCAATTAACTCCACTGCTCTGCAGGTGATAAAACACACAGACACAATAACATGTGTTACACAAAATAATATGGATATAAAGAAAATGCCACACACAGTCACTGCACACTTTAGTATAAAGAGGCTCTTTATTAGATCGCAGTTATTAAGGTGAGAAGACAACATTTCAGTTTTGAAAGTAAAAAACTGCAGGATAATCAGTTGCTAGGTTACAGTGAGTTGTGTGTTGACATATTTGGACAATTAGTTTCAAGGCATGTCTGTTTTAATAGAGCTACAAGGTGGGAGATGGCCAAAAATTTGACTATGAATTTATTTTCTCTCTCACTCTTATCCCTGAGAATATATTGGTCTGTCAGATTTCAAAATTAGTAATAAACTCAGTAAAAGTCAAATATACTTTTAGACATACTACACACCAGCAGTGGTTTATACACAATACATCTCAAAGGTATGCATACTTGTTGGCCACTTTATTAGGTACATTTGGTTCATTTGATTTCTAACAGAAACACCAAATTTTCCAGCGTCATGGCATGCAGCTAATTAGTTCTCGACCGGAAAAAGGTGGCTTGTCCCCTTCAGGTTGGAGGAGAGTCCCTGCCTCAAGTGGAGGAGTTCAAGTATCTTGGGGTCCTGTTCACGAGTGAGGGAAGAATGGAGGGGGAGATCGACAGACAGATTGGTGCGGCTGCTGCAATAATGCGGACGCTGCACCGGTCTGTCGTGGTGAAGAGAGAGCTGAGCGAAAAGGCAAAGCTCTCAATTTACCAGTCGGTCTATGTTCCTACCCTCACCCATGGTCATGAAATCTGGATCATGACCGAAAGAACGAGATCCCGGATACAAGCAGCTGAAATGAGCTTTCTCCGCAGGGTGGCTGGGCTCTCCCTTAGAGATAGGGTGAGGAGCTCAGTCATTCAGGTGAGGCTCAGTGTAGAGCCGGTTCTCCTCCACATTGAGAGGAGTCAGTTGAGGTGGTTCGGACATCTTCTTCGGATGCCCCCTGAATGCCTCCCTAGGGAGGTGTTCCAGGCACGGGGAGGTGTTCCAGGCACGTCCCACCGGGAGGAGGCCCAGGGGACGACCCAGGAAAGAGACTATGTCTCTTGGCTGGCCTGGGAGCGCCTAGAGCTTCCCCCAACAGAGGTAGAGGAGGTGTCTGCGGAGAGGGAAGTCTGGGAGTCTCTGCTTAGTCTGCTGCCCCCGCGACCCGGATAAAGCGGGAGACGACGAGTACGAGAACTATTTAAACTGCTGGCCTTTCGCTGGCGGTTCCTTTGATTTAATTATTTCATTTCTAGCTTCCCTTTCTTCTATTGTTTGATGACCAAACAGTAATTTAACCTGAAATTCAAAGAAGAGAACGTCAAAACAGACTTTTGAAATCTTACCTAATAGAGATTTCCTAACTAGAAAAAATATTATTGCATGAAATTGTCAAAAATATCTGGGAAATTAAGGTTGCTGTGGCAACTAGGATACCTTCAGATTGGATGGAAGGACATAGGAAACAAAAGTGATCGTCATCCAATATATCCCAATGACTTACCAATGCCCAAGAATATGGCTATGACTACTGTAAATATCTATTGTTATTGTCTATAGATTGATCTTTGGTTTATTGTAGCAAAGTCAGTGCATCCCTGAAAAAAATTGCTGCCTTGCTTAAAGGTGATTTGATTAAAAAAAAAAAAATTCCATGGTATCCGATTCATCTTCGTAGTTTTAGGTTATATTTCAAAGTATGTCATCTCCTGTATCACATAAGTTCAAGGAAATAGACCAAAAAGCATAAAATATGTACTGTAGTCAGAAGGGGAGAGTTCTGGGAAAATGGAAAGGTGGGGGATGTGAAAAAGGATCATTTATATGCATTCTCATGTGAGTGAGAAGGGGGGGGAAGCGTAGACATGTTGGTAGAAAAAAGGGGCAGGGTGAGATTGTGTGTAAAAGAGACATTTCTGTGACCCCTTTGCCTTCCAAAGCCACATCTGACTAAGAAATGGAAAGGGATAGAGGGATGATGGGAGAAGAGAGGAGACTGCTAATGAGAGGGAGAATTGATGAACAGAGAGGGACAGAAAGATGAAAGCAGTGGTTTAAACCATAAGTGTTGAATATGTACTCCTATGGTATCATCCTTTGTCTATTAATTTCAGCTGAGACGCAAAAATAAAGAAGGTACTTGAAAAGAGTATTTTAAAATTCAAATAATACTTTTGGTTTTAAGATAAGCCTATAAGAGTTTGATTAGACATAGACCCATACTGTTTTACTTTAAGCCTGAAATCTATGATTAAGGTAAGGTATAGCTGCCACTGATATACATATTTTCAGCATACAGCATAACACGTTAAATCTAATCTGCCAAAGCTGCCACCTTTTTTCCGTAGGGACTGCACTAATTATGATCCTACAAAGTCCGTATCTATTCAGGTTCATTAACCGCAAGCTCATCTGAGGGTTGCTATAGCAACCGCGTTGAAAGTGCTTTTGCTTAACTTGAGGCGACTGACTCAACGCAAACACTTCACTGACTTAAAAAAGTACAAAATAAAGCGAAAAAGATCACTTCACTTGAAAGGACCCTCAAGAAAGCATATTTACTGGTATATTACTATTAAATATTTTTAAGGAATAATGGATAAGTACATGAGGCTGCTCAGTGGTGCAGTGGGTAAAACAGCAAGAAGATTCACGGCCCTGCTCTTTCTGCGATGGACAGGCGACCTGTCCAGGGTGTACCCCACCTCTCGCCCGTCGACAGCTGCAGATAGGCACCAGCACCCCTTGCGACCTCACTTTGGATAAGAGTGATAGAAAATGGATGGATGGATGGATAAGAACAAGGAGAAAATAAGAAGTTTCAAGGTTATATTTCGGGCTAATATCATATATGACCCTTCTGAACTCGGGTAATGGCATTGGACAAATAGTTAATTTTGCTGAGGTTTAACGTGTCCCTTTGAAAAATGTATCTCTAGCTTTTGATGTTTGATGGCAGCATTTTTTTTATTTTGTCATTAAACAATAATCCCCTACCACAGACACCATTAGTTCCAGTTTTTTGTTATATTCTGATCTGTTCTTGGCTTAAAGTATTTTAAGAAGCAAACAGTTCTTTTCATAGAGATTTGAGGAACTTACAGTCTCACACTGTTGAAGCAAAATTAGGGGGACCTCAAGGGAGGTAAAGGTTTGTATAATTTGCAAGCCTAGATTATATATATATATATATATATATATATATATGCATTAACATAATGTTTTAGGGAGAAACTACTTTTCCACAGAGTTCAAAATATTATTTCAGATGAAAATACATGTGGATTCTCTGTACTTATATTTAGTCCGAACATCTTGATATTGATTTGGAAATAAAAACTAAACCAAGGTAATAAAGAAGTATGAATATTTCCCAAGTGTGACTATTTCAAAGTAAAAGGAGTATTAAAGTAAGACAATTTACATAAAGAGGAATACACATTTTCAGATAACCAATGGCTAAGCTCTATTAAAAAAGGAAGATATCACAGGATCTGCCATCATAATGTTTTTAAATTGCTTATTCATACATGAATTTACCTTAAGAAAAAGGTCTTACCATTTCTAGTAAACTGCATATCCCTGAAAGGTTGGTGCACAGAAAAATGCCACTACATTTAGATTAATCTATGGGCTGGCTGAATAGGGAAAACTTCTCATTGTGTGTGGGTGTTGCACTCTTCAGGCATCTGCCATGAGCATTATTTAATGTAACCCTAGCTGAAAGTTCTTCCAAAGGGAAAGCAAAATGATACCAACAGAATAAAATAACCTCAACATCTAAACCTCGGCATAAAAGCGTTACCTAGAAACACGTTCACTTTTTCTTCCTTTGTTTACATGTTTCATCTTTCTAAATTTTAATGTTTTTTTTTTTTTTTGACCTAAATGATAGTACTTTAAAATCTAAATGTAATTACACTTATAAAACAGGATTAACTTGCAGATGAAATACCGGAAGAAAAGCATCTTTCTGCTAGTTGGTGCGTCACACCGGCTTATGTTTAACTCATTGTCGTGGCAGGGGGTTTAGCTACTATATCAGGCTGCTTGCAGAACAGTCTAACAAGTCACCCTGCTGCTTCCTTGCACTGTTAAAAAAGTAAATGGCAATTGTTGTTCTAACACACAATTGTATTGTAATCCGACTCAGAAATATAAATTTGACATCTAACAAATAAATACACGTTTGCCCAACTCAAATTCTCAGAAGTTGGTTTAACAAGGAGTTTTAAATCGCCTATACAAGATTTTTTGAGTTCCCTCAACTGTAAACTCATGGGCATGCGCACTGCTTATGTTCATGGACACGCCCACTACGGTACGGGGTTTCCTATCCCTTTCTTCAAGGGCACAGCCTTTTTCCCTCGTGTTTGAGAAGATTGGCGGACATTGTAATTTTATGCATCTGGAGAACCACGGAGGAACGACCCTGGGACCTTACCAGTTTTCCCGGTGAGTGCTGCAAAGTACAGACAGTTAGCGGTTAGCTCCATGAGTTAGCATTCCCTTGTGGTGTATTGCCACCGAGTTGAAGCATGAGTTCACATGTTTTTCATGTTCTGATGAAAGGAAAAGCAGCGCACGTGCGCGTTTATAATGCGCGTGTGCGCGTGCGTGTTTATGCCGCGCATGTGCGGGTGAGTGTTTATGCATAGAGAAAAGAGTGTGCCTGTTATTTTCATTGTACAAATGAAAAGAGACATTAAGTTGAGAGTAATAACTTATGAAATTTCTAAATTGTTTTATGTAGTGCAGTGTTGTTGCACTCAGGCACAGAATATTACAAGACTACATTATTTTACTTTCTTAATCCGATGTGGGTATTTACTGTTATTTACATTATTTACATGTGGATTTTTTGCTTTCATGATTTTATTTGCTTTACAAGAAAAACAGTGACATTAACATTTTATATGTTAACCCTGTAATGCAGCAGTTAATTCGTAATGAGTTAGAAAAGTTACATTACACACTGAAATTTATCATACTTGGAGAGATATAAACTGTACAGTTAAGAACAAGAAGTGAATGGATTTAACTAAGCTCTGTTGTACTATGCAGGCAGGGTTTTTTGGATACCCTGGATTCTGGATTCTCTCCTTAAATGGAGATGGCGAGCCAACCGTGTGAACATCTGGATTTGGACTGAAGAGAAGGATTTGGACTGAAGAGGACTTTCTTTTTTTGCATTCATCGTCCTGTCGGAGTGGTAGGACTAAAAAGAAAAACTCAGAGATAAAAAGGGAAAACCTTTTTCTTTTTCCGTTGGGAAACAAGACATTTTATTTCATTTTATTTTTTTTAAAGGGTGCACCCAATTTAAAGAGACTACAATTGAAAAAAACAAACTGAAGGCCGTCCAAATTTGTAAAACTGTTATTTTTTCATATATGTTAATACACTTACTTCACAAAAAATTACCTGTGTGTTTTCCTCTTACTAAAATGGTGTCTTACTGTTTTTTCCCTCATCATCCCTCTTACGAATCTAGAACATTCTGGTCCAGTGTCAGGTTACTTTGATCTGTGCAGTTAAGATTATGTTGTTGAACATGGTTTTATACTGTATCTATTGATGCAATGTTTGGCTTGAAGCAATAAAAATGTTGTATTAACATAATTTTTTGTGTGTTGAATGATTGGTAGTGAAGACGATTGGTAGGACTAAAAAAACTGAGTTGATAGAACTCAACTTGCAGATAACACTACAAAATCTGAGTTTGTAGAACTCAAAATCTATATGTCAAACTCATAAAACAAAGTTGATAGAACTCAGAACTTAAAGGTGAAACTCAAAAACCTAAGTTGGTAGAACTCAAAATTTCTATGTAACACTCCAAAAACCTAAGTTGGCAGAACTCAAAAATCTTTGTAAACTCAACCACAGTGAATTTAAGTAAGGAAAACTCAAAAAACCAAATGCATCACGTTGCCTAGAAAATGTAAGTTCTGTCAACCTCTATTTTTTTTTCAGTGTGGTCACAGAGGACACTGTGAAAGTAGCATAAGCTTGTGTTATTTCTACAGGGTTGCCAACCTTTAGTCACAACACAGAGCAATGTGTAAGTACAGGAATTTAGAAATTTAAATGGATGTTGATCCAAATAAGGCCCATTTTTTTAGGCTGTGATAAACTAAGCATGCTCGTTTACATGGCCTGTTCTTCTTTACTTAAAGCAGTTTAAACTATTTCATTTTTAAATTACAACATGGGCACTTGTTTAAAAAGAGGTAATTAAATTTTAAACTTACCACATAAACAAGAGCATGGCAAAAATATATTAACCCTTTATGACAACCACTGGTGCTCCCACATTCATATCTATTTTCTGTATAATTGCGATTGGACAGAGAAATATACATATATACATTTTATTTGCTAGTTAAATGAGAGGGATCAAATTAAACATGAGTTCCATAGCACTGTTTTCCCCCAGTAAAATTGTGTTTTCATTTTGCATAAATAAAATAAAAACACAACAAAAACCAAACAATATAGTCTTAATTGTTGTGTACATCCTACATTGCAATTTGAGTGATGAAACTGATGGATGAACCATCACATTGTCAACCCCGCCACTGACCAGGAAACAAGTGGCATGTATTTTACCCAGGAGTTCTACTTTTTCACTCGGTAGTGTCAAACTCAGAACAATAGGATCCAGTATTCAAGGCAGACAAGCGGTTAGATTTCTCAAAATGTTTAATAGAAACAGAACCGCAGCTGAGGCAGGGACCTCTGCAGGAAGAGACAACAGGTAAGTGACCACGTCTATCTGTAGGTGCATGATAATGAATGTGTGAGTCCAGGGACGCCGTATGGGGGGGGGGGGGGGGGGGGGGGGGGGTTAGGAATAGACTTCCAAAAGTCTCTATTCAATCATCATGGGTTGAATAGATATTTTTTCCAATTTCTCATGTTCTTTTCTCTGAATAATCCCAATATTTGGGATAACCACATCGACTACGGCTGTCTACTGCTTACGTATCAATGATCACAATGTCCAGATGCTTGGCAACAACCATTTTGTCTGTTTTTATCTGGAAGTTCAAAAGGGTCTTAAGTCTCTATTCTCCATCACCTTGGGAGTTAGGGGCTCCGATTTTGACCATGGGGTTTCCAGCTTTTATTTTGCACAGATTTTTCTGTACACTATACCAGCCACTTGGCTGTGACATTCCATGTATTCCTATCCTGTCAATATCTCACACCCTGCTGTAAGATGGTAGATTGTTTCTCAGGCCTGCTCATGGGATCTGATGCTCAAGGCGGCTTCTGTGCTGTCATGATCAGTGCTTCTGTCCAGGTGAGACCTCATTTATGCTTCTAGGCATTCATGGAAAGAAGCCAGTTTCTTCAGCAAGTATGTGTGGCTCATGTCTGAGCCTGGTGCTGTCAGCACTTTATACCTCAGAGTCTTTGTTGGTACTCTGCCATTGTGATGTTCACTTACTTTGCTCAGGAGAAGGAGGGGCTCATTACAGAGGCTGGAATTTGGAGGGGATTTTGCCGGGAGTTGCAGGTAAGTGGGCTGCTATTCGGCTGACATTTGACTGTAAAGGGTCATTTTGAATGGCTGTTATCGATTTAGTCTTGTATTCACATCAGCCTGAAGATCAATGGTAGCACCTTACTTAACTAGGCATTGTGAGGCTTGGCAGGTTCTTATCTGAGCCATGATTTTATTTCTTAGGCCATTATTAAGTTGACCTTGCATCACTGGGGCTTGGTGCCCAATATCTGGAGGCTTGTTGGTGGTGCCCTCATCTGACCTTGCCTATTCGTTTCACATTGACATAGCTTGCATTTGTTGGATCTCCTGGCACCCTAACTGTGAAATCAGCTGCTGATTGTCAATGTTGGAACACTAAGCCACTGGGTGTTTAGCAGTTAGTTCAGAATATGAGTATCGAAAGCTTCCATAGTTCCCCGTCTTTTCATATAACTAATTTGGTCAGCGTTAATGGAGTATTAACATACAAATAATGCCTTATTATGTTCCTGTGTTCATTGTCTTCTTGTTCCAGTAGCCCACTTGCAATCAGTGTCCTGGTTCCTCAACAACTGATGAAGACCTTGTTTGAATGGGCAACGTATAAGCCGGTATGGTTCCAAGTTTATTTGCTCTCATATTATGAGGTAGGCACACAGCCTTTATGGTCTTGCCCAAGGACCAACGGGGATGATGTTACAGGACCATAGTTCATATGTTCAGTGCGGGTTCGAACCCGTGGCCTCAACGCATGAGAGTCAGTGTAGCTTTGTATCTGATTTTTTTTTTTTGTTGGAAAAAACTAAAGATAATGTGCATATGAAAGGAATTTATCATGCTATTATATTATGCATCCAAATATTCTATTCTTGATATAAAATCATTTAACACATATTGTAATATTTTTCTGTGTTGATGATATTGAGAAGGAAGAATATACCTCCTGCTCCTGCTCCCTGACGCACCCACTTGTCTGGAGAGAGGAAGAGGAAGTAGCCATCTGTGTGCGACTAAAACTGCTTTGGGGGGTTGAGTTTATGATCAGCTGATTGGATCTTTTTCCTCATGTAGAAAAAGCAGGAAGTTGTGTCTGACAGTGCTGCATCACTTTGTGACTTTGTGGACATTGCTGTAATGAAAAGCTACCTGTTGCACAAGGAGCTGTCTGGAAGACTGGATCAGCAGCTGTTGAACTACCCAGACTTTTAGGAGCAGCAAACAACAAGTACAAAATGCCTGTCAGCATATACCTGTGGTCATTGCTGACGTAACATCAGTCTCTCTAAGAAAGCCACACAGGAATGCATGAAATGCAGGGTGTGTCGGGAAATACTCCTTGATGTGTGAGGCGTGTAAAATCCCTCTGTGTGTGATAGTGGGCAGGAACTGTCAAAAGATTTATAACTGCTCCTCTGATCAGATCAAAAATAATCTTTATTCTGTGACTGTGTTAGTTACTAACTCCCTTGTGAGTCAGAGTGTTTCTGTTGTATTTTTGCATTCAGCTTTTTGTATCTTGATAATATTATCTGAATTATGTGTTCATCTGTTATAAAGTTTTGCTACAAAAAAATAAACTTTTTGTTGTTCATAACACTTTTTATTGCTTGTTGGTCTTGTGAATCATTCAGCGTTCAAATGTATCTGGTATATGTAAAAATTAGACTGCACTTCTGCAATCACTTAATTTTGAAGTACATTTAAGTTTTTTTTTCAAATGGTTCAAAATGTACATATTTTTTTCATTTCTTGCCTCTGTGTATAAAAGTTTTGGTATTTCAAAAAAAATTATTTTGAACACACTCCAGAAACATTTGCTCTGGTTTGAAATGATTTTCTGTATTCAAAAAAATCTGTGTAAAACACAAAATTGATTTTTCTTTTGGATAATATTCCTTTTTAGGACTCAATTTAGTTAAAATTAGACATAGGCCTATTCCACACAAATGATAAACATTTTAAATGTAAGGGTAGTAATGATTACTTGCATATTGAAATGTTTTACAATTGGCTCAGCATGTAAAAATATATTCTGGTGAATTTGTTACATGGTTAGTTGCAGATTTGAATCTAAGTTTTGTAAACCTCGTTGTGAAACGGACCCCAGGGCTGAATCCTGGTCTAGGATTATGACCTAAATCCTAGCCCAGGGTCTTTGCATGGGCCTTGCGTGTTCTCCCTCTGCATGCGTGCATTTTCTTCAGGTTCCTCCAACAGGCCAAAAAAAAAAAAAAAAAAAAAGCTTGATTAAGTAGTGACTCTAAATTTTCGCTCTCTGTGTTACCCTGTGATGAATTACGAACTATCTAGGGTGTAACCCAACTTTTACCCATAGATCAATAGACCATTACATTTAATCAAGAATTTCAGAATAATTTTATTAAGATGTAAAAGGTTGGTGGTAAAATATGGTATATATGCTTTACAATATGTTCTCCAAAGGATACCGCTTTAGACCAATGTCACTATAGACAGACCAATGAGCGAACACTATCTACAGGTGGTACTTATGCGACTTATAGTTTCGTAGTGTCCTATATAAATTTATTTATTATTTCAGATGCAGCCCAAGAAAACTCCAATAAAAAATGTATATAGAATTCCATCCACCTGAAAGTGGCAAGCGAGAGTGTTGCTGAAATTCACCCACAGTTAGAGGCATTTAATTGCTTGGGAATTTTAGGGATCACTGATTTTTTAGAGGAGAGCTGGATTGGGTAAACTTCTCGGAGTTTATGAGGAGGGCTTATTTCGTGCAAAATTCATGCAAAGATTCAGTTCACAAAATGTGAGGTATAAATAATTTTTAAGACACTGTAAACCCATTGTAATTTATAGAAATACTTTGGAAAATATATGAACTCATGAAAGCAAATATTGATCAGTATGTTGTTAAATTAATTGGCTTTCTTTTTATGTTTTGTTTGAAGCATAAGTGCTTGAAAAGAACACATTTTTACATGCCAGATAAGATACCTAAGTTTAAAAATTCTTGGTAGAATAAGTTCTTCTAACCTTATTTAGTTTTTTACGTACTAGCAACTTTGCTTTGACAAATACTTCACTTACTGCGGTGCATATTTTAGACAGGTCTTAAAGGGATAGTTCGGTATTTTTGACATGAATCTGTATGGCATCCCCATCACCAGTGGCATGCAATCACACTGACTTACCCCTGGCAGCGTCCTGTGAGCAGAGTTATCGTCCAGTTTTGGTCAAGCCGAAAGTAGTCCGGCAGGTTTTTAGGAACAGCGAAATAAAACTTTTCTCTTCCCAAAACATTATGTGTTCAAAAGAGTGATATTTTTGCATCCCAAAAACATTGTAGTGGAAAAAGTCACACGTCGTTATCAATTGGTCCTATTTTCTCTCTGTTCGTATCAGTGCGCGCCGTCATTCAGACAGCGAGCTCAACAACAGCCATGTCTCCCTCCGCCCAACCTGCCGGACTACTTTCGGCTTGACCAAAACTGGACGATAACTCTGCTCACAGGACGCTGCCAGGGGTAAGTCAGTGTGATTGCATGCCACTGGTGATGGGGATGTCATACAGATTCATGTCAAAAATACCAAACTATCCCTTTAAGGCATTAAGTTTTGCTGAGCAAAGAAAAGAATATCAGACCTTCAGTGGCTGTTTCATTTCACTAAAGCAGCATGAAGCCTAAAATTCTTACCGAATTTGACGCTGAGTCAGAAATCAATAAAGAAAAGTTATATATTCAACAGAGCTCAGAATTCTCAACAATATTTAATCGGAAGCTCTCAGTTGAACAGCGGAGCCAACCAAGAACCTGTTCCATGAATACAAACAAACTGTTAGTCCACCGGGGATAAATGTGCATTAGTTGCATCAAGAATACATAAAGTATGTCAGAATTGGTTCGTGTTTGCTTCAGAAGGGGCTCTCCCAACTCTCTGGGGACCAGAGACAGCTGCATGTGTCTGCCTTTGTGTGTTTGTGAGTGAGTGTGCACAACAATGCTAATGTTGGTGTCTTCCTGGGGCATCATGACACTTCATCATTTGTTAATTAGCCATTTAAGGCAGCTAATTAACATGCCAGCTCTCTCTTTTTTTTTCAGACTTTGTTGTCTTTGTTGCCATGTGGTTGAATAAACAGCTGCTTATTTTAAGTCATCTTGGTAAAATCTGTTAACTACAGTGTTTGAAAAACATGAATGCTTAATATTTCATAGCAGTGCACAGAGATTTGAAGAAGCATGTTTTCTGAGACTTAATCCATTCTAAAGAAAAGTTTAGATGTCAGAAAAAAAAACCTAATACCTTAATTAAAGAAAATATATCAAAAGCTAAAGTCAGTCTTTTTAAAACTCACACATTGTGCAAAACCGATTTGTAGAACAACCCTTAACTATCCATAATTTAAAATAGTTTTATTTTAAGGGATATTCCAGGTTTTTGGACATGTAGTATGCCTGTGATAGGAATTATGCTCTAATTTGTAGTAACCGATCTATCATTACCAAATTTTTATTTGACAAACCAGATCTTCTCGACGTTCTTTTTCCTGTTTATTGCGATTGCAATTACAGATCTTTAAATGGCCAGTGTTTGGTCAGCTAAGTATACCCCATCAAGCCAGTATACCCTTAGCACTACGAATGCATGTGCATGATCGTTATTAGTGGTTATTAGTCCCATAGAATGGCTTCAGATTGTGCCAGTAGGCTCAATAGGTTGCTGTCACTAGTGGCACATTTTCTGACAAGGCTGACACAGGAAAGGGGGTGTGAGAGAGGGGAGAGACATGCGGCAAAGGACTACAGGCCTCCATACATGGGTTGTGCACACTAACCACTGCACCACCTGCACGTACTAAATCCTAATCGTAACCCTAAAGTCATTCGTTTCCTCCCTAAAAACAAATAAATCTCATATCCTGTCAACTGGGTTTTAGAATCCTCTCCCTATAAATATTTAATTCTCTGTGAAAAAATGCTGATCATTCTTTAATAATATCCTCATCTAACGGACATGCAAGGTTTGTTTTTAAAACGTATGTGTGTAACAAACTTAGTGAATGATTTTTTTTGTTTGTTTTATGCACAAACTATGACAGAACCCTGACTAAATCGTGAAATAAAACAATGTGCTTGAATGTAAAGAGTGGGGAGACAGAGGAAACTCTATGTAATGGCTATTAAGGTATGCTGGCCTGAGCCAGTATGCTGAGTGGACAGAACACAGGACCAGAGTGGAGCAAATAGTCATCCCACGTGGATTACTTTCTTGTGATTGGCTTATACAAGGAAGCTCTGTGATTGGTTGCAAACCATCCCCTGTATAAAAAAATGCATTTGTGTATCGAGCTACGTCAGGAGAGTCTCAAAAATCCACACACAAACGTAGTGAAGTTTAAAGACCAGTGGTACTTCGTAAATTAATTTATAATTGTTTATGGACCAGAAATACTTTGGCGAATCATGTGCTGTGTAGGCCTATATGTGAATCTTGTATGCTGACGTGAATCGTGCTATGTGTGTTTGGAGCTTGTACTGTGCATGTATGAATTATAAATGTGTATTTGGGAAAACTGACACCAATTTAGCTCCATACAACTTTTTCTGGGTATTCTGGTCTCTGGTAGAAAAAAAGACCCAGCAGAAGAAGGCTGATGTTTTTAAGCATTTATTTCTCATAATTATCAAAATTTTCTGCATTGTACAACAGAAAATACATAATTTCTGATTATATTACATTAGACAAAACATGTTTAATGCAAATGTGTCCATAATGACAAGAATGCTTATAAACTGTTTAACAGATGCTATTTTCAAACAAACTTTTATTCGCAAAAGCAACCCTCACCAAAACCCATATTGCAATGTATTGGAAATAAATACATCTAAAAAAATGGATGATGATGTGCTATAATGTAGGTTCTTTAACCCTTTTGTTGTCTTGCGGCTTAAAAGTGACCCCAATATGATTTTAAGGATTACCTTAAACTATCCTTTTTTTATTTAAAATGTTATGGCTTTTCCTAAAGTGACCCCATCAGTGGAAAAAAAAAATAATACTTTGTTTTTATTTATATTTCCATATGAGTTGTACACCACTAGGTCACAAAGATTTTTCTATTGGTTAATTTTGATCCGTGGATTATAAAAGCTTTCAGACACCAGAAAAAATGTTCAAAGGCCACAAACAAGCTCCCAAACAAAACAAAAACATCTCAGACATAATAAAGACAAATTGTCGTGGAGGATAGAAAGGTACCCTAAATCAAAGTACTCCTAATTGGTTCCTTGCTGAAGCCATAATTAGAGGTTTCACTCCCCAACAGGTCCTAGATGAGATATTTTCCAGAGCTGAGCTTCAGATGAAGAAGAATAGGAAAGCATTCAAACTAACAGAGAATTTTTTTTTTTTTCAAAAAATGAAAATTTGCTTTGTATATAGTCTGTGTATACAAAATGACAATATTCGTCTAAAAAGTTGTCTAGGATAAGTGGAACATAGGAACTAAATTCTGCTTCTTTATGTTTGGTTCTTGTTCTGGATGTACAGAATAGGCTTGATGTAGAAGACCTGAGTGGCCTTGGAGGTTGATACACTGACAACAAATCGCTGATAGATTCAGAGATTTATAAACTAACAGAAGGATTTTAAAGTCTATTCCTTCAGCTACGGGCAGCCAGTGTAAGGCTGATGTTTTTTATATTCCAGCCATAATCAGGGGTTTCTAGCTGTAGTAGCTGTGTGCTAACCCAGGGTCCTTCCTTTTTTGATCTGAAAATCATTACCTCAGATTCTTTTTATTCAGTTGTAGAAAATGATGATCCACATATTCTGTTCTAATCATATAGCCAATGCTCTGATGGGTTCATACTGTCAAATCATGTATTAACATGGTGTTTGCACCACTTGAAGATTGTTTATTTATTTATTTTTTTAATAAATCTGTTCTCACTATTTCTCATATTTGTTGGAACGGCTTACTTTTCATGAAAATGTTTGCATACATAATATTGTCAAGGTAATAGTAAAATTGCTTGGATGTCTCTTAATTACCTGAATGACCTTCATAATGTGTTTCCTTTAAAGAAGGCAGATCTTAGCCCTCCACTGTGGGTAACACTTTCTCTTTTACTATGAAAATGGAGACACAAAATGCCATATTTTAGGATAAATAAACTGAATAGAAACGTTTTCAGTATGCCTTTTGTTTGCCTGTGCTTTGTCCATGTCCATTTCACAAAGCAGCTTTAACAAACTCAGAGTCAGTTTGTTGATTATAACTTTGAGTTTTAGGTTTTATAATGGCTGGTGTTAGTCAGTTTAATTAAGCCTGAGTAGGTTCACTTGCAGTCAAGCACATGCTTAACAACTATAAAAAGCCATCAAGGGTTGAGCCCCAATTTGATGAGCACAGGTAAGAGGAAATCTACCTATTTTAGACTGCTTAGACAAGAAATTTTATTGCAGAGTTATAAGAAAAATTGGATAATGTGTTTATATTAACTATCAAACAAAGCTACAGCTTTGTAGGGAGATAGCATGGGAGAAGATTGCTGCTTGATATGACTTGACATGAAGTCTATAATGACATGCCATTTAGACATGTATTAAAAGTGCTCTCTTCTATGTTAATACATTTTTAAATCACTTGGATTCTTCCTGATCAAAATCAAATTCCAAGTCTGAAATGCAGTAATAGATCAATGTAGATAAATAGCTTTTTGCCAGCAGAAAATTAATTTCAGAATCTCAACCTAAATTGTGCTGGTAAGAATTAAGTTTTTATATACCTAGAAATGTTTATACTGGTGCACTGGTGATACTGTTTTCTACTTGATGGTTTACTACAAGAACACCATGAATATATTATGACAGCAACAAGCACCATGTCAAGCAACTCTTCTACTTCTGCTACTGCTGAAACAACCACGATTTCCTGTATCAAAGCTGTCTGGGGTGCTCATGCATCAACTGACATCATATCTGTAGGACTGCAGAGGAAATTAGGCCCTCAAGTTCCAGCTACTATGCAGCACACAGACTATTCAGGGCAATTGGAAGATATATGGGTGGGCTCGTTGGTTTTGGTTTTCAACACATGAAAACGCTTGTCTTTTCAGCACTTTAGATCTCATCTGGTGAAACATCCAGTTTATAATAAAAGAAAATAATGGCAAGATCTTGCAGAGACCAAATTCTGTCATGTTTATGTTATGGCAGGTTCTTTGTCTGGTGAGAACTGTTGTGGTTTTGGAATAGTCAATCTCAAACCATCTATGATCTCAGCTGTAGGTAACCTGAAAATCCAATGAATACTAGTTTTATTTGTAGAAAGAAACCAGGCATGCAAAATTCAAGAAGACAAGCTAACAACCACTTAAGGTTTGAGTACACTTAAACTGATTTCTTTAATAGGACAGGTAGTCTTTCCTCTGGCTCTTATCTCTCTGCTCTTTGCATGGACAAAGATGGTTATAAAGCATGGGTTTCTTTAACAATTCTCAGTAACTAGCCAATGTTTTTGCTGAAGTATAGTAAGGTGAATGACGTGTGGTGAGGTTCATGGTTGGTGAGGCACTGACTCCTTTAGAGTCAGATTTACAAATATACACATCTAAAAAAAAGGGTAGCTTATGCAATTGGCTACTGGTTATTTTGTAGATCATCAGCGTTCTTCATATAAACACACTCTCTCTCTCTCACGTAAAATTACATAAGTATTAAAGGTAAAGATAAGACATTTTTTTACAATTAACACAGCGAGAGAAAATAGTATTTGCTCTGCACCCTCCATGTGATGCCCGTCGCAATTATACAATTCATATATCACAAGTGAGAGGATGAGTGGTGTACAATAAGACAGATTTCAATTTGCCCTTTAGGGAAATATTCTGTTGTTTTAATTCTGATACTAAATTCAATTTCATATAGATTGCTAAACCAAAAGCATGAAAAGAAAAACAAAAAATATTTAATTTAAAGGTATTGTGGAGGATTTCGGAGGATCGCAAATTTATTAAAAGACCCGACCTCTCAAGTTTGAAAAAAATGCACATGCACAACCCTGCACACCCTCCGAGAGGGAACTCCTATTAAATGCATGCAAGAACATGCACAATCCCATTTCTCCTCGTACACACTCTGTTTAAAAGTTGCTGTTCTAAAGGCTTATACAAGCTTACAGTGTCCCAACGTCCGCTCTAACTCCTAAATCCCTCAATCACTTTACAGGGTGGGGACTATATAGTGGACTTTATAGCACACTTAACTTCAGTGACGTGCGGTGAGGTTCATAGCTGGTGAGGCACTGACGTCATCAGAATCAGATTTGCAAATAGATGCATAGATTGACAGCAGTTTACAGGTTATGTTTCACTTCTGCATCCTTACACATACAAACTGTAGCTCACAAAACACACATTTCCTTAAAAAACAAAACAAAATAAATGTTATTACTGTCTTACCTTTACTTATAAATGAATAGAAGTCCTCCTTATCTTCCTTCAGTTTTAAAAGTCTCTCTGTCTCAATGGAGATCACTGCCAGGGAAGAAAGCCTTCCTTGATCCGTCCTGTTCCTGCCTTATGTTTTCAGTCTCTTGAGCACCCCCTGCCATGAGGCAAGAGAACTGCCTGCCTCACCTCGAACTTGTTCTCTGCCGTTTATAATCGCTCATTACACGAAACACGTTACACAAACACAGTTGGTGACAAAAAGCTCTGTACATTATATACATAAGCCAAATTATTAGAAATAAGTTCACATATTACATTTGTTTAAACCATTTTATTGACGCCGTACAGCAACATGCTCTCTCCGCTTTGCAGCCAGCGCAGAGCCAGGGGTTGCGCAATCCAAGGTGAGGCAGAGCTCGCTGCTGCCTCACCGGCATCGCTTCCAAGCATTTGAATGGGAAAATAAGAAAATTCAGCGATTTTGAACAAATAAAAATCGAAATTGGTGAAGCTACATGAAAAATGAATATTTTTTAGTACAAACCACCGGATGAATATAACAATTTAAATTACTTTATGATTATATATTTTCTTTCTTTCCATGATGGCTGGTGAGGCACTGCCTCACCTGCCTCCCCTGACCGCACGTCACTGCTTAACTTACCGTTTAGACAGATGATCACTACTTTTTGCTCTCTGTTGGTCACGTAACTCTTCCTCCACCAGCGGTGCCTGCGCCATCTTTGTTAATAGTCACCACTGTCGAAAAGAGACAGCCTATAAAGACAGTCGGCCGCTGAGACAGCAAATTCCCATAATGCTTTGCAAGGAGAGCACACCGTGCAAAACATTCCGGGATATTTCTGCCTCTTTGGAGGCCTTTCTTTTTTTCTCATAGACTTCGTAGACACTTTTTCTCTTATGACCCTCTACCATTCTCAAAGAACCACTATGAGAAAGGTGAGCTTCAATGACTGGCTGAAACCGGAGCTGACCACACATAAAGGCCTGAAACTGCGCATGCGCAGAAAAAGATAGCTAACTGGGGACGAGCACATGGGACAGCCTTACGTAAGCATATTACCAGAATGATTGACAATGAGGAGGACAACTTATTTAGATGATCCACCCAGAAATATAAGATTGTCCTCTATACCTTTAAGGCCAAAATTTCGTTTTTCAACACTCTGCTATGTTTTAATTTGTCTAATAAATTTTTTTATTGTATTGAAATGAAAACTGTTTGTGGTCTTACCTTTATTTGTAGATTAATTCCATACCCCATCCTTTGCCACAAAAACCTGTAATGTTATTATTAAAGTCCTCCTTATTCTTTTAACTTTAAAGGTCTCTCTGCCTAAGTAAAAATGATCACCAGGGAGGAAAGTCTTCCTGAACCTTCCTATTCCAGTTGTATGGTTTTAGTCACAGAGAATAACTTTTCCACGGATGCTGTTTTGGCTGGTAAAGTCAGCACCAGTTGAAGTGGCTTTGTCGCCTCAGGAACAATCCGTAGCAGATCCTTCTGGCCAAAAGGGCTGAGATGCTGTCCAGCAGCTTTGTATTCATTCCTCCCCATTTGTGAGTTATATGCTCCGAATTCCTTTGCTCCGGTGTTGGTCTTCCGTTGTTAAACGCTTTCTCTTTGGACTGAAAGTCCACGTTTTTTTATTCTTTTAAATAAGCTATATAATCATCTTTAATTTTGGACTGAAAACATGGTTTGTGGCAGTCCACTTGGCTTTTACTCGTCTCATCAATCATGAGCGTACCACTGTGTGGCTCACGTACGCCCCGATTCGGTGCGGCTAAGAACTGCCCTGACTCACCCTGTGCCTTTGCACTGTGGTTTTGTGTCCCATTAGTAAAACTAAATATGCCACTAGCAAGCATTAAACATAAATGACTAAATACATTAGCCAGCCTGTTGAACACCAGGGTATATAAATATATATATATGCAAACATTATATTGGCGAAATGCAGAGATAAAGCAACAGGGCATGCTATGTATCAACCCAGTTTATGATGGATTGCACAATCAGATGTGAGGTCTGGCTCGTTGCTGCTGCACCTCATGTTTCACCCTGGTATTTGAATTGGAAATACTCGATTTCAGCAATTTTCACTATAAAAATTTTCGCAATTAGTTATACATAAAGATCAGTGGACAAATATTAATATTAATTATATGTAATCTTTACTTTTCTTGTCATGATGACAGGTGAGGCTCTGCCTCATTTACCTCCCCTCACCACATGAGTGAGGTGATAAAGGTACAGAAGGAAAGAGACAAACAGGTATGGGGAAAATATTTCTGAAGGGTAAGCGAAGAAAAGGCCACAGCAAAAGTGGATTTCCAGAACACCTAACACAGATCCTCTGTGACATAAAGTAGGAATTATCAGTTCTCAGATAAGCCCCAACTTTTAAAGATATAGATTTAAAAAGGTCAAGGAAGTCCAGTTTTGTTGTTTGTGGTAGATCTATATTACCAGTTATCGTGTCTGTCTGCATGCAGTCTTTCTAATCCTCTTCCAAATGGACTGACCTTCTTTTAAAGGTCAGTCTGTGACACAACTCACATGCACATTGCCATCCTGAAGGGCCAGAAACACAATCATAAGCAAGATTTAACAATGGAAAAAAAAAGTTATGCTTATGTTTCATTGATCCTTTAAATCTTTTATGTCTTTCCATGAAAACTATAAACGTGAATGTATGACATTTAGTTTTTTTCCCCACATATTTACCATTTGGAGATTCCTGTAGATGTGCCACTAGTTGCAGAAGCGCTTCCATTAAAGGTAAAGTGATTATTTTGTTAGCTGGGGAATGTTTTATGATACCTGAATATGCACAACAATACTTGATAATTATCAAATTATTTTTAAAACCTAAAGACCCTTAATATGGCTATATAAAATAATATATATGAAAGGTTTGGTCCTACAGTGTGGGGTGTACAGCCACATGGCAAGCACAATACAGATCAAACATATTTCATTCTGAAAAATGTTTTTGTTAGAACTTCTTAGTTATTGCTTCAATAAAGTAGATGGGGAAAAAAAATAAAAAACATTTTATGCACATTTGTAGTGTTGAGATGAGGAGGGGTGTCCAAAAAGAGTGTGTTTTTCTACACTTCTTAAAATGTAGAAAATTGTGAACAATAACTCAGTTGATACTATCATTTTTCACATGCTCCAATTTGGAAGTATGCTCTTTTTTTGTATACTCCCCTATTTGATGCACACTTCCTCTCCTTTAAAAGCATCAAACTGCACACCTAGATAGACTGTATTTTGATGAACGATGCCAAACATTCCCTGCTTATTTTGTACCTTAGCCAAGGAAGATATCAGCAAGTCAACGCTGCAAAGGTGCAAAAAATAAAAATAATTAGCTACAGTAGAAATTGTACTGTTTAGCAAACACAAACAGTCACAAATTATTCCCCATACCATATGTTGTCTGTTATTTGTTCTACCAAAATACTACTCAAAATGTTGTATTACAAGCAATAAAAATAAGATTTGCTTTTATAATACGGAACTGCTGACAAACTTATTGAGCAGTCCTTAGAAATTATCATCAGGACAGGTCAAAAACTACCACCTTTCTTATTTCAAAATAAGAGTCTGAAACACAAATACAGATTTGACAGTTTGACACCGTATCATTTATCAACTGATCTAAAGCCCCTGTCACACTTTGAGGATTTAGACCAGCATACAGTATGCCTGATGTACAAAAAATCTGGCAAAAACGCTGGAATACATTGGATAAGTTATGGGTATGTTAGCCGGTCGAGAAGTTTTGAGTTTGCTCAAAATTTCGTGATGTTATGATATTCATTATTTCCAACGTATATCAACGTATTTGAAGTGATGACCGCTGAACGTGTTTCTAACATATTGCTACTATTCAATGGCATATTGGCAGGATTTTGGTATATTATGGGGTACACAGTTTTTTCTTTCCGTTTCTTTCTTTTTTTTTTTTGGCAAGTGGTAAATAGCAGCTAGTTTAACCGCTGCCCCCTCACGACACTGGCTTGTAAGATTTCATGGGCATTACATTGCTGTGCGTTTAGCATAAGTCAGGCTGTCATACTTCTAGACTCTTTTTTAATATATGTACGCCCAAAATTGAAAAAAAAAAAACACACATAGAAACTTCATCATATGCCAACGTTTTAGGAGATTTTGGGACGTCAGGCATATGCTTTCTAAATCCTCAAGGTGTGACAGGGCCCTAAGACAACAAAGTCCAAATTTGACCAGGACCTGTCTCTTAAATCCTATATAAATTTTTTTTTTGTGTGTGTGTGTGTGTGTGTAATTTTTTGCCAAAATAGTTCTGGGAATAGATCTCCCAGAGCTAGATGAGAGCCGGACTGATCTGCTTTAACATGCAGACCATGTTTCCTTTGGCAAAGCACCATACACAATAAATCAGCCTCACTAACACATATTTTTTGTGTTGGTTTTTTTTTTGTTTTTTTTTATAAAGTTGTGTAAAAGATTATTTTTTTTCCAATGGCAAAAGATACATTTCTAACCATTTTTATTTGTGTAATATTTTCACACCCCTCCATTTCTGTTAGTTGTCTAAAGAACAGCAGCTGTCAGAGAAATAACCACGCAAACAAGGTGGAACTGTCTTTGAAACTGAGGAATGTAATACAAAAAAGGTGAACTGTTAAATAGAAATGGATGCATTTGTAGATTTTGATACATTCTGTTGCAAGAAGCAAACACTGAAATTAGCAGGACTGTTCTGCATCCCTTTTCCAACCAATTAGGATGGTGCAAAAGACAATCTGTCCTATTATAAGTTGTAGCCATAGCAATTAGTGAGGGGAAAATGCATCACTAGTGCACTACACTAATGGTAACCAGTGACAGCCTTCTAGTGAGGGCTTTATTGGAATACTGTAGCTTGAGCAGTTCTTTTCGACAATGTTCTATTTTTAAGCTGTCAAAAAAGCATGTATTGTGTTTAGTCCCTGCTTGAAAATTAAAGCTTTTGCACCAAGTATTTCCTGGCTTTCAAGATATTTTGGGGCAGTTTCGAATAATCTTCCATAAAACACACTAATTATATACATATATACAGTACATACACAATACTTTAAACGGCTATAAATAAATATAGCTCAGTACTTTGGTTTATGTATTAAACTTTGGTATATGCTTTAAACATAATGTTCATATCCTATTAAACTGTAGAACAGGGGTCACCCACCTTTTTAGGGCTAAAGGGCTACTTCATGGGTACTGAGTCATAGGAAGAGCTACTAATACCAAAACTGGAGGAGTCAGTGGTCACCTAAACTTCAGACATAATAAATATATTTTTATTGCATCTTTTAATTGCTAATTTTGTTTTAGGTATTGCATTTTTTAAATATCAATAAAGGCTTAAATGCTCTATGAGAATAATACAATGAAATGCTGGTTTGCTGGCTGGCTGAATGGATGGATGGATGTATGCCTATGCAAAAGGGATATATTTATATTCCAAAATGTTTTTCTTTTTCCACTTGAGCTGACAGTGCCCCAGTTTTCAGAACCTCACAAGGTAAGCAGTCCCCAAATGAACTCTAGAATTTTAAAATTGCTAAGCCCTTTAATATCTGAGTAGTGGGATGTATGTTTGATCTTGCTGTATACCCTCACTGTAAAGGAACAGAAGAGGATGCAGTTTTAACCTGTTAATAACACACATATAGTGACATATGATTTCATGAAATTTATCAAAATTTTGTTTCTTGTTAAATACAAAATTTAATCCTCAGCTAAACCATGATGTTGGATTGTCAAAAAGAATTGGTGTCCAAGTGAGATCTTAAACTAAACATAACAATATATGTTATGAACCAATAGTTCTATGATATACCTGACAAATGTACAATTGTACAATAAAATAATAGGTTTTATCTCAACAGCTGTCAGAGCTGCATTCTGTAGCCTTCATACCAACTTACTCTCTCTCCTCTAAATGAAAATAAGATTCTTTACAATGTTTAAAATTTCATGCTTTTCACAACAATTAACTGTTATTTTACAGTAACTTGTTCTAATTTAGCCCCCCTTAATATCACAATGAATAGCATTAAAAGCTACAGTTTCCTTGGACTTTTTTTTTTACATTACAGTAAAATCCCACAATCAATTAAAAAACTGTGATATTCACTACAAGGTCTGTAATATCATCAGAGTAAAATCTGCCAGTATGTCAGAGCATTTAATAGTATTATTACATAAAATATATTCAGCATGCATAACTGTTTCCACCACTACACTAATGTTTTCTTAATATTTACTTTGCTTTAAAATAAACATTGATCTCATGACACAGTTCATACTTTGTTAGCAAGTGCCCGACATTGTTGAAAGTTCACTCACAGCATTTGCTTATAGTTTACCTAGGAAGAGGCTGCTGCATTATCAAGTAAAGTTGCCATGTTCAACTTCCCTCATGAGTTATACTGAATATCCCAGAGTAGCCATAGCTAATAAAGTTAATAGGGCTTGTGCACCATAACCTGCCTAAAAATAGCTAAAAAAAAAAAAGAATATTTATTAGATGAATTAGAAGTCTATTAGGGTTTGATATAGGAAAAGGTACAGTTGAACAACTTGATAAATGCTACCTGCAATACATCAATCTATCTAAACCTGAAACTATCTTTCCTCGTTAACTTGCGATTCCTGGGCATCTGTCCTGAAAGATGCCTAAAAAAACAAGAAGCAGAAAATAATGAACGTTCAGTTGAGCACCGTTTTGAGGGACCTACTGACTTTGGCTCAATTTTGATAAACCTTGTTTTTATACCAGTTTTTTTACTTTTTAAAGACAATGTTGCACCGCAAAGGTGCGTTCAAACCGAACATGAAACCTGCTAAAATTTCTGTAGGTTAATCTACATTAGCTCACCTTGAAAGTCACCTGGCCATTGAAAGCTTTTGGCACACTGGAGAATTTGGATGGTTGTTGTTGGTTTAACCCCATGTTGATGGATTTACAAAGCGACTGGTAGTGTTTTTTGCTTTAGAAAGTTGAACAATGCTGTGGGGGGAACCCGCAGCGAACCCAGGCATGCTCATCGAGAAGATGCAAACTCCATGCAGAAAGACCCCGGGCCGGGAATTGAACCCAGAACCTTCCTACTGCAAGGCCGCAGTGCTACCCACTGCGTCACAGAGGTGCCCTTATAATCCAATGAAACATAAAATACATATTTTTCTTCCTTGTAGTCATGCTGTCTGAACAGTTTAGGACACCAAAACAAACTGAAGGAAAGTGTACACTTTACACTATATTGCACTGTGTATGGAAGTAATAAATGATAACTATTCAACAAAGTCTCATCATAAAAACTACAAGTAATAGCGTACGCCGATGTCTCTGTGTTGAGGAATGGACTTAAAATGATCATAACCAGATCATTAAAAGATCATTAAAAAAGAGCAAAATATTATTATTAACAGCCTTTACAGTCAGTGACTGCTCATGCTTAGAGAGGCATGCCTGGATACATTTTTAAAGATAGGCCTATGACTTAAATTTTGGACATAATCAGGCAAGACCGTTCCAACTGCAGATACTCTAAAAAGCAATAGATATTATTACTACATGAAAAAGTGGTTAATATCTAATCTTTCATTTTTATTTTAGTGAAAAGATCAGAATATGGCTGTTCAGCCCCTGTGTCTCCTATCCACAAATCCAAACAGGCACAGTCTTGCTCCGATGGCCAAGTGTGAAGAAAAGAAAGCCAGGTGTCCTCTGAGATAGTCATACATGCTGAATGCCATAAGAAACTATATCTTGTTAGGATAGAAACAAAAATAAAAAAAGCTGAGAAAACCACTCCAATTAAACAGAACAATGTTTAATAGGTAACTCAACATAAAGACAGGATGGGATTAAGTTTGTCCCCTTGCCATCTATTATTACCACCTATGTGTCAATCTGATTTGATTCCAGGAGCTTAACAAAGCAACATCAAATTTCTGCTTGATCCTTTCGCAAGTTATAGGGATGATTTTGCTTCAAAGACAATTCCTCACAATGTTTTTTAACAGACATAAAAAACACAGCTCATTCTGAGTATGTGACTCTTATTTTTATGCTGACCAGTCATTTGACTTCAAATTTTGAATAGAAAATCTATATTATTTTAACAAAAGTTTTTGTCTCAGAGGTTACGAAAAAAACACATCTTATTAAATTTAATAAGATAAGAAAAAAAAAATTCTCTCCTCATTGCCTTTATTATTGAAAGAAAAAAGGACTCCAGGGGTGCTTTGATGCCACTCCACCTATTTGTAGGCAATATTTTCTCACTGATTATATTTTCTCTGCCCCAGGTGCTTGCACCCAATAGCTTATTCCAGTGGATTTCAGAATGCTCCAATTATTGTCAGCACCACTGAACTGTGCATTTATCTCCCAAATGTAAGCTTGGTGTCAACAATTTTTCTACCTAAATGGTGTGCCAGAATAATGTCAGCTTCATCTGAAGACCTCTCTATGTTTCTATACTGTTCTTGTTGGTTTTTTTTGTTTTTCTTTACCTCTGTCAGTAGCGATGGTAAACTCAAAAAACAGCAAACTGAACTGGACAGTTAACCATCCAATAAAAATATAACAGCAAGTGGTTACATTTTTCTTAAATTAATTGAAACAATTTCCAATTATACAAAAATAATGTTAAATATTAAAACCAAAACATCACAAATTCCACTTTGCAATCCATGACTTGTGCAATTAAATAATAGTATTATGCATGAGGAAGTTACTTCATTAATCCAACATTGGTGATATTGTTGTCATCATCCTTAGGTATTTGGTTATGGTTCCTATTTTTCTGTTGTGGTATTCCTATATATGTTTACTATTGTTTAGTGCTCTTTCCTATAAGCTAAATTAAACTCAAGAACACGATTTACTTCACACTAAGGATCCCTGGACACTGTGTCACCACTCAACCCTATAGACCTCTGTTATGATCTACTTCCAAACCTGCACCCTGAGCCTCTCTAGCCTCAGGATCTCTGGCTCTAGCCCAAGTGTGCTGAGTTCTTTAAGGAACTTCAGGTTTCAGAAAGGCTTCTTCATAGTCTCAAGATTCACCTTAACTCCTTTACGCTTTCGAAGTCTCACCCTGGCTCCATCATGGTCTCCAGGATTCTTCTCAACTTCAGAACAGTTTTCTGTGTTATTGCATCTTAAACGTCAACCTAAAAGACTACTTTCCTGACATCAAACCAGGAAGTCTCTCCACCCCTGCAACCGTTTAACTCAGTCTTCATCATCACCACTGCTACATGTCAGGTCATCACCTTCTCAGTTCTGCTTTAAGGACTCTGTTTAACTGGCCACCGGGTTTTTGCGTGTGCTGCCTGCCTTCAAGGACACTGCCTCTGCTGTTGACCTCTAAGAGTTGTCTCTGCCACTATCCAGCACCCCATCTTAACTGAATTCACAAGCTTCTTGGGTTCCTGCTCAGCCAGCATCCCAAACTGTTGCTTACCCTTTCAATGCTGAAGAGTTTATTGTGAAATCAAAATTATATTTCATAAACAGAAATGAGTTGATATATCCTGATATAGGTTTTGTTCATGTTATCTGGCCCAACAAAGATATGTAATGCTATATATATTACATATATTTGTGAAGTTTGCAGATGACACCACGGTGGTGGGCCTCATCAGTGATGACGACAAGAACTACAGAGAGGAGGTGGAGCAGCTGGTGGACTGGTGCAGAGATAACAGTGGAGCCTAACCACGCTCCACTGGTCATCAACAGCTCAGCTGTAGAGGTGGTTAACAGAACCAAATTCCTGGGGGTGCACATCACAGACACCCTCACCTGGAATGTAAACTCCACCTCACTGATCAAAAGGGCACAAAAGTGGAGGATGAGGAGAGTCCACCTGCCCCCACCTATCCTCACCACCTTCTACAGATGCACCATAAAGAGCGTTCTGGCCAGCTGTCTCACTGTGTGGTGTGGAGGCTGCAGCGCCTCAGACTGGTAGAAGGTGAGAGTAGTAAGAACAGCAGAGAAGATAATCTGGGTTCCTCTTCCCCCCATTAAAGACATTTCATCCCAGCGCTGCATGTCCCAAGCCTGTAACATCATAAATGACCCTCACACCCCCACCATGGACTGTTCTCCCTGCTGCCCGCTGGGAAGAGGCTTTGAGGCATCCGATGCAGGTCCAGCAGATTCCATAACAGTTTCTTCCTCACTGCCGTTAGACTGCTGAATTTTGTGTAAAAGGGGTTATTTTATTTATTAAAAAAATGTTTAGAACTGTAAATATACAGTCATTTGTTTATATTACTATTTTTTTTTTTTTTTTCTGTTTTTATTACTGTTTTTCAAGGCTGCACTTTAATTAATGAAATTGTCTAGAGCTGTTTTAAAGGAAATTTATATTTGTATACACTTGTGCATACAAAATTACAAAATAAATCTAAGTCTATATAAACTGGATTTTGTTTTGTTGTTATTTACGGTCAAATGAAAATTAAATATAGAAATATTTAATAGAAAGTTTAAACCTAAACCCACAATGCAATATCTAACTATATCTAACTAAAAATGCATGTTTGACCCATTCTCTAAAGCTAAAATAGGGTCAAACAATGGATATTCTTTTCAACTATTTGTTGCGATGGTATACCGATTCATGTTCTTGTTGTGCCTTAAACCATTCTAGAGGAAATTAACACTTTATGTGTTCACATTTGCATAGTTTTTATTGCAACATATGTTTGTCAATGAGGAAAATTCAACTGAACAGTTTCATACAACCCTGTAGATTCAATATCCCTTGCGGAGCTTTGAAATTAGTTAAAGACTAATTAACCAATCATAATGCTTTAATCTAATTAACAAAACACAACTTTGATATCAGGCTACTGCAGAGTAGTTGCCAGAGACAATACATGGAGAAAGCAGAAATTTTTCTCATTATTAATTTATGTATTCCACCATTAAAACAGAGCTCCATGAATATTCCCTTGTGCCAGAAATGTACTTATTAGAAAGTAAATAATCTGCAAAATTGTTGCCTTTTATTTAAATTTTTACACACTCCTCTTTGGTCTGTTTATGATGACAGCATTTACTCTGCCTTCTGTGTAAATTAATTAAGTGATTAAAAAAAGTAATAGAAAAGAAAACCTAAAAAAAAACCACACCATAACCTCTAAAACGATAATAAGTCATGTATCACATAAAAAGTATAAATTTCTCCAGCTTTTATTGTCATTACACTGTAACAAGCACAGAACAACGAAATTATCTCTCTGCTTTTAACCCATCCCCTCTTGGAGCAGTGGGCTGCCACTGTGCAGTACTTCGGGTTGCGGTACTTCCAACCTTCTCAGAGCATAAGTGCACTGCTCTAACCATTAGGCCAACCAAATAAAGAAGAGAATAAAACAACACAAGAATGATGTTTTTGCAGATAGACTCAGCATTCAAGGTGAGTCAGACTGTGGGAAGTTTCAAAATGTTTAATGACACACAAACAAAAAAACAAATGAAACATAGAAAGTACTGAATAGAACTTGGGCTCCTGTTGACCAGCAACGGCTGCAAGGGGGGCACAACCCTTCACTGGCACTTTGGTTAAGGAAGAAACACAGATAAGTGACAATGATAATCTGACAGAAGATGATTATCTGTGTGAGTCCCTTACCTGGTATAACAGTTCAGTCCATCATACACTGCCAATGAATTGTGGCGCTAAACCACAGTGTCCCCCGATGCAGCACTACCAGTGAGCAGGCAGGAGACCGATCCAGGTCAGAGAAACAGTTCAGAGCAGGACCCTTTGTCATGATCTGCTCTGATAGCTGGCCGTGATTGCTCATTTCACTCGCCTGCATAGTCTGCCCAGTTCCTAATCATCTCTGATCGCATCCACCTTGCTTTTATTTCCAAGGTTGATGTTCTAGTGAGGAGTTTATGTCCTAGCCAGTGTAACCAGTGGTGAGAGCGTTTCAGTGTTTCCCTTGGGGTTCTGTTTTCCTGATTCCGTTCCCTCTCACTCACTGGCCCTGTCTGTCCCTGCCTGATCTGTTCGCCTGAACCATGGTTGGACCCCTGCTGGATTCTTCCTCCCAGGTGAGTTTCTGACTGAGCTGGATGACCAACGTACGGGACTCTGAACCTGTCCTCCAAGTTGCATTTCTGTCTGAGCTGGATGCCCAACGCACAGGACTCTGAACCTGCCTTCACGCTCTGATGGATTCCTGGAACCCAAACCTGTCCGTTCCTGTATGGATTGGAACCCCTGACTGGACTGCGGACTCCTGGATTCCAGTACTACTCCAGTCTGATCTGAATCCCTGACCTGGTTCGGAGTCCAGCCTGCTTACTGGGGTTGCTGTATTGGGAAGCTCTGGATGGCTCAGGGCCACCTTTCTTTGGCAGTGCATCGGCTGATCCTGCCTATCATTGAGGGGATTAACTGAACTGTTAAACCAGGTAAGTGACTCACTCTGATAATCATCTCCTGTTCAGATGATCGTGGTCACTTACCTGTGTTTCTCTCAAAACCAGAGTGTCATTGATTGGGCGGTGCCCTGCCCCCTTCCTGCAGCAACCGTGAGCCGCAGATCCACAGCAGCGTGTGTCTGTTATGTTTGTTTTAATAAACGTTTTGAACTTTCCTACTGGCTGTCTCACCTTGAATACTGGGTCCATCTGTCCCTTTTCTGACACCGTTCTGAGATCCAGGATTCTGTAGCCTGACCAGGGGTTCCGATCCAAACAGGAGCAGACAGATCTACGATTCCACAAAGCTTTCAGGCAGGTTCATAGTTTCAATGAGTCCAGCAGTGAGCTCAGACAGACACACTCAGACAGACAGGCAGGTTCAGTGGTTGAGACGGACAGAGAAAAGATATAGTACCAGGATAACCGCTTCAAACTGTACTCCACCTTGGAGCCAGGATTACGGGAATTAAAACTGGCCTCCTCTGCACTCTGACCCAAAAGCCTGAGGGCTCAGTGGAGAATAGCCAGGACATGATCAGGAGCCTGCAGTCAAACACTAACACCTTCTCGATACAGGTCCCTAAGAGTCAGGACATGAACCAAGGACTAAAGAAAACTAAACAACACAGAAAACATGGATAACTAACGCGAAAAAATAAGAATAATGATCCGGCCCTGATAGCTGGGCTGAACCGTATAACAGAGGGAGCAGATGAATAAAATGAATGATAATTAGTGTCATGGTGTTACAAAGTTTTGACCCAAAATGCAGAAAACCAAACAGAGAGATCAGGGAAAAGGTTTAACGGGTTTTATTGAAGAAGTTAAACAGGGGGAGAGGTTTTGCTCTGAACACTGCTCAACTGGAACAGCGGTTAGTTCAGGCTCAGTGGGGAATTTGACTCGTGAACTTGGAGAAGAGGATTTGGTTGCCGTCTCACGTTTCCAGAGAAGTTGTTGAATCCTTGACTCCTGTCTGTGTTCCGTGGTTCCAGTGTTTGTCTGATTTGGTGGAGGGCAGAACAGGGTTTACCCAGAATGCGGTTGATTGTTGGTGAACGGAGAAGCTGACTGCCACTCAGATTTCCTGCGGTACTTGAACGGGTCCTAGTGGAGAATAATCCCTTTCTCAGTGAGAAGCTCAAACAATCTCTTGGGGAAAGTGGATCCAAACCTCATGTTTGAACCCCAACTCAGTTTGAAGCTCAGTTGATCCTTCCAGGGAGTGAAGGTCCGAGAAATCCAGTTTGCAGGATCACTTCCCAAAACTGGCAAACACTCTGGCATCGAAGCAGTGGCAGTCAGCAGCTTAAGAACACTCCATTTAACGAGGAAACCATCAACAGGTGTGTGAGGAGGCGGACCAGAACCAGGCGCCTCCTGATGAATGAAGGGAGACAAACACAGAAACAAAAACAGGAGTCTTGACAATTAGAGAGTGGGGATAGAACGACAGGCGAATGAAGTGAGTAATCAGATCAGCTATCATGACAATATAATTGTCAAATATTCTCACAAAATAGACAAGCATAACTAGAATTGTTTCTTAAAAAAATACATCAGAACAAAGACAATCTGAGAATCCATTGTGTGACCATACTGTTAATGAGATTACCAATCAAAAAGGGAACTTACATTAGAACAGAACAATAGATGTTAATTAAAGTAACAAAGTGTGATGTGCTGTAATAAGCCGAAGGCAAAGAAAACAAACATTGTTTATATCACTGCGACTAGATTTTTAGTTCTCACAACTTCATATTTGTTCCCCAAGAAAACCTGCATTTACATTCCCATTTTGGGTTTTGAGCTAATGCTCAAGACTAAACAGGGTTAATTAAATCAAAATTGAATTAAAAAATGTTAAAAAACTTAAAACACATTAGTACAATGCGTGAAAATAGCTGCTGTGAAGCGTTCTGAAATAAACTCCAGAAACCCAAGCAAGAGTTTAGCACAAAATTATATTTTGACTACATTATCACTTTTCCTTTTTTCTTGGCTCATGAGGAAGATCTCCTTGATGTCTGGCCACTGTCAGTCAAAAATCCTTAGGATGCTTGCTAATCAGCATCGAGCCACCAGCTTTACGACCCGCCACTGCTCCATAGCATTTCAGGGGGTATTTAATAAAGTTTAATTATTACATTTATAAGTTTGACCATGCATTTTTTTTCACAATAATTTTATGAAATTTACAGGGAGGTTTAGCTATCACAACTGCTTTTGAAGTAGTAACTGTCCAAAATTGTTATATTCTTGCCTTTTAAAATCACCTATTAACAAACAGATCACAAAATAATGCCTTTAGAAATATGTGTATATTAATTTAGAACTATGTGGGTGTTAATCTTTTATCAAATATATCTGTTTCTTCCCTAAGAAAAACATTGCCCATTGCATGATGTCATACCACTTCTAAAAGCTGAACATAGTATGAGACCTTGTGGTCAAAAAACTATTTTTTTAACTTAGGCATCCTAAAACAAGATGTTGCTGATCCATGCAAAATAGCTGCTGAAATAGCCATTTCATCCTAACTTTGAGCCAGAATCATTATGGTCTTGTTAACATGATTGAAATAAGTGGGTATTTGCCTACAGTGCCAGCACAGCATGGTTACGGTACTGTAGGTGCTTTCTGGAGGGAGCTTTCTCGAGTAGATGTTCTCCGACTGTTTGTTTTCTCAGTTCAGAGACAGGCTGCTTCTTAGACATATAACTAATAAGGATTTCTCAGAACTGTATGAATCAAGGTAAATAACCATTTGTTAATTATTTTGATTAATAAACACTATTATAAGATAGTTAAATAATCAGAAAGTTTAATTTAACATTTTTTAGATCTTTTAAACAAAGTGATAAAAAATTATACTAGAAATGCATAGGTATTCAAGACTTTATAGTTGTAACTGTAATTTTCTAAATTAGTGCTGGATTTCTTTTCACACAGTTTTGAAATTAGCGCATTCCTCTATTAACATTAGAAAAGCTGTCCAGTTTCTTATTTACATGTAATTTATTTAAAGCAGTCATCCTTTAAAATATTTCCCATTAAGTGCAGCCAATTAAATAAAAAAAATAAATGCAAATGATGTGACCTTTAAGCAAAGCATATTTGTCTAAATAATTTTTTGGTTACTCATTTGAAAAAAAAAGAAAAGAAAAAAACAACGGTTAAAATTTTGTAATGCGAAAATTTTCAGGATGAATAATGTTTTAAACCATTATTTTTGTACTGTTGTCATAGTATTGTATTGCTTTGGCCATTAGAGGGGAGGTGAGCTTAATTGCAAGGGGGCCCTCAAATGGAATACTGCTTTATGCCAAGAAATCTTTTGCAGAGGATGAAGGAAGGACTTTATTTCAGACAATCCAGTGAAATTGTAGTTTAACATATACAAACATTTTGTAGAATCAATGATATATAAAACAAAATATACACGTTATGTGCCTATGTTTGTAAAGGGATACGAAGAAAATTCTCCCTCTGATAGTGCCTAACAAAATCTATCTGATTCTCGCTTTACTTTTAAGTCTATGCTTCTCCATTAGTCCTTCAAGTGGGCCAAAAATACATATAAACATACATATGCACATTCAAATGTCCCTACATGCATCACCATTCATACAGTTAGAGCTGATCATTGTTTTAGCTCTAAATTACCTTAAAACCTATGTGCTTTTTAGATGTTCAAACCAAAACAAAAAATACATATGTATTCCAACTGAGTACAACAATTGTGACATTGAATAATGAAGTGTATTCTGAAATATGTTTTTAATCCACTCACACCTCAAATCAGAGATCTTCAATCGTCTGATATCATCTTTCACTTGAGAGAAATAGTACAGAGATACATTACTGGTACAAATAGAAAGCAAAAGCAAAAGTATAAGTGAAGAAAAAGATTTTATGAAATGCAAAGTATTGTCCTGATGCTATCAAGATGCAGAGATCAGGAGGCAGGGGTGACTTTTGTAGCTTTAATGAGAACACTGCAGGCAGAATTTCAAAATCAAGTATTCAAAACACTGTGAACCAAAAATGAGAAACGTCAGGGAGAACTCATGTAGGGAGCCAGAGATGAGGAAGCAACTGAACAACAAAAAGGAACCAGCAGTGAGTGACCAGAGAGGTGGTGTATATAAGGGGAACAGAACAAAGGATGGGCGAATGAGATGAATATGGAGCGGGTGTTAGTGGAACTAACTAGAAGGAAGACAAGGGGAAACAAGCACAAGGGAGCAACAGAGAGTAACTAAAGTTTGTTTGAATAAAATGGAAAATAAACCAAAGACACACAAAACTGAATAACTGATAACTTAAAACTAAAAACTCAGATTCCCAAATGGGGAGAACCACAAGAGTTGCACATTAGAATAGCCTTATAACTAAATTATCTGCCTCCCATTCTACTTTTAGAAATTCTAGGAACCACTAGTAAACCTGCAGATTGAGAGCGAAGTGCACTGTTAGTCATAAAAAATCATATCTCTGATATAAGATGCAGCTTTGCCATGTAAGTGTTAAGTGAGAATGAGGATTTTAAATTCTATACTGTATTTAGCAGGAAGCCAATGAAGAGAAGCTAAGATTGGAGAGCTATGATCTCCCTTTTTAATGTTCATCAGAACTTTGACTGCAGCATTTTGTGGACTTCCTGATTGTAAAGAATTACAATAGTCCAGCCGTGAAGTAAAAAATACATGTACTACTTTCTCAGTATCACCTCTGGATGGGATATTTGTCATTTTTGCAATATTCCGCAGATGAAAGGAGGAAATTCTAGAAACCTCTTTAATATGGGATTTAAATGACAGGTCCTGATCAATACCAACAATTTTTACTTTATTAAATATCAATTTAATCCCATCCAAATAAAGTCACTGACTAAGACTCTGGTCCAAACACTATAACTTATGTTAAAGTCTTACAGTTACGAGTCATGCAGGTTTTTATTGCCTGTAGTCTATGTAATGGGTTGGCTTAATCTGTATTCATAAAAGGATAAAGCTAAGTATCATCGGCATAATAGTGGAAATTTGTTCCTAAAAGAACAGTGCCAGGCTTTTAGTGTTTCTAAACAAATATTATGATCAGCTATGTCAAATTTAGCACTGAGATCTAAAAGGACAAGTACAGATACAAGTCTCAAGAGCTCTTACACCAGATTCAAACTCTTCAAAAAGTTCATTAAGGTGTAAGTGGTCAAACACTTGTTTGGCAACTACTTTCCCAAGTATTTTAGATAAGAAAGGAAGATTGGATATTGAACTATAATTGACCAAGTCATCTGGATCAAATATGGTTTCTTAAGTTAAGGTTTAATTACAGCTACCTTATTAAACTGAGTCACTGTAACATGGGTAGTTGAATCACATCTAAAATGGAGGAGAAAATCCAACGGAGTACTTCCTTAAATAACATGGGTGGAACTGGATCTAACATACAAGTGAAGGCTTAGATAAAGACAATAATTTTGCTAACTCTAAAAGTTCAACTGGATGAAAGCAGTCTAAACCTGGTTAAAATTCTATTGTAAAATAAACCAATTTTAGTAAGAGGGGTTGCTAATAATCTTATTTTTTATAAAAATTAAATCTTTTTCAAAGGGGCTGCGCTGTCTAAGGCAGTAAGTGGAGAACTAGTGACTGTATCAACAAAATCATCATCTGTGAAGGGGAATGCAGTAAACTTTTTCCCTATGCAGCACTACTCAGCGGCGAGGAGGAGAGTGAAATTGAAAAAGATTCTTTAAAATGTATAGCTGCATTATATGATAATGATCTGATAAAGTGAAACCTACTTTTCAGAAAGGAGAACTCTATTAAAGTAATTCTGATGGTTATTAAATAGGGGTCAGAGAGGACTTGGTTATGAGGAAATACTGTTTTTTCTTTACATCTAATGCCATATGTCAGCACAAGGTCCAAAGTACAAAGATGAGAATGTGAGGGACTACTCACATTTTCAACAAAGCCTATCGAGTCTAAGTTAGCAATAAAGGGTGCATTTAAGCGATCGTCTTCAGTGTGGATGTTAAAATCCCCCACTATGATGACCTAGTCAGTATTCAACACCAAATCAGGTAGGAACTCTAAAAACTCATCTAAAAATTCAGAGTAAGGAGCTGGTACACGATACAAAGTTACTCCCAGAAAATAAGCTATTAGGCACTCGGGCCCTAGCAGAAGACTTTGATGGCGGGAATCAATGTACCCTTGGATGAGTAACCTAGAAAAGTATAAGAGTAGTCTTCCCCCCAGGGCCCTGACACTGGTGGTGGAATAAGCCAGAAGATGAGTGGGACTGACAATAGTCTGAGAATGAGGGAGGAGATGGGGTGGAGGTGGGTGAAGATTTGCTGGTGTGCAAGAAAGAGAAGTTGGGCCAGGAACTAAGTGAAGGGAATCTTGCTAGAGAATTAGCTTCGGAGAAGGTGCGACCCCCAGGCTGATTGGCTTTGAGCTGAATGAGGGATCACAGATGGTTCAGGTGAGCTGTTAAGTCTTACAGATTGAATTTATGCATAAGCTTCATTTATCAGAAACATGACACAATTATCCAAACACAATGTTCTTTTCTGTTCCTCAAGGTTGATAATCCACAATGTTCAGCATCACTTTATATAGACTGGACATGTTTGTTGAATTAAAACTTTAATATTATGTAAATGGCCATGATAAGAATTATTTTGGTAGTACTGTTTATTAGAATTCACTATAGATACATTGTGTTATGGTTATTGTAAGGCAAAATAATTCTCCTACCACTTGATGAAACTGTTTCTAGACACACATCTAGAATAACTTGCTATTTTTTAGCAGTTTATGCAACAATAAATATGTTACACCAGACATGACCTGGCCCATCATGTTTAAGTCTGTTACATATACACAGGAATTCTGATTAAATTCACAACAATTTCTGATGTCTTTATGATGGTCAGAGGCTTTATTTATTCAGTCAATACTTTTTATGGCAAATTACTCAGGGCTTTAGCTTCTTAAAACGTTTGCTGTTTTTCATCTAAAGTGTTCACTTTTTGGACCTAAACTTATGTATGATATTAGTTAATGTCTTCAATTCGTGTAAAATTCAGGTTTTTTCTTTCATAAACTTTGGTGCACCATCTTTTTTCAGATCTTATAAAATCTCACTTGCCATTTTCCATTGTGTTTCCACTAACTGGAATTTTGAGATACTTGCTTTGATTGATTCATTTTCTTTTCAGTAATCTAGGGAACACTCACACCCGATTGTCCTTCAACTGATTGTAAACACTTGACTTTAATTACTGCCTCAATTTAACCACAGCCTCTAGAGAGTTTCTGTCATTTTCTTTTTAGTGTTAGCAAGTATTTGCTTATTTTATGCTACCTTTCCTAAGTAACTACGTCTTTTTGGTGAAATTACCGTTTTGCAGAAGAGTGCACACCTGTTAAATATATTTAGCTCTTTGAGACAAAGATAGAGATCTACATAAATAGAATCCAGATTAATTGCAACATATATACTATGAAATAAAATAAATAAATAAATAACCTGCTAAGACAATTACTTTTAATTTACATGTAAATTTACATGTAAAATATGACACTAAAAAATGTCTTCCTTATCTACAAATTTCCATCTATGGAACACAGACTCTAACTATAAAATAAATAAATGCTACATGAATTCATAATATTAAATGGTAACACATATTTATTATGACATCAGGTAAGGAAGTGGATACCCCTAATTGGATGTTGCTTATAATATGTAGTTTAAATGTGTTTGTAATCAATCCTCTTGGGTAATTCTATGACCATGATGTATCTAGTATGAACCTCATGGCTGACCTATGTGGCCGTTCATCCGCTTCACAAATAAAAAAAAGTTATAGCTTATTTCATTATTTAATTTATTTATTTATTTAGGGCATAGAGATGGAATCCTAAGGTTCTAAATTCGAGCCCCACTGCCACAGACTCCCAGTCTGGGTCTCTTAGCTGGCCACTTTTCCACAAGGCGATGTGTTAAATGCAGAGGTAAGTTTCTCCAATGTGAGATCAATAAAGTTCAATTATTATTATTATTATGTATTGTCCTGTCTGAGAGTAATCCCTTCAGTGGATGTTTCTACTGTGGATCGTTTCCGGCTAACGGTGCTGGGAGGAGGGTCATCTAATTGTATATTGAAAGTCTGGTAAAAAAATAATAATCTCAAATATTCTTCAGCTAAAATTTTACCTAATTATTAATATGCAATATGTACTATTTGCAAACAATTTTAGTATGCTTCATACATTACTCATTCTAGTAAAATTACATAATAACGATTAAATAATAATGGAAGCCAAACACAAATTAATGTGACATAAATGGTGTACATAAAAATTTATAAGTTCAGCGTCAGCAGTAAGTGTGCATATTCTACTGAGAATAACTCTAAAAAAGATACAATTTTAACAAAATTGTTTATGCTACACTGTTTTGTGTTTTGTCTTTGAAATAATTCAGGCATCATTTATTTAAATAAACAAAATCCTTTCCAGCTCCTTCTCCTTTCTCTTCAAGCCTGCCACCATATAATATTTCATTTTCTATACTATAAAGAACATCATCTGTCCTCAAATAGGACAGCTCTTGCCTGGAGTTCTTGACTTATTCTTGCTCATCTGCTTCCTTCTCCTTAATTATCTATACTCATATTCTCATGCTCAAACTCTCTCCCTGTCCTTTGCATCACCTTTTACCTTCCTACTGTTCTTTTGTGCTCTCTTTCTCTTGTTATGATTTCCTTCAAAGGATATTCTTTCCTTGGTTGCTTTCTCTGGCTATGTGCCTTACATTTCATTGTCATCTTCACTTCCGCCTACCTCACTTTCTTTTATTTTGTTAGCTCTGTCTCTTTCTCCACTATCGTAAATCTGTACTTATCTCTTATCTGTAGTTTTCAGCATGTCGTTTCTGGTTTTATGCAAAATTCCTCTCTGTCTTAAAGCATTAGGTCTATTGTTCACTCTTCAGTTAACATTGCAAATCCTAACTCCTCCTTGCTGTAACCTGGATCCAGCCACATGAATCATTTGTCTCCTCTGTTGCTCATATTTGCATCCTAACTATGCCATATTTGAAAATTTCTGATTCATATTGCAGACACTCTTTCTCTGCAGGGGCTTCTTCTAAGAATTTATCATCTGCCAGACCATTCAAATTCAAGTCATAGACCATTGTAAACCAATGATGGAGAGAATAGGACTAGATAAGTTTATCAGGCACAATGACAATGGTATGACTAATTTGATTTCTTTGTTGCTAAGCTGATGTCACAAAGCACTATGCTGTCAAAATAAGATATAAATAATTTCAAGGTTAATAAGTAAATAGGTTTACATTAATTGAAATTCTTTACTTCACTGAACACATGCAGCCTTGTTATATTCCTCTTCTTAACCCTTATTTCATTATCATATTCAATTTTGTTTTTTTGGCATGAAACTATGCAACTTCAGCCACATGTGAAAAGCTGATCAACCTTTTTCCATGAGTTCTGTCCATTGTGTCAGGGTTGTGTTATTATCTTTCACATAGAGAAGGCATCCCCAAACTCGGTCCTCAAGGCTGCTGTCCTGCAGGTTTTAGAGGTTTCCTTGCTCCAGCACAGCTGATTTTAATTGAAAGCTGAATAACAGGCTTTTGGTCTACTGCAATCATTATAACCAGCTGTCCTGAAGCAGAGAAACCTCTAAAACCTCAGGACAGGGGGCCTTGAGGACCGAGTTTGGGGATGCCTGAGAGCATGTGAGTCAACTAAAACCAAAGGCCGAACCTAGTTTGTAAACCTTACAAGGTGCAAATAAAAAAATATTTTTATTTTATAAAATCATAACCAAGAACATCAATAGACTTGAGTGAAATTTTATGGATAGACTAACACAAGCTTTAATCATTATAAAGAAGGAGGGAAATAGTTATTGGACAGATCAAAATCTTAAAAAAGTGTGAAGTGCATTTGTAATTTGGTTATCTGAGTAAATACTTTATGAAAGTACCTTTTAGAGCAATTACAGACGATATTGGTGTCTATAGGCCAAAAATTCTATTGGTTAGAATTAAGGCCATAAGAATATACTACTCAGCTGGTCAGTTTTTCTGTAGTACTCTGATTAATCTAAATGCAACTGTTTAATCAGTTTCAGGGTGCAAAGATCACTGCTCACTTTTAAAGCTCTACATGATATGCTAAATTCATCTTTTTGTATTAATCAATGCAAAATGAGTTTCCCCTATTTTGAAAAACTTGTCATTCATAATTTATGTTATCCATGTGTATTTTACAGATACAAGTATTTCTACTGGTTTGGTTTTCATTCTTATGGAAATAATTAAATATAGTATGAATTTTCTGTTTGCCCGAGACTGTTCAGCAGCCGAGGGTCCAAAGCATCCATGGTCAAAACTGTGCCTAGAACTTCGCAAAATGTGGATGTAAAAGGCATTAGAAAATAACATAATCAAGTACCTATGTTATTCGAGAATTTTTCTAAATGTGAAAACAATGATGGATCAGAAGAGTGAAATTAAGTGATGTGACCAAAGAGGGAAATGCTTTAAAGAATAGCAGTAAAAAATCCCTTAAAAGTCTTAGAAACCTGTAGTTTTTATATTTCATTACAGGGATTATGGTTTTGCAACGGTCAATTTTCTTTTGGGATGACTTCAGTAATTGTGAATTTCTAAGTAATAGCAGACCTATACTTTAAAAGCCAGTAATTTAGAAAACTGAGGTCTACAAATCTCAAACTGTTCTCCAGCTTTAAGATAATTTTCACCATAGGCCAGCATTAAAGAGTATTTACCTCCTCAACAATTTATTCTGTTTTTCATTTTACTTTTTACACAAATGGTTAAATAAATGTAATATGTGAACACAAATTATCTAGAAAATAGTGTTGTATAACATTTTTAGGTGATTCTAAAAAAAAAAAGCTGTTTTAATTTTGTCCTAGAAGCACTGCTTGTCGTCCTCCCTTACCTCCAGCACAGACCCTGGTGTGTCACTGCCCACTGCCCAGCATTGGTGCTTTCTGACTGGGTACTGTAGATTTACAAGGCAGTACCGCTGAATCTGACCATCATCCAAATGCTGCTCTGAATAAAAAATAGACTGTTATTTTCTCAGCTTTTGTAGCTTTTCCAAAAATTGATGGTCTCCCCAAGGCAATTCAAAAGTTGTTTAAAGAGACAAATTTAGCAGCAGTCCGTGATGTTAAGTTTCACCTGTGCTTTTATTGTGAAAAACCGACAATGACACCTTGACAGGAAATTCTCTATTTTAGTATTAGTGTCATGATAATGGCTCTAAGGGCTGGCCTAATTGCTCATTTCATTCAACTACCTAACTCTGCTAGGCTTCCAATTTCCACTCATCTGTTCCACCTTTTCCTTCTTCTATATGCATCTGTTCCTGCTTCTATATATACAGCTCACTCCCAGCTATTGGGGCCAGATTATTGTTTTTATTTATTTCAATAGGGACAATGCATATTAATGAACATTGAGATCATTGCTGATGCTGTAGTTCATGTGCTTGTTCTTGGGGGCCAGTGTTGAGAGAGGTTTTTAGCATTTCTTAGTGTACCTGATTTCCTGACCCTGATTTACCTCTTATCCACTGTGCCTGCCTGTTCCCATCTCAACTCTCTTCTCATCCCATCCTTAACTCTCTTCGGAGTCCTGGACCTCTGAGCCTTCCTGTTGTGGTCTGTTTCCCTGACCAGGTTCATACTCTTGCTTTTTCTCTGGGGCTTCAGCATCTGGGAAACTCTGGGGGCACCGGCCGAGCCTCCTTGGCAGCCCGACGGCATGATTCTACATTGTTCTATGGAGATGGACTAAACTGATAAACCAGGTAAGTGACTGTCATGGATAATCATCCTCCGTCAGATTATCATGGTGACTTACCTGTGTTTTTCTACAACCAGAGTTTTCAGTGATGGGCAGTTCCCAGCTGCAGCTGCTCATGCCATTCACCCACAGCCTGCTCCGCTCTATTTCAATAAACACCTCTTAAGCAATCACTGTCTGTCTTGCCTTGAATTCTGGGTCGTTTGTTCTAAGCTTATTACAATTATTTTGTCAAATTTGTTGTTTCTGTGACCATTATTGGGTTTTCTTTAATTAAATAAGGGCTACCAACATTTTTCCTCATTTGTAAATTCCTACAGGTCAACACATTAAAACTTATTTCTGTAGCCAGTCTAATTCTATGTTTAAACAGGATAAATTTTGGTTATGTGATTTAGAACATGTCCTTATGTCAAGATCTTAGATGCCACCTGCTAAAACTAACATACTCTGCAAAAGCAGTAATAAACCAAACTTTTTGCACCTATTGGTGTGTAAGCAATCAAGTATTTGCTAGAACAGTGCTGTTCAAACTCTGTCATTTGGGCATTCTGTACTGCATGCACAGACGTGGTTTCAATAAATAGGTTATTAGCAAGCATCTGCAGCCCTTGGTGGCTGAAGTGTGCTGGAGCAGAGACATGTTTAAAATATGGATGACAGTTGGTTCCGAGGATGGGGTTTGAATACGACTGCTCTAGAATGAGGTGAGTGGGTAGGGATGTGTGGAATCCCTATCCAGATCATTTTCAGCCACCAGCCTATTAAAGAAATAGAAGACAATAAATTCCTTTTATTTTAACTATTTTAGCGTAGTAATTAAATTCAGAATTTTATATTCTTATTTCCTAATTTGTAAAGAGATCTATTGTACATGCACTAAAGGAAAAAAAAGAGTAAGAATTCTCTCATGTTAGACTTTGACTTTCTAAATCACTCTTCCTTTAATCCAATTTTGTACCCCTCCATCAATAATAGTACTTAGTTACCATGTGCTTTTGTGACTGTAAAATATGCTTCAAAATATGCTGTGGAAGCAAAAGAAAAAAAAAAATAAGATCCATTTGTTAATTGCCAAAGAGTCTCCTTACTTTACTTGGATTTATCACTTTACTTGGATTTTCACTTTATTTGGATTTAGTTTTTACATATGCATAGGTATACGTACAGATATATATATAGAAGAGCTATATGTGTATATATTTTATCTCTTTTTATTTTTATTTTTTATCTTTATTATATTGTATAGATGGATGTGTGTATATATTATATAAAACTGGAGCATGTAACAAAAGTAATTTCCCTCTGAGATTATTAAAGTATTTCTGATTCTGATTCTGATATACCTGTCTCACCCAACTTTCACTGTGGGTTATGTTCTTTTGTTCCCGCCTTCTCTACCATCAAAACTTTTCACCTCATCCCTCTTTCTTCCTTTCCAGGCATTCTTCTCATCCCTCATGCTATCCTTCAAGCTATCATCCTCATCTGGAATTCTGCCTATGAGCCATCATCCTCATCTCGCTTTGTTTCCTCAAGCCATCATCCTCATTCCTGTTCTTTCCCTTCAACCCATCAGCCTCCTCCCTTTGCATCCCATCTTTCTGAACCCTTCTTCCTTACACTCTTCTCCTGTCTTACTGCTTGCTGCTTCTATCTGAGGGGCTCAGGAAAGCCTTATCCAGAAGACTGGAATTCAAACTGAGTCCCCTCTTTCCAAGCCTTCAAAACTGTCTCCTCAGATGACATAATTCTTACTTTTGATTCTTCCATCCCCTCAACTCCAATAAACATTTAAACACATGGCCCTTTAGTTGTGGTCCTTGCTAAATAAGGTAGCACCAATATAATATATCTTTCAGAAAGGTATAAAGAATTGATATGAATCTGCGTAATGGTGGCCCTGAAATATAGGGGACTTGAGAGAACAAACAAGAATATGTACAAAGTTGAAAAAAAAACTCTAAAAAGTTTGCACTGCCTGTGCACCTGAATATTTGTTTAAACCCAGACAAATATTTTGTGACCCCCTTGAGAACCCAAACTCTGGTTGTTCTAAATGCTGAGTCTGCCTTTCTCTGCTACAGTATTATGTGACTATAAGTTACTGCTTGATTTCTTTTTGCTTGTATGCTTACCTTTACAAAATAAGATTCACACTCACACACTGGGTGCAGACACATAAATCATTGTATGATGCAAATGGATTTCCTTGATGAAAGATGAGATACAGATATATTATCAAATTGATACTTCTTTTTTACCTTTATAAACATTATGTGTCAGTAACAGATTTCAGAAGTTACCTGAATGGCATACACAACATATTTTCAATAGTTGTTTAAAACTACATCTCAGACTGTACGACAAAACCTTTCAAAGTTTCAAGGTTTCAAAGTTCACAGTTCACAATGTATGTTCTAACACTGTATGCCCCGACACCCTGATGCAATCTAACTGCTCATACTTCACGTCCAAAAACCGCACGTCGGACTCACCGTTGAGAGATGTCGCTGGTTGGACTCATCAATCTGGAAGAAAAAGAAGAACTCCCTTTGTTTGCCTATGCACTGTGCACAAGGTCCTGCTAAATTGGCTCATAGATGCCAGTAGCTCTGCTTCAACAACAGGACTTGCCAACGAGAGCCGACTGAATTTCAGACATGTTTGATTTCCTCCTGATCTTACCATTCTTGATTTGGAGGTGGCTGTGAGAGGCTAATCACCCCTTGTACCCCATTTACTACACGATGTAGGACCCAGGATAAGGTTGAAACCCGGTCATAAAATTCCTGCACAATTGAAGAATTGGCAGAAAAAGGGCAAAAACTCATACAGTGTGTGGCCAGCTTAAATGGAAGAATAATAAAGAGCAATTACATTTTAAAACATCAATCTTTGTACTAAAATATTCTTTCTGTCAAGATTTGTGGACATTAAGATCAAAAGAAAAGTGCCTTATCCTGGTCAGACCCTAAAATTCATTGAAAGGATGGAGTCAGACTAAAAAATTACGCATGCCCAGGAGAATAAGGGGCCATTTTAAATGGCTACTGTATGTTTATAGAGAAATGTCTTATAAGAAAGGGTGACCAGAAGAGAGCTGTTGTGCAGTGCCAATAACAATGAACATACATACTTCTTAGTAAACATAATTGGTGTAGGGATAAACTCACCAAACCTAAGAATTCTGAAAGGAAAATCTGGAGTCTTGAGTTGAAGGCAGCAGCACTGTGTATTTCCTGGAAAAGAATCCTGAGCACCCACAGTCACACATCACCACTACCACCACCACAACAACCATTTTAAATACAGGTGAATATGGACTGTTGGCATATTCTCTTGGCCAAGTGACTTTAGGTTTTTCGAAATTTGGAAAACATTTCGGAATATAGGTTATTGCCCATAGGAGGCGCTTATGCCTCGGGACTTATTCCCAGTTATTTTGCTTTGAGCGATAACTCTTTGAATATGACTTTCTATAGTAAACAAACTCTTACATAAGACTTAGTTAATTGGCTTCTCTAGATTCTCCTTAGGTGTGAGTGTGCCCATGAATGGTTGTTTGTCCTGTTTGTCTCTGTGTTGCCCTGTGATAGACTGATGACAGGGATAAGTGTGACAGAAAATGGATGGATGGATGGATGGATGGATGGATGGATGAATTAATCAAAGATTATCAGAGAAGAAGTATAGAGTTTTACAGCATTGGGCTCATGCTGTTATCGGTAACAAAAAAAAAAATAGATGAGCCTGAAAAAAAATGTTTAGGTTGGTTCTTATACTTAGTTCATATCTACCTCATATGACTGATCGGCTGATTACAACATCACTGGCATTCTGAATGCAGCATTAAAATCACATTTCTCTCTTAATGTCTACAGTAACCATCGCTAATAATAGTTGACTTGCCTGATTCTAACACATTTCCTAAAACCTCGGTCCATCACTGATCTGTGATGTGTGCTTGCTTGTTAACTATACTTCCTGTTAACTACACTAAGTCAAAGGCATAATGCACATTTTCTATATAGATAATATTCAAATATTGATCAATAAGTGGCTATTCTAACTAATATTAGACTCAATGCTGGCCCTTAAGGTCTGGTGTCCTGCACCTTTTAGATGTGTTTTTGCATCCACACCTAAATCAAATGGCTTAATTAGGACCAAAATCAAGGAATCCTGCACTAGGGAACCCAGGTAATTAGAAGCCCCCTCTTAACACTCGTATAACTTACCTCCTGCAGTGTGGTGTCATGGGCTGCATATAGTGCATACCCACACTGCCCGCAGCTGCCAGCTTCTGTACAGAATGCATGGCTGCAGCATCATCTCACAGCAAGCAGGCATTCATGTAGCTGCATTTGATAATTCCCCATACAGTGAAAGATAATGGCAAAACGCTTTGTGGTGCAAATGTGTTTTAAGCTTTTTTTTAAATGCTTGTTCCACCCTTATGTCATAGAGAAAACACCATCACATTGTGCTGTCCTGTGCCCAAAACTGAGCAGCAGAACATTAAATTTAACACCAAAGTAGTAATGCAGGATCCCAGCCAAAGTCGAGACAAAAATTCATTCAGGGCCATCTGTAATTTGAAGTTTAATGTCCGAATGAACTTAAGCTATATCACAGATAATGGGTAAAGAGGTTTCCTGCTCTGTGCGTGAAGCTGGAATTGACATACTGTAAGCTCAGTTCTACAAGGCACAAAATAAATTACACACAATACTACTTTTTTTTTTGTAATAATTTCGATTGTTTTTCCCTTGCATAAATATGTCATACGTTGTGGTGGCCTTTATTTATGTTTATTTCCCAAGAGGCTGTATTTATATCACTCTCAACGGAGGTGATATAAATTAAGTTTAGATTATACACTCCAGAATGAAGAAAAAGAAGAGGTCTTATGAGACAATACAGAGAAAAATATCTAAGTAGTACTGGTATATATTCATCACTACTCTTAGGAGATTAGAAGTAAACAGCTTTTTTCCCCCCAAAATAAATCTCTAATATGGTACAAGTCTCAATTGTTGAATCACCAGTAAAACTAGAATTCATATTGTTAAGACACCTTTGAGACTGTCAAACAATGTTAATTGAAACTACAAGATCTTCTTTAAATATGCTGTACTATTCATGTTATTATGAAACCCTGGAATTCCCCTGGAATTTGTTGTTTTTGTAGCTCTATTTTTTCAGTTGGTGGTACTTAAAAGCCTATATGCAATTTCACTCTAAAAACCTTTGCATTTAGTACATAACAGATTTTAATCCGCCTTTCTCTGTAGTGATGACTATGTAACAGAAGTTTAAAAATGATATTTCCACAAGCACGGAACTTGATATATATAAAAAAAAATAATGCTTTGGTAACTTCAGAACAAAAAGGCGTGCAGTCAAAAAAAATAGAAAAATACTATACAAGAACAAAAGCACAACAAGTGGAAATATTATCAAAAAATAGAACAATGTTCCAGAACCAGAGCTGAAAATTAGTAGTGTGACAGTGGTGGAATTATCTGTGACATCTTGCAAATTGATAAAAAAAAAATCATAACATGTTTTGATTTCAAAACAATAGGGCTTGCAATTATCCTTTTTTTTAGGAGACAATACTCTGTATTCTTACTGTTTGATGTTGATATGCATCATAGCACCTTCACTTAGGTTTGTACTCATTTTTTGTTACTTTCACTACTCTGATACTAAAATCTGACTTTCTACCGAACAAAAAGTACTAACTTGTTAAATTTTCTCCCTAGAGCAGCCATCGGAACTTTCAGTTTGATTACACTTTTAGCATGTCATAATGCTCTAATAAAGAGTTAAATATAAAAAAATTTTTTATCCATCCTGGTAATGCAGAACAACCACTTGGTCTTGGTGTATTCATAAATAATCCTCCTAACAAAGAGTTAATGTATATAGTTTGTCTTTTTCTTTGAAACCAGAAATTAAAAGAAAACATTATTATTTTTGTTTTCTGTTTATTGACTCAAAACAAGAACATGGAATGAATAAACATACACTATATTGCCAAAAGTATTTGCTCACCCATCCAAATTATTGGAATCAGGTGTTCCAATCACTTCCATGGCCACAGGTGTATAAATTCAAGCACCTAGGCATGCAGACTGTTTTTACAAACATTTGTGAAAGAATGGGTCGCTCTCAGGAGCTCAGTGAATTCCAGCGTGGAACTGTGATAGGATGCCACCTGTGCAACAAATCCAGTCGTGAAATTTCCTCGCTCCTAAATATTCCACAGTCAACTGTCAGCTGTATTATAAGAAAATGGAAGTGTTTGGGAACGACAGCAACTCAGCCACGAAGTGGTAGGCCACGTAAACTGACGGAGCGGGGTCAGCGGATGCTGACGCGCATAGTGCGAAGAGGTCGCCAACTTTCTGCAGAGTCAATCACTACAGACCTCCAAACTTCATGTGGCCTTCAGATTAGCTCAAGAACAGTGCGCAGAGAGCTTCATGGAATGGGTTTCCATGGTCGAGCAGCTGCATCCAAGCCATACATCACCAAGTGCAATGCAAAGCGTCGGATGCGGTGGTGTAAAGCACGCCGCCACTGGACTCTAGAGCAGTGGAGACGCGTTCTCTGGAGTGACGAATCGCGCTTCTCCATCTGGCAATCTGATGGACGGGTCTGGGTTTGGCGGTTGCCAGGAGAACGGTACTTGTCTGACTGCATTGTGCCAAGTGTAAAGTTTGGTGGAGGGGGGATTATGGTGTGGGGTTGTTTTTCAGGAGCTGGGCTTGGCCCCTTAGTTCCAGTGAAAGGAACTCTGAATGCTTCAGCATACCAAGACATTTTGGACAATTCCATGCTCCCAACTTTGTGGGAACAGTTTGGAGCTGGCCCCTTCCTCTTCCAACATGACTGTGCACCAGTGCACAAAGCAAGGTCCATAAAGACATGGATGACAGAGTCTGGTGTGGATGAACTTGACTGGCCTGCACAGAGTCCTGACCTCAACCCGATAGAACACCTTTGGGATGAATTAGAGCGGAGACTGAGAGCCAGGCCTTCTCGTCCAACATCAGTGTGCGACCTCACAAATGCGCTTCTGGAAGAATGGTCAAAAATTCCCATAAACACACTCCTAAACCTTGTGGACAGCCTTCCCAGAAGAGTTGAAGCTGTTCTAGCTGCAAAGGGTGGACCGACGTCATATTGAACCCTATGGATTAGGAACGGGATGTCACTTAAGCTCATATGTGAGTCAAGGCAGGTGAGCAAATACTTTTGGCAATATAGTGTATATCTACTGTATTAGAACTAAAGGGTTACACCGGGTTACCTTTGAACACAAGCATGGCACAATCAGCTCTGAGGATCATAATTTTGGATTTACCTCCTACTGAGCATCTTTAGCTTTTCTTATGCTTAAGGGCATATTTTAATTAGTTATAATTTTAATTTATAGTCTAATTTTTATAGTTTTCTAAAATGTTATAATTGAAAAGCTTTGTATAGCTGATAAGAACACCCACCTACCTTAAGGTATAGTATTAGAATATCACTAAAGTCATTAAAAACTGTCTGAGCAGGAATAAATATATCATGTGATGTAGGTTTATATGTTTTAAAGTTCATAATTTGCAAAGTTATGCATAGGTTATTTCGGTTAATATTATTAGTTTTTTCTTTTCCAGTCGTTGAGGTTAAGTTTCTGCATACTGTAAAATTGTCCCCGAATTGGGGCAGCTGTATTTACAGTGTGGGTTATAAGTACAACCTAATGTAGTGCCGTGGTGTTTTTAATAACAAGACATTCATGGATATTTCACTTTTCATTGTAACAAATTGGAACTGAAAACAAAACCCCTGCGAAGTAAAACTGTTTTAATTGGGAGTCTATAGTTGTATTTATTTTTTTACATCATATCTTTTATCTTTGCTTTTTATTTCTTACTGTTTTACAATATAAGGATAATGTTTCCTTGTTTTTCAGCAAAATGTTGTGCTAACATTAGATGCTATTCATTAACCTTTTTGAATCAGAAAAGTGTGAGAACAACTTTTAAACTTATGCCATCCCTAGGTCAGTTTTTTCAAACTTAACTGCAACAGAACATAACAATTGTTAATTCATTTTGTCATTAAAAGGTCTGATGTGATAGTGAGATAATTAAGCCCTTCTCAGTTGAACATGACACAGATGGTCACATCACAGCCTGAACTAATTGATGTAGAATGTGTTGTGATATTCAGCTTGTTCTTCGGGCTATTTCTACTTCATTTAGGATTCAGAAAATGTAAAAAAGCAAAAATAAAAGAATAAAAGTCCATACCATAAAAATAATAAATGTGTGGAGGGGAGAGGGAGACCTTTTGAAATCTCAATGTTGCACTTTAAGAGACAGTTCATAAGGTTTTACTGACAAATATCTTAACATTAGCCTTTTCATTTGACCATTTACAACTAAAACATAGTTTGATAAGCAGAATGACTCCTCAGTAGTTCACTTCTGATGAATCTATAAGCCTGTGGCCTGTTTCCCCTGAATGTAATTCAGGTCGGAAGTTTCTGTGATGTTTCTGCAGATGGGACCTCAAGTGTTTCCATGTACCATGGGTTCGATTCACCGAATATTCAAAGCTGTACATCTACAGGAATAGTGGAGGATATTATTTTTCCAGGTGGATCATCAAAATAAGGGGTTTTCCTAATTGTCAACAATGCTGGTGATATGTTTAGGTAAGGCCGTCCTACATGCTTGTCCCTGGGTGGCTATCTTTTTCTGTGCATGCACAGTTTCATCCAGTCATTGAAGCTCGCCTTTCTTACTGCAGTTGCTTGAAAATGCTGATGTTCGTAAGAGGAAAAGTGTCTACGGAGTGTATGAGAAGAAAAGAAAGGCCTCAGAAGAGAGAAATAAGACCAGAGTACTTTTAGGAGATTCTTTCTTTTACACGATGGCGTACACTGAAAGCACAGGTCAGGCTTCCCACTAAAGGCTCCGTTTCGAATTTAGAAGCAGGTGCAGGGTTGTGCATGTGCACATGCACAACCCTGCACCCGCTCCTGAGAGGGAAGGTCTATTGAACGCTTGCAAGAGCATGCACAAGCCCGTTTCTCCTTGTGCACGCTCTGTTTAAATATTGCTCTTTGCATCGCTCATACAAGCATATTTTCCAAAAGAAGATTTACAATTTTTTCACTGTGTCAGACTCACCACCAGTAAGTGAAAATGAGGGTGAGCACATAAGATGGCCTTAAGTAAACATATAACCAAATTATTGACAATTAGGAGGACCACTTATTTTGATGATCCACCTGGAAAATAGAACATCCTCCACTATATCTTTGTATTTTAAATGACTAGGAATTCCATTGACGTAAGGTGAAAAAAGTTAAAAACAAAACAAAACAAAAAAAACCTTGACAAGTATTATTAGCTGTGTCAGTGTTATTAGCTGGAGGGTAGCTTAAGGTTATAAAAACTAAAATATCTGAAAAACATTTGTTATTTGGAAACCAGGGTATAAAATAATTAATTAAATTAAAATAATTATTGATTAAAATGCATAGCTAGGCTGCAGGGTTCAAAATGATACAATTTTAACCATAATATAAAAAATTATTATAAAAAGAATAACTAACATTTCTATAGAATAGTACAGATATAAGAAATAAGTGAAAAGGAATTATTATCTGTGGTCCTAATTACACAAAACCAAATATAGCAGTAGAATAAAGCTTTTCATTCCAACCAATATAGTGTTTAAGGTTTGGCTTTCTGTATGTGTAGCTTTCACTTAATAAAAGATGTGTGAGCTCAAATAGGCTAGGGCCTCCACAACTGTTGGCACCCCTCATAAAGATCTGTAGGATATGCAATAGCTTAATGATAAATCAAACGTTTACTGCAGTAGCATCATCTCAACAAAATAAATATATTGGTGGAACAGAAAATCTCAATTTCTTGAATTTTGTTTACAAGCTCAGGTAATAGCAATGTTTATTCAATTTCTGCTTTTAATTATTTAAACACTGCTAACACATTCTTATTCTCATAAAACATTTTTACAGGTCGGGCTATTCTCAACAAATTTCCTAAAATCATCATGGTTCAAAGTAAATCCTTAAAAGGCTATTATCTGAGCCATTTGAATAGTTTATTAGGAGGTGTCTGTAAAATTCATCATATGTTGATAAGATAATTCAGCAATCTAATTTCAATATGTTTGAAGAGAGACATAACAATTAAAGGACACATGCCTTAATGGAGCTTTATTCATTTTTTTTACATGGAAATAACTAAAACATGTGTATAATTTATAATTAAGTCACCATTTATTCATCGGTTATGGACAACCTGTGGAAAATCTGCCAAAACGAAGTTCTCTTGCTAAAAACATTATAAAGTTATGAGCTACTTCTTCACCAGACATGTGAAGCTGTTTTGCTGTGTATTTATACTTTACAAATATGTCCACACTGTACAAGGCTGGGGGCGAGAATGGTAGATGAAAAGGGGTGTAGGACAGGGTTGATGCTGGAGTAGAGTTAGTAAGAGGTGTAGCTTGTCACACTTTTTGGGTCTTCAGGCAATGCTCAACAGTCCACATGGTAAAGTTGGACACCTCTGCTCTAGCTCATCCAGTTTTAGGTCTCATGTGCTCTCCGCTTTTTCTATAGTTTACCTTCTAGTTTCAGACCCAGCGGCAGAAACTAAATAAAGCGGTTGATTTATTTTTTTCAGGGAAGCACACTTTCTCAACTAACATCTTTTTTTTCCTTTGCCTCAGGCTTAACAATAGAAGATAGAATAAAATCTATGATTAAAAACCATTCATGGAGCGTGCAGGTGGCGCAGTGGTTAGCGCGAACAGCCCATGTACGGAGGCCTTAGTCCTCGACGCGACCGAACCAGGTTCAAATCCGACCTGTGGTCCTATGCTGCATGTCTCTCGCTCTCTCTCATACCCTATTTCATGTCAGCCACTGTCGAAAAAAATTAGCCACTAGTGATGTAAAACCTCAAAAAAAAGAAAAAATTCATAAATTATTGTTTTTTTTCCATTTCTGTTTATTCCACAAAAAAAATATCTGAAATCAGATAATGGTTTGTTATCCATGTTGTTATTTAAAAAAAAAAATAATAATAATAATAATAATACTGCGTTGTTTTGCAAACTCTTGTGACCTAAATCTGCAAAACTACAGACAATAATATCATGTGAGAACGTATGCTCACTGGCTGCTATCAGCTGATTGCTGGAAGCTGAAGCAAATAAGCTAACAAAAGTTAGATATCAATAAAGAAGCACCCATGTTTTAATTGAAAACTGAAATAAAAAACAATAATAATTAAGTTGGGCTGAAACCTTTTCTCACATAAATGCCACATTAACACTTTTCTTAGAGAATAATTCCACCACCTTCAGAGCTAAATTCTATTTGAAAGCCTCTCTTTTAATATTTTTTTTTAAATTATATTTAAATGAATTGTATTTAAATATAATTTTGTCATTGGTTTTGCAAGATCTGTTACCGGAATAATTGATGAGCTCCCAGTGGATTCATTAGCTAATAACTAACCTGTACAAAAATTGGCTCCATGAGCCAGAATGTGAGGCCAGCAAAAATATTTATGCAATGGCAATCTAACTATTTACTAGGAGTCAAAAAATATTATTCATAAGCCAATTTAGTGCCACGTTGCATCTGTAAACGCTGCAACAGAAACCATAGCATTGAGCATTGTGTGAACTGCAAAAAGTATACCTTTAACAAAATTAGGAAGGACTCACTTTGGATTTGTGGAAACTGCTAAATGGGACAATTGTAGGCAAACAAATCATGTTTTAAATGCTGTAGCCTATATTTCTATTAGCACACTATGATGTAACAAGTTATATTGGCTAGGTTCACACTGCAGCCTGAAGTGACCCAAATCCGATTTTTGTTGGCCCATATGCAACTGGGATCTGATCTTTTCATGGCAGTCTGAACAACACAGATCCGATTTTTTCTAATGCGACCCAGACCACTTGGCTATGTGGTCTAAATCCGATACGAATCTGATCTTTTCAAATGCGACCTGAAGGTCACATTCATCCAACCTGAACGCCATTAGTACCCAACAAAGTTCACTATTCTGGGTTTTGTTATGATGAAGCGGCAAGAAAAACAACAACCATGGCAGACGATGCTGCAGAGAGTAGTATTTATGTTTAACCATCTTGAAAAGATCGTATTTTTAATGGTTGGGAAAGATCGCTAGATGCGCTCCGGCACTACCATCCATGTTAACTTCCGGACAAAGATAGCACGCTGGCCTGTGACTTCATTGCGTCTTTTACTATGCATGCGGGGACACGTGTGTTGTATGACTGCAGTTCACACAGGAGATGACATACAAGTCGCATATATTTTGAAATATGAATGGCAATCATCAGAATTGAGCATCAAGACCTGCAGTGTGCAGTGTGCAATTCTGATGCCAAAATTGCACATCTTTTGGCTTTACATGTAGTGCTTTTCATTGTGTGAAATACATGTTATTCTTATACTAAAGTGTTATACTATTTTCTGTCCTTTTCTAAGCTGAAATAATGAATGATAAATTAACATACTATTTGGCACTAAGTTGTTGTTGTTTCTTTCTCATTGTGAGCTTTGCAATGTACTGTAGTCTCTAATTGAGAAATTGGTCTGTTCATGAATGGGCAATTTAAACAGGCCCTTAACAGGTCTGCCTAAATGACTGCCTGTAGGTTAAAAACCAATGTTATTAGAGACTGAAAACAGTTTTGAGAGAAAGTATTTTTTCATAGAATTTTTTAAAGATATATTGACATTTGGAAAACGCTCTCTTTTTTGCAACCATAGTAAAAACATTTTCTCTCACAAATAGATTTATCTCTCTAAACCTTCTTCTCTCTCACAAAACCAAAGTCTTTGGGGTTTTTGATATGGAAAATTTGCGATGGTGTTCCCATCACACATTTTTCCCATGAAAATGTTTTCTCTCCAATACTGTATATTAATTTTAGTATCAAAAATAACCAATGACAACGACAAATCTTAGATGAGATCCTACATTTGCTGTCACAGCTGTTTGTCATCAGACAAGCCTTTTCTTTAAATTATTTTTTTCTTTTAAATTCTTTCTCTTCTTTCCCTTCTAGATCTTTTAGGATGTTAAACCTTTATACTGCTTACTTTGTTTTATTATTAATTTACATATAGGCTTTCATATTTACTCTGTTTTATGGATTATGTAAATGATCTAGTATTTAACGTACAACTAGTTAATTTATTTAATGTCTTATTGATTTAACATTTTTTAATAGGATCATATAAATGTTTTTTACTCTGTGTGTAGCACTGGTTTTGTGGATATTTAAAGAAGCTGAAAAGGTATGATATGGCGTTTTAAATAACCTTTATAGGAAAGACAATAAGTGTATAGAGTGCAATAATATTTCCCTTACAACTTTTGTCCATTTTCAGCTGTTCTACAAAGAGAAAATATCAAAATATTCAACTTTTGCCTTTTAATGAGACACCGATATACAGTAGTACCTAGAGCCTGGTGAATACATTGTGCATGCCCTGGACTAAATGGATATTACGCTTCAGCTGCAAGAACTCTCATAAAAACACCCAGAGAGTTTCAAATGATTCATGCACCAATATTTTTGCTTGCTGGAATTCCACTGAGGCTCCTTGACATGACCAATATATTCCCAAACCCTCTCTTCCATACATACACACCCCACACATCCACAGATAAACAGACAATGACACCAGAGCATTGGGACCAATTCACTGGGTATCGTTCGTACAGCATCCTTGTCAACAGAATAAATTCTGATGTAAATTACTCATGAACTGGCATATAAAGAATCCCATGACAGATATAGAACACATAATTTATACTCATACTCATTTCACTTATGTGCACATATGTCGCACAACGACATTGACAGGTGTTGAATTTTTATATATTTGGGGTGCTACTGGGGTGATAAAATTAATGTAGTTAAATATTTTGCACTGATTTTCTTTGGGAGTAAAGTAAAGTAAGCTGTCTCTGTTCTAGGAAATCTTCTAACACCTATGGAGATTATTTCTCAATAACAGGCTCTTCATGAAGAGAAATACATTATGGATAACAGTGAGCATCATCATCATCAGATTGTTAAACAACAACAGAATGTCTTCAGTAAGAGGCTTCTCCAGATCTGGTGCAAGACTGATTGATTCAGATCCTTCCTGCCAACACGTTCACTTATGACATCTCATTGAAAAACTGCTCATGAGTGACTAATTTCACAAAACCAATTTGAAATGGATGGTATAGATGTAAAGTATTACTACGATAGCAAGTGTTATGAAATACAGACCTTTGCTAAAGTGTACCTCTCAAACTTTTTATGATTATCTTATATTACAACACAATACTTGAATTATTGTACATGGATTTTTATTTTTTTTGATAGACTGACAATGTGCTGCAATACTGTGAGGTAGATGGACTATTCTGTCTTACAAATAATAAGGAAACATAAATCTGAAAAGTGTTGTGTGCATTTCTTTTCAGCCCGCTTACACTGATGCCCCTAAATATAATCCACTGTAGTAGACTGCTGTACATTCAGGATTCAAATCTAGATTTCTTCGACAACGTTTGTAAAAATGAAGACCAATGAATTTATCAACTGGGCAGAAGGAAAGTTGTGGAAAGGTTTACACTTGGACTCGGCTTTAAAATAATATCCAAGACTTCAAACACCAGAACAATGATGGTTGAATTCATCATTTAAAAGAAGTACGCGAGTACACTATGATGCAACCTACAACTAGGACTAGGCTATATGTCCTCCAATCCATATCCCAATAAATTGGGCAGTTTTACCTCGATAACGATAAATGCACCATAAATAGTCTGGCTCCTCTATCAAAAATATAGGCATGTGCAGGAAATGCAACTGATATAATTTTTTTATTGAATAAATCACATTACATATTACTTTCAATTAAATCTTAAAGTCTGGAGTTAGAGTCATGTGATGACACACATGCTGCATTGTCTTAAAGTGGAAGGAAATACCAGCCACCAGTACACACAGGAAAAACAGCAAAATTACATTTAATTTTTTAATGACATGGGAAAATTGTCAGCATCTAGTAGTGAATGATGGTATTCAGTTTATCGCCCAGATCTGTAATGGTTTCTGCACTGATTCTGGCCTGATCACTGAGTCCTCGCACCTGCTCTGCTCCACTCATCTGCAATCAGCTCTGACTGGAGTCACCTGCTTCCAGCACTTTAAAAGCCCCATCAGATCTGTCCTCTGTGCCAGATTATCTCAAGCCAACCAGCTACGAATAATCCAGCATCAAGGAGGAACCTGACCGCCTATCTGTTTCCGACCCGATCTGCCCCCCGACTCCGAGCCTGCCCGAACCGTTTGAATCTGCCTGCCTGCTTCCCCCTCTCTGGATCCCTGACTCTGAAAAGCTCCGCCTGACTGCCTGCCTCTCCGTCCTGGATAAAACCGGTAATCCTCCCTCAATCTACCCGCCTGTCTTCCTGCAGCCTGTTTCCCACACAGATCCAGTCCCGCTTTCTGATTAACCCTCTGAATAAATCTTCTAAGAAACGTCACTAACCTGTCTGGGTTTTTTTGGATCCAGTCTCTGTCCCATTACAGAATAATCTGGCCAACATGGATCCATCTCCAGACGATCAGTGGCGTGCTGGCGTGGAGAGATCTATTTCTCAGTTAGAGGCTGGCGTCAGTGAGATCCTCTCTCATCTCCGCGACCAGGCTCCTCCAGCCGCCTCACTTCCGCAGGCGTCAGCACCTGTCACCGCATCACGCTCACCGCAGCTGTCAGAACCACGCCTGACCCCGCCCGAACTGTTTAGGGGCGATCCGGACCAATGCCGAGCCTTCCTCACACAGTGTGAGATCCAGTTTGAGTTACAGCCATCCGCATACCCCTCTGAACGCTCCAGGGTTGCATATGTAATTTCCCTGCTGACCGGTAAGGCAAGATTGTGGGGAACTTCTGAATGGCAAAATGACTCTGATATCTGCCACTCATATGACGATTTCTCCCAGGAGATGATCAGGGTTTTCAGCCCCGTGCTACCATGCCGTGAATCCACTAGGGGGCTCCTAACCCTCAGGCAGGGTGATAAGTCAGTTTCTGAGTATATCATTGACTTTCATCTCTTAGCAGCTGAGAGCCGCTGGAATGAGCATGCCCTGATGGATGTTTTTATTACTGGACTAAATGAAAAAATTAAGGATGAACTTGCCACCCGGGATTTCCCACGGTCACTAAAGGACTTGGAGGATCTGGCAACCCGGATTGACCTTCGACTTATGGAACGTCGAAGGGAGCGCCGAGCTGCTAACCAGTTTCTCCCCAGGTCGTTCTCTACTCCAGCAGAGGCTTCACCCCTCCCAAGCGCAGCTGATCCTGAACCCATGCAATTGGGCAGGAGCAAGCTGTCTACTGAGGAGCGTCTTCGCAGGCGTAAATTAAACCTCTGCCTGTACTGTGGAGCCGTGGGTCACTACATTGGCACCTGTCCAGTAAAAGCCAAGGCTCAGTAGGGGGGGGGAGATCCCTCCTGAGCCGCACTACACTCTCTGTCTCCCCAGACCTCTTGCTTCCTGCTACCTTGACCGTTTCAGCCATAGCACATAACCTGTCTGTTCTTATTGATTCTGGGGCAGACACTGAATTCATGGACGAGGGGTTCGCCAGAAGTCTGAACATTGGACTCCTTCCGGGCCCGTCACCTCACAGCGTCCTCACCCTGGATGGCCACCGGTTGAACCACTCCCACCTCGTCACGGAGCCGGTGGAACTGCTAGTCGGAGGTAACCATAGAGAGACTTTGACCTTCATAATCATTGACTCCCCTCAGGTTCCTGTTGTCCTGGGTGTCACCTGGCTCCGGAGACACAATCCCCTGATTGACTGGAGAAGAGTGGAAGTCATGGGTTGGGCTCCCTCCTGTTCTCAGTCCTGTTTGTTGTCTGCCCAACCTCTTTTAATTGCAGAGAATGAGGTGGAGGAGGTTTACCCTGACCTTTCTAAGGTCCCCGCAGACTACCATGATCTAAAAGAGGTTTTTAATAAGTCCAGAGCCACAGCTCTACCGCCTCACCGCCCATTTGACTGCAGCATTGAACTGCTTCCGGGAACAACCCCTCCTAGGGGTCGACTCTACTCTCTGTCCATACCAGAGTCCCAGGCAATGCAGAAATACATTAATGAGTCACTCAGGGCAGGGATAATTCGTCCTTCTTCATCCCCTGCTGGTGCTGGGTTTTTTTTTGTGGGGAAAAAGGATGGGTCCCTCAGACCTTGCATTGACTATAGGGGGCTCAACGAGGTGTCTGTTAAGAACCGTTATCCACTTCCCCTTATGAACTCGGCCTTCGACCAGATCCAGAGGGCCAAGATCTTCACTAAATTGGATCTGCGGAACGCTTACCATCTGGTCCGCATTAGGGAGGGTGACGAGTGGAAGACTGCCTTTAACACTCCCTCTGGCCACTATGAATATCTGGTCATGCCTTTTGGCCTAACAAATGCCCCAGCAGTTTTTCAGAACCTCGTTAATGAGGTTCTCCGTGACATGATTGGGCAGTTTGTTTTTGTCTACATTGACGATGTTCTAATCTATTCTGAAAACCTCTCAGCCCATAGGGAACATGTCCGTGCTGTCTTACTTCGCCTTCTCCAAAACCAGCTGTTCGTTAAAGCAGAGAAGTGTGAATTTCATGTCACATCCATGACCTTCCTTGGCTTCATGGTTTCCCCAGGCCAGATTTCTATGGACCCAGCCAAGGTCCGGGCTGTCACTGAGTGGCCTATTCCTTCAGACAGAAAGCAACTCCAGAGGTTTTTGGGGTTTGCTAATTTCTACCGCCGTTTCATCCGTGGGTTCAGTCAGGTATGTGCTCCCCTTCATGCCCTAACCTCTAACGAAGTTAAGTTCCTCTGGAATAACCAGGCTGACAGGGCGTTTAAGCAGCTCAAATCCCTGTTCACATCAGCTCCAGTTTTGGTCTCCCCTGACCCTGATAAGCAGTTCATTGTGGAGGTGGATGCTTCCAGCTCTGGAGTCGGGGCTATCCTCAGTCAGAGAGCCAGTGACGGCCGCATTCACCCCTGTGCATTTTTCTCCAGAAAACTGTCTAGCTCTGAGCGCAATTATGATGTGGGAAACCGGGAACTCTTGGCAGTTAAGTTGGCCTTGGAGGAGTGGAGACACTGGCTAGAGGGGTCTAAGCTCCCCTTCCTGGTCTGGACTGACCACAAGAATCTGGAGTATCTCAGGACTGCAAAGAGACTTAACCCCAGGCAAGCCAGGTGGGCCCTGTTTTTTGGTCGTTTTGACTTCTCCCTATCTTACAGGCCGGGGTCCAAGAACAGGAAACCAGACGCCCTGTCCAGGATGTTCGAGACCGGGGGAGGAGTTTTCCAAGGAGGCTCAGGAGTACATCCTCCCTGACACCGTTAGGTGTGCAGTCACGAGGCTCGACCTGGAGGGGGAGGTTAAGAAATCTCTCGAGGGAGTACAGATTCCCGAGGCCTGCCCCAGGGACAGGCTTTATGTCAAAGACTCTCTGATAAATAAAGTCCTTAACGTCTGTCATTGCTCTCGTCTGTATTGTCATCCTGGTTTCACTAAGTCAGTCAGAATCATCAGGTCCCAGTTTTGGTGGCCCACTTTGACTCGGGACGTTAAGGAGTTTGTTGCTGCCTGCCCTCAATGCAACCAGGCCAAGGTCTCCAGGCGACCTCCGTCCGGTCTGCTCCGCTCTCTCCCCGTTCCTTCTCGGCCATGGTCTAGCATTTCCATGGACTTTGTCACAGGTTTACCAGTTTCTGAGGGTCACTCTGTCATCTTAACCATTGTTGACAGATTTTCTAAAATGGTCCATCTGGTCCCTCTACCTAAGCTCCCCACTGCCAAGGAGATGGGCACAATCCTGGCTAAGGAGGTCTTCCGTCTGCACGGACTGCCAGCTGACATAGTGTCCGACAGAGGTCCTCAGTTTGTGGCCCGTTACTGGCAGGAGTTCTGCTCCTTGTTAGGGGTAACTGTTAATCTGTCGTCCGGTTTCCATCCTCAGACTGATGGTCAGACAGAGAGGATGAACCAAGAGGTTGAGACAAAACTTCGACTCCTCTGTGAGTCCGACCCCACTAGGTGGGTGCAGAACCTACCCTGGGTGGAACACGCCATCAACTCCACTCCCTCCAGCTCCACCGGCCTCTCACCCTTCTATGTGGTGTACGGTTTTCAACCACCAGTTTTTTCTGTCGAGGAGAAGGAGTCGAGAGTACCGTCAGCCCGTCTGTCTGCCCTTAGATGTCTGCGTGCTTGGAGGAGGGCAAAGAGAGCCATCATCAAGTCATCCCAGGTCCAGGCTCGAAATGCCAATCGCCGGCGGTCTCCAGCTCCATGTTACCAACCTGGAGACCGGGTCTGGCTCTCCACCAAGGACCTACCTTTAAAAGTGGATTGCAAGAAACTGGCACCCCGATTCATTGGGCCCTTCCCCATCTCCAAGGTGGTCAATCCAGTGGCTGTCCGGCTTCGCCTCCCTCAGACGATGAGAATTCACCCCACATTCCACGTCTCCCGTGTCAGGCCGGTCAGAGACTCAAGGTTTGTGCCCGCTGCCGGACCCCCACCTCCCCCTCGTCTGATCGATGGGGGTCCTGCCTATTCAGTTAGGCGCATTCTCAGATCCAGGAGGAGGGGCAGGGGCATCCAGTATCTGGTGGATTGGGAGGGTTATGGACCCGAGGAGCGATCCTGGATCCCTTCCCGCTTCGTCCTGGACAAAACCTTGATCCGGGATTTCCACAGGGCCCATCCTGATCAGCCCAAAAGGGCGTCTGGAATCCGCCCTTGAGGGGGGGGTTCTGTAATGGTTTCTGCACTGATTCTGGCCTGATCACTGAGTCCTCGCACCTGCTCTGCTCCACTCATCTGCAATCAGCTCTGACTGGAGTCACCTGCTTCCAGCACTTTAAAAGCCCCATCAGATCTGTCCTCTGTGCCAGATTATCTCAAGCCAACCAGCTACGAATAATCCAGCATCAAGGAGGAACCTGACCGCCTATCTGTTTCCGACCCGATCTGCCCCCCGACTCCGAGCCTGCCCGAACCGTTTGAATCTGCCTGCCTGCTTCCCCCTCTCTGGATCCCTGACTCTGAAAAGCTCCGCCTGACTGCCTGCCTCTCCGTCCTGGATAAAACCGGTAATCCTCCCTCAATCTACCCGCCTGTCTTCCTGCAGCCTGTTTCCCACACAGATCCAGTCCCGCTTTCTGATTAACCCTCTGAATAAATCTTCTAAGAAACGTCACTAACCTGTCTGGGTTTTTTTGGATCCAGTCTCTGTCCCATTACAAGATCTACCTCCATCCATCTAAGACCTGGCTGTCCACGTAAACCAGACAGATCAAAATCCCTTCCTTGATGAGCTGTAACTTTTAGACAGCTCCCAAGATAGCAGGCAATCAGAAAACCTCAGCTTACCTTACTCTTTACTGAATTTGACTGATTAATCCTTTATCTTATCTCAGTGTTTTGTACCTAAATGGGTAGAAATAGGTATCTGAATATTGCATCTTAGACTTTGCTTCATTTTACTTTGTAATGATGCAAAGCATGCACTGTTACTGTATAATTCAAAAATGACCCCAAATAGATTTTTATGGTACACAGCTCCTATGAACCAGTACTGGGTTACTCTGGACTACTGGAGTCTCTGGAATAAATACATGGAGAGGCTCTTAGGAGCTATTGTAAGTTCTACAATCAAAACATTTGCCTTGGCATGGTCAGTGCACTAAGACCAGATTCACATTGACTGTGTTCTCTGTCTGTTTCATCATCTCTTATAGACAAGTTTCCCAGCCAGAGCTACAGGAGTTGCTTATTTTTTGGATCTCTCCTTAGAACTTCAGGGAGCGTCTTGCAGAGAGTACATGGGAGAGTTGCAAATCCACTGGTTTACAATAGTAGAGTTGTGGCTGTAGCCAGCAACACTGTATTGGATTTAAAAAATTGTGATAATAGAGTCAGAGCATCCCTAGCTTACATAAGTTTCCCTCTATCCAATGTTAAATTCCCCAGCCTCTGGTAGAGGAGCGGGTGTTGGTTCATTTAGATATGTATGTATGTATGTATGTATGTATGTATGTATGTATGTATGTATTGTGATATTTTATCAGCAGATTATAAATATATTATTAGCTAGAACTGGAAGTTGCAGTTAACTAATATGTCATTCAAATCTAGGGTAAAACCAAGTAATTATCTTTCCCAGATTATTATAATTGAATATTGGCTTAATCACCAGGTGTTATTAATCGCTTGCCTTTGTGGCTGGACGTCTGGTGCTTTTTTTTATTGAACCTAATAATCTCTCAGAGTATCATTATGCTTAATAAACTGAGTAAACACGACAAGCTTCTGGAATAAACACAAAAAAATTGTGAAAAAAAAGTACACAAAAAAAGAGTTCAAATGAGTTCTTGAGGTAGAATCTGATAATGGTTTGTCCATTAACTCATCTGTTGATTAGCTTATGTGGGAGACAATGCTTCTGTTGCCACGGCAACTGATAGCGGTGAACACAGCTAATCTCATCTAGAAACAACTAGCCAACAAACACCCTACTGCATCTAACCTTGGTATATTAGCAGCGAACTATAATGGTAACCTCAGACCATAAGATGTCAGACCGCACAAAAACTGGGCCTTAAATACTTTTAGATTAGAAAGTGAGTTTTGACTGTGAGAAACACGTACAGAGAAATGCAAGAGAAAAAACACACAAGAAGATGACAGAACACAAGACAGAACAGTGGCTGTAACATTCAATAAACACAATTTAAATATTTGTCATAAACCTCTATAAATAGTTCAGGAGCTCGTTTTTAATAAAATAATTATAATCTAACTGCTAATTCACAGGCAATATACTCATTAATTGATACGATTCTTAGCTTGTTGTTCCAAGAGAGGGTAAGAAGGTGGATTTTGGTCCATTTCATTATGAGCAGCTTGTGTGGTGCTGTCAAACAGATTAGATTAATGTTTAAATCCAAAGCCGAAAAAGTTAGCTCCCAGAAGTAGCATAGGACCCCATTTCTGGCACAGAATAGTGATAAAATAGAATGTATTGAAATGCATTTATTTTCTCAGGAATTCTTGATTATTAACCTTTAACGCATTTTAGTTTAGTATGCTTACTACTTTTAGTGAGGGAAAGATGTAATTTGGGTAGTAAAATCAAGGGCGACCCGGTTGAGCATGTGCATATGAGCTGATGGTACGGATCGTGCCACTGGTACGGAGCGGGAAGTGACATACAGGACATTTTGACTCATGGCGGGGGGCTCGAGCTGGGACTTACTTTGTCGATCAACAGGTGGAGATATAAAAACAGTTAGAGTTTAATAACCTCCTCATACATTTTTTATGGGGGTCAACACAACGCTCTGATTTGAGCTCCGAGCTTTGAAATGAGAGACACAGTTCTTTTCACCTGCAAAAAGTTTCCGGTAATTGCACCACATGTAATGCGATAACCAGCTGGATTGTTGGGCATCTCCAAGTGTCCAGAACTAAAGGAAGGGAGAAGAGAGATTTTTTTCTCTGTGGATTTAAAGGAGCCACAGTGGGAGAGTTCAGGATGTTGCATCAGAGGGGCGGACTGTGTCAAGAACAGATCCAGAATCTGATGTTCTCTGACATGGGAGTTGGAGTTCTGAACTGGGAGTTTGTAGTTAATAATAATTTAACTTTATTGATCTCACATTGGAGAAATGTATCTCTGCATTCAACCCATCCCCTTGGGGAGCGTTGGGTTGCCATTGTGCGGTGCCCAGGGAGCAATCATGGCTTAAAGGTCTTGCTCAGAGACCCAGAGTGTTGGGATCCTCAGGCTTGCCCACCAGAGGGCGCCGAAGATCCTCTTCTGCTCTTTGTTGTTTTTTCTGTTTAGGACTGGAGTTACTGTTGGGATCTGGAAATTACCATCTGTCTCCAGCAGAGTGCGCCGTGGGTCTCCTAGGGCTGGAGTCTTCCAGCACACCTGAGACGCATCTACTCATCAGGAGACCTTCCCTTTATAAACACCTGCCAGACCTTGCTTCTACGCCGCAGTGTTGATCTTAGTTTGGTTAGCAACCTGAGCCTTTGTAACTGAAAGAATCTTAGTTGTCTCTAGTGAGAGATCAGATTCTAACTCTCCTTTGTTTGTGCCTCACAGGAAACCTGTCTCTGGCCTGCAGCTCTGGGAGAGCTGCCTCACAGGAAACCTGTCTCTGGCCTGCAGCTCTGGGAGAGCTGCCTCACAGGAAACCTGTCTCTAGCCTGAAGCTCTGGGAGAGCTGCCTCACAGGAAACCTGTCTCTAGCCTGAAGCTCTGGGTGAGCTGCCTCACAGGAAACCTGTCCCTAGCCTGAAGCTCTGGGAGAGCTGCCTCACAGGAAACCTGTCTCTAGCCTGAAGCTCTGGGTGAGCTGCCTCACAGGAAACCTGTCCCTAGCCTGAAGCTCTGGGAGAGCTGCCTCACAGGAAACCTGTCCCTAGCCTGAAGCTCTGGGAGAGCTGCCTCACAGGAAACCTGTCCCTAGCCTGAAGCTCTGGGTGAGCTGCCTCACAGGAAACCTGTCTCTAGCCTGAAGCTCTGGGTGAGCTTAACCTGCCAATCAGCCCTGGTGAGCCAACCTGAAGATTCCTATGTGGAATTTACCTGAAGATTCCTATGTTGGATCAACCTGAAGAATCCTATGTGGATATCCCCTGCTGTTCTCTGTGAAGAGCTGGAGGCTCTGATCATGGTCTGCTATGCTAGGTCTGAAGCTAGACGCTTTAGCTCCTCGTGAACTCTGCTAACCAACAGTCTCCGGTCCCAGTCAAGACTTCAGTGAACCAGCCCGAACCAGTTCCAGATCCAGTTTATGATCTTGTGTTTTGTGCAAACTCAATAAACTCTGTTAAACTTTTACCCAGCCTCTGTTGTGTTCTGCATATGGGCTTGCATCTTTGACCCATCATGACAGAGTGGAGGCTGTGGGGATCAGCATAAGCACACTGCTCTAACCCACTAGGCCAACACTAACCCTTGCTTACCCTGTAAGTTGTAATTCATAACATATCCTGTATGAGGCTTGTTTAAACTAAGATGGATTAAATTTGACTGGATTTATTCTAGATTGAATAGAAGGATTATACATGCAACAATTAATATAACGTATTACTGGCTATGTCTTTCAGTTTACATTAACCAGAGATCCAAATAAATCAGCACATTTTCCAAACTAGTAGAGAACCCTCACTACTACAGTCAAGCTTGATTTGAAATGAGATATCCAAGCTAGCTGTCTTAAAAACAGGAAGATGTGTGCAAAAAAAAATTAGTATCCTTGTACTGTACACACTCAGAAAAAAGCCACTGAGCATTGAGCTGCCATTCAGTCTGACATCTTTAAAATAAGATGTTATAATTTGCCACTCTCTGACATGCATTCCCCTCCCCACACACACACCCCTACACAAGAGTGTAATAGATTTCTCCATCATCACTGCAGAAAATGGATATACATGCACATCCTTGATACATGATTATTAAACAACAAATAGCAGCTTGAGAACTAGCGGAAATCATTTGGTAAGCGACAAAGAAATGGCTGAAGAGGAAAATCGAGGGGACAGACAGCTGTGGCGAAATGGAGAAGCAGAGAAGATGATTGCAACATTGTATTGGCAGATGAACTATGTGAGAACTGTTCGCTAAATGACAAATAGAGTAATATTTACCAAACAGGTCAATAATGGATCAGCAAAAAAAGGTTGATGAAAAGTTGCATATAGGGAGCCTAGATAAGCAGTGTATCTGTCTGAAGTGTTAACATATGGCAAAACCTCTCTGGAGTTTTCTTTAGAGACTGGGCAAAGGTGCTGCATCTGTGTCTTGGAACCCTGATAACCCACATCGAGAGTGTAGGAGGCTTCAGATTCAGAGGCTTAAGGCAACTGAGAGCTATGTTTATTTCCTAATCCTGAATGTCGTCATAGCATCCTGCTCTGAGGAGATGAGTTGTTGATTACTAGAGGTGAAATCACCTAGAACAATGACTTCTCCACCTTGTCTTCTATGTGGGTAGTTTATCTATGGCCAACAACAGCTCCTTGATGATTCTGTTGCTACTGCTATGTATCAGTATTTCATTACGTGCATTAGAGTTTGACTTTCATGTTTTGCATTACATCAGTTACCTATAGTTCTTATTCTTACTTTACCTTTATTAAATGTTATTTTAAACACCCTTACTTGTGGCATGGTCTCCTATTATCTATTGCAACACTGAGACAGTCATAACAGGCCATTGTATTGAAATGCATTGTTATATATTTAGTATCAAGTTCATTATATATGATAAATTATATCTGTTTTTTGCTGTTTTTCCACATTGGCACTGACTCACAAGTGAACCTATTTCAATAGTTTAATCTACAGCCTCGTATTACCCAATTAAGATACCTGGGTCCATTAGGCAGCAAAAATTACCTTTAGAAATATTGAAGACTTCAATTTCTTCCCTTCAACTTTACATAAATCTGTGTGTGCAATTCTCTGAAAAGCAATAATAAATAGATAAATAAATGTAAAATCTCAAGTGTTTCATCTTATCCTGTATACACATCAATCCTTTGAAATGGCTAAATTTACAACAACAACAAAAAAGCAGAGCGAAAGATGACTCTTCTCCTAGGCTTTCAGAGAATAAAGTTTGTTCTGTTGACAGGAAGAGATTGTGGCATAAGTTCAAAGTTTTCAAAACTATGGAGGAAAGTTTTTTTTAAATTATTATTATGGTGAATGTAATTCAGTTCAGTTCAGTAGCTTTTATTTGTCCCAGTATGGACAATTTTCGTGAAGAAGTAGTTAGGGTTGTCACGATACTAAACTTTTCAACTCAATACCGATACTAAGGAAAATATTCAATACTCGATACCATTTTCGATACCACAAGGATAAAAATGAAGACTCCAAAATTCAACAGAAATTTTCATTAATGATAAAAATACAATAAATAAATACAATAAACAATAAGAACAATATTTTGAGGTTGTATGCTGTGCACAATATTAAGCAAGCTTGATAAAAAACTTACAAAATTAAAATTAAGTGTTCCTTACTTGGCCATGCTTTGCACACATGACACTCGCCAAACCGGTTAAGAAACAAAAATAATTCTCAGCAGCTGCACCTGTTACAAAAAAAGTCTGAAACTGAAAAGTGCACATAATTATTCAATCACACAGTGTTCAGAAAGTGCATTTTTTCATTTAGGTGCCACTGGTGGTAGCACTGTATCGATACTTTTGAAAATGAGTATTGTATCCGGATACAACGTTTCAGCAGCGATACTTTTGACAAACCTAGTAGTAGTACACCTTTCACACACACGTTCACATTTCACAAATCACAGATAAAAAAATAAAAGAAGAAACACAAGAAACACATAAAATATTTTAATGAGATAAAAGTAAGGTGGATAAAAGAGAAGAAATATAAATAAATAAATAAATAAATAAATATGTGCAGTGCAAGGGATGAATGAGAGCATAGGCCTATATGCATGCAACATATGGCTATCTGCTTTTCCTGGTAGAGTTTAGCAGCTGAACAGCAGAGGGAATAAAGGAGTGTTTGTATCTGTTGGTCCAAACTGGTGGATATTTAACACGGGAACCAGAGGGTAATTTTAATGCGTCTTACAAAACAATCCAATTCATTCTGTCCAAATTTAGTTTGTTAATTGGTTTAGTTAATTGAAATTGCCACTCAGAATTGAAAAATGTGTAATACATTGTATAACGTTCTAGTTAAATATATATATTTCTCTTTTTCAATGGTTCACATTAAAAAATGTTTTCAGTGCTGAATTAGAGGAATGGGAAAGGCAATTCTTAATGGTTTAATCCCCAGCCACCATATTTCTGCCTTAGAATATTAAATTAGTAAAGTCAGAATACATAGGTTTTACACTCTGATATACTCTCCTGCAGAACTAAATCTAAAAAACACAGCACTTATTACACACATGCAAAATCAAGCATTAATATAGGAGTGCTGTTCTAAAGTGAAATCCAGTTGTGTAATTACTGTAAGCTCCATTCCTCTCCCAGTCTGTCTGATCACCAAAATAACAGTTTCGAGATGGAACCAGAATGCAAATAATGCCGCGTGCATCTGTGTGCAATTCTGTGTTTGTATGTCTGTGTGTTTGAGAGAGATAATCAGATGCCAACCGAGCTGTGAAAGTGATTGCTGTGGAAGCTGGTGTAAGAGAGGGGACAATCAAAGAAACAGTTCTTATCAAAATCTCACATGCATACACACAGACTGAAAAACTGTGCTGGTATAGTTAATAAAGCACATTTTGATCTAAGATGCCAGTTTAGGAAGCAATTAGGGATTTTTCTGTTTTTCACATAACTGTTAGATGTGCTTACTGTAGGTCTTGTGTAAAAAATATCATCAACAACATAATATCATAAATGGATGATTGAGAAACACTTTAGCAAATTATTGGTAGAGTGACATGTGCTGATGCAACATTGCAGAAACTCTGATTGAAACAATGCAGACCATTGATCATACAGCTCTTGATTCATACTTATTTTTTCCACTGGGAAACATTTCAGTTATGTGTGTGAACCTAATGGTTAGAACAGTGTGCTTGTGCTCTTTGAAGGTTGCAAGTACCCGCTTTGATCCCCACATTTGGCACTCTGGGTTCCTTAGTAAGGCCCTTAACTCCTGATTGCTCCCCGGGTGCCACACAATGGCAGCCCATTGCTCCCCAAGCGAATGTGTCAAATGCAGACAGGTAATTTCCCCATTATGGGATAATAAAGGGATTTACACATTACAGTAGAATTTTGGACTTGCACCATTTCACCTAAAAAAAAAATGTAGACATACTCCTCTGTGGCAGCAGTGCAGAATACAATACAATGGAGTGAGCCAAAATTTCAGACCGCAAACTGCTCCCAGGGACTGGGTTAACAACCGAGAGACAGGACCCAATGTGTCATAGTAGGACAAGTCAATGTGAATCTTCCGTGAGTACATACTGTACAAGCTCACTGGTTGGCTGTTGTAGCTCAACTGTTATATGTCCTCTCATCTCCCCCATGTTATTTACGCTGCAAGTTCTTCCTTGTCCTAGTTTGTTGTACTATTCTAGCATGTTAATTGTAAAAAAAAAAAAAGAAAAAAAAAGAATGTTAATGCTACTAGACACAAAAGCAGAAATTTATCTATCATATATGATTGTCTACTATGTTCATAGTAAAAGAAAACCAATATTATTGCTGTGATCAGGGATGAGGCAGGCCTTGCCAAATTGGTTAATTATTATAAGTATGGTGGTGAAACCTTTTGAGGGATGCAAACCAGTAATAATGTTTGCCCAGGGACGCTTGGATGGACAAGTGTTGAAGCAGACCACAGGGTTGGTAAACAGAATTGTGATGTGCAAAAATGGGACAGGCTAGGACATAGTTCTTAACATCCAAGTACAATGATTGGTTAAAAGCCCAGCCTGATTAGTGAGATGGTTTGAATAATTGCTCTGTGGCAAGAGAATTTACACCAGTGGGGACATACAACTGAATGGGGGGTCCAGTACCTGGATATGGCTCATATCGTTAGACCCCTAGTACCTGATCCCTTATCTCCCATGGCAAGGTTCTTGCTCTAAAAATGAAAGATGGTAGAAAATTAGGGTTCCTGTTCACTGGAGAACTTTCTAGACAGAGCCTCTGGTTTGACGTTTTTAGTACCATGTCATTAAGGAAAGACTAAGTTAAAATGGGAAAAGAACAATGACCACTGAGATTGCCTTGGGTTTAGTCCTTGAAGGTAAGACACATTTCTGTGATCAGTCCACACAATGATCTTTCTTTCACTGTTACTCGGTTTAGGGGAATGCACAGGGTCAGGTCAGTGAGAACAGAGCATTTTTTGTTATTTATAAGCATATCTCCAATTTAATATCCACTATAAATTTGGCTACACCAATATGAATTATACAACGCTGCATTATAAATATTTTAATTCACTGATGACAGAACTATCGCATGTGAAGGGAACTAGTTTAATTAGTTGTCATGTCATCAAAAGAAAGTGCAATCAGTGAGCTTTATGTTAAATTAAGCTACTGTCAAAATGACTTCTCGAACAGAAATGCATTGAACGTTCAGAAAGGAGTTTCAGCAACATGTTGTTGCTTGAAACTTTTTTTAACAGTAAGACATGCATTCAGTTCACTTAATATTGCCGGCTTGGCTTTGTCATCACACAGAACTTGTGATGTTTTGGTTTTCGGTCTGTCTGAATCCGTCAAGGGATCACTTTTTATGTTTATGCATGGTATGAGAGAGATGGAGAATGCAATGAAGAGATGACAGGCATCGTCTACCTTGAGATGTACAGTACAAATGTGCATGTGTATTAAAATGAGATTTAGCATTTACATCATATGCTGCACTTCTTTAATCCACCAGTAGTTTTCATTGACTGTTTTGCTTTTGTTAGGCCTGTCAGTTTTTGACACAATTTTTGAGTCAAGTAAGTTTTATTTTTATTTCTGTAACAGTGCAGGCAACAATTTATGGCTCTTGTGATTTACACCCAACTACTTGGCTTTTATTGATACTTTAATTACGCTAATCAGTCGTTAGTGAGCAGAACCTCCATATCCAACCTTCTTCTTCAATGCCATTTTTGTGAATGAACACTGTCTGACAAGAGCTGAAAGTCATAATGTTATGTTATTATCGGGTTGGCAGCCTCATTATGCAGATTTGCAATTCTCATGAACTTGCGCTTACTTATAAACAGTTGGAATGCAACATGTTTAGTGGGATCATTTAAGTAGTTATCTGAAGTTAAGAACAGCTGTTGAATCTTACACTGGAAAAACGATCTAGAAATAAATAAAAATTTCTCAAATTAAGTGTATTCATCCTTAATTTGAGTAGGTAAATGAGATGGTTTGCCAATGGAATGGGTATTTTTACTCTTAAAATTAGATAATCAGAAAATATGAACTTGAAATAAGACAATGCAATTGTGTTTTCTTATTGTAAGTGTAAATTGTGTTGTTCTATTGGCAAAAGGTCTGTTTTACCTTCTTAATCCAAGAAAAATTCACTTATTTTAAGAAAAACTGACTTATCTAGATTTTCGATTTTTCCAATGTATGTGGTGCAATCATAGGAGTACACAGTGGGAGAAAAAGTAAGAGGAAATTATTACAAGGACACAAAATGTTGTTGGATGAGGCACAATGAGTCTAAAGCTTGAACAATCCAAACTAAGAACAAGAGGTCCCATGCTGGTAGTTTCATTGATGGAATCAAAACCATATTTTGCCTGATTGTTATGTTTCTTTTTTTATCCATGGTTTTAGTTACGTAGAATATAGAAAAAGGATTTATCACACCTCAGGTAAAATTCCTACCACAGGTTGTTAAACTGTGAGTCACTGTGTCTAGTTGGGTTTTCAGCAGTTATTGATCTACAACTTTGACTTTGGATTTGTTGAATTTCATAAAAGGAGAACCAAAAAAAAGCTAACAACTGAGTTTAGACGTAATAGAAGACAGCATGTCAACAATTATTTTTATACTGGAATAATGGGTTAGGGTTTCAGGAGGCTGCAGATAACATGACCTATATACCTGAACAACAAATTGGACTGGAAGATTAAGAACTGGATGCTGCTTCAAAACACAGATCAAAAATATAAACTGAGTAAGATCTTATCTTTTAGCAGCCAGATGTTGCATGATGGTTCCTCAATTTTATGCTCCACAGTCGAAATACTCTTTTGAACCAAGTAGTTGGTAATCATCATCAAAGCTGACAAACTCACATTGTAGGGGTGATTATGAAAAAAGAGCATTGCACCAGCTACTCAGACACAACAGCTGATTAAACAAGAAAAGTGTTTCCTCTGCAATCAGGGACAAAATAAAGTAGCCCCCCCCTTGCCCCTTGCAGCAACCTTTAAAATCGTTACTTTGTCTGAGGTGTTCAACTTTTAAACTCTCTAATTTCTTTTACCTCCCAGCCATCTTCTGAAGAATGTTTCATAAAAATAATTAATTATGCTACATTTATGAGATTTACATTTGGAATCCTTTATCTAAACACTTGTAATCCATAATGTGCACCCATGGATTTCGCCTTTATACTTTTTGATATTCTACCAATGAAAACTCGGAATCTTTCATATTGAAGCATTAAATATTAGTGTCTAGTATAATCAAGTTTCACGATCCCCTGTTGGTCTAGGGAAGTGGGGGCATAAATATATAGGCAGAAACTGGTAAGTTCTTATAAAATTATGATTTATTTGATAAAAAGAGGGGCAAGCATAAACAAACAAAATGAGGGTGGGTGAGGGTGCTGTGAAAATAAACAAAGTTAAATAAAAGAGATCCTCAAAAGTAGGACTGTGCCTAACTACAGATTTAAACAAAAAGGGATTCTTACTAAAAAACACAGAGAGCACAGCACCCACTACACCTAATGTTACTAACAAAGAAAATACTCAGTGATGCAATCAGTGAAGACACTGGCCCTACCTCCACCCTCTTTCTAGCCTCAAGCTAGTAAAGATGCACATAAGCCACACACAACAAAATACTTGACACAGAGTACTAAGCACGAACGCCAAATGGGTAACCAAAAAGATAAGTGAGCTACTCCACTAAACACACAAGCAGCTGCTAATTAACAATGTTTGGTTCACACGAGGCACACAAGTCAACTGGCTGTGACAAGCAGCCTCAATCAACAGGTGAGATGTCCTTATGAGGAGGAGGTGATTGCAGGTGGTGACGAGCCATTGGTTGAAGGTAGAACTGAGGGAACCAATGGATGGGACTGATGTCAGATCCCCAGAAACCAGGAAGTAGGCGGATCTTTCCACAGGGCCATGCAGCCTACTTAGTAGAGTCGAGAAAGAGGGAAAATATAGAAAAAAAAGGGAAACACAAATATAACTCTGACAGCCGTAACACAAGAAAGCGAAATATTCTTATAAAACAGTTCTATGATGTGATTAATCTTTGTACTTGCAATATTAGATAACATTTTAGATCTTTTATGCTGTTTTTATTCCTTTTAATCCAACCACCCTCTGCACATTTTTATTCAAATCCCCTGTTAGCATCCTAAATTAATATTCTGTTGAACAGAGTATCGTCAGAAACTGTCCTTTAATATAAACAATGCTAGTCAGCAGTTGTTTTTACTTGAACAGAAGTGGCACATGAGATGGCGAGCAAAAAGAACAAACCAAAATGCACAGGACCATCACTCCCCTTTTAAAAAAGGCACTGAGTATCACTGACATAATGCTGCTGATGGAACTTTCCAACTGCCTATATTTGTGAGGGAGCTGATGCCCTGAGAGTTATCTTAAATTGAGTTTGCAATAAAACTTCAGAATTATATATACATATACATATATATATATATATATATATATATATATATATATATATATATATATATATATATATATATATATATATATATATATATATATATATATATATATATATATATATTATGCATATGGTAAAAATTTCCTTGATCTAAATCATGGCCACTTCACTAGATGTAAGCCCAGTTGGTAAGCGCTACCTTTTGTAACTCAAAGCAACTTCTCTGATCTGAGTAAGATTACAAAAACTATTGATGTGTTTCATGTTTATTTATTACATTTACATTATGAAGTGTAATTTAAAGAGTATGTCCTGAGTGATCTCTTTACGGGAAAAAGAACCAGAGGGATAAAGCTTTAAAGGTGTAAAAACAGAGCTTTCATTAACAAAACTGTGTACATCGTGTAACGTCACCATTTTCATACTATTAACAAAAATACCGGTACTATTTCGATATTAATGTAATTCAAAAAGAAAATAAGTTTACCTGGATACAAACAGTGGCAAAGACACAGTTAAAGGACAGCTATATGGTTAATTAAATTTGCAGCTAGGTCTTAACTGAGACCCTCAGTGAGATGACTGGCTTTTTGTATTTATGTCATTTTCTATTAGAAATGCTAATCACACCAGGCCAAATATATATAAGCTCAAGAAATATTCAAAATCCTTTTCTGAGTTTTAAAGCTTTATACTAGGCCAGTGAAATACCTCATTGGCAGGTGGATTGAGAAATCACAGTGGCTGGTGGCCAACAAAGTTAATTTCAGGCCTTGTCGATACTGCACAGTTAAGATCAGAGAGCATTTGTTCAAAGACACTGGAATCAGACTTTGGACACCTGCATCAAGGGCCATTAGATTCTTCATTCGGTACACCAATTCACCTATTATTACATCATTATCATAGGACATACCCAAGTATGTGGCTACATATAGTGCTAATATAAATAGGTACCAACCATAGGAAACATAGGGGGGAATCATGTATTGTAGCTCTTTTGAAAAAGATTCAGTTATTACAATTTAAACACCTACAAGTTGGACTCATTGTCGTGTGATGGATACTTCCTCCTGCTTGGTTACTCTTGTTGCTTGTCTTCAGCTCCTGTTCTTTGCTAATTTTTTCATTTCTACTGAACACAACTTTGTTCCTACTGTATTTTGACCTCAGACCATTCCACTTGACTCTTCGTTTGGTCATTTGAAGAACCTCTGCAACATGTTGCACAATTTGACAAGGATGCTACATCATCACACTCAGTTGCCATCATTTTCTTTTTGTATGAAACAACGTGGTTAAAAATGGCACCTGTATGATAAACTGACTGTAATTGGAACTTAGGTGGCTACAATCCCTTCAGGGTGTCGGGTTAGGATACTGTTGGGATGTTCAGGTGCTTGCAGTAAGAAGAAGCAGACTCCTTCAATCAGGTTCAATTGATTTATCTGCATTTAAGGATCAATGGGGGTGTGTGTGTTTTCTGAAAAACAAACACACAGTACAGACTAAGAAAATAAAAAATAAAACAAAACTCAGACCCAAATATCATGCCAGCATTTAGCATGCAATGTATTTACTTTTGTACAAGCAAACCTTTTAAACAACTTCGTCAGGCAAAAAATGTTTGTTTTTTTTTTTAGTTCCAAATTTGATTCACAAGCAAATAATAGCCAGATCACAACTATTAGTGAGAAACAAAACCCCATTATTTTAATTAATAAAAAGTATGTACACCATGTTCTGATTTTCTACAACACCAATTTTATTCTACATAAAGATGATTCATCCACACAGTGTGTGGCTAACACCATCAGCTGCTGTTATTAAAGTTGACCAAACTCAGTAGTTCTGCATAAAATTTGCCAGTGGGTAAACGTGTCTTCCAAACATTGAGAGAGGAGGATATTCCATAAAATGCATTATGTCATTATATAGAAATAAATGTCATTATATAGAAAATCGAGATCAAGGTCGGAATTTATTTCCAGGAAAGGTTTCATCATCACTGCTTTGCGCTTGGAAGGCCCAATGCTGAGTGGATTATTAGAGAATGTAAGGGAGGTCCTAATATCAGTGGAACCACTATAATAAGGAAGCTGTGAAGAGAGGTTCATTATCAAGGCAGGATAATTCATTTGTCTAAAGAATCTGTCAAACTGAGAGGGTTGGCTGATAGACTGTAGGGCAATGAAGCCTCAGCAGGCAACAAAACAATTATCTCCAGAGTGATGCTGTCTCCGTTGTGATTAAGGACCTCTGACATCTCGCTTTACAGCAGTAGCAGTGGGTACTGATCAGCTGACAGTAGAAGCAACATCTACCAAGATGACACAGCACAACCATTAGATGCAATAATCTAATAAACTATGGCTTTGAGATGGCATAAAATGTATGCAGTCAGCACAATCTAGCTATTAAAGCTACAGTAATGTGAATTTATGAAAACAATGATAAATATTGAATTTGTTGTAAACAAAGGCTCCTAAATCCGTGTCTCATGTTATTTTTGTGCTTGGGATGTGTTGTTTACATAAAATGTCACCTTTTTGTCAAATGAAAAGCTGTCCGTAAGCGTAGAACTGCTAGTGTGAAAAACCAATCTCCAATAGCTGGGCTTATCCATTTTATCTAAAAAGCATAATATCTGAGACACTATTCTTCCATCTACCAGTCCCTAAAACCAGTCACAGGAAAATTTCTGCTGTGATGTTGGTTTAAGTAACTTCCAGCATCTCAGAGAGAGAAAGATACAAGTATTGTTAGTTGCAGGGTCCAGCTCTGCTTTACTTAACACTTGTTTAAGATGGTGTGGAGATTCTCTGCAAATGCCCCCAAAAAAGAGGATAAAATCCCTAGTGGATTTTATGATGGCCCAGTCCTGTCTGTCTTTTTGTGGAATTGAGTCTTTACATTGCCTTGACCCGACTTGTTGTGAATTGGAGCTATGTAAATAAAATTGTGTTTTATCTGATTTGAGCTTGCTTCAGCAAAGTATTCACTACTACACTTTCACCTCCATGATTCACAGTTGATATGAAGGTCGTTTCCTGGCATGCTGTTTTTGAATTTTGTTCTATTGTGTTTTTTGTTTTTGTTTTTTTTGTCAACACAATTGAGACTTATCTCATCTGTTTAAAGAATATTACTCCAGAAGTCTTCAATTTTCCTTTTCATTCTCTCTGGCACTTTAAATATGGATTTTCTAGTGAACAAAGGCTTACTTATCGATGCAAGATAGCATTTTAGAGTTTTTAGTACCAACTTTGTGTCTGGGTTACCTTGTCTGGTTGGTGAATATTCTATCAGTTATTTAAATGCCATCCACGTCTACACAATCTATATTAGTTGGATTCATTACCTTTCTGAGCCTCAACAAACATAAAGACATTCCCCTTTGTTGTCTTTGCAATACATCCATATTGTCCATTTTATACTGTGCTGTCTAGGGATTGAGATATTTTTCAATTCTTTGTATATAAATAAAAGGCGTTATCTAAAATCCTTGAAGTTGAAGTTAAAGATTGAACAAAGCTATATAATGTAATACATTACTCAATGGGTAATGGTGTAGCTGAATGTCTGATTGAGTAAATAAATAAGTGCATCTACTTCCAAAACCCAGAAGTGTTTTTGTGAGGACACAGCTAGATATTTTTTTTCTTATATGAGCAAAAAATATATAATAAAACATCCAGTTTTTGAGTCATCTTATATTAAGTATTAAAATACAGATCAACCTAGAAAGACAAACACAGAAGATAAGCAACATTTAGGCAGTTTTACTGACATGAAAATAGGTACAGTAGGTTTTCCTCCCTGGGGTCCAACACTGATGGTGGAATTGAGGACAAATTCCATTTACCTAAAGAAAACTACAACAAAAAGAGCAAACTAATCTATACAATACTACGGAAGCTGAGAGTCGCACTCAAATTTTTTTTCCCCTTTGCCTTCTCCAAATAATGGCATAATTGTCTTGTTATCATGGTTAAACAATAAATTGTTTTCTCGAGAAAAGAGTTATTGATTTCTTGAGATATCGAGATGATTTACCTGTATGATTAACAAATGAGGCTGGTCAACAGCCCTGGATTCCCAGTCCATCCATGCCTGCGGTGCCCGTAGTGGTGCAGTTTCTGTACCGCTTGTGCCCAAGTAATCAGTTTTTTTAGTTTCCTTTTTCTTTTCACTCATTGTCAGGTCATGGTGGATGATTGGAATGTATGGAATACAGTAAAAACAACTCTGGCTTTTTAATGTAAATCTTTAATCTGGACTCATTTTGGGGGTAAATGCATCTTATACCTGTTATAGGCGTAACACCAGGGCTCCCTGGAGGCAGAGATCTAATTTCTTATGAATCAGAAGCGGAAGCAAATTATGAAACTAACAATGTTGTCTCATTACCTTAAAGTTAAATTATTTACAGAATTACACAAAGGCTGCCATGACTTATAAATCCTCTCCTGCTGTTGTGGTATTAAAGGATGTAATCAGTTTTAACACACACCAATCATCTTGTTATCATGAGAAAATGGCTTTGTTATCTTTAGATAATGAGAAAATTAACTTGTTTTCTCGAAAACACCACCGTGAAAAAGTATTGGAGGGATAAGGACGCTCTCGGCTTCCGTACATTACAAAATCAGCGAACTGATAGAAAAATATTTTAAGTAATTAAACTCTCTAACTTTAATTACAAAAAAAAAAAACCTAACAAGATGGAAAAACTAAAATTTTCCCACATCTCTTCTAAAATAAGTGTAACAGTGCAAATCACGTCTCAGTGTCACTGAGATTATTTGCAGCTGGGACACCTGATCACTGGCCCAGCCAAGCCCACCTGTCAGCCTCACAGGAACTGGCAACACAAAAGAAAAGTATTAGTTCTTTAAAAAAAAAAAAAAAAGTAATAGTTAAAAATTAATCATGCAAGAAAAATTTGGTAAAGTGAGACAACCAAATGTGTGCATACAAATAGCCAATAAAGGCCAAATCACAAGTAAAAAGAATTAAAAACTGTATGGTAAACAAATAGAAACTTAGACATTTAAATAAAAAGAATTACTAGACTATTTATTTTTGGGCTGCACGTGCTGCTCTGCTGCAGGAATACTTTCTCAGCTATGTTCAATAAAAAGGTTCTACTAATCTCGAGCTTCATTCCTCTTTATCAGATTTATTTTTCAGACAGAAAATGCTGGGAATTATTTTAGCAGAGACGATGTAATGTCCCTAAACCATTAAAAAAAAAGGTTTAGAAAAATATTCGAAAGAATATAAATTGCGATATTCAGTTAAAATGAGATGACATGTCTGCATTACATATGAAAACATGAACTCTGTATCTTTTATTTATTGTCACATGATTATTTTAAAAGGTGGGAGTAGAAAGGAAAAGCTCATCTACATCCCTGCTCCCACTCCAATTCTCCCTCGCCTTTTTTCATCATTTGCACATTTTTCACCATATTGCAGATGGAAGAAGTGTCAGTGTCATGATGTATTGCTGGTGACATTATCAGAAAATGAATATCTGAAACAGAAAAGAGGCAGCAGGAGAGAATAAGAAATGGCGAACAGTCATAAAGCGAAGATGAGCAGATGAATGACTGAGATTCTAAGGCAATAATAAGAAAACCCTCCAACAGCGGCTGGACACTGAGTGATAAAGTATTACCAATGATTGAAGAGAGAAGAGGAGAAAAAGACCTCCACCTTTCTATCTCAGTTGTCATCTTGTCCTTACCATTTATTTTCCATTGTTTCCTTTACTTCTGACATTTTTCTCATCAGCATCCCTCATCATCTGCTCCTATTGCAGTTCTGCTTAACACCTAAGCAGCATTATCCTCCTTAGCTTAATTTATTCATTATTTAACTACTTACATTTGCCTTTTTATAATTTTTCCATTTTTCTGATTTCATTTTTCAATTTGCTTTATTTATATAGTGTCAATTCACAGCACATGCCATATCAAAGCACTTTAAAGAGATTATTAAACCAGATGATACAGCCAGATTGACGTTTTCTATCTAAGGAAAACCATTTGATTGCATCAACTCTTAGACATAAGCAATCCCTCACTAGGAGCATGCATGCAGTGAAAGTAAAGAGAAAAACTCCCTTTTAAGGGGAAGAAACCTCCAGCAGAGAAAGGCTCAGTATGAGCAGCCTTCTATTCATGCCAACTAAGGTTGAAGGAAAGAGAGAAGACATAATAAAAGCAGAATAGAAAAGGTAGGTGCTCCACAGATGGTCCCGTCCAGGAGAGTTACAATACGGTAGGCAACCTCCAAGCCAGTTACCATGTCAAAGGATGAAGAGAGCACATACAGTTAGTCACAGTAAAAGAGACAGGACTACACTTCGACATCTACAAACCAAGGTTCTGATGGGAGCAGCCAAGCTGATATTTTTCCCGGATGGTGTCCTAGCCAAACAGTAAAGGGCAGATAAAGTTAGTATGACAGGATAAACATAGGAAAACATAAAGTCAGGGGATGAACTAACAAAGCACGAAGCAAATTGATAAAAAAGTGGTCCCTATGTCCTCCAACAGTCTAAGCCTATAGCAACATAACTATGAAGATATAGCACGGGATAACCTGAGCCATTTAACTATAAGCTTTATCAAAAAGGAACATTTTTAGCCTAGCCTTAAAAGTAGACAGGGTGTCTGGCTCAGGGATTAAAACTGGTAGTTGGTTCCACAGGAGAGGAGTCTGATAACTAAAATATCTGCATCCCATTTTATTTTTAGAAATTCTAAGAACCACTAGTAAACCTGCAGATTGTGCTCTGTTAGAAATGATCAGATATCTGGCAGAACTTGGTTATCTAGGGCTTTATATGCAAGAGGAAGGATTTTAAATTCTGTTCTGGATCTAACAGGAAGACACCAGGATGTTCAACAGCCTGAAATCGGGACTCTCTCTGACACCCTAGTTTCAAAAGCTACAAAAATACAACACTTATTATATGTGTACCATTATCGCTTAAGGAGGCAGAGGAATAAATATATATATATATATATATATGACTATAAATATACATATGTATATACTGAAGGCATGGTCCCAGCTCTTTTAGTCTAAAAATATCAAACAGTGATTCAGATTCTTATAGTATATCTCAGATTGTCCAAACGTACATACATTTTTCTTTTGACACAATTTCCTGCTAAATATGGGTGCACTGGAATTGATCCTGAAGGAGAGAGGAAGTGGCAATAAGACATTCCTCTTGGAAAACCTTACCTGTGATGGTGAAATGTATATGCTAGTCATTAAGAAAATCTACAAAAAAGAAAATACAATAAAAAAAACTTGCATGTTTTTTTTGTTCCACATCCCTGAGGTCACGTCTATGAAAAATGAAGCTATGGCAGTCACAGAAATGGAGAAAAAGAAATACCCAGGGAAGAGAATGGATTTGGTGATCCAGTGAGAGAAATGTCAAGAAGACATTGAGAGTTTGACCTCAAGGTGTGCTGAATAATTGATACATGAGTTTGAAATTGGAGGAGAGAGACATATTTGAGTCACTGTTGTCTTTCACCTCTTTGTGTTCCTTTGATTACTTTATTTTCCCATGTGTATTTTTCTTATCTTCATTTATGTTCAGGCAAATATGTAGGAAACATTGATTTCCTTTCACGACATAAAAAACATTTGACCTATTTGCACAGTAGCCTCTTTACTCTGAAATTACATCAGTTTAATTGTAGTGAAAATATTCAAATGTGTGATGCCTAACAAATAGTACAAAGATCGCTATGAATAGAGCAATGTTCATATGAAAAGAAATCAAAGTTATATCATGCTTATATTGGTTTTGGAGGGGATGGAGATCAAGGGAGCAACAATTTTAGAAATATACAGAGAAAAATAAGATTTAAGTTTAGGTTTTCATGGAATTTACTTCAAGGAAGAACAATCTTACGAAAATTCTGAAAAAGATTTTTACATCTTCACCATTTCATTGTGTTTTTTTTAATATATGAAAATAAAACGGGAAATGATTAAATTGTATTTTTTTATTTTAAATTGCTGTAATTGAAAAGTCTTCCTTCCTTCCTTCCTTCCTTCCTTCCTTCCTTCCTTCCTTCCTTCCTTCCTTCCTTCCTTCCTTCCTTCCTTCCTTCCTTCCTTCCATCCATCCATCCATCCATCCATCCATCCATCCATCCATCCATCCATCCATCTTCCCCGCTTATTCCGTCAGGCTTCTCTGTTTTTTTTTTATTAATTACATTAAATTTACTACCATAAAGGGTTTTAGTGCTATTTACTGTTGATTTCTAATAGGCCTTGGTCGTCATGACGTAAGCACTTTGCGTCGCCGCCATCTTGATGGCCTCTTTTACCGCTGCTCAAACTACTGCCTATGACTACCGCGTACTGTACTCACTCTCAGCCGTGTTTTAATTTGATTCATTTCACCTTAACTTGATTTCAACCATGGTAAACCGTTGCTGTATTGTGGGCTGTAACAGCGCAACACATGATCGCCATGGGAACAACATAGAAAATGGGTTAACTTTCCACCGCTTTCCTGCCTGGAGGCGCAACCACGGAGACCAAGCGTCAGAGATAAAGAGTCGTCGGCTAGCTTGGATCGCGGCTATAAGACGACCAATCATAACTTTCTACAGTATCCCGATGTCAATGAGAGTGTGTTCCCAGCATTTTCATTCTGGTAAGTTAAAGATGCACGGTTTTATTTTATAGCCTACTTTGTTTCTTTCCTTCAAAGTTGGGATCTTTTACGGGAAAATAATAAAATCGGCAGCGGGAAAAGGCTCAAATACCTGAGAAACCCAGAGGATTGGCAGTTAACGTTACTAGCTACACCTTTGAAACACATAGGAGCTAGTTAAAAGTACATTGCATGCGTGAGTGGTTGTTAGCACTAGCAGTTAGCGGTTACTAAACTAGCAGGTTCCAGAGCCCGTCTGAGCACAGCTTACCTTTGTACAGATTACTGTGTCCCCACTGTTTGCTGGCTTTATGATCTGCAGCTCCTGAACCCATCCATTCATGAACTGCACATGAGACTCCAAGGACTTGTAGCTTGGGAACTGTTTTGAAGTATAGGCGCTCACTCATCGGTGCTCCACTCATTGTTTGGAACTTCATATGGATCCAAATTATTAATAATGCTGATTTTGTCAACATACCGGTCCATGGCTTCTCTATTTAATGTGTCCCGGTAAATTCCAGATCCTTTTTGGGATTTTAACATCTTCTTTCTCTCTACTTCTACGTCTCCTCTTTCAACAACAACAACAACATTGTATCAGCGCTATGTTTACGTTAGCGTAGCCATCAAGATAGCCGCCACATCCCACAATGCAACGCGGATCCCGACCCCTATAAGCCTATGTGGGACTGGTTCTTGAGCAGAGAAGGAGATTTTATTCAATCATTTCTGTAGTAAAATAGGGTTGAAAGATGTTGGACCTGAAGCTGCCCATTTGGAAAAAATATAAATACTAATGACTTTACTGGCTCTAGTGGTGTATCCAAACATTACAAAAGGAAGCAAAACCTTTTTAATTAAACCTTATTTGAAAAATTCCTTTTTCTTGTTTTCTTTATATTATCATTTAAAATTTAATCAAACAACATTCAGACTTTTATATGTTGTTCTTTGAACAAGCACCCAACTGGCTATGTGTTACGACAACATCTCACAGTGTGATTCAAACTCAAACCATCTCCAAATAGTCAGATTTATAATATAGGAATAGGAAATAAATATATTAAAAGATTTGCCTAATCAGCACTAAATAACACTTTAGACAATCGATTCCCACCTTTATGCTATTGTTCCAAAGGGAATAAGATCCCATATGGCAAAGGGTTTAGCTGCTGGTTATCTAGCATCTCAGTCAGCATGTGGTCACCATTAGCTTTTCTGGTTGGCTTTCAGAACAAAATAAAACACATGAAATTATCTGAAATAATGAAAAATCCAAATGTTTTATCTGGGAGCATCAAAAGATACTTCAGATTTCTATTTGGAAAAGCTTAGGTGTCTCCAATGTTCAGGAAAGTTTTGCATGTTTTCTATGTTTTCTGTGAATAATACATAGGGTCATCAACTCAATGAAAATTAAATAAGGCACACTTCTACCCAGACACTGGGCCGGATTTATCAAGATCCAATTTTGCGTGCAGTAATTTGCGCTCGCAAACTGGAATTTTGCGCGAGGGGCTGAACCATGGTTTGCGGGTGATTTAACAAGAGTGATTGCGTAACTGGTAGCAGGTGCAAAACTGTTGGAGACGCCCTATTTAAATGATGGTTTTGCGCGTTTTGTGGTTTGCGGCAAAGTAGTTTGTAGTTTCTACAAACTAGTGCATTAAGGAGTTTAAATCTTACAGTGACCCCCAACAAAAAAAAAAAAATAAAAAATAAAAAAAAATATATATATATATATATATATATATATATATATATATATATATATATATATATATATATATATATATATATATATATATATATATATATAAAGAAAAATCTTTGGCAACCTTTATTCCCTAAGGTGGTATGTGGCTGAATTTCTACTTTACTGCAGTAAAAAGAAAAAAACAAAAACAAAACAGGTGTTTTGTATTGGCCTGTAGAAAAATGCACACACCAAATGGCTCACAAGAAGTGACTCTGGATGAGATTACTGCGCGTACGCATTCCCGCAGCATTGGCATGTTACTCCACAGGCGCAGGGGGAGAACCCCGACCCCGTCGGACAGCACTTCGGACAGCACTTCTGAAAAACGAGATTGGAAGATCCCAGCTCTCGCTGCAACCGTACGCTGGAATGACCCAGATGCAAAAAAGTGCAATGTGGCAAGGAGTTTGTGATATCTGGTATTGCGTGGGTCCTCCTTGTGGCTGGCTCCAAATCCATTCGGAGTTCCCCCAACAGCTCCAAAATTTAGTGAAAAAATGCGTTCTCTGCGTCTCCTTGCTGCATTTCAATGTCTCCTTCTTGCGACAATAACCGCTGCCATGTGTGCGCAATTACGCATACAGACCATTTGCACCTTCTTTTGAAACGTGTTAAATATAGAGTCAGATACCGTTAGCAAAACTGCTTTCAGGTTTGATAAATCACTTTGCGAGTGCTAAATTAATATATTTACATGTTCTCCTCCTACAAGACGCACTTTTGCGTGTAAACGCCCCATATTGCATATTCATTGCAGAAAAAGTACTAAATGGATAAGAGGTGCTATTTAGCACGTTTTAAAGACCAAATCCTTTTAGCACGCTGTTGATAGATCAGTTTGTAAATTTTTTAGCGTGCGTAGTGAAATAGCTCACGTTTTTATACACGCAAACCTTTGATAGATCCGGCCCTCTGTCTACTAACTACCCTACCGAGATTATGGGTTTATTATTGCTTTTTTATTGTGTGTGAACTGAAATTATTTTTTTAAGGGACAGTTACAAAACCTAGTGACTAGGTAGCCTAGCCAGGAAGCTAGTAGTATCCAATATTTGCCAAGTCTTTAGCAAAGAAAGTCATTATTCACAGGCTTAAAATTGCAATAATGCGCTACATGACGTAATGAAACAAATGGCATATTTGGTAATGCTTAGATCCAAACTGAAGGAATAGGTAATTTCAAAGTTAGGAAGATGGACAGTAATTAAGAGGTCATTTCGACACATCAATCTCAAAATGCTTCCTTTAGATCTTTGCCGGGAAAGAAGGGCATTCAGCAGAACCTTTCAAGCTTGTTTGGTGTAGCAACACCTAATGCCCGACCTATTAAAGTTTTAGTCAAGTCATGATATTCAGGTGTGTGTCCTTCACAGAGCTGCAGGAAAAGAAAGAGCACTGCAAGAGTTTTGCATTTGTTTGATGTGATGAGGATTTTTACCAGTCCCTAGTCATCTCTGTGTGTAGTTCACTCCAATATCACCGCATGGTAAGGCCCAACATTGATGAGAATCATTTTAAAGATGAAACTACTTTTTGAATTGTAAGATAGAATTATCTCTTTTTTTAATTCAAAGAATGTATAATGTTTCTCGTGTTAAATGGGGTAATTATGGAAGCACTGAAGCTCATTTCCCTAACATTTCAGAAAAATTCAACCAGGTCTCATTATGACTGTCATTTAGCCACTTCCAGATCATTTTCCTAATTTAGGAACTAATAACTGTGATGAGAAAAGGATGATCGAGCTATACAATTTTCTCCAACCTAATTTTCTTTTTCTGTAACATGAAAGAAATACTGGAGTCTTTCCTAGATGTTACTTGGTTGCCTAGAGAAAGTGACAGTGGCTCTTCCAGCCATCATGCCTGGAATTAAGGGCTACTTCAACCAGGTACAACCAACATGGCAATTGCTAGTGCACTTTAGAAATGTATCCACTAGGAATAATTTTTTAGATGAAGCAGAAATGATTGAATGCAAAAGAAATGTCTTGAAAAAAATAGGATTTCCTAGTCCTGAATCACACGTTGTTTTTCAGAGAACAAGTGGGGAAAATACAAAACATGGCAACATGCTAGACGAAAAACATGGGGAAAAAATAGATATATGTGGTGATTATGTTGTGTTTTTTTATTATGTTTTTATACATTTCCCATTGTTTATCTTAATATTCTTAAATACTGCATCAATATGTTATGCATTTATTATTAACTGTAATCAGAGGTTAAAGTTAACAAATGTATCATTCCAATCAAGGGCAAGCAATAACATAGAGGTTGGCAAAACTGAACAGACATTTGCTCAATTAACAGATGGCATTAACTTGCTTACCTGTGATCAACTGTTAAAACACAATTTTTGTTCACCAGCAGTAAATGTCAATAATTTGGACCCCAATTTCTTTTTATTATTATTTTTTTTATTTTTCTGTGTCCTGTTTTCCCGATCTGGGAATCAACGTCCCAGAGCTAGATAATAGCCTAACAGATTTGCTTTCACAAGCAAACCATGACTATGTGTCATGGTTTTGGTTCTGTTTAAGTTTTCTTTTTAAATTTTTATTGGTTTTATTTCCATTTTGAGTTGTTTTTGGTTGTATTTGAGTATTTCTTAAGTATTTCTTTTTTACCCTCTTGTGTCAGTCTCTTTCTCCTGGCTCCCTTCTTATTCTTCGTTCCACACCTGCTCCTTGTCTACAAATTAGTCCTTCTATTGTTTCTGTCTACAGCACCTGTTAAGTTACTCTTTCCAGGTTCCTTGTTGTTTCTTAGCTCCTCGTGTGTGTTTTTCATTTCATTTAATCTCTGCATTTGGGTCCCCTGCTAAACTTTATTTAAAAATGATTAAGGAAATAAAAGGGTATGCAACAGACACAAAGAGTGAAAGAAAGGGAGACGGGCTAAGAATAAGGGGTTAGAGAGTTAAACAGGCAAGAGAACACAGAAGATATAACGGGTCCTTGGAGGATGCAACCTCTGAAATCGAACAACCCAGTCAGTCACTGTCATTAAATAATCCCAAACTACCACAGTTTAGCTACAGTATTTTTATTTAACCTAATAATCTCTACCACAGTATACAGAAATAAACACAGGATATGTAAAAGGACTAGTAAAAATGAGAAACCGATAAGTCCTTAAGGTAGAGTCTTTCAACAATATTCATTTAATTAGCTTGGCTTCAGTAATGTAATGAAAAATGTCCATAAGATTAGCTGCACAGATTAAGTGAACAGCATATAGATGTGCACTAATAGTCTTTAATAACATTCAAATCAATTACATTTCACTTAATCCAGTGTTGAACAATTACCAATAAAATACAACACATTTGATGTATTACATTTGATCCACTTTAACACGAGGCATGAAGCCTATGTCACAAAAGTTGAATTCATATATTTCAGTATAAGAGATAAGGCCAGGCTCAACCTTGTCTGAAGAGTGTAGCCTGGCTTCCTCAAGTCAACAAATGCCAATCCAGGCTCCATAGGTGCAGCTGTGTCAAGCCAGGTGTAAGTGATTAAATTCAATGCAGGTCTGCAGTTTTTTTTTATCAATCCACAAGGTTGATTAATCATTCTTTGTTTCACCAAACCATAGCAAATCAACTCAATGCCTATATAGCAGAGGTAACCAGTTAAAAATCAGCAGGGTCCGAATAAAGACAATCATCAACCAGTAAAGTTTTTACTTTTTGTTACTTTAAACAGAATTTAACACTGAAATAAGATGAGCTTTGTATGCATTCATGTTATACATTGAGTTTTTAAATAGAAAAAAATATATAAACCAAAAAAAGTGTTTGAAGTAGAGAACAACAATTTTTCAGTTTGGTATATAGACAATTTCCTGATTCCGATATTTTTTTAAAACACCTGAACTGACTGTTTTTTTTCTTTTTTTCTGGCTTAATGAGAGCAGAGGGCTTTAGGCCGCCCTGCAAGGCTTTAAACCTGGGTTTGAATGGAGACAAAGCCATTCTCAAGCATATATCAAGGAGCTCATTTTGAGCCTGGATCCATATTTATTGTTGATTCTGTTCATGGTGGAGAATCCTGCTTCACAGCAGCAGGTTGAGCCAAACATATTCAAAATGTGCAGGTTCCGCTCCGGTCTGGCCAGTTCAAGATCCGCTATTGCAATCACACCAAAACAGGAAAAAGAATGGCGAGAAATTAAAATATAATAACAACAGATCGGTTACTACAAATTAGAGCATAATTCTTATATATTTCAAAAACTAACACCGTTTATTTAAAAGATTGAATGCAAACTATTGGTACTTAATCAGACACCAGACCAGAAAGCAGATTTCTCATCTCCATCAGAAACCACACATATGCTGGATTCTGAAGGGGATTTTTTAAATATGTCATATCAAATTAAGTGTTCATTTCTGCATGTTTTGCTCCTACGAATTTAATGATAATATCGAGGATGCTCTCCTCAAGCTCCGAGGATAAGTCGGAGCGCATGTAATGAGTAGAAGTCAGAAGTAGGAAGAATAATAAGTAATGCAGTAAAGTATAGCTATCTAAAAAGTGTAATTAAGTACAGTAACGAAGTATTTGTACTTCGTTACTTGACACCTCTGAGGATAACTATTTTGGAGGAGGTATAAGAAAGGCAGAGGCACAATAGGGCCACAATAGAGCCAAGGAGAAACATCTGTCTTTGACTCAAATTCTCCCCCAATGGATCGGGCTAAACAAGTGATAACTCGGTTTTTAACCATACGCTTTATCAAAAAAGAATGTTTTAGGCCTAGCCTTAAATGTACACAGAGCGTCTGCCTCACAGACTAAAACTGGTAGTTGGTTCCAGAGAAGAGGAACCTGATAACTACAAAATCTGCCTCCCATTCTACGTTTAGAAATTCTAGGACCCATTAATAAAAGTCACACAATAAACATTGTGGAATAAAGTTACTGTACAATGATCCAGTTGCTAAAGAAATACATTTTATTTTAATATATGATATAGGCTTTTCAAGGCACTTTGGATTTTAATGCTTAATCATAATTCCCTTTAGAGACCCAATTATTGCACTACTTGGAAAATGAATTCTCTTGCTGAGAAGCAGAAAAAACTGGCGAGATCCTGGTAAGATTCTAAAATGTTCTACTTAAATATGGAAACCCTGAGCTCCCCCTGCTGAAAAATAAATGTGCTAAGTGTACTAAAATTTAGCATACTTTTGTGTACTTGAAGGCACACTAATCATTACTATACTTTAAGTGTGTTTATGATTAGTTAACTTGAAGGATGCTATTTTGGAACAACTAATTTTGTACTAAATATATTTTAATTGTAATTAAATTGTGGGCAAGCTCAACTTGAAGTGTATTTAGTGTACTTTGATGTGCTAAAGTGGAACAACTTAAAGTATATTTTGTATACTTTAAGTATATGAGTTTATATGTACTAATATATGCTTAATTAGTCAAATTAAAGTGCACTATGGTTGTATTATAACTACATTAAAAATGATTTGTTAGTGTCTTAAAAATATATAAGCTTTAAACTTTTAATATACTCTTACTGTGGTAATAATATGCTTAATTATACTGTTGGCTTATTCCATTTACTAAAAAAGCATACTTTGCAGTTAATAGTAAATATACTTTATCATTACATTGCTATACTACTTTCTACCTTGCACATTCTTGCAAATGTATTAACAGTATACTAAATGCTGAAAGACTTGTGGATATACTTCCGTGCAGATAAAAAATATACTTTAATGTATTTGAAACATGTCCAAATTATAGTACATTACAAATAATATAACAACTTGTACTATCTCAGAATGTATAAACATTTACATATCGACTTTAACCATTTTCATTATAAAACTTACAACACATTTTCAAATATTGGTACTTTAGTACACTTTGTAGAAATATGTCAATGTCAGGCAGCAGACCTAAACATTACAAATAAACTTTAAACACAGAGGAATAGGGATGGGAATCGAAAACCGGTTCCTGTTAAGAACCGGTTCCGTATTTTCCGATTCCATGGCATCGTTTGGCTGCTCGCTGAATGATTCTTTTTTCGATTCCCGCAGCACCAGAGCCTAGAGCGCCAGCTCTGGGGAGCACGACTTACGTCACGTTTTTTACGTAAGTTACGCAACTTACGCAAGTTGGAAGAACTATTCGAGGAGGAAGACAACGAGCTGCGGTCACTTTGTGAATAAAAGCCCCGTCTTTCCTTAGCCCAGAGAGTAGATCAGGAAATCCAGCTCTATAAAAGCTTGCCCTCCATCCCCTGCAGGGATAGCGCCACACTGTGGTGGTGGAACAAGCAAGATACGCTGCCCTTGCTATCTGGACTGGCTGAAAACTACCTCTGTGTGCAGGCTTCCTCCACCCCATCTGAGAGGGGGTTCTCCACGGCTGGAGACACCATTAGCCCTGAAAGATCCCGTATCCTTCCAGAAAAAGCAGATATGCTCATCTTTCTGCAAAGAACTGTTAATTTTCCCTACTACTGTTTTATAATTAGTATTTTTTGTTATTTAAAATAGGTTATTATCCCATCATTTGTTATTAGACATTGTTGGTTATTAAGTTTGTTCTTGTATTCATTTTTAATTTAAACACAGATGTTACTCCAGTTTCACATTTCCTGTGGACATCTTGATCTTGTTGAGTTTGTAAGATTGTGCAATAGTTAAGTAAACAAAGTTGATTCTGATAATCAAACTGTTTGTTCTCCTTTTCCCCCCAAATTGGAATCGAAAAAAGAATCGATAAAGAATCAAATCGTTTCATAGAATCGAAAAGGGAATCGGAATCGTGAAAATCTTTTCAATTCCCAACCCTACAGAGGAATACTGAACAATGAAAAACAACATTCCTTATTATTGCACCCCTAAACCCTCGCACCATACAAAAACACGCCCACCACACATTATTTTCCTTTTTTTGGCTGAACTGCTCATTGTTACATTTTCGTCTGATGGCCGTGCGCACATCAGAGACACTTGTCTACGGAAACTCCAGAAGAACAGCGTCTGTTAACCAAACAGAGAGATACTGTAAGTCACGCAGCATATTCATAGTATTTTTGAACAGTACATCAGAAAAGTCTGACAAATTGTATCAGTATGATATACCAGGGTCCATAAGTGCACCAGAAAAAGAAATTGTCCATTTCAGTTGAATTTAAATAAATCTGATGCATCAAGTGGTTTTATCAGATCTGATCAAAAAAATTAAACAAAGTAACAACAAAAATTGTCCGAGATCTCAGAAAAGAAAAAAATTATGAATCCGCAGAAAGAAAGGGAAGAAAAATCCTTAAGTTTCCTTGTTTTTCCTACCACCCTCCAGGGAACCGGATGGCATTCACATTGGGAACATTCTGCATCAACATCTCTGGTGGAGTCTAGTCCAGTCCATACAATGAACCGCTCAGCTGTAACAGCAGGTTCTGCAACTATGTAAAAAAAAAAAAAAACAGACTGCACGCAAATGTGCAGAGCAATTACTTCAATTGGAAAATAAATCATGTAATCACCATAATATAAATTGGTTTTACCACATTTATACAGACAAAAATATATAAATAAAGTAAAATTATCAATTTACATGTGGTTCACGGTCTAAGAAATCATTATGGTCAGTAGTCAATACTTGTATCTGGAAAAAACAATCCAGGACACTTATGAAGGGTTAATTTTACGTTAACCCCTTGTGGGGGTTTTACAGCAACATCACACACGATGTAGCTAGCTTGCAAGTGCATTTATTTTTTAGAAGAGCACATGGGGGCGTGTTAGCCTCCTTCTCACTGTGCTAATGCATTCAATAAATCAAAACTAGCTAGTAAAATTACATATCTTACAAAACATTATATCCTGACTGGTTTTACATCTCAATAAATATATATATTTCATTCACAGGTTCATGTGAACTCACCAGGATATTCTTCACAGCAAATCTTCCTGCTCAACCGATTACATCTCCTGTTTCTACAATACAAATATAATCATCAAAATCGCGTTTTATACAGATATCTTAAGATTTCAAAACCAAATGGGAATGTTTTGAAAGTTACCTCTCTCCATGCAGACCGAGGCCTTAAAAGAAAAGCATGCTGGCTCTGAGCAGGGAGGAGCCGTGACTAACTGCTGTGCAGGTGTGGTGCATTCAAAGTCTATGGGAATTCTGATATCAGTACTGAACCAAAAACTCCCAAGACTAAAATTCTTGGGGAGCTACTACTTTACAGACATCAAGGCCAAACAACCTCCACATATCACTCCTATACGCATGAAGTGCTGTCAGTGACTTTTAAATATGTGCACTCACCAATTGGTCTTGTTTGCAGTAGCCCTGCTTTGATCCATTAAACAATACTAATGAAATGTTCTTTTTTGAACACTTGAGACAATTGTAATGTGTTAAGTTTATTTCTTTTGCATTTGGCCAGTATTAACTTTTCTGTTGCAATGTGGGTTATGCTATTTGTTAGATCATAATGTAGCACTGCACCAGCTTTAAACCACTTGCTTTTCAGCAGAACACACATTTTTGTGCACCTGTACTTTTGAAGTGAACATTTAGTGTTTTGTTCAATGTGGTTTTGTGTGTAAGATGTATTGTATCATATTTCTTTTTCAAAACTTATTAAACATTACATAACAACTGCAATAATTGCTATCTGTGTACTTTACACACAGCACAAAATTGCATAATAGGGTTTAAGTGCATTTTTGTAGTTATACTATTGAACACTTTCCAAAAGAATTACCTGAAGTACAAGCGTATATAACTTCACTTCATAATTAGATTCAAATGTAACTTAAAATGCACTCAAACTTAATATTACAGTGTCGATATTAAAATGTGTACTTTTAAAATATGCTTTCAATGTACGTTACAATGACAATTTTGAGCATACAATTTAAAATATAGCAAAAATATATGTAAAAACAAATTTAAAATAAGTACACTTTAGAAATTACACATAACTTTCACTTAAAGTATACTTTTTTAATAATATATTTCTATAAAGTGTAACATAGTGTAATTATGTTAAAGTGTGTTAAAAGTATTAGCATGAAAGCGTAATGTTAGTATACTTTTTATATATTTACAAAAAGTACAATTTGTCTAAGTACATTTTCAGTAAACTATAGGAAATATGAATATACTTGAAATACAATAAAGCACTTTTTTTTTTTACTAGGGCCTCCTCCATTGGACGGGCACCCTCAGCAGTGAGTCATATCTGCCATCGGACACACCATGAGACATTAAACACAGCCATGCAGACCTGCTTCCTCTAAGGTTTAATTAAAAGCAGTTAAGCTCACATGACTGTTTTGGGCTATCTGGAAAGGAAAATTAAACAAAAAACACAAAAAGAGGTTACACATGTGAGACCTCTTTAGCTGTAACGCAACAAATCCATTCTTGCAAAAAATTTAAAGAACACAAAAGGAAAGTAAATTAAAAAAGACCTTGACAGAAACCCATCTTCTAGCATGTTATTATAGGGAAAAGGGAAAGATAGGTAGCCTTCAGCCTTATGACCCCTCAGTAGCTTAATTCATGAGCCGTTTTACCCTTCAGGATTCCTCAGGCAACTTAGATGAGGATATATTAATAAATCTTAAGCTACCAGTGAGTAGTAGTTCTACACTTTGTTAAGTCAAATAAAGATGTTGTTGGATTAGTGTTTGTTGATGTGAAATGTCAACAGCCTGGAGCTAACTAAAGATGTGTACATGCTATTAGGATCATCACAGAGAAAAGTCAGTGAATTTTAAATTGAAACTGCCTTTGGGTCTTAATTTTTAAACCAGCTAATCATTATGTTGGAGCATTTAGCAGCCTGATAAGCATGAATATGAAATTGAATAAGCCAACGAGTCAGTCATTACAGTATTTAGATTGTTCTCAAGGCTTTGCAGGGAAAAAAAATAAGCACTCCATTGAAGCTTTAGTGTGGATCCTTAAGAACAACTATATATAGAAAATGGAGATGGTGAAGCTTATTTGGTAGATTTAAAGTTGTAAGTCCAGTTTTTCTTACAGTATGTAGGCCATAAAATTAATAAAAATCTAAAGATGCTAGACAGCTTTAATGCAGTTGTAAAAGAGATTACCACCTCTGTTATCTAGGTCATTCCTTTTCCTATCTTTGACTTCTAAAAATCTAGAAACTGTCACGATCAGAACAGTAGAATCCAGTATTTTAGGCAGACAGACAGGTTTCTCAAAACGTTTATTAGAAACTGATCCGTAGTGAAAAGCATGGATGTCCAAAGAAGGAACATCTTTCTGGCGGAGGATGATAATGAATGTGTGAGTCACTAACCTGGTCTTATAGTTCAGTCTATGCTCAAAGGGTGAGGTTGGTTCCAGCCGCAGAACCAAACGAAGGAAGGAAAGCAGGATAATCCTGAGGGCAAAGCCAGATTTGGTGTCAAGAAACAGTTCCAGAGTCGAGTCACAGACAGGCAGATATCCAGCAGGAGTCCAACGACCGGTCCGGCAAACGGATCAGAACAGGGACAGGTAGGCTCAGAGTTCCAGAGGCAGAACGGGCCAGGGTCAAGTAATCAGAAACACTCAGGTACACAAAAGAAATCTCACCAAAGGCTTGAATAATCTGGCAATGATGACTAGTTTGAAGGTTGGTTAAATAGAGGCAGGAGCAGGATGATCAGATGAACGGTAAAAGGAACTGGTCGGAGATAAGCAGGTGAATTAAATGGGTTGTCGGACCAGTGATCATCGCCAAGATCATGACAGAAACTGTGTCACTATTTATTGATATAGGGGCTAATTGGGCTGGCAGAAGATTCCCGTATTCAGGAAGATCATCACAAAAGTAATTTTCATTAAAATGATTTGAAAAAAATTATTTTAATGTCATTCACATTAAAAACAAAAGTCATTCACCACTTCTCAATCTGACTTTAGATTAAATGAAATCCAGCTTTTCTATGACAGCAATCCCATAATGGTTTTTACCCTCTACTATGCAGAGCAGGATTTTTCAGATGTAAGCATATGTTTTGTCCTTTTATCTTCTTTGAGCAAGTTTAAGTTCCCAATTTACTTGCTTTTGCAGTTCCCTGCAACAAAAAACATCCCCTTTGTCAAAACAATTATTACTCTCATTAAGAATACCTTTAACTGATTTATTTACCCACAACTTATTGCAAGGAAACACATGAATTCGTTTCACCGGGAGAATAAGATCCTTACGCGATTAATATAGTGTATGAAGTGACAATTTCAGTCAGTTCATCCAAGTCTGAGCAACTGTTAATAAAAAAAGCCCCAATCAGAGGAGAAAGGGATATGGCGCCAAACAATGGTGAATATTGTAAGTGCAGTCATACAGTATAAGTATGTAAATAGTTCCGTCTAAAATGAATTAGTTAGTTGAATTAGTTATTTTAAATGGTTATTGAGTCAAATAGGTGGCAGGTAATGTTTGGTTTATTGAAAGGTTTTATCTATCCCTGTGCAAATATGTTTAGCAGACATTTAAGCACAGATTCCAATATATCTGCAGTGTAGGTACTGTAAATCTAATATTCGCAATGATGGTATTGCTGCTGAAGCTCTTAAAAAAATGTTATTAGCATCCAGATCAGTAGTGAGAAGTTCAGTATTCATTCTTTGCCAGTTTTTTTTTTTTTTTGTCAACTGTCACAGTTGCTAGGCGACAGAGCATATGAACGGTGAAAGTCAGACAAGGCTGGACCTGTTTGAATCCATAGCCAAAACTCTTCTGGACTTCTAATTTTCACAAACCTTGAACGACTCAGTCCAGGTAACCCAGGTCCTTGGAGGATGCATATTATGAAATTGAACACACCCAATGGTTGGACAAACCCATAAAAACAAAGGTTTAGAAGCCCATTATTCAATTTGAGCAAGTTATGACTGTTATGGGTTTATGCCTTCCCAGGGTTACAGTGATAAAATTGCCCATTATGAGACTACAATAAGTGTAGGCCTATATGGGTTTCTTGTTGTAAGGTGAATGTAAACGAGGATAATAAAAACTGTGGAAACTCCTGTCTAAACACAAAACTACAAATTAATAAAAATGATATAAAGAGACAGAAAGTAGCTTAATATCAAAAGTGCACTTGCTATCCCTAACCACCACTGTGTTGCACCACTGTCGATTGACAAGCAGAATCCCCCACAAGATTTCCTTGTCTCCAAGGGTCTCTGTCAAGAAGCAATGGCTTCCGAAGCCTTTTATTTCCAGATCAGGTTTAAGCCAAGTCTCTGGGAATTTTTTGTATTTGTAAGGAACCTGATGGTACCTTAAAAGTACCCAACTTATGCCAAAATGATTGCACTTTGGCAAGGATGACAGAAGGCAAGGGCATCCCTCAGTGGCCTTGTCTTTTAAGTCACTGTCAGACACCACCCCATCAACCCCTTTTTCTAATGCTTGAATGTGCTGAAACTGGAATCTAGTTCCCTGAATGTAAATCATGACGAATGATCTCTGCTGGAAAGGCAGATATAACCCCATTTACATGGTGTTGTAAATGGGGCTATAGTGTTGATGAATGCTCATCATACTCCTTAGTTCTGGAGTAGCTGAACAGACTCCTTGTCATACTGGAATGAACCAATTCCAAAACCTAACTCTAAACAATGGCAAGACTGCCAGTAGGTAAGTCATAATAATACAGATTTCCCTGTAAAATTTCCTATAGAATAAGTTTAACTGTCACAAAATAGAATCAAAAATTGTTGCCCTGATCAGTGTCATTCTTGATGTAGACCTGAACAAATCTGCCTAACAACAAGCTATATAACAGACATGGATATCTTAGATTGGTAAAATAATATGAAGTTTTCTTAAACTTGCAGACATAAATTGGCTGACTCTTTTTTTCTTTTTTAAAGAAACTATTTAGAAGCATTTATTTAAAAACAGCGGATCTGCAGGAAACAGAAAAGACGTCTAAGGCAGGAACCTCTGCAGGAGGAAAATGCAGGTTAGTGACAGAGGATGATTAAGAATGTATGAGTCACTAACATTATTTTACAGTTGAGTCTGTGTACATAGAACAAGGTTAATTCCAGGCGATTGGCTGTAAAGAAGACTCGGCAGGCACTGCACAGAGTGAGATAAGATGAACGGTAACGAGAAACTGGGCGGAGTTAGGCAGGTAATGGAAATGAGTAATCTAGCCAGTCATCAGTCAGAAGGACCTTTAAATAGCAGAACACGAAATACCCCGAAAACACACATCCTCTGTAACCGTCCCGTTCCGTTCCAGACCACCCGAGCAAAGCAAAGCCTACAGCCTCTGCTGTTCCTCCTGGCTTGCTCGGCTCCTACTTCTGGATCTTCTCGTCATTCTTTTTCCTGTTTGGTGCAATTGCAATTGCAGATCTTGATGTGGCCAGACCCGAGTGGAGCAAAACATAGCTAGGCTCTGTATTTTGATGGTGACGGACGGAGAAGACGTACGTGGACGGTCACGTGCAGAGGAGTAGTGGTGGATGTGGAACAGATCTCATTGATTAACATGACAGACAAATACTCTGAATGATGTAGGTGAGCGGGACGGAGCAAAGCACTGATGGAATATGTGGAATCTGGGGGTTATTATCAGATTGCTTTCTTCATCCCAGAAAGTTTCTATCTTTATATTAGTAGAATTTAGTAATAAGTTTAGAAAACTGATCACAAGCAAAATAAAGTTAAGGAACTTGGTGCTAGGTCAGGGCTCGGCAACCCAAACTTCTCAAAGAGCCATATTGGACCAAAAAATAAATCTGTCTGGAGCCGCAAAAATGTAAAAGTCTTATATATGCCTCGTATGGCAACACGGGCTCTAATTCAATTCAATTCAATTCAGTTTATTTATATAGCGCCAAATTCACAACACATGTCATCTCAAGGCACTTTACAGTTCAACCAGATCATACAGTCAAATTGATACAAAGTTTTCTATCTAAGGAAAACCAGTTGATTGCATTGACTCATTGACTCAAATACAATCCCCCACACTAAGCATGCTTGTAGCGACAGTGGAGAGGAAAAACTCCCTTTTAACAGGAAGAAACCTCCAGCAGAACCAGGCTCAGTGTGAGCGGCCATCTGCCGAGGCCGACTGGGGTTCAAGGAGACAGAAGCAGAGATACAAAAAGCAGCTGTAAAAGGCGGCCCCGTCCAGGAAACACACAGCCAGGCAGTCGAGCTCCAAGGCAGCTCCCATGCCAGAGGACGAAGAGAGCACATCCACTCAGTCACGGTCAGAGAAACAGGACCACACTGGAAAACAGGCCGATCTCCAACATCTATTAACAAGGGTGTTGATAGAAGCAGCACAGCTGATGTTTTTTTCCAGGATGACGTCACAGCCAAACAGGAACAGACGAGGCAAAGCTACTCTGAGGAAAAGCAGAGAGAGCAGAAGATTAGAGATTGAACTAACAGATTCTGCAGAATAGGAGAACAGAGAGAGAATGAAGCAGAATGATGAAATGGGGGTCCCTATGTCCTCCAAAAGTCTAAGCCTATAGCAGCATAACTATAGAGATAGCTCAGGCTAACCTGAGGCACCCTAACTATAAGCTTTATCAAAAATGAAAGTTTTAAGCCTAGCCTTAAAAGTAGACAGGGTGTCTGCCTCACGGACTAAAACTGGTAGTTGGTTCCACAGGAGAGGAGCCTGATAACTAAAAGATCTGCCTCCCATTCTACTTTTAGAAATTCTAGGAACCACTAGTAAACCTGCAGATTGAGAGCGAAGTGCTCTGTTAGGAACATAAGGAACAATCAGATCTCTGATATAAGATGGAGCTTGGCCATTTAAGGCTTTATATGTGAGAAGGAGGATTTTAAATTCTATTCTTGATTTAACAGGAAGCCAATGAAGAGAAGCCAGGATAGGAGAGATATGATCTCTCTTTTTCATTTTCATTAGAACTCTGGCTGCAGCATTTTGGATCAGCTGAAGGCTTTTAACTACAGTTTGTGGACTTCCTGATAGTAAAGAATTACAATAGTCCAGCCTTGAAGTAACAAATGCATGGACTAGTTTCTCAGCATCACCCCTGGACAGGATATTTCTAATTTTTGCAATGTTCCTCAGATGAAAGAAGGAAATTCTAGAAACCTCTTTGATATGGGATTTAAATGACAGGTCCTGATCAAAAAAAACACCAAGATTTTTTTATTATCTGAAATCAGTTTAATCCCATCCAAATGAAGTGACTGGCTAATAAGTTTCTTTTTCAGAGACTCTGGTCCAAAGACTATAACTTCTGTTTTGTCTGCATTCAGAAGCAGAAAATTAAGAGTCATCCAGGTTTTTATGTCTTCAAGACATGCCTGTAATCTATGTAATGGGTTAGCTTCATCTGGATTTATAGACAGATATAGCTGGGTATCATCAGCATAACAGTGGAAATTAATCCCATGCTGTCTAATAATTCTACCAATTGGGAGCATGTATAAAGTAAAGAGAATTGGTCCTAGCACTGATCCCTGTGGTACTCCACAGGTAACCTTTGAGCGTGTTGAAGATCTATCATTAACATGAACAAACTGAATTCGATCAGATAGATAAGATTTAAACCAGTCTAGTGCTGTTCCTTTAATTCCAACAAAATATTCAAGTCTTTCTAAAAGAATATTATGGTCAACTGTATCAAATGCAGCACTAAGATCCAACAGGACGAGCACAGATACAAGTCCATTATCTGAGGCCATGAGAATATCATTAGTGACTTTCACCAGAGCTGTTTCAGTGCTATGATGAGCTCTAAAGCCAGACTGAAACTCTTCAAAAAGTTCATTATGGTGGAAGTGATCGCAAACTTGTTTGGCAACTACTTTCTCAAGAATTTTGGATAAGAAAGGAAGATTGGATATAGGTCTATAATTGACCAAGTCATCTGGGTCAAGAGACGGTTTCTTAAGCAGAGGTTTAATTACAGCAATCTTAAAAGCTTTAGGTACATATCCCTGTAACAGAGATAGATTAATCACATCTAAAATGGAGGAGGAGATCAAAGGGAATACCTCCTTAAATAACCTGGTTGGAACTGGATCTAACATACAAGTTGAAGGCTTAGATGAAGACAATAATTTTGCTAATTCAGAGAGTTCAACTGGATCAAAGCAGTCTAAACCCGGTTCAGATTCCATGACTACCTCAGGTACAATCGCGGATAGAGGAGTGCTTATGATCTTATTTTTAATAAGATCAATCTTATTTATAAAGAATCCCATAAAATCATTGCTGCTAAGAGCAGGTGGAATGGACGGTTCAACAGAGCTATGGCTCTGGGTGAGTTTGGCAACTGTATTAAAAAGAAATCTAGGATTATTCTTATTCTCCTCTATTAATGAGGAGAAGTATGCTGCTCTTGCTTTACAAAGGGTCCTCTCATACAGCAGTAAACCATTTTTCCAGACTAGGAAGGACTCTCGCAGGCCTGTGGAGCGATATTTTCTCTCCAGTTTCCTAGCATTTTGCTTCAAAGTACGCAGCTCTGCATTAAACCAAGGAGCAAGCTTTCTATTTTTAACGGTTTTCATTTTCAAAGGAGCTGCGTTGTCTAAGGCAATACGCAGAGAACTAGCAACCCCCTCAACAAAATCATCAACCTGTGAAGGGGAATAAGCTAAGCTTTTGCACTCTGCAGCACTGCTCAGTGACACAGAGCAGAGAGAAAGTGAAGCAGATTCTTTAAAATTTATAACTGCACTATCTGATAAAGATCTACTAAAATTGAACCTTCTTTTGGGGGAGGAGAACTCTGTTAAAGTAATCCTGAAGGTTATTAGAAAGTGGTCAGAGAGGACAGGGTTGTGAGGAAATACTGTTATTTCTTCACATTCTATGCCGTATGTCAGCACAAGATCCAAAGTATGAAGATGAGAATGCGTGGGACTATTCACATTTTGAACAAAGCCAATAGTGTCTAAGATAGCATTAAAGGCTGCTCTTAAGCTATCGCCTTCAATGTCAGCATGGATGTTAAGATCTCCCACTATGATGACCCTGTCAGTATTTAATACCAAATCAGAAAGGAACTCTGAAAACTCATCTAAAAATTCAGAGTAAGGACCTGGTGGACGATACAAAGTTACAAAAAGAAGAGGTTTTCTTGCCTTGAAATTTGGATCAGGGAAATTAAGGGTTAAATGTTCAAAAGAGTTGTAGGAATTAATTGTTTTGGGAGTAATCAGTAAGTCAGACTCGAAGATTGTTGCTACTCCTCCTCCTCGCCCAGAACTTCTGGTCTAAGTGTATTATACACTATAGAAAAAGACTATGTGGGCTTAGAGTAACAGAAGCATCACATTTGACGTAAAGAGCCTTGTGTATTAAACTGGATGATTAAAAAAAAAAAAAAAGCTTTTAATATGTATTTGAAAACTTTGAGGAATAAATTGGTTCCTATCCATCACAAATATTTCCATAATAGTTTTGAAACTAAAAAAAAAGAAAAAAAATTAACTGGATTGCTGTGCACTTGAAGTGTAAGAGTATGTTCAGCTCAGATTAATTGCAAGCCTCCCTCCTGCTTATTCTGTATTCGCTGATAGCTGAATAAACAGATGTGTTATTTTTTAACCACACACACATATACACTATTCAACAAACTTCTCTTTGAAAACATAGTAGTCCAATACTCCCAGACATATTAAGAACTTATCTAAATTTTGCAGAATACAGATCCATCAAGAAATACACCGCCTGTAAAAATCTGAATTAAACACAAAGAAAAGATAGAACAATCTTTCTTATATAAAGTTTTTCACAATCTGCTTCAGTTGTATATGAGATGCCATGTGTGCTTAGGGAAATAAATGCATCTTATCTGAAATAGGGGATGAAATCACGCAAACAGAAAAGCTCAATTGACACCTTAGCCCTAAGCATTAGCATAACATCTCATGAGGACTGGCGAAAATGTCCTCTTTGTAAAGATGTCCTGACTCCAATAGTAAAAAAAATCAAAACAGAAACTAGTTCTCACTCTTATTCTGATGTTAATCCTGTTTAATAAACATGGGTTGGGGATGAATGTGTGAAAGCAGACACGCAGAAATTTCCACTGCTTCATTTTCCAACTCCACATCGATTAACTGATTTAAAGAGTCGCTCATTCTCCTTTTAGTGAGTATAATCAGAAAACACCGGAACAAAAGGGATTTAATTGAATCAACTGCAAGATTTGATTCCAATGTCAGTTTGTAAGATGGTAGATGGCTGTAGAAGGATTAAACTGTGCTGATTATTTTCATAAATCAAATCAATCCTGAAACTTTATTTCTTTTGTTTTTATTCATGTGCAGTCACTGGGTAATGGGCATGTTTGTTTTTGAGTGATTTCATACTATGTCCTCAAGACTCACTGCCCTGCATGTTCTGCACACCTGTATTAAATAATTGTATTTTCTTGTCATTAGCCAGCCATAAGGTGTGTGGAAGCAGGGTAAGTCCTAAAACATGGTGGGCAGTGGTTCCTAGAACCAAGTTTTAAAACTAATGGATTAGGGGACCCCTGATTACATGTAGGAATAGAGATTAGATTCGATATTTTGTGCAGAACTACATTGCCTTTCATCCTGCTCCAGATTTTTAATTTTCTAATTTTATTTGGTTATCTTGTAAGATAAGAGGTTCGTCCAGGGTACCTTTCTTTCGAGAACCCCACAAACCACTGAACCCAAACTCAATTTTTTGCTGGTGCTTTTTTTAATTTTACGAAAAGTAATCACAATGCGGATGATAAGCCGATTAGATGCATATTTATAAAAAAGTAAGAGATGTCAAGATGGATTGCAATTTGAAAAAAAAGAAAATGATTTAACAATCAGGAATAAAAAATAAATAAAAAAACATAATGGACATGTCATGATGGGAACTAGGCGTCTAACCCACATGCAGAGATCACTCAAGAGGCAGAGAAAAAGTTCAAAGGTTTATAGAAGCACAATATATAATTAACTGGTCCTTGGTAGGTTGACTGGTCACACAGGGGTTCTCCACTGTTCAGAGGTTGAGCGGAGCTGCAGAGGGGGGGAACCTTGAGGGTCCAGGGGCTAGTCGGCAGGCAGAGGGCTGAGGCTTACTGAGTGCAGGCAGACGGATTCCAGATTGAGTTCCCTCTCTTAGTTTTCTCTGACAGCGGGCAGGCAGATTCCAGGCAGAAACAACCCTCCAGGGTTTCACTGAGAGCAGACAGGCGGATTCCAGAAAGAGTCTTCTCTCCAGGTTTTCAGATTGTCAGGCAGGAATATCTGTGAGACAGAAAAAAGACTGGATCAGGCAGGTTCACAAAATCTTGGGTTCAGATAAGCTGGCTGGCTCAGGCTTGCTAACCATTACTGGCAAACACTCTGGCACTGGAGTGTCCGTCTCCGCCTCCTTAAGAAGGAGCCTCCTGATGAGCAGATTGAAGACAGGTGTTGCAGTCAGCTCATGCCCCCAGGAGATCTCGTGCGCCCTCTAGTGGAGAAAGTGGACAAAACCTCCAGATCCCAACAGGACACTACTGGAGTAGCTATTTTTCAAAGCTTTTTGTTTAAAATTGCAGTACGCCTAATATAATTAATAAAGTTGTCATCTTTATGGAGCCTGGAGAAAAGTTGTTAAAGTCAATAAAAGATAAAATGTTATGTGTTCCTTAGTTTCACAGAACACGGAGGTTGTTTTATGGGTGGTAATCTCTATTTATGTTTGTGCATTAGGCAACCAATAGCCCCCTGTTACAATCATATGTTTTAGTCTTCTTTTTAGTTTAGACTATATTAGTCTGGGTAATATAATTTTGGCAGTTAAACAGACTGAAAAAAAAGAAATATATCTTTTTTCTTTCAATACACTACTTGCCAGCTTTAATGAAGATGTGAGAGTTGACAAGATATTCCATACAGACTGAATCTAATCATACTTCATTACAACATTTCTTTTAGCACAATAACGATAATGATCCTGTCAACTATACACTTAAAGACCTGCTGTTGAGGTGGGATTCCTTTTCAAAAGATTTCCCCTGGAGGGACCCAACTAAAAACTGATACGAAAGCTGAATTCCTCTTATATTAAAAAGCCAAAATGTACTTTAAGGTTCTGCTCAGTTCTACATTCCCAACTGATTATAATACAATTTATAAAACACAAAATGCAATAAACAAACTCACCTTTTTTAACACTACTGTGTGATGACTAGTACCTAAAGTAAACATGTGAACTCAAGCATTAAATATTGTTATAGAGAATAAGTGACTAAGTCATTTTGAATTTACAAAGCTGCATTTTTTCATTAGGAATTGCTGAGACATAAAAAGTAAAAAAAAAAGAAGGATTTGCTAAGACAGAAATAAGTTGAATGTAATTTGAGGATTATTTGTGCTTTTTGGTATATTCATAATGTAGTTTTTACCTTTGCTTCACTATCCACTACAGATACCAGGTATCCCCACTGGGCCAATGATCTGTTGTATTTATCATTTTAGATGAATTATCAGTCTGAAAAATGAGGTTTAATATTAAGAAGTCTTTTAAACTTCAGTTTCTGCCATCAGTAATTTCTCCACGAATTTAGCAATCACTAACTCTGTGGTTAAAAGCCCCCTAATATTTAATTTACAATTTGGAAAGTATTTCAGAAATACAGGAATTCCAACTCTCACCCATTTGGCGTAAGACTCACGCATCTCTGTGTTTCCTAACATTCTTTCACTCTATATCTCCTGATTTATTTTAATTAATTAAAGAAACAGGCCATTTTATTCCCATATTTATTTACTTTACTGGTTTAGTAATAATTTAGTATTTTATTTAGGTTGTTTATTTATTCTGCTCTCAATTACCAACCCAAATTCCACATGGACTGTTCCAGATGGAAAAATAAACAGCATCTATATTCAATTCAATTAAATTCAATTCAGTTTATTTATATAGTGCCAAATTCACAACACATGTCATCTCAAGGCACTTTACAGTTCAACCAAATCATACAGTCAAATTGATACAAAGTTTTCTATCTAAGGAAAACCAGTTGATTGCATTGACTCATTGACTCAAATACAATCCCTCACACTAAGCATGCTTGTAGCGACAGTGGAGAGGAAAAACTCCCTTTTAACTTGAAGAAACCTCCAGCAGAACCAGGCTCAGTGTGAGCGGCCATCTGCCGAGGCCGACTGGGGTTCAAGGAGACAGAAGCAGAGACACAAAAAGCAGCTGTAAAAGGCGGCCCCGTCCAGGAAACACACAGCCAGGCAGACGAGCTCCAAGGCAGCTCCCATGCCAGAGGACGAAGAGAGCACATCCACTTAGTCACGGTCAGAGAAACAGGACCACACTGGAAAACAGGCCGATCTCCAACATCTATAAACAAGGGTGTTGATGGAAGCAGCACAGCTGATGTTTCTCTCCAGGATGACGTCACAGCCAAACAGGAACAGACGAGGCAAAGCTACTCTGAGGAAAAGCAGAGAGAGCAGAAGGTTAGAGATTGAACTAACAGATTCTGCAGAATAGGAGAACAGAGAGAGAATGAAGCAGAATGATGAAATGGGGGTCCCTATGTCCTCCAAAAGTCTAAGCCTATAGCAGCATAACTATAGAGATAGCTCAGGATAACCTGAGCCACTCTAACTATAAGCTTTATCAAAAAGGAAAGTTTTAAGCCTAGCCTTAAAGTAGACAGGGTGTCTGCCTCACGGACTAAAACTGGTAGTTGGTTCCACAGGAGAGGAGCCTGATAACTAAAAGATCTGCCTCCCATTCTACTTTTAGAAATTCTAGGAACCACTAGTAAACCTGCAGATTGAGAGCGAAGTGCTCTGTTTGGAACATAAGGAACAATCAGATCTCTGATATAAGATGGAGCTTGGCCATTTAAGGCTTTATATGTGAGAAGGAGGATTTTAAATTCTATTCTTGATTTAACAGGAAGCCAATGAAGAGAAGCCAGGATAGGCGAGATATGATCTCTCTTTTTAATTTTCATCAGAACTCTGGCTGCAGCATTTTGGATCAGCTGAAGGCTTTTAACTACAGTTTTTGGACTTCCTGATAGTAAAGAATTACAATAGTCCAGCCTTGAAGTAACAAATGCATGGACTAGTTTCTCAGCATCACCCCTGGACAGGAGATTTCTAATTTTTGCAATGTTCCTCAGATGAAAGAAGGAAATTCTAGAAACCTCTTTGATATGGGATTTAAATGACAGGTCCTGATCAAAAATAACACCAAGATTTTTTACTTTATTATCTGAAATCAGTTGAATCCCATCCAAATGAAGTGACTGGCTAATCAGTTTTTTTTTCAGAGACTCTGGTCCAAAGACTATAACTTCTGTTTTGTCTGCAGTCAGAAGCAGAAAGTTAAGAGTCATCCAGGTTTTTATGTCTTCAAGACATGCCTGTAATCTATGTAATGGGTTAGCTTCATCTGGATTTATAGACAGATATAGCTGGGTATCATCAGATTAACTGTAAATTAATCCCATGCTGTGTAATAACTCTACCAATTGGGAGCATGTATAAAGTAAAGAGAATTAGTCCTAGCACTGATCCCTGTGGTACTCCACAGGTAACCTTTGAGCGAGTTGAAGATCTATCATTAACATGAACAAACTGAATTCGATCAGATAGGTAAGATTTAAACCAGTCCAGTTCTGTTCCTTTAATTCCAACAAAATATTCAAGTCTTTCTAAAAGAATATTATGGTCAACTGTATCAAATGCAGCACTAAGATCCAACAGGACGAGCACAGATACAAGTCCATTATCTGAGGCCATGAGAATATCATTAGTGACTTTCACCAGAGCTGTTTCAGTGCTATGATGAGCTCTAAAGCCAGACTGAAACTCTTCAAAAAGTTCATTATGGTGGAAGTGATCGCAAACTTGTTTGGCAACTACTTTCTCAAGAATTTTGGATAAGAAAGGAAGATTGGATATAGGTCTATAATTAACCAAGTCATATGGGTCAAGAGACGGTTTCTTAAGCAGAGGTTTAATTACAGCAACCTTAAAAGCTTTAGGTACATATCCCTGTAACAGAGATAGATTAATCACATCTAAAATGGAGGAGGAGATCAAAGGGAATACCTCCTTAAATAACCTGGTTGGAACTGGATCTAACATACAAGTTGAAGGCTTAGATGAAGACAATAATTTTGCTAATTCAGAAAGTTCAACTGGATCAAAGCAGTCTAAATCGGTTCAGATTCCATGACTACCTCAGGTACAATCCCGGATAGAGGAGTGCTTATGATCTTATTTTTAATATGATCAATCTTATTTATAAAGAATCCCATAAAATCATTGCTGCTAAGAGCAGGTGGAATGGACGGTTCAACAGAGCTATGGCTCTGGGTGAGTTTGGCAACTGTATTAAAAAGAAATCTAGGATTATTCTTATTCTCCTCTATTAATAAGGAGAAGAATGCTGCTCTTGCTTTACAAAGGGTCCTCTTATACAGCAGTAAACCATTTTTCCAGACTAGGAAGGACTCCCGCAGGCCTGAGGAGCGATATTTTCTCTCCAGTTTCCTAGCATTTTGCTTCAAAGTACCCAGCTCTGCATTAAACCAAGGAGCAAGCTTTCTATTTTTAACGGTTTTCATTTTCAAAGGAGCTGCGTTGTCTAAGGCAGTACGCAGAGAACTAGCAACCCCATCAACAAAATCATCAACCTGTGAAGGGGAATAAGCTATGCTTTTGCACTCTGCAGCACTGCTCAGCGACACAGAGGAGAGAGAAAGTGAAGCAGATTCTTTAAAATTTATAACTGCACTATCTGATAAAGATCTACTAAAATTGAACCTTCTTTTGGGGGAGGAGAACTCTGTTAAAGTAATCCTGAAGGTTATTAGAAAGTGGTCAGAGAGGACAGGGTTGTGAGGAAATACTGTTATTTCTTCACATTCTATGCCGTATGTCATCACAAGATCCAAAGTATGAAGATGAGAATGTGTGGGACTATTCACATTTTGAACAAAGCCAATAGTGTCTAAGATAGCATTAAAGGCTGCTCTTAAGCTATCGCCTTCAATGTCAGCATGGATGTTAAAATCTCCCACTATGATGACCCTGTCAGTATTTAATACCAAATCAGAAAGGAACTCTGAAAACTCATCTAAAAATTCAGAGTAAGGACCTGGTGGACGATACAAAGTTACAAAAAGAAGAGGTTTTCTTGCCTTGAAGTTTGGATCAGGGAAATTAAGGGTTAAATGGTCAAAAGAGTTGTAGGTATTAACTGTTTTGGAAGTAATCAGTAAGTCAGACTGGAAGATTGTTGCTACTCCTCCTCCCCGCCCAGAACTTCTGGGTATGTGAAAATTTAAATAGCTTGAAGGAGTTGCCTCATTTATGCTCACATAATCCTCTTGCTGCAGCCAGGTTTCTGTAAGGCAAAACAAGTCAATGTGATTATCACAAATCAAGTCATTAACTAGCAGACTTTTAGAGGAAAGCGATCTTATGTTAAACAGACCGCATTTAATTGTTTTAACTTTTTCCCCAATTGAAGTTATTTTAATTTTAATTAGATTATCATGATTTACTCCTTTGGGAATCTTTGCTAATTTATTAGATTTTGGTCGTGGGCAAGACGCTGTCTGGATGGAGTAAAGAGTGGGTAACCGTAGAGAAGCTGCAGAGATGTGTGTTAAACTACAACTCTGCTTCCTGGTCTGCACCCTGGGTGGTCAGGGTTTTGGAGGACTAATAAATGTGGCCAGATTCCTAGAAAGAAGAGCTGCACCATCCAAAGTGGGATGGATGCCGTCTCTCCGAATCATATATGGATCCTTATGAGTTTAGCTTTGCTGTTTTTCTCCTGTTTTATCTTCTTTCCACCCTTTTCTTCATCAGAACAAATAAAATATGTTTCAGTCAATTTAACCTCCAGATATATCTGAGCTATGGATTCATTGAGAATAGGTCATTTTAAAGTCTCCACCATTCATCTTAATGTAGGAATTAAATCCTGTTATTTATATCCTCTATCATTGTAATCATCATTATTAATGTTATCGTTATTATTATTATTAAATAATGTTATTATCATCATTATTTCCAATTGAGTCATTTGAACACCGTATAATTATTAACCAATAATTATGTTAAATAAATTAGCATATTTATTCCAGATCAGCTTAAGATAGATTTACTTCTTAAAGAATTGTAAATAATGTAAAAGCAAATTCAATCAGCCTAATTTATTTTTATACAAGTTATTTGTGCTACTCACATATAGATTTATTTACCCTTAAAGTTTAATCTAAATCCTAAAGAATTAAGGTTAACAAATTAAACTTTAGCATTTAGCATTTAAATAATGACACAGGTCCTTGATTATTTGAAGAAATGCCCAATTATTGTTAAACAAGCATAATCTGTTCATTTGATTTAATTTTCAAAATCTGTCTCATTAAACTTTATTTGTTGTGATATTTGAACCTTATGTCAATCCCCTTTATTACCAATTTAAACAGTTGTGCATTATCTTTAACACATTTAACTCCTGCTTTGTTTTGAAAACAGGTTAGGGAAAAGAATGAGCCACAGAAACTAGAAACTGTCCTTATTTTACAGTTTAACCCTAATTATTCCCTCATTTCTATTTTACCAAGACAAAAATAACTAAATTATCATTTCACAAGTGGACAACATACAATAGGTAGAGTGGATCCACAACGACAGACAACATATAAGACAAACAGATAAGACAAACAAAACACAAACAAACGGCCATAACATAAATAATTAAACGTAATTGTTGCATGCAAACCTTCATGTGTGTCAGGCCCTTTTCTGTCATTGGGGGGGACCCTTAGCCCACCCATCTTTACCGAACCTCCTGTAACTGGGTCAACGGTAAAATGGACGCTTTTCTGTCTATTTATACGCAGGTACTTTAACTCTAAACAGCGAATCAGTTACTATTCTGCTGTAGGCCAACCATTTATAACTTTATGTCAGGTGCTATTTCAGTCCTAATTCTGAAAGTTAGGATGTTTTTTTTTTTGTTTTTATCATACTTGATTTAAATACATTAAGCAGGTTTTAGGTTTTATTAATTTTTAAACATAGTTGTTTTTAAATGTGCCAAAAATTGTTATTAATATTATTTCACTCTCTCAGGAAAATATGATTTAAATCTTTCAGGAATTTATTATTTATTTTTGCAAATCTATAATTTAAGGTAATAAACTCATAGCTTTTATACATTTTAGTTGCATTTTCCCAAACTTCATCCCATATATTTGGTTAACTGTAAGGTTTATTTATTTTAAACACTTGGGGGATGAAAATTGCTGTTTTCATTGTTTATATGTTTTAAATGATATACATGTGTATTCATATATTTTTGGAGGAAAGGAAAATCTAATTCTCTTAGTTTTTGTTATTTAGTGAAATCTAATTCAGATTAAACTCACACATACACTCACCTGCCACTTTATTAGGTACACCTGTCCAACTGCTCGTTAACACTTAATTTCTAAGCAGCCAATCACATGGCGGCAACTCAGTGCATTTAGGCATGTAGACATGGTCAAGACAATCTCCTGCAGTTCAAACCGAGCATCAGTATGGGGAAGAAAGGTGATTTGAGTGACTTTGAACGTGGCATGACTGTTGGTGCCAGAAGGGCTGGTCTGAGTATTTCAGAAACTGCTGATCTACTGGGATTTTCACGCACAACCATCTCTAGGGTTTACAGAGAATGGTCCGAAAAAGAAAAAACATCCAGTGAGCGGCAGTTCTGTGGGCGGAAATGCCTTGTTGATGCAAGAGGTCAGAGGAGAATGGCCAGACTGGTTCGAGCTGATAGAAGGCCAACAGTGACTCAAATAACCACCCGTTACAACCAAGGTGGGCAGAAGAGCATCTCTGAACGCACAGTACGTCGAACTTTGAGGCAGATGGGCTACAGCAGCAGAAGACCACACCGGGTGCCACTCCTTTCAGCTAAGAACAGGAAACTGAGGCTACAATTTGCACAAACTCATCGAAATTGGACAATAGAAGATTGGAAAAACGTTGCCTGGTCTGATTAGTCTCGATTTCTGCTGCGACATTCGGATGGTAGGGTCAGAATTTGGCGTCAACAACATGAAAGCATAGATCCATCCTGCCTTGTATCAACGGTTCAGGCTGGTGGTGGTGGTGTCATGGTGTGGGGAATATTTTCTTGGCACTCTTTGTGCCCCTTGGTACTAATTGAGCATCGTTGCAATGCCACAGCCTACCTGAGTATTGTTGCTGACCATGTCCATCCCTTTATGAGCACAATGTACCCAACTTCTGATGGCTACTTTCAGCAGGATAATGCGCCATGTCATAAAGCTGGAATCATCTCAGACTGGTTTCTTGAACATGACAATGAGTTCACTGTACTCAAATGGCCTCCACAGTCACCAGATCTCAATCCAATAGAGCATCTTTGGGATGTGGTGGAACGGGAGATTCGCATCATGGATGTGCAGCCGACAAATCTGCGGCAACTGTGTGATGCCTTCATGTCAATATGGACCAAACTCCCTGAGGAATGCTTCTAGCACCTTGTTGAATCTATGCCACGAAGAATTGAGGCAGTTCTGAAGGCAAAAGGGGGTCCAACCCGTTACTAGCATGGGGTACCTAATAAAGTGGCCAGTGAGTGTAACTTTAGATTTTATCCTATTGGATTATATTATTCATTCTTTTTCCTCTATAAGTTGCTGTTTTGTTTACATTTTCATAAGTCAGAGCAACCATCACCTTTTCTCTGTCTTAGTCAGAACCTCAGACATTCATGGCACAGGGACAAAGCAACATACCACAAAATCATGAAGAGATGAAGCTAATCTCTCCGAGTGGCTGCTGTGGAAATAGAGAATTTGGTTTGTGACTAAAACCTGTGCGCATTTTACTGTGTCAGCCCATGTTTGGACCCTTTTCTCTCTCTGGATTTGCCTAAGTTTTCATCTCCAGGTCCGTCCACAACATTATGGAACATGGTGACAGCAGGAAATGAACAAAACGAGACCCGTCCTGTTTTTAAACAACCACAGGCCTGATAATAAAAATTTTTTTTCCAGTCCTGAAGCCGACATAGGAAAAGACAGTTGCTGCTGAATTTTTCTCTTTTAAAAGATAATTTTTGGTTTAGATACTTAAGGTTGATTCTAATTTGATCAAAAATTACTCTAAAACAATCATGGTTTAGTGAAAGCCAACCAAGCTGTTCATTATCACCCTCATTAGACATTTTCCCACCGATTCATGTCAAGAAAGTCAGTCTGTCAGCAAGCATTTTCTTCATTGCAAGATGCAGAAAGGAATCTAATAAGAGAAAGTTATCAAACTTTTCTTGAATAGTTGGAAGTCTATGGAAATAGAATATGAAATAAAAGAAAAGAAAAAAAAGAAAATATATAATCAATCACTTTACCCTTTACTGATTTCTGCCACCAGGCATTTCAGTCCTGGTGCTCCACCACCTCAGTCCAAAAAGGTCAGCCACTCGTCAAACAAAAAAAAATAATAAAAAAAATAATTTAGCACCGGAGAGAACGAAAGCCTTATGTTGGTGCACCTCCTCCTTGTTTCCCCACAAAAAAAAATTCCCCAATGTCTCTGTCCTCATGGTTTTTTGCACACACACACATTGTGGAGCAGGTTGCAGCTCAGGTGAGCTACATGTATTTTGGGTCTGGGGTTCAGAGCAGATGAAAATCCTTTTGTGTTTCTTTCCCCAGATTTTAACCCATCATTTCCATCCGGTGGTTTTGGTGTGTTTACGGGATGTGTGTTACGCAGTATGCAGGTTTTCTCTGTTTTTATTTGAGTATCTTCTTCCGTTAACCACTGGTGATGCAACAGGTCCTCCACGGTGGGGCGCTCTTTTGGGTCTATTGCCAGGCACTTGGTTAGAAATTCTCTGCATGTTTCGGAGAGACTTGTGTTGATCTTTAGCTCATTTGAAAGATATTTCCTGGTAACGAACTGCTCTTGGTGCAGAATCTCATGCAGAACCAAGCCCACCTGCCACACAATTGTAGGTCCAGCAGTGTAAAACCCTTGTGTTTTAAATTCAGGTGGTATATGGCAAAAAGTACCAGCAAAAATCCTAAAGTGTCCTCCCTTGACAAAGCAACTTAGACCAAAGTCTATGAGATAAAGTTTTGGGACTTTTGACCTGGTCTCTATCAAGATGTTTGAAGGTTTAATGTCTCTTTGGAAGAATTTTGCCTTCTGAAGGTAAGTTATTGATTTTAGCAGCTGTTTTATCATGATCTTGGCATTCTTCATCATTATGCGACCCTTGTGATTTTGGTGTGTTTACAGGATGTGTGTTACGAAATATTCAGCTATTCTCTGTTTATATTTGACCTGGTCTCTATCAAGATGTTCGAAGGTTTAATGTCTCTGTGGAAGATTGTTGCGTTCTGCAGGTAAATTATTGCCTTTAGCAGCTGTTTTATCAGGATCTTGGCATTCTTCATCTTTTTTCGACCCTTGTGGTTTTGGTGTGTTTACGGGATGTGTGTTACGAAGTATGCAGCTTTTCTCTGTTTTTATTTGAGTATCTTCTTCCATTAACCACTGGTGATGCAACAGGTCCTCCACGGTGGGGCGCTCTTTTGGGTCTATTGCCAGGCACTTGGTTAGAAATTCTCTGCATGTTTCGGAGAGACTTGTGTTGATCTTTAGCTCATTTGAAAGATATTTCCTGGTAACGAACTGCTCTTGGTGCAGAATATCATACAGAACCAAGCCCACCTGCCACACAGTTGTAGGTCCAGCAGTGTAAAACCCTTGTGTTTTAAATTCAGGTGGTATATGGCAAAAAGTACCAGCAAAAATCCTAAAGTGTCCTCCCCTGACAAAGCAACTTATACCAAAGTCTATGAGATAAAGTTTTGGGACTTTTGACCTGGTCTCTATCAAGATGCTTGAAGGTTTAATGTCTCTGTGGAAGAATTTTGCCTTCTGAAGGTAAATTATTGATTTTAGCCGCTGTTTTATTATGATCTTGGCATTCTTCATCATTATGCGACCCTTGTGGTTTTGGTGTGTTTACTGGATGTGTGTTATGAAATAGGCAGCTATTCTCTGTTTATATTTGACCTGGTCTCTATCAAGATGTTCGAAGGTTTAATATCTCTGTGAAAGATTGTTGCGTTCTGCAGGTAAATTATTGCCTTTAGCAGCTGTTTTATCAGGATCTTTGCATTCTTCATCTTTTTTTGACCCTTGTGGTTTTGGTGTGTTTACGGGATGTGTGTTACGAAGTATGCAGCTGTTCTCTGTTTATATTTGAGTATCTTCTTCCGTTAACCACTGGTGATGCAACAGGTCCTCCACGGTGGGGCGCTCTTTTGGGTTAATTGCCAGGCACTTGGTTAGAAATTCTCTGCATGTTTCGGAGAGACTTGTGTTGATCTTTAGCTCATTTGAAAGATATTTCCTGGTAACGAACTGCTCTTGGTGCAGAATCTCATACAGAACCAAGCCCACTTGCCACACAGTTGTAGGTCCAGCAGTGTAAAACCCTTGTGTTTTAAATTCAGGTGGTATATGGCAAAAAGTACCAGCAAAAATCCTAAAGTGTCCTCCCTTGACAAAGCAACTTAGACCAAAGTCTATGAGATAAAGTTTTGGGACTTTGGACCTGGTCTCTATCAAGATGTTCAAAGGTTTAATGTCTCTGTGGAAGATTTTTGCCTTCTGAAGGTAAGTTATTGTTTTTAGCAGCTGTTTTATCATGATCTTGGCATCGTTCATCGTTATGCGACCTTTGTGGTTTTTAATGTAGTTAAAAAGGTCCTCAGCAGGCATGGGTCTCTCCATAACTACAATCAACTCCTCACCCATATCATACCAGTCTAGGATGGACAGTATAGCTGACTGCCCCGGTGATCTGGTTGTTTTAGCCCTAAGCTTTAACATGATAGCCACCTCCAATGGTATCTGCATTCCTTTTTTTCCCTTATGCATTAAGATGTCATGTGTTTTTTGGATGTGTTTAATGGCTACAGGTAATTCATCATACACCCGATAACCAGCAAAAACAGATCCATAGCTTCCTTCTCCAAGCTTTCTTAGCTCAACATATTTTTCCCTAAATTTGGCTCTAACGTAATCTCCTCTTTCCTCATTGTTATTCTCTGTCTTTAATCTCTTCTCATTCTGTGACTCTAGAAAGTCACCTGCCTTTCTCTTTAGACTCATTTTCTTTAAATCTCGTTTTTCTGTTGAGTTATCAATCAGACAGGAGCTGCTGGGTGCTGGGGGACAGACAATAGCGGTAGAAGGGGATTCTTTAGTCAATACCAGTTCTTGGAATCCTTTTATCTTTTTGGCTGGCAGTGGTTCTCCTTGTTCAAACATTTTCCTCTTTTCTTTTCTAACCGTACTGAACTGGTCCTGGTAGCTTGTGGAAGGTCCGTAACCCTCAGAAACCATAAACCTCTTTCTGGGGGTTTCATCTGTGGTGCTGTTTTTTCGTTTCCTTGGACTTTCCAGTGTCATTCTGCTGTTCTCTTGATATCCCATGAGGGCTAAAGTTTTACAAATGTCTGCAGAATCTGTAGAACCTTGTCTTTCGTATATTTTTGCCATTTTCAGTTTACCTTCAAACGACAGCAGTTTGAACACTCCTAACTTGTGTTAAGCCTGTGTTCAACTGGGAGGGTCTCGGAATTCTGACCTCACTATGACATCACAGGCTGTCTAGATTCTAGATGATGTCAATCAAAGAAGAGTGACATCATCTAGAACATTCTAAATGTCTCAAAGGTATAGTTGCCTAGCAACCGCCTAAATATGGATTTAGAGTTAGTCTTGACCTACAGAACATGACCAGAAAATCAAATCAATAATTCAACACAGGGCTTGGTGTTGATTTCCTCCAGGAAATACTTAGTTTGAGATGTAAATTGTAAATATTTGTCCAGGAGAATTATTTTAACTATTTTTGATTTCCTGAGCAAAACCTCAAGGGAAAAGAAAATGTAAATTTTCTGTCACAGTTTAAAACAGATTCAGAGTTTAGTTTAGCTTTATAGTACCAATTTAGAGCACATTAGCCGAGTCATTTACAAGGTATTGACATTTACAGAGTCACTTCAATCAAATCATACATAGAGATTGATTGAATATTTCCTATTCTGAATAATTCCTGTTTTTGTTTCATTGATTGTTTTTGTATGAGATTTTCCTGGGTGCTATATTTTCTTTTTTGTTTCTTGGATAAAAGGCAAAAACTACAAATCTGCAATCTAGCTAATGTATGTTTCAATCCAATCAATCTAATTTATTTATATAGCACATTTAAAAAGCAAAAAGTTTCCCAAGTGCTGCACACGCAACCATAACTGTTACCTCCACCCCTAGGTAAATATAAAACAATAAATATAAATAAAACAGTTTAAAACAATAAAAACAACGCCACGGGGGACCACACAACTTAACACAACCACAAAACTTAACCTGACAGGTAAGACTTAAATTACTGAAACGCAATCCCCCTCACACCTACACAATCTCTTGGGCATACCAGGTAAAGGAATTGTGTAGTCAACTGTATCAAAACCAGTCATCAGGTCTAAAAGCACTAAAATGGCAGAGCCACTAGAATCTGTCATCAAAAACCTTTAAAGCTACAGTGTGTAATAATTACAGGGATATACAGTCAGAAATGTAATATATTATACATAACTATGTTATTTATCATCATCTACGAGCTCAGCCTCTTAACCTTAATATTTGCGTTGCCTTAGAATTCGTTATTTATAATTACATAGGAGCGGGTCTCGCAGCCTTGGAGGCAGACATCTTTGCGCTACGGCAGTGCAGAGCCAACAAACTAGCGATTGCGAGATTGCGAGAATGCAGTTTGTATCGGAGCGGTATAGCGGTAGCCCCTCCAGGCTTATAGCATTGTCCGTTATCAAAGAATGAAGACATGACTCAGTCAGGATGATGACTCAGCAGTTACGTGTTTACGGGATGTGAGTTACGAAGTATGCAGCTGTTCTCTGGTTATATATGAGTACTGTACACAGGTAGCCAACAGGTGTGGGCTATGAGCTATTAAGCTGAAGAGCTGCAGTGGTGCTATCAGCAGCCAGCAGAATCTTCTGTAGTGCAAAAAGCACAAACTATGATCAAACTGTGACACTGTTGTGATATCTTGCTAAGGTTACACACCAATGAAGAACAAATTCACTTTTCCCCCCACATACTGTAAGAGCACTACTGCTATGGCCAGGGACTCTGACAATGCTCTGTTGGCCAATTATATGCCTGCTGCTCCTTTTCCCTCCTTGTCAAATTGAACTCAAAATGTATTCAGGGATCTCTGCAGGACTCCAGTCTAAACAGGTGATGTGTGTATAAACAGTCACACTGACAATAGAAGTTGAGCAAAAAGTACATTTCTGATTTACATTCATGATAATGCTGTACTATTTTTTGCTGGCATTGTACTCTAGTACTGTAAATTTTGTATGTTGCTGTTTGCACAAAATGAAGCCTTCAGTCTCAGCAGCTTTTATTTTTTGTCATAGACACCCTGTAGAATGAAGAACATAATAACATAATAGAGAAGCTGATTGTCTTGATTGACTTTATGTTGAGATATTTGTGAAATGTTTTTAAGTCATTCATGAAATCTAATGGCTTTGTTGTGAAAGACTTGTTTTGACAGAAATGCCAGTTTTATTTTTCCTTTGGGATGACAAAAGAGGCATTAAGGCTTTAGATCTTGCCAGTCCACAAAAAAATGGTGTTACAGAAATATTAATTCAGCATAAAAAATTATGATAATTTAGCCTCCAATTTTTCCTCTATGCTTTCCTGGAAGGATAGAAACATATGTGACATGCCATAAGTGATGTAGGAGCAAGTTGGCATAACACAAACAGAAAAAAAGTGTGAAAAAAGTGAGTTTCCTTTTACTGCATGATGTGCAAATTGAAGATACTCAGTGCTCTGCTTTGGGGCTTTTAAAATTGCACATTTCGTGTTAAAATTTCATGCATAATACACAGCTGCCCCCGCATCTGCATACCTGGACTTTTGTTTTGTTTGCGTTGCTTTCATTTGTAATTCGTCCGAATCCAATTTTGCATCCAATCCGACACGGTAGTGGCAATTGGCACTCTTTGAAAGTCAGTTAACAGTTTAACTTTAACAGTGAATTGCAGTTCTAAACAAATTAGTTTTTAATTCCGGCTTTCAGCACTTTTACAGTCTTATGGGAGTTTATTCCAGATAAGTGCAGCATAGGAACTAAATGCTGCTTCTCCATGTTTGGTTGTAATTCTGGGTGTATAGAGTAGGCTGGAACTAGAAGACCTTAGTGGTCTGGGAGGCTGATACTCTGACACTGATTTTTAGACAAACAGGAGGATTTTAAAGTCTGTACTCTGAGCTACAGGGAGCCAGTGGAAGGACTTCAGAACCAGGCTGAGGTGCTTTACTTTCTTAGTTCTAGTGAGAACATGGGCAGCAGTGTTTTATGTCAGTTTCAGATGTCTGAAGAATATTTAAGACAAACCTTTGAAGACACTTTTTGCAGTAATAAATTCTACTATAAGATAAACGCATTAATTAGCTAGGCCTGTGATTCTGCAGGACTACATTTTAACAAGAAAAATTCTGTTGGTAGATAATGAAGCAATTAGAGACATGAAGAGTAAACTAATGGAAAGAAGATTATGGGGCAAATCCCTCTACAGTGGAGCAGATGATAAACAGTTAACATAGCCTACTGAAATGATACTAAGCTCTAATTATACTTTGATCACAGGGATAGGGGGTCATATAATTACAGTGGTTCTGTATATCTTTATTCACCTATCTTTTCATCCATCCATATAGATAAACATGAAACAACTTTCAAAATTTCAGAGGTGAGCCTCTTTTTTCAGTACTCAATATACTTTACTTATTGAATTAATTTTAAATATCTCATTCTAGATTATCTACATCTAAGCATTTTTAAATTAGTTATAATAAACTAAAGTTAAATGATAAATGATTGCCTTAATCCTTAACAATAATAAATCATTAAGGATTAATAGTTTGAGCGGACAGAATTAAAGAATTTGATAGGTGTCCAAATGTTTTCAGAAAAACTGAGAGAAAGGCCTGTTGCCTCTATTTATTTTCCCTTAGTGGGGAAATTTGTAATTTAAGTTTTTCACTATTTTTAACTATTTTAACCATTTTTTGATTCAGGGAAAATAACAGTTTTAATTTCAAACCTCTGCCCTTTACGGTTGCTCTATAAAGCAAGGCTTGACAAAACGAGAAAGAGACCAAAACCAAAGCATAAAGATCTGAGAGAAAATACTCAAGAAAGGGAAAAAACAGGTCAAGAATAGACTCTTTCCCTGAAGCTACTATTAATAGCTGCAGTCGCCTGCTGGCATGACTGAAGAATAACAACTGATGATTAGATGTCCCTGTTTTCTAGCTACAGTATCAAAGTTAGTACTATATTCCCAGAATATGATATGAAGTAGTATTATTACTGTAGGGATCTGGAGGTTTGTCTACTTTCTCCACCAAAGGGCGCACAAGATCTCTCCTGAGGGCATGAGCTGACTTCGACACCTGTTTCCCATCTGCTCATCAGGAGCCCTACTTAAGGAGGCTGACACTTCCCTGCCAGAGTGCTTGACCTGAGCCAGAGCCAGCCTCTCAGATCTGAAATCTGATTTTTGTTAACAGTCTGACCCTGTGTTCTTCTGCCTCTCAGATCCTGACTTATCTGGATACCTGCCTGATCCTGGAGAAAACAAACGCTTCCTGGAACCTGCCTGTCTGTCCTCTGCCTCTGCCCTCAGCCTGCCGACCAGCCTCTGGACCCACAAGGTTCCCCCCCTGCTGATCAGATAACCCTCTGAGCAGGTATAAATCCAAGTCACAGTTAAACTGCAAGTTTCCTGGATCCACTCTAACAGATCTGTCCTACTCTAGTGGCTTCCCTCCCGTGACCAGTCCGACGAACCCTGAACCTACAATATGCTCATTTGCTTGTGAACATTGTTAAATAAATCATTTAACTTTTTCCCTTGTCTGAAAGAGTGTTTTTTGCATGTGGGTTAGACGCCTAGACCCCAACATGTCAATTACTACTACAACGTATTTCCTGACATTTTTAGGATGTGCTTACTAACTAGATTGTTTTTAATGCCTAAATAAGCATAATATTAAAAAAAATGCGTAACTGTCCCCAATCCTTCATTTCATCTTGATAACATTTAATTATCTTTTTTATCTCTGAGATAAAATTGTCATGCAGTTGGTTCCAGAACTCATGACCCTCCAGTAGCCACTGCCCCATCACCCACGGAACATAATCCGGATTGCTTTTCTCTCCTTTCTTCTGATTTTGATCTGGTGGATTTGTTTTTTATCGAGATAAGGAAGATCTATTTATCTTCAGGCCCCCTCGCTCAGCTATGCGTAACCCAGTTTTGTCCAAGCCGTGGCCCATCGGTGGGCCAGTCCCGGAGCCTGTACCCTGTAGTCGAAGCCAGTCCTCGAGCCAATGCCCGTTAGAGGGTGTGATATTTATTTTTTATTGTTAAGCCCTAGTTTTTTTAGTTGGCTAAGCGAACATCCCCTTATAGTTTTCCACTGACAAGTGGCTTTTTCTTTTGGTCTTATTTCCTCCTTCTAGACCCCCTGCTTCTTAGCCTGACGTAGTCCGACTCAATTCTAGGCAGAATATGAGTCTGATACTGCTCCATAGAGCTGTGATTATGGGGCGTGTTTCGAACGAACCAGGAAAAAAAATGCCTCTGCACTCAATTGGATAGACCTACAACCAATAAGAGCAACGGAGTGCGTGACGTATGTTAAGCGAGGCATAATTGTTGTCCACAAAAATCAAAGCGTGCAGTTTCACGCCTATAATAAGAATATGAGACTTGATCGCGTTTCTCTGTTCCTCTTTTAAAATTAATTTCCTGTCGATATCTTCTAGAACAGACCTAATAGCAGAATCTACTCACCTAAACTCTCCAGCAGCAGCCATTATTGTTGTCACCCAAGCGCGCATTGGTCACGTGGTTGATTACGTTACTGTTTGTCATCTGTCCATCATCGTATAAAGCCCGCCCTGACAATTTGATTGGATCGCCTGACAGTGGGCTTTAATACTCGCGCTACTATGGAGCAGAGCCAGACCGAACTTCCCCGACCTCAAACTTTGTGGGCGGGACTAAATTCGGAATGGCACCCAGGCTACCTGCTTCTGCCCTGTTTGGGTTGTTTTTAGTTTTGGACTCCTGCCTTCTGTCCTGCCTCCCTCCATTCCCCAGTTAGGCATTTTTTTTCTTGGTTGGCTTTTCTTTTTGGATTTGTTTGAGCCAAGAAGGGCGTCTGAAATCCGCCCTTAAGGGGGAGGAGGGGTTCTGTCATGATTTTGGCGCTGTTGACTGGCTTGATTGCTAATTTCCTGCACCTGTTTAGCTCTGCCCTGTTCCTCATCAGAACCACCTGTTGCGGTTTCCTAACTAAGCTTCCTGTTTCCCAGTCAACAGCGCCAGATTTTTCCTGAGCCATTGGTTTAGAGCAGTATTTTTCAACCCTGGTCCTCAAGGCACACTGCTCTGCATGTTTTGGATGTTTCTGAGGTCAGCACACCTGATTCAGATGATTACAGTTCAGCAAAGCCTGATAATCTGCTATCAATTGATAATAGGTGTGTGACAGCTGGGAAACAGCTAAATCATGCAGGGCAGTGTGCCTTGAGGACCAGGATTAAAAAACACTGGTTTAGAGAGTTATCTAGCAAACTTTAGTGTTCTGATTTTCGACCTTGACCTGTTTGTGCCTTGGACCTTTCATCCTCCCTGCCCATCTTATTAGTTCGCCTGCCTGTCTCCGGTCTCCTGTCAGCTCTACAGCTCTGCAGCCTGTTCCTGGGGTCCATCTTCAACAAAAATCATCACAATCGTTACATATAAGAAAACTGACAGTAGAAACAACATTATTAAAAATGACAATCAAAACAAACAAAGACATACACTTTGTCCCTAGTTAAACATAATTTCCTTATTAATTATATACATTTCTTAAGATTTAATTTAAGATACACAATTTTGTATAAACTCATATTCTGTGGCAACATATTCCTCAGAGAGATGGCCTGGTATATAGATGTTCATTTTTAATGCATTAGTTCTTGGACGAGGCAGAATAGTCAGATTAACAGCTTGTCTTGTTTTAAGCCCGTGTCTGTTGTAAGTAGGCTCTAGTTTAGAGAACAGGCTGAGGAGCTTGTGTGAAGTCCTTAGTTTATGCAGAGACACCAAAGAACAACAACCCAATCTATCTTTGACTTTCATCCACAATGGCTCTGATGCAAGACAGCAAAATCTGTTTGAAATGTACATCCCAGAGCCAGTCTAGCTGCCCGATTCTGAGCTATCTGAAGCCTGCAGAGTTCTTTTGGAGCAGCATTTTAACCACATAATAGAGCAGTAGTCCAAGTTACATATAACTAAAGACTGTATTACCATTTTCCTTGTTTCTATTAACATATACAGTACTTGGAATTGCCTCTTTTTAATCTGATGTTTCTGCTCATTTTAGTCACATTATTAGTAGGTTGACACCAGGACATTGTTTGTTTGATCTAAAGTAACACCCAAAAGTTGAAGCTCAGTCACCTGCTGTATAGATTGATGATTTAAAGTTAGATTTAACATTGGTACGTCTCTCATGGCATTTTTAGAGCCTAACATCATACAATTTTTTTTAACCTATTCTGCACTACCCACTCATGTACCAATTCTAGTTCTTGTTGTAGGATATTATTAATCTGATACTGATCTGATGAGACATATACAGTTGTGTTATCTGTATAGACAGTCATACAGGCTTGATGCAACACATATGAGATATCATTCACATAAATACTGTAAAGCAAGGGACCAAGACAGTGGCCCTGCAAAATTCTGCACACAAGGGTTACAGTGTCTGAAAATTAACCATTGAAAGTAAAAAAAAAAAAATTTAATTAAATTAAAAAACTAAAAGTGCCATAAATGTGGTCAGAACTTTACAAAGCTCTCATAATGGGCATAAATGTTCTAATATTTAATGAATCTTTTGAAACCATTGTTTTTCCATCATGCAGTGATTAAAACTAATTACATTGCATTTATTGTTGCTTTTCTCCATCCATCTTTCTTCTGCCCATTTGACAGAAAATACAATCTGAACTGTGGCAAAATGTCAGCTAACAGGTTACATCTCATTCAAGCCTTATGAAAACATGACATCTACTATGAGAGTGTTTCATTATACTTTTCCCTGCACAGCAACACACACGTTGTTTGCCTGCGGCTCCCTCACATGCAGACACGCAGTCAAACCTCCCTGTTATTGGTGTTAGTAACTCATACATAAACATGAATTACGATAAACAGAACCGCTTTTGGTGAGATGTTTAAACAGGGAGTCAGGCAGCCTGACAGGCTCACCATCAGGGTCTAACACCAAACACAGAGAAGATATGCAGGCATCACAGTCTGAAAATGTCAACATTCAATCTGTGCTTCCCTTTTCTGGTGCTTACTATCCATACATATTAAAACCATTTAGTTTTACAATCATTTTCATCCTAATTTTATTCGTTTACTGGGTCTTTTTTAGCTTGAGCAGGTTAATAATTATGTGCTGCTGGGTGTGCCTGTGAGCTGACCTCTTCGCCAGACACCGCTGTTTAGTATTCCAGTCCGAGGCAGATTTTCAGCGGCCAATCATCTCACAGTCTTACTATTTCAACACACACACACACCAACACCCAGATATACATTTGATCATGCTGCTACATAATTTTCTTGCAAGTTCAAAGGCAGAGTTAATCAACCCTGATCAATGTTCATTTTATGGCCACAAAGATAAAATGATAAAGCTATACATAATATTACCCAAAGATTAGAAGCTTTTTGTCTTTTAGCTGATAGCGCCACCGAGCTGATTAAGTCTGTCAAAGTTCCTGACCCATAGAGAGCCTGGAGGAAGATAGGTTCTAAAATTACCTCAGTGTGGTGTGTGCTGGAAAGAAAAAAAACCTGGATTATCATGGTTCAACAGTGATGTGGCAATTATATGGTGGTGTTTTTGGTAATTGTTGCTGCAATATGCAAATAAAAAAAAGTAATTAAACTGAATCCTTCTAGATTTTATCTAGTATCCTTAAAGCACTATGGTATATTTTCGATTTAATAGTGTAAAACATCATGTCTTGTTAAGCAGACGATATAACTTCACCGAACAAGTGCATATGTGATCTATTCTCCATTTAAACCAGGTATACATTACGTTTTTCATGTTTTTGTTTAGTTTTGTTTGAGTGTTTGAAAGTAATTAGATGCTAGAAGGGGATTGGTCCACTGAACAACTGCAAAGCGAGGAGGTAACCTTGGACCTGCCTCCCCCAAGAAAAGCGACGTAATTATTACTGAGGCTTATTCCAGGGCAACATGCATCTAAAATTGATTCCAGCACAGAGAGTCTTCCAACAGTGTTGTCCAACCTTGGCTTTATTTGAAAGACTTGTCCTCTATAATTGGTTGAAAAAATGACTCCTGGAGTTCTGGTGCCATCTTTGTCTCCCCCGAAAGGACAAGCTTCTAGCTTTCAAAACTCCCCCTCAAATCTAAAACAAGCTATTTAGGACAGTTGCTAAATGCTACCTTTTTCACATGTGAAAGACATTAGTAAAAGCTTAGCTTGCTTTTACAAAAGGGCTACAAGCGAGAGTTGGGATCTTGAGGCTTGTCCACTTTCTCCATCAGAGGGCGCCTGAGATCTTCCTCCTGAGGGCATGAGCTCACCTCTACACACCTGTTTCCTGTCTCCTCATCAAGAAGGCCTATTTAAGGAGGAGGAAGCTGACACTTCCCTGCCAGAGTGTTTGCCAGTAATGGTTAGCAAAACCTGAGCCAGCCTGCCTGATCTAAGACCGTGATTTAGTGAACCTGTCTGACCCTGTTTCTCTCTGCCTCACAGATCCTGACTTTCCTGGAAACCAGAAACTTCTGGAGATATAAATCTCTGCCTGGAATCTGCCTGCCTGCACTCAGTCTCAGTCTCTGCCTGCCGACTAGCCTCTGGACTCACAAGGTTCCCCCCCTGCTGATCTGAATCCTCTCTGAGCAGGTATTTGTCCCTGTCATCAGTAAACTGCAAATTTCCTGGATCTATTCTAACTGCTCTGTCCTCCTCAGTGGTTTTCCTCCCGAGACCAGTCCGAAGAACCCAGAACCGAGCATCATCTTTCATTGTTATCATTGTAAATAAATCATTTAACTTTTCCCCTGTCTTAAGAGTGGTTTCTGCATGTGGGTTAGACGCCTTGAACCCAACATGACAGCGAGAGTCAAACATGATTAACATGCATAACGGTCATCTCCACAACAACACTAATCTCCAACAATACCTTTCCTTTCACTGCAACTGCCACCAAAAGGAAGAAACCTGGATCCAGAGAAGGGGAACTCCATCCTTGAGGTCTGGTGTCCTACAACTTTGACATTTCGGCATGATGCAAGAAGTTCTCATAAATCTAATAATGATCAAAGTATTTGATTCTGGGGCATTGAAATAGAGACGAATATAAAAGTTGCAGGACATTGGACTTTATCAAAAGTTTGACAGCTCGTAATTACAGTACAAAGCTGACTTTAGAGTATTGTTGAACCATGGAGTCCATGAGTAAACTGGAGTTAAAAATTGCAGTTGAAAAAACTCTCAATGTGACTCCAAACCTCTCCCAGAAGATCAAGCTTCTCCACTCTGAGGGAATGCCCTGTGGTTAATTACAGGCACTTGTATCAATTGGTAAATAGTTTTGTTAAAGATTACTAAGTCATTACCAGGAAGCAATAGCCAAACAGCAATCTCTCTCAGAAATTTCTTTATGAATAACAGCCTGTTAAGGTATGTTTTTAAGAAAGATGGAGTGGATTTCATCATGTTCTTATCCCTAAACTAGACTAGTAACATTCATCTATACTGCAGAGTAAAATGGAAAGATAAAAGAAAAAATTAAATCAACAAGAAAATGTGTGAACTGGAAGTAAAATGGTAATTAAAATTAGACCAATAAAAGGATGAAGTAAGGTTAGTATATTCTTTTGAGGTATTGTGATTGAAATAGTTTGTGGCACCTTTAAAGCAAAGTGCAAAACATTTTAGAGTAAACATTTAAGCAGTTAAACACCACAAACAAAACACAATAAATCCTATAACACTTTTCTATGACCAGACAAAACATGAACATCTATAATAGATGGGTTAATATAAGAGGGCGGGAAAGCAGTTGCACTCAGTCAGCAACTGGCTTGCTACACAAGCTGCAGTCCTGCTTCTATGTTACCAGAAATATATTTTGGGGGCAGTTAGTTTTATTTTTGGCCAGGGTACAGTTGAGGATAGTACAGGATCAAGAAAATCACACATGTCCTCACCAATAAGCTTCAGGCAGAGAAATGGAGAGCTGCTGTGCACCAAGATTTGTTGCTCTATAACTTCACAGGGACTCCTGCTGTGAAATTCAATGTTCCTACAAGCTGTTATGAAAATGGTTTAATGTTGTGCATTCTGGTATTTAGAGTTTTTACAAGTCTCTCTTGTCGTCTTTTTTTGTTAAATGGGTTAAATACTGTCAAAGGAAATACATACCTAACATCTAACCCTAACCTAATCCTAACCCTAATCTAAATCTTTAGCTTACAGTGGTTAATCGCATAGGCAAACACGATGTAGAACATTACGGGCTTAAACTCATTGCTGCAATATGCATGCTATCTGGATATATCAACACCATGTATAACCCTTTGATGCACCTGTTTGGTCCAGATCTTCTCTCACTATATAGTGAAAGAAGCCATCAACAGGCCAAAATAATTAGGCTGAAATTAGTAGGAAAGGAAAAGGCATAGAAATGGAGGGAAACTGCCTGCATGCTGCATTTTTGTTCTTCTTATTTGTGCTGCTATTACTGCAGCAATATTACTGTTATACTCATGAAAAGCTCATTTAACCCAGATTTGCAACATTTTCCTATATTTTTGTAACTGCTTTGGTGAACGCGTGCTGCAAGCCTTGTAACACAACGTCTATCTCCCTACCTCCATACCACCTCATGCCATTTCAATATATTGATTTGGTTTTTCAACAACGGAAAAATCAGAGAATGTTAGGAAAGAGATGACATCAGGAAGCCCATGCTAGGCCTTAGCCTTTTTCTAGTAATATTTACAAAATAGCACAAAAAATCACTTTCTGTATGCAATTTTCAAAAAAAAAAAAAAGACTATGAAAAAGCCAACAGATAAATATAAATGTTAGCCCTGTATATGCTAAATGTACATGTCAGTTTGTGAAATTCAAAAAACAATCCATACAACTCACCACCTTTAAATAAAACTAACTCTTACTGACATAGCAGCTTATCTGCATCATAAATTCTTCTGAAACAGAGAAAGCAAATTTAGGAGCATTGTCTGCATTCAGGAAGTAATCTAGCTAGCAATACCTTTATTCTTAAATACCATTTATTTCACATGAGATGGATTTAATCTTTGTAACCCAGATATAGGCAAAGCTTTTGACTCTCTTTTCAAAACTTCTTTTGGACTGAAGATTGTCATTACCCCTCAAACTTTGGGTTAATGTGTCTCTATTGCGTTTAGGCAGACTAGAGTGAATTAGAAGGCCTATCACGGCTATCTTTAAGATTACTTATATAGATGTTTGGATACACTGTATTATATTATACTGTTTATTATAATAATTATTCAAAATAATTATAAACTACTTTTTGAAATTAACAGAGTTTATATTTCATTTAAGTCTATCAGTATTTATAAAGCTCATATATTACTTTGATACCCAGTAGAGCAAAAAGAAATACCATTTATTTCATTTTTGCATCTTCATATCGCATGCTTTGCTTGAAAGAACAATATAAGGATTGCTTTTAATGACTTCAATAGTTATTGAAAAACCATACTTTTTTAAGATTTCATTTGTAAGGAATGAAAACATCACATTGATTTTATGTATCATCAAAGCCAAGAATGGAAGCTGAACGATCACAGAGAAAACATGCCCTTTGTGGGTCAACAATTAAAACACATTCAGTTACTACGACAATAAGAAGTCATGCTTTGAAAAGATGTTTTTAGACTGTGATTCATACGTATCTAAATGAAAAAAAGAACATATAAATACAAGTATCAAGAGAAGACTTGAAAAGCAATAAAATCAGGCAGGTGTCATCAAAGAGCAGATGGGGGGAGAAACAGATGACAGTAGTGCCTGCCTTTAGAAACCACAGGGGGAGGTAGGTAACAAGGCTTAGGATTTTGATGTTGGAAAATGTATTGAAATATGGATAAAAACCTTTATGACAATCACATTAACACATTTTTTTTTTTTTTTATTCCTCTCAGGTTTCAAACAGGGCTTACATTGCAGCAATCCTCACCTGGGGTGCTTTTTTTTTTTTTTTATAAAACCCTTAAAATGTTTCTTTATTTAAATATCACCATAAAATAAAACACACAATATCATTATGGAGAATATTTGTTATAACTTTTATTATTTATTAATATCATCATGGTCATCACTATTCTTCAAGTTTAGCTGTGTAACAAACTTTTCTTGGCTGTCAAAATATGTTGCTGAAATATAATGTTTTTGCATGAAAAGAAACTAAAAACAATACCGTACAGAAAGGTAGCAGAATAAAATACAACATGAGAAAGAAAATAATCTAAAATAAACAAATAATCTTCTCTACAAAAGCCAGTCAACATAGAAGAGACAAACTTCTACTATAATATACTGATTAAACATTAAAATGTGCTGTATGTATTAGAGTGTATATGGGTATTGCCAGTCAGTATCAAACTAGCCTTGGTTAACACTGTTTACCCCAAATTCTACACCCACTCTGTACCTATGTGTGTCTGCGTCTTGTCCCTTCCTTGGCAATAAGAACATAATAAATGGAGTGCAAGCAACAAATCCTAAGACACATTATGACAAAGACAAAACACGTGATAAGGCCTCCCAATGTAAACGCTGATTTGAAATGCCATCAAACATACAATCATCAATGAAGTAAAACAAGGCCTGGTATTCCTCAGACCCAGAGCCATTTTTTTTATTTTTTTTTAGCATAATTGCATAATCGTTACCATGACCTAAAAGATTCATAAAGACACAAATGTCTCTTTATGCATAAATACAGTTTTCCTAAATGGGAGCGACATTGTCATAAAGCTGGTAACAGAACAAAAGCACATTGTCAGATGAAACTAGGTTCTGCAGGGCATTTATGAATTCAATACTACAAAGTTTTCATTGCTGTTCTTTTTTGCTCTCAACGCAATGGCAGACAAAGGATTTTCCTTCAAAAGCTAAGTCACTTGGCATAAAAAATTGATATTTAGCCCCTAAAAACCTCCCTGGTTCATCAAAATAAAAGTTCAAACCAGAATCTTCAAAAACAAGAGTAACATTCATTTACCTCCTTTTTTTAAATCCACTACATGTTTTTCTAAGCCCATAAAATATATTAAAAAGAAGATGTTATTAGCAAGACCCTAAGCTGTATCCCAGTTAAATGTCTTAATATGAACTCAAATCTCAAACGTTACTACAAAATCCATTTGATATATTTAAATTAAATCAGAGCTTTATTTATTTTAACAAAGCTTTAATTATCTAGATAAGTCAGCCTGTGAATTTTTGAGCAGCTGTGTTCAAATTGTCCACTCTTTCAGAATAGTTTATTTCATAGTATTCGATTTTGAAATCCTAAAAAGTAAATAGCCACCCATTTAGTAAAACTAGACATTTATGAGGGGCAGCATGGTGTAGTGGTAGATCATCCAGTTTATATGTAAGGCCTTAAAGCAGGATTTGGCTCCAGGTCTGCCTCCTTCTCACTCTGCCTGTCTCCTGTTATCAATAGTTAGCTCAATACAATGTTAGAATGCCTACAATTGCAGTTGGGCCAAATTCATTGTAAGTATGCTAAGACCAATGGATGGCTCACTACTGCTGGGAGCATGCCACAACCCCATCCGTTCCAGAAGCATGATTCGTACCATCAGCTCATTTACGCATGCAAATGATGTTGGATTTAAACATAAATCTAGTCTTTTTGAGTTTTATATTTTCCTTTCGTGTTACCTTTATGGGATATAGTCTGTAACCTAAAGAAAGCATTTACTAAAATGCAGATAAACATGGTTTAATCATATTTTGCCAGACTACTCTGAGCATGTCCGATGATGTCAGACTAGCAGTTTAACGCTGAAAATGTGAAAAGCATCTAAATTATCTCAGAAAAAAACTTTTTAAGGGGATGTATTAGCATTATTTAGAGAGTTAAGGATATAAATTAGTAATTCTAGTACCATAGTTATATTATTTATGGAAATCCGAGTGTATACAGTATCTGGTTGCTTATGCGCAAATGAGCTGATGGTACGGATCATACTTCCAGGACGAGTATGCCAACACTAACGATAAGCTCAGTGCTAAAGCAACTAAAACCACTAGAAAAAAGCTCATGGCAACAGCTATAGTAGGAACTGTGGCTTTCATACTTGTTTAACATCAACAGTGATTTTCCAGATTTCTCAATTTTAAAATAGCCTTCTTGTGACTTGAAGGCTTTAAAAATGTAATAAAATTTATATTTGAGCACTACCAAAAAGCAATAAATACTTTAAAGATCTCTAGTGTCTTTTTGTCTAGTTTGATATTTTTGAGATAAATATTTGTACAATAAAAAAATACCACTTTGAAGATTTAGACATAGACAGGCTGAAATGAGCAAAATGTCAGGGTATTTTATTGATGGTCTGTCAAATCGTAAATACTTTTCATGGTGGGTATGGGCAATGCAAAACTGCATTACTTTTTACCCAGATAAGTCTGATACAGTACAACATAATCTCCAAAGGTATGAAATGTAGTTTCTATGAGTTAATCTAAGTATAAATCACTCAGTATATGAGTGAACATTTTGAACACAGCATGAGTCTCTGATTGGTTGATCTTGGTCTGCATCAGTAAAAACACAGGAGGAGGAAGTCTTTTGAAACAAGGAAAAGCAGAAGACTGAGATGCACAGTGACACCTGCATACCGATAGATAAAATCAAGAGATTTGATGCTGAAAATATAGTTTAGGTAAAAAGACAAAAACAAAGAAGAAAACATTTTTATCAGCTACTATAAGTCTAATTTTCTCCCACAAATTCTTCAAATGCCCCAATCCTTCCATCTCATGCAGCATCCTTCCACCCAGTACTTTGCTGTGTTTTAAAAACAGTGCATCGTTTTGTTCTGTTTTGCTACAAATAGAGAAGTAAACAATTTTCATATTAGAAGCTCCTTAGCAGATTGAAAGTTTTAATTTAAAGATCATGACAGACAAAGACAAAAATATTGACGATAGTTTGAAGGATACATGTTTTTGCTGAACATACCTAAAGACTGCATCAGGTAAAATTTAAAGTAATTTTATACGATGGAGTAAACTGACATGGAGACGATAAGGTAATAAATGGTCAACTCCTTAACCAAAACTTGAACTCTCAAAGTAATTATATTGCACCAACAGTCTGCGGCTTTAGAAGACTGATTTATAAATAAAAGTTTAAAATAATCCACCTATGTATTATGAAATAGACAAACAGGTTTACTAAATGCAAAGGTATAGTTCTTAGCCCTTGGTTTATTATATTCTCATAGTATGATATTTTACTTGCTGTAAAAGTTGTTTAATTCCCAAAAAGATTTCAGCTTTCAGTTTCAAAAAAAAAAAAAAAGGTTTTATATATATATATATATAATTTAAAGGTGTTATAGGTCAGGGCAATTTGTAAAAACATAGTGATAAAATGATCAAAAAGGTATTGCATGGTAACAAATAGCAATATTCTGTTCATATTACTTCTGTCTTCTTACATTGCATATATTTTGACAGCAAAGCCGCAGGTCAATATTCATTTCTTGTGACTGGAAAACCTTGAGTAAAAATATAACAAATTCAGTAGCCTAGCTCTATCTACATAAAAAAAAAATCGTAATTTCTGTGGTAAGTTTTATATTTCATACGTATAATCAAATTCAGGTTGGATTCCTACAACCCGCAGCTCTTTGTAAATTCAACTGAAAGCTAGAAGGTAACACTTTTGACAGCAAGTAAAAATTAGTCTTTAATTCTTAGACACAGTTGACTGACAGCGCAAAATCTGCCTTGGACAAGGGAGCACTCCGCTTTGAGCCGTAAATTATAGTTTTTTTTCTTTATTCCAGCAACTTAACCAAGCACTTTATTGGCCATGGTAGTCTGCTAGCCTTTATGCTACAAGCAAATATACTAAGACAATTAGATTAGGGCAATTTTTCCCTTCAAAACATTATATTTAAAAATGCATTGCTTTTCACTCTGATAGTAGACGATCCATAACATTTTGTGCATTTTCCTACCATGAAACACTACTGACTCTGTCAAATTTAACTAGGGAAAATGTTCTTCTGAGTGTTTAATGCAAAATTACAATGAGTTTATCCATGCTTGTTATGTTTTCCTTCCAATCATCTTTTAGTTAAAATCCTTAGATGTAGCAATCTATGAACAGCCTAGATTTTTAGCAATGACATTCTGCAGTCAGCAGTTTCATATTTGTTTTTGTAGGACATAAAATGCAAAAACTAAAGTTTTACGCGTAAAAATCCTTTTTTGTGGTAATTTGTGAAGAAATAGTTGTTTTTATCTGGCTAACGAGACTGTGTGTGTAAAGAGATTCAGTATTTTTATTTCAGTTGCTTGAATAAATTAACATTTCAGCCTGGTTTGTTTTTAGATGTACCTTTTGTCAGCTCACAAAAACTGCTGTGGAGGCACTGTGCTCCTGTGTATTCCTAAAGCTACAGAATATGCCACACTGTCTAACTGTAGGAAGGCTATAAGGCAAGACGTCACTGTTTTCCAAACTGACTTCTTAATCAACTGTTTTTTAAAGCCAAAAACTGGTCCATTGCAATTATGAAAAAAAAAAAAAAAAAAGATTTAATATAATAAAAAAAAAGAGCATGGGTTTGCAGGCACTAAGTGGATATACTTTTATAAATATAAAAAAATATTTTTCATCCTGTTTTTCTCTGTCTTTAATATCTGGCAAAGGAGTATCTTTTCATTTGTTTTCTAGCATCTAAGGCAGCGAGGCTAAAGAAGGCTATCTGTTTCGATAACAGGCAAGATAACCAACAACACTTTCAACTGACTGTGGGGACTCAAATGGAAAGAGTAAACAAAAACAAAGAACAATACAAAAGAAAAATGAGAACATTTCCTAAACCTCAGGATTTGAAGGTACCAAGTTAATATATATATATATTTTTCTCCTATTTAAGTTTTCTTTGTCATTCATGGTAAAACACAACGTAACACGTTCAACCCATAATAAAAGCAACAGATGTCGCAGATTGCTAAAGATTCTAGCATGCTAATAAGACATGAAACACTGTAGGCAACAATCTCTTAAGACTAGTTTATATATTTAACCCAACATCATAATCGTCTTTGATCAAATGTTGGGTTTTGCTCTCTAATTTATGAAATCTATTACAATTTGTAACCTAAACACATGTAGACAAACTAGAAGTTATAAAACTTAAAACAGTTTGACGTATTGCTAAAAAAATAAAAACACATGCGTAGGAAGAACAGAAGTAAACAAAACGAAACATACTAGACATAACACTAATTTAATCGACCCTTTGACGTGTTCATACGATGTGTCACATGCTGTTGTGAAGGCAGGTTGGTTTGCACGTGTGACCCCTGAGGACTGAGAAACTGAGCATTCTTTATGTTTACATCATTGCTTAGGGACGGACGAAAACCCTTTGATCCTCACACATACACAGACACTATAAACGCAATAACAAATGTATACCTGCGCACTCAACCCCCTCAACTGTTGTACCTTTTTTTTCGTTAGACGGGTTTTATCAATGTAACAAATCTCAATAAAGACAAAAACAAAAGAAAAGAGCTAAAATATGCAAATTTTTATAGTACCATTTCCTTTAAAAAAAACCTTTACAAAACAACAAATAAGAAAATGTAGCAAATTGCATTTTTGTTTAGTTACACCATCATGGTTCTTCTTGTTATTACCATTATTATTAATATTCATATTATTAATATTAATGTCAAGCAGGTTAATAAATGTTTGTTCTATTTAGGCAGGCAGCCAGGCACATAGCTTGTATCATGGCACAGAGAAAGGTAAAAAATAAAGTCTTTAGTTTTTTTGTTGTTGTTTTTTTTTCATCCAAATGATGAAAAGAACACTTTAGACCAGCTTTATCAGTTTGACCTGGATTCAAGCAGTTTCAGAAAGGGTTAGCTCTAGTCTTCAGCCACCATGTAGATTTAGCATCGATCCAGGACCAGTTTGATAAACAGCACATGATAAAGTTAAAGGAACCGATCTATTTCGTACCAACAGATATGCAAACAAGCCCTAGCTGGTTTCAAGCAAAAATAGTTTGAAAACACCTTAAAGTGTCTCTTTTTGGTTTTTGATCCATCTGATAGGGAGAATAAAAATGTTCTGGGCAAGAGCACAGCAGTTCTAACCAGATCACGTCTGGTTGTTCTGAATGAAATGCTGAATGCAGCAAAGTTCAAGTGTTATACAGTACTTCTTCTCTCATTGTTTCATGTCTTTCTTAGCCCAGGCGTTAATCCTCCCATATGAATGCACAAAGATTGGCCGTTTCTGAGAGTTGATTGCAGCTGGATGCCAGCACCCTGTTGACTTCCTGCCACAAAGCTGTCAGGTAAGCCATAGCTCAGGAAAGCTTTCAGGCTGCTTTTTTCCTACAGCTCCGTCTGTAGTTCACCTGGGTCCTGCAATAATTTCTCCTAGTCTTTGACAGTGGGAGGGCTCTTTTGAAGGTATTTCCATTAGGAAATGGCCAAACCTCCAGGAACATAAAGCCTAATACTCCAATAACAGGTTATTAAAGTTTGTGAGAGATATTTAATTTCCATCGGCGAGTCCGTCTAACATCTTAGTCCCCATAGTTGTGAACTCTGTGGACTCTGCTGTCCCACCTAATTCTTTACTTCTTTTTTGCTCTTTTTCAGCCTCTGGTATACTTTTAATATTCGAGTCTTGCTTTTTTTGGTCGTCATGACCTGTTTTCAAGACCTCATCCTCTTCATTTGTGATCCCTCCATCTTCCTGCTCCACCGTCAGGCTTTCAAGCTCTGGTGCTGCCGTTCCATGGAGAGGTTCACCCTCTGGTATGGTACATTTCTGCTGAGGCAGTGGAAGCGTTTTATGCAAACCCCTCTGTATGTGCGTGGTGAAGTCATAGCGGTCCGTGCACACGTGGAGGCAAAACGCACATTGGTAAGGCTCCTTCTCACCATGGCAGCTCATGTGCAGGGCATACATGACTTCGTCCACAAAGTAGATGCCGCAATGGGCACAGCGGTTGGCAAGGTCATCCTGTGTGGCTGCATCGACTTTCGAGCAGTTAGGCGCATTGCTTGACTTACGTTTTCCTTCCTCTGACATCTCTTCATCTTCCTTCTCGCCTCTCCAGTTTCCAGCTGATGTCTCACTCTGGGGGGACTCCTGTGTTTTCCTTTCAGGACCCTCTGGCATGTGGGTGTTTGTGCTGCTCAAATCTCTTTTTATTGCAAGATCCAAAGGAGCGTCGTTTTCAGGTGAAGCCGAAGATGAGGTTTGGGTATGATGAGGAGGAGGGGGGTAGTGAGCGGGAACTGGATGTGGTGGGAGAGGAGAGTAAGGGGACGCACAGTAAGGCACTGTGTATCCTGGCTGGTGATACTGTACAGGGGTGACCATGGTTCCAAGTTGGTGGGTGCTGTTTCCAAGCCCACTGGGGCTGTTTAGATTACTGATGGTACTAGGAACCCCAGAGGTGGCTGCCATCTTATACTTAGTCCAGAATCTGAGCCAATCAGATTCAGGTGTCAAATCAGGTGACAGGGTCAAAGGCAGAGCTAATGGGAAAAGGGGATATTGATATTTTTCAATCGGCGAACCTGGAGGTGAGTAACTAGAGGGTTTAGATGGACGCATGTACTTTTCAATTGGACTTCCTCTCTCTGATCCTCCACCTTTCCCAACATCTAGTTTTGACGTTAATCCACCATCTGCAATTCCACCATTGCTCTCAGCCACTATGCTTGATGCAGGATGAGATGGAAGGAGGAGAGGAGGCATGCGCCTATGGATCTCCAGCGTCTGATTGGCTAAGAAGGCTTGAGTTGACCGTGGGACCGAGAGCGCGGGGAAGGCTGCTGGGTTTTCGCTGATGGGCAGCTCCTGCTCTCAGACTCCTCACCATTCAGGCGCTCCTCACTGGTGATTCGCTGCTGCTTAGGGGCCGGATTGTCGGACGACAACGTATCTGGATTGAGCCGTTTTCGGGTTCGCCGGCGGATGATTTGCTCACCGTTGTTCTGCTTGATGATGTTCAGCGGCCTGGGAGTCTGCAGAGAAAAGAAGACAGTGATATCAGACAGTTTCCCATTCTGTTAGATGAGTAAGGCTGTTAATTACCAATAAATATGTTTACTGATTGAGAAGCCATTTTAATTGTATACAGTGTGATCAAAAGTAGATAAAATATGGTTGAAATAACTTATTTCTAAAACTATTCATAATAACAAATAAAGCCAAAATATTTTTTTCTGTGCACTTAAACATGTAAATGTCTGTTGATTGATTATTCTGATTTATAATTGTGATATTTTACACTCATAATCCTTTAAGATCAACAACTGCTGTAACCCACACTTTTTGCCCTAAACACAAGGGGGCACTCTCCTATCTTATCAAATTTACCTCCAGGACACAAGCCTAACTCTACCATGAAAAGTGGCAGGGTCCTAAAAGCATTGCATTTTAATGATCTTTAACTAAAACATCTGTTTGAAGATTAAGAAGATATTCAGCTTTGCATTCAGATGTGTTAGTAAGCACATGCCTTCTTTTCTTCAAGGTAGAATGAACTGCAGACACTGATGAGAATTTGCTCATTTATTTATGTAGATTAAAAAGTGACTTCAGAATTCCCATAATACAGAGTCTAAATTCTCTTCTGAATTATTAAAAGTATATTTATATTTGTTTTTTTATTTTTTAAGATACAGATCTGAATATTATAACGAGGATTTAGTTCATTTATGACTCCTAAGTTAATGCCTTGAAAGGTATTCTGTAATTTCACGAGCTTTGTAAACATAAAAAGAGATTTTATTTCTATTTTTCTTCTTCAAAAGTTATTTAAGATTAGTCATATATATTTAAATGATGTGATCAGTAATTTTTTAATCTTTTGTTTTGTCTTTGAATCTTAATTTTAATAGGTCATTTTAACACCTGAACAAGTTTTGATCCAAACCAACTTGTTGCAACTCTGGCTGCATGTTTCTGGTCGTTTCCTGGAGGAAGATGAACCTTTTAGGGTGAAGTTTTCAAGGTTTTTGTAGCATTTAAAGAGGTTTAGATTTTTGTTTTTAGATCATTTAATCATATTTAAATTTTATTTTGTGCTCCTTGATTTTCATGATGCATTTTGCTCAAACTTGTTCTCCAAGAAAGCTCTAGGGACTTTAACACAGCAGCTTGGTTGTACTGAGATTAAACTGCACCCAAGTGGACCAATTTCACTAGTTACTTAACAAGGCAAGTCAATGTGTTGGATTTTATTTAGGGGCACTTTGTCGGATTTATAAAACTATTTTAACTATTTATATGCATTTGTTTTTAATTCAGAACTTGCTTATTCGTTAGTTTTTCCAGAGTTCAGTCTAATGATTACTCAAACAGCAGAAATTCAGTACAACAGATTATTGCTGCAGCATTTGAAATAAAGTCTGCTTAGTTTTTCATTTTAAAGTGGCAACAAAGGTTTCATTTTTTGCCTGGAGTCTAGTGCCTCTTGCAATTACTAGAAAACGAAAAACCTCAACCATGAAATGCTAAAGTCCTTAGTAGGGTTGGGAATTGAAAAGATTTTCACGATTCCGATTCCCTTTTCGATTCTATGCAACGATTTGATTCTTTATCGATTCTTTTTTCGATTCCAATTTGGGGAAAAAAGAACAAACAGTTTGATTATCAGCATCAACTTTTTTTACTTAACTATTGCACAATCTTACAAAATCAACAAGATCAAGATGTCCACAGGAAATGTAAAACTGGAGTAACATCCGTGTTTAAATGAATAAAAATACAAGAACAAACTTAATAACCAACAATGTCTAATAACAAACGATGGGATTAGGGCTGCAACTAACGATTATTTTAAAAATCGATGAATCGGACGATTATTTTTCCGATTAATCGATGAATCGGACAAAAAATATTTTTTATAACAACCTCTTTATTCCAAAATAAACATTTTAGACAGAACAAACAAGCACACAAGTACAGGTTGCTCATTAACTGTACTGGTGCAATATGAAAAATAAATGTTTGTGTTAAAACTACGCAAACTTACATGAGAAATGTAGCTGTACATCCACAAAATATAGGCTACTTTGTTTCATAAAGCGCAAAAAAAGACATTTTTGTTTTTAAAAGCCCCTAAGGGGTTCAAACAATAGGCCCCCCATTTCAACAAATGAGTTTTTTTTAGACTAGAAGAGTTCTGCCTTTTAAGACAGGAAAGTATAGCAGTTAAAGTTGCTACTTGAGAAAATACTTAACCATAGAGATAAAAATAGCCCTGTGATTCAAATTATAAATTGTATTTGGAATAAAAATGAGAGAACTAGGGGTGCTAAAAAACACATCCTCCAAAGACTCCAATTTACATGGGAATGTGGCAGATAATTAATTGACATATTACTGATCTTGCTGGATTTTATTCTGCTTTACTTCCATAAATTCCAGGATCTTCTTTACTTTATCTTCGCCAGAAGATTTAAACTTTAAAAGCCTTGCCCTCATAATTTGCAAGTTAATTTATTTATAAAGTAAATGTAAACGCTGCTTAAGCTAATTGAAATGAAATTAAAAGTAAAATAAGTAGCCAACCTTATCACTGTCTGTAACCTACTAACACGGTAAGGAAAGCATCGGATGAGCTACCTGAGAAACTAACGTTACGTTTCCCCACTTTAAAACCAAACAAACATGGTGGTTCCGTGCCATGTTAATTTCTTTTGAAAAAAGTTGCATGTTATCACTTTTTTCGCTTTACAAAGCGCAGGCTATTTTAATTATTGTGATCAATTTGCGCCGTCAATCCCGGTGCATGCGCGCTTCATTTGCAGTCTGGACGCTGAGGCTCTGACTGCAGCTGAGAGGGACTCCTGCGGGAGCGGGGGGAGGCGCCCCACGGCAGAGTAGGAACGATACATGCTTTCACGTAAGAGTCTCCAAAAGCTGCCAGTGAAACCGAAAAAAGTCGCCAGATTTGTCGCTAGTCGCTTTTTTGAAAAATAGTCGCTGGAGGGGTCTGAAAAGTCGCTGAGTTGGCAACACTGCTCCTGCGTCGCTGACTCGCTCTGCCATATTTTTTTTTCTTCCTCTTTCAGTCAAGAGGCAGTGATGACGGCGCGGCGGATGACGCAATAATCGCGCGACACAACTAATCGATGATGAAATTCGTTGCCAACGCTTTTAAAAGTCGATTTTTATCGATTTTATCGATTCGTTGTTGCAGCCCTAGATGGAATAATAACCTATTTTAAATAACAAAAAATACTAATTATAAAACAGTAGTAGGGAAAATTAACAGTTATTTTGCAGAAAGATGAGCATATCTGCTTTTTCTGGAAGGATACAGGATCTTTCAGGGCTTAAGGTGTCTCCAGCCGTGAGAACACCCTCTCAGATGGGATGGAGGAAGCCTGCACACAGAGGTAGTTTTCAGCTAGTCCAGATAGCAAGGGCAGCGTATCTTGCTTGTTCCACCAGCACAGTGTGGCGCTATCCCTGCAGGGGATGGAGGGCAAGCTTTTATAGAGCTGGATTTCCTGATCTACCCTCTGGGCTAAGGAAAGACGGGGCTTTGATTCACAAAGTGACCGCAGCTCGTTGTCTTCCTCCTCGAATAGTTCTTCCAACTTGCGTAACTTGCGTAACTTACGTAACTTACGTAAAAAACGTGACGTAAGTCGTGCTCCCCAGAGCCGGCGCTCTAGGCTCTGGTGCTGCGGGAATCGAAAAAAGAATCGTTCAGCGAGCTGCCAAACGATGCCATGGAATCGGAAAATACGGAACCGGTTCTGAACAGGAACCGGTTTTCGATTCCCATCCCTAGTCCTTAGCACCACTTCACTTTTCAAGTTATATATAAAATACCACAAAAACAATATCAACTGAAATCCACAACATTTTTATAAAAAAGAATAATGGAAACCTCTCTGTACTTTTTTAACAAAATGCAGATAGTCTCCACTGTTAACTGAGGAACAAAGATTTATACACAATTTAGAAGTGGGTCAATATCCTAAACAAGATTACATCACTGACAGAAGTAGCAGCCTAAACACTGACTAAATTATAACAGACATTTCTATAATTCCCTATAGTTTCCCTGTTTGTTTTTCTTTCCAAAGAGACATAAACAAAGAGGAGAGATAAATCACAAGTGGGAAGCAGCATGTTGAGGAAGCAGAGGAGAGAGAGAGGTCAAGAATAAAGAGAAAAAAAATAAATAAGGACGCCCTAGAGACCTACTTCCAGGCTCTGGAGCTGGGATCTGAATCAGCTGACTGTGGAAGCAGACAGAAAGGACAAATAACGGAAGACTAATCAATTTCTCCGAAGTATAAAGAGGGACATGTTTCCCAGAGTGCAACGTGCAAGGAAGTGACAAACAAATCCTGCAATGATGGCATACATTAAAAAAATGATGCCAATGCAGATTTGCAAGCATCACAGGTTGTGAAAAAGTTTTAAGCTGAAGTCTGAACAGCCCTAAAAGTCAGCCCTTTGTATGAAAAGCTGTTTTTCATTGAGAAGTACAAGATTTCTTCTTTCTCTTATGCTTTTTCCTTTACTGTTTTCTTCTCGCTGTTCCAACCAAAGATAATTTGACTCTTCAGATGTCAGTGCACATACAGCGCCTTGCAGAAGTATTAAAAGTCCTCTGGCAAAAAACTTCTCTCTTTAGATTTATTTTCTTTGAAAATACTCTATAAAGTCATGAGTTCTTACCATTTTTTTTTGTAACATAATGGATAGTGTGTGTGTGTGTTGGGGGGTTACTTTTTTAATTCTGTTGCCCATTGTTTAAGCATTTTTGCTACTTTGGCCCACTCCTATTTCTCTGGTTCAAGATAAATACCTCAAAATCAATAGGACACTTGGTCAGAAGTGCATCAGTGGTCGCCATAATAGGTGCTACCCAATAAGTCTTGATGGAAATAGGATGAACAGGCAGTATGCTCCGATTGATCAATTCAGTTTGTATAGGGATTTTCTGATATTTCTGGCTTCCAATAGGAGCTATAACATTCCTTGCAATCCAAAGGGTGACATGATGTGAAAGCTTAAACGGTTTGTTACATTTCTGTAACTTTTTTTTTGTTTTGTTTTCCAGCATGGCAGATCGGAGTTTGTTTCCCACTCCTATAGTTTGATAACTGTTGACGTGAGGTGAAAGGATAGGAGCTAGGAACAGGAGAGGTGCTATGATTTGAGGTATTCGGAAGGAGCCTGTTTTTCTTTTCTTTCTTTCCTCTTAATACACAAAATATCAGTTTTAATAACAGAGATGATGCGTTGAGCCAAATGCATCACCAAGAGCACCTACGCACTGGTCAAGCAATAATATTACTTTGACCATCGGGTGGTTTGACTTGACAAAACAGCCGTTAGGGAATCCTTTCGTACCTCTTCTTGGCTACTCACCGCCACCTTGGATAATCAATAGTGGAAACCTAGATACGCACACCTAAAAAAGGGCACATGTCTATCCCCCCAAACAATTAGACATTGGTTTTAGGCTAAATCTAGTCAGTCATAGTCTTGATGTAGTCCAGAAATGGTTGTTGACTATTGGGCTGTGTTTGGTCAGTCTGATTTTGTCCCTACTTAGTTTATTAATGAACGGTGAAAAGATGTAGAAAACCCAGTTTTCTACATCTTTTCAACGATTTGAAAATTATGTCTTTTCACCTTTAACTTTTCAACCAAATGTAGACGTAGCTTGGACAAATCATGTCATCTTTTCAATGTCTTTTCAACCAGTTTTTGCTCAGCTGTTAAAAGGAGATAATGTGTTCACAACACCTTTACCACAGCCACTAGGCTAGTTAAAATTTACATTGATCTGGCCTAATTTCACTGTAATTTTAACAACTGACAGAGTAACAGCTGGATACACTAAAAAATGTGCTGTTGCAGCACTCTGCCAAGTATCTTATACTTTCCAAACCTAAAATATAGGATTTATAAGACAAATCCCCAAAAATTGCATAAATATAGACAAGGCACTGCATGTGTTTTTCAGAGAGGTTCAATACTTCCTGTAACTGAGATATTGTGTTTTAAAGTAGTCAAAATTATTCAGCTTTATAATAAAAAAAAGCTTAGCTATGATACAACAGTAGGTAAAATAGGGTAATGATTTCATTATTAGGAAAACAATACACTCTTTTCTGTTTTTTCCTCAAATCCTGTGCATACATGACACCACATCAAACAAAGCAGCTAATTATAATGTTTTCACTTTTATGTAAATAGAGATAGAGGGCTTAATAGAGGGCTGACTAACTGCCAGTAGGCATAATTCCTGCTGTATTTATCCATCCTTCCATCTGTTTCCATTTGTTCTTGAATGTAGAATTCGGCATTTTCTTTTAATCTCTGCGACCGCCTCCATATTTTACTCTTCAGATGCCCCCTGCCCCTTCATTATCCTCGCACTGCCTTTATCTTTTCCTCCATTTTTTCCATCTAAGTTTATTTGTCTATTCAGCCCTATTCCTACTCTTCATTTCTTTCCATCTGCCTCTTTCTGCCTCTTTATTCATAACTCTCCCTTCCCTTCTAGGACTCTCAAGTGTTTTACTAGCTGCTATCCTCTCTAATAATGTGTGTAGAGCGTATAAAACTTTTATTATGGGATATAAAATATGGTTGTCGTGAAGACTGCCAAGAGTGGAGGAAGCCTGGACGTGATTGGAGCAGCAGATGAGATTAACGGGTTGAACCAAGGACATCTTTTGGAGGTAGGAAGGAGGAAACTACATGGTAAATTCTTCCGTAACTTGTCATCTTAACAGGATTGTAGTAAGGTCAGCCCACTTATTCAGTCATTAACAGCGTAAACCTATTTCGCTTTAGAGCATTTACATTTAACAGAATTTCTAAATGTTCAAATTTTTTTTTCCAATCTCAACTTTTAAGAGTTATCAGTTCTTTATGCAAATTTTAAGGATACAAAGAAGAGTGGAAGACAGGAATAAAAACCCCTGAAGACAAGAAGAAATGGAGGAAATTGAGAAAGAAGTATGAGTACTAAGAAGGAAGGACATAAAGAAGGACAGAGGAAGGGAGAAAGGATGGATGGAAACAAAAAATAAAGGAAATGTAAAGTTAAGGAAATAATAAAATGAGAAAATATGTAGAATAATTAAAGACTTTTCCAAACTCTAGGAAACCAGTTTTAAAGAACAGTTTAAGAAACATGAAAATTATAAGTTAGAGACCCAGTATAAATCTGATATTATTTGTAAAAAGCATAATTAGAATGAATACCTTGAGAGGATGTCTGATTAAGCTTGATATCCTCAAGTCAACTAAAAATCAAGCTGGCTCTTTATCTCAGCTGAACTTCATGCAGACTAATTAAATTTGGGATTACCATCGACTTTCCCCCGGCTTTGATGGTAAACTCCATCCATTTCATCATATTTCTCACTCTATGGAACTGGCTCACTGCAATTGCCGAAAGGCCCCCTGACTCCCAGATCTTCTAAAATTGACTCTACTTTCTTTTTCTTCTTCAGCTCTATGACTTTTTCACAGTGAGAATCAAAGAACAGATACAAAGCTTTTAACTGCATTATGCACAATTTTATTTGCATCGTATACTAATTGGCCACACAGGAAGAATGATAATTAGTGGGAGATGCCATGCTGCATGCACACTAAAACACAGTAGTCCATAAAATGGCAACTGAACAACCTTTCTTTTATGGGTCTCATATGAGTGGATAGCAGTTCAGCCCTTCAAATTAATTTTCATCACTTAGACAAATTTCCCTTACTTATTGCCAAAACTTCACTCCCAGTTCATTCTCTCAATATTAAAACTGTTCTGGATTGTGATTTGGCGTAATTATAATTACTTATTTGCAAAATAATATCAACAACAATATTTGATTTGAACAGAGGAAAAGTATAAAAAAGGGTTACTATTTTTTTTTTTTTTCACAACAAATACATCTAAGGTACTAATTTTTCTTTATCGCCCAAATAAAAAAAACCAACAACAATGACACAAAGCTGAGACTGAACTAAAGGTAAGGCATTATCAAACATATGGATTGCTGATAAATTACTGTCATTTTAGGACATTTTAAAATCTTTCTACTTAGCTCCTTCATTAAGTTTGCAAAACGATGACCATTTGGAAATATTAGGGTAGCCTTAAGTGTTGGTTATCATGATTTGCTTTACTTTTGTAAGTTTTTGGGACCCTTGAAATATAAAAATCCCATTTTCAGGGAATGGATGTAGATTCTACAGAAAATACCTGTGCCTTAGAACAAAAAAAGTCAACACCTGAAAATTAGATTAACATATCTCCCTCACAATTATTTTTGCGTTAAAGTTCCCTTGGCTGAAATTCTGATAATTTTTACTTCTTTAAAATCCACATGTCAAATGAGATAATATTGTAAGCCAATCCATTTTTCTCTTACATAATTTAAGTTTGTCTGAGATAAACAAATACAAGAAGCATGACTAGCTCCTGTTTTTGTCCGTTGTTTCCTAGATCTCCCTGTTTCCAGTACAAACATAATGCAAAACCTGCGCCCCTGAATAATAACCGACTGAAAACTCAAACCCTAATAAATATTCTATTAGAAGCATGAATTTATGAATGCATAATAAACAAAGCGGAGGCAAGTTCTTTTAAATTAAGAAGTTGTGTCCCGTTTTTGCATTAAAATACCTAAAAAAAGCTTTGGATCATCATCTGGGACAGTGGCAATCCCTTATTTAGGCCCTGGGCCAGCTTCTAATTCCTTTCTATACAAATTCAGAATCTTGTTCACTTTAACATGCTGCCGTCTCTTCTTCGGGCATTGACAAATTTTATTTCAAAATTATATTTGATTCAGCAACGACAATCACTGAGTGATGATGCCAGGTTTGGCAAAATCTGCACATAAAAATAAAACTAATAAGAGCGCATACACATTTTATTAAAAGAAAAAAAAAAACATTTTCCGTTTTTTATTACTCCCTAAAACTCCTGCAGACCTGAGAAAAGCGGCCCAAATTTTATCAACCTACAAAAAAGCTAGTTTTCCTTTTTGTTCGAAAGAAACCCAATTAGATTGAAACCTGCCAGTTCTGGCAACATGTATGTGTCCTTGTTAGTTGCTGACTTACCGAATGTAGCTTTTGGTATAACCCACATGCGTTGCAGACGTAGCCTCCGTTAGCATTTTTCCTCCACAAGGACGTCTTGGTGGTGAGACAGTTTGCACAGAAAACCCCACTACCTCTGCGTCGCTGCAAAGAGACAAAACATACATGATTAGACGCCTAAAGAAAAACTTTTACAGATGAAGAACAATCACTTTAAGGAATAGAAGTAATAATGACAAGGGAAGAGCAAGAAGTGCAGAAGTGCAGTTTTTTTGCCTAATTTGAAGTAATTCCGTTTTAATGGGCATGCTACAGATGACTGATCCAGTAGATGAGGTTCTGAGATGGGCAGAGAGACTACCACCTTGGCTCTGTGGCTGAAGAACACTGAGTTCTCATTTGCCATGCCATCCCGTAACAATAGCAGTGACATTAACCCTTTCCAAAACTAACAGCACTGTGAAAGGTAAATCATCCAGTTCAGTGTAATGCACTATATTAAGGATAATGTATAATTTTGTCTTTAAATTGCACTTGCAAACCCTGTAAATAATGACCAAAGACTTTGACCTTGCAGCAATGAAAAGTGTTGCTGAGAACAGCTGGAGGCCAAAGCTGGACTTTTGCTGTATGGGCGTATGCTTTCACATATACACACCTCTGCAGTTCACAGTGCAGCGGTGCATACAGAAGCAGTGTGTGCAAAGAAGGGTGTAAAGAGGTGGTGGGGGGGTGAAAAGGCCAATTGTTGTGGCAATGTGCTCCATCACAGTAATGAGCCAATCACAACGTTTCTCCATCCTATTAAGCCTCTGGCCCCACTCGCCACCTTTATGACCCTTTGAGGACAGCACACCTCGTCTTTCTCCTCTGTGACTCCTAGTCTCACAAACCATTTCCATCCCTCTTTCAGTTATTAAAATGAAATTTCATCATTGTATTTATTCGCTCCCCAGTTCAGTCTTTCAAATCCTGTTCTCAGCCAAAGAGGGAGCCACAACTGTATTTCCCATGATGACAAAGTGAGAAATTGTTGTGATGAAAGGTAAATCCCAATGCCCAAGTATAAGAAGTAAAAAATGGAAAATATGCATCGGGGTTTGTTTCTGTGAGTATATAAGTAAGCTAGGCTGTGGCATGATGTAAGTAGATGTAGGTAACTGTTCAGGGATTGCTAAGAAGAAAGAAAAAAACAAAACCAATTCTCCAAACCAAACAGGGCATAGTTTGATATTATTTTAGGGTTATAGACCATTTAACATTTCTTTAGAGAAATGCTGTTTTTTATATAGGTAAAAATAATTTTTGCAAAAATTTGCATGCCTACTCCTAGCACTGCTAAAGGTGTTTTTTCTTTAGTTTTTTTATTCTGTGTTTATGACAGCTAAGAGTTACCCATAACTTTAGAGAAATCTCTGAACGTCAAGCTTAAAAAAAAAAAAGCACTGATGAGTGCCTCACTTCAGCTACGCTGCGATTAGCTTCAGAGCTACAAATGGAACCACTTCGAGCACCTCCACTCTGCATCTGCTTGGTGTTGCAAGCTAAAAGCATATGAACCCAGTAGGCACAGCTTTGTTTGGGTTACTTATTCATTGCATTTTTTTTTTCACTGCATTTACCAAAGCCTAAAAAACCACTTAATGTTTCTTGCGGGATCCCACAGATGCAAACACATTGAATGACCCAACTGATTTTGTCCAAAAACACATGCAAAACAACCAAAGAAGGAGTGGCAGCTGAAAATGGAGTCAATCAATATAAAGTACACCTGCAGTTTGTTAATAGTCAAGAATAAATATGGTGTAACGTGGTAACAAAACCATTCATTTGAAGTACCAAACCACCTTTTAATAAAAGTAAAAACAAAGAAAACAAAACAACAAAATTCTCATATTGTTTCAGTAAGAATGCTGTTTCTACTGGTCTTTTACATGCTAAATACAGAGATGTCACTAAATGTAGGCTGTTTTTTAGAGATCCAGTGATCACCATGGTAAGAAATGCTGTTAAAGATGCCTCCCTGATAAGATGGGGTAGCTACATGGTTACTTTCCATACTTTTTTTTGACCCTTTCAGCCCAGATTAGGAGAGAATCCTAATAGAGATAATTTAATCAGAGCATCTATAGGATATGTGTTTTATGGCAACCTGAAATCGGACAGAACACCTCAGCAGTGAAGCACACCAGAATTTCCGTGTTTTCCCACGAGTGCACGGGGTGCACACCATACCGTCACCACATGTAAAAAGACAGAGCCAGGTGATTGATTGATGCATGTTTCCTGTGTGTGTGTGCACATCTGCATGTGTGTCTAATGTTGCAAGCCAAACAGTGTCTGTCATCAGAATTCGGTTTCCCTCCGAGGTCCTAAATCACTCACATATGGCCCAACAGCTGCCCTTTGTTCAATCACATGTATACCTGAAAATATTTGATTCCAGCAGCTAATGAAGCAATGCTCGATTTGGATTTGACACTATGATTCAAAAAGTGATCTGGGAAACATTCACTACCCTGAATCTGAACCACAAAGATAGCACTACGTGTGAAGGTATCATTGAAGTGTAGATTACACAGGCAAGGACAGCTTGCATACATATTGAGCTAATAGTTTCCAACTTCCCTTTCATGCTGCAGCTGTTCGGCTTCATATTTATGGAAATAAGAAAACTCAAATGCTCAACACTCAAACACAGAAAATTAGGTAAACATAAAGTCTAATGCTATGGTCTGGAAATGCCTTGTGTTGCTAACTGCAAACTTTGTGTGCATCATTGTATGTTTTTTTATTTCTGATTTATTGCTGATACCTGGCCTCTCTCACTCACCTCATCCTGCACAAAAAGGGCGGATAGTAATTACAGTTCAGAGGCTTAATGATGTCTATTTATCTACGGCCTATAATCGTTTATTCAGGTAAAATGAACAAGCACATTCAAAAAGACAAATACACAGTCAAAACTCAGAGATGTTCAATGGAGAGTTGCAATTACTCCAGTCCCTCATGTCAAAGTGAAGTCTGCAGTTTTTATTTTCATTGGTTAAAGTTTTTCCTTCCTGTTAGAAGGAATATTAAATTCTGGATCGAACATTATTAGAACGCATGGGAGTTGGCAAGCAAATAGAGGGATGGGAGGATATTTGATAATTCCAATGTGGACAGATCAAGCAGATACATGGATTTGTAGAGATTAATGGAATACTGAAATGACTGAAACTCTAGTAGACAGGTGAATTATTCAATGAATGACTGATGGATGTAAAGGGTAATAAAAAGACAGAAGATGGATGGATGGATGGATGGATGGATGGATGGATGGATGGATGGATGAAAAACTGGAGTAGTGCATAAAACAAAACATTTAGAGGTTTAATAACTCCCAATCAGCTTGTTCATTTTCTGCTTTAATCCACAGGCAGCTCTTAGCAGTAAGCCTTCTCGTCCCTTATGGTGGTGGATTTAATGGGCTGCACAAACTAAGTGCTGCTAGTTTGAGAAAAAATGTTCACCGAAAAAGTGCTATATTAATCATTTATATATCAAAACTTAGATTTTACTTTTTCTAGACTTTTATGGTTCTGGTAGATTTTGCCAAATTTCCATTAACTGAGTCACAGTCAACTTATTTATTCACTGGTACGTTGATGTATCTTTTTGGGGCTCCCCACTTATTATAGTGTAAAAACATCAAACACATGGTGCAACCATGCAGTCATAGGAAACGCTGAGATTTCCCTGAAGCCATAAATTCACAGATGCTGCAGCAACTGTTTACCATGCTTACTTTTGGATCTTCATGGGGGAGTTGACCAGAATAGATCCAAGGGTTTAAAAACTTTAGGGGTATTGCAACCCTTTAATACATGTTGCCATATCCAAAGAATGAGTGTAACATGTTTGAGAAATACAACTTCATTCGAAGTTATTCACCAAAGCACAGCCGCATTAATCATGACGAGTTTATATCCCTTTAAGTTGTTTTTAGCACTCTTTGAAAAAGAAGCTTGTCAAAGTGGAAGTGGACATGTCAGACAAGAAAGGCAGTAAGGAATATGGTACTGGGATTTGAGATAATATATTTCTAAACAAGGTCTTTCAAAATAGAATTTTCTTCAAATCATTTGCAGACTAAGTCATCTCTGCTTATAATATGCAGATGCACACAGATAGATGCAGACACAAACGCTCTGACACTTGCATTAGATCAGCGATTATTTAATCAAGCTAGAAGAGTAACAGGAGGAATTAACTGGATCCCATACTGCCAGGGCCAATATCCTATACGATGGATCACACACACACACACACCCACACACACATACACACACACTTTCTTACATTCAGGTGGAAATAGGAAAAAGAAATAGAGCTGCGCAGGAGGATACAGGGATCATCTCAGATAAAGATTCACCAAATTAATCCTGTCTGTAACTTACACACAAACACCCCCCCCCCCCCCCACACACACACACACACACACACACACACAATCACGTTTCTCTATCCTTGCTGGGACTTTCCATGGCCTTCAGTCATTTCTAAACCATTTCCTCAACCTAACTGTGACCCATACCGGAAACTTAACATTACAAGTTCATACCTGAGCCAATCCTACGCTAAATTCACACCTTAGTCCTAAACCTAACTCCTAACGTAGCATTGCTAAATGGCATTTGTACCCATGGGGACCAGACTTTGGCAGGGACAGCAGTCCCCACAAGTACCCAGCAACAGGCACACAGTGTTGCTTTCATGTCTTATGAGGACATTTTATTAACTTATATACATTTTGTAGGGCCTAGCCCAGACCCTTACCTGAACCATTACCAACATAAACCTAATCCTAACCTGAATTCATACCTTATTGCTAACCCCTACCCCAACTCAAAGAAGACAATTTTACTATATGGGGACCAGGTGAATTTCCCCATATATACCCTGTAATGTAGGATATTTTAAAAAGCACTGCCTCCACATTGTAGGTAAAACAAGACCAAACACATACACAGACAGACAGGAGCTATTCACTCTTTATCCACTCTTTGTGTTTCCGTGCATTAGTCTACGTCTGCTTGCATGTCATGCGTTGGCTGTAGGAGCCTATCTCAGCTATGCTGAAATGTGCAATTAAGCAGCTTCTCTTATACCATAGATGGGTTTAAGTTGAATGAATTCATGCAGATATTACACCAAATTTAATCTGCGTGCCACTTTGATCATACAAAAAGAAAACAACAAGGAAAACAAAAATAAAGAGGATGAACAGTTTAGGTTTCCCTGAGAGACTGATTAATTCTGCCATAAGCAATCTGATACTTTCTGCGTTGGTATCTTTTTCAGCAAACGAGCAATCAGGTAAAATTCTGATGTGGAATGAAGCAATCACATGTGGCTTATTGCTCACATTGCGTAATTATGACTTGTTTTTTTTTTTTGGTTTTTCCTCAAACAATGCTGTTGTAATTAGAAACACACAACACTGATTAAAGAGGGAATCAAAACATTTTTGCAGAAAAACCCAAATAAAACCAAATATATCACTTTGAACGAAAACACCTGTGTTCCATGTAATACCTGCTTTATCATTGCATTTCGCATCACATGACATGATTTCAAGCCACCACAGAAAGCCATAAACGGCTTGGTTTACAAGGATCCCAGGTTCCATTTAATGTCCACAAAGGACTTGGAGCATAAAACTAAGACGGCCGGGCAAACATTAAAAGCATAGTCCTAGATCCCTGCTGTCACCATCAACACATCTAGATTTCTATTAAAATTTGTCAGCTCAGTGTAGGGCATTAACAAGTTGGGATCTTTCCAAGATAACTACTTGAAAGAAAAAATTATAAGAATACCTGGTTCTATGACATAATCACCTTAAGCCGGGATATGGCCGAAAAGGACTGGCAATACACCTAGCTGCAGCAACAGTCTAGATTATATTAAGTAGCTCTAATCCAGCTTTTATTGATAACTGTGGGCCTTTAAAGTTCGAGGTGTCCAAATTTGTGAGTCAACTCGGCTCAATTAAGTCAACTTGTAGATAAGTCAACTTTTTGGTGAGTGGCAATCCGCCGAGGAATAAATTCTTGTAATTAGTATCTCCGTTTTCAGAAATGTGGCATTACGTAGAGACACCAGGGAACACAATAAAATGTTTGCCAGGCGCAAAAAAAAAAGGGTAATCAAACCCTATCATAAACTGCTGTTAAATATAGATATACTGTTATTCACATTTGTGATAATGAAGATACATAGAAAGATGATAGATTATTATTTTTTTTTCTTAAAGCAAAGTATCATTATAAGGCTACAGAACAGCTTTGGGTCAAATATCCCCTTTGCCTTTTTTTTCTTTTTGATTTTGTTCTACAAACCAAACCAATGTAAGTTTATGTTTGTAGTTTTAATTACTTATTGAAGGAAATAATTTCAAGCCAGTTTATTCATAAAGCACTGCACCATAGGACAGTTGATCATAATCACATCACATATTCCTTTTTTTTTTACAACACTGATTGGGCCGGATCTATCAAAGGTTTGCGTGTATAAAAACGTGAGCTATTTCACTGCGCACGCTAAAAAATGTACAAACTGATCTATCAACAGCGTGCTAAAAGGATTTGGTCTTTAAAACGTGCTAAATAGCGCCTCTTATCCATTTAGTACTTTTTCTGCAATGAATATGCAATATGGGGCGTTTACACGCAAAAGTGTGTCTTGTGAGAGGAGAACATGTAAATATATTAATTTAGCACTCGCAAAGTGATTTATCAAACCTGAACGCAATTTTGCTAACGGTATCTGACTCTATATTTAACACGTTTCAAAAGAAGGTGCAAATGGTCTGTATGCGTAATTGCGCACACATGGCAGCGGTTATTGTCGCAAGAAGGAGACATCGAAATGAAGCAGAGACGCAGAGAACGCATTTTTTCACTCCGTGTGAATATTTTTGGAATGAACGAGGAAACGATCATCAAAACATATCGTTTATCCAGCATTGCCATTTTGGAGCTGTTGGGGGAACTCCGAATGGATTTGGAGCCAGGCACAAGGAGGATCCACGCAATACCAGATATCACAAAACTCCTTGCAACATTGCACTTTTTTGCATCTGGGTCATTCCAGCGTACGGTTGCAGCGAGAGCTGGGATCTCCCAATCTCGTTTTTTCAGAAGTGCTGTCCGACGGGGTCGGGGTTCTCCCCCTGCGCCTGTGGAGCAACGTGCCAAATGCTGCGGGGATCTCATCCACAGTCACAGGCCAATACAAAACACCTGTTTTTTTTTTGTTTTGTTTTTTACTGCAGCACATACCACCTTAGGGAATAAAGGTTGCCAATTTATATATATATATTTATTTATTTATTTTTTTTGTTGGGGGTCAGATTTAAATTTCTTAATGCACTAGTTTGTACAGACTACAAACTACTTTGCCGCAAACCACAAAACGCGCAAAACCATCATTTAAATAGGGCGTCTCCAACAGTTTTGCACCTTCCACCAGTTAAGCAATCGCTCTTGTTAAATCACCCGCAAACCATGATTCAGCCCCTCGCGCAAAATTCCAGTTTGTGAGCGCAAATTACTGCACGCAAAATTGGATCTTGATAAATCCGGCCCATTATATTACAAAAAATTACATCATCAGTAGACAATGCAAGTATAAAACATGAAAATAAGAGGAATGAAAGGACACATGGTTGAGAGAAATGTCATATAGCAAAAGACCAAAGATGGCAGCAAGCTGATTAAGAGAGGTAACACACTGTTAAGACTGAATGTCATTCTATGCAAAAAGAAAATCCAGAGAGGGATGATACCACCACACACATCTAAACTTTAGACAAAAGGGGAGTGAAGCCAGTGGCCCTCACTTTCTCTCACTCACACATTAATGTGAACCACAGTGTGTGGCCTGCTTCCTTCTTTCTTTGTGATTGCTCCTTTCCGGCCTCTTTCTTTCCTCCTACTAGCTGCCTTTTTTCATCCTTCCTGTGCTTGGTTAATACAGTAGAAGACACCTTTTGTGGCGCAGTGAGAGCCTCAGTGTGTGTGTGACATTAGCCAAGAGTCTTAAACAGAACAGCCCACACACAAACACAGGAGGAAAATCCTAATTTTATGTAACTAAATTTTGATAAGCGATTAAAGATGCATCAACGTCAAAGTCCAGGGCTGCAGGGCTAAGCCGGATAAACAGGAGAACACTGAGAGAGAGGTGTAGAATCAAGAGAGAACAAAATGAATTAGTTCTACATAGATTACATTTTGATAAGCAACATCTATGCATGCATGCCATGAGCCAACAATGGTGGGTGCCACACCTATGGGTTAGGATACACTGGTTGCACAACTACTACCAACTTCTTTGAGTTACTGCTTATCAGATAATTAATTTCATACATCTAAGTCAACTTTTCTAATAAGATAGAAAGTGTTATACTGTGCAGTTTATATTTTTGTAACTAAACAGCAGTCCTTTTCAGAGTTATTTTCAAAGTAGGGAAACTTTTTTACATTTAGACCCCAACGTGTTTTAGCAAACAACACCAATCTGAATTTTACTTTTCTAGGTATAGATTTCCCTCTTGTTGGATTCTGAAGAGCACTAACCTACTTGATTCTCACTCCAATAAAAGCATTATTTGTATCTTTAAGCATTAGCCTGTGAAATGGATGTATATGATTGTCAGTATGAGTGCAAGTGTTTGTGTGTCTGTGACTAAAAGAGGAACAGAAAAATCATGTGCGTTGCCATGGGAAGGCCCTGTAGGTTCAAATTAACCAACTTCGCTGCAACACAGACACACACACACACACAGGCCCAAACACAAGAGCACATAATTCAGTGTGAAAACCAGGACAGTGAAACCTTAAATCACCCTACTGCCCAAGAAGGAGTGAGAAAGAGGAAAGAAAATATACAAAGAATGAGACTGGAAGTTATTATGATGTGTATCTTTAATACCTGCAGTTTATCCAGAAGCATTAGGCTTCTTATTAAGTGTCTTAGAGTCTGTTTTATTGTTTATCTGAGAATGGGTCAGTAGGCTGGTTCCCACACAATCAATTAAGATGAGAGTGACACATTTAAGGAAAAACTGTATATAAACCACTGAATCTATGCATTACATTCACTGTGGAAAACAGTAACATTAGGATTCAGCTGAAACTGACTTGGTCCTGTGACATGTATATACACATCCCTCCACATCTATTAGCATTTCAAGTAGATGTGCCTATTTCTCTTACCCTTTCTTCAGGAGAGAAGGAAAGGCAACACAACGACCAATTTAAGGAAGCATGATGTGTCTTTATTGTTTATAGGTGTAGGAATGCCATCAAGAAAATCACTATTCACCTGTTCTATATTTGCACATATAAAAATAATGACAAGGTTTAAAAAATAAGATTAGATAAATAAATGTATCTTTCTACAATGCATACTGGAGAAAGAATGTTGGAAACCTTAGTGTGTGAGAAATACAGCATTTTTTTGGGCCTTTACTGTATATTAGTGGGGGAGTCTGGAGATAAATGTGATGGAAATGCCATCAAGTGGATATGCTCCAAAACATTAAGAACTATATTTTTTTAGGTTTATAACAAATATAACAGAGGTTGCGAAAGAAGCTTTAGCAACCAAATAGGATGCTTGATAAGTATTTTTTAATTTTCTAAAATACAGATTTCTCAATCACACTCTTAACCTGAAGTGTGACTTACTATCCTTTTAGTCTACACAAGCTGAAATTCAGAAAGGCAGCGTTTCTCAATTACAGCTCACTGAGTTGCAACCTCCAATAAACTCCTGCTCCAAGCTGGGGAGTAGAGTTCAAATTTCAAAATTTCAAAGAAAAGCGGCCCTTGCTAGTATAGGTTCAGAGATACTGAGGTTTAATCAAAATTTTAATTGGAACCCTAAGATGTTTTTTCCAAGTCTTCAAATTTAATTATCTATTTCGAAATGTTAAGTAACATTGAATAAGGGACTTGAAAGTTACCTACACTGGAAAAAAATTAAATCTGGATAAGTAATTTTTTCTTAAAATAAGTGCATTTGTTCTTGGATTGAGGAGGTAAAAGAGACATTTTGCGAATGGATCAAGACAATTTACACTTAAAATAAGAAAACACAGTTGCATTGTCTTATTTCAAGTGCATATGAGCTAAATATTTTATTTTAAGAGTAAAAATACTCATACCATTGGCATATCATTTACCTACTCATATTAATGGTAAATACACTTAATTTAGGACATTTTTACTTATTTCTAGATCATTTTTCCAGTGTACTAGCCTCGTGAAGAGGCAACAATAAAGGAATTAATTCAATTCAGTTTATTTATATAGCGCCAATTCACAACACATGTCATCTCAAGGCACTTTACAGTTCAGCATATCATACAGTCATATTGATTCAAAGTTTTCTATCTAAGGAAAACTAATTAAAGATCATGATCTAATATTTCATTGCAAAATTAAATTTTTATCCCAAAATTTCTGGTTCTATCAACATGTTTCCACTAAAAAGAGTATCAGCAGTCATATAGATCGTTTGTGTGGCAGCTTACACAATTTGGGTAAAAAAGGTAACTTAAGGACTTAGAGCAGTCAAAAATATAACAAGGACATTCGCAAAACATTTTAAAGGAATCATTACAGGGATTTACTGACATACAGTACATAGATGTACTATATATATTATATATATATATATATTATATATTTGTATGCGATTCTTTATCAAATATCATGGAAAAGTCTCAGTCTTTTTGTTTACCTTGATAGAGCATATAGGGCATCATAAAGTATTTTAGAGGATTTTTCTTTTTGTTACAATTATCTTATAAAACATTGAGTTACTGTAGTCATGTTCCCTCTCAGGACTTTCAGGCCCTCTAGATCCAACATGTTGTGGGGTGATGCCAACAACATGCTTTGAACGGAGGTGTTGGACTGAATCAACTTTAGATTTAATTTATGAGACACAAAGGACCCGACTGGTGTTCAATCCAATGAAAAACAGACTGAATGAGGTCGTAGCATTTATATCTAGTAATTTACTTCTCACTATTTTCTGCAATTGTGCCTGCCTAGTTCTGACCGGAGTAGACCCCTGTAGTGTCTTTGTTAGACATATGAACTTTGATCATCTTTGAGCTTATTGAGCAGCAGCTGCAGCTTTACATGTTGTGATTCTTTTTTAAACATACTCTCCTGTGAATACTTGATTTGGTCAGTCTAGTGGTCTCTAGTGGGATCCTTTATGCAACCAGTATGATAGAAAAACAAAAATAGGGATCAGAGCTTGTAATTTCCAATGCAAGCTCTGTGTTTGTATTGATGCCTATCATAGTAGGTCTGTTGTATATATGAAACAAACAGGTTTTAAACTCTTTAGAATCCAAAACCTGTATTCTATCTTAAGTATTTTTGCAACAAAATATTCATGCTAGCTTCCTTCCCCAACCTGTAGTGTTTTCTAAGGATTACTGTATGCAGTTTTACTTTGCAATAGCCTTACCTCAATTTGACTGCGAAGAGACAGGAAACAGACATTTTACCGTGACCACATAATGGTTAAAAAAAACGTGCATCTTGCAATAAGGTTGAAAAAAAAACGTTTCAGTCAAAATATTACATCTGAGTTCACATACAAATGCATTTGGATCCAAGAATAGAGAACTCCATTATAGAGCACTGATTCTGGTAGTTGGTTTGGTAATGCTTCAGATGAAAAACCAAAACAACAAGCTGAGGAAATGGTAGCTTATTAAGCTTAATTAGGTATATATTTGACCAAAAACAAAAATACTTCAAATAATGTAGCATAAAAATGCATAAATATAAAATAGATTTTATCCAACTACAGGTAAAATAAACATTTTGCTTATTTCAGTTTAAAAATGACTAAAAAGGTAAATCCTCCCACTGAATACAAAAGAAACTGTGTCTTAATTAAACTATACTGCTGAAGGTATAGAGGACAACCTTTTATTTCCGGGTGAATCATCTAAATAAGTGGTCCTCCTAATTGTCAATCATTGTGGTGACATGTTTTACATAACACCGTCCTACATGTTCGCCCCTAGTCTTTTTCTATGCATGCGCACTTTGAGGCGTATATGTGTTGTGAGCAATGGTTTCAGACAGTCATTGAAGCTCACTTTTCTCACCACGGTTCTTGGCTGAGGATCGTAAGAGAAAAAGTGTCTATGAGGTGTATTACAAGAAAAGAAAGGCCTCAGAAGAGGCAGATACATGTATATCCCGGAATGCTTCCCGCGGAGAGCTCTCCATGCAAAGCATTATGGGATTTGCTGTCACAGTAGCCCGCTGTTGCCATAGGACCCGGCAGCGGCGACTAATAATAAAGATGGCACAAGCAGCGCACGGTTGAGGAGGAGTTACGTGACCAACGGCAAAAATGTAGTTATCATCTGTCCGAATGTTCAGTTACAGAGTTTGCTATAAAGTCCACTATATAGTCCCCGCTCTATATAAGGCTGATGTTAAGAATAGCAACTTCTAAACTAGGGGTGGGTATTGCCAAAGAAGTCACGATTCGATTTGAATCACGATTCACAGGCCACGATGCGATTCTATCACGATGCATCACGATACTTGAATTATTGCGATGCATTGCAATATTTTCTCCTCCATGTTTTGTTTTTGAATGACTCGGCACAGTATCCCATGGCCGGAAATGTTTGTGACACAAGGCAGCGTGCGTCAACACATTTGCAGCGACATCTACTGGACTGGAAGTTGTATTACACTTGTTTTTGGCTGTTGTTCGCCAACCATTCATGCAATTTTATTTATTCATTTTTTTAAATTAATAATCGATTCTTGACATCAAGAATCGATGCAGTAGATCACGAAAATTAGAATCACGATGCATCATCATCACGATTATTTTGCACACCCCTATTCTAAACAGAGCATGCACGAGGAGAAATGGGATCATGCATGCTCTACCACACGTTTAATAGGAGTTCCCTATTGGGAGAGGGTACAGGGTTGTTCATGTGCATTTCTTTTAAAGTAAAGAAGGCGGGTCTTTTAAAAGATTCACAAGCATCCTCCACAATACTTTTAAACAGTGCGGCTCTAATCAAGAGAGCGATCACTGAAAATCATTCTTAACATATTTAATTGATGTCTTAATGCAAAATACATGAAATTAAAAAGACAAATTTTAAATAAAAAAAAAATATGCCTTATATAGTCATATCTACATGTAAATAAAAAAAATAATTAAAAAAAAGCTTTTGGACTTAATGATCCACTGAAATTATAAGTAGCCTCCTTTAGAAGTGAGAGCAACAGTTCTGAATTATGTGTTATTTTTAATAGGCATCAGAGTTTTTCTAAGTATTTTAATTCTTGTAATTTAATCAGCGTTGTAATACTACACATTGTTTTTGTTTTTTTATGATATTTTTTTTCCTTCAAATTTGGGAAAATTTGAGATAAAAAAAAATCTAATTTCTATTCTAAATTGTTATAAAGCAGAGAGTCATAATATATATATTATATAACATATATAATTCTGTTAAAATGTTTTATGTAGAGCTCAACCATGAAATAATTCAAACAAAGTAACCATATTTTAAGATTAAATCATTACTTTTAAAACAATAAAACTGCGAAAACATCACAACATGGCAAATCCAAATCAACAATTCCAATGGAAAACAAAATTGTCCCATTTATAGGAGGATTTCTCCAAAGTCAGATCTATACGTTTCTCCAAAAAGCTTTACACTGATGGAACACTTTTCAGTTTGAGTGAAAATGTTTACAGCCTGTTCAACGTTGGGGGTCCCAAAGGCTGAAAAAATTGGTCCTCTGGGCGCAGTGAACGCCTGCAGCAAATATCACGGTAATCTTTTCAGTAGCTATGACCGAAATAACTCAGCCCAGGCCATTTTACAGTAATCTGTAAATGAAAACCTCAGCTGGTTTATATTGTAACCCATTGCGTTAAATGAATCTTTATGTACATTTTCATTTTTGACCGGGATACATTTTGTGTCGCCTTGTGTGCGTTTAATCTGTCTCACCATTGAGGAACCGTCTCTGCTAAACGGTGCCACGGGCCTGGGGCCCATTTGACATTTTCCACCCAGACAGGCCCTCAGGGTGGAGTTAGAGACTAAAACATCAATATCTGAATTACTTCAACCCCTTTCTCCAGCCCTCTCAGCCTTCATTCCTTCTCCTCTTCTCTAAGTTCTTTTGCTGCACAGGGGCCACTCGCAGTCGCCTAAAAACTAAAGGCACATTCTCTTTAAGGGGTGTTGATGGCCATGCTCCAGCTGCCAAGAACAGAAAAGATCACCCATCATCCAAGTAAGCATGTGTGTAATCAATGTCTCATCTCTGTTCCATTTGCTCCAGACAGCATCATGTACGATAATCCTCACGTTATCAGGGAGACAAGAGAGAGAAATGGCTGCTTAGGGAATATCACCTGACACCCTGTTTGTTGAGAGATTTTCATACTGTGATTCATACGGCCCTCGGTCTACTGAGAAAACAGCGTCGACCCGTGGAGGAAAGCTAGCTGGCAAAAAAAAAAAATTACACGTCACTTTTTAGAGACCTAATTGGGCTTTAAACACACTGGCAATGCCTGCCAAACAGTGAGATTTATCAGTGAGTTTTTAACTTGCTTTTAAATCAAATTTGGCCATGACACCTTCACAGATGGCTTGTTAAAGCCACCTCAAGGAATGAACTCGAGGTGTTTGACTGTTTGATACTTTACTACAGTATATTCTGCACCAGAGATCTTTGCAATTTGCTTTGCAGCTCTGGTGACTCCGTCTTATTGTCATACCGTTTTAAATGCCTTTAACCAATGATTTTATGGCTTAATAAAGCTTAATGTTGTATATGAAAAGAGTCAAATTTGAAAGACAAAGTTGGTGGAGTATATAAAGGAATTTAAAAGAGGAAATGCATTATTTCTTATGCAACAATGCACATAATGGCTCAACAATGGGATACTATCAGATAATAGTTATTGCTGTATATGCAGTCTAATGTTGGGTGGCTGTATTTTCTTTTTCAGTCAGGGGGTCCTCAAATTACACTCACACATTCACAGACAAAAAATCTGCTGTGTTATCCAATGATGGTTCATAATTCAATTTCCACTGGTTGTTAGTTCTTTTCATTTTCTTAAAGAAATAAAGAAAGAAATATGTCCTGTGCAAATCAATTGCATAATGGAACAGAACAACTTCACAGAGAAATGCCTAACTGGTTGGACTGAATAAACCTGTCATCTCTGAGGCTTTTTAGGTTGATAATCTGCATACAAGCATATCCCATTATAAGTCTAAATAGGGAACATAGACTACAAAAATACTACTAAAGACGAACACTGAATGTGTGTTTGAATGGGAAAGCGGGTATTATGAAGTTTATGTCTTAACCATGGAGGATATGCTCAGTGCTATGATGAACTAAGCTCCTCTTCTGCTATTTTTTTCTGTGACTTTCCTTCCCCTTCCACCTGCTGCCTCTAGAACTAAAGCAGAGAGACTGAATCGCAATAAGGCACAAATTAGCAGATGGTTTCACCTTACAGTCCTGAAGGCCTGTGTAGAGCAGCTCTGTGGGATTCTACAGCACCTCTTCAATCTTAGCCTAACCAAGGAGACAGTACCAGTGATGGGGAAGACCTCCTGCCTTCATTTGCAAGTACCAAAGGAAACTCAACAAACAGTCCTCAATGACTATAGATCTGATCTATAGCAGTAAGTTCTTATCACTGTGAAGTGTGAGTTGATGAAACCATCATACAGTTCCTTCAACAAACTTATTGTAGTTATTTGTAATAATGTCTTTGTTTTTTACAGATCAATGTCCAACTTTTATGTAGATTACTAACTATGTATTTTATTGTTTGCACTAATTTTTAATGTTGTTGTTTTATTATGTTGGCATTTTAAACCTTGCCCAGGGACTACAGTTGAAAATTAGCTACTTAGCTAATTTACAGAAATGTTTATTAATGTGCACTGTCCCTGTTCAAATAAACACGTAAATAAAAAAAATAAAAAAATAGACAAGGCACACACTGTGAAAACAACATTCCTTGATTAAAGTATGATTTGCTCTGTTAAAAACTCCAGAAGACTTTAGTGGATAATTCAGCAATTGCCTGGATAAAAGACAACCTCCAAAGTAGACCATGGTTTGTAAGGCTGAAGGATCAACTGCCTAATCAAGTAGTCAGAAGCACAGGAGCGGCACAAGGAATGGTTCTCTCACCATTCCTATTAACTCTGTACACCTCAGAGAGATTTAATCTGCAGAATTATTCAGATGACTTTGCAGTCATTTGGTGCATCAGAGATGGACAAGATGCTGAGTTCAGGGAGCTGGTGAACAATCATCTGATCCTGAATATGAACAAAAAAGGGAGATTGCTGTAGATTAAAAAAAAAAACAGAATCAAGTCGAATAAAGAGGAGGCGGTGGAGTATAAATACGCCGGTGTTCACCTGATCAACCAGCCATCTACAAGAAGGGACGGAGCTGACTGTACAGTACTTCTTAAAGAAGTATTTGCAGCAATCAACTGCCGGGTAATCGCATCAGAGGAAATTACTTACAGAAGAGATCCAGATCTTTCAGAAAATCCTTCATGCCTATAGCTATCATTATATGCAGCATCTCGTTGAATAAACCTCGAGTTGCTACAACATTTAAATTCCCTTTGGGATCAATAAAGGATTTTTCTAAGGATTTTAAATACATTGAAGCTCTTTTAGAACAACACCTTTGTGTTATTAGTGCTACATAAATCAAGCTGACCTTGACCTATGCTGGGGACTGTGTAATTACTTGTCCCTTGGAAGGCAGACTAATTCATTTATTAGAAACAAATACATTTTAAAATAAAGAAAATAGAAAGCAGAAAATAAATGTGAAGAAGTAATAAATATCAAAATGAGAGGTGTTGAGAAACAGCCTATAAATAAACACTAAGTGTGTTGCCACTAATATTCTCAACTTGACCTGAAAATAACAGCTTCTTTTCACATTACCTATCAAAAATTCATTGTGTTGCTGTTTTTCTTCATGAAATCATTCAGTTTTGTGATTTTCAGATGCCATTCTGGTGCAAAGTAAATAGCTTTTATTATGGTTATAATAAATGAGGAATACAGAGCATTGGCTAAAAGCAGGCCTAGTAGAGTAAATCAACAACATCATGAATTGTTCCTCAAACACAATACAACACCATAATTAAATTCTATGCAGTAGAAGAAATTGTTAGAAGCCAGAATACAGCTTTTTTGTTTTCAATGACGAGAATGAGAGAGAACATCACTGAAGGATGAGGAATCTCAATTTTCCTTTGTGTATGTGCTCATGTCCCACCCATGCAATCAACTGAAGAACAAACGGAAAGAGAGCAAGAAAAAGAAGAAGATGGCAAAAATAATCCAGAGGAAAGAAGTGCGCAAACTACTACTGGTGAACAAGATATGCTACTAGCATCTTGATACCATAAACCCTTTCTACCACATACACACATGTGTTGTTTTTCTCACACTTGTACTCTTATACAGAAGAGCTCTTAGGCTCACTAAACACCTACAGCTGGCAAAAACCCAGGACTTCAAAGAGATAGTTAGCAACAAGTCATTACTGAGAAGAAGAAAGAAAACAAGGGACAGAAGGAAGAAAGGGGGGGGGGGGGCAATAAATTAATGCAGAAAGGAGAAGAGCTACAGAGGATATTTTCCTTTTTCATTATCCTTTTTGTTCTGCAGCTAAATTTATTCTCAGATGTTGTCGGGGAGGAAATAAACTAAAACAGCAAAGAACTGAAAGGTTGAAGAGGAGTAAACAAAGCTGATGAGGATGAGAGCTACCGACATATCTTATCTATATATCTTATCCGACATAGATGTGACACGAAAACATCTTTGAAGGGTTTGACGTATTCTTCTTTTAGCAGAAATAAGGAGCAGTTGGCGGATCTCTAAGTGTCCATTGTTTGTGAGAAAATGCAGAACAGACGGGAGGTTGCATCAAAGAATACCACAGGATACCAAACGTTGGGAACTTTTATATAGCAGTGAAATATTTACATACTTGTAGTGAATCACATTGCTACTTGGGAGTATCTGAAGTAAAAAGCTGAATTCCTCATTATGTTCACCATCCTTTAACAAAACAAGAAAAATATATTATAGCTGAATTATAGTTCATGTTCATAAGATGCACTTTAAGGCGCAATTTCTTGGTAAAACTAATTTCTTCTTGTCGGGGTTGTGCGTCAGGTGACTAACAGTAAACAGAGTTGTGGAAGGAAAGGAACCCAACAGAAACCGAGGAAAACCACATAAAGGCTTTGCATTCTAGAAACCGAGTCCTTCCAACCACTCGTTTCATGCTGAAGACAAAGAATTCTGCCAGCAACTTTTTCTTTTGAAAGACAGCTGTAGCTTAGGCTACGCTGAGTGTGGGAAGATATCCGATTGTCAACAAAACACTAGCAATTAATTTAACAAGACTCAAGTAAATAGAAGAGGTTATGGCCCCTATAAAACAAAAATAAAGATATAAAATTGGAGTCACATAATCACACAATGAGAAAAAACATATGAGATCTTTTTAAGTTAATCTCTGAATTGTATCACCTTTAGACAAAACATTCTATTGAGAAAAGTTCTAAGTTTAGAAATTGGACCATGAATTCAATCAGTTTGATGAGGGACAGCGACTGTTGATTTATGACTCTTACGACAAGAGGACTTAGGAAAAAAGGGCAAACAGAATCCAAAGATGTCGGTTGTCTATCTTAAAATACGCAAAACAATATCTTTTTTATCCTGCTTTCAACACTTCTACCATTGTTCTCTTTTACCTTTTCTCCTCTCTCTCTTTCAAGAGTTTCTTTACGTGAGACATTTATAACAGGAGTTGCTGTCCATTTAGTGCTACTCACATTTTGTCTGATCATTCAGATTGATTTCTGCCTGCTGTCGTGTTGCTTTGAATATGCAGTGTAACAATGATTCATCAAAGTGAAATGTTTTACACCAGGGATTGTATGAAGCTTTAAATCATAGATCTCAAAGCATGTACATAATGTCTACAATGCAGGATTTTTCTTGCATTTTTCTTATGAAAGACAGCTTTCATCTACGATGGAGTATTAGGGCCACACATGAAGAGAAAAAATATTTTTGCCATGACGAGATTAAACTCGACATGTCGACTTTAAAGTCGACATTTCGACATTAAACTCAACATTTCGAGAATAAAGTTGAAATGTCATGTTGAGTTTAATCTCGACGTGTCAACTTTAAACTCGCCATTTCGAGAATAAAGTTGAAATGTCTTGTTGAGTTTAATCTCGACGTGTCGACTCGTCATGGCAAAAATATTTTTTCTCTTCATGTGTGGCCCTAATACTCCGTCGTATTCATCCCTACAGTATACGTCTCTGCAGGAATAAAAAGACCAAATCTTGGGAGGGGTAAAAGACCCTCATTTTCCAATGCTCTCTCTTTCTCTTAGTTCTTCTTTTAGCTAGACTCTGTATTTTTTACAACTTCCCTGATGCTCATATTTTACCCTATGCTGTTTGTAAAGATTTATATTTTTATCATGCTTGCATATATATTTGGTTTAATACCTCCATTTCCCTCTTGCCCGGTGTTTCCGTTTTCAATCAGCCTCATTCAATCTACATGTGCGAAGCCTACTTGCTCCCACTTCCCTTTCACCTGTAGATAGTTCTTTATAAGCTTTCCCAAGCCTCTGCCTGATTATAAACCACGCTGCGACTGTAGAAATCCTAAATTTTGTCTCTTTTCTCTTCAGTCTCCTTGTTATTAACCAAGTTCATGCCCTCATATTATTCCCTTCTTCCTATCCTTTCCTTGCCCATGACGGAAATCCACTGCTCATCTAATGCTTGACCTTAATTTTCCGTTCTCTACCCTCTGTTGAGTATACCTCCACCTAGTAAATGACTATCGTGTAACCTGCTTATTGGTTAGGTCGTTATTTGATTGGCTTTCGGATATGATTGTGGAGTTGCTCTGGGTCAAAACACCTCTGACGTCAAGGCACTGATAGGAGGACCAAACGGATACTTAGCTACACTCACGCTTCACAAGATCAGGCTGTTTCCTGATCTCCCAGCTGCTCACTCACTCTGACGTAACTGTAGTTTCGACTTCCCTGTTCATTTCTCTCATCATATCAAGCCAATTCTTTCCCTGCTGATTTTAAACCACTATCCTGTGTAGAAACCCGAGGGGCTACAAGTGGTAATCCTTTTTCAGAACCTTAAATCCATTTACAAATAAAAGCTTACTCATGAGTTGTGGCTGATGTTTCAAGTCCCCAATGTGAGTTATTACAATGTTTGCATTTCGTATAGCTGCAGACCCTTCACAATAAAAGCTTTGATAAATGATGCCGGTTTAAAATCACAAAAAAATATGAAGAACCTAAAACACTAAAAGGGCCTAAAACACAATTTTTTCAGAAAGTGGTAAGCTTGTGTCACCAGGAAATCGCAGTAATTAAAGTGTATGTAACTGAGGCTTTCTACAGAAATCTGAAAGCAACAACAAATGATAGAAATAAGGGTTTTCTTTTTGAAGGAACACTAAATTTACAGAGCTTAACACCTACTCTGCTTCATATGCCATTTCTTTTTAAATACAAATTTTACAGAATTGAGCTTTAGCACAGAAACTTCTAGTAGCAAAGCAATGAGACTGACGTTTGGGGCCCACTCATTTCAAATCCCTAACCAGTGCCTAAGAGACAACGATACAGATGGACAGCAGCCAGGAGCTGGACATCCTGGAAGCAGATGGAGCCCGGTTGGACTCAGTTACACTCCAGACAACTGACTTGTATTTGTAAAGGAATTGCGTATATTTGTCTCAAATGTGCACTTGTATTTTAGAGGTGCGTCTATGTGTTGTCTCCCCAGCAGCTCGAAAATAAAGTGTTAAGACGAAGACAGGAAGCGACACACATAATACAGACTCCCATGAATCAACTTCCACACACACACACACACACGGTGAGCAACAATGTTATGACAATAACTCGGTGTTTTACAGCCCACTGTAGCTGCACATCTGGATAACATCAGGCATAGATACACACACACTGAAGAGGAGACATGGCCAAGAAGCTGTGGTGCGCACACACTACGAAAAAGGGAAAAAAAAAATTTGATTCAGTTCCCTCTTGTTCCTCCACCCTACTTTATCCTCCCTTCCATCTATTTCTCTCTTGTTTTCTCCCTCTACTTCTTTCCTTCTGTTCTTGTTGTCTCTCCTCTAATCCGATACGACAGAGACACAGAACACAAATATCCCTGCTGGCAGAAGAAGTACAGCAAGTTTCAGGCTGAAGAGAGGGAAGAAAAAGGGGGGGTAGAGAGAGAGAAAAAAAGATTGACTGTTGAACACTAGTTGAAGTGATTCATGAGGTTGGAAACCATGCTTGAGCATATGTAGACACTGCTTGTCTTTCATTCGATCTTTCCAGGAGAAAGACAAAGACAATGAACCATTTTGTAAAGATTAGTGTAAACCAGACTTATGGTTAAATATATTGATCTTGTGTAGTCTCACACATCTAGGTATTATGAATTTAAAATACTAAAGACAATCATCATTACTAAGTATTTGCTTTCTTACTTTACCCTATAAACATTCTTCTCCTATTAGACAGAAAAATCTAATGTTTAACGATATAACTTCAGCCCAAAATAAATTTACATGGTTCTTAATGTAAACCACATGTCTGGTCAAGGATAGGAGCCCTTCTCATGCTTTTCACTAAGTAAAGATAATAAAAAATGGCCAATTTCAGTATCAGGTATATTTTAAAAATAGTGTCAAAGGATGCGCAAATATGTAAGAAGCAATTTGAAAGGAAACCATATTTGCCAAGACGTACCTGCTGTTCTGTTTCTGCATTCTAGAGATGCATAAAATTGAGAGAATGATAGTGGTATCATACAGAAGAGAAAATACATGTATGCTCACTTTACAAACAAAACAAAAAAACCGAGGTTTTATAAAAAGCATCTTTTTCCTCCTTTGGTGTTTAAATATTACAATTATTATTTATGAAAATAAGATTAGAGGACATATGCATCATAACCCAAATATGCTTCTAAAACTAATAAGGATACGCACAAAATGTTCTTTAATTCTTTGTCTATTTGATTGTCAACAAATGCAGTATCCATTACCAACTTCCACACTAAAACGAGATAATGATGTCTAATTCATGCACTTAAGCCCTTTAAAACTGAGAAATACTAATGTAAATAGCCAGAATGACAGGATGGGAAATTACCGAAAGGTTTATTGAAAATCTTTTTTAAAACAAAGCTGTAATTAATTGAGTTTTGTGAAAGCAGTGAATCACAGATGGATATTGACACAAAAGAGGCAGAGTAGAAAACGGTGTATGTGGCCAAATAAGAGGGAGATAACTACAAAGAGATGAGGGATTAGTGTTATACATCTTACAAAAACAAATAAGAATCTTAAAGAAATAAATAAATCAAGGTTCGGATAAGTTGCTCTGAATTTGTTGTAGTTAAAATTGAACAGATTTTTGTATGATTTCTCCTTTCCTCTCCGTCTGAGTGACTGTCCCGGGTTCCCTTAGTAATCACTCAATCCTGATTGCTCTGATCCCTCCATTCTACTTGTCATTATACACAAGACACACACACATGCAAGCATGCATTACCACACATACTCACACATGCACGCCAAGAGACTGAAAACAAATGCCATTTAATCAAGTTGTATAAATAAATAAAAAGTTTGTAATTCCCATAAGTCCATCTGGTCCCCTGTTCCTCATCACACACATACCCGGCTTTCATCTGCTGGTCAATACAGCTCTCTCTCTCTCTCTCTCGCTCACATGCACACACACACACACACTCTAAATGAAAGGCACGGATGACCACACACATTGGCCTGTGAATCTAAATGTAGATGAGTTCAGCCTGCTAGAACGACTGCCGGCAAGAAGAAACCTTTATCAAGCAAATCTATTTGTTTTCTGTTGTTTCACTCAGCGCTGTTTGACCATCCTATCAATCGGTTTAACAAAATGTTATCGACAAGTGTTGCTTCGCTTTCATTTCACAGCGCAGTGCAATTTTGTTAAAGTGTAACTACAGTTCTGATCCAGTGGCTCTGTTGTATGGTAATGTCAAATAGCTGGGAATAAAAACTGAGCTGAACTGTGCACATTCAATAAACACAAACTAGAAAAAAAAAGACTTTAATTTACTGATATTTGGACGGATTATACTTTTCAAAATGGCAGAACATAAAAACTGGACTATTTTAAGTCGGATGCTACATAAATTAGAGTATAAATTAGCACTGAGTTACAGTAATGTGTAATTATTTCTCTGTTAGACTGAACCCATCTCAGCACATAACTGAAATCAATGCATCAAGTGCTGCTCTTCTCTCCCATGCAAGTTACCGTTGGAATAAGTAGCTCTTTTGCTTCTGTTTTAAAAGCAGATTTAGCACAAAATGTACACAACAATACTTGATGTAGGTTTTCACTTTGGTATGGACTACATTTATACTATTGTCATAAATCAAACTGATATTATCTACACCAAAGGCTTGACAATTAACCCTTTAAGTACACGCCTGACAAACAGGACGTCTTCAATTTTCCTTCTTTTTTTTAACGTTTTTTTTTATAGTGCTGACTGGAAACATTTGCTTTCTCTAAGCAAAACAAAAGAAAGAAAAGTTCACTCTAGCTCTAAGCTGTGTAAATCCAGTACACAATCTAAATGCAGTATGGTTACTGGAGAAAAATCTACCTTTTACTTTAAAATCTTAAGGGGCAGTAGAATAAAATTAGATTTTGTCCATGCAACTTCAAAAAACTTGACTCTGAAAGTTCATGCATAAACCTGACCACATACATTTGGTGCTTCACTTTGACCACGCAACTTTCGTGCCTAGGCCTGCTCCGATACCTTACCAACTAACTCGGGTGTTTAAACAGACCAAGACTTTAATTCACACTAATATATCTGCTTAAAGTAATGAACTGTCTGTAACCGAGCAATAACATTCAGTACAACAAACTTGACACCTGCTAATTCTGAAAATCCTTGATAAAAATCTTCAAAATATATTAGTAAGACTAAAGAGGGAATTCTCAATTATTTTTACAATGCACACATCTTCACATACACACCCCAAAGCCAACCTCCCATTCCCCACTTCCCAGTCTGAATGAATCGTTCCTTGTTTCTGAACTGATGGAGCGATAAAGTTGGTTTAAACAGCCGTAGACACACCGGCACACACTGCTGAGACAGAAACATGTGTTTTACATCAAGAGCTCCCAGCTATACAAGAGCTAATGTTACCGTCTTTGTGCTTGCGAGCGCGTGCGTGTGTCAGAACAGGGGTGGAACATGTATTTGCAATCTCCTATCAGCTTTTAATCTCCCTTTGGCAGAAAGGGGGAGACAGAAACAGAGAAAGAAACCACTCAAAGAGGGAAAGTGATAACCACACAGTGAAAAGGGGGGGAACAAATTTATCCCCAATCTCTAAAACCTCCCATTATTCATTTTGTTTTGCAAGGCTCCTTTGCTTTTTCCTTGCCTCAGGCGCAAAAAGAACAAGCAGCAGAAGTTGCCCGCTTTAGTTTACTTGTGTGTGGGTGTTTATGTGTGATTTAATTCTTATTGTCTGAATACTGTGGGAGTTGACAATTTTCGTTTTGGCTTCCCGGGTTACTTAGGAGGGCTGTGTTGCAGGGAGAAATGTCAACATTCATTCCTCACTTAGAGCTTGTAAGGGACTCAACAGTTATTATTTAGCTTGGATTGGTCGGCTTGTTGAGTTTGTTTAGGCCCTCAGCAGTTTTGTTGCGGTTCAATTTGCAAAGCCGTGGCCTCTGCAATGTCCAGGAAACAGCCAATGTCCCACAAACATCAAGTCTTGTAATACCTTCTTAGGCCATAATCTCACTGTTCTAGCTAAGCTGAAAGCTAAGAGTCAGTTAATATCAAAAGCTTATCGTAGTTGATTAATAACTGTCAAAATTACAGCTATTTCTCTTTCTGTTTAATAAGCTTACCTCCTAAAAGGAGGAAGAGAAAACCTAAATCTGTCCTATTTCTATAAAAAACATTGATCAATCATAGGAAAATATACCTGAAGAATGCTATATGACTACTTACAGTTTAAATAAGGATGACAGTATGTTTACCAATACACTTTTTTAGTCTGAATTAATGCTGATTTTACAGCTGTTCTGCAATTAGACTTTCATATTTTGGAAGTTTTACTATATAAACATTTCTAAGGTTAATATGTAAATGAACAGAAAGCCAGGTTTCTGAGATGCTGTTTTGTGGGTTCAGGTCAGCCAGTCAACATAAAAAAAAAAAAAGATTAAAAACTAAGATACCAATTTCATATTTGGTTTAGGCATTGGCGTTATTCTGCTTACACTCAATTAACCCAAGAAACAATTTTGACTCCCAAAGAGGAATTTTGACAGCGTTGCATCATCAGAGATGATGACCTTGTTGAAATTGTTGGATCAAGAGATTGTCTGAAGGCTGTAAAAGAAACATTTTTCTTCAGTTCCTGTCAAACAGTTTCTTGCTGTGAATGATGGTGTAAAGAAAGAAAGGAAGATTAGGAAACATTAAATAATTTTAACCCGATTGTATGGATGGGGTCTTTCACACTACGGGTAACTTAAAATTATCAAGTTATTTGTGGCTGAAATAATTCAAGCTAAAATACTATAGAATTCATATAACACATTTTTTAATCATAATCTCTGAGCAAACTAACTATTCCTCTACCAAATATCTATACCAATAATATATGATCCCAAGTTAGTGGGACAATAAGTTTGGTGCCTAAATTTAAGAGCTAATAAACCAAAACTAGACCAAGCAGCAATGGTGCATAAATCCTAACAAGTAACTATTCAAGAAAAATTGCGTGAAGAGGATTGGTATCTAAACCAGACTAAGTATCTTTAGCAGATTTAGGGTCATTTTGACACATAAACCCAATATAGGATAATTTGCTATCAAAATATTTCATGGAGGTTTTTATAAATACACATCTTACAGTTTGCCGTAAAAGTAAAAAAAAAAAAGTTTAAAAAACAATCCACTGGACTTTGTTTCCAAGGTTTGAAGACGTTTTGATCCCATCCAAGAAGCTTTTTCAATTCAAATCTTACAATTTTTTTTTTTTTATCTATCATAAAATGCCTATTCTAATGATCAGCTTTCAATGGTTATACACAACATTTTCTTGCTATTTATGACTGTCAATCTAAAAATGCGTCTTGCCTGAGTGTAAACCAGGTTTTCGTTATTTATGTTGCAATTAAGTATGGGATTTAAGACATCAAATGGTTTTGGTTCCATCCTTTGAGAGGGTTTCTGTTTAGCAGCCGCAGGTTTTATTTTAATATAGGGAGCACAGCTTTTACCATCACATTCTGTCATTACACACCTGAATTACACATTTTCCAACTTAGTTATTACAAACATCCATGATAAAAAGATAATACTTTCATGAACTATGCCAATTCACTTAAAATGATTTAATCTCAGCAACAGAAGAAACCAAATTACAATAAGCTGTGTTACTTAGGGCTCCTTACAACTCTCTCAAGTACCTTTACTGTCGCCGAACATGTGGGGCAGATGTTCTGCAATACATATAAGGATATAAACCACAACCGTTTTATAACATTTAAAAACAAAATGGAAACAACAGAAATAAGAAAAAGTATCTTAACACAAAAGATCCTCCATAAAATACTGTGGCTTGCATTGCAGCATGTCCTATAACTGGTCAGATACTGTATCTATGTGAAACTAATACTCTTTTCGCATTCATATACATTTAGTTATACATTTATTATTCTTAGTTCAAAATATCAGGCCAGCAAAGATAATATCTGAATAACAACATCTACTTGACCTCTAAATGAGTCTACCACCAGAATCGTTTTTAAATATAACACTCTGTAAGGTCAGCACAGTACAAAAAAAAAACACAACCTCCTCCACAAGACTTCAGTGTTATGCATCAAAACTATATCCAGCCTCAGAGGTTCTGGGGGCAAATGTGATTTACTGCTTAGTCTTGTTTACTGCTGAAACATTGCTCCTTATATCAGCCAGGTCTGTGTGTGTGTGTGTGTGGTTGTGCACACTTTCAGACCTTATTAGGTTGTACTTGTGGCAATGCTTAACCCCACTCAGAGTTTGGCAGAAGCTCTCCGTTCTTTCTCTGTCTGCTTTTATTTTCTCTCTGTGTCTTCTCCCCCTTCTATCTTTGCCATCTAACTGCTCTTTATCTATCTGTAGCTTTCACTTCTGTCTTCACTGGTCTTCAGCTTCTCTTTACCTTTTTTTCTTATTTAGCTTATTACAGTTAAAATCTTTTTCAGCAGGGTTCAGCACTAATTACTGTTATACAAAACCAGACTTCTTCTAATGTCATCAGCTTAAGGGATTCCTTATTGTTTTCATCATTGTTCCTCCTTCAATGTTTATCTAAAATGGCATTTGAAGAAAATAATGTTAACCACTCATGCTTTTCTTTAATGATACGTTTTACCCATTAACAAAACAGTGAATGCAGCAGTTGTCTATTCCTGCAAAATATAAGATCTTAGTTTTTTTACAGGCCATTGTCATCATCTTTTCCTGCTTCCCCTTTATGACACGCAGCACATTTTTAATTGAATTTGATGAAAACTTCAAGCAGACCACCCAAGCATTCATATCACATTCATATCTCTGTCTATGAATATAACTTGTGCAGATGAAGAACCCTTCTGCAAAAAGAAATATAGGTTAACAATTAAAAAGAAAATTAACTCCGCCTTCCTCAATATGAACATCACCCATTTCAGTTTCCCTAATCCATATATTTATGCCACCACAAAAAGCTGGCTTCATCACCATTCTAACATCAGCCGGGTTGGTTTAGTGTGATGTGAAATAATTGCTTTACTTCCTTAAAGTCCAGCTAACTCGTTTTATTGAAGTCTGTCTTCTGTCTATCTAAGGGAACTACTCTCAATTTAATCAAAAAGGATATTTTGTGGTAGATAACTGTATCTAGTGGCACATAGAGCTGAATGCCAATGGTCTCTAAAGGTGTCTCAGTGCTCACATGGTTCCCCTGGTCATGGTCTGTTGACTGTTTCTAACTTGCAGCAACCTTGGGGCCTGAAGCTCCAGTGCATTCAATAGTGGCTAAAACCTTAGCCAAGGTAACTCCATGAAATCCTAAAATGAAATTATAAAAAATGTATTAACATCACTGATGTACAGAAAAGTTTTCTGAAATTTGAAATAGTGATTTACAAATTTTGTTAAAGCAGATTTTTTTTTTTTTTTTTTACCTTAAATTAAAACAAAATCTTTTAAATCCCGGTTTGATTGATTTTTAGTGCCCGATGGCCTTATTCTAAAAAAATCCCAAATGAAAACAAAAACCTGCTTACCGTCTTAAGTTATTTAATGTGATGTCATCTACCCGGTAATTCAATTTCTCCAGTTAATATGTTCAATTATTATTATTAATTACACATAATTACTTTTTTTAGTCCTATGTTTATTTTGACAGACAAAAGAAAAAGTGCAGAGTCTATGTAGAGTAATTATTCTAATTATAATCATGTTTTTGTTTGTAAACATACAGGTTAAAAATACAAAAATATCTCACTAAAGTTTGGAAAGTAAATTACAGAGTTCAATTAAATTGATTGCTTGTTTGGCTTAGAACTACTCTTCAATCATAGTTTACAAATAAATAAAAAAAGCAGTCTGGGCTTTTGGAAAAGCGTTACAGGGAAAAGATGAGCCACTTCAAGCCTTCCAGGACATGGAAACTACAGAAACATCGGCGTCACTGTCTACGGTTTAATTTAATACCACCAGGAACTAAGAGAGTGCTGAACAAGAAAGATGAACATGATGCAAAAACGATACCTTGAAGCTAAACTACAAATAAGAGCTTAACAAATGAACAGCCAAATGTCTTCAGATGAACTGCTTCATGCAGAGAACAAAAAAAGATTAAGCCTTTTGAGCACCAAGGCAATAAGAAGGTTTGGATCAGACAAGATAAGACTTTTCTAACCAGGAATGCTGTATCAATTCTCATGGTGGTGGTAGAATCATTCTGTGGGTTTCCATTGCACAAAAATGTACTCCTTAATTCCTAAACTTTATCTGAAATAAACGGAATGAAAGAAACAAAGGTAGAGTTACATGCTTAAATACAATGGTGCTTTAGAAACAACAACTTAGATTAAGGTTAAGTTTCTTGAATAACTCTAATGTGGGCTGTATGTTAGCACAGTTTGGAGCGCAGCTGCCTTGTTGCTTGGTCAGATTCCCAGCCTAGGATCTTTCTGCATGGAGATGGCATGTTTTCCCCTTGCATTTGTGGGTTCTCTCAAGGTACTACGGCTTCCTCCCGCTGTGCAAAAACAGTTAGGTCTTAATTGCTGCTATGCATGAATGTGGGTGTGCATGTTTAAATGTCTCAGTGTTGCCCTGTAATAGACTGTCTACCTGTCCAGGGTGGACCCCGTCTTTCACCATAGGCTGATGGAGATAAGTACCAGCACCCTCAATGACCCGGATGGATGGATGGATGGATGGATGGATGGATGGATGGATGGATGGAATAACTTTAAATTCAACTGATTTGAAAATTTGTGGACTTATCCTTAAAAGACAGAAAACTTATAGTATCGCTATAAATTAGCTTCTTCTGGTAAGCCAACATGAGAGGTCAAATAGCTTTTCTTCAAGAAATATAAAGGATACTTTGAAATTTCCAGTATTTCATTAAAAATTATCTGGGGCTATGTGTACTTTTTTATTTTTTAACTATTTTAAAAATTTTATTCATTAATACTTTTTCAAACAATTCTTGCACTATAAGGATAAAAAGGTACAGCTTATGTCATTGTCATACAGATGTGGGGCTATTTCTTAGTGGAATTGAAACAAATCAAAACAATATTTTAACTTCTTTTTTTTACAGTATAAGAATAGTCTTTGTTTATGGTATTTGTGAAAGGATAATTAAAACCATGCTGGTATTTACTGTATTTTTACTGTTAACAGGATTGATCATATCCTAAGCAGCATCTTAATTGGGCTGACCCTGATAGAGAGGAAGAATTGTTTTCAATCAGTGAGCTGTGAAAGATCAAAGGAGCAAGAAATCCGCTCTTCAATGAAACTTTTCCTCTAAACAGTTCTGACTCCAGAACCTGAACCCAACATACATGAATTAGTGCTGAAATTGAAGTGGATCCTATCAGACTTGGCTAAGATAGAGGAAAACTATTCTGTTACAGCTGTAGAGATGGATTCTGGCTCCAGCATTCCTGGGATCAGCGGAGATAACAGTGGAGTAGCTGTGTCTATCTAGTGGAAATGCACATGCGACCAGTTTCTGTACCTCTTTGAAATAATTAACATAAACACAGACTACAGTTACAGTTAGAGGCTGGGTAAGTAAAACTAAGTGCACTTTGTTGGATCTGATATAAGCATAGCCCTAAAGATAAAAAAAGAAGAACTCAAGGACATTTAAGCTCATCTAAAGTTAATGGCGGCACACAAATCGTACATGCATGCATCTATTGTTTCACTGCACCTGGTCTTAAAGGAAACAGGATAGATGGGATCCTGGGACCTTACTTTGGGACTGTTTTTATCAGTGTTATTGTATGAGTGTAGACATGCCTATGATTGCTCGAAAACAGGAGCCAAACATCTGCAACAATGATGCAGCTTGGAGTCACAAATCATGCAAACTAAATAAATAAATAAATAAATAAATAATTATACCCTGCTTTTACTAATAACAGCGGGGGAAGTAAAATGTGAAGTTTATTTACTTTGTAATGGTTGTCTTTGTAGTTAAAAGCATCATTGCTTCTAAACTGAATGTTTATTAAGGTGCTTGAGCCTAAAAATACTGTTAACCGAACTGTTAAGTGGTTACTGTGACTGAATTAAACTGCATATTTACTTGCTCCTGTGTGTTATTTGAATTACGAGGGACACTACTGTAAAAAAATAAAAAAGCTGTGATCATCCACTAGTCTAGTTAATATTAGTGTTGCACCAATACCAGTATGAGACGAGGCCCCGATGGTCTGGGCTTTGTTGCTGTATGGCATGCAAGGATAATGTCAGTTTGCAAAATTCTAAATTCTTTATAGGCATTTTGGTTATGTAGCAGGACAATTATATCATTCAGACTAAAAAAGTCCGCCTCAATTGACCTGGAACAATACATTCAAGTTTTGGATTAGCCTAGTCAATGTCTAACCTTAAATACTGTATAAGGCCCCGTCCACACGAAGCCGAACCCTGGTCTAAATGCAAAAATTTTTCACCAAACCAGCCTCTCATCCACACGAAGCCGGCGTTTCGGGGGTCTGTAAACGATCTTTTTTTTTATTAAGCCTTCAGAGTGGGAAGATTTTGAAACACCGTTTTCGCGTTTCCATCTTTAAGCTCTAACCGCATTTTTTTTTTCTTACACACATGCGTCATAGCGTCGCCTCTAAACAGGCATGCACGACACAGTATCACAACAACAATGGCGCCGTACTGTGTTGAATGGTTGCTGCTAATGCTACTCACCCTGCTGTCGGGCTTACAACAGAATCTTCTTCTTCTGGAATATCTCCAGGAAGAACAGAGCAATATCGACGACATAGTTCAGCACCTGAATTTGACTGAACCACGAAAATGGACCCGCAGGGCAACCATGTATAAATATTAGTGCGCATGCCCAACATTTCGTCGCCTATTTTTGCTTTGGCACCACAGCGCCACTTACAGGTCTGGCATACATTTTGCAGCATTTTCATGCATTCGTGTGGACGATCACATTTATTTTACGTCTCCGTCTTTAAGACAAACGTTCTGGAAAATATTAGCGTTTCGTGTTCGTTTTGACTTCGTGTGGACGGGGCCTAAGATGCTCCAGCATGACATTAAACAATGTGGAATAATGCTCCAGTGTGGCTGAAATAAACCACTTATGCAAAGAAAAGTAGTTGTGAAACCTATTTACTGTGATGTAAAAGACTCAATGCCAGTCAATTGTTCCTAATGGTGGCCCAAACAGCTTAAGGGGCAAATACTTTTTTTTCTTCTTTCCAATAGGGCCAGTTTGGTTGGCTTTTTTCTCTGCTTTTATGTTTATTAAAGTTATCATGGACGGGCAGACGGACAGAAAGACAGATGAAACACTTGAAGCTTTGCTAAGTTGGTCTTGCACAGCCAGGCAGCCGCAAAGAAAGGGAACAAAAGAGGAATGGTCTTAGGGGAAATTGAGTGTACAAGATGCATCATGCCAGTGGAGCAGAATCCTTAAACACACTCACACACACAGCAGCACACACTACTGTAGAATTCCTAATGAGTGAAGAGCCCACAGGGGACAAGAACTGGGAGACAGGCGGAGAAAAAGGGAGGAGTTAAATGTGAGGACAGACAGAAAGAGAGAAATCGATGCATCTTTCTTTAGCTTACAATGCTTATCAAGCATGCATGGCATTATGTCCATGTTGTGTATGTTGTGTATTTGGGGTGGATTTTTTTTTTGTTTCCACAAAGGAGACTTGAGAGATTGAAAGTCACATATGTGCAAAAAGTATTGGCGATGGGACGTAAGTATTCAAGCCCAGGGCAGAATTCCAATCTCCTCAAGAAAGCAGTCAGGCCACTAAGGTTGCCATGACGCTATCTCCCCCCAAACACACTCCTTCTCTCTTGCCCTTCACACAGCAGAGCAGGGTGGGGCTAAATGTCCTCAGGTAAAGTGGAATCAAAGTTTTACAGGTAGAATGATCATATATGCCTGAATAAATTGTGTATTTTTAAGTGAAGGTATGTTATCAGTCATTTTTAAAATCTGATTATACATTTAGACCATTTCTAAATTACTTTTAAGATAAATGTGGAAAATTATATTATAAATTGTACATTTGACAGTTTTTTTATGGATCTAAAATGTTCATCACAAAGTGTGAAGCACAATCTGGATCACTGTCACATGGGGTCAAAGGTCAAGGTTTGTATAATAATGTTAGTCCTGAATGCTTGCCATTTTTAAACAATTTCAGACTTCCTCAGAATAAACTTTACCCAAATATTTACTGAGGACATGGTTTTGCTTTAAATGCATTCAATAAAAGCATCAAAACTTCAGCATCATTTTCTGTCTGCCAATTTTTTAACTAGCAGCCTTTTCCCCTAAATATGGTTTAAGGAAAAAAGAACTAATAATCTGCAAAGAAAACTATAGATACGCATCAGAAATTTTGTATCAGCCTGATTGATGCAAAATACTTATATTTGGAGAAAACATTAAGAAAACTGACGCGGTCATGTAGAATATTGATAATGTAAATCTGCTCCAACTAAAGAGTCATAAATGAATAAATATGCATTTTGTCCCATTATTCTCTGAAAAAATACATTTATAAGCTACACAAACCTTAAGAACTGTACATGTATATAATATTACTATATAACTCTCAGTTAGGATTACTTTACCCTTTTGTTTGCTGTTTTATCTATAGTGTTATTCTCTCCCATTTTGTTCATTCTACGTCTCGCCCAAGTTACATACATATGTCGAAACGGTTTCAAAGTTTTCTCCTAATCAACTGATCCAGTGAATTGGTGCAACTCACATTGTGAAATATCACTTTAAAGATGCAGCACACACATTCAGCTTAAAGGACTGCCCAATTTTTAAGGGAAGAAACTTTTTACTCGCTAATTTAATCTAAAGTAATCTTTCTTTTATGGATACTACTACTCACAATATCAGCACAGCCTCTTACTTCAAATAATTCAAAATATCCCTTCAGGGAAACATCTGAACTCAATATGATTATGCTCTGCTAACTGCACAGCAAAAATGCAGATACAATAAAACCAACAGGATGCACCAGAATAAATATTAATATTATTATTTCTATATAGAGTATTGAAGAAAAACTACTCTTTGTTAGAGATTGCATGAATCAAGACAGCTGTATTCATTATATAATGGTGGCTAAAGACAGGCAACATGCGATCTTAAGCCATTTGTCAATTCATTCTCACCCATTTACAGAAAACAGCTTACTTTGGACTATCTACCACAGTTTTCCCAGCTGTTTTGGTCTTATTCGTCAAATTACATCAGTTACCATAACTGCCTGATTGTGTGAAAATGTCAGAGATCAAAAGTAAAGATGCAGGAAGGAAAGGCCAGGAGACAGAGGAAGAGGGGAAGGGAGGCAGAGGTTTTAAATTGACTATTGGTCAGGGGTCAGATGGACATTTAATATAACCAATCAGCTTCCTAATTACACAAGTGCTGCCAGATTGGTGTCTTCTATAGGTTTGTGTGAGTGAGTGAGTGTGTGTGTGTGTGGCTGGTGTTGCGTGTAGAGGTCTTGTTGTAACAAAACGAACATCTGGCCTCAATATTGATTCCATGTGTCAGCACACACTATAAGTCTGGATGCATGTAAATGTGCACACACACAGGTTGCAGTAAATGGCTCCTGCCTTACACAGCCACACAGAGAGAAAGAGATGGAAAAAGAAATGGCAACACATGAGGACTCGGCGACGTGATGTGCCAGTCATGCCAGAAAAACACAAAGGTGAAAAAAACAATACAACTGAATGCGTACACACACACACACACACACACACACACACACACACACACACACACACACACACACACACACACACACACACACACACACACACACACACACACACTCACACTCTCCCAGCTCTTCTGGGTGTGTTTGGGAGTGTGTGTGAAAGCTGATTATAACGGTAATTGATGTAAACGTCTAAATTACAGCTAGAAGCTAAAATAACCACCGTGTTTTAGCGTTGCCATGTCAACGTGATGAAAAACACCTGGATGTTTCACCGGAGGAGAGAGGGGGAAATGTGTGCGTCACAACCGCACAGCTGAACCAATGAAACCCAGCATTGGTAAGGGACATGATTCTGGACAAATAAAATAAAAATCTACAATTTAACGGCCTGTTAGGCTGAAACCAAAGTCTTTATATACCATTGCAGTTAATACAGAATAAACAAGACTCAAAAACTTGAAATTTGTTAAGTTGTTAATTGTTGTTGTTAATTGAAAATTTTAAAGATTTTAGAGCTCTAGATACTTCAAATTTCCCTTTAACTCTCCAAGCAAGGAGAACATTAACAGGAGAATCAGTGAAGGCCTGCATCCAAAATTTAATTTCTGGAGAGAAACTACAACTAAATGCACATTAAACAGAGCACTCCATTCTAATAGAGAAAGATGACACGGCAACATCAGGTTGTATATGAATGCATTAAGAAAATAAGCAGGTTTGTGTAAATGTGTGGACGGATGGAACAAAGACTTGGATCGAACATTAGGGAAAAAGTTTACTTTCCAGTGAGTCAATGACCCCTGCAATTATGGTTAATTTAGAAAACAAAGGAAACCATGTCGCATTGACACATAAGAGAAGTTCCCTGTTTTGTCTTGGTTTATCCAATAAAACATAAGGAATACATGGTATTTTGTTGTTGACAAAAGAGACGGGTTTGGATAGATGTGTGCAAAAAGATTGACCATCCAATACATACTCAGCAGACTGACAGGTTCAGAACAACTTTAAAGAAAGTAGTGGTGCAGCACTGCAGCATAAAATACTCTAAATCTGCTGAAATATCCATGTTTTGCAGCCATTACTTCCACTCCTAGACTGGATTCATGGAAGCTCAACTAACTACGTGCATCTTCACAGTTCCCTTTGGTACCAATGTAGGCTGGGTGTGCTATCATACTGAGATTTAAAGAAGTTTGTCTTTGGCAGGAGATGCAAAAGGACCGCCCCGCCCTGCTTCCACAAAACTACCCAAAGTAAGAACCACGCTGCCAAATCCCAGAAATTTAAAGTCAATTTTTATGGATGATCCCACACTTTACACTTTTAGAAGTGGGATGATGTGGCAAAATATGTTACCCAGACATGATCACAAGTCTCAGTCGTATTTTTTTTTTCCTCAAACCAATCCAAATCAGCTCGTCTGGCAGTTCAAAGAATGTGTGAAAGGAGAATTATCATCACAAGCGTACATGAAAAAGAAAATCAGCTTACCTTTAAGTCAGTGATACCAAGCTGTCACCTTCCACGTAAGCATATTTTCAGCTGCATGTGTGGAGTCTTTTATGTGTGGACTACCCGGAATTAGACTAGATGCGGTTAAAATGGTGTAATTTATTTTCCAAGCCAACCCTAATGTTCCTTACAGACAATCAGACGGCTGTGGACTGTCACAAGGCGTAAAGCCACATGCTGTCGTGATACATACTCTCCCATCTAGCAGATACACTAGAAACTTTTATGCAAAGGAAAAACACTACGGACAAAAAAATATAGCAAAAAGTTTTTTTCTTTTTCTGATTACCTTAAAAACAAGTTAGTCAGTTTCGTACATAAAACACACCATAGCAGGCAGAGACTAAGAAATACACATTTGAACTTTTTTCCGCCTTCCTACCATGGCTGTGTTTATTTGAGTCTGTGTCTTGATGGGAAATGTGACTGCTGAGCAAACAAACTAAAAGTCTATAACAGACATGTCTGCAGCAGAAAAGGTGTGTTTAACATGTGTGTTTAAAAGATAGGCAAATAGGGTAAAAACTAGTGTGCATCCCACTGCCATGCAGGGAATGACAAAACACGATTCATTGAATAAAAGTTGTCCAGATTTATTTAAGCAACAGGTAAAGTCATGATCTATGGGAGAAATTCTTTAAGAATTTCTTTAGGAGACAAGGATTTAAACTTAGGCTGGTCTTAACTGTACAGCTGTATTGTTGCTTAATAGCTGGAGAGCTAATCAACTGAGAGACACTGAGGTGGCACTATGAGAGACATACGAGGCAGGTAAACCCAAAACATATAAACATCAGCCTTTATCTATAAAATCAGATTAAACTATAAACAGTGGAACAAATGAAACCACATTTACTACAGTTAACCCTTTATAGGGCACGTTACCATTTCTGATCACTTGCATACCCCTTAGAAATGGAGCCCCCAACTTTTGTTATTTTTCTTAATATATTCCGGCAAAATGGCATTTCTTGTCATTACATTGACATTAATTTTTGCCATAAGAATATTAATATTTTTTGAATGTTACAAAGGTAATAAGGTAATGATCTAAAAATGAGTGAAAATAAGTGTATTTACCGTTAATTTGAGTAGGTAAATAAGGAAATCTCAGAGTGGAAGGAGCATTTGTATCCATATTATTGTATCAAATTATTTGACATTATGCACTTGAAATAGGAGACTGCATTTTTTTCCTTATTTTATTTGTAAAATTTCTTATTCCATTTGCTCAATTCAAGAAAAAATGCAATTATTTTAAGAAAAAATGAAGTACTTTGATTTCATATTTTTGCAGTGCGCTCTTTGCTTGAAAGTTAGAAATTTAAAGTCTTTCACTGAGTGCCCTATAAAGGGTTAACAGAATAAATATGTGTTAGGGTAACAGGTTTAGATCCCAATTCAAATAGTACAAGTTGAAGAGCACATGGGGTCCAGCTATAAATCCGAACTGGATTTTGTAGAAGGGTTGATTTACCAAAAAAGCATTAAACTTACCCTTTGATACCTTTTGTTTAGGATTTTATTTATCTGAGGATCCTCTGTCAGAAACTCTAAAACCAAAACATACATGAAAATAGACACAAACTTGTTGTGACGAAGGAAATTAATAATAACAGACATACTCTAAAAATAAACCAATGGAATACTTCTATTTCTATTTAAGAATCTCATACTGATAGATTTGAAATAATAAAAAAAAAGTTTTGAATATTGAAATTGTATTCAATAATAATTAAACTTCTCTTATATTGGATGAAACTTGCAAAATTTTTGATTTTGAAAGACGGTCTGCAAACTTCATCTGAGTATGGCTAACAAAAAAAATGCATGGCTTGCAGTGTTCAGAAATAATTTCAGGAAACGAGACATGCCAAAGAGAAAAGAAGAAGTTGCAGGCTCAGGGTATTTATGACTAGCTTCTGAAAGTCAAGCCTTAAAAAGACCCAAAAAACTCCAGAAAAGACTCAAAAGGAACAGGGAGATACATCCTTCCCTAGCTAAAAATGCCCTATAGGAACACATTTTGATTATTCAAATAGAAAAATAGCTATGATCTGTTATGTTTTTTCTATAAAACATGTCTGACATGTTTAATCGAAGAAAAATGGGAAAAAATTATGTTTATGCACAGATATTAAAATCTATTAGGTAAAGGCAAGATTTTAAAATTGGACGCATCTGATGCATGTTTGCCGACTCTATGTACAATGTTAGATGCAATCAAGCATGGCGGTGCTTTATTCGCTGACAAGACTAGAAAGAAAGTAGTTTTAAAATATATTTAATTGAGAAAGCCCACCTCAAACCGTTTGGTCCTACTTTTAAACATTCTGTTGTTATTTCAAGCAACCACTGTTATCTCATCAGCAAAGTCAGTCACTACTGGCTGCCTAAAAGTTACCAGAGGTCACTTTATGATGTGATCACCTAATTTGCACATTTGGTAATGTGATCCCGCCATACGAGAAAAAAACAGAAGACAGACAGTTATTAAAAAATATATAAATATCTTTAAACCTGAAGATAAACTTAATAAAATAAATTCAGGCATTCATTTGAACCAAAACTGTTAAAATCAGTCTTTTTATTTTTTCAAATTTTACTTAAAGACAGTTGGGAAAACACAGTGGAAGAGGTGCGGATTAATTAAATAATAGAAGCAGCTCTCACTGCTTGCAGAAGACGGTAGATTCAGAGAGATCGGTGCTTTCATATTGTCGCCAAAGTCTTCTATATAGTAAAAATTGTCTAGATTTCTCACTAATCTCTTTTTTAAAAAATCACGCAGCTTTTCCTTCCTGAACCTAATGTGCATGCCGACTCTAAAGGGGTGTACGGCACAGATTGTAAGCTTACAGCATTGCACAAAATGCAAAAGTTACATGTCATCCAAGAGTTAAATTAATTTATTTCCAAAAGTTTTACACAATCAGTACATCATGGTGATATTTATGGGTTAAATTATGATGTCTCTTGATGTTTATACTGTAGAAATAAACCCTAGCCAGTAGCTGTTGCTTGTCCAGGATGTGTTTCCAACCGCAGGTGTCCACATTTTACAAATTGCACTGGGTTTACAATACTGAAATGGAGTAATGGCAGCGCGGACCCTCAGAACTTATCAAGCATAAACGAGGTACAACACATACAGCAGGAGGATTATCTCTTTATCGTGTTTGGGATAGAAATTGGCAAAAATTTCTTGCTGTGTGAATGCCCACCTTAAATAAATAAATTGACTCACAATCGCCTGAATAATTATAAAATATAATAATATAATAAAATATTTTCCTTAAATATAGATGGCCTAGCTGGACAGAGAAAAATTTAAACAATGCATGTCATCTACTCCCAGGAAATATCTTGCATCATAAAAGGAGGCGAGCGTCTGCAGCTCTGAGGAAAAGTCCACATAAAGGTACTTTGTAGTGTTCAGATTTTTAAGTTTAGGTTTAAAGAGAAGAACAAGCTGTTAATAAACTTACTCGTAGGGTTTGCAATATAGCACAAATATTATCAGACCACTTTCTACTGCACATGGGCACACATACAGACACACACACACACACAAACTAATTCAAACATAAGCTCTAATTTCCTGTAGCGGATATAAAGTGAGACAGAATTATCGATACAGCAACTAAGTTAAATTCATGCTTTAATTTCCTCTCCAAATACACAACCTCAGACACACGAACGCGCACTCAAATGCAAATGCAGACAAGTTGTATGTAATTAGGCAAAGAAGCACCGTGAGAACACATTCAGTTATCCAGATACATGTGTGCACTAAAGAAGGAAAATAGAAAGCCTCTAAATGAGTACTTCAGGAAGCTGTAGCTGTCCGAGTTTCTGTCCACTAAACAAGGTTGTGATTAATGTCAAGTGTGTTTCCTTCACTTCTTCCAAATGACCTTTCTTCCTTGTTTCTATCAGTCTTTCCTCACATTTACTTTGCGTATTCCGCTTGTCTTTCATCTTTTCTCCGGTCTAATGTCCTTTGTGATTTCTTTTCTTACTTCTCCCTTCTTTTCCCTGATCTTCCCATCCTTCTTTGGGCCCTTTCCTTTTTACGTTAGCTTAAACTTTTTCCTCACAATCTTTTTTAGGTATTTCTAACCCTCATCAATTGTGTTTCGATCGGCTTTGTCTAATGCACATTGTAGTGCATAGCATCATGGCATGCACATTGTAGTGAACAATGCCATCAGAAAAGCTGGATGGAAAATTCCAATAACTCCCTCAAATGTAAAAAAAAAAAAAAAAACTTTACATTTGCTTAAAGTTGTTTTTGGCTCTAACGAAAGAAGGTTAATGCATAAAGTTTTTTCTAGTTTTTTCTATTTATGCATGTAAACATGGCTGGAACCAACATCTCTATTACCAACTGAGATTTTAACCTGAGAACAATTAGCCCAATTACAGCAAATTCATTAAAAACTTTCTTCCATTACTGATCTATTGTCTGTGCTAGATTGCAACCTCTTCTTCCTGTTTATTACAACCATGCTTGACGACGTCATGTGGATGACATATGACAACATCACGCTTTGCGTCGCTTGGCTGATCCACTTCAAACCAAATGGAAAGAACGTAAATTCAGGTTTCCTTTTTTGCTAATTTTATAAGTTTGCTTAAATTTTGATTTTACATTTTAGTTGGATGGAAACATAGCTATGTTGTTTCACCATTCTTCTAAATTGTCCCTGTTTCCTTCCTTCCATACAGTATCTCCTTGATTTCTAACTGTCCTGTGCCTTCCCTTCCTTTTCTTTTTCATAAAAAAAAGAAATAATTCCAGATATACATTCACTCTCTGTCTGCATGTGTCTTTTCTGCTGTCTCAGAAAATCTGGAATTTATAAGATGAACTCAAACTAACATTGAAACAGATGTTTTAGTACATGTACATGTGTTTTACTTCCTCAGGCACTCTTAACCCCAAAAGCCAACATTACTCAAACATCCATCTCATTCCATTTATAAACTAAAAGATTTTACTTTAATTTTATCTCTGAATCTCACATGCTTTTAATTCTTCTCCCACACAGTCAGTCAAACAACCAGAAAGTAAAATCTTAAGCAAAAAAAAAAAAAAAACAATGGATGGAATTAATCGATGGAACAACATGGGAAGCAGCAGGCCAATGCCTCATCAAGGTAACATTGTGCAGCAATTAAACATCACACCTTTCAAAGAAACTATTTCCCTCACTCTGCAAAGGAAAATGCTGCACATGCCAGCATACTAAAAACTCCCATTCTTCACTCACATGCGTGTTCTCCTGCCTGTGTTGTAGCGGTGTGAGTGCGTGCACCTAACCACTTTAAAGTCTGTGAGTTGCCTATTGATCCCCGTGTATCGGGCAAGTTGTCCTCTGAGGAAAGAAGGGAAATGAAAGAAAAAGAATAAAATGAAAAAGGGGAGAGGCAGATCGATGCAGCGGGGAACAGGGAGGGCGAGCGGGGATTGAGGGAAAACACTCGCAAATACGAGTGCTATGCCGCACAGGCGAAGAGACGCACACACACATAAACACAAAAAGGTGGAGATTAAATATGAATTGGGGTTTTTGTTTCCTCTTTAGTCTCCTTTTAATCTGTTACCTCCCCACCTCCCATCCTGCATGGAGTTATCACATTTCGTTATCAAACATCATTTTATTTTTTCCACAGATTAATTTGGGTGACATCAATTTCCGATACAATATGATATATACAGGATAAACTTTTCATTCTTTTTGCAAACCCTTAATCTTGACTCACTTTGAGCGTTAATGAGTCAAGTTTAGTAAGAATTGTTTCTGCATGGGGAAAATCTGTGAGACTCAGCATTAATAACTATATGCCCTCTTATCAAAATGTTCATCTTAGATCTTTCTACTACCAAGCTATAAATATAAATAAGATCTGCATTTATCGCTACCTAAGCAAATTGAATCTTCAAGATGTTAAGTGTCCAGCAAGGACAGATACAAGATAAGAATGTTGATTAAAATGTGTCTTTGCAAAGAAAAGCAATTATTACACGGTCAGCATGAGTCCTGCCACGTGTTTATTGTACTGACTTCAAGCCTTACTGGCAGAACAATAGCTTTATCAATCTAGCCTTCTCTCACACATGAATGTTTTAAAAATATCAGGTCATGATCTGCCACTCTGTACTTTTCAGTTCTGTAAGTTTTTATTTTGGGTTCTCAGTCATGCTTTATTTTGTTATTCTGTTTTATCAATAATTATATAAATTTTGCTATTATTTATTCCTGGATCTACTTTTACTTAGTTATTCTTTTTATTATCCTTTGGTTATGTTATCTCCAGTCCCTTCTCTTACCCTCTTGTTTTCGCCTTGGTTATTCCTTATTTTGTAGTCATTAGTTTTATTCCCCTTTACCCTTATTCAAGTTCCTTTCTAGTTACAGTTAACCCCTGTTTTCCCTGGTTTCTCTTTGTTGCCCCCTAGTGGCGATTCCCCCTTAGCTCCTTTCTAGCTGCCTCTGTCCACACATGCTCCCAATTAACTGATTACTCCGCTCTTTGTTCTGTCTTCCATATTAATCGTCCTCTGCAGTTCATTAGTGCTGGTTGCTAGTTGATGCTTTGCTCCCCATGTGTTGTTTCTCTCTGAAGTTTTTTTTTGGTTTCTTGTAGTTTGTTATTGGATTTTGTTTCTGTTGCCCTCTTTAATTAAATCTGAAAGAATACATCTCTGCATCTCCTGATCTCTGCATTTGGGTCCTCAACCAACTTCCACCAACCTGACACCAACCTGACCTCACTACAAAGGTGAAATTTCCATGTTAAAAAAAAGAAAGCACACTTATAGAGGTATTTACAATGTCTTTGATAGAAACAGAAGCATCATAATTGTGATATGAAGGAAAGATCATCTGCTCCAAATAGGAAGGACAAGAGGACTTGTTTTTTTCCAGCAGGCCACACAAGTGTTTATCTTCAGCATTCATTTCAAAACAGAGCAGCTTTCCTTCGCTACTAGCCACTGTTTTGAATAAGTCAAGTTTGTCTTACTTCCATGTGCAGTGAGCAGGACAGTAAAGGGGTATCCCCGTCACAATAAAAGAAGGGAATGTACAAAAGAGTTGCATCCTGGGGTCACAGAGTATTTGACCAGATTAGCAACAAATGTTACTAGCATGAAACAAAAATGAATACCTGGGAACGGCCCCTTATGCCTAGTGTTAATTACAGTGGAAGATCTGTGATTCTGTGGGCCTTTTGCTCTCCCAAAGGCTCTCAGGAAATTATCAGGCAGCACTGCATCACTGAATCTTTAAATATCAGACAATTTTTAAAAATTCCCCTGGCTTCAGTCATATAATTAAAAATGAGTCACCATTGTATAATTTAGTCAAATAATGATCCAAAACACGGTTCCCGCATCCAAGACTAATCGTCGTAAAAAGACTGTGGTAGGAAGAATGGTTAAAGATCCCTCTTAGTTTATGCATTTACCTAGTGCATTATTACAGTAGAATTCAAAATGCAATTAAAGTGATACAATATTTACAACAGGGACTTTTGTACAGTTTCTGCAACACACAGTTAAGCTTTAGCAGCTAAAGGTTTTGCTTTTATTTCACAAATCATGTAAAGGAGTTTCACAAAGCCACCAAATAGATTAAGATAGAGTGCACCATTATATTTATCCCAGTTCTTTCTTTTTTTTTATTCGTGTCTCTCTTTTATTTCAGTGTCAGTCTCCCACTCCTTCGCAGGGACACACAGCCCCACCCGCAGTAATGACTAAACCTCCTGCTGCCCCACCCTACCCAGACTGCCAAGTTGCTGCCAACACCTCAGACGCACAAATACACATTTGCACCAGGTCCCACCACAGCTGGTACAAAGAAGTCATAGACTCAACTGTTTTGCTCGTATGCTTATCCACACGCACCAGTTCCACCCGTCTCTCAGTTAAAGCTGCCCGTGTCAGTGCCCTGACATCAGACACACACAAAATAGTCTATTCTGATCTAATGTGATCAGAGCAAATAAGCTCTGTGGTGCTGGCGAACCACAAACTATGCCTGCCAGTACATGACATCACTAAGGAGTGAAAAGCATTATGGTCCACAGAGTTGGGCGAAGGAAAATGAGTGACAGGTGGGAGCCATGGGAACAGTCAGTTAGCCACCCCCTGTTGCCAAGACAACGGGAAAGTTTCCCTGTGTTGTGAAGTTTAAAATTTGATTCTGAGGAGAAAGATGAATGCGGCTGATGGGAACGGGAAATGATGTCATGGAGGCATGTACGTAACAGATATGAACACAGTCGTGCGGGAAGCTTTGCTGGCAGGCATATTTTGCACAAGCTCTGTAAATACGATTAGAGGCAAGCAGATTCCTACGTAGGAGTTCACCACATGAGATCTACTCCATGCAGTCGATTCAAAGGGAAAATCATTTGAGGATAAAAGTGTATTAAAAGAGGCATTCTGATAACTAATGTTCCTGGCAGGAGGGATCTTGGATTCAGGGCTGAACTCTGAAAAGTCTGGGAGTAAATAAAACCAAAGGTGAACAATACGGTTCATCACATAACAATCAGTACTTTGCTTTTACAAGAATATTTCTATGCCTTTTTTATTTTTACATTTCACAAAACTAAACTTCTGTGACAGAACATACAATCTTTCATAACTGTAGTGCAGTAGAATAAGCATACGTGTTCTCCCCAATGGTGTGTCTGAGTTAAAGAACATATTTTACTAAACTTAATAAGTATTTAAGGGGAATATCATTTTAGGCTACTTTCTATGCGTATTTGCTAAATAATTCAGTCTGATTTGGTGTTGAGAAAACATAAATACTAAGTGTAGTCTTAGATTCTAATTTGGTCTTTACTTTAATTGAACAAATCTAACAGATGCAAATGGCTTAATTTTCCCAGTGTTACCATTTGCCTCAATGTGTCCCTAATAACTCTATTAAGTTTTCCCTTCACTGATGAAGACATAAATACCCAAAGTATTGTTCACCAACTTGAATGTTTCAAACTAGGGATGATGTGTTCAGGCTTTGTGTCTCAGTCAGAAAGTCACATGTCAGTCTAATGTCACCAGAGCAATTTAATCTATGTTTGCTGCGTCCATGCCATGAATTATGGCAAACTTTTAATGGGACAGATTTGTGATTAATAATTTTTCCTGCCAACCAATTATATTTATTATTTTTTTAGGCCCACCAAAGTTTGCCTCTTGGCTCTTTTTCTGAGTAATGTTTTTTCTCCTGTTCTAACAGTTAAATGAACAGTCATATCCTGGTAGCTTTCCAGTTTTGCCATACAATGTCAACTATCAAGGGATAGTTTTAACATTGCTTTATAATCCATCCTGCTATATATTTCTAATAAAAAATGTTTCCCTGAGTTGTCTGCAGTGTTCCTTGATCTTCATGATGCTGATGTTGTTTGTTTAATAATGTCCTAAGTCAACCCTCTGAAGCCTTCACAACACAGCAGTATTAATACTAAGGTTATATTAGGGGATCTATTTACTAAATAGGTGACTTATACAAAAGTTTTTTTTAGTTAGAGGTGTTAGCGTAGAGGTGGTTAAATACAAATGCGGAAGTCATAATCTTGTTTATTTTGTAGTTATGCGTTAGCATGTATGTATTTATACAATACACCATCAATGTAACTGCAGCTGTAGAGTTTCTTTGAAGTTTGTAGCCGTGATGTGATAAAATGTGAAAAGATAACACTGAAGGCGTGTGTGCTTGTTCTGCTTACTCTTAGCAGTGACTGGGATTCTTCTTTTGTGGAACCGCCTTTCCCCTCTTGTGCTCCTGCCCCTCCACTCCCTCCTCCGCCACCTGGATATGGCTGTGAAGGCATCTGGTTCTGCTTCTCCCCTACTCCTCCTCCGCCTCCTCCTCCACCTGCTGTAGCTCCTCCTGGTCTCCCTCCTCCCAAAAATGACTTGGAATCTCCCAAAAATGTCTTGGTGTCTCCCAGGTAAACCATGCCAGGCAAGGCTACGCCCCTCTTCTGCTGCGAGCCTTCGTGATTGGCTGAAACGAAAGAGACGGAGAGCGGGGAGGGGAAAAGAGAGGGGCTCCCACCTCCTCCTCCTCTTTCAGGCCCCATCCGCTCCTTGGGTACCCAGAGTAATCCATGGGCTTGTTCACCTCCTCTTTCACCCGGTCCTCTCGTCTCCCCAAGAACCCAGCCCCTCTCCCGCTCTTTCTCCTCTGCTCCCTCACTCTTTACCATACTGGCACCATCCTCCTTGCCTCCCTCTGCCAGCCGTCCTTCAGGTGGAGCTAGAGAGTAGAGGAGGCGTAGGTCCCCCTTGCTCTCCTCTTTAATTGCTAAAGTAGAGGGAGCTGAGCAGCCATTGGCTGAGGGCACCAGAGAAGGTGTCACTGAGGTGGGCAGAGAGCTTAACGATTGAGAGGAGTCTTGGCAATGGGCAGAATTAAAATGGTCAAGGAGGGCTGATGAATCAGGAGCCGTGAAGTCGCAGTGTCGGCAGCGGCAACAAGCGTGGACACGCCTGGATAAAAAGAAAATCACAAATTTGTACTTTCAGTTTTAATCAGTAAAGAGACTATGCCTTTGAGAGTCATCAAAGCTAGTAATGACTCATTACAGTAGTACAATAATGTGGCTGAGGGCAGACCTGTAGACATTGTTACAATGTCTTTGCAGAGAAAAGTCACTTCATCTTTACATTTGCTTACAGGTGCTGGTCATAAAATTAGAATATCATGAAAAAGTAGATTGATTTCAGTAATTCCATTTAAAAAGTGAAACTTGTATATTATATTCATACATTACATACAAACTCATATATTTCAGATGTTTATTTTGTTTAATTTTGATGATTACAAATGACAACAAATGAAAATCTCAAATTCATCATATCAGAAAATTAGAATATTACTGAAGACCAATAAAAACAAAGGATTTATAGAAATGTTGGCCAACTGAAAAGTATGAACATGAAAAGTATGAGCATGTACAGCACTCAGTATTTAGTTGGGCCTCCTTTGGCCTGTATTACTGCAGCAATGCGGCGTGGCATGGAGTCGATCAGTCTGTGGCACTGCTCAGGTGTTATGATAGCCCAGGTTGCTCTAATAGTGGCTTTTAGCTCTTCTGAATTGTTGGGTCTGGTGTATTGCATCTTCTTCTTCACAATACCCCATAGATTTTCTATGGGGTTAAGGTCAGGAGAGTTTGCTGGCCAATTAAGAACAGGGATACCATGGTCCTTCAACCAGGTACTGGTAGCTTTGGCACTGTGTGCAGGTGCCAAGTCCTGTTGGAAAATGAAATCTGCATCTCCAAAAAGTTGGTCAGCTGCAGGAAGCATGAAGTGCTCTAAAACTTCCTGGTATGTGGCTGCGTTGACCCTGGACCTCAGAAAACACAATGGACCAACACCAGCAGATGACATGGCACCCCAAACCATCACTGACTGTGGAAACTTTACACTGGACTTCAAGCAACGTGGATGAAGTGCCTCTCTTCTTTTCCTCCAGACTCTGGGACCTTGATTTCCAAAGGAAATGCAAAATTTACTTTCATCAGAGAACATGACTTTGGACCACTCACCAGCAGTCCAGTCCTGTTTCTCTTTAGACGCTTCTGACGCTGTCTGTGGTTCAAGAGTGGCTTGACACAAGGAATGCGACAGCAGAAACCCATGTCTTTCATACGTCTGTGTGTGGTGGTTCTTGAAGCACTCACTCCAGCTGCAGTCCACTCTTTGTGAATCTCCCCCACATTTTTGAAGGGGTTTTGTTTCACAATCCTCTCCAGGGTGCGGTTATCTCTCTTGCTTGTACACTTTTTTCGACCACATCTTTTCCTTCCCTTCGCCTCTCTATTAATGTGCTTGGACACTGAGCTCTGTGAACAGCCAGCCTCTTTAGCGATGACCTTTTGTGTCTTGCCCTCCTTGTGCAAGGTGTCGATGGTCGTCTTTTGGACAACTGTCAAGTCAGCAGTCTTCCCCATGATTGTGTAGCCTATAGAACTAGACTGAAAGACCATTTAAAGGCTTTTGCAGGTGGTTTGAGTTAATTAGCTGATTAGAGTGTGGCACCAGGGGCCATCAATTTTGAACCTTTTCACAATATTCTAATTTTCTGATATGATGAATTTGAGATTTTCATTTGTTGTCATTTGTAATCATCAAAATTAAACAAAATAAACATCTGAAATATATGAGTTTGTATGTAATGTATGAATATAATATACAAGTTTCACTTTTTAAATGGAATTACTGAAATCAATCTACTTTTTCATGATATTCTAATTTTATGACCAGCACCTGTATTTAAATCAATAAAAGCCACTCATTCAGTCAACCTGAAACCAAAATTGCACACAGAACGAAGAAAATTCAACCCCCGGAAATGAATAAATCAAAACTGCATTTGGCGCTTCTTGTTTTTCTCAGGGCAGTCATGTCTTGACTTTCAGGGAAGTCGTGGCCAAAAAGTGAGTCAGAGTTCCACTAAATCACCTCGAATTACTTGAAAATGGTAAAAAGCTTAAATGAATCTGAACATCAAGCAATGAATAAACCATCAACAAGCCACCTTCACTTCCTGTTGGCCAAGCCCCTGAAGGGTACACTATATTTCCAAAGCAAAACAGGGTAGGTTTATATTTGTTTCTTTTTCCTGGCACTAAACAGAAAATGTTGGGTGGACCGACAAGATTAAACAAGAAAATCAATAAACCATCTTTAAGAAACCTATACCCACACAAACTCCCTCTTAGTCAAAGTTACATTAACATAACAGAGCAGTTATAGAGCATTCGCTTTTAATATGGAAGTTATCTATGTGTTTCTCAGATTACTCAACTAGTTTCTTTTAGAAAATTGCTTTAATATTAATATACATATTGGATATTTCACTGCCAATTCTGAAGGGAATCTTTTTACCTACTTTGTACTTCAGAAACAGAAACCATATGCCCTTTAAAGCCTTAGTTCAGTCATGTTAAATGATTTGCAACTGTACAATGGTTTTCTTAAGTCTTGCCTCCGATGTGGACCACATTCTTGGCTTTGGCAGGTCCATTAAAACACTTACACAAGTGTCATTCTAAATATTTTCATTGCATTTTTAGGTTTATATTTAATGTGAACTTATTACCTTCAGTTCCGGTCAGAAGGGTTCTGCAGCTTCTAAAAGATTTTCCTCCAGGATTGACATGCATTTACCTCATCTGTCTTCCCAACAATTATAACCAACTTAGCTCTCTTCCTCACATTTTGCACGCAAGCATTAAACATTATTAGTTATTTTTGCCCATACTAACTGAATTACATGTCTTAACATGTTTGCTATGTCCTCTTAATGACTTGTACTAAAACTTCTGAGACTTTCTTTAAATAATTATTTCCCACCGTTATTCCAAAAAAGGCAGATTTATGGAAGGCACAACTAATCATTGTCATGTTGACAGTTTCACTGTCGCTATCTGCAGCCTCTCGAGCTAAAGCGTGGGCTTCTCAGCTGCTTTTTAAAGTAATTCTCTTCTTTTTTTGTCCATTTAGCTGGGCTGGAGTCTCTTTGTTGGCTTGTGTAATACTTTTTTCCATCTTTGATCAATTGAAAAGGAATCTGCGACATAGTGAGAACTTGGGACATATCCCGAACTAAATAGCTGACCTGACTTTTTTGTTTCTTGCTCTTCATGATCTAGCTGTTTTTTCACCTAATGCTCTTTTATAAAACTCTGAGGCCTTTATAGAAGAGCGACATACCATGTTTACTAAGTAGGTGACCTCTAAAGGCAATTGGTTGCACTGGGTTTTATTTCAAATGTGGAAACCATTTCATCACCTTCCACAAATTCCACATTTCTATTTAGTGCTTGAAATTTCAAAATAACTACACTAAAGCATCTGATTGCAACATGAAAACATAAAAAAAAAAAAAGGGATATGAATACTTGTTTTACGGCATTGTACTGGCCTGATAATAACTTCAGTTCTCTTTTCAAGGCCATTGTTTTGGCAACTCAGTCATGTATAACCAATGCCTCACTCGCTCTTTTCCTATGCTCAGATGTCACCCAGCAGCAGTAATCTGCTAAACACTGGCTACTGCATTCACTTGGCTTTCTCTCAACAGCAGCTTCGTATTGATGCCCTGCAGTGTGAGTATTTTACAACAGCAGGAGATACAGTAAGCATGCCAAAAATGTCAATGAGAGCAGAAAAACAACCTCCGTGTACAGAAGATGCTCACACAGAAAGAAAAAAAAAATCAATGAAATAAATTTAGAGGTATAAAACTCAGATGTGAGGATTAAATAGATGTTTTTCTCTTTTCAAATAAGCTATAACCTGAGTCTCCAGCTGCTTAAAAAACATCTAGCTCAGAGAAGTGATCTAAAATCCAATGGGTTTAAGGAATGTCTTTCCACTTGACAGGTTTGGTTTGATTAAAAGCCACTTTGATTATTATGTAAGGGCAGATCATCTAAAGCAGTGTGAATGTTGTCATTCGCACCCTAGGGGCAGCAAGCAATTGGACCGAGACCGTTTAAAAAAGTCTCATTCTGGTTTAAAATAAACAGAAATAGGAATGTTCAAAGATCAGCTAGAGTTTTATATTCTTTTTTCTATTATTGGGTAATAAATTGCTTATCATAATGCTTGGAGCACCTTTTCTAGTGACTGGGAAACAGAACCTCCTGGCAATATTTGCAGTCTGAGATGTTTTAATGCATTACTAAAGACTATGACTGGTGTATTATTTCTAATCCAATTTCTGGTCACACTCAGCAGGGTCTATCCGATAGAAAAAAGGAATCAGACTTCAACTAAACAAGGCCTTTTTGCACCTAATAGTCTTGTAGCCACACCCTTAGGGTGAAGTCTGTTCTATTGAAACTGCAATGTGTTTAATGGCCTTATTATGACGTTCTGTGAGGTTGGGTGTGGGAAGCCTGTTTTTACAACAAAGCGGATTCTTGAATGGAGACTGTGTTGCAAAAACAGGGGGAACACTACAATAAAATTGATTGTCTAATTCAGTATAGTTGGTTATAACTGGCAGTGTTTTGTAGTTAACTGTCTTTGCGTCCATCATGTTTTATCATATAAAGTGTGTTGTCTAGTTGTTTTTCAAATTGTAGTGTTGTAAACTTCTTTTTTTGCCCTTTCATATAACTTCTTTCTCTGCTTTTTAGTCACAATTTATTAACACAATTTTACACCATTGAAAAATTGTAATATCAGGAAAAAAATATCCTCAATATAAAAAAAAAACAAAAAAAAAAAGTTGGAATCAGTCCTGAAAAAAAGTGGACCTGCTTCCAGCTTAAAGTGACAAAGAAAAATGGCCAGACATTTTTATTCAAGATTTTGCTAATAAAGATACTTCAGTCCTTTATGGCAAATTATTATTGCTGCTCACTGCAGTGAGGTGAAGATTCTCTCACGAGCAATAGAAGCTGCCAGCTGAAGTGTGTGCGACAGAATTTGACCTAAATTGATAAGTGCTAACTTTGATACTGGCTCTGAAACCCATAATGTCAGGACACCATCTGGCAATCATCATTAATAATAAGTTGAGAGGTCAACTAACTATCTGACTTAATGGACAGGCTGACCTGCTGGGATAGACATTAAGCCAGCATGCTTGTGTAAATGTTCAGCCATCTGGGTCATCGCAATAAAAAAAAACAGATTTAAAATAGGAGGCATCCTGACTTTCACTAACACTTTTATGAGTCTGTCGGTTCTGTTAGCTCCCTACATCAAGGTCCATCCTCCTAAGCACAAGTCAGAAATGAAAGACCAACCCATCGTCCACCTATGTTTTTGTGGTCTTTTGTTGTGTATGGACCAGAGATGGGGGATCTGGAGTCAACAAGTCATTTCTTTGTCATGTATTTGTTCTACCCAGCCACTGAACCAGGTCAGTCCAATCTGGTTTAACCTGCGCAGATTGGACTCACCTGGTTAGAACAAATACATGACAGAGAGATGACTTGATGACTCCAGATGGTATGGGCTTATTGTTATCCCATTTAAATCATGAAAACCATCCGTCTTCTGTCTAAAATCTAAACATTTTGATCGTCAAAGGTGTATCCTTTATTCCTGATGTGAAGGTGTACAGCAGAATCCTGCCCAGAGCTACTGGCCCAGTGTGATGTGCCACGCTTCAGTGTAGTTGTTTGATTTTTCCAATATTGGAGTCTGAACAGTCCCTGCTACACTGGAAAGCACAAATGCACCACTCAGCTTTGGTTTGGGTGCTCTGTCCTTGGGATGAACCACTTTTTGTCTGTGTGAGTTGTTGAAAACACTCGGTTTGAAATCCACCTGTATGTTTTGTTAGAAAAAATCCTTCTGACTCTCTCAGAAACTCCTGACACATATGAAATTACACCGTTTTTGTACCTCTATTTTCTTTTATCTGTTAGATGCAGTGTTGTTTATCCTGCTAGATTTTTTGGGCCGACTTAAGAAACGCTCAGTTTGGATAACAACTTGCTTCAAGGGATTTCCTGACAGTAACATGTTTGTGTTCTATTCATATTTTCTGTGCAACTGAAGGAATATTGTCAGCCCAGTAACAGAAGGCTGTGTTCCATAGGGTGATATGAGTCAAACTGCAGGTATTGGTCTGTATGTTTAGGTTTCTGGTAACTCAGTATTAAGACTCCCATTGTGCTCATCGTGAACAGCACAACACAGAAAGGGCAACATGCTGTTCCTGCATTCTCTCTACTGAGGTGTAATCCACGTATCTCAGCTGGGCTGTGTTTAGAAAGAAATATACACTTTACATACATTTTTCATACAACAGATAAAATGTGACAAAAATGACATGTGGTGGAGATCAGAGCACTAATACATGTAATTTTGTCACATGTTATCTGTTGTATAAAAAATGTATGTAAAGTGTATCTTTATTTCTTTGGGATATTGTGTAAGCTGAACAGACGTGATCTCTAAACCCAAGGTTTTAATAAATTCTTGTTGGAAAGAAGCAGTCTGGTAGTTTGATTCTTACATAAACCAACAAGTAAAGTTTTTTAAGCTCAACATTATCCTGGTCGTGAATCGACACAGCGACTCCTGAACATCATGTCAGATCTGACATGTGCCTTTTTGTTTTCATCTATTTTCGGAATGAACCAAAGAGCATTCAGCTTAGAATAAGAATTAATAGGCTACTTTTATATTTCTTTAACCTGCCTTTAGCAATTACAATCTGTCTTGTTTGGTCGTTTAAAAGAGATATTTTTTTTTCACAACCTGGTTACACTTAATTGTTTGCTAAAAAATATGGAGTGGCTGCAAAGATTTTCTGCACCTTTAGCTGTTTGATAAAGTTGTGAACATAAGATTTATTAACTCCAACTGTAGAGTAGGAATGCTTTAACCCTAACCCCCTTTAACCTGGAATAAAGAGTTGAGAAACACTCAAACAGTAGGTCAAGGTATATCAATAATAAAGAAAAGGTCTGTTCTAAGCTGCATTTTTTAGCTACAGTACCAAGAAAAGGGAGGTATCCTGTAAAGCTGAATATTTTAACTCTAAATCAAACAATACAATTAAAAGTTAGTGTACTGCAGTTATATAATGCACTCTTTTATTCATTACTGAATGTTAGTGACTGATCTTTCACTGCGTACAATAATACAAGCTGGTGACTTTTTCCTTTTAACACTGCAATCCTTTCTTTTAAACACCATTAAATTAAACCCCGAACTTGTTGTCTAAAACTTTAGAATCCTTTTAGCTTTGATTGATTTTACTGGGAGCACAAAACTTTGTGCCTTTGTTAAACATTTATTTGATCAGAGGAGCTTAGATTTTGTTTGGGACATGACTGGACTCTAAAACAAACATCTCATAATTGATTTGACACCTCTTTCTCTCCTATTCTCTCCAGGGTTTCCCATCTCTGATTATCTTTTAATTTTCTTCCCTACTTTAATTTCATTTTGCAAAGATTATTCAATTTCACAGCATTCTCTCTTTTGTTTTTTTCCTCTTTTCTATTCGTAGCTTTTCTTTATTTTGGATCACTAAAATTACCTAATCACACGCTAAAAAAGCTCTTAAATTGTAGGACTGACTAGGATACTCATTTCATATCGGTTCTTTGTATTTTTGAATATTTGACAGCTAAATCTGGAAACCTCATTTACACTTAATTGTACCTGCAGGTCTGATTGTACTTATGAAACACATACTGCAAAGCCATGCTTGAAGTCTTCCACAATTTCTGACATAAATTATAGACCAAAACTGTTGAAACGACTGCTGAGCTTCAGAGAATGAAGACCGTCATCAGGAACAGAGCTAATTTGCATTTGGAAAATATAAGGCTCAGTAAGTGAGGTTCATTACTGTTTCAGATTTCTGACAGCTTTTCCAAAGTCTAGGTCGAATTGCAGAGGTAAAATTATCCTCAAATGTCGGTTCCTCCAGCCTGTGGCAAGAAAAACTAAAGAGTGAGTGGGGACCGCTGTGATCTACAGATCTCAAAAACCAACAGTAAGATTTAACATTACAAAATTCAGTAATTGTATTAGGGCTTCAGAATATCATAATGTTGTGTTTTTCACTGTTTAATTGTAGTTACAGACATCACTGTTTAAATTACTTGAGCCAACCTTGTTTAATTGCTTTATTTACTACTATTTTTCAACAGTTTGTGTTAGTTTGTTTTTACAGTAGCCTGATTTATTGGTTGAAAAAACAGGGTTCCCTTTGCTTGTTTGTTGGCTCTTTCACAGGACGATTGGTTGGTTTGTTGCCTGACCTTATTACTTGTTTGTCTGGCTGTATGTTCTGCCCTGGTTGCTTCAATAGAAGGTTAGCTGGTCCAACCTAATTTAAATAACGCTACATATTAATGAATAACCATTGGTCTGGAAAAACCACAGCATATTAGGGAAATAAATCTAGATTTAACAATCAAAACAGTATTGCTAGGCATGTCTAATGTTATGAGATTATCCTCCTTTAAGGGGGAAAATATTAACTTTTTCCTAAGAAGCACTCAACTTTATCAGTCACAGATGCATACGTAATAAAAACATAAACATACATTAGTCACTGTATGTTATCCAAAAATTGCTAAGACATGCATTTTCATATCTATCTGTGAGATCAACAGTTTAACCACAATTACACCCACAAAAAGTCACTCAGGTCCGCAGACCAGTTGCACCGGGTCATTCCCAGTTCAAATCAGAAACTGGAGGAGAACTGACCTTCTCTACTGGGGCCCTAGTTTGCAATTAGACATGCTCCTTCTCTGTCCCTCTTTAATACCCACCTAAAAACCCTCCTACTCAGTGGCTTTCAGCCACTTCAGCAACATATTTTTACTACTTTATCTGTTTTCTGTATTTGTTTTATCATGTTTTGTAGCTGATCCTCACAAATTGTGTTTTAGTTTGACCTTTTTATCCCTTTTTCTTATTTTTTTGTTTGATGTTCTGCACTTCGGTGGCTTGTTTTAAAGCACTTAATGCATAAAAGTGATGATGATTTTCAGCTTACCTGTAGTGTCGAAAAAGCTCTTCTTCCACTTGTGTGGCAAAGTTACACTTTGTACAAGTGTGCTCAATCTCTACTGCTCCTCCTCTCCCTCCTTCCTTATCTCCCCCAGCCTCCTCCTCAGCCTTGACTTGCGGAGGTGCCCCCTTTAGGTTGATCAGGTTGTGAAAGCTCTCATAGTGTTGCAACAACACATCAATGTCGGTGGTCACAAACGCACATTGGTCGCACAAGTGAGTGACACCTAGAGGGTAAATCAGTATTAAAGAATACCAAAACTATAAAAAGGGGTCAATTTGTCTGAAAAAAACAACAACAAGCAAATGGTAGTGATTTGCTCCTCCTATGGCTTCAAATACCTTGTGCAACAACAGGATGTGCAGGGTTAGAAGGGTGAAAGGTGGAACTAGAAATCACACTGGGGTCGCCTCTTGGGTTAGGAGGGGTCACGCTGGGTGAGGTGGCAGCAGTAGGTTTTGAACCGATGGGGTCCTGCTGCTTGGTGGGCTGAGGAAACTTTGAACAGCATTTAGGGCAGGTTGGCTTCCGACAGGCAAATGGGTGGGATACCTATCGAGAGAAATGTTTAGTCAAGCACTTGTTTCCATGCTACACTTTCTCTTTGTTTTTTGTCAGAACTGGGTTGATGAGTTTGAAGCACATGAAAAAATAAAAGTGGAAGTCAGCAAAAGCAAAATTATTGTGCATTATTAATACAAAGCCTAAAATATTAACCATCCTTTTTGTATTTTCAGCAGCTAAAACGGCTCTGTTTGGCAGCTGACACAAAGGAGGGCAGGGAGTGTGCGTGGGCAGATTCAGAATAACAAGGGAAATTTAACTAAGCAGGAAACGGGAACAATTATCTTCACACTTGTTAGTGTATTTTATTTTATTTTCCTTGCTAAGAAATGGTTTATTTCTTCCCAGTAACTGCAGAGACAACACCAAATGTTTCAGGTTTTCCTACATCTCACCTCTCCCAGGTGTTTCTGGGGCTGGCAGAGCCCCCGAGGACAATAGATGCAGTGCTGAATACAACAGCGGTGGATGGAGTGGTTGTGCTGGTAGTGCAGCAGCAGCGGAGCTACGATGATCACGTCTGCACTGTGGGCCATTGAGTAACGGAAATCACACAACTGACAGTTATAGCTGGTCACCACAGCTTCTGAATCAGCACTTTTTGGGTCCCCTGGGAGCAGAAGAGAGAAACCTTCAGTTAAACATACAGAGAAGCGGTTTAACATACAATGCCTTCCATAGTTATCTAAACAAATGAATCACACATTTTAAAGTATTTAATTTGAATTTTACTTGGAAAAAAAGACATATTGCATAGTAAAATTAGGGGGAAATAAAACATGGTTTTAAAACTTCCTCACGAATAAGTCTATTTCCATTGAGTCAATACTTTAACTGTAGATAAAACAGAAAATATGTATACAACATCCCCTAAAACACTGATCTATATGGATATAGTTTTCTATCCAAACCCAAATTTAAACCTTTACCAACTATATTCAGGATATTTCTGCTGTGTTCCTTAGTATTCATGTTTATCTCATTCTCTTGGCAGATTAATGTGCAAATTTATCTGAATGAATGTTAACCAAAAGTAGAAAAACTTCCACCATACCTCTTTCGTTACCTTGGCTGGTGGTGAAGTGATCTTTGCAGCTTTTGGATACCATGTGATCTTGCTCTCCTCTGTCTCTTCTTCCTCCTCTCTCCCTCTCTCTGTCCATCCCAGCATGACCGGAGCTATTAGGGCTTATAGCACCACCAGAAGCGACTCTATGTCTTTGTTCAAAGTGCTCTAAAAGCTTTGTGGAACCCTCTGACCACTCGCACTTCCAGCTGCAGAGTTTACACCAATAAGCTGCCTGTACAGCTCCCCGAGCAGCCTCCCCCGTCCAACTGGACGCGTCAGAACCCTCCCTGACCGGGACGAAGTACCCAACCACGGAGTCGTCTTTACCCCGCACAGCCACCCGCTCCATACCATCTAAAACCACACTCCTCCCTTTCAGCTGGCTGTCGCTCGTCGGCAGGTTATTTGCGGCCAGCAGGGGTGTGGATGGGGGTGATTTGACTTTGTTGGGATGCAGGGACAAAAAGTGTTGCTCAAGTTCCAAGGAATTACTGCCCATGTACGTAAAGTTGCAGAATTTGCAGCGGAAGTACTTAGTGTTTCCTTGGCAGTCGGATGTCTTGCGGCCAATCCCAATTAATGTGCCACACAACATCACCTGCGGAGATGGAGAAAAGAATAGTTAGATAATGAAGACATAAAACTCTATCAGACTGAAGATGACTGCAAATTTAAAAGAAAAACATTAAAACAATGCATAATTTCTCCTTTGCAAGACAACTATTTCACAATCAATCAAGCATATTATTTAGTTGTAGAGTTATAAAATCATAATACTAAGCTTTTAGAGTACTTAGATCAATACTTTATCAGTTAAAGATGTATAAATATATTGCATGGTACTGTCAAGGCTCAATTTGCTACTAAATAACAAGTGCAGGTTTTCTTTTTTCTGTCATCTGGGTCACTAAACACGAGAGATATTTAAGCCCAACTTACTTGTGAGATCTATAATTTAAAGCCGGGGTGGGGCAAATCTAATAATTATCATTATTTTGTAATTTGCTGAACATACAATGAAAAATAATGATGTGATAGTTAAACAGATGGGCTTTCTCTCTCCTTGACATTATCTTGCACTCTGCAGTAATTCAAAGTATGATTATTTTTTTTAGAGGACTGTTTTCAGTCTCAGTTGTATTCTAGGGATATTTTAATGCATATTTCTTATGTATTTCATGATATTTTCAGGATTACAACGTTTGGATGGCAAACCTAAATATAATACTTTCTTATTTCATCGGCTTAGATTTTTGCCTTGGTAATTTATTCATTTCACACCAAAGGAAAACACCACAAGGGGAGAATAAAATTGAGGGAAATAATAAAAAGCAAAACATGTTGTGGAAGAGCGCACATATCTAGAAACAGGGAAGAGTAAAAGGAAAGAGGTGAGAGAGATGAAAAGTAAACTGAGCAGTTAGAGGAAAATCAATTAAATACTTTGAAAGAAAGAGCAAGGAAAAAAAGTCGAAACAGAGAAGACGAAGACGTTTATTATAAGGGAGAAGAGAGAAAAAAAGGGGGTTAAATATGTCTGACAGCTGTTTCATCAGACTCTCTAACAGTCAATTAGAACTGCAGCTTCTCAGTCTGTCTATTTCACTACCTCCTTTCCTTCCTCTGTCTATATATACATCTAATTTTTCTTTTAAATAATCCTATTATTATTTTTCACTGGTTGACAGGGATCTTAGTAAATGACTAGATGGAATTTTCCAAAGGTTGGCTGAAACCAGAAAAATTGAGTGAGAGATGGAGAAAATAGAGATCCCTTTCATCCCGCCCCCCTTTTTTTCCTAATACTTTCACTTTTTCTTCATAATGACGATTTAAACCCACTGGATTTTCTATTTCATCCACTGCTGTGCTTCTCTGTGTCCATTATGTGACTTCCCAACATTACCGGCGGCTTGATTAAATGAAATAAAACTCATCAATTATTTTTCTCAGATTATATTAAAAGCAGATTTTAGAACGTTTTTGTTTAAAATCCTTGCTGTTTCTATTCACGTAAACTCAAAGTCCTAATCCTTAACTAATAATTCAATTCGTTCCATACAATAAATTACAGAGCTAGAGCCACTATAGAAGAGGAATGGACATGTGAAGTAGTCTTTCTTCTTTCACACTTTAATGTTTATCATTAGCAGCCACAGCAAATCAAGTTAAGTGGAAGGTGTTGATTTTTTTTTTCAGGTCTAAGTCTGCAGCTGTTGATTTTCCTGATTAGGACTCTCTTGGTTTAAAGTGCAGCAGAATAAGACAAAATCAACTTTTTTAAGGCTGCAAGTCGTAATTTCTCACAGCTAGGATTACCATGAAGGCTTACATTCACTTTGCACATGGATTTTTTTCTTTTCTAAAGCTACACTAACCCATGTTTCCTTTGTAATGGAACCCTGAGCAGATGTTGTATGAAAGAACAGGAAAGCATGTTTAGACTTAATGCTTCATGAGTATATGTGAGGGAATCTCTGTGTTTGCTTAGCACCGTATGTGCAGCCTGTATGCCAGGTGGCCAGCATGTCTACTTTCTGTCAGTCTATAAAACTTTATAACACCGCTCAATACACACTGTTCAAATAACTAAGTATAACAATCAAAGAGTAATCAGTTCTTGTTCTTGGCTCTACTTTTTTCCAATATTTCGCCAGATCTATATTTATCTGATCATTGTGGGTCACCTGGAGAGGAGAGGAGAGGAGAGGAGAGGAGAGGAGAGGAGAGGAGAGGAGAGGAGAGGAGAGGAGAGGAGAGGAGAGGAGAGGAGAGGAGAGGAGAGGAGAGGAGAGGAGAGGAGAGGAGAGGAGAGGAGAGGAGAGGAGAGGAGAGGAGAGGAGAGGAGAGGAGAGGAGAGGAGAGGAGAGGAGAGGAGGTAGACACAAGATTACAAACAATGAACAAATATCCAAAAGTTAGTCACTCTATACAGCTAAATAAATAAAAACTAAAAACATTTCTCAGAAAAAGAAAACTGCAGTTTTTCAAACAATGGTACACTTGAAAATTAAATTGTTCAAGATAAAAAACAAAAAAACAAAACAAAAAACAGCCCTTTCACAGGAAAACAAAGAAAAACAGCAAATAACAGCATAGATGTAAAAAGGAAAAAATATGGCAAAGTAAAAACTGTGCAAATAGTGGGTCCAAATGTGAAACACTGACATTGATGTAGAAAAACACTTTCTTAAAAACTAGACAAATAATTTTGGGTGTATTAGATATATATTGCTTGATGAAATAAGAAAAAAAAAAACTGTGAAACTAGCAGCACAGTTGTAGAAACTTAAAAAAAAAAATCTCAGTCTTACCTGAACGTCGTACGTTCCGTTCATCATAACTGTCCTCTGCAGCGGATTCTGTGGTTCTGCTCTTGTTTTTCCAAATTCTTTGGTTTGACTTCTCTGCCCCTGTCCTGTTTGCAAATCTGACATCAGAATAGCAAAAATTGGTTAGACTGGTAAATATATAAAAAGATGATCAAAGGCTCTGAAAGAGACAATAGATAAATACATAAACAAAATATGGGGTCATGCTTTACCTAAGTTTGTATGTTGGGGGGCCATGTTGTGGAGCGCCAGGATTTGGGTGTCCAGCGCTGCATCCTGCCGTGTGCGATTGTGCAGACCCAGGTGATACTTCCTAAAGTGCTTCACCAGGTCAGCGGGGTCGTTGCCATAGTAGCTATAACCACACACATTGCACTTAAAGTCCTGGAGTTTGGGAGAAGGGCTTGATGGGAGTGGGGGGGTGTCGTTTGTCGACTCCTCCCTCCCTTCCTGCCTGGATAGGAGCCGAGGTGCTGAGGAGAGAGGCGGGGTTAGGTGGTCAGTGTCGCCCCCTTCTACTACCCTCTCACCGTCCTCTGCATCCGACTGGCTCTCAGGTCTCTCACATAGTGCGGCTAATACTTGTTTTGCCCTCGCCCCTCCGCCTGCAGTCCTCCCCCCTTGCTGCTTGTTAAGGTAGAGCTCCCCAAGAGAGGAGATGCAAACACTCTCTGCCTCCTCCTCCTCCGCATGCTCCCCGTTCCCTCTGATCCGTTCAGAAGACTCCGGTTCAGAGGGTCGGTTTATCCGATCTGCTTCCGCTGCAACTCTCTCCTCCTCATCTCCTTCATCTTCTTCCTCTCCTGTTGGCTTTGTCCCCTCTTCTTCCTCCTCCTCCTCACCTCCCACACTCCGGATAGGGGGATTCTTCTTCCTCACCATATCTAAAGATACAAAAAAGAGATGTTTAGATATAGTATAATTAAAACAGATTTTCTTTGTATTGTCTTTTTACTTAACTTAACATATAATTATATGTTTTCAATTGCTACGGTTCGATTTAACCCAAATATAAAAAAAAAAAGACTTAATAAATTAAAAAGGCTTCAGCGGTGAAGCTGTTTTTTTCTGGTCTACATTTTTTTCCCAGCTCAATATGTGAAGTGAATTTTTTTATCATGATGGAAACCATTTGTGAGAAACTAAGCACGTGACCACATCAGAACAAAAAACATATCAGAGAGCCTGAGACTGCAAGGGCGAGGAGGGTGAGGCGCAGGGAGACATGGGAGGAGGGAGACACCATCAGGGAGCTGATGGCCACGGCGCGACCACATCAAGCCAAACACTCCGTATCAGAAAGATGGATGGCTGAGGCTGTAGATGGCAATTCATCCCCTTCAGCACTCCAAAGTTCTCTTTCGTTCCTTCTCTTTCTGCCCATCCTTTATTCATTTTAAAGCTGCAAACTGTTTCTTCTTTCTCTCCAGCCTCACTGTCCTGTCTTGTTTCTCCCTGCTCTGCTCTTCATGCATATAATGGCTTTAAAAATACATTTTTTTTTTATTCAAACCCTTCTAATCTGGAATTCCTAAGTAAAATCTGCTAAAAAAATAACTTTATTCATAAACCAAGAAGGCCACTGTGTAACTTAAATGCCATAGTACACAGAGCTGCTCTGTTAAGGTCTTGATTCTTTTGCAGGATGCTGTGGAACAAACAGTATAATGAAGGATCCCAGCAGAAATGTCAGGGAAAAAGTTTTTAAGAAGCTTAAAACAAGGTTAGGATACAACTCTAAATCCCTTTTAATGACTGGGAAACTAATGCAAACTCTGGACGAGATACAAAGTTCCATAGAAATCCCTCCATGGCACATCTTTTCGTTATGCACTTAAAAATTCTCGCAGTTTTTGGCCAAATATGATTAAGACAGAGAAATTCAGGACTTTCCTGGAATAAAATCTACTAGAACCTGCAACAACCTCACTGTGGTCACTGTGGTTAAGATTCACCTTCCAGCAGGAAAACCCTAAACACAAAAGCCTTAAATAATGGTTTATATTAATGCGCATCCATGCATTAGAATGGTCCAATCAAAGCCCAGATCGAAAACTAATCGAGAACTGTTGCGATATTTAAAATGTGCTCATCACTGACACTATCCCTCCACTTTCACTGGCCTTCAGACAAAAAATTCAGGATAAAGAGGAGATGGAAAAGAGGCATTCCTCTAAAAAAAAAAAAAAAAATAGCTTATGAACATATAGAGGTCAAATTAACCAGAATAAACTAGTCAGTCAATATAAAAATTCTGCATCTGAGCAGCAGCTCTCCTCAGTTAAACATGGTGTTGGGAGCATCATGCTGGGGAATATTTTTTTGTAAAGTTACAGCTACACAGTTGATGGGCCTACATAAGAAAAACTTCAATGGGTGAGAACATTAGTGCACAATCTATATTAATTATAAAATGCTGCTCTAAAACCATTTACTAATCTGTTTTCTTTTGTTTCTACATTTAATTCCTCTGCACCCTCTTTTTTTCCACAAGCAACAATAATGGTTATAATAACTGAAGTAATTTCATCAATAACATTTTCTTTCTTTCTTCCCCTCCCTCTCCCCAACCATTCCTCCCATTTTTCCAACTTATAATCACTTTACGAAAGCCATCAAATAACCAGACATGTGTTTTATGTTAAACCATAATCTTTCTTTTGTTTGAAAAGAGAACAATTGTGGTCGTGTCGTTCAAGACAGTCGTGACAGAAAGATATTGCGTGTTTTGGGGTGGGTGGGGGGGGGTTGTGTGCAAGCGTGTTTATTTGTGGTTATCCTCTTCATATTGGCTCGTAAACATGGCAAACCCGTTGACCCACGTTTGTGTGTGTTTGTTTGATGGCGAACGTGCCAAGATGCCTGACAGACACGGAAACTGATCACTTTTAGATCAATGCAATGTGAGATCGGAGGGGGAAAGAGAGTGAAAGTAATGCATATTTGATGATACATCTGGAGGAGAGGTAGCCTGCAACATGCAAGTGATTTTGTGGCCAATCTGAGGTTGAAATTCTTGTTGTAATTTACAGAAAGCGACATGTAAACTCTATATCAGTCAAGATAAGCACTCTAGTGTGAAGAGGTTTGGGAAATGGGGTAACGTTTAGGACGATCATTTGCAAAAGCATCCAAACACATAAAATCAGGACAATCAGTAAAAAAAAAATCCTGAAAAGCAACTAAGACAGATCAGGAAATAAGCCAAAAAGAAGGACGACTGATTTTCATTCTCTTTGTGGCCATTGTAGCATTTTACAATTTCACCCTTCTGTCTTTTTCCCCCCTCTGCACAACTATTAAAATAAAAGCAATTTATGTCTGCGAAGGCCCACGCCTAGACCAGCCCTGGCACTCGCTTCGTATGTGTGTGTATTTGTGTGTGTGGGTGACACAGGCAGTGAGTGCAGGGAGCGGAGGAAAATCTCATCTGATGTTCACCACACCCAGTCAGAATTCATCATTCACTCATACACACATTCACTTACACACACACACACACAGTGGAAAACTACAGATCGTTGTGGTGAAGCAATGAAGCTGAAATCCCGACCTAAGAGGCACCGACTGACCTAAGTGCGTTTCCATCTGCTCTGTGAGAGCGCTGAGATGTTTTAGAAAGTTCATAAAAGCAACAATGAGGACAATAATTGTTCTTAATAGCGATTTTCAGTAGGAAGTGAAATAAATACACCAGGACACAATAAAAATGCTACTATTAACCGACATTTCTCTAAAATTGCAGCCTTTTAAGTCACAAAAGGCCAGAAAGTCCGTGGCGAATCCGAGCATCTGTACATCGCAGCTCGACCCCTGTGTGCTGCAGGCTGTATGCACAGACTGGAACGATTACTATCAGCTACAATTAGGTATACCCCAGTACAAAATGCCGCATAACAACTCCTGCTACTAGCCACAATTAGCCCTCAAACACCACAATAGCCCCAATACCACAACGAAGACAAATGTGACAGTTAATCATTTCCATCGGCAGCAATTAGCTCCAACACAAGCAAGGCTTTTATCTGAAATTGCCAATAATCATCTCAGGAAAGCTGCAGAAGGACCCGGCAACAAGCGGCGGGGCGAGGATCAGTGAAATATTACTGACATGGCTATTTAACCAAACCTTGTTGGAAAATGTACATTTTTCTATGTTATTTGTTTTTTTATGTGGACTTTAGAGTTTGAAGCAAATTTATATTCAGTAAAATATCTTTGTTTCTATGCACTTTAAAGTTCAGCAACAGGGACAAAAGCTAAGCATAAAAGATACCAGTGTTAAACATTGATTTAAACACTTTACATTTTCTTTATTGAAAATTAATACAAATACTTTGGAGATTTCTATGTAAGTTAGAGTAAAAGGATAAATGTTTGGTTAATTTGTTTACCCATAGCTGTAAGCTCATTCTTTCATTCAACATTAATTCTACTAATTTATTTACCCTTTTTAAGAGGTTGATATTCCCCCGCTTTGAAGTTCATTCTAATTTTAAAATTGTTTTTGAGTTCTTGTAGATTTCTTCACAACTTTTACATAGTTTACTGTAAGGGAGCATGTATGCTTTCTTTTATCTTCTGGTTTGCCGTAGACACTAAAAGAGATTTCTATTAAACTCTGCAATATTACGTCTAATGACAGCAAAAATAACTTCAATGAAAACAATGATGTTAAAATAGTTTTTGCATAGAAAGTCAAGAATAAAGAAGAAGACACAAGTTTATTGACCACAATTCTTTAAAAATTCAAAGCCAGCATGTTAGGTAACTGTTGACATTATTTTAGGCAGGTTTATTTATATGGGGCAGTCCTGAATCGTGTTACATGTGAGCTTAAAGTAGCTTGAAGTACAGGTCTACTTGATAGTTTAATATAGGTTGTCCATGTCTGAAGCCAACATTCAGTAATCATTTTATCTAATCGGGCAGAATTACATAAATGTGTGGAAGTTCTGTCCAAGGTTGAAGAACAGGAAGTTTTAATCTTGGCGAAGCCCCAAGATCCTTGGTTTGAAAAACTAAAATGCCACTCTTGGTCCCTGAGAAAAGACCCTCAGTACCACAGTGTCATGGCCGCTGCAGAAAACTGTCCACTCCTCCCAGACCGCAACGTTCCACTGGATGTGGAAGCGGCACTTAATCTCTGCTGAGACATTGCAGCTGATCACAGCAATTATAGCCAATCAGAGCGGTTCCTCCGGGTGCACTGCGGCGCAACTCTAAAGTGTCCCAGACGCGCCAGTCGCTTCTATAATTTAGCTATTGGTTCTATTTTTGCTTCGGTTGCAACTCCAACTTAGATCAACTTAGATCAAACCTACAAGGAAAAAAAAAACTTTTTGACTTTTTGCAATAAATCAATCTGTTCATACAGTTTAGCAACAGCAAGAATGAGTATGAGCATTAAATGAAATAAAAACTGTTATATTAAAATTCACCTTTGATAGACAAGGTGATTAGATAAGAGCGGACACACAAGATGCTGATAGAGCCGGCAAATTAAACAATTTTCTGATTTGTTGTTCTATTTAAACTCTACAATAACAGTATTATAACACGATGATGCAATGTAAAGGAATGTACATCCAAACACGCAAAGTCACTCTGTGGTGAAAACGCTCCCGGTGGAATAGAATGTGTGGTAGAAGCCGCCGCGCAGCTGCGCCATGGTGCATACCGTCTGCTCCCACATCCATACAACCGAGGAGTAAAGATGGTTAAATATGAGGGACAGATTTCATTAGAATATACAATTGCTTTGCCAAATAAAAGTGATTATTATATTATCAAACAGACCTTTTTCCTATAATACAGGTTTGTTTTCGTCCCTTTGGGGTCAGGATTTCTACTTATGTATTTGTGGATAAAACAAGCATGGACCAGTAGGCTTAAATGAGCTGGATAAAACAGTAGTGTTTTTTTCTGCTCCTGTGTCTCCAGAGACCAGGTAGCTAAAACATTTCCAACATTTTAGGTCAGTAGGTCTGTTTCACATTACATATATAGTCCAAACAACAGAGATTCATGGGTCCAGATGATTATGTCATATTTTTATATAATCATCTTTCTTTTATTTGTTTTAATTATTTGTCTTGTCTTTATGTCACTGCAATGTACTCTTATTTGTGTTGTTCTCTTCTTGTGCAGTACAACACACTGAAACGTCTTGCCGCTGACATGCTATATACATAAACGCTTTGCCTTACTAGTAGCTCAGAAATCTTCTGCTACTTAAACCTCATTGCTTTAGCTGCAAACAGTTAAAGATTTGGTGACAAATTGACAGCACATAGAAATGAGTGCCATGCTGGTCATATGTGTAAATATTGTCTTATGTATTGATTCTGTTAATATTAGATTAGTACTCCTAAATGATTAGGTTGACCAGTATTAAACTACTAGTTCTCAAAATTATCTCCTGTCCAAAATATAAGAATATCATGGATTAGTTCACTATGTAGTGGGCAAACCCGTGTTTTAAAATTGAAATCATAAGCATCCTATGATGCATCAATCAACTTCTGCTACCATTGCTTTTTTTTCGCGGCCTAGTGGTTAGGGCAAAGGGCTCTGAATCCTGAGGTTGTGAGTTCGATCGCCCACTCCCACAGCCTGCCACTCTGGGTCCCTGAGCAAGACGGGCGCCGCACAATGGCAGCCAACTGCTCCCCAAGGGGATGGGTTAAATGCACAGAATTCATTTCGTTGCTCTGTACTTGTGACAGTGGAAGGACAAAGTTGAATTCTATCTATATATATTAAATCAAAGCTGCAGGTTGGTGCCTTGCAGTATGTGACTCACACCTTCTAGAGTTTTGTTTCATATCAGAAACCCAAAAAATAAAGCTTGTTTGCCGGGCACGCTATATTCCATACCAACAATGAGAAGGTGAATTTGCAGTTTTGTTTGAGAGAAGCTCTGGACATGATTTTTGAACAAGATGAAAAAGGCCCTTCAGTAAAAGAGATAAGATTGATGAGAATCGTTAGGAAGTGGAAGAAAACACATAAACTGATCCTGATTTTGAAGAGACGGATCAGTCAACAGATGGAGATGCCTCTGAAGAAGACACACCTGGGGAGAATTTTCAGTCCAAGTGTAGAAACTTTTTTTGTTTTTTATCTCCAAAAACATATGAAGTAGAGCAAGACTGGAAAATATACTAAATATGAGGCTAGGACCGACATAGTGTTTATTGCAACATCTCAGATGGATGCTATCAAATTAAGCTTCCGACTTCCATTAAAGGAATTATACTAGAGACGACACATCTGGAGAGGAAAACTGTTTTGGGACAGCTGGAGAGAATTGGACCTGGTAAAACTCCAAGCCAAGATGGGTCTTTTGATTCTTGAAGGAATATATCAATACTATGAGGCTAGAGAAAGTGTGTGGGATGCAGTATCTAGCAGGCCTATGTTCCCAGCAGCTATGTCCTTACAACAGTTTGATCTCATTTCTAGAATTGTTTGATTTGATGACAGAGGAACATGGTGCATCAGGTGAAGAGATAAAAACTAGCTCCCATCAGGCATGTTTGGGAAAAGCAGACTGGTCAGACTAGTAATTTAAAGTTGGGGTCAAGGAAAGAACTCAGCAGGAGGGTTAAATGTCTGATAAATGTTTTTGTTTGATGATAAGTCTATTTTTTGTAAGAGGAAGGGTAAATTAAATTAAGGAAAAAAAAAACTAAATCCCAGCTTGGGTCTTTTATATTGACTTTGCATGTGCACACTTGGTTTCTCTCTGGGTACTCCAACTTCCTTCTATACTCCAAAATCTTGACTGTTGGGTTAACTGGTCTTTTCAAATTGCCCTAAAATACTAGTGTGTGTATGTTGGGTTGTCCTGTGTATCTTTTGGTGCTCTGTTATGGACTAGTAACCCAACCTCTAGCCCAGTAATAGGTACCAGCTCTCCAGTAATGCAGAAAGCAAAAGCAGTTGGAATGTTTCATTTCTGTACAAAGCCTAAGGAGCTTCATTTGGTATTACATATGCATGAACAGCATAGTTTTTGTTGTCAAAGAGACTTAACAACAGTGCCAACTAGTGGTTATAAATACCTTAATTTGTCATGTGTAATTAATTAAGGCTTGTTTTGCTGTGTAGCTACAGATAAGGTTTTTAAAAAAAATTGCAGAATTATTAGTGAAACCAGCTCCTCAATATATTCATGAACCTCCAGATTTTTTCCCCCTCATGCAGACTGTTAGATGTCACTAATGAAGAAAAACAGATTACCTGCACATCTCCAGCTCTTCACCCAATGGCCCTGAGATAATTCTCTAAATGTTTATTATTGAGTTGTGGTAATGGATGGGTCTGATAGCGAGTCTCAGCATATCAACACGCTCCCTCTGCCTCCAGATATTCCCCTTCCCGTGGGACCGCTGCTGTTAGCATCTCTTTCTTTCATAAACAAAGGATTAATGAGCAACATATGAAGAAATGATGCTTACGGCATGGTTTGGATTTTTTATAATGTTTTTTGATTTGTGTCATTCTTCTTGTTTTTTTTTATCTCCCTATTTTATTACTCTCATTGAGGTGGCATCTTTGTTTTACTTTGTTTTGTCCATTTGTTATCTGCTTAAGAAGAATTTGAAAAAAGATTGATGGAGGATAAAACTGCAAAGAAAAGAAAACACGAAGAACACTTTCAGGAAGAGATTAAAAGGACTGCAAGTTCCACAGAAGATTTTAATATATCCAACAACTTTTTTTTTTTTTTTTTTGGTAAAGGAAAGTTAGAAGTGGGTGCCAAAGAATACTTAAGAAGGAGGGTGAAAATGCAATACAATATAACAAATAAGCCCTGAAGTTCAATAAACAACCCCCCAAAAAGGGCTTTTTTTTTTTTCAGCAAAGCCACAAACAACCCTGCAGTTTTACAGGCTGTAGGTTTGAATTGGGTGATGCAGACATCAAGTTTACAGGTTGTCTAAATTCACATAATTATATTCTCACACCTGCAGTTCTGACATCTAAATAATGAGATGGCCAAAGAAAGGCATTGACATGAGAAATCATGTGAGGACACCGAGGAGAGGACTACCCTTAATTGTGATTTGTTTTTCCTGGAAAGATTTAACCATGCATAAAGTTTAGCAGTTTTTTCAGACTAGTTTTAATCTACAGTTTAGGAAAAAGATTGAAGGTATAACTTTAATGACATTCAAAGATTAAAAATAATATAAAAATGGATCAAATAATTGCTAGTATAGATGGGTGGTACAGAACGTTTGCAGGTACTTGGTTCAAAAGAGCAAACATAGACAAATAATCACCCTACAGTTTTATTGTTTTTATTTAGAAATTTTCCTGTGGCTTATTGACATATTCTTGTTTGTTTAATGTTATAAATTGCAGTTATTTTCAGCACTTTATTTTGGTCATTTTAAAAATGAAGTTAATATAGTAAAATAATAAAAATAAACTTTAATTGATGATAGAAATGTTTTGTACTTTGGTTTAAGTTGTTTTTTTTCGACTGTTGGTTTGATAAAATGGTATTAAGTTAATTGGATTAAAAAATTTAAAGCCAATAAACTAAAAGGCCAAGGGCGAGTTTATTAGTGTAGCCCATTTTAGTAACAAGATAGTAGAAGTATTCTACATAACATAAGAAAACACAGATAAAAGTACATAGCAGTAGAATAACAAACCGATCATTTTAAAATAGCATAGTCAAACAAAAGTCTAAACAAATAGGCTTTGGATGTTGATTTAAATCAACTTAAGATTTTACAGCTTTCCGTGTTTTTTGTTTAAAAATAGTGAAGCGTAACCACTTAAAGCTGCTGCTCCGTATTTGGTTCTTGGTATGGAGAGGAGAATTCAGAGGTTTAAGCAGTTGATATAACAAGTTGGCATTGTTTTGCTTGGGTAAAGTCAATGAGTGGATGAAAAATTAAGATAAATGCAAATATATATATATATATATATATATATATATATATATATATATATATATATATATATATATATAGAGAGAGAGAGAGAGAGAGATATTCTGCTGAAATATTATTCTTTTAATTCTAGATAGGTTTATCAGGAAATAGAAGGCTGACCATTTTTGTCTTTAATGGTTCAGGTATTGGTCCATTATTACACCCAGATTTTGGATCTGAATAGAGGTTTCAAGCTAAAGTATCTGAAGCTAAGTGCTAATGCTTGATCAACCCTCCTTTTGAGAGCAGTGTAGATAAATACATATTTTTTTCCAAATCTAAAACCATAACATAATATTATATAATTTATGTAATCATTATCGTATTCAGTTTTAAATGTTAATATATTACTAGTATCAATAAATTGCATAATAATGTAGTCATGTATTTCAAGTAAAAGCTAAAAAATAATTTTTTTTTTTATAACAGCAATCCAATTTGAGAGCGGTCGAATTGGAAAGATTTGAAATCCTGAGAATCAGAATTTAACCGATGCAATAAATCTGAGTCAATACCCACCCCTACAGCCAACATAGCATGCGCAGAACTTCACTGCTGTTTTTTTTTCTTTGGTAGCATAAAGGAAACAAATTCATTGGTTTAGACAATTATATGCAAGTAATACATCATTTTTGTGGAGAGATAAGGAGGAAAATAGCTTTTGCTAGCAGAACGTTATAAAAGAGTGACAGTGTAGGTGCTACAGCTCTAAAAGAGGCATAAAAGAATACTCAGGGCAGGAGAAGCCATTACACTAAAATAAAATAAAAATAAAAAAAGAAGCCATTTTTTTTTTTCAAAAATTGCCTGTGGCCTGATGGAACAAAATTTGAAGTGTTTGATCATAACATGTAGATGAAAAAGAGGGAGTCATGCAAGGCTGAGAACATCATCTTTATTTATTTATTTTTTTTAGGTTTTTGCAGCACTTGTGGCTCATTTTTGTACAGTGGGCTGAGAGAAAAGGGGGTATGAGAGAGGGGGAGAGACATGCGGCAAAGGACCACAAGTCGCATTCAAACCCAGGTCGGCTGAGTCGAGGAGTAAACGCTGATTTATGCTAAGAAACCAGGTCGTCTGCATGTGTGTCGCATTTAACCCTGATATGCCTCCACCCCTCCCGCAGATACTCTGTTGCACCTCTACGAAATTGTAGGTGACCGCAGACAGTGCCGCAGACAGGAGGCCTCTGATTGGTCAAATCTACATCTGCTCTACACTATGCGTATTTCCTGTTTGGTACCTTACAGGTTTGTTTTGTTTGTATGACCGCCATTTTGGAAAACGACTCGTGAAAATGGACCAGCTACAAGAGAGAGGTGTGAGAGAACGCTGGGACCCTTTTTCCGCCCGGATCCCCGTTCTTTTAAGCCGTCATGTCCCTCTGTTGTTGCACAAACTTGCCCCTTGCATTTTTCCACTTCCTAACTGCCTCGGCCGTATTTAGACGCACAGCTAGTTCGTTATTGTCCCACTAGCGCTGTGGCGTGGAATAACATAGTACAGACCACGCTTCAAAATTGGGGATCAAAAATATCTGCATCATACCTGTGACAAGCTCACTGAGACACACTGCTGCGAGAGTATAACCAGCCCTTGAGACCTCCGTACATGGGACATGTAGGCTAACCGCTGCCTCTTCAAAGAACGCCAAGAACAACATTTAAACAGAGAAATTTGGTGTGGCAGCATCATGTTGTGTTTTGCTGCAGGAAGGGCTGCTGCACTGAAAATCAATGGAACCAAGAGAAAGTAAGATTAACTTGTAACTTTTAAGACAGACTCAAGATAACTGAAGCAAAATTAAAGATACAGCACAAATCCTTATTGCATATCCCTAACTATCAAACACTCAGGGCTCCAGGAGACTTTTTGACTTGATTTTTTTTGTCAACGAGTGGAGAAAGCCTTTTTGCACAAAGACTTTTAACACTTCAGTAGTGCCCTTTTGCTTAAATATGGAAGAATCTGGTGCCAAACGATGAATGTAAAGTGCTACTTGACAAAAGAAGGACAATGGCTAGATGGACAGACAGACGGATAGATGTTAAAATTAAATAGATGACCTACACTAGAATAAATGTAAACATTAATAGAAAGAAATAGTAAATTCTTTGCTTTTTCTGCCAGAAACATTAAGATTCGATTAGTTACCCTGAGCATCTTTATCTTCCCTTGCAAGACAACAGTACGCAGAAACGCTCAACAGTTGCTCATTTGCATAGGACTGTCAGAAGATTTCTTCTAGGAAGGCCACTAATGCACTAAATGGCAGTCAAGCGTAAAGGACTTGATGCTTTGGGTTGCCTGTCAGAAAATAAAAGCAGCTGCAGAAAATATTAGTGCATTAGCGAAACAGTTCACAAGACCCGTGCAGACAAAACAGATTAGTCTATGAAACTAGGCCTATTCAGAGCACTCAGATAATAATAGAAAACCGCCTCGACTTCATGCTGATTTGTTGTGCTTAGTGTGGACCTAGGTTTCTGGCCTCTTAGAAATACAGAAAAAAATGATTGAGGAAAAAGTGCTTTTTACTGGTGGAACGAGTCAAATATAGGACGTTTTTTTTTTTCACAGAAGCAGGGCTTTTATTGGAACTATGAAATGAGCTTTTAAGGATAGACTGAATGAGGGAAAAAGTCCACCTGGCATTTCAAGACTTTCAATTGAGAGGTAAGACCCCTAATCAATGCCAGAATCCTGACTTGCGCTCATTGTACCAGGGGCCCAACTCATTCATGCCATGCATCAAGTAATTTGCACACGTACCATCATGTTGACTCATGTGCATGCAGGCACACTCTACAAGAGTGTACAACTCATTTGTTATGGGCTAACAGCATGCAAAATACGGCATCTTAAATGTCAAACTTAATCAGACGTTCATATTTCAATGCCTTCATCTCATTATTAGCCTCCCTCCCTCCTTCTTCTTCCTCGCCCTCTAAATGGCTTTCAGTCAGACACAGCCACAGAAACACACACTAAGAACACACCTCACTTCCCAGCTGTCCATCTTTCTCCAAGCACTCTTTCAATTAATCTTTTATCCTCTTCCCACCCTCATGGCTGTCTCTTCCTCAATCCCACTTTCTGTGCTCCACTCTCTCCTAGGCTTGCCTAACATGTGATTCCATCTGTGTCTGCGTTGCTCGTCTGTGTCAAGACATTTCCACATCGTCCCATTAATCTGACGGCTACAGAATGTGCTTGTGTCAAGTGTGAAACATCCTCCAGGTGCTTTCTTATAATTAATTTGACACATGATCGGCTCTTCGAGGAGTCCAACAGATTGCATAAGAAGACAGATAGAGAGTCTGCTGTTATCAACATCTGTACAGTCATTTGACGAGAAAAAAGAAAATACTACAACTATCTTGATTTCTAGATGGATGATTTTGAATTACCGTGTCAAGTAATATGGACCTGTAGCACTCTGAGGGAAGTATAATTATAAAAGTGTTACTGCTTGAAACAATCACTCTGCTTTTCAAGATGCAAGCCTGGAAAAATGTTCTTTTCGATAAAAAGATCTACTTCCAGCCATCATTATACTAAAGAATAGGAGGTCAAAAGGATATTGTGGTTAATACAAAATCAAATATATAGCATTATATAAAGATATATATATATATATAATAACACAATTGCATGTACACCATGGCTATTTTCAGTCAAGCATGCTTGAATGATGCACTTAATGATGAACATTTCCAGGAACAAATTAACGCATTATGTAAATGCTTGAATAACTTATAGGTCACATATGTTTAAAGAGGTCTTTAAAGTAATAGAGTTTAAAGCACAGTTGCTCTGTTTAGTCATGTAACTGAGAAGTACTTTATAAACAAAAAGGAAGACTTGGAAAAATACTGACTTATTAACTTTTTGGGTTTGCCTACTCTACTGTACTGACAAACTGACATTTAGTTTTTGAGATGCTCTGAAAAATAAACTGGTCCACAATATTTTTTCCTTTAAAAACTGTTTTAAATAATCAACAATATGAACCTAAAGTAATATAATTCGATAAGCAGTTTTGACATTTTTTTAACCTTCCTATAACAATTGATCCTGTCTTTACACGGGTGAGTTAATATAAATTAAACCTTTAAGAATCATGCAATACTACATATATACAGTGTTTTCTAGTGAATAAAAGATAATGTTAATCAAACAAAACAAAAAATGTACAAAAAAATGTACAAGATCCACTGATTGCAATACTGAAGGCCTATTCAGATAATCAGATTTTAATTTGCAGAGTAATTGGTCTGTTTTCCCATCAATAAGGCTATTTAAAATTTGTATCAATTTGTAATGCTGCACATTCATTTTCCCCCAGCAAATACAACAACAACAAAGATATACAAGTTGGACCAGTAAAGGGAATAAGCTGGTATCAAGCCACATCTAATAACAGCTTGACCATCCTGGCCAGATAGAATTTATTATAGAACATAGGGCTGGGCGATAATTCAATAACGATATATATCGATCGATAGACGTGTGGCGCAATAGAAAAAAAGAGGGTCGATAAAAGTTCGATAAAAAAGAAACGCAGTGTTCCTTCCTTCTCATTGTAGCCTAGCATGTAGGTTTATGCTAGTCACTGCTTCCTCCCAACCAATCACAATCGCGGACCCAGGCACGACGTCACCAAGCGCCGCCCTCTCAAACCACAACACAGAGCACATGAAGATGCAGCAAGGAGAGGCGGAGGAAATTGTTTCAAAGAAAGGTTTTTGTAGTTCGGCAGTTTGGCAGTATTTCGGTCATGGCAAGTCGGACCAAAAACAAACCACAGTCATCTGGAAAATGTGTCGGGAACCAGTGAAAACCAGTCTGATAACGAAACCAACTTTTTTTTTATCATCTCAGCCGCTCACAGCCGCAGGAGTACGAGCTGTGTAGGCCCCCGCGTGGCTCTCCTCCGAGGAATCTTCGGAAAATATATATATATTTTCAGTTCTGGGCAGTTTCCCACGTAGTTCTAACAATTGAGATAAAAATGCTGAGGGGCCAGAAACTTCAAAGTGATAACTCAGGTTAAAGCAGGAAACGGGGGCAGCGGTGGGGGGCATTTATTTATTTGTTATATTTATTTTGGTCACTTTTCTGGTCACTTTAGTTTATTCTTTGTGAGTATTTAATAACATAACTCAGGTCTCTTAAGTTATTTTTCTTTAAAACAATTCTGTTATGGTTAAAAAAGTTGGTTAAATAAAGATTTAATTCAAAGTCTGTGTTTGTGTTTTTTATTAAAATTAAATCATTTAGCAATATTATAAAAAGTCCAGGCAGAGCTGAACATAAAATATGGTTTCAAATCTTTTCAATAATTATCGATATCGATCAATATGCATTTTTTTTTATCGATAAGCTTTTTTTCTATATCGCCCAGCCCTAATAGAACATAGATTATCAGTGACCCCAGTCTTTGCACCTCTTGGAAAACTTTCCCAAAGAACCAAATGTTTCCTTATTCCTCCTAAAAGTGGGTGGGTGAGTAAAGGGGCTGGTCTAAAACCACAAAAATGTTATTAAAAGTATATTTGAGTAGTCTGAACTTCAATAATGACTACAGATTACTGCACCACCCAGGGTCTGGTAAGCCCTATCCGTGAGTGTCTGATACGCTCCAGGAGGGCTATCTATCCTTTTAGGGAGGAAAGTAAGCACAGGGTTTAACCACAATAAAGATACAGACACACACGATCCTTCTGTGCAATAAATATGCATTTTAACTGTTCAGATGCTTTGAAAAATAACAAAGTAGTAGCTTTCTCACCATATCTAAGTGCCTAAAAAAAGCCAAAACATGTCATAGCCTATATCATATTATCACGCTCAATTAACGACTCATACAGGAGGCTAAACAGTAAAATGTTACGAGTTATAGAAACCCGGCCCTGCCTGGAAATGTACCCCACTGTGACACACTCAGCATGACACAAACGATCTGTTTTCACCTGGGAAGGCTAAAATGACAGCACCACGCGGATGCATCACGCTCTATAAATCTTTCTTTTGACGATTGTGTGGCAGTCCTCAGGTGGGAGACACAGGACCAAAAGACCAAAGCTTCTGTATTATTCTGAAGGAATTTAATGCTACATTGACTTGTTTCTGGTCAAAGATGCCGAGTTTAGTCAGGTGGTTTTAGCTAAAACGAGAATCTAACAGGAGAAATAGCTGACTGATACTGACTTATACTAATCTCAAGTTGCCTTTTGGGATAAATTCACTCATATAGCACTTGTTTGTAGAGGGGAGTTTATGACATGCTCTTAAAAAATAATAATGATAATATTTAGGCAAAATTATCTCTGGTATTGGAAGAGTATCGGGATCGTCAAGTGTTCAAATATCTGAATCTGTTAGGAAGAAGAAAATGTGGATCATGCATCCCTGGACTGAATGCTGGACTCATATAACACCGGGTAAAAATCATCAAAGATGAGATTTCAAGAAGTATGATTTTCTTCATAAAGTATGCTGAAAAAGCCTTTCGGTCTACCTCATGTTTGACACACGTATGTTCCAAATGAGCAGTAACACTGTGCGTCCATGGAACTGGAAGCTAAGAAGGGTTTATCCTATCATTGCCTGCCTCACATGTACGATAGAATTTGGTAACTTTCCTGCCAGGCAGATCTTCAGTAGGTGCAGATGCCTGGGAATTGAGTAATTTCTATGTGGCAGACTTACTATTTGTTCTTTGCTTGTTTGATCAAATATCCATTAACTATGCAATGGTTGGAAAGGAAGTGTTCGAAAACTAAATACAATCTATGATTCAAATTTCTACCAATGTCCCTACAAACATAACAAAAACAGAACACACCACAAACACTAATTAGCTAATTAATTTTACCTTTTTTTTATTTCTTACAACTTTTAAAAAGCAGAAGTAAAATGATAAATGGTTTTGAAACTTTTATTTACGAATATAAATCTTAAAGCCTGGCATTTGTTTGTATTCTCACCTTATTGGCTCCCGGGCTTCGTTAAAAAGAAAACATACCCTAATCAGGATAGAGCCACCACCGTGTGTTATTCTGGGGTAAATTGTGTCCAATAACAGCATTATTCTTTTTTTATTATTATTCTTTGCACAAGAATCAGAAACTGTAATTAATGTCTAATCTGTTGATCCCTACATTTCATGTGACAATTCAAAAATATTTTTTTAGCAAGTAGGTAAAAGGACAAAAGGCATTCAAAGTCACAAAGTGGACATTTGCTAGTTTTTCTGAGTAGAGATTCCCCCACCTGAGCTGGAGCTCCTTGCAGCTCCTCCAGAGTGAACATGGGCCCCTTGATTGCTTCTCTGATTGTTGCTCCCGTTGTCCAGACAGTCAGTTTAGGTAAATTGGCAAGTCTTAATAAAGATGGACTCTATTACTAATTAGGGGACTTTTCACTGGACTTATATATTTAGTATACAAGTAAAGTATGCTTAATAATCTATTATATATTACACATCATAATGAAGAAATAACGATTAAAACATCAATATATCTATATAATTCTTTCCACTTTTCAATAGTGAAACACATGTTTTTTTTGTCTACCAAAAGAAGTTATAACATGTAGGAAAACCTGTGGTTTTAGTAGAAAAAGCAAACCAGTTTTTTTGGCAAGGCGGCGTACATGCAAAAAAACCTTTCTAGACTACATTTATGTGTACTCAAACATAATTTGTTGTTTTTTTTTACACAACTTGGTTTTAATCACAGACGTAGTTTCTTCGTTTTATGTGCAAGATTTATCATTGCATGTCTTCAGCATTTTGGATGTTTCTGAAACTTTAGTGGCGCGCACAGACATACGCACACACACAAGGGTAGACTTTATATCTCCTCTGTTATTTTAATAATCTGTGACCTGAGAGTTATAAGACTCAATAGTCTGGTCCCTGGAAAGGCTGTCTGGGTTTCAACTTTAAGAACACACACACAGAAAAACAGACGGTGCTCCCCTGCTATGGTCTTTAGAGCATATTCTGTCTGAGTGTGAATATGTGTGTATGTGAGGAGCATACCATGTGTGTGTGGTCACGTCTAAGAGCGCTCCTTAAAAAAAATGCAACTCTTTGCCTCTCTCTGTCTGTTAATGGCTGATGATATCACTGAAACCATCCTTGCAGTGGGCAAACTGTGGTGAGCAGTGTTTAAAACCATGTGTTTCTGTGTGTAAAAATCTAATTTGCCCGTTTAGTAATAAATCATAAAACTGTCGCGAGAGGCATAGCTCAGACATTGCACATAAAACACACACACTCACACGGACAGACAGACTGCCAGGAGTGTGTGCAATTAATTATTGTTAACCGGCTGCCAGAATACAAAGTCTGGCACTGGGAGAGACAAAAAACAGACACAAAGGGAAAACACATGTCAACATGCAGAATTGGACTTTATGGGGTTTGTCTTAGCGGGAAAGAGCTTCACAGAGATTGAAAATGTCACTTAAAAGAATAAGCACAACAAATCTTCCGGGATGGAGGCAACACAATAAATGAAGATATACTCACAAAGTCCTTTCAGAGAAATTCAAACAAATTAACAAAAGTACCTCATAATGAAATGTGTACGTTTGTAAAGTAGCTAAAAAGTGATTTTAAATGCGATAGACTTATAAGAAACGACATTTAAAATAATAAAGATGCCCACAGAAATAGACTTGTATAAGGCTCGGGCACAGCGCGTTGCATTCTGGGTACGCCGCCATATTGGTAGCTAGTTGGTAGCTAGTTGCTACGGTAAACAAAGACCTAAAACAGCATAGAGACAGAGCAGAAAGACGAGTAAACAGCAGACATGGGCAATGTGGAGTCAACAAGTCATCTCCATGTCATGTATTTGTTCTACCCAGCCACTGAAGCAGGTGAGTCCAATCTTCACTGTGAATTAACCTGTGCAGATTAGATTCACCAGGTTAATTGGCTGGGTAGATTAAATACATGACATGGAGATGACTTGTTGACTCCACATTGCCCATGTCTGGTAAACAGCGATGTTAAAAGCGAAGAAAGGATGCGGAATATACCGAGACACACTGCAGAGGGAAGCCAGGGACCATTATCTGCAAAAGATGGGCTTCATAAACGGACTTGATCCCTACGAAGTAGAAAGCAAGGAGTGGTGCGTTGGGGAAGAATTTCTACCGCCGTTTGCGAGGGAGGACGTATTTTCGTATCTAGTGTGTGGCGTCAGTGCCTACACACATGAAGAGTTTCGCTGCTACAAGTCGCTAGAGGCTTACAAACAGTTGACAGATGGAAAAGTTCATGACATGGAAGTTATCAAGCCGAATGAGAACACAGTCATCAGAGCCAAGGTAAGCTACCGTCTCAACATGGTGTGGTGTTTGTTGTGGTGATAAGACTAGGTGCTGGCACTAACGTAAAACATCAAAAATGTATCTAAATAAATCTTGTGCTGACTGTACGTGTCCAGGGATAATGTAGTTAAATTCTGATGATATATGACTGTCCTAGCATGGTACTACCACGCAGGGGCGGAGATAGATGAATAAAAAAGTATGTTCTGTAACTTACCAGAATGAAAATGCCGGGAACACACTCTCATGGACACAGGGATTGAGTTGAAAGTTATATTTGGCCGTCTTACAGCAGCGACCCATGCTAGCCGGCGACTCTTTGTTATGGAGGACATTTGTTTTCCATTGAGACGCCTCCAGGTTGGAAAACGGTAAAAAGACAATCCATTTGGGATTTTTTTCCCCGTCCAGTCACAGCTTGCGCTACTACACCCTACGACACAGCAACGGGCGACCATAACGACAGCAGAGGTAAAATGAAATGGCAAAAAACTAAGCAAACTACTAGCAGAAGAAAGCTAGTCCTTACAGGCGCGAAGTCAAAGTGTAAACAGTGGGCTGACCAGCTATCAATATGTCTGCCGCGCAACGTGTGACGTCATGTGCCCGAGCCTTATTGGAGTTTATGGAATGCTGGAGTTTTGGTATTTATTCCTGAACATCATATTTAGGTTGGTGGTACATGAGAATGATTTCTAATAACATTAGAAAGCATTAAATCATAATGGCCCATATTTTTAAAGCAATTTGGACTTTATCAAGTCCAAATTGCTCACTACATTTATTCATTTATTCATTCATTCACACACACATGTGGTGGCTTCTGTGTGGTAAATCCCCAGGGCAGCTGTTGCTACAATGCCACCATCAGTGTGTGAATGAGTGTGACTGAATGTAGAGTAAAACACTTTGGAGTATCCTGACATAAAAAAGGCGTCTATGAATGAATTTATCGTTTATGAATATCAAAGGAAGACCAACCTAAAATGTCCAAGAATTGACAAATAAAACAGTTGCACATTCAGCTTTTCCTGCGTGTTTTATATGCAGATTAAAGCAGCTATGAAGCATTAAACTGCTAAGCTGACTTTTTTCAAGTTTCCTTAGGAGCCTGGCTCTGTTTGTCATCACTGATGGGAAGATTGTTTCATATTGATGCCCGTTTAACATGGAAACTGCCAAGCAAACAGAAAGTGGAACAGCTCACTGCAAAGACATTTCAAAACGGATCTGAGACACCTCTGTTTATACCAGGGACATGGGTTTTCCTACTCTATGTTGTCTGTAGAAATAGTACTTTGCAAACTTGGTAGGATTTAACGTTTTTAAATGTATTACTTCTGTATAAGTAACATCACACTATTGTTGCGTGATCATCCCTTGTGTTGACCAGTTATTTCAAAAATGGCAACTAGGTAAAAGAAAGAAGTACAAGCATTGGACGTCAGATGCTTTCAACAGAAGTCCAGCTTTGTTATCCAGGTTTCCATTTCAACCAGCCTTCCTTGAAGTATTTCAAGGTATCAGGCTGTCACAGAGAGCAGACAAAGAATGAAATGCTCTCTTTCTTTGCTTGCTGGAGAGTGACAGATCCTTCAGACACAAGAGGGCAAAGCCAAAACAGAACAGATGAAAAAGTGAGACAAGTCGGTGTCGAAACAGTCAGGCTTCACACACTTTACTGAGGAAAGAAGAAAAAAAAAGATCATCACACCTGAACACCGTCTCCTCCCTTTCTGTCTTGCCAACCCTTGCCCTTTTCTCTTTTTTTATCACTCCTATTTCCAATAAGTGTGAAAGTGTGGGGGAGGGCAGCTGTGTCAGTATGGGTGGGTGGGTGGTTTGGTTGTCGGGTGAGTGCGTGTTTGTGTTACATAGACACGATAACTTCCTCTAAACTTCCTGTGATTAGAGCTTAGGGGTTGCTGGGGACAAGCAGGAAATTAGAAACATACACATTCAGAAAATCTCATTAAAGGGCAAATATCATCATACTTTAGAGCAATTAAAGCTATAAACATCAAAACTTCAACCATAAATAAAACACAATTGATCTTTCCTATGTTTTCCAAAGCAAACAGCTAATTAAAAAAACAACACTTTTTATCAATAAAAAGTCTGTGCAGCCATGAAACAGGAAGTGAGTACCATATATGGAGGATGATGATTAGCATCTAGATCCCCAATTTCTAATTAGTCATTGCTGTACAATGGAAAAAGAAGACATTCCAGATAGGACTGGACCATATGGACCAAACCTTTATTACGATACATTTCCTCATTTTGGCCGATATTTCATTTCAACATTGATATATAAAATCTTAGGAAACATTGTCAAGAATGCCAATAACATTCAGCCATGTTTGAAAAAAAGCACAGTATATATAAAAGTATATTTTAGAAATATTTGCTTTTATGCATAATCCAAGTCAGTACTGTAATCATGGACTACATTATATATCCAAATACTGGAAATGTGTTTAAAAGTCATATCAGCATTATTGACTAAGAATCAGTTGCAATATAAATCAGTATTGAATTATTTCAGGTATAAATAAGTAAGAATGGAAATAGGCTGAACATGTGTGTGGTCACAGCTGCTGTTTAGGAACATGAACTTCATCAGCTGGGAAAATTCTTCTGTTTTCAGCTGATTTTACCTCCGTCCCCCATCTGATAAAATTGCTGTTATTCCCACATTACATTAAACTCATTAGCTTGCATACTTTCAGTAAGAGACTGTGTCTTCCAAATAGCGTTTCAACTGTTACATTAGTGTAGTGTAATTAAACTCTCACAAGACGGCTGATGTGGAAAAACGTGAGACCTGCACATCCATCTGCTTGTTTAAAAACATAAAGCAAGCTGTTGTTGGTAGCAGGAATGTGTCGACGGATGCCTGTTCTTGTCAAAACGGAGAGAAAATTTCATCTAACTTATTGCTTTTTGAGAATTATTGATCAATCGGGTGAATAACAGACTATGTTTTTTGGCAGAGCTTTTTTTAAATCCTTGGTTAGGGTTCTTGTCTGTTAAGTCTCCAACCTGCAACTCTGAATGTTCTTAAAGCTCACCCCTTCTTATTGGTTAAATCACAATAGAGCTTTAAGAGGTGGACACCTTGCATCACTGCTTTTGGCCGTTTTCCAATTTGTGTACTTGTGCATTCTCATGTGCTTGTGTACTCGTGAAACGTCATCAGCCCTTGTACTGTTCCAATTCACAAGAACAGTGGTACGAGAACAGACAAAGTCCCCGGATGTTGTTCTTGCCCCTCCCTATTTACTGAGTATGCATCAGAGCAGACTTGTCTGTTCTTGAGATTGACAGCTGTCCAAGCATGCACCGCGGCAGTAGAAGCTTCCAGGTTAGCAGTCACAGAACTCAGAGTATTAAGTTAAAAGATCTCTTTTCTGTAGCCGTTTTAAGATATACTTTAAAGCGTCACTATATGGCCCATTTACCGATTTAATGCGTAATTTTAAAACAAATTTCCGAACTTGAGAGGATCGCGGCAACCAGCGGACCTTCGAGGGTAACAGCAGCCAGGGCTAACCGCAGCCTGTCTGCAGCAGCCCTCTCGGCATAGCCGTGTGTGAAGTACAGCCGGCTCTGATGGCGGTTTTTGTTTTATTTGGCAAAATGTTCAGTTGATTTGTGTTTATCTGACTGTGTTCTTTATTATTCCCCCACTAAATGAAAAAAAAGTAATAATTTATTATATAGAGACTATTATTAACAGGAGGGGAAATGCATCTCTAGACGTGATGAGCATGTGGTGATGTCACAAATACACTTCTGTTCCAGTTGACCCATATTTATGCTGCGTGCTCCTGTTCTCCCCAAGTCCGGACTTTCCTCGGTAGTTCTCAAGAACATACCTGGCGAGAACACGAGTCCGTACTTGTGTCCTTGTGAATTGAGAAATGACCTTTGTACTGATTTGATCATGTGTGACATAAGTATCTGCAATTCTGCTTGTTTTCTGCATATATATATACATATATATATATACATATATATATATATATATATATATATATATATATATATATATATATATATATATATATATATATATATATATATATATATATATATATATTTATTGTTTTTTTTAACACATAATTCGTTTTTGTTAGGGAAAATTGAGCACATCTGTTAAATCACAGACTACAGAGAAAAAATCTAAAAAAAAAAGAGGAAGGAGGAAAAGGTTTCAGTCAATATTTCACAACATTATATCTGAGATTTATTCAGTTCCTGACCATGTGTGCATATGGTTAAATGCAAATGTGGTTTTGTGTGTTTTTATGTCAGAGTGCAGATGTTTTTTTTCTTTATCGAAGTAACACTGATAGAATAAGAAAAAATGGTGAATGCATTTTCATCTTATTACCACATCAACTCGCATACTTTCTCACATACTTCCTTATGAGAGCAGACAAACACTACACAAACATACAATGCTAATGCATGTGAAGTACGCTAGGACAATTCTGAATGCCTCAGGGCTGTGTCTGAGCTTTCATTTCCTCTATCCTGCACAACAACTGACAGAAGCAAACTAAGTCACACAGCCCGTAGACAGAAAGCACAGCATTAAGAAACTCCTCGCCTGCCCACAGGGACTTCAGTTGTAGACAACTCATATGTTCCCACCAAAGGTTTTAACAACATTAGTCAACTTTTTTGCTAAACCAATCAAAGACATAGATGTCTTTCCTGTTGGAATAAAAAAGGCAACCCTAAAACATCTTCCAGTGACAATGACAAACATGCACCAGACACCCAGAGCAGCAGACACTGAGTTTATAGGCAACATCGGAACCTTTAACCCTACAGTACAAAAAAAAACTGTGTAAAAATAAATTTTAATGGACTAAGAGAGAAGTAAATGTTACACCCTTTTCAATGGGGGGTGGGGGCTTACAGTGAAGCTTATGGAAAGATAAGTCTATATGTCTTTATATACATTTCCTGGAAACTCTATCCTGTCTATTCTGACAGGATGTAATAACTTATACCTTAACATACTAAGCTTGCTTACTAAAATCGAGTCTTGCAGCTCATTTGTACCAACAGGACCCGCCCCCCCAACCACCGCTACCCCACCCAAACGCACACACATGCAAACATCAGTAAAAACATGCAGACTGTGGGCTTTCCTGTGCTAGGGGGGAAGTTGCAGGTCATTGCGACATCAGTGTTTTAGATAAGAGCCCCTTCACACACCATGGATTCAGCTGAAGGGGTTTAGTTTAGATTCAACACAGATGGGCTTTGAAGAGTACGATACATATGATTACGTTCATTTTAAAAGAAGTGTCACTCATCCAGTACTTGAGTTGAGTCCGCTAATGTAATCTGCAATGCAGTCATCCTGCAGCAGCGAGGAATCTGCATGTAAACGGAATGCAAAATAGTCATGTGGCTGCATACACAAGAAAGATTAGTAGATCTTAAATAAATCAATTTTTTTTTATATGAGTTGCTTTAATGAGTGCTTGAGGTGCAGTGAGTTTCTTACCTTAACTGGAGAACAAAAGTAAAACGTTATAACAGCTTAATTTTTTTTTTTTCTCTATTTTTTACTTTAACTTCTTATTTTACATAAAACCATAACAGGTGTGAAACACTGCTTATATCTGAAACGACATATGTATGGTTGCCATATGTTACATCATTTGATTTTAAGTGACCTTAAAGACAACTTACACATCTTGAACTTAAAGAGTGTGTGTTTTGTTTTTTTATTTTGTTTTTTTATTATACCCCAAATATTAGAGGGTTTTATGAGACCATTTTTGGAATAGTCTGATATGCATCATACTGAAACCTTTTCAAAATTTCTACTAAAATGACAATCATGTCTTACAGGGCGTGTTCTGCACATCTAAGAAGGGACATTCTCCATCATTCAACTTCCAATGGAAAGCTTTAGCTCAGTCAGATTTGATGGAAGGCTTTTCTTTGTCACAAAATGACACCTGGATTCCGGTTTCGAACCTCCAGAGACAAGGTTAATGTTTTGTCTGTATGCTTAGAGTTGCTGTCCTGCTAAAAGTAAACCTCCAACCTGTTCTCAGGAATTTGAATGCATTAACCGGATTGTTTACATTTGATTCCAGCTCTGTAAAGGAAAGCATTCCCACAGCATGATGCTACCACCACATGTTTTAAACAATCTGTCTAAATTCGTAGTCATCCGGGTCTTAAAAACCATAAAAAAGATTGATTTAGAGGCAACCAATGATTAACGCCTGTTTTATGAAAACCTTCCTATTGTCCCGTTTCTATAGAGGCCAAATTCTTAGTTAATGACCTACTAGTCCTTAAGAACATCTAACTTGTCAGATGTTTTCATTAGGATAAAAAATGCATTCTGTTCTATCAAAAATAAAGGGTTTACAGAACAGGTGTTTTTAAAGTGAGGATAAATAACACACAGATGGACCATTTAGGTGATTCCTGAGTGTTTTTTATTCCAATTGATTCTCTTCAGGAGCATTGAATCGCAGGGGGGTAAAAACACATACGCCTTACTTTAGAGATTTTTATTAGTGGGAAAAAAAAATGTTTTTTTCTTTCTGCTTTACAGTTGTTTACCAGTTTGCTTGTGTCTGCATGACAAAAAGGGAGAAAGTTAGAGCCATCATAAATGTTTTATATTGCACCATGTCTGAATTTCAGAGGTATTATGGAAACTACAGTAAATCACAGAATACATCACCTTCGGCAAACATTACTTCGTAATCGAAGCCTTAAAGTAAACCGCACAGCTTACACACACCACACAGGGGGCCGTGATGTAGTCGTTTTGATCTAATTCTGCATTCCAAACATGATTAACTGAAATCGATCAGCTGTGATGATCCGTCTCAGAATTCTCTGGTCAGTTTTATGAACGAACGAGGAGCAGATGCTCTGGGAGCAGGATGAAGGTGGCAATTATTCAGGGGGGGCTGCTGTCTTGACATGAGTCTTATGACTGAAATATCGACAGATTGGCATCGACCATTAATCGTGTATTGTAGACCAGGCGCCAGCGCCCCGCTGCTGATGCACTTTGGATAATAACTTAAATAAGAGCATAATGCCAGGTAAACAGAGGCCCTTGTAAATACCTGCTGTGGAAATTCACTTTGGGTTCAGTCTGCTATTAGTCATATTGTTGATGCTCTTGCCTGAGGGCAAAAACATCATTTTTTGGATTGTTCAAATTGTGCAACACGCTCATCAAGGAGGAACACTGCGGTGAACTACATATATCTACAGCTTTGACAAGTTTTATAACTCGCTGTACGCCTTTTGCTAAAATGAAGATTTATGACTTATCCTTTAAAGTCTCTGCTCTTTGAGGAAAAACAAAACAAAAAGTACAACGTAATGGTCAGAACTTGAAAAATGTAAATACAGCTACAGACAGATTCTTAAATACTTTGCTTTAAAAACCACAAACCCCTTTTCTCTTGTCATTAAATGAGAGTAAACCTGTCTTATTTTTGGCACTTTAGGATTACTAGAATTATTGCTCAATACTTTAAATATTACATGTTATTTAAGCTATGTCAAATTTAGAAACATTTGCTTAGCATGTGTTTGAATTCCTTTTTAGTCACAGCCTCTTGCAGTGGTTTGAAATTTTTGCTAATTTTTCTTTACATAACTTGCACGCACCAAATTGTCTAAGGGGCTGAGATGTTCATTTTATGCTGCCATCTATTTGTGAAGTGCACCAGTTCCTTCTGCACCAAATACCTCGCAAAAATGATATTGTCACCAATTTAATTTACAGTTAATACAGTTACAGTATTAGCAGTTTAAAGGTTCCCCAGTTTCCATGAAGACTGGTCCTTGGCAGGTCATTCGCTGGTAACTGTCAGGTCCGTGGGGGTAATGTAATCTCCCGTGATGATGTTGTCAGTGAGGGTGCACCCCTAAGCTGCCAGAGTGTAAACCTGCTGCAATTCCTATGGGTGGAGTTACAGTTAACATTGACACTTTCACTAGAGAGAAGAGGGCCACCCTAGCGGCTGGACTTTGGAGGCCATTTGGCTGGCTTTTGGCCTGAAAGTGAAAAACGGGCAAAGAAAAGTTTCTACTTTTCATTTCACTCACTATGTCCATCAGGAAACTGAGAGGAAACTGACATCAAACTCTCTCCCATCAGTTCCTTCAAAGCTGTCAAGAAGCTAGAAAAACCCTCCAGCATAGAGGGTACACTATCTGCACTATTGTCACTTTGTCTTGTTATCACGTAAAACATAATTTCGATTCCTTCGTATGTCTGTGTAAAGAAATTGACAAACTTTTTTAACTTAAGGCAAAAAAACTTCAATTTTTACATGTATTTATAGATGACTTTCCTTACAATATATTTGCAAACTGCAATCTTTTTTTTATTTATTTTTTTGATGGCAACTTACTCTACAAAAGTAATGGTACTATCTAATAATTATAACCAATATCTTACAAAGTCTTCTGATTTCTGGTATGGCTTTTATACACACATTCTGCAAAATAACATGCTTATCTTTGAGGGAAGGAACCCTTTTCCTTCCTGATGGATGTGATATATGTAAATCCCTTTATTGTCCCACAACGGAGAAATTCACTCTCTGCATTTGACCAATCCCCTTGGGAAGCGGTGGGCTGCCATTTTTGGCGCCTGGGGGGTAGTGTGGGGTTAAGGGTTTTGCTCAGGAACCCAGTGTGGAGTACTACCGGGTACTTGCAACCTTCTCAGAACGCAAGCACATTGCATTAACCACTAGACTAACACACCCAAATATGGATATTCCTCTAGTTTTCATGGTTTCCCTTATTGTTTAAAAAGATAAAAATGTTACCTTTAGAGATCCCAAATATCTTACTAATATTGTACTGCATCCCCTAGAGGGATTTTTTCCCCTTTTTTTATGCACTCCAACCTCTACTATTGTCCTCTTGGGTTGTGAAATAAAAGTGGCCAAACAATCATGAAAATTTTAAATGTTTTAGGCCACAACCTCCCTCATTGGACAAAAGCACACAACCTGATATGTCTGAGTCCAATAATACAGCATTTAAAATCATTCATCTTTAGGTAGAATCATTATGTATATGCCCAGAAAAGTAATATTAGTTTATGTAAACCTATAACTTAACAAAATAATATAAAATTTTGCACTTGATTCTGTGATATTTAGCAAACACAGTTTCTTTTGTAATCCAGCCTGATTTAAAAGTTTAGATATGATTTAAAATAAATGGGGAAAAAGTAATATGGTGTTTTATACTCTGTGTCTCAAAATGTATTTTCAACTGTTTAATATCAAAGTAAATGACCTCCAAAGAGAGTATCAAGTTTCTTAGCGTGATCATACCAGGGAAGCCTGTTTTATGAGAGGCGTAACACACATTAGGGATTCACTACCATTCAATTAATGACGTAGCAAAAAAAAGATACTTAACACGCCCTTTCTCAACTGTTCTGCCGGCGCTGTCAGATCAGCTTCTTTAAAGAATGTGAAGTGGATTAACCGTGCCATCCAGACCCAGATCATTGCTCCTTAAGTATGTCAAAGATTTAAAAGAGATTCAGGTGTGAATAATAGGAGCAAAGGTATGTAACGTTTCACACCCATCTAACTGACTTAGACTGCTGATCCACCCTTAGGAAACACACGCATCCACTTGCATACATGCATGGGCGTGCTCTCCAAAAGATTTAAGATCTTAAAGTTATCTAACTGATACCGCGTGTTAAATCCTGTCATGTCTCACGTTATATCCAACCCCTTCCTTTCTCCTTACCTTCTTTCATCTCTTTTTATTCTTCAGTCTAATCTCTCTCTGGTGTATTCAGATGAATTGCATAAAAAACACCAAATCGTCTCTCTTCCTCTCTAAACAGATTCATCTTATTTTTATCTAAGTGCCCTTTTTACTACAATAAAGATTGAAAATGCTTATTATTGATTAACGAGTTAATCTAAAGTTGTTTTAACTTCTTAACCTACTTCTTAATAACCTGACTTTTTTGTCTAGCTTGAAAAAGGAAATATTTTTTGACTTTCCAAAATCTAAACAGCTTTTTTTGGAAATCAAACTAATTGACATGGAAACCAACATAGCGAGGACAAAGCAAAAAAGGAAAAAAAAAAAATAGAATAGCAGCTTGAAATAGAAGAGGCAAGTACAAATTAAGTAAAGGATATGATGAATTTACAAATATTAAAACAACACTGAGTTAATGGCTTGATCTAAATGACACATCATAAGCATAACTGCATGCTCACGCTTCTTTCAGGATATATAGAAATATACTTTGAGCTGCTTTGTATCAACATACAAAAAAAAGCTGTTAAATTACGTGTGTCTGCAGTGTGCGTGTGTAAATGTGTGAAAGTGTGCAGGAAAAATGCCAGCATGACACAGGAGGAGGGATAGAGATTATTTCCACCTGTGTGTCATTTCCTTTTCTCAGTCCTGCTCACTACATTACCCCCTTTATATGCTAGCACCATAATTTTTGCCTTACAAGACTTTTTATTACTCGGTGTCTTTCTTCATAAGCCTACTGTTTATCTATCATTCTACCACAGCATGCCTCTTTCTCAGTGAAGAAAATAACTATCCTTTACATATGAAACTGAAGTAATGGTAGCAGACGAATGAGCTCAAAATGCATTGTCACAAATGTGTTATATAAAAAGAATGGTGATCTACTAATGCAGAGATTAATGTCATTTTTTTTAGGTTGTTTTGCTCTGAAAGAAATTATGTGCATTCATTTTAAAACAAGTAGGCTGTCATCTGACAGGTTGATGGATATCTTGTTGGTTAAGGTGACATATCAGGCCAGCTGGAGGCAACATGATGGCCTTGACGTGATTTGCCCACAGGAAGTCAGTCTAAAAAAATTGATTTAGGATTAAAGTCATGGAGGAAAGGAAAACGAGAACACAGAGAAGCAATGGAATCATTTAAGTTTGATTTTGACACCAAAAACTAACTCTGTTTTATTGCATATTTGGTAGATATCAATTAAACAAGGACCAGCATAAATGTTTCGTATCCACCTATTGCTATCAGGGATAAATATGCTGAGGTTATGTACTGTAGATAAGTTAATATGCTCACAAACATTCTTATCTAGAGATGGGCGATATGGCCTTCAAAATCTAATCTCTGATTTCTTCCAGCCAAATCCGATTGATTGAATTGTTTACTCCCTTAAGTTTCATAATGAACATGTCAAGTGATGCATATCACTTAAAAAAAATAACTTTTATTTCAGTTATGCCTACTGGTAGGCAACCTTAATTAAAAGGACAAAGAAATCCAAGCATAAAACACAATTTCTTTGCAGGTATTAGTATTAGTTAGTCAGGTAGTTTAATTAATCCATGAAATTGATTCATTGCCCAGCCTCTATTTCACTCTTATACTGGATTAAGTCTGATTGTGGTGATAATTATTATAATTATAACTCAAATAATTATTGAGTCATTAACAAGTAATGTGATCTAAGTTTGGATGGTTTTGATAAAGTGTTAAGCCAGGATGACAGAAAATGTACCCTGTATGAGTTCTAAGGATATACCTTATATTTAGTTTTAAAAATAGACATCAAGTGTAAAAACCAGACGTTAGATTAACAAAAATGAATCATCAAATGTAAAGGAGAATATTTGTAATTGCTAAATGGCTATTGGTATAACATTTCCAAGAGGTTTGTAACAAACTAAGAAATGCACACATAAAAAAAAAATCTAAACACTGAGAAAACGAAAAGAAGTTACTAGGCACATGAAATCTGGGGAAGAAAATGAAACCTACATGTTTTTTAAAATCTATGCCTTATTCCTGACAGTGCAAAATAAATTGATTTTGTTTGTGCAAAGCGAATGTCCCACCAAAATTTTTTCGTAAGAAGGGAAATCCAGAAAAAGAAGGTCATACTGGTAAAAACAAAAAGCAGTCTCAAGACATCTGCAACCGCGTTCTCGAGATCCGTGACACTGATCTGTATCTAGACTTTAGAAGGTTTGAGTGAGCACCGGATAATCATAATACTTTTTTTATTATTAAAATAAGGGAGAAAAAAAAATTTATTTCAAATAAACCAGCTTTGACCAGATGTTGTTAAAAAAGATTTCTAACTAAGTTTAAAATGAGAAATCCCGTAGATATCCAAGGGCCAAGCAGTGACAGAAACGATCAAAGAGATCTGAAATCACAGATTTTCAAATAGACAAGAAGCAATGGACTCAACAGACATGGTCTCTATTCATGCTTTAAACAACTTGAATGAAATGCTGAGAGAATACATAAAGATCAAGTTTAATGAACCTATAAAGTTTATATAAGAATCTTAAAATGACATAAATTGATATATATATTGTAAGCCGGATGATGGATATTGCGATCAAAACTGGATCCCTGAGTATCGGCACTCTAAAACAGGAGTATCAAACTCACTTATCAAGTCTTTAAAAGAGCAGGTTGCAGCTACACGAATAAAACTTTTGATTTAATTGTTTAATTTACAAAGATCACACTGCTTTGGTATCATAATTTTACTCATTATTTAGCGTCGAGCCAGATGTGCCCAATGGGCGTTGAGTCTGACCCATGTGCCCCAGGACTTTAATACTCAGGGGCCCCTGAAGGGTTACTTCCAATATGCCAACACCGCTTACAATGACCAACAAATATGAAAAGAAAGAGTGGCAATGAAATCTGAACTACCTTGCCTTATTTCTCTATTTATCATTGAAAAGCCAAAAGCCTTGTAAACTACCAAAGCTTCTTAAATTCTAAAGTTAATCACACATTTATGAGTTTTTTTTATTCTTTTCTACTTTCTGTCTATTGTTTTATTTTGCCATCTTTGTCCATCTGGTTTTCCAATAATTCTAGGAGCTTAATGTATTATTTACATCATTGGTCAGAACAACACAGAGCCTCATCTATCTTTCCCTGCTGAGTAAAAATGAGGGAAACTGATCCCAGACGTGGATTTTCCATCTTTAAGAGTTCATCAAGATAAGGGAGTGTTTAAATTTCCAAGGAAAGGTTAGCTGAATGGGTGGCAGGGTCACTTAAATCATTGTGTACTGAGGCCCAACTTTCTCCTATAAACTCCTAAAGCACCCTTAAGCAAGGCATGGAAGGCCCAACCTGTCTCTGGGGAGCTGGACTGTTGCGGGGGCAGCAATATAAAGGGGTGAGATGAAAAAAAAAAAAAAGAAAATTCCCTACTGAGGATCAGAGTACCACAAAAAAAAGCCTGTGAGCTAAAGTCACCAAAGTTCCACGCCTCACCTCACCACAAAACACTCTGGTGGCAAATTATCTGCCTTGCTCCCCCTCCTCCTTCTGTCTATGTGGCACTCTTCTTTTTTCTGCCTTATGCTTTCTCTCCCCTCCTGTCCTATTATGGACATAGCAACAGTGCTCCTGTCAGTGCGACTAAAGATTTGATTCACTGTATGTCCCTGTCTCAGTGTGCGTGTGTTAGATAGCAGATAAGAGCCATATATAAACAGCACTTGAAAGCAGAAATGTAAATGTTTGGAAGTCACTGCTGAACACAGACCATATCAAGATACCGGCGAGCGAGACAGAGAGGAGAACAGCAGATTAGAGCAGAGTTCACACCGGGAGAAGGAGCACACAGCAGACAGGTCTCAAGTCAGATTCCAGCCATCAATAAGGCTTAGTGGAATTTAGCATCTCAAAGCTATGCTTTCAAATTCCTTAATCTTGTGCTGAATACACCGAGTTTTTGATAAGGCCGAACAGGATATATTATATACCTGTGTGTCGGCATCTCTGTGTTGAAAAATATTTGATTAAAAGTCAGTTTTCTTCTAGATGTCAGAAGGGTTTTTTGGTGAGCATGTAAAGTGAAACGGCATGCATTCAAACACAGGTAATGTTCTTTCACCATTGATGATGCACCAAATTGTCAAAGGGAGAATGGAGACAGACAATTTTCTGCTTGATCTGTCTGACCTCTGACTAGTCATTCTCATACTCAAAAACCTGCTGCTGATTTCTATTTGGGGTTAGCAATAGTTTGTATCCAGTTTGGGATATTTTTTTGAATCCATACAACAACCTAGCAATTTCTAAGACTTATTAGGAGTTTAAAACGCAGTCAGAGTAAATACAGAGATGATACCATGAGAGGATAATAAACTCTATAGTTTTCTGTGTTGCTAATTTCAAGTGGAGAGAAATTCCCATCTAACAGACTTCTGCTGTTTGCACCTTTTTTCCAAACTTCAATATTACTAAATAACCCAAAGGTTGTTTCCTGTTATTTTTGTTCAGAAAGAAGAAATTTACTTTTTTTTTTGCAACCTGGGATTCATTGTAATTTTATACAACCTCGGATTTAGAGAAATCCTATTTCATGTTTACACTAAAAGGGAATTATAATTTAACACTGCCCTCCTCAAGTATTGGCAGAAGGCATGCACCACTTTCCATTGCATACATGTTAGAGTGTTTTAAGTATTAATCAAAGGTTTTCATGGTTGCATGGAGCATAGAGTCCCCAAACTCTTTCTGAACACTTCGGATAAACTAGCTCTCCCAAGGGCAGTGTTCCCTTATAAGATATATAAAACATAACGGCATAAATATTCAATATACATTTCTGCACAAATGCATTTCTACCCTGCCAGAGATCTTAAAAAAGGCAAAAAAATAAAATCAATCTTTCCTTGCCTCATAACTGACTCTGGAAAATCTAGACAAACCCAACCTTAAATCTAAATACGCTAATTTGATGAAGAATAAAATCCACATTTAAAGCAACCGATACATTCAAATAAAATAAGTGTAACTGAAGGTTTTTTGCAAGTTATACGGGACAATTTTGATTACGAGTGTTAAAAAAGTTCTAATTAGTAATCAATAACATCCTGATTCCCTGGGGTATAAACTCAATGTAACACACATACTGTTTAAAATAGGGTGAATATGTCTAAATCTTTACAAACTTAAAAAGATTAAACGTAGATTTGTAAAAACAGGGCTGGACACGGACCCAAGTTTATCTTGAAACCACACACCACTTGTTTTAAGGGCACATTCTTATCAGGAGTTCCACTAAATGTGGATTCCATTGATGAATAAATAAACTTAACAGAGTCCATTTAATGAACCATGAAAAAGAATTCAAGGTTTTGCAGTTGAGTGAGGCCCCAGAAATCCTATGCATTGGAAATAAGTCATTTCTCAACAACTCTTAATCTCATAGACGTGATCTATTTTCCTTCATGTGCATGCCTAAAACAAAAAAACTCTAGCCTGCTAATTTACAAAGAGAAACCAACTTTATCTCTGCTTTTTTTCCATGCAGATTAAGTTTAGCTTCACATTTAACACTCAAACTAATACCCCGACAAACTTCTGAATTAAATTTGACAAGGTCTTTACAACAACTCTGCACGTGGAAGCAAGTTTTAGGAGAGCTATTGTACTCAATTACTTTAAAAGAGGGACAGATTTATTTTATCTGGAGCAATATTCCTTATGAATTCTGTGCACATTGATGTGAATGTTTGTTTGGGAGAGAGTGCTTGGTCGTACAACTGTGTGCTTTTTGCATGTGTTAGCATGCAAGTGAGGAAGGGAGTGATTGTTAGCAGAAGCTCGTTAACCTCCGAAGTCATTACCGCAGCTCAGAGGTTTATACCAATTGGAAAAGAAAAAAATCAACGACAAGCGAAAAACAAAACAGACAAATGAAAAAAAAAAAAAGGAGAGGAGAAATTGATTACTGGAGACGAAGTTTAAGTGATTATTTTCACTAACGTTGAAAACAATATTCGGCTCCCAAGACAGATTTAAATGGCAAGAGAGCCATGAGAGTGATTGCTGAGAAGAAAGCAGTAATTGGACAAAAATAGGACGTGATCATCGGCGTAAAATATCCAATTAGGGCTGGTAATTCCTTATATGAGTAAGGACCACAAAGACACAAATGGAGAATGACAAGGGGAATAAATGAAAGGATTTCAATGAGAAAAGATATGATAAAAGATAACACTGCTAGTGTATTGTATTTTCTCTGTTTAAAGACTTGATTTGGACCTGCTAATTTCGGCTTCTGCTATATGTCCCTCTCACACACACACATATACATATGCAAACATATATGTGTGCATTCCTATGCACACAAACCCCTAAAGGGGCATTTTTTTCCACACTGGGCAATGCTGTGCAGACAGGCGTACGGAAACAATTCCCTAAAAACAACACACTGCCTACACTTAGAAAACTGCAACACAACCTCACTGACACAAACATACACACACACACACACAGACACACAGCAGTAGTTAAACCTGCTGAATGAATTGCTGCCTTGTTCAGTGGTACCCTAATAGCAACAAACCTGCTCTGGAGATTAACACATACAGACGTACAAATCAACATACACATGGAAAAGCCTAACCAATACGCATTCTGGACTGCTTGTGCATTACGGTAGATATTTTTACTCCTTCCAGAAGTATGGTTTGAACTTAATAACCAACAGAAGCTATAGCAAGTCTACTCTGTTTGCCAGCTGGGGAAACATGCCTTAGATCTATTCTGCACCAGGGAATACAGTCTGACCGGTTATATTTGATTTTATGCATATTTAAATCTCACTTGTTCATTTCTATAATGAACAGGGTATCTATTACAAACTCCCTGCCTTTGACCAAAATGCTCTGTTTCACAAGCAAAACTATTTAGATCGTCTTACTATTAGGGAAGTCCCAATACAACTTTTTCATTTCTGATACGATACCGATATTTCAGCTTTTAGAATTGGCCGATACCAATACTGATCTGATACGATATAAGCACCAATCATACCAGCTTTTATTACTTATAATACAGTGCAGAATGTTAGGAACGGCTTGAACAAGTTATATAAAACAATGAACAGAAGTCAACAACAAAAAGAATGAAAACAACTGACCAATGCAAAATTAACCAATGAGTTACAGAAACTTTTAACAGAAGTAGAGTTTTAATCAGCATGAAAATATTGGAGATTTTAGATGCCAACCAATAAATTCTAGTATTCGTTTTTTGGCCAATATTGGAGCGATATCTGGTATTAATATCGGATCGGGACACCCCTACACACTAATGTAAAAAAGGTCAGATAATAAAGGTCAGGAGTTTGAAGAGACAAGCAGAGGTCTCGGTAGAATAATAAATAGAGGCCCTATGACCTTTATGTTAGAACAAAATGAAGTCAGGTTTTAGGTTCTAATAATACATTCTCATGTCAGAAATTAATACTTTTCCACCCTTCAAATACCAGGGAAGTCTTTGCATATCTCAGCCATCAATTTTTAAATGTCGAAATTCTCATCTAAAGATGGATGGACCAACAAACAGAATGAAGAATGATGGATGAATATATAATAATGGATGGATGGATGGATGGATGGATGGATGGATGGATGGATGGATGGATGGATGGATGGATGGATGGATGGATGGATGGATGGATGGATGGATGGATGGATGGATGGATGGATGGATGGATGGATGGATGGATGGATGGATGGATGGATGTTCAAGATTATAATAAGTCCAAATTTAGATCAGAATATATATTCGGCATTGCAACTTATTCTTCTGCATCTACTTTCTGTTGAGTAATTGCAGTCATTTTCACAGAGTTCTTTCTGTTTAAAAAAAAACAACACTTCCATTCTGCTGTATTTCTGTCTGACAGTGGTTAAATCCATTTTACTGCCAATCTCTCAATTTGCTTTTCTCTTCTTGCAGAAAAAGACGCAGCATGTCTTCCAATACTCTTAACAATAGGGAACGTTTCATGTTCCATTACAGACAACTGGTCCTGTATAGAGTTAGGATTAAAATTTCACAGTGTTTGTGATTGCAGTCAAATGAATCTGAGTGAGTCAAAGCAGCTGGAGACAGACACATCTGATTTTTCAGGTCAACTTACTCAGCATTGATTTGCTAAGACCAAACATGTGGCTTCTGTAAGAAATGATGCCATGAGAGAACTGAGGGAGAGTTGACTCATCTTACTGAAAAGGAAACTTCCTTTTAAATGAAAACGAAAGAAACTACACATAATAATCTCCATTAGGGGTGTAAATAATAATCGTTTTGTATCGATGCATCGATCCAAAAGCCGACGATCCGATGCATCGACACGTCCGCAAGATAATCGATTCATGTTTTTTTTTTCCTGCGGTCTATTTTTATCCATTTGCTCCTGGGCGTAATTCTCCCTCCCGTGCTGCGGTGCCGCTAAACCTATTCTGCCCTCCTACCGCGCTTCCTGGTTATACTCTTACAGCAGTTTGTTGCAGCAAGCTTGACACAGACATTTTTAAATTATGCTCAGTATTGAAGCGTGGTCTGGGCTACACGCTGTGGGTCTAGATACGGCCGAGGCGGAGAGGAAGTGGGGGCGAGTTTAGTCCGACGACGGAGGGACAATGGGGCAAAAAGAGCGGAGATTCAGCTGGAAAAAGGGTCCCAGCGGTCTCGCGCACCTCGCTCTTCTAGCGGGTCGAACTTCACGAGTTGTTTTCCGCAATTTCGGTCATAAAAACAAAACAAGCCGGCCTCCTGTCTGGTGCACTGTTTGCAATCAGCTACAATCTGGGAGAGGTGCAGCGTCTCTCAAGGGGGCGGTGACGTCGACACTGGAGCCTTCTTCTTCTTCTTTTATTTAATGGCGGTTGGCAAACAACTTATAGGTGCATTACCGCCACCTTCCAGAATGGAGTATGGACCAGACAAATTATTATATTCTCCCTAAAATACCCGTTCTTCTTAGAAAATTAAAAATACTACCAAAAACTACATCCCCAGATGACCTTTGAAACAATTTCCTTATATCTAGTTTATTTTTATTCCTGTCTAACTCTCTACGCAACATCTCTCTTTCCTGAGTATATTTATTACATTCTAAAAAAATATGTTGGACAGTTTCTCTGGAGCCGAGGTATTGCATTGAACTCATTACACTGATATTGTGCAGTATTTTTGCAGTATTTTTTGATGCAACTTTTCTACTTCTGTTATTTGCTGTTGTTTCTAAAGAAAATGCATAATGATATTACAGCTTTCATTGATTTATTTCAAACTTGAAACTTTGTTTAGCCTGTAAGGTGTAAAAAAAAAAATAATAATAATAATAAAAAAAATAACCGATTAATCGAATCGAATCGAATCGTGGTGTATTCTTGAGTATCGAAAATAATCGAATCGTTGGTTCAGGAAATCGATACTGAATCGAATCGCCATGATGGATGTGATTTACACCCCTAATCTCCATTTTAACAAATATAATATACCCTTATTCCTTTACTAGTAAGTTTCAATGTATATTTTAGGTTTAAAGGAACACTATATGGGCCTACATGAATATATTTTCCATGTTTTGCTTTTCAAAACGATGTAACCTTAGAAGAAAATCATAAAAATTAAAACCATACATTATAAATACTGGTAGTAATTTAAAATAATTGAATTAGATTGGCTAGACAGTGACCTTACTGTGTTATCCTTACAAAAAAAGCAAAACAAATCTTTTGTAGAGAGAATTATTGGTATAAATAATTTTTAAGGTAATAAAGGAACAAATTATCTGTGGTGGTGAACTCAGTAGTAACAGCAAACAGCAGAAAATGTTAAGATTTATTAAATGTTAAAAAAAATTGGGATTTTTTAAAAGAGATTGAAAATATAGGTATGTTGGTCTACAATTTTGTAATCTTTCAAAGTTAATTAAAGCTACAGTGTGTAATTTTCAGCGACATCTAGCGGTCAGACTGCAGACCGCAGCAACATGAACATCTCCCCCCCACCGCTTCTCCCCCCCGACAGTACGGCGAGCGTTACGGGACAAAATTTCTTCCACGACGTCCACATCACCTACCTTCTCAAGTGATGAGGTTTGTTTACATAGATAATTTTACAGATAGTATTTCATTAGTCTGAGTAGGGTATAGATTTCATGTAGACTTAAGATAATAAATATACCCGTTATTTTTTCTACATCGTTGTGACGTTTTGGTGAGCTGCTTTGCATGGTGATATAAACAGACGAAGTAATTGTAGTCATTAGTTTAACAGCGAGATTGTGTTCGCTGGAAGAATATATATTCCCCGTTTACAGAGTCCAAGTCATTTTGGTGGCACGGGGGTTACAACGCGAGGGAGAGGGCGAGGGCAGGGAGGCCGTGCAGCTAGGGCCAGGCGAGAGAGGGGAGCCAGCGGGGTGAGAGCAGAGGAGGAAAGGCTTGAAGATCTCCAAAGGAGCCGGAGAGAAGTAACCGAGGTATATATCCAGAAAATTATTTTACAGAAAATTACTGAATCATTACCTATGAAACGTCAGGGACGTTGCTGAATAAGTATACTGGAGAGGAACAGCATCATCACGCCGCAGCATGTTATTGTTTTAGACAGGTCTGAGCATCCTGTACTCCAAAAACTGCAGTGATATTAGACAATTGTGTGTGTAGGATTAATTACCTGTCCAAGAGAAAACTGGCAACTTGAGCGTCACTTTGAAAACCTTTTTCCTCCATCAGTGACTTCCATCGTGTAAATGCCGTGCCAATGTTGATCCGTGTTTTTTGCCGTTTCTTGTCACGCTTGCGTTTATTCTCGTCGTGTTTCCGCTTCTTAGATGACGGGGGTTCGGTGTCCGCCGCTTTTCGTTGTGATACAGAGTAGACATGATCCTCCATTCGTCTGATGTTTGGCCACACAGTGCCAAACAGTTTGCAAAGTCACTCACGCCTGCCGCCTTGTTCACCTTTCTTGTTACTGAGGCGCAGTATACCTGCTTCTTCTTCTTCTTCTTTGGTTTCAGGCAGACTAAACGCTTCTCAGGTATAATACTGCCATCTACTGTTCAGTACCGTCTCAGTTCATCTCTCTCAACTTGCCGTAGTTATTTTTGAGCGTCATGGGAGATCTCGCAATCGCTAGTTTGTTGCCTCTGCGCTTGCCGTAGCGCAAAGATGTCAGCCTCCATGGCTGCGAGACCCGCTCCTATGTAATTATAAATAACGAATTCTAAGGCAACGCAAATGTTATGGTTAAAAGGCTGAGCTCATAGGTGATGATAAATAACATAGTTATGTATAATATATTAAATTTCTGACTTTATATCCCTGTAATTATTACACACTGTAGCTTTAAAGGAACCTGTAGATTGCTATTAATCAATTAGGGTCATCACTGATGTGCACGTTTCTTAAAGACACAGGCAAAGGTGCCCTCTCTGGAGTCAAAACATGTTCTAAAGTGCCGTTTTTTTAAACTTAACTTTTTATTGCATCAAGAGGATCTTTCAATATTATAAAATACTTAATTTTTAAAAAAGCAGCACATCATTATATTCAAGCTGTTTATTATGCCATGTGTATTAAATAGTGACTTTATAAACAAAGGAAATGCGGTTTTCTCATGCATTATAACATAGAACCCTGACACCAAGTTGGTGTCATTGTTTTAGATGATGTGATAAATTAAATGTAGATTAAAGGAAATTTGAAAAAAACTGTGGTCTGTATCTAGACTGCTCCAACTTGCAACTCACAGGAGATGGATAAAAGGAGCTGATTGCATAAACCACAGCAGCAGAGCTACAACCATCAGTTGATATCTGAATCTCAGATGACAGTGATAAAACATCCTTTCTTACTCTATCACCATTTTGCAAATAAACACTTTATTTCACCAATGCATGAAGATCTGCTACCTTTACCGGAAATTTGTAGTCTACAGCTTGTATCTTGGTCTGATATAAATAGAATGGTTTCTCACATGTATAAGCAATTAGGAAAGTACATGTTTAAAATCAATGTTTCTGCAACCATTACACACATTAATAATCATCACAATTACATAATTTTAGTGTAGTTTTGACAACTTTCAAGACACTGGTGAAAAACCTTCAGCTGCTCCATCGACACAGTCTGAAGCAACCAGAGCTTAACTCACTCAACCCAACAGAAATGGTGTTAGACTTTCGATATTATTGTTGCCACAAGAAAAATACAAAAATAAGGCAGTAGAATTCGAAGCTATCTTTATCCATTCCTGAATATTATTTTTTTTAAACTGCATGGCAGCAGCCCTAGTGAGGATCACTTCAACAGAAAGCATTGTATATCATCTGTTAACACAGCTTACAGGTGCTGGTCATAAAATTAGAATATCATGAAAAAGTAGATTGATTTCAGTAATTCCATTTAAAAAGTGAAACTTGTATATTATATTCATACATTACATACAAACTCATATATTTCAGATGTTTATTTTGTTTAATTTTGATGATTACAAATGACAACAAATGAAAATCTCAAATTCATCATATCAGAAAATTAGAATATTACTGAAGACCAATAAAAACAAAGGATTTATAGAAATGTTGGCCAACTGAAAAGTATGAACATGAAAAGTATGAGCATGTACAGCACTCAGTATTTAGTTGGGCCTCCTTTGGCCTGTATTACTGCAGCAATGCGGCGTGGCAGGGAGTCGATCAGTCTGTGGCACTGCTCAGGTGTTATGATAGCCCAGGTTGCTCTAATAGTGGCTTTTAGCTCTTCTGAATTGTTGGGTCTGGTGTATTGCATCTTCTTCTTCACAATACCCCATAGATTTTCTATGGGGTTAAGGTCAGGAGAGTTTGCTGGCCAATTAAGAACAGGGATACCATGGTCCTTCAACCAGGTACTGGTAGCTTTGGCACTGTGTGCAGGTGCCAAGTCCTGTTGGAAAATGAAATCTGCATCTCCAAAAAGTTGGTCAGCTGCAGGAAGCATGAAGTGCTCTAAAACTTCCTGGTATGTGGCTGCGTTGACCCTGGACCTCAGAAAACACAATGGACCAACACCAGCAGATGACATGGCACCCCAAACCATCACTGACTGTGGAAACTTTACACTGGACTTCAAGCAACGTGGATGAAGTGCCTCTCTTCTTTTCCTCCAGACTCTGGGACCTTGATTTCCAAAGGAAATGCAAAATTTACTTTCATCAGAGAACATGACTTTGGACCACTCACCAGCAGTCCAGTCCTGTTTCTCTTTAGCCCAGGCAAGACGCTTCTGACGCTGTCTGTGGTTCAAGAGTGGCTTGACACAAGGAATGCGACAGCAGAAACCCATGTCTTTCATACGTCTGTGTGTGGTGGTTCTTGAAGCACTCACTCCAGCTGCAGTCCACTCTTTGTGAATCTCCCCCACATTTTTGAATGGGTTTTGTTTCACAATCCTCTCCAGGGTGCGGTTATCTCTCTTGCTTGTACACTTTTTTCGACCACATCTTTTCCTTCCCTTCGCCTCTCTATTAATGTGCTTGGACACTGAGCTCTGTGAACAGCCAGCCTCTTTAGCGATGACCTTTTGTGTCTTGCCCTCCTTGTGCAAGGTGTCGATGGTCGTCTTTTGGACAACTGTCAAGTCAGCAGTCTTCCCCATGATTGTGTAGCCTATAGAACTAGACTGAAAGACCATTTAAAGGCTTTTGCAGGTGGTTTGAGTTAATTAGCTGATTAGAGTGTGGCACCAGGGGCCATCAATTTTGAACCTTTTCACAATATTCTAATTTTCTGATATGATGAATTTGAGATTTTCATTTGTTGTCATTTGTAATCATCAAAATTAAACAAAATAAACATCTGAAATATATGAGTTTGTATGTAATGTATGAATATAATATACAAGTTTCACTTTTTAAATGGAATTACTGAAATCAATCTACTTTTTCATGATATTCTAATTTTATGACCAGCACCTGTATATTTAAAGGAAACACTGAGTAAACATCTGCCTTATGTAAGTTGCTTTGAGGTTTTTCTTTCAATCCTAAGGTTTGTGTTCCCCTTTTTTCCAATCGGTGGTCCCTTGCTACTGGAAAAACAGTCAAATAAGCCTGGCGAGACATGACAAACTGACTCTAGTTACATTTGGCTTTGGTTAGCAAATAAATGTGAGCAAACTACAAATTGTAAGTATCTTTCGGCTCCCAGCTACGTGTTTTTTTTTATTTTGGCAGGTTGTTCTGCTGCTGCCAGACTGCCTGGATGCTGTACCTGGTTGCACTACAGTCCCAGTTGTCTGGTGCTATTGCTGCCAGGTTCTGGCCCTTTTTAATTAACTGTTTAGGAACTCTAAAGCGTATTATATGCAACAAAACTCAAAAATTGGATCTCACCATACTTCAGCTTGAACCTTTACAGTGATCTACAGAGATATAGGTAGGAGTTGCTTATACTGATACAGAATAAATCCACAAACAGTGCATGCAGGGAAAGATTTAAATATAACAAAACATTCCCTTTCAGCTAAAAGTAAAAGAAAAACAATCTCATTACACTTTTTTGTCAGTATAAGCAGTCACAGTCAGGCTGACTTTGCAGTAGTTTTCTAACTCGCACAAGGCAGAAACTGCAGAGTGATTTTTCCTCCCAGTCACACCAGGAGCAGCACGCAGCTGTATACATCACCGGCATATGGATTAAATAAATGCAGTCTGTGCAGAGCTTGTTAACACTTGCTCTCTTGGCTACAGCACAAGTTTTTGGGCAAACCAAACAAAAATAAGAGCACACACCCAAATGTGTGCACACCCAGAGAAGAGTGTACATGAAAGCTGTATGTATGTTTGCAAACAGAGACACAGAGATCACACCAAAAAGCTATTTTATAACAAAGAAGTAGATGTAAAAGTAGCAAGGAAGAGGCTGCACATGTAGATCAGCTCATTTCTGTTCATTCATTTCAAGGTTTCTTCTTTCCTGAATAGAAGAAACCATGAGATAAAAGATTAGAAGACCAGCCTTGCGTTTTTGGCTTCAAGCAAATATATTTTGAAGCAATTATTTTCTGAGAGGAACAACAGATCACCTTCCCCCTCAACTTGGAAAAACTTTTATTAACAGGTTAATAAACAACTCCATGTTGCTTTTTAAAATGGAGGGAACATCCAATTAATTTACAGACAAGATTTTTAGCCTTCATTTAAAATAAATAAACATGATGCTGCAACAAGGAGGTAAACAGTTTTAAAACTAAATACCAGAATCTGCACACATTTTTAATTTTGAGACATAGAATTCTAGGTTTTTGCAACATTATGTACATTTGAATACATAATATAGTGTGATGCCGGCCATTTTCTATCTTTCTCTGCAATCTGGACTAACATTTTGCTTAAAGCACTGGCACTTATAAGGTCTTGACTAATGCATTTATAGAAAAACGTTAAAAATAAGCCAAAAGTCAGCTCTTTAATGCTTGATAAGTCAACTTTTACTGGCTATTAGATGATCTGAAAAGTCACACTAGCTCATACTGGTTGAATCAAAAACCCTCTGTTGTAAAGAAAGAATGTGACATCATCGCATATCATCTCAGGTCAATCCAAGCACACTGAGACAGCAGATTAAACACACATATGCCACTCTAATCGCTAATCTGATTGATTCTGTGTCCTTTAAATGAGTGGATCCCTAACAAACTAATAAATGAAGCCTTTCACTTACATGCTGGGTGGTGAAACCCCCCCCATTATAAATCTTTGTCTGGATAATTAATAGCTGGTAGTTGGATTGAATTAGAGCTATTTGTTGTTTTGGATTATGAAAAACAGAAAGATGGGGTTTACTGTGTTGCATGTGGTCATGCCTTCATGTGCCTTTTGTACGAGCTGGCGGGCGGTCACGGCTTTGTCTCTGGGGAACCGCACACAGTGATATGCTGACAGCAAAAAAGGTGGTTGTGGGAAAACAAAAAGTGATATCTCCTGCTGCAAAGCTGCAAAGAGATGAGATCATCCAGCACACAATGAGCTATCCTCTGACATATTTTGTGCAAATAGGTCAACAGGTAGCTGACGTTTAAAGGCTGACATCTTGACTTCAGGCTCTGAAGGGAATGTACTTCATAAAAAAAGGGTGGGGGGGTGAGGGGGCAATTTAAAGAACACAGTTTCTTTTACAACACAGAAACAAACAGCTTTGTGAGCAGAAAGACAGTCAACTGCTTTGTGGGAATGATAAAATTATCTCCGTTCAACATTCCAAGTTTTGGGCAAGTCTTAAAAAAAATAGGCATATCAAAGAGCATTTAATACCACAACAAAAACACATACAAATTTTCATTTTGCTACATATAGTGAGGACCATGACTTCCATTCAGTGACTTTCAACTCTTAAGTTTAACCTTAAACTAAACTCAATTCACACCTCATCATAAGCCTTAAATGTCCTAACTTTATGACAAACGAACCTCATTTTGCACATAATCTAAGAAAACTGGTTCACACTCAGATGGACAAACAATAACACACACACACATACACACACAAAAGATTGCATCCTTGAACATCTGCATATAGAGTCCACATCTGAAGGAATGCATATTCACATGCAGGGACATAGTTGGACACACATAATCAAAACCACGTCTAAAAGCATCAAGCGGCTCAAAGCAATCCACCCTACTGAAAAACATCACCAAGCAAAGCCACTGTACCACATAATGAAAAACATACAAGCACTAACTCTATCATAGACCCACATATGCTTTCACTCAGGGGCGCAAAATAGTCACCGCGTTTACTCAAACTTTAAACACTAATAATTTATCATGACATTAATTCAAAAGACGATCCCCTCAACTCACAAAAGTTTGATTCCGACTGTTTAAAAAAAAAAACAACAACAGAGGACAAATGATCAAATGATCCCCGGAACGTATTTCTGTGCAGTTAATGGATCATTTTTCCAAACTAAAAGTGCCGTGTCATCTCCCCAGCAGTTCTTGTTTTCATTTAGGAAGAATTTATTAGACTGTTTGTCTCAAAAGAATTTGAGTTAAACTGGAAAAAATTTCCTAATAACAACGAGTTCAAGTTTTTCGATGTTAATAAAGATTAAAGGATTATTTTTCACGCTGATAACTAGTTTTGGTAGTGCCTAAGGCCTGACCTGTCTAATCCATTTCTTTTTCCATTGTTTTGAGATAATTAAATGACTCTAACACATTAAAAAAGTGTTACAGGTTCTTTGTTGGAGTTAATGGTTCCAAAATCAGAATCAAATTAACCAATTCCCCTTTTATCCCCATTTAAGCATAAAAGTACATGACCCTAACCTTTGTCTGATCTTTGGTAAAACTCCAAACGTCTATTAAAGTAAATAATATTGGTAATGAACTCATGGCCCAAATATGGCAGAACACATTGGTGTTTAATGCATCTGCAGGACAGAATTAAAAACAAAACTGCTTTTAAAGTCTCTGACCCGATATTTAATATCTTCATTGAGACCAAAGTAGAAACTAAGTCAACCCATTGTGTGTGTGCACAAACTTTATGAGTAAAGCTGATTCTGAGGTGACAAGAACTGTTAAGTAACTGTTAATAATCTTCATAGAACATGTCTGGTTAATATCTTGATCCAGAAGGATGGGGGGCTAAGGAAAAAAAGTAAATGCACTAGCAGTTTTTATTCTAGCTTTAGTAATCTTATGAGGACCAGTGCCCTGAAATCAGAGAGGTAACATACACGTGTAAGAGCTCAGAGGAATTAGAAGGTGTCAGACCATTAAAAGTCCTATAGGTGAACATCAAAATCTTTGAAAAAGTATACAAAAGCACTACATAGAAACGTGGACAGGCCCATTAATCCATGACTCACAAAAATGAAGGTTTGCTATATAAGAAATAAAAAAAAAAATGTACAAAAGGATTTGCAGAAGCTGCAAATGCAACTATAATTACCATACTCCTCTCCACAAACCACTGGAGAGGAGTATGTGATCACACATACATAATAACCTCCACTGTATGCATTTGCATTTCCTGTAGTATAACAGCTTGCAAAGGTGTCAGTGCATTCTTCCCTGCATGCCTAAAAAAGTCAACAATTCAAACATGTAAGGCTGTTTAAATTAAAATAAGGTGTCCTTATATAGCAAAAAGGTTACACATTATCATCATGAAGGGCTTACAATCACCAATAATTATCAAACAGATTGAGTCTATATCACGCCACTTAACCATTACTTACATATTTGGCACTGGCCAACCAGTTGATAAAGCTATTCCCTCTAATTTTCACCGTGAGGAACTAATGAGCTCTGCTAATGGGGTTTACTGAACTGGAATGCACCAGAACAGATTTGATGGAGGAGCAGCTAATGTCTGGCTATGAGTCACTAGTTCTGCCATATAATGTCAGACTTTCTGCAACATTTCATGAATGTGATCTCTAATCTACTAAGCAGTAGAAAAACAGATTCCCCCATTATGTACAAATGTTAATACTGAAACCCAGCACATGTAACGTTTAGAGGCAATGCACAGACACTTCCTTCAAAGGTATGAGTATGACAGGTGTGTCATCGTGCTTTGCTGCTCAGCATAAAAACATAAAGCTTCATGCTGTGAACTGTCATCTAAACTCACTAGAAGGAAGCCATGCTAATCCACAAAACGATAAAGCTCTAAGAAGCAGACATGTCAATCAAAACTTAAGCTTCTTTGATATTATAGAAATATTAAAACATTTTTCCCTTTAGATTGAAAAAAAAAAAACAGAGTTTAATATATTAGTACTTTTGTATTAAAACAGAGCTTTGCATTATTTTGTAACCAGAACATTAAAAAAGACATTTGACAGTTAAAAATAAACAAGTTATACCTGCGCTGTTCATCAGGTTATGAAAGGATCATTGCCGACTCCTGGCTTTGGCTTCAGTTTTGCTCTATGAGTTCGATTCCCCCGCTCGGTCCAGTAGCACGGCTCGCCTGCAGTTCCTCTCTTACTCCAAACGGAAGCAATGAAAAGCAGACACCGGGTTTACTAGTAGCCCTCCATCTCTTTAGGTCCACCTGAGTCCTTACAGGTCCTTGATTGTCAGAGTAGAGAAGGTTAAGCTTCTTTGTCTTGTGTTTAGAAAGATCCTCTACTGGGAGACACATCAGCTACGTTTGGTCCAGAGCTGCAGTACCTCTTCTGCTTAACTACATGTCATGGTAGCTTCTGTTCAGCTCAAGTCTGGGTGACAAATGCTGCTCTGCTATCCTGTCATCTTATTATTTTAGGTCTTCAATCACAGCTGCCACCTTAACCTGGAAAGTTACAGAAAAAAAGAAAACATCTTAGTGAAAATTTGACAATGTAAAATAGAGGTTATGGCCTGTAATTTATTTCAGTGCAAACACTTAATATTAAAGCAGTCTAAGCCCAGAAACTCTATCACCTTTAGCTAATACAGAAATTTATTAGCTAAATGTGAATTTACTTAAACGTAGTTGTGTGAATGTATTGGAAATGTTCAAGCAAATACCCCAATTATAGCTCAATCAGTTCAAGTACTGAAAAGAAAAAACAGTCAGAGCATAGAGAGCGGTGCAGATAAATGATGGTGGACAAAACAAACAGCCTGTATCAACATTTAGTCGCAACTGAATCCAGCGTCTCACTTTCTCTAAAGTATTACTGACTCCATTTCAATATTGATTGCTTCATGAGTCCGAACGAGGCGGTCATTAATGAGTAATTTCCAGGGATTTCCATATCAAATTTCCAGTAGCCATGACCACTGACAATTACATTTCCTTTATTCTGTAATTCTAGCATTAAAAACACACACTCTTCTCGGCTCACCCCTTTTGTTGCCCCAACCACAAAAATCACTCCCACCCTGCCTGCTTGTACCACGGCTCTCACAGTCGTACAAGCAGTTTAAAACTAAAAACTCTTTACTCATTCTGCTTCATTTTATTGTAAGAAAACCCTGTTTTAAACCACTACCAGCTAAAGGCATGTTTTAGAGTCTCTATACTCTATTTAACGATTAATCGATTACTAAATTAGTTGATGTTTTTTTCAATAATTGATTAATCACCATCAATCCCATTAATTGTTGCAGACCGAGTAGAAAGCATAATACTCGTAAGGCAACAGCTGGTTGTGCAGCTTCAACTTACAGTCAGGGTAGAAGAACTGAGCCCAGCCGTTAAATAAAAGGAGAGCAAAAGCTTGTCACCACCGACCTAGACATATCCTGTGACGTTATGGGACGTGTGAATTGATTCATTTTTTTCTGACTGAGCTCATTTTTGCTGAGATACAGGTTTGGTTCATGCTAGAAAAAGTTACTGGTGTTGTAGAGGTTTGTTGTGCCTCAGTAAAATAAAATTGGCTGGGATCTGTTTTGTTTTTAGAAGTGCAAAATAAACATGGGTTTTATTTTCAAAAAAAGAACACTGTGAAGACTAGAGCATCGTTGAGACATAGGGGGAAAAATCTTAACAGAATGATTTTTAAAAAAAAGAACTCATTGTAAAGTGTTGCATAAAATTATAAGTTTTAAAAGTTAGCTTTTAAAGAATCAACCGTTCACCTTTAATCTGTATTTTCTTAATACATCCTGAGTTATTTGTGAACATAATCTTTGAGGCATGTTTGTCTTCTTTTATATATGGAGGTTAATCATGAAAAAGAAACTAAGGAAAAAAAACTATTTTGATGAACTCCAAAAAAATCTGTCCTTTTTTTTTTTTTACAATTATTTCTAAAATATTATTTTGTATGATTGTTTTTGGCTTTCTTGGCATCTTTTTTAGGCATTTATATTGTTTCTATCATTTTCAGAAACATATAGTATCGACTGATACTAAGACACATATTGAGATAGAAGTTTTGGTCATATTGTTCAGCCCTACTCTGGGTGTGTGTTTACAATAGTATTCTGCTGGAAGAACCAGTCTCAAGTCTTATGCTATGGCTCAAAGTTTTCTTTCAACATCCCATGATGCTGCCACAAACTTTAATTCTAGGAATAGTCTGTTGGGCTGACCTCATCTAAGTAAAGAACCTTTCTGTAACCCTTTACTGTATGCACATTTAATTATGTCTAAATAAAGAATTCTCCCACCTGAGCTGTGCAGCTCCTCTTTGCTGCTTCTTGATGAATGACAATTGTCCAGGGGGGTTCACAATTGTGCAATACTCTTTCCACTTTCAAAGTCCAAGTATTTTAACACTGTTTATATCTAACACTTGTCTGAATTTGTGATTAAATCTCCCCTAAACCTGTCTGCTGTTTTCCTTGATCTTCAGTTCAGTAAATTTACCTAACAAACTAGGGATGCACGATATAATCGGCCCCCTATCTGTATCGGCCTGTATTGGCCTTAAAACTGAATTTCGGATATCAGCCACCCCACCGATATTTAACCCGATATTTGATCAGCTTCTGAGTTTCTAAAGTCTAAAAAACAATAAAATAAAATACTACTACTTCTTCCTCAAAAACTTATTTTTTACAGACTTAAAAACTTCTAAAGACAAGGGAAAAAATATTGATACATTAAAATATCACAATATCTTCATATGCTGATACATTGCCATTTAAAAACACCATATCAATCTCTGTTACTAATGAAATATTGCTATATGTCATCGTCATGCTACGAAATCCCCCGAAAATCTACGAAATTTTGCTATATTTTTATATGTTGATATATTGACGCGGTATCGATCTATTTTACTAACAAAATCTCACAGGAATTTGCAAAATATCACGAGAGTTTGTAACAGAACGATGAAATTTCACGAGATTTCGAAAGTAAAATAGATCGATACCGCATTTTTAAAAATCAATTTGATATCAGCATATGAAAATATATTTGAGTATTATTTTTCAAAGTGTCAGAAATGGATAACAAAACTGCTATTTTCAATGACTACTTATTTTTGTCCAGATTAACATCGGTATCGGTATCGGTTATCGGCTACATGAGTTTTAAAATATCGGCATATCGGATATCGGGCAAAATCCCAATATCGTGCATCCCTATAACAAACCTCTGAGACCTTCACACAGCAGCAGCACTGGGTTTTATTCAGGGATATTGCAGGAAAGAAACCATGTATCATTTCCCTTCTGTTTCACCATTTGTGCTACTCTGGGTTGGTTTACCGCATAAAAGTAAAAAGAAAAACATTCAAATTTCTGGTTGTAAAGTGTGATAAATGTACGTGTACTCTGCAGTGTACAACATATCAACGGTGGGTTAGACAAGTTTCTAAACATACACACAGCAGAGTTAAAGAGAGTCGTCCATTGTTTGAAACTCGCTACATATGCATTATGCAACGTAGGATATGAAAGGGATGAAAATGGATAGTGTTCTCATCCCAGAATCCCCACTCAGAGGTTTACCTTTGCTCCTGACCACTTCCACATGCAGCTCTAACTTTGTTTGCACCACAAATAGAAATACACACCAGGAACGGCCTGTTTTTATATGGAAAAAAAAAAATGGAAATCTAACCATTATGATTCACATATGAAATTATGAGTCATTTTAGACTCTCCCATCCTAAAACAGTCATATTCTGTAAAAAGGATGAAAACAAAAAACATGTTTTTCTGATTAATAAAATGTCCATATATGTCCTTCCTGCTTTAATAACACACTGTACAATATTCTAAACAAATCACACATCAGCTTATAAATTCCAAATTACTGCCACAAAGGATTATATTCTGATGATTTCTCTAGGCTATAATATCCTGACTCTGAAGCAATACACACACACCAGCACACATGCTTCCTGTTGTCTCAAGTCTGACCACATAATAGTATTAGCTATTAGAGCTGCGAGAAAGTACGAATGTTTTTTTAAGCTGTGAGGGAAAGCAGAGAGAGGGAGAGAGGAAAACAGGGAAGCTACTTACTGATTAGTAGAACAACAGGAAAAGAAAGGAGAAAGAAAAGGTTGAAAGGAGTGAGCATAACTAAATATTTTTCCTTCTGGAGCTCTGACTCAGTTCAGCTCCTGCTTAGTCATTTAACTTAATCACAGTCATCCGTTGCCTCGCTGCTTTTTATTTTGCATTGTGTGCTCTCTTTATTTCTCCACAAAGACTTATCTCACTTTTTTCATCCTAAACTACTTTAACGTCGCTGCTTGTGTAACTCCAGCTTCTCTGTCTCAGTTTTCCACTTAAGCCGTCAGTCCTATCAATCCGTCGGCAGAGCTCCCTGTCATTTTTAAATGCTTCTTCTGTCTGCTTTTCCAACTGTCACTGTGGCTAAGACCCCCACCCATACCCCCCCAGAAGCCACAATCACCACCTCCTGCGCCCCCCGAGAAGACCGTGTGTGGTCCAGTCTGACTATAGAACATTACATTGTTCCAGACAGGTTGGACTGCGCCACTAGCCAGCAGACGGTGGGAGGCGGGGTGGAAGGTGGAGAGCGGGGGTTCCTAGGGAATGTTTGTTTTTCTGTTTCCAATTTGGTCCAGCCCAAGGAACTCCACACTCCGCTCCGTCTCAAACACACCATTCATGACGGCCTGACGTACATGATTACACACAAACACTCGTTCGGTGAGCCTCAGCTCGCCCACCACACACACACAGATGTGTACATGTGCACATACCCACACATGGTAAGCTACTTCGCTGCCCATGAAATGCACATACGTACATCAGCGCTGAGATTTATGCACACATGGCTTCATTCCCAATCATTTTAACCATGAAACATAAGCCCTTTAATTTATCTTTGTTCTCATCTTATATTGTTTTCTGATTTGTTATTGCTAATGCCATTTCAAATGACATGGTGGTCAAAATAATTATGCCTGCTTTTTCCTACATCTTTCCAAACACACCACGATTTTTGGGAAAATGATCATCTCTGAAAGGCCTTTTTGATGTGTTTTGCTGAGTTTTTAGATGTTATATAGACAAAGTTTAAGCTCCATGTTCCTCCAATTAAAACACAGAGGGCATATTGTTTTATACTGAACTGCTCCATCTGAAACAGATTATTTTAGCAATTTCTTTGTTTGGGATTTTCTTTATTTTCTCTGTTTATCGGGTTTACTGGAAAGGAAGGAGCATAGATCAGCTCTAAATGTTAAAAGAGATGTCTTGGCAGCACAGATGTATTTACAATAAAAGTTAATTGATGAGAGGAATCAACAGATCTTTTTTTTTTTTCATGCACCTGCTTTTGAACTACAACAGTACTCCTCATTCCTGCAATAGTTATCTTGCCAGAAGAAGGGGACAATTTTAGGTAGAGACGCACATGGAAATCAACATTCAGTTAATTCTAAATTTAACCAGTCTGAACTGAAACGAGTAGACATCTTTTTCTGCACCATACCAAATAAATCTGTTATAATAAGAACTATTTATTTATTTGAAATGCAGTTTATATTTTGAATTCTCAAAGTTCTACAGAATAAAATGGGAAAAAACTACATCAACAAAGTATTTTGTCAAGAAAGGAGGAAACCTTTGGAAAGGGCAGTTTTTACAGATGCTGATGCAAACACACTAATTCCTTTAAACCGTTTTAAAATAAAAAACCTTTTACTCATTCTGCTTCTTTTTTATTGTTATAGCAAAACCCTGTTTTACACCAACCTTTCCCTCTCGCATGAAGGAAAGATTTACCTCCACTTTTAACGCATAAAATCAAGGGCCAATCAGAGAGGAAAGTATTATGAATGCTTCCAACAAATGTGTGAATGTAATTTTGTTTAGATAAATGAATGTAACCTTGTAAGGTTGTTTTATTTATTTTTACATGCAGTGCCAAGAGTTGGAATGACTGGACTGAGGTTAAAAAAAAACATGAATTGGTTGGTGTTAGGGTGTTGTAGTTTTTTCAGTAGCAAAATCTAAAGATAATATAGAGTTAAGTTCACAAAGAACAGATAGAGAGCTCACTCTCATTTACATTGCAAAATAAATCTAAGATTAGAAAAACAATATTGCTGGTAAATCAATAGTCTAGTATAGCCTCATTTAAAATGTGACCAATGGGTCTTTAGTCAACTCTTAGGATATGCAAGTCTTTTTTCCTGCCCTTTCTCAATGTCTTTCCCCAAATTAACTATTTGCATCTAAATTCAAATGATAGATGAATAGTATTATAATATTTTACAGCTAACAGAAAGAATCTTGGTTTCCAAGTGGGGATCTGATTGTTATTTGGCTGCTGTTTAGTCTAAATCTTGTGGATTTAATCTGTTTGAAAACCAGAACGTTCTAATGCACAAAGCATGATACAATTACTCTTGCCAAGATTTTTCAAACCTTTTAAAAATGAACAGTTTTTAAGATTGGTTAAATCTTCCATCATACATGTAAACTTAATTTATCTGGGACTTTATCAGCCATTTACAACAAGGATTCAAGTTTCTCTGGCTTTTTAGAGCAAATTTATTTTGAACCTGTTGATTGCTAAGCAGTGCAGGGCTACTACAATCATAAAGCTGACAAAAAAAATCTAAATTTGGAATTTCTTTAAAAATGCAGTCAAGGAAAAACTGAACAGACCTGATCTGAAAAGTAAAATAGTTCCAATCATCCCTCCAAAGAAGGTAACACTGTGTTAAAGAGTGGATCTTTTTAAATAGCCGACTGCAGGCTGGCTACCTGATCAGGAAGCCTAATTGATTAACTATATGTGCCCATTAGACTATCAAGGTCAAAGAGGTACATTATTCTGTGATACAAGCATGTTTACTAGAAAACAAATACATTTATTGCATGTTTGTTTTACATTGTATTTATTACATTATTTCTGTTTAATTCATTTTGTTTCCCAGCAATACTAAAAACTTTGTTTTGCTTTTTAATAAAAGTAATTAGCACACATTTATACAGGTGCTGGTCATAAAATTAGAATATCATGAAAAAGTAGATTGATTTCAGTAATTCCATTTAAAAAGTGAAACTTGTATATTATATTCATACATTACATACAAACTCATATATTTCAGATGTTTATTTTGTTTAATTTTGATGATTACAAATGACAACAAATGAAAATCTCAAATTCATCATATCAGAAAATTAGAATATTGTGAAAAGGTTCAAAATTGATGGCCCCTGGTGCCACACTCTAATCAGCTAATTAACTCAAACCACCTGCAAAAGCCTTTAAATGGTCTTTCAGTCTAGTTCTATAGGCTACACAATCATGGGGAAGACTGCTGACTTGACAGTTGTCCAAAAGACGACCATCGACACCTTGCACAAGGAGGGCAAGACACAAAAGGTCATCGCTAAAGAGGCTGGCTGTTCACAGAGCTCAGTGTCCAAGCACATTAATAGAGAGGCGAAGGGAAGGAAAAGATGTGGTCGAAAAAAGTGTACAAGCAAGAGAGATAACCGCACCCTGGAGAGGATTGTGAAACAAAACCCCTTCAAAAATGTGGGGGAGATTCACAAAGAGTGGACTGCAGCTGGAGTGAGTGCTTCAAGAACCACCACACACAGACGTATGAAAGACATGGGTTTCTGCTGTCGCATTCCTTGTGTCAAGCCACTCTTGAACCACAGACAGCGTCAGAAGCGTCTAAAGAGAAACAGGACTGGACTGCTGGTGAGTGGTCCAAAGTCATGTTCTCTGATGAAAGTAAATTTTGCATTTCCTTTGGAAATCAAGGTCCCAGAGTCTGGAGGAAAAGAAGAGAGGCACTTCATCCACGTTGCTTGAAGTCCAGTGTAAAGTTTCCACAGTCAGTGATGGTTTGGGGTGCCATGTCATCTGCTGGTGTTGGTCCATTGTGTTTTCTGAGGTCCAGGGTCAACGCAGCCACATACCAGGAAGTTTTAGAGCAGTTCATGCTTCCTGCAGCTGACCAACTTTTTGGAGATGCAGATTTCATTTTCCAACAGGACTTGGCACCTGCACACAGTGCCAAAGCTACCAGTACCTGGTTGAAGGACCATGGTATCCCTGTTCTTAATTGGCCAGCAAACTCTCCTGACCTTAACCCCATAGAAAATCTATGGGGTATTGTGAAGAAGAAGATGCAATACACCAGACCCAACAATTCAGAAGAGCTAAAAGCCACTATTAGAGCAACCTGGGCTATCATAACACCTGAGCAGTGCCACAGACTGATCGACTCCCTGCCACGCCGCATTGCTGCAGTAATACAGGCCAAAGGAGGCCCAACTAAATACTGAGTGCTGTACATGCTCATACTTTTCATGTTCATACTTTTCAGTTGGCCAACATTTCTATAAATCCTTTGTTTTTATTGGTCTTCAGTAATATTCTAATTTTCTGATATGATGAATTTGAGATTTTCATTTGTTGTCATTTGTAATCATCAAAATTAAACAAAATAAACATCTGAAATATATGAGTTTGTATGTAATGTATGAATATAATATACAAGTTTCACTTTTTAAATGGAATTACTGAAATCAATCTACTTTTTCATGATATTCTAATTTTATGACCAGCACCTGTATGGTGCTATATGTACATTTAATGACAAGGTTCTCATACTATAATAATATTCTGATTTCAGTCTTTGTTTAGAGGCTCTTTTTAAACAGAGCAAAGAAAATAAATGAATAAAAAAAATAATATTTTGCATCTTATATTAACGTCTTCTGTTTTTCAATACCTCACAAAGGGGGGGAAGGATAGATGCTTTACATGCAATTCTGAAGAAGCCAACTATATGGAAATCTGCCTCAATACCTGTTCATCAAAAAGTCTGTTCATACTTACAAAACTAACCAAAACTTCCAAATTACAACTGCCTTGCCATCTTTGATATATATCTGTCCGAACAAGTGAAAACTCAATTAAAGTAATTTTCTGTCAGACAGATTGATGGAGGAGGACAACAGTGAAGGAATATGGTTTTACCTCTATAATAGAAAACACTAACGGTTCCCAGAGGAGGATATGTCAGAAAAAATGGACCCTGCTGAGAGCATTTGAAGAATAGCTGACATGAAATGCTGATGTCCATGTCAAAACCATTTATGGCTCACTGTCATGCAAAACGTGCAGAATAATTCCAATTCCTAATAGGTCTGTTTCTGTTATAAAATCAAAGTACTCTAAAACATGCATCGCGCGCTCAAACAACGCATACCACAGAGAGATATCAGCTGTTTTCATCTGACACGTGAGCAAATTGTATTTTTTGATGAAAAATAGTTTTTTTTTTTCACTGTGAAGCTTAAAAAATCTTTTTTAGACTGTGTCCTAGCTTTACGATTGATAGCAGAATTGCCTATTAGTAAACTAGGTGTCAACCTGATATTATTCTGACTAAATCAACCAAAGAAAATAACCACAGCATACACAATTTTATTTTAGGAGCATTTCTGTCAACACATCATTTTTAAAACTGGCTTTTCAATAAGCTGCCCCATCAGGTAAAAATCCACTCACAGAGATAAACAATCAATCAAATGAAAACTCCCTAATCGTGTTTGTAATGAGGAGAGAAAGCATTGTATCACTGCTCATTGCTTGAACTTGATCAACCAGATCTTTGAGCTGCTTCAGTGAAGCTGAGGGAGTGGTGTCTATTCACTGCTGCATGCCACGCCCTAAGCTTTTAAGTGTTCTGACAGTGAGACACGTGCAAGTTACAGAAACGCTCACATTTTCCCATATTATGTTTCTTCCAAGTGCCGCAAAATGCATAGTACGAGTTTGTTTGTTTTTCGGTTTGCTGTGACTACAGGAACTATTTTGGAATGCTTTCTTGTTAAAACAAAGACACGTCAACATGTCTTTTCATAATAATTTAAAAGACAATTATTTCACAAAGGGAGAGGTGTCAAGAAGAGAGAAAACTTAAGAGTTTTTGTTTTGTTTTTTTTTGAACACAAAAAAATACTAGTAAATCATAATTGGATGTATAGCTTGGTCAAGTTTGCAAAAGGCATCTTGATTTTCTTTGAGATTGTCTGGATGATATTCTCTGGACTAGTGAGACAAAAATATAACTTTTTAACCAATAACATCTGAAGTTAAAACTACACAATATTTAAAGAAAGTTGTTATACCAATAGTTATACATGCTGGTAGAGTGACAGTCTGATTCTTTAATTTAGCAAAGCTTCGGCCATCTGCTTTTGGTCATATTCTCAAGCATAATGGTGTACCTTTAAAAAGCTCGAGGCGTTCTAAGAAAAAAAAACATTTTGAGTGATTTGTCCAATTAATTTGCTGAACTTAGTTGAAATGTTGTGGCATTATGTTAAATGGAATTCCTACACCTCAATATACCCCGTATATAGGTTAATTTAAAAAATCAGCAAAGAGGAATGAGCCATGATGCGTTGATAGTTATTAAAGAAATTAATTGCAAGTTATGAAAAAAAAATCTGAAATATTCAACTGTGCCAAAATAAAATATGCTCCTTTTCACAGCACAGTGGATTCCACAGGAATATAATTCAGTCCATTTATGTACATTCAATAGTGTATATGAAACATTAACAAACTGCCAAGAACATTCCTTATGTTTCTTTCAAAAATATTCTAATATAAAAGAATAAGAAGGTTTATTATGTAAAAAAAAAAACAGGTCCATGCACCAAGCCCTGTGGTACTCCTTGGCTAATTCTGATGGGTAAGCAAGATTTTACATAAGATTTTGTGGGACAAGTCGACTTAATATTAAAATCCAAGCCTTTGTATGGTTAAAAATAAACACTTATAAAACTTTTTTCTCCTTTGCTGTTAAATATTTGCTGCTAGAAAAACTTTAAGTAGGGATTAAAAAATAAACTTGCTGTCACAGTCACTGACATGAAAAATTTTTCTTTTGAGAATGGTATTCACCAAAATAGGCTGCACACACGAGAGCATTAATCAGAGTCTAACAGTTTGGGACCCACGAAAAGGGGGGTTCTGACATCGTTGGGCAAAAGTCGCTGCTAAACTCCAGAAGAGAGTGGAAGGCAATAAGCAACTGATGGCAGCCGCTGTGGCTACTAAAGGAGACCGACTTATCAACCACAGTCAAAGGAGTAGCCACTTTTGCCTCATGAACAGTGTTAATATCCTGCCCTGATGTACGATAGCAACAGGGAACCAAAAGCTGCATAAATCAACTGTTGACTGTTGATTCTGACCTTGCGCTACACAGCTATGGCTCTCATACATCAAAAATAATGGAGAACAAACTCTGCTTCAGTGGTGGTTGTAGGCGTAATGGAAGGAACTAGTAGCTGCATAAATCAACATGTTGATTGTTGATTCTTCCTTCGCTAGTCTTTTCTGCCCCAAAAGAAAAAAAAAAAAAAAAACTGAGCACATCAAACCGCCTGCCAGACATCTCTGATGATTTTAAGGACATGTGCACACAACACTGTACACTTGTGTGTGTGTGATTGTGTGGTTTGTCAACGTCTGGGAAAGCTCAAATATTACGTCAACCAAACCAGGCACACACACACAAGTACACGTTAACACATTCAAATAGATTTATACACCTAAACAGGCTCGGTGCTTGCTGCCCAACAGACAAGTTCCACTCCTTAAGGCGAAGACGTTTCCTGCAAGAGCAAGGCCCTACGGGAAAAACGTCTGGACAAACTTCAGGTACACACACACACCTGAAGACACACACACACACACACACACACAACGGAACATTTCAAACCCACAATGTTGACATTATGCTGCGTTCCAGAGCCGTTCTATCAGCGTACCGGCCAAGGGAAGCACTATCGGGAATCCACTTTGGAGAAAGTTCTCGGGCTTTATATAAAGAAACTGGATATAAATCTATATTTAAGGCCAAATATGATCATTTTTAAGGGTGACTCACTATAGGCTTTAATGAAAGATTTCATAGCCTAAAAGCGGAGGGAATTGCTTATAGCATTCTCCAAGAAAATGTACCCAGATTTGCCTTGATTAGGGATACAGTGCATTTCTTGGTCAATTTCCCCTAATTCATAAATCAGTTCACGACTATTCTTAGCAATTCCACTGTCATCAGGAAAACAATGGCAATACAGGCAATTAGTGACAATATGCAATGCAATTATAGTTTAATACAATTAGCAAAGTGCTGATTAGAATTTATAGTTGATTTCCATATATTTCTTACTTTGACCTACTGACAGTACGTATTAGCTCATTCATTATCGTCTTAAAAACTACAATAATTCTTTTACAGCATTTGCTAATCATTTATACTACACTTTGTGTCAGCTAATAAAACCTAATTTTACTATCTCAAAATGTCAAAAAACAAAACAAGAGTAAATTTCAATTAATTCCATAAATAAGCATGATTAAAATGACTGAAACTGTGTGTAATCCGTAGAGAACATGGCTTGTTATCTCTGTGTAGATTTCTAAAACAGAAGCTAAAAGCTCAAAAAAATAAAAGAAAACCAGTTTGCTCTTTATGTTTTAGCCTTTTATCGGCAAAAACTCGTGTTTTCGTTTTTTCTTGTTCCCTCAAAGCCTGAGTGAACACAATTTCCACAAAATACCGTTTCATTTTAAATAGCTTCTTATAAATCTGTGATTTCTCTGTTGGTGAGCCTCAACAAAAAAAGTTCAGATTTCTCAGTGAAAGCATTTACCTTGAAGGGACCACTTGGTAGGAAATATTAAAAAAGTGTCCGGTGAAGACTCATCAAGCAATAATCTGCCTATTATGGTGAAAAGGATATATTTCTAAGCAACTCTAAATGCAAACTGTTTTGACTAATATAATTTTCCCACAAAAAATAATCAAAATGTATGATTTTTTTTAAGTCAGATAAAAAAACACACATACAAATTATTTGTTTGCTAACAAAACAGGTTTTCTCTTACATATCATGGGTTTGGGTTATTTTCTTTCATCATCAAAGTGATTTTCTAAAAGATTTTCTGCTGAAAGGAACTGTTAGGTGCCGTACATCACAGTGATAAACAGATAATCTACAAGATTATCTTCTCAAGTGAGTTCACACTTCGACCGATAATCTAACTTCCTCTACATTTCATGCCCTGCAGAACAAGTAACACTGCTACTTTCTCAGTATTTTTCAAGATATGCTTTATGTTTATGAAATAATTTATACCTTATCTTCTTCAGTTTAGATTAATTCCATGCAGCTTTTTAACTGCAGTGTAATTCGTTTAAAAAGCTCCAAGAATGGTTTGATCAAACCATTCATGACATAAAGCTGCTTTCAGTTGCTCGGCAGATAATTCCAATGTGAGTTTCAGCTTTACATTTTCACAAATTAATCCTGAACATGTTTGAAATAAAAACAAAACATAAGGAATGCTTCGTTCGCTTCATGCATCACACACTTTTCCTTTAGTTTCCTGCACCTCAACCATCTCAAAATGTCACTTTTCCTAATCTACTCTAAACTAAGAAAATCTGGACATCACAAACATTTATAGACAGGAAACAAAGAAGTAGATGAGAATATAAAAAGAAAGAGAAGACTCTGTAATCAGTCTCTAAATAAAAGAACAAAGACGTGTTTGTAAAGCAATAAAAAAAAAAAAAAAAGAAAAGCCCAAAAGCCATCTTGCAGAAAAAAACTCCATGCCCCCCGCTGGGCTTTTCCACCCAGAGAAACACACACACACACACACACACACACCCCTTCACATACACACGGTTAGGCCTGAGGTAAATTTAACTGTCAGCCGTAAAGTTTTCAACCATACCAAGTGATCTTTTGCCCCCTTTTCTCGCCCCACTTTCCCTCCTCCTTTTTATGCAAATCTTACTTTTGTAGCGCATCCCTCGTTCCAGTCATTATTTTCTTACTTTTTCGCGCTTCACATGATTTTCCCTAACATGTAATCCATCCTCATGTGCATCCCTGCATCTTGTTTCACCTAATTCCTTACTGTTTTCTTTTTTTTTTTTTTTTTGCAGTCCATCCGTTCCTCCATTCCTCGCAGCCGTACGTTGACCCAGAATCCCTCTGGAGGATTTTTTTTTTCTCCTACCTTCTAGGAGATGAAAAGATATCCTTTCCTCTTCTGTCTATCTGTTCATTCTTCCCCCACCGACTTCACTTCCAAACAACCCACACTCACTTCTGACTGTGGGCCTCTGACACCCACTTCGTTTCTCGCCACAAAGGTCTGAAAGACCCCCAGATGTGTGTCCCCCCCTCCAATTTCCATTTCAAAAAAAGAACCACCCCTCGTCCTCCAACATCCATCTATCCCTGCATCCACACACACACACAAAGGGAAAAATATGAAAACAGTGCTGTTAGTAACTTATTTAAAAAGCACTTTTAGATTTCCTCTGAAGAATAAAAGAATTTCACGTATCAAACCCTATAAAGAGCGCTGGGCAGTTAAGCAACTGTATTATTTAGGATAAAAAAAGACTTCCTCTTTAAGAAGTGTTCTTCAGAAAAAAATGCTGACCAAAATCTTTCATATCACACAAAAGGAAATATGCTGATGCCAGCACATTTCACAGATCTCTAAAAGTCTCTCAGATGTTGCTTGAATAGATTCTGGTGAAACCACAAACTCTAATCTAGATAAATAAGGTGTGAGGCATCTCTACAATTAAAGGTTAAACTATTTAAAGTAATTGGACCTAATGTGAGTTTGGAGTTCTGATAAACATTCATCGAAAAGGAAATATCTGCAGATTATCGTCTTAAGTGGGTTACTTTTGGAACATTAAAAAAATAAATAAAAATTAATAAAGTGAGCCTACTTAATCAGATAAGTATGGCATACTTAAAACTATCATGATGTATAGTTAATAAAGGAAATAATAAAATAATCAAGCAGTAAATCTGAGCTTTTGTTTTCAGATTTATTAGAAATGGGAAAAGCAATAGTATCTAGGTGTTACTTTATTGTATGTCTCATACCATGTCTGTTGGTTGTGCTTTTCTTTTTGCATCTCTTTGCAGGTGATGAAGCAGACTGAAATGTCTTATCATTATCTCCCTTCTATCTCCTCTTTCTTTCATCTTTTCTCCTTTTTTCTGTTTTTCCTCTTCTGTTCTACTTACATTGCAGTGCCCATATAATTAGTAAAACTCCCTGCATAATTATAATAAAACAATTTATATGCATGAAACAAGCGGAACACTATGGCCATAGCCCTACTGCTCCACTTGTGAAAGTAAAATCTGTTGGGCTCTTTTTGGCATCAAGACAATTATTCTTATTGCCACATTGCCAGACAGGAAACTGTAAAAAAAAAAATTACTATTTTTCTTAAAACTATTATAGGCAACAGGTTTATACTGTAAATTAGGAATAATCCTTAAAAGTCGGAACTAGATAAAGTTGGTAAAATTGATATCTGACAGATGTTTACAAAAATCTGACAAGTAAATCTATAAATGCTATTCATATTGCTTCCTCCTAAATTGAAATGTATTGATCTTACATTGGAGAAATTTACCTCTTCATTTAACCCATCCCCTTGGGGAGCAGTGGGCTGCCATCGTGCGGCGCCCGGGGAGCAATTAGGGGTTAAGGGTCTTGCTCAGAGACCCAGTCTGTGGAGGTGGGGCTCGAACCCAGGACCTCAGGATGCCAAGATATATGCCCTGTCCAGTAGGCCACCACTCCCCTAATCAGTTGAAGGTTTTAAACCAAAACTACTGAAACTTGATAAAGACAAAGAAGATGAAAGGAAAAAGGCTTAAAACAATTTTTTTGTTTATTTATATTTGCCATAACTGTCATCCAGTATGAAGTAGATTTCCTTTACTTATGTTACTTGTTTGTTTTTATTAGTTTTCCAAAGATTTATTTAGAAAATCAGTGTTTTTCCAAAATAAAATGTTATTTCAATAAAGAAATCTCAAAACAAGCCTAATTAAAAGCAATCTCTATAATCATAGAGGTTTTGTAATAAATAAAGATAAAAACGTTCAAGCATTAGGCCTCATGAAAGAGAAAATTTAAATAAGATAATTTATAAGTTAAAACAAAACTGTTTTGGTTAAGTGCTAGAGCTTGTGCAACATCAATTTCTATCCAAAAAAAATGTTTTTGCTTTTTTCGTTTAAACTACACAGCACTAATATCCACAGCAGTAAGTCAAATGACAGCAGTTTAACGCACATAGAAGTCTAACAGAAAATGAGTCCAGGCCCTTTTAAATTTTGTGCGGTTTGAAGTGAAGCCCTGAGGGCATCAGCTCAAACCATCTTCAGGGTGGCCGCCTCCAAAGCCGCTGCTGCTGAATTATCTTCCAGAATAAAAAAAAAACAAAAACTAAGCCATCCTAGTGTCATCCTGCAGGGCACAGGTGAATATCCCTGGTGCTTATGCATTTGGGTAAAGTTGTCTTGCTGACTTCTTCAGATTCAGGCAATAATGTCAGGCCCGACCACAGCCATCTTAAAAAGGTGTCATATCTCTGTGGGCTTTCTTCTTTTTATTCCTCCTGGTCAGCGAGCAGTCAGCCACAGCTGCACGGATAATGCAAACAACAGCCCAGACTGGCTATTTGTGAACAGATTTTTACAAAGCACAACAATGAAATCACATAAAAATGTATAATAAAGACAATGGCAGTTTCTATAAGGAGAAAAAAATAGCCTAAATCATAGAATCAATTTGGTGGAGCACAATAAAGCAACAGAGGAAACCACACTTTGTCAGAGCCATGCATGCACAGACTGAGGACAAAGACTACTTTGAAAAGTTACTCAGCCACCAGATGTTCCAGCCTGATCCCAGACTACAATACTAATAGGGCTACAGCTACAGATGTGTGTGAGCATGTGTGTGTGTCTGTGTGAGCAGCCCCCCGTTTAAAAGAGCAACAAAAAATGTGTCCCTTTCCAAAAGAAATATGGTCCTGATTAAACAGCTTCAGCATTTTCAAAAATCCTGTGCCTTGCAAAACATTTTAAAACGAACAAATTCCAACAAATACACATTAAATGCACCATTTTTATAATTTGAAGCCAAAGTTGTTGAATGATTATTTTTAGCTTTAAACTACGGATACAGATTTAGTTAATTTTTTAATTCTTTTTCAGACTAAATAAAGGAAAATTCAAATTACAAAACAGTAAAAGAAATGTCAAAAAAAAAATACATTACTGGGGGAAGAAGGTCTCTTTCCTTCACTACGATGCAATAAATATTACTTTCCAGATTTTCTTACGCAGATAATTGTGCAAATAACTTAAAACCGATAACAAACTGATATCATCTTATAGCAACTTAAAAGGTGCACGACATCAAAAGCTATATATGTTTTCTACAGGATTATAAACATAAAGATGTTAAAATAACTGAATCTATGTCTAATATTGTAGATAAGTAAATTTAGGTACGGTGCCATATAAACCATCGCAAAATAACTCTTATCAAAGCCAAATCCCACTCTTTTATAATATTTATGGTATTATTTTAAACAGAACAGAATTTTTTTAATATAATACTTTAGTTTTAAATTTTAATATTTCAAAGCAACTGATATGTCGTCATTGTAAACAAGAAAAGAAGACGCCTTTTTACAGCCAGCTTACCTGCAGTGGTGTCACAAAAACTGCCAGTCGCTGCTGAAAAAGGCTAAAAACCTTCCAGTTCCAGACACCAAAAAGTTACTGCCTATTCCGATATCGGAAATCAGTCCATTATCAGTCAAAAACGAATATCGGATTTTATACGCCTGCATCCGTACGCTCTAGACAAGCTAATAGAAACGTTCTGCTTCTACGTTTCTGCAAGTTATTGGCTAATAACAATTGGGTCAGCTGTTCTTAAACCTACCATTCATGTTGACTATGAGTTATTTCAGTTTATCAAGCCTTTTCTAGCATTCCACACTAAATAAGTCATAAAGTTATTCACGAATCGTGCTGATGTTGTGTCAGGTCGATATCGGTATCGATCAATACTTCAAACTGCAATATTGGTATTCTATCAGAAAGAAAAAAGTTGCAATCACCTTTTGCTCGTAGACGTCTTCTTATAACTGATAAAGTAGCTGACTGTGTAAAACCAAAAGCTGCAAACTTGGTTTTTCCATTTTCATAGTTTGCTGTGAAACATTGCTTTAAAAGCATTTTCACCACTTGAATTTCAATGCCCTTTAAATTAAGGTCACCAACCAACGGTAATATTTGAAATATTTCCTTACATGCAAGAAAACTGCTTAAAAATAGTTCTGGTGAAAGTAGTTGTGGTGTGGAATTAAAAAGCGTGCCACCCATTTCTACTATTGTTGGAATAATCAGTCAGATTCCTGTATCTGCTCAGACTGGTAAATGGTACGTCAGATTTAGACAAGAAATGCTTTTTACTTTTTTTATTTATCTAACCATTTTTAACTCTTCCACCATATCCAATAGCAGCATATAAATTGATGCCATGTTTTAATTTAAACAAAAATCAAGGAACTATTATGAAAAAAATTTTTATGTTATATTTTTTATATTTTTTTGCAATTCCTTCATTTCTACCAAAACAAAACCGAATCCTCTACTATAAATTATAGTCAATGGGAAAGAAAAACTACATCAGGCAAATTAAAACTCAATGGAACAGACTTTAAGGAAACCTGAAAAATTAGTATGCTATATCACTGCTAATGCCTAATTATTCAAGCAGCTGTAAAAAAAATAATAAAAATAAAGGTTAAAATGAACTAAATTTGATCATGTTTTCTACTTCTGTAAAATAAAATTGAAGATAATGGGAAAATATTTTTAGTTCATCAAACGGACACACCCTAACTGTATCAATTAATATATTTTTTTCCAAATTAAGACTTATAACAGTGTGAATGAATGTGTGCATGAAAGAGAATCTCACAAAATGAATGTTGTATTAGCCACCAACAATGCGTCACAGCTATATGGCTCGCCCAGAATAAAATGCATGATTGCTTGTGGAAAATTGTGCCACATCACCATTGGAGGAAATGTGTTTCGTGACTCAGAAGGAGCACCATAGCAAACAAATGTCAGCGAGTATTTACACTTGAAATCAAACTTAAATGCAATCTTGGAGCAAGTAAACTCCCTTTTCTGACAGTGATTACTGTACGATTAAGGGCATATCACACTCAGCACTCCTTGTGTAAAAAGAAAGAGGAGAAAAAAAAAGAAGCCAGAAAGGTTTGAGACGAAGATGCAGAACATTTCAATAGAAAATGGAAAAAAAGAAACAGATGATGAGAGTAGTCTCATAAGGAATCTGAGCGTGTGTGAAGAGGGGGAGGCCATTTACCTTTAGTGCAGAAATAAACAATCAGTAGAACTATTTGCTCAAAACTAAACCCCAAATGAGACACATTTGAAGTCAAAAGCTGCAGATAACACGCATTAGACTCTTAGAATAACTGATAGGAATCTATCAACAGGGCTGAACTGTCTGGAGATAAATGTTGACTCATTTTGCTACAGCTAAGCATGCGATGCTGGCGCAGATATGCAATAGTAACGGAAGCCATATAATGAAATAAACAGGGGTGTAAGGGAGTGAAATCACCTGCATTCAGGAAACTGGCCACTTCAAAATACCCAATGGAAAACTCTGATGTAGGTAAACTGAAAGCTGATGCTACTTGAGCTGCAGGTGGTTGTGCAGATATCAGTCAATGACACAAGCAGCTGCAAAACGACGAGTGGATTTTTCTGATGAGCAGCGGTTGTTTCCTAAAGAGCAGTAAGGTGGAAATGATCTGCTTGGATGCAGGCTAGCGTTTCTAAACACAATGGAGATTTTAAAAGAAGAAACTTGGTGAGCAGTATTAGTGAAGCCAGCAAACAGTTTCATCCGAATGAAAAAGAAAACTCCTCACGTGCCTGGTAAACTTCATCAACTGGGAAACAAAGTTTTAACATAAAAGCGTTTGCCAACAGGTGTATTTGTTGCACTTAAGGCTCAGCTAGCATCTTGTAAAAACGTCCAATGTGGTTGAGGCCGAAAAGAAAAAGTCAAAAAGCTTTCACGGTAACTCACATTCACATAAACACATCCTTATGAAGATAATCCCAACAAATCACACTTTTGATTGACCTCTCAGACATAATATTGGCTATAATTGATCTGTTTCCTTTATAAATGTGTGCCTGGTGGATGCAGGTTGGAAGCGTAAGACATAAATCTAAACTGAATATACAATATACAACCTTTTGCCTTTTTCTTATTGAGAAAAAAGGGAGTTTTGCTGCATTTTGTGTATAGAAAAGCTCTAAGCTAAAATTTCTTGGAAAAAATAAACATTAGCAAGCAGCCCAGTATATACCCAATAGAAACAGGAAGCTTAATTTCATGATTTAGTAAAATCAGCCCTTTAAATTGATCACATTCAGTGAATATAGAAATAGATTCAGGTATGGAAATAACTTTCATTCATAAAATGACCTCTGAGACGATTACAAGAACGCCAAGGCATTCTTTTAAAAAAGAAAATATACATTTACTGATATATTTTTTAAACATCATACTTTACTAAGAGGCACTTAATTCATTTTTCTAACCACTATGCCTTTTCTTGAGGTACGCAAATGAGGGTACAGTCATGTAAAACCTTCAAACTTTCAGGATCCCCTATAGCAATGTGGTTCAAAATAATGAGTGAACATGCAACCACAAACAAACAGCCTAAATGCAGAACAAAAACTTTCTAGTGCTTAAATTAAAGGTTGTAATGAGCTTTTTTTTAAAAACAGCCTCTCATCAGCTCATTATCAATCAACTGAGGATTCCCTTTTTAATTATATTTTGACAAATTTCATCAAGCACACAGCTGGAACTTCACCTGAGGTGCTCTACGCAAGGTCAAAACTCATCTAAGCGGTGATTGATAACCGAAGGTCTGGGTGCACAGGAAGCATCAAACCTGTTCGTACCGCTGAGTCAAAGCAGCCAGGATTTAAGAACTCAAAGCACTGACATCAAAAGCCAGCAGGTTTCATTTACCAGCTACCTCACGCGCCAAAGCTGAAAAAGGCCGTGAATAAATTCCTAATTATTTTTGACTCTGTGAAATTCAGATGCGGAGGTTCTGCAGCTTGTGCTACCTGTAGCATTTTTAGACTTTTAAGTGGTAGTCAGAGAAGGAAAGGTAGAAGAAATAAGCAGGTCTTAACAGTTTAAACTTTCGGTAACAGAGCAGACCACAAGGCTGTACTGCTGCCTGCCTGCACCGCCCCACTCATTCTGTGCCCGTTTAAATCAACTCAACCACCGCCTATCAGTTTCCACTGTGTCATGGCATAAAGATTTTTATCCTCTTGCACTAAAGAAAATCTCTCAAATTTAGGATTTCTCAAAGACTAAAAAAAAGAGTAAAAAAAAACAAGACTCGTCTCACACTAAACCATAACATGTGCTCATTATGTGAAGACAGACTTTAAAGTCTAAAACAGAACAAAGACATTAAAAGACAAACTTGAACCTAAACAAGGCTACACAGACCACAGACGCAGTGGGGATGACATTTTTAGGGGGCCCTTTGTAGCAGAAACTGAATTCCAGTAAAAAGCAAGAATATAAGATCAAAATCTCTGCCCTGCCACCAACTACGGGCCACTAATACAAAGCCACGATATGCCGGGACAGTAAAAACAAGAAAAAAAAGTTCAAAATGATTGCGTCCTTGAGATATGAGGAAAACCAGGACACCGGGTAATAAAAAAAAAAGTGCGATCAGAGTCAAGAGAAAGCCAGGAGCCTTGAAAACAAGTTTTTTTTTCCTGCCTCAAAGAAACTATTTGTGACAAATGGGTGTTTTCCTTTATCTGAACTGCAGGCAGAGCTGGGATAAATAACAGCTGATTGCTCTAATAGATGCTATCGTTTTTTTCTGCTTGTTAGAAACAATGAGAGTTTAAGGAGTCCCAAACTGAAATGAAAGCGATTAGAAATGAAGAATTAGAATGGAGGCTGTGATTTAAAATGAAACAAATGTTCCTTAAATATCCCTTTGAAACGTGTCTGAAGGCACTTTTTTCCCAAAAACACAGCGGCGTTGAACTGACGCGCTCGCAAAAACGTCAGCTGAGAGCACTTAGGAGAAACAGCTCCTGCATGGTATTTCATATATGTAGTTATTTAGCATATAACGTTACAGAAAAAGGAAGGGCAAAAGTAAAAATCTAACTTTCAATGTCTGAAGCATTTTGTCACATAATAAATAAATAATAATTTAAAATCCCTCTCCTTGGAATGAGAATTCCCACAAAAGGGTGATGTTAAAATACAAAAGCATTATTAGTCTACACAGGTAAGATTAGATAGAGGTTAGGACAGAATTGAGGACTTTAATCTGTCTCTTTAAAATTGAAATAAGGGGAAGGTGCAAACAGTTACTGCTACCAACCAAGATTTAGAAAGCATTTCCCTGTGATTAAAGTTCATTTGGTAATGATCAGGAGAAAATGAGGATGATCTCTAACTGGAAGAGTAAACAGTACTGTCCCTCCGCCTCTTTTAGCTGTGCACTGCCGGCCAGCGAGGTGACCAATGGTTTTTAGATTACAAGAAGCCACGTAGAGGAAACAATCAGGGGCTCCTGTTGTTTTCAAAGTATAGAGCAGCAGGTCTGTTAAGCAGGACGCTGAAGATTAGATATGCAGCACATTCCCTGACTAGTTAACAAGATAGTGTCAGGCTCCTCTGTTGGAGAACTAACTTAAAAAACAGGTATAACACTGCATATGAGAGCACAAAATTATATTATATTTCAGATTATGTATCAAAAATCATACATTTATGATGAACCCAACATTATTCCAGAAGTATTTTTTTAATATATTCTATTTAGGGCTACAACTGATGATTAATTTACCACTCTATTAATCTGTCAATTTTTTTTTCAGTTAATCGATTAATAATCGAATAGCAAAAGGTTCTTTAAAGACGATTTTTTTTGCCAAATTAAACCAGGTGAAGATAAAACTTTTCCACTTGAGGAGTTCTGGTTAGAGCATATTAACAGACAAAAAAGATTTTTTTTTATCTTTTTTCACAATTTTTGGTATAATTGCTGCTCTAAGTGGGTTGCTCTGTCAATTTAGAGTCTCTAAACACCAGCTAACGATTAATCAATTAGTTGACGATTATTTCAATAATCTATTTATCACGATTAACCAGATAAATTCTTTCAGCTCTAATTATATTATTTTAACGCCAGTAGTAATGACTACTATTTATGGTTCAGAAAAAGCTATTTTTAAATTGTTAAATTTAATTAATAGTATAATCATTTTATTGAGCTTAAAGTACAGGTTCAAACTGTTAGTGGGGGGTTTAAAAATATAGGAGCTGGATAAACATTGATTAGTATCTTTATTTGGCTTGTTTTTCCTCCAGTATATTCTATATTTTCCCTCTTTTAATATTTGTAATGTAGGTAGTAAAAGTATGCATTTAATGTGAGCAAGGCGTTTCACTTATGGACATTTTTTTCACAGGATTTGTCATTGTGAGCTGCATATGTTGTACAATTATTTAATAAATACCTGAAAACAGAGGATCATCATTAGGTTGATGACTTGTTGTACCTATATGTGGGAACCTCATACCAGCCAACACTTAACTACATGTAGTGTAGAATGTAGTGCATTTAATTTTTACTTGAAAGTTGGATGATAACAAGAATATCCTCTGAAGTTGTAGATATGAAGCAAGAGGAGTTTGATCAACAGGCTCTATGTTAAAATCCAATATGGCTCCCTTAAATAGATCATAGTAAAGCTCATGGGTATAAGCTAATATTAGGAGCTAAACAAGTGGCATTTATAGGTATACATATAACTTTATTTGTGAACATGTTCCCTGCTCAATGTGTTGCTTCACAGTAAAGAAAAAAAAATCTAATTCTCCAAACATACTTTTATTTTAAGAAATGTGGCAATTTTTATTGATTTCCAGGTACAAATAACAGGCCAGTTTGGGTACGGGTAAAACACAACCTAAAGTGTTTTATCAACTTTGTTTGACAAAACAAGCCTTTGTAATAGGCCAATAGTTACTAGAATTAACAACCTACCGTAGTAAAGACAATAGTAACTGCTATCAGGGAAAAAAACAACACTTTGAGCGTGTGATAGCTTTAGTTTGTTTCTATCATTGTGATACTGTGCTACTTCTGCTAGAGGTTTTAATCTCATACCAGCCCATGCCTAATCCTGTGAGCCTGAGTTTTTGTCTATCATTGGGATTAGTTAAAAAGGGCCAAACCCTATTTGGTGCCTGTTCTGTAATTCTTCAAAGCAACCAAGCAAAATCATGTCTCTGCGGCTGAAATCTCTTGTACTTTTCCCCAAAAATGACAACGACTGGGTCGACTTTTTACGCTCCGTCTCCAACCGACCTCCCCCCCATGTAAGGGCTGCTCCGAAACGACCAGATACAAATAACATGGCAGCCCGCAAAAATCACTACAGTTGTCGCTGGTGTCTTCCAGAAAGTCGAAACCATCAATAAAACACGGGAGATACATTCCAGCTATGGACGAGCGGGACGTTTCCGACTTTCCCTCGCTCTGCGTGTTCTCTTTGTAGCTCTCTCCTCCAAAACTTTCTCTCTACTCCAAGTTCCACCACAAGAGAGGCTTCACATATTGCAGCCATATGAGTGAGCCATGGCTTGTCTCCGCAGCCCATGCAGACACACACACACACACACAGAAAGGCATAAGCGCTTTGCTGTCTCCCGCTCTGTCTCACACATACATTCACAAATGAGTTTTACAAGCAATAGGCTCACTCTAGGAAGTTGTCAACTGTTTTGACGTTTAATAGCAGCTACGAAAAAGGCCTTAAGAAACAATGGTATCCAGTGTCTTTAAAACGGGATGTTTTCTTTTCTTTTCTTTTTTTTTTACACAACATTGAGTGTTGTCAGTCATTTTAAAAAGATTTATTCAAGTTGTAAAAGTTTGCAAGGCCTTTTTTTATATATAACAATGATTACAACTTATTTACTCTAGTTAAAGTCAAATGTTTAAAACGGTGAAAGTTTTATGAGTTTTGAAACTTGATCAAAACATGATTTTCCTTCACTTCAAAACTTAGGAGTAAAGCTGCTTCTCAATGCCAGCCTTTAGAAAAGAATTATAAGAAAAGAAAAACAAGAATTTGAGGAACTGCTAAGAAATTGTCATTATTACATGTACAGACCGCTGGAAAGCAGATGTGAAAACAATAAAAAAAAAAGAGATTTAACAGATGGAGCAGATCTTTTAACACGCTTAGGTGGGTAAATGAGAATAACTACAAACTGATTTTTTTACTTGGACATCATGTAGGAAAAAGTGCAGAACTTAAATGTAAAACATATTAATCTAAATGTGAACCACAGAAACCGATGTGTTAGCTTCTACCCACACTCATTTTTTTGAGAATTGAAAGCTAGAGTCACGTACTTCGCATGAATCTTCTCAACTTCGCATCTGCAAAATCGTATATTTTAACGTACGTTAGTGTAATCTAAATTAACTTTAAAGTAAGTGTTCATGTGTGTTAAATTAATTTTGTGGCTTTAACAAGTAAGAAAAAGCATTTCAGGAGGTTAACGAGAGCTTAGGCCTGGGATGGGTTAAAAAATTGAAGGCTATCTGCTGTATAAAAGAAAATCTATTTGTTTCTAAGCTTTTATAAGAACTCTGCTTAGAAAAAATTTGTTGAAGGAATAAGATAAAGGGAAAAAAAATGAAACGTCTTTGCAAAACTAAAAGCCAACCACTCTAAAAGCATTACACAGTTATCCAACTTACTTATACAGTAATTACTAAACTTATACAAAATATGAAAAAAGTGTCACCAAGAAGTAGAGGTTATACAGTAATTGCTCCCCAGTTATCAAAATAATTAATAAATGTACAAAGTTTTAAACACTTTGCATATCTTGCCTTCTGTCCAACTGAAAGCATCTGCAGAAATGCTGCATTTTGCACACTAAAACCTTTTTATAAAAACGCCTAATCTTTATCAATCACCCCATTAGACTCATCACATCAGCCCACGAATGTTAAATCTTGAAAGGTATATTATAGTTGTTTTTTTGTTTTGTTTTTTCATCAACCTGTCCGCCACGATCTACCTGTTTTAATGCCGCAATATATCTTCGGTAGGTTTCTCAGTCAGTTTGTTTAGGGGGGGTCACTGATGAGAAAAACTTCAGGGGAAAGTTGGCATTCTATTATTTGCATTGAAATAATGCAAAAATCCACATTTTGATTGGAATCAAACTTGAATTTCAAAGCTACGTATGCATTTATTGATTTGGACACTTATATTACAATATCAGCAATGATCTGCTGAATAAAAGGACGGCAAAAACACTAGCGCTCCTCAAGGATGTATCCTAGAGCAATCTGTCTTTACATTATTTTCATGATAGGTTGCACTGGCAAAAAAAAAAGAAAAAAACATTGTTGTGCTCAAGGAAAAGATTAGGGCAACTTTTAATGTGCTGCTCTATTAAACAAGGTCCCAAATTGGATAAATCATCTCTATCTTACATCAAGGTATATGCAACCATGTAGTCTTTCAAGTAAAATCGCATTATATCTTAAAGATAAAAGTGTGCATCTTTGAGTAGGGTTTCAAAGTTTATAAAGGGCTGGGATCATTGTGTGGGGTGGTTTAAACAGGAGCTGCAGTCTATTTTAAAGACATTATTGCAAGTTATTTTCTAAATAAAAGCAAGGCAGGCTGTTTTTTTGTAAAGTTTTAGGAAGTTTTAGGAAAGGCTCTGGTAGGAAAACTCTGTTGGAGGACTTTTGTTTAAAAAAAAAAAAAAAAACTTCCTTGCCTCATTGTGCTGCCTTCACATACCCTGCTGTCCCCACACAGTTGTCATGCCTACCCCAACAGCCTTATCTCAAAGGAACATCACAGTGTGTTACGACAAGAGGAGGGGAGGGGAACGGGGGGAGAAAAGTTGGGGAGAAATAACACTATAAACATAAAACATCCGGCCAAAGCATAAAATAAAACAAACAAATATAAGGGGGGTCTACAGTTGAGCTTAGTGTGCACTTGTTTGTTTTATCGTTGATAAGGGAGGATGTGTCGACAACTCAACATCCACCATGCCGCTCTCCAACAATGAAAACAGCGCCATATCGAATAAACAACACTTCTTTCATGTGTAAATCACACTTTTTCTCGCCTTTAAGCTCTAATAAACTTCAATGAAGCCGAAAAGCGTGACGCTTTTTGTTTATTTTTTCTCGAACTTGTAACACTTTCCTTCTAAATTCCGCAGCGCGCGTCAAGAAATCTGAACTTGAGTATCAAGTTTACAGCGTGAAAAAAAAAAGTTATCAATGAAAGAAGAAGAAAACAAACACAACGCGGTAGTTAGACGGGAGCTACTTCGCGGTGACGCAACTTTAGCGATCGGGATCAATCAGGAGCCGCGGCTCAACGTAAAAAGCGTAGACTTAAAACTTTTTTTAAAAAGAGGAAAAAAAGAGGAAAAGCACAAACCTACTTGAAGCGACTCCACGTCTCCCCCCCTTTGCTTGCTCTCTGCTTGTTGTTGGCCTCTAAGTTAAATCAAAGCAGTAGCAGCAGTCCCCGGTAGCAGCAGAATCAGGGGGCCCCCACCCCTACCCACCATTCCTATTAGTGTTGCGTTTAGGGTGTCCTGCGCTAAATGTAAATTGCCATGTGAATTCAAAGCGTTACTCCCTCCTCTCTTCTTCATTCAGCAGCAGACTCCCCCCCTCTCCTCCCCCTCCCTCCCTCTCTACCCCCCCTCCCCTCACACCGTCTCTGCTGCTGCTCAGGCCGTTAGTTACATAAGACGCAAACCGACTGCTGCGTCGTAAAACATCTACTAACTGCTACATCCCCCCCCCCCCCCTACTCTCATAATCGCTTCCTTTTCGGACATATCTCATCGTCCGGGAGTACATCCATCCGCCTGCGAATCGAAGCCTGCATTGAAATATATAATATAATAGGATATAATAATGCAATAAAATGGAGAAGCTTTCGCAGATTTAGTTGTATGGATGCTTACCTGTTGATCAAAAATAAGAATAAGCCTCTTTTCTCTCTGAGTGTCTCTTTCAGCAGTCTGTAAAGATGGTGGCTGTCTGGTTGGTTCGTCTCTTTGTGGTTTTTTTTTTTTTTTTGTTTGTTGATGATGTCGGACGGGGTGACTGTCTTGGCTGTCTCTTTTTCTCTTTGTTCAGAGAAGCGAGATAGTTAAAGGCTTCGGCTAATACCAACTGATTAGTGAGTGAGTTTGGCTCGGGTGTTGAGACATTCCCGACGCTATAGTTAGTTTGGTATTCATAGAGTTGGTGGTCAGTGCAAACCAAAGCAGGTCAGCTTGTTTTTCTTTTCTTTTTTTTTTTAGTCTTTTCCTTTCAGACTGCTGTTATCGCTTTGCTGTGACAGGACCTCTCCGCCTGTCTCTCTGTAGGCATTACGTCAGAGGAGGAAGACACAGCGGCTCTATTAATATCAAGAAGCCACCCGAAGACTCACTCTTAAAGTGACACGCACTGTTATCTCTCACTGATTTATATTGGTGATAAAGCTGCATCAAAAATTGGGAAAACAAAAAGTTTGCTGTTAGAAAAGCAAAGCAAACTTTTAGCAAAACTAAAAGTTGCACAATGTAACCCTCTAATAGGAGACGGAGAACCCAAAAACATAAAAAAAAATACTTATACGCCTCTCACCACAGCTGAATTAACTTAGACAGGTCCTTATCAAAAAAGGCAATTTACAAACTGGATTCATTTTATTTACAAAACTATATATTTCAATATGAAAACTCACATGAAGAGAAAAGACAGTTAGGAGAAATTTGTTGATACAATTACTTGGTTTTTGGCGCTGAGACCTTGGCAAGAAACACAGCATTTAATTTTGGTAGATATGATTTCCCTCCAGGCCTTAAACTGGTGGTGGAGTGGAGATAGATAAAGTTGGTCAGTCTGTAGACTGCTGGTTAAGCCGGGCGTACACTATAGGGGTGTAAATAATAATAGTTTTGTATTGATGCATCGATCAAACAGCCAACGATCCGATGCATCGACACGTCTGTAAGAGTATCAATTCATGTTTTTGTTTTTTTCCTCCGGTCTATTTTTATCCACTTGCTCCTGGACGTAATTCTGACTCCCATGCTGCGGTGGCGCTAAACCTATTTTGCCCTCCTACCTCGCTTCCTTTAGCCACCACCCTCTTTCCGCATGCACACACACAGTCACGTAAACAGTAGGCAAGACAGACGTGACGGAGGAAAAAGAAGATGATTTATTGTTGAGTATCGAAAATAATTGAATCGTTGGGTAGGGAGATAGATAATAAATGGAATTGCCATGATGAGTGTGATTTACACCCCTAGTACACTGTGCGATTTTTTTCAGTTGCTGCACGCAGCTAATGCTCACACTGTACGACTAATCCACAGGGTTTAGTCGTACAGTGTGAGTTCGCAGCTCACGATGTATGTGCAGCACTCTCTTATGTGATCTACCTGCTCACACTGTACGTCTAAAAAGCAGGTCAGACTCCGCAGTGAGATGGAGCTGCTCTGACTCGTCTATCCGGAAGCCAAACAAATAGAAGGGGAATATTAAGCTCACTATAGTGAACGTGCTGCATTGGCAATTTGTGCAATTTTGTGTTGAAAGCCCTAAAAAGAAAAGGTGACGACATATTTGTAAAAAAGACATGGCTGAGCAAACGTGGCTACTACGGTCTGTCAATTTTACAGACAGAACTGCATTTCACTCATTGCATCCCTACCACGTTGCTGTGTTTACAGAAGAATCCTTGTTTGCACACTGAGCAATTTGCCCACGACGGTCGGAAGAAAATCTTGAAATGTTTGACCTCACGATTCCTGATCAGGAGGTGGTCGTGAGTGACTGATTACCCCGTTACCCCCTGTAAACTACACGACGGGCTGAAAGTCGGCCCGATCGAAAGATTCTCGCATGACTGAAAAAATCGCCCCGAAAATAGCACAGTGTACGCCCGGCTTTAGCAAGATGGTATATTGAACTTTATGGGGAGATCCAGTGGATTGCGTGAGCTGATACTAGAGCTTCACTCAGGGACCTGGAAGATGGAAGTCCAGTAGGATAACACAGGTTGAGAGAACCTTTCCATTATGAGCAAGCATGAAGCGACAGTGGAGAGGAAAAACTCCCTGTTAGGAAGAAACCGTTTGCAGAACCAGGCTCAACATGGCGGTCTTTAGCCAGACCCGGTTAAGATGAGAAAGGGAACGCAGTAAGAGTCTGTGAGGAATGACACACTGATGAAGCTTTAGGCTGGAGGTGGGTTGAAACAGTGTCATCTGAATGAAGTCACACAGCGCATCCTCAGCCTGCGCACAGGAGCAGACGAGTGCGTATCGGAGGCCTTTTAAGATGAACTTTGGATGCCAATGTCTTTCGTGGAGTTGTGGTTCAAAGCTGATCGGCTGCGTCACAGGTGGATGTAGGAAAGCATTGAGTTTCTTCAGTTAAACTTCCGCCATGGCTCCATTTTCATGAGCATGACACATAATAATATGCTCCCCTGGCGCCACACAATGGCAACCCACTGCTTTCCAAGGGGATGGGTTAATGCAGAGGTAAATTTCTCCAGTGTGAGAACAATAAAGTTAAATTATTATTATTAGTAGTAGTAGTAGTAGTACATAAATCTTGCCCTTCTGATGCTTTGTGAAGGCAGATCTGTATTTTGCATGGTCCAATAAAAAATGATGTACCAGTTTAATAATGGAGAAGTTATTAGTCAGCTTTATATTCTTTTTAATACATAAAAACGATTTATTTTCTGAGAATGTGTTTATTTAAGAGCAACTGGGCAAATTAACAAACATTTTGAAACACTATATTATATCATTTTCAATGTGAATCCCAGATTGTTCATGCTTCTTTGCCTTTTCTAAAACATGCTTTAAATCAGTCCTACCTTTCGTTATCCATGCTGGGTCAGATCCTGACATTTGAAAAAGTAAGGGGGCATCCAAGGCAGCAGAATAAAGCTTTAGCCTCGCTGCATGCAGTTAGCCCAGTCTTGTAGCTAAACCAGGTCCTGGAAAAAGACAGCGTGTACAGTCTTAATCTGTCTTTGGACAGATGATTCATTTTGATGTTAAGCTGATCAGGTCCAAATGGTGTCACCTCCAGCGTCTCTTGCCATGTTTGATTCCCTCCCATGAAAAATGAAATTACGCTTTACTCTTCATTGAAGATTAAATATTTATGTTGCACATCTAAAAATATATATGAATATAATTCAAAAGCGCCACTGGAAGTGCACTGGATTGGAATAAAAATGGAAAATCATCTTTGACCGTCAGATATCCTGGTAACTCTTATAATATCCCTAACATTATAACAAGTTTTAGACTGTGTTTTTTATATAGCATACTGTAGGTAAAATCCATCCCCTATGGACAAATTAATTTGAAGATGGTTATTGGAGTCTTAATTAACTCAGGCCTGAAAAACTGTGATTCCCTCTAAAGTATTACAAAAAAGTTTATTTTATGCCATATTGTTGGAGAATGGTGCTAGACTCTTAATCATGAATGACTTGGTAACTATTAAATAGTAATTACAATAAATCATTTTGTCAGCTATTCTCCTGAAAATGTTCCTCTTACTCCAACATTATCCAACATTTTCTTAAAGATGGATAACAGGTCTTTTCAAAAGCTCAAAAGTAACGTCTCGGGTCACTGTCTCTTTAAACAACTTTCCATTTTATATTTTACCCTACAGGATTTAACTAACTGTTACTTTATCTGCCTTTGCTCAGCTCTGAACATTTGTTTTTTGACTATATAGCCATTAAATCTCTAAGCTGATTTGACATTTTGAAAGAGGCTTTCGTGCCTTTATATTGCGCAAAAGTACTTCTTAGATTTCCACTTTTTTACTAGCTCCTCTTCCACTAGTCTTGAGCCTAGTCCAAATAGCAAAAGTCGCGGAGCTGTCTGAACAGCTCACTAGCTCTGCACGGCACAAATGCTTTACTTTGTGGAGTACATCTAGAAGCTCATGCTGTTACAGAAGAGCATGTAAGAGCTTAAAGCTACAGGAAAAGAGATGAAAATAATGCCTAAGAATAACCATACTCTCTTTGAAGGTGCTTTAGAAGTTTAAAAGTTGCATTTTTCCCCTTATCCCATACATGACCTTACAATGCGTGACATTTAAAATTAGCCATTGTCTTTCACCACAGTTGTCTCCATTAATCTCTTCATGAGAGTGACTCGGGTTGGATTTTCTGGGCTTGCACATGGGTGTGACGTGCTGTGCGCTCTCTGTCACCTGACTACTTTGTTGAATCTCCACCCATATCTCCACCCATTTCTAAACAAAAGACCTGTGCAGTCACAGCGGTAGACTGCAATTTTCTCTTCTCCCATTTACGTAGACAACACTGGTGCCACTTTAACTCATCGCCAGAGGGGGCCACGTCTGCAAACCTCTGGAACTTGTGATATGCTCCTTTAAAAACCATTTCACTCTGTTGTGTTTATGTATTGAGTCTACTGTTTATTTTCTAGCATTTTATTTCCTGACAAATCACAAAAACTCTTAAATCTCAAGGATAGGCTTTAAACAATCCAATATGTTTCCATAATAGGTCTTGATTTACATGTTTCTTTTTTTATTCAATATTTTAGCTTTTTTTTTGCACATTAATTGATGCAATTTATATTTGAATAAAGGCATTGCTTCTCTCTTTATAGCAGTTCCGCGTAGGTAATTTGGATGTGTTTTCTATATTGCCAAAGATCAAGGCCCATTGACCACTTCTTTAAACCAACATTGTCCTCCTGAAAACTCTTTATTTATTAATGTAAATTATAATTTTTTATGTATGAAAACATACTCCAGAACTAGACGGCATAAGCAATCTCACGTATATAAGCAGTGCAATAATAAACATATTAATCTTTACATTTAAAAAAAAACTTACTTTAAATATTTTTTTGTTTCCAAGAAGAATTTGATCAGGAATTTTACTAAGGCATGGAAGTTGTATCTTAGAGCATATGTTTGATTTAAATTTATACAAAAAAAATCTTTAACATAATTTATCATGTTTAGAAGATCCACGACCAAGTGTGAGGATTCTTTTTTATTTTACATTAGGCATTTAAAAAAGTAGAACAAAAGAATTGCTAGATAGAATGCAGCACTCTCCAATGAGAAGCAGTACATTAAAGCGACAGTTAAGCTATTTACAGATTGCTTTCAGTATGTGTTGTACAAGATATCCTCTTTCTTAAAATCAACATGAAATCTAGCCCCCCTTTTGAGTTTGCAGGGTTTTTTTCTAGATTTTTTTTTTTTCATATCAGTTGAACAGTACTTGTAATAGTTGGACTGATTTTTTTTAATACGTTTCCTGCATTTTGTAGCAGAGATGTCAAAATAATACAAATCCTTATAGTACTTAGCTAGCTTTTGTTTTGGTATCTGTTCCTGAGGCCTTTTCTTTTCCTCCTTATTAAATTTGAACACAAATATACTTTTTCAAAACTGTCTTTTTAATTCTAAACATATTAAAACCATCATCACGGAACACCTCTAACGAAACAGTAGGAAAATCTAAATCACATAGAGAATCTTTCCAGTTGGAGCAAACGCTTCTTTCGACAGCTCAGTTCATCATGTTCTGCCTTGTTTCCAACTGATTTGGCTGGGAGGTGTGTGGTGGCAATGGGGGATTTGGCTTTGCATTTGTATGGGGGATTTGGCTGTCTGGCACATTCACGGCAGCACTGCACATAGGGGGGGTCTGTAGCCAGCATGCCCGGATACTTCTCAGCTTGTGGTGTGGGTCTGCCTGCGTGTTTGCCCTTTGGCCCTTTTGCTCCCCTGGCCCGACAGGAGGCCTCTGCCCCCAGTTAGAGCAATAGGGTATGAGGAGTGTAAGAATGTGCTTGGTGCCTACTCTTGTGTGCCCTTTTATTAAGTGCCTGTATATGTCTGTGTGAGGGTGTAAAGGTGGGATTCTGTGACTGGATGCCTGTGAATGTGATTTTGTCTTTGCAGAGACACATCATTGTCAGGTTAATTGCTTGGCTTCCCCCATCCAAGTGACAATCCCATGGCCCAACTTTTAGCTGGGGTTATTTTCTCCCCTTCTTGCCACCTACTGGTGACTGGTACCTCTTTCGGATGTTGTGTTGGTGGTTCTATGAGGGCCTCTGGCCTCGGGTCTCTGCACCCAAAGCTGTGTCTGCCTTGGATGTCAACGGCTGCTGATGGAGACTGTGGACTAGTTACTGCAGCTCAATGGGACTTTGGTCAAATTCAGGTTCTACATATTGGGGTTTAACTGACAACCAGTAGATTCAATGACATAGTTTAGCCTTTCACTCGCTGTACAAATTTGCCAGCTTTGCAAATTGCTGATGCTTTCCAGGTGAAATTCTGGCTGAATTTCAGTCAAGCAAAACATCTGGAATTGGTGATGTTTTTTGCTTATTGTGCCTTCGGTGAGAAAACACCTTAGTACTAAGCAACGGCTATAGATAGCTCTATATAACACTGTTTTAACCACTGGTGTTTGTATATATGTATATACTATGTGTTCTTACACAGTAATTGAAGTAAGCGTGCCTGTGTGTGACTTGCTTAATTTGTAACCCTCCTCCCTTTCTTATCTCCCTTTCAATCTCAAAGGCCATTGAAAACGATTTTTCCAAATTCACCTTCAATAACATTTCATACATTATTACCAAATGGATCCTTATGGCAACAGTCATGATGGTGTACTTATGACAAAAAAGAAAAACACACATGGCATGAATGAAGACAGGGGGCTGGAAAACATTCAGATGATAGATCAGATTCTGAGACACTAGACATTCCTCCATCCATTTATAATTTAATGTTTCAAGTGTTATTTCAATTTTAATGCAATTTGCAACTTTAATGCTGTGTATACCCCAGCTTTGAAAAGTATACAACTGCGTTTGCAGGACTTCTGTTCTGTGCACTTTATCCTATTATGTCTGAAATTTTAATTCAAAACAAAAGCATATCAACATAGTTTTAGTGTATCACCTTTCTGTCAACACAAGTTGCAAAATCTGAAAATAAACTTTTTTATGTGCATAGAACAATCTTTTTAATTTAAAACTATAAAAAATTTATTTTGTTTTTAAAATGTATTATTTAAGACCAAAATCTTATTTTGTATTCACTTAGTGTACAACCTAAACTGTTTAAAAACATTGCATTATTAGATTGTTTGCAAAAAAAAAGTGTACTTAAGTAAAAATATCGTATATACTATATTTTTATTTATTCAATGAAAAGCAAAAGCTATTGTCTGCCACCCTTGCTTTTTATTTGGTTATCCTTTTGTTTAAAAAAAAAGAGTGTGTTTATTTTAGACAAAGTTTAAATCTTAAATAATTTAAAGATTACATATATACAACCATGCATACATACATAAATACCGCTGGAATACTAACTTCATTATATTAAAATGATTGATTATTGAAATAAATGTTGACTAATTCGGTATTCAAATTATTGACTCTAAAAAGAATGATTTATGAAAAAACAACCCAGTCAAAACAGCAGTTAAACAAAAATAATACAAAAATGCATTTTCACTCAAGATAAAAATCCTTCTTTTCTGTAAACATGCTCTATAAAGAACTTCTCAAGTGGCCAGTTTTAGCTTCACCTGTAAAGAAAATCTTCTGTTAGTACATTTTGCTGTCCAATTATTAATTGGTTTAAAAAAAACAGGCAACAGCTGTACATTGGAATCTATAACTTTTAAAGTTTATTTTTAGGCTCCAGTGGGATTTATTTTTTAAAGTCGGCAGAGAGGAATTGGGAACAAAGAAAGGGGAAAGAGATGCAGCAAAAGTAACCAGGGACTTGAACCTGTGACGACTACATAAAGGACTAACCCCTCTGTATATGGGTTGCACGTTTACCCCTGTGTCACCACCGCACCCTGTAAGAGCAGTTTTAATAGGTTCTGGCTCTGCTCTTAGCTACGGTATTAGCCTACTGCTATATAGCTCCAGGAGAAACAAACTTGCAAGAAAAAAAATGACAGAATTTTATAAAGGTAAAATAAATGTTGTAAATCAAAATTTCATCTATTGATCATTTATTTATGAAATTGTGTCAATACTGCAGAGGTGTTTCAGGAAGTGCAATAAATAATTAATCTGACCTTGTAAGTTCTGGAAAAGCTTGTCGGAGGAGTCTCTTCCTTTTATTCCATTCAGAGGCTTCCTCACCTCATTACCCCTTCAGGGAGGAAGCTACAGGGAAGTTTTTAGTGCTTTTTTTCCTTCTTCTTGGCCTTCAGAAGCCAAAGGTAAAAGTTTTTGGTTTTTTTGCCAACAGAGGCAGTTCTGCAGCCTGTAGGCGTACATGCAGCTGCTCCTGCTGCTGAATCCAAGACATTTGAGCGAAGGGAAGCTACTGCAAAGCCCATGGGAAAAAAATAAGAAGAAAAGATTAGCTGTTTTGAAAAATTACAAAACTTGCATTCTGCTGCAAGTCATCTGCATAAATTTCTAAACAAAAGTTCTAATTGATTTTTCTATGATATTATACATTTCTGGGTTTGTTCATTCAATTTAAGTGAGTCGTGTATTGTTTTTTTCTTTTATTAGATGTTCCAAGACAAATTAATGAATCAATGAATCCATGCATCTAACAACATAGAAATAATCCCTTTTGTTTTATTTATTTTCTTTAATTATGCGAATTCTTTACCTATCAGTTAATTTTTAAGTGATGTCAGTCTTTATGCGGCAAAAATCACTGCTGTCTACAGAATGGGTTTGGATGTTAAGATTATTTTAAAGGTTCACTAAATTAGAATTACTTTGGCATGCAGTTAACCTCACAAGGTCTTTAAAAGTAAGATTGAGCGACTAACTTACTAAATGCATTTACTTTTTTTGGAAAAACACATGGGCTATTAACTGTCACTTGCATTGAGGGGAGTGGTGGCCTTTAGTGGCTGGAGCAGAGTGCCTGTGATCCAAGAATGTTGCAAGAAACTGGTTCAAACCCCACAGCTTTTCACTCTGGCTACCTGAGCAAGACTCTTTGCTCTTAGATTGCCTCAATCTGCTGACTTGACCTCTGCATTTAACTCTCAGGGATGTTTTAAATGCAGAGGTCAAATCTGATTGCAACATACATTTGCAGTGACTAATAAAGTTAATTGCCCTTATCCGATTGTCTCACTGCCTTTCCAGGAGCACATCCAATATCTGTGGCAACCTTGAAGTGGAATCTGACAGACATTCTTCATCCAAACTGATTAAGCAAAGAAAAATGGTTTATAAATCTGCAAACAGATAAATACTAACCCCAAAGACTAGCAGTCAAACTTAAAATGCAGTAAAAGGTGATTGTAAAAAGTGTTGTATGAGCAGTTCAGAACACAATCCACCTTGTTTTAGTCTATTTTGGTTAAAAAGCTATATATTATTATTGAAACTTCAATCTATTATTCGGTGTTTGTCAATAATATATGTATATAATCTCAATGAAATGTAACACAACGGATGTGAAAAGGTCTAAAGGCAGTGCATACTTTTCCAAGGTGCCTTACACCTTTTGACCATTTTAGTTTATGGCAGCAGATTGTTGATGTATTCCAGGAAGTCTCTAAATTCAACAAATGTTTAAATGATCTGGTGGAAAGTTGTTTTAAAAAAATTTTATCACTTTAATCTTGTTCAGATGAACAATAATTACTGAGAAAATATTTCCAACCTGCTAAGCTGCTGTGCTGGTAACCACTCATTAAAACCCCTTTCCTTGCAAGATTACTCAACCATCCATTTTGAAAAAATGTTATTTATAATAAAAATTTAGAGTAATTTCACTGAAAACCTTTTACTGACAGCGCAGCATGGGGTATGCATTAATGTAGGTTGGATCAAACCGAATCGTTGAAAGAAACTGGTGCAAATTACCTCGAGAAGCCTTGAGAAAATTTAAGATGCAACACTGCTTCATTAATTCCACACAGTTTGAGACAAATTGAAAAGGAAATGAACAGTTTCTGGACAACTGGCTCTTTCATCTTTAATTCATGAAGAAATAGGTCTAATCCAAGAACAGCACTTTTTTTTCAACAGCACATTTTTTTTCTTTTTTTTTTTTGTGAAACATGAAGAAAGAGGGTATTTTAAGCAAAAATAAGTCACAGCTTATAGCTAAATTTTTCAGACATGAAACAATAGCCTCTCTCTAGCATTAAACTCTTACACTTAAATGCATCATCATGGGAATTTCTTAGCATCTGTAAAAGACTGTTGTGAACAAAAAAAAAATGTTTTTTATCATAAGAATAAAATGTTAAATGTATGTAAAGAAATCCAAGAAAGGAGCGTAAATGAACCCAACATGTGATCTTAGGTTGCTTAGATAGATAACTCCAATCTTCTTAATTCAGAGAAGGAAAACCTGTTTTGTATCTGGTATCGAAATTTTGTGTTGTATACACTGTCTATACATAATGACGATAAAGTTTGTCTAAATCTAACATTTCCTGGATAATACTGTTGTTCACAAGCACTACCAACTTCCGGCCTTATTCAAATCCCTCTCTACTCATATGCCCGGAGAGCCTGGCCAATGCATTTTTTGTTTTATTTTACTGTATTCAGCAGAGTAATTGGTGTTTATCCATGTAGGCCAGGTGTCCTGCCTCAGACTAATTTCATGGCTGCATTAAAGTCCAGGCTGCATAGGCCCCTGCCAAACCATGGCAGGAAATATGCTGAAACGGAATTTCCTTAGGCCCTTGGCCTGGATTTGTAGATCGCAATCAAATTAGTCCGAGTCAGGGACCTTGCCTGCATGGACAAGCAATACAAATTCAATAGACAGGGATAAAAGTAGTCTTTAATTCTCGCTGGTACTTTATATTAAAAAAAAAGTAATTGGCTCACATCTTGCATGCATTTTAAAATATTAATTTTGAGGGATATAGATCAGTATAACCAAATATATCATTGTAATTCTAATATCTATTGTAATTCAGATTTTGAGCCTTTAGCTTTTGCAGGAGCAGCAGTCTCAGCATTCTCAGCAAAGACTTCCAGACTTCCCTTTCCCCTGACAAGAAGCCCTAAGTGCTCCCAGGCCAGCAGAGAGACATAATCCCATCAATGTGTCAGTCCTCATGGTTGGATGTGCCGCTAACACCTCCTGAGGGAGGCGTCCAGGTGGAATCTTTAAAAGGTCACCTCAGCAGACTCGTCTTGATGTGGAGGAGAAGCGGCTCACTGTAGCGACAGCCGCATCGATCCATCTATTGATATCTCACTCCATTCTCGCCTTGCTGGTTAACAGAACCCCAAGATACTTGAACTCCTCCATTTGAGGCAGGAACTCTCCTCCAACCTGAAGGGGAAAAACCACCATTTTCCAGTGAAGAGCCATGGTCAAGGACTTGGATGAGTTAATTCTCATCATGGCCGCCTTACACTCGGCAGCAAACCGCCTCAGTGCATGCTATAGGTCTTGGCAGGAGGGAGTCAACAGAAACACATCATATGTAAAGAGATTATCCCAGAACCAGACCCTCTCCCACCATTGGCTGCACATAGAAATCCTGTCCAAAAAGGTTGCAACACAAGCAGTTACAGAGGGCAGCCCTGTGAGAGTCCAGCCTTCACAAGGAAGAAGTTCGACTTAATGCCAATAATAAACTTTCTTCATGGCCTCTCCAAACTCCTCCCAATCCCAAGTTTCTGCCTAAACAACTGCCCAGGGAACGGCATGCTTGGTCTCACGATACCTGCTTGCTGCTTAAGGACATCCACAAGCCAGCAAGGCTGGATAGGACTCCTTCAGCTTGACAACATTCCCTTACTGCCGGTGTTCACCACTGGGTTTGGGGATTGCTAACATGTCGGGCACTGTAGACCTCATAACCATTACTATGCGTGGCCAATGGAGGTAGAAATCATGACCCACTTAGACTACATGTCTCCAGCCTCCCCCGGAATGTGGGAAAAGCTTTCTCTAATGTTGGAGTTGAACACGTCCTTGACCGAGTATTCCACCAGACATTCCCAGCAGAGACTCGATACTCACTTGGACCTGCCGAGTCTGTTCGGGTTCCTCCTCTTCCTGTGTATTCACCTCACCACCAGTTGGTGAGCGATGGACAGCTCGGCCCCTTTTCTTCACCAGAGTGTCCAAGACATGTGGCTGAAGCTCGGAAGCTTTGACTACAAAGTTAATCATCTACCCTCAGCTTAGGGTGTCCTGGTGCCAAGAGCACTGGTGTACATCTTTATGCTTGAATATGGTGCTCATTATAGATAAAGTGTGGCTCGCACAGAAGTCCAATAAACACTACGTGGGTTAAGAGCTGAAGGTCTATTCCTCCTGATCCTGTCCCTCCCGGTGTCACTAGCCCCCATTGAAGATTGTGCTTGCTCACTTTTACCGATATGTGGACTTTGCAATTTGGGAACAGAACACTCTGAACCTGGTTTACTCTAACACAAAAGATGCAATCAGAGCAGGCCCTTGCCCCCACCTCTGCTCAGACCACCTATCTGTCATGATAATTCATGCATACTGTACAGGCCACAGCTTATACCAACACTGAAGCAGGTCAGGGTGAGGACTGAGGGGGCCATGGAGGCACCCCAGGACTATTTTGAATGCTCTGACTGGAAAATGTTCAAAGCTACAGCTAGATATGATTACAAGATCAATATTGATGAGCACGTCATGACTGTGCCAGCCTACATCAACAAACAGGCTGAGGACATCAGCACTTCAAAAAAACATCAGGTGGGCCAATCAACAACCCTGGATCAATAGGAAGGTTCGAAAATTGCTAAAAGCACAGAACTCAGCCTTCAATTCTGGTAACAGAGAGACACTGAGACAATGCGAGCCAACTTGAACCATGCCATCAGATCAGTGAGGCAGAACCGCAGCCAGAAAATCCAGGATCTTGTCCACGAGGGGGATGTGGCAAGCTATACAGGTGATTACAGACTACAACACACCCTCCCTCCCAGTGGGTGTAGCTGATGCTGACTGCGTTGATGGTCTAAACAACATCTTTGGAAGTTGTGATGCACAAAACAGCAAAATCCAGCAGTGAAAGGTGTTCCCCATCAGGGAGAGGAGGCACGCTGCCTGACACAGCTAATGCATGGAAGACTCTAAGGAGAGTGAACCTGAGGAAGGCACCAGTGCCCGATAACATACCTGGGAGCGTGTTCAACGAGTGTGCAGGTCAGCTGGTTGGTGTCCTCACAAGATTATTATCACCTTGCTGGACCAAGCCATAGTGCCAGCATGCTTTAAGTCTACCTCCATCATTCCGGTCCCAAAGAAGCCTTAATGACTGCCAGCCTGTTGCAATGACTCCCATAAGCAATGAAGCTCCACAGAGAGCATTCTGACCAGCTGTCTCACTGTGTGGGTTGCAGCTTCTCAGACTGGAAGATGAGGAGAACAGTGGTGAGAACAGCAGAGAACATCATCGGGCCTCCCCTCCGTAAAAGACATTTCATCCCAGCGCTGCGTGTCCGGAGTTTGTAATATCATCAGCGACCCCTCACACCCCTACCATGGACTGTTCTCTCTGCTGCTCTCTGGGAAGTGCTTTTGCAGCAGGTTCTGCAATGGCTTTTCACCCACAGCCATAAGACTGTTGAACTGCTGAAAACTAATCAAGTCACAGATCAAGACTCTGCATCACACTGTACACATACAGAAATCATGACCCACTTAGACTACATGGCAAATTTTTATATCCCTTTAAATTGTCATGAAAGGGGACAGATGGACCCAGTATTCAAGGTGAGACAGTCAGTAGGAAAGTTCAAAATGTTTAATAAAACAAACAAACGGAACTGAAATGGGCTGCTGAGGATCTTCGGACCTGTAGTGTCTGCAGGAGGGGGGCGGGCAGTGCCTAATCACTGAAACTCTGGTTTAGGGAGAAACACAGGTAAGTTACCATGATTATCTGAACAGAATATGATTATTAGATTGATCCACTTACCCGGTTTAACAGTTCAGTCCATCCTCTCAATCTTAGGCAAGATACGGCGAGAGGCGGCCCTGAGCCATCTAGATCGTCCCCAGTGCAACAACCCCAGTTAGCAGGCTGGAATCCTGGAGTCCACAGCCCGGTCAGGAGTTCCGATCCACTCAGGAACGGACAGATCTAGGTTTCAGGAATCTATAAGAGTGTGAAGGCAGGTTCAGAGTCCCGGGCGTCGAACATCCAGCTCAGAAAAAAACACACACCTCACCACTGGTTAAGGATTAAACTAGCTTGAAGACATGAGCTGAAAAATTATCTCCTCGTGGAAATGGGGACATGAACCTTGGAAATAACTAAAACTGAAAGACAGGACACTAACAGAAGGCAAACAGGGAACAAACAGCAAACATTGATCTGGCCATGATAGCTGGAACTGAGCCCAATATCAGGGAAACCGGCAGGTGGATGAGATGAGGGATAATTAGAAGCTGAATAGAGTTAAGCAGGTGAAAGGCATGAGTAATTAAGGTGAGCTATCAGGGCAGATCATGACATAGATATAATTAAACTCAGTGTTCTACTAAAAGTTGACATTTTTATATCTGTAGTATTTTTTTTTTATCATAATGCCTAATAGAGTTTTGAAAATTGCATTAATCAAATTTTGGAGATTTATAAAGATAAACCAAGTCCTTCTAGATACTTTAGAAAAAAAAAAACAGCTTTTGGATATTTTTTGACAACAGTATCTTATGTGAAAGCATCAAGTGGAAAGAGGTTAACCTTTGCTGATACTTTTTTGCTTTGTTATATACACTAACATAAGATTTTAACCTGTTTTCAGTACATTGTACAGAAACATATAGTTAAACTTTGAACAGATTTAATTTCACACAAAGGAATAAGAAAAAATAGTCCCTCATGGATCACCTTGAAAATGAAAAGAGAAACTTTTGTCACGGAGATGAAAAATATTATCTTAGTTGGTGAAAACATAAAAGTATAATCGAAATTTTATTCACACATCTTTCATTATAAATCTCCTACAGGCTGTATGCAGTAAGTGGTTTCAGTATCAGTGCCATCCATCACGAACAGTCCGATCAAATAAAACCTATCCCATAGTGGATCATAATTTCAGAATATTTGCTCACCTGAAGTAAAATCTTAAGTTTTTAAATCATATCCCTGAAAATGAGAATGGAACAATTTCTATAAAATGAGTTTATATATATATATATATATATTGGAGTTTCCTTGAGATTTTAGAGATATTAGATTTCATTTACAGGAGGAGGAGGCCAGGGGAGCAAATGTGAGATACTGTTTAATGGAAAGCATGAGTTGTGAAGAGTAAATCTGGTTTCATTTTACATGCTGCCTGGCCGCTGGTCCTTCCATATGTCAGTTCAGCATTTATAGATTGTACATACAGACTTCTGCTTGCAAATCAGCTGCCTTTTTTTACTCCACCCATTTTGCTCTAGATCCCCACTGTTTGCTTACTGTGTCTCCAAAGCCCTTGGAAACAAACGCAGCACACAAACGCACACTGAAAGACTCTTTGTCTTGGTCTTAGATGAGAATTTAAAATGTGGTTTCCAAAACTTTTAGGCTTTTATAAAAAGTACAGATATTAATCTTCTGCGTTCCAGCTGTGACATTCTGCATTAGCTGTCAAGACGGGCGGGGGAGCAGAGTACTGGTTTAAAATATGTGAAGATTTGTTTTTGTGATGTTAGAGCATATCAGTGGGAACAGAGAAGAAATGAGACTCTGAGATTATAAACTAACCTACTTTAAGTTTACATTGGTTTGATTTGAATACAACCATCCTTTAGTGGAGCTATTTCTCCTAAAAATGTGGGAAGTATTGTTTATAAGCTAGTTTAATACACAATATTTGCATCTCTTTTATATAGCTGAGAATAGAAATGAACAAGAACAAGGCTAATTAACTAAACTGTCAAAACAAACCATAGATGTTTAAAAAAATGCAAACAACTTTTATACCTTCATTGCAAACACTGGATTTTTTTAAACTTATCATTCTTTTAGGAGGCAACTCATGCTGTAATTAATCATATGAAATTCCTTTCCTTATGACTTAATATTTAGACTGAGACATTTTGCATTGCTAATCATGTAAAAACAAATTAACCTATAGGGAAGACCAAAAAAAGGAGAAAAATAATACAGAAATAAACATCTTACTATAGAGTACAAAAACATGAGGCACACCTCAGAGATGAGGAAAAATAATACAGTGTTGGTGTTTTTAAAAGGAAAGGCCTATTAAGGTAAGGAAATAGGAAATCAGAAGATTAACAGTAAATTATGAAAAACAGTGCAACAAATATTAAAGTTAAAATAACTTGAGGAGCAGAAAAAAACATTTTTTTTTTTTTTTTTTTTTTTACAAATGCTGTTGAAAGGGCCATAACAAATGTATTCCTTAATCTGTGAGACAAGAATATGTGCAACCAGTATCATTTGTTAATAACTCTGTTGGAAGCAACAACAATTATAGTCCAGGAAAATGAATGATAAAGCCTCCTAAAATCACCTAAAACTAAACAGATTTTTTAATTAAATGTTTCACCTAATACCAAACTGTCACAATAAATACTCCTTTTTTTTCTTGCTGTAAACCCTGTTAAAAATGTAGTTTTGTTGTCAGATAATCAACAGATTATTAGCATGCTCTGTCCTGCTTGCACGAATACCCAAAACTAGACTGAGACATTAAAGATTTGCAGCCAAAATGTCACTGTTTAAGACTATTACCTCTGGCCGTTTTCAGAAATCATGACCTTGAATTGGGAAAGATCTCATATTTAAATTGAGGTAGCTGCAGTTAAAAGTGAGAAACTAGAGAAAATGTGCAAATATTTTGGAGGATTTGTAAGAAACTGACTACTATAACCAGTTTTAAGCATTTAGAAATAGGAGGAACTGCTTCATGATTAGAGACTTCATAGCTCTCTGTGTGAAAACATAAGAAGTAAAATCATTCCTTCAGCTACGATTATGCTTTATATGTAAGGCAGTCACATTGGGTGTATAGGATACTTTTGACTCTCCCAATAAAAAGTGTTTCAAATAAAAAGTATGGCTTTATTTTGAGTTCTGTTTTATTTTTCAACTTGAAACTTAGAAATTATGACTTTTCCGCATAATTCAGACCTTAGAATTTGGAGTTCTTATGTAAGAGCAAATTTCAAATGGAAACAGTGTTTTATAAGAACTGTGTGTATTATAAGAATAATAAAAAAAATCCTAATGTATTTTATGCATTTAAAAAGGGAATAAAACTGACCAAAAACTGACTTTTTTCTTCTCTTTTATTTCAGGACATCTTTGAATGAGCAAATGAGCCATTCAATTTTCCCACCTTTGCTAGATTTCATATTACATGTTAAATAGCATTATAACTCTAATGATTGTTTCAGAGGCCAGCATTGGTTGTAGACAATAGAACTGGAGGTTGAGGCATTTCATTGTTTTGTATTTTAAAATCAAATGTACAAGTATAAGTTAGTCATTAAAGCAAATAGGAACTTTCAACCATATGGTCAAAAGCATTGAAACCACAATAAACACATCTCTAAAATCTGTTGTTTGGTAAAGCTAGATATTTAAAGTCAATATTTTTAATTAGCTATATTGACATGTAACACATCTATTTTCAGTGCAAGGTGTAGATACAGTCAAAAGAAAAGAATTATAGGAAATATCTATTTTGTCATAAAATGTAATTTTAAAGTTTTGACAGCATATTTGCTGTTAAATATAACATGTTCAGCCACAAACTGTAAAATCATACCATCCATCAACTCAGACTTAGGTGTGTCCCTGGTATCCAGACATATTTTCCACCTCACAGTTTCCATCTTCTCCAGCTGGCGCCTTTTCATGCTTTCTGCTTTGGGGAGTTGGGAAGTAAGAGAACATTTATTTAGGCAGAGTTGCCTCTAGTGCATTTCCTCTTCAAAATCAATCAAACTTCCTAAATTTGCAGCAGAGATTTTTTCTGACTTTTTTTTTCTTGTCCAAAATGTGACACAAAAATGCGCCAATAGAAAAAAATACTTAAAAACTACTTTGCTGTGAAAACCATGCAAGAAGACATTAAAACATTTTTGGCAAGTACAGTAATCAATGTTTTTTACGAGATAAAAGCAAACTTTCCCATTAGGTAGAAATATATTACTCATTAACTAGCCATTTTTTTTTGTAATTCTTTGACTTTCCAGATGTGTTTATTGTTCCAGGAAATGCTGGACATGGTTAAGTTGAACCATATTGTGTAAATAATCACTCACATCTAGTTTGATTGTGTTTTATCTGCCCTGTGGCCTCATTTATAAAAGTGTTACTGAACTATTTTAATCAAACCAATGCATATACAGTGTGTCAAAAAAATAATTCTCTAACTTCAGCTTCAAAGTTCCTGTGGAAGACGTCCAAACCCCAGTTAATTTGCAACCAAAAGAAAGTCAGAGTAAAGGAGACAAGCACAAAGCATCCAGCTAGAGATGAAAAAAATAATAATAAACTGCTAGGAAGAGCATTTAGAAAGTAGAAAACACTCATAGTGCATACCTCCACCAAGCAGCTCATTTCCTGGTCTCACGGTGATAGAGAATCCTTTAAAAAAAAATTTAATCCAGATTATGATATGAATCACCACAAAAAATGTATGAATTCAAAACTGAACGACAATAGGTAAAATCTGAGCATTCTGTCCATCATCTTTTCCTGTAATCTTGCTCACAAACAAACCAAATGGCTTATCAAACAGAATACCAATTAGTGCCACTGAAAACATTGGTGAAGGTCATTTTTAGTTACCATGAATCCATTTTTAGCCTCCCTGTTTATGCATACATACAGTAAAGGAACCTTTAATTTGAAATATGTTTCCTCTGAATGGAAGTATTTAGTACTAACATTAGCCCATCCAGAGTCCTAAATTGAATCTGATAGAGAATCTACAGAGAAAGTGTATTTTTTTTTTTGTTAATTTTATATGCAAGCATTTCCCAAGGTGTTAGTTAACAAATCAAAGTGTTAAAAAGAATCCCTGAAAAGTAATTTTATGTTGCGTTCTTTTTTTATATAGAAATTTTTTTTTGCTGGTTTTTGTTGAGTTACTAAATGACTGTGTGAATGTTTTTATAAATTGTAAGCCAGATCTTAAATCAGATTTTTTTCAGACAAAATCTGGTTGTGAAATATATTTCTTTATTTGTTATTAAAATACATGCAGTTACATGGTATAATATCTTTGGTATTTCTCGTCAAATTTAATCAGATTGGGCTAACAAGGTAAATTTGAGCTTATCATTACAGTAAAAAGAATTGAATTGTTGGCAGTATTTTAAGGTACATATTTGATCAGCCACTGATAAGATATGTACAACCTCAAAAGACTCTTTGGCAAATTACAATTATGTATTTCATATTCATTGTGTCACTGTTGGGGTTTGGCATCTTTAAATTTGAACAATTACCGTTTTAATTCCTTATTTCGATACTGATTCTTTTAAGAGAATCTCTTTACATAAAGCTTTCTTTTTAAAACCATCATTAAAATAATGCTTTTTCTTTTTCAAATGTACCTGATGAATTTTATTAATTTATTTACCTGATTCCGACTAAGGTTCTTATCATAGCGGAATAACTCTGAAATTATGAAAATACTCATCAAATAAATAAATAAATCATACGCATCAAATAAATATAAGCAGTAATTCAATTATACCAATAGAAATAAATGAAACGTATTTTAATTAACTTATTTATTCATCTATATAATAGTCCCCTTATTTATTTAATATAATTATAATCTTTAGCCTTATTATTTAAGGCTTTACTTGTTTCTCTGTAGGCTTTTATTTATTTAATTTTTCGTTACATTTTTTCTCAATATTTTTTTATTGAATTAATTCAACAGGTTTGATCACTCAGCAAATTTTAGGGAGTAAGTAACCAGAGGATTTAGGGCTGCACTGCATCAGAGGAATTGTAGAGATGTGACACAATCAGAGAACATACTGTAGTATTTTCATCTCGACGACAGAGCTGTATACTTGTTTGGAAGTTGGTATTTATTATTTATATGAAATGAGTTTAGGATTATCCTTGTTTTGGGCAAACTGTCTCACACATGATACCAATGCGAGAAACAATAAGCTTCATTTTATCTTGTAACCCACTAACTCTATGATGCTGTTAATCAGATATTTCGGTCATGTTTTAACAAAAGTTAAACATCCTTATTTCCTCATAGCTGGTCAAGAATGAGATAGAAAATTAATTGGCTTCTACTGCTGTTTATACTCTCCTAAAGCAAGGGCTGCAGTTTCTGTTGCTGATGATAAAGGATAACATGCATAAAAATGTTTCCTTCTGTGCAATTAGCTGAAACACATTATGTCAGTGTCCAGACAACAAATAAAGTCGGAAATTCCACCACTGTTTTTAAATAAGCTGCTAAATGCATCAGCTCAGCTAACGCATAACATCATGGTAGGTAGCCATCTTGTTGGGACTATAGATGGTCTGGTAGGGTATAGATTTTATGCAGTCTAACCAACCATTTGGTCGAAGCTGTCCCCTTAAGACCACCCCCTACTTATTTGCATAATCAGGCCAAAATGCACACAGAAATGGAAAAAGAAATGTAGAAATAAATAGACTGGAAGAAATGAATGGCAAAACCCCCCCAAATGTAGTCAGAAATAAATAAATATAAGAAACCCGTAAGTAGGTTACCACTTAAAAGGAATTGGACTTGGTTTTGATGGTGCAAACAAAACATATATATATATATTTACAGAATATAGAATCTATAGCTATATACTATATAAAATATAGAATATACTATATGCATTATATAGTACATAGCTATATACTATATACACAGTAGACTGTACGATAATGTAATGCAGAAGGCCTAGAGATGCTTCGTTGGTGTAGCTCCTAGGTCCTGAATGGGGAAGGGAGAGAGGCAGTGTTAGTGTTATTGGGTGTCCGGGCCTTGTTGATAAGGCTGGTAGCGAATGGGAAGAAACTGTTCTTGTGGAGGAAGGGTTTTGGTCCTGATGGACCGCAATAATAATGATATCAAATTGATAAGGTGATTATTATAAATATAAATAACTAATTAAAAGTGATTATCATAAAGATAAATAACTAAATAATAATTAGAATATTATGTATATATAACATATATGTATTTATAACATATATGTATTCATTTATTTCTCATTGTATAATTAATTTATTGCCAATAGTTAATTTATGTATTTTGTGCCCATTTCATTTGTATGCCTAAAATCTTTTGAGCATTCATCTATTTTTTCTGTATTTATTTCTGTACTTCTTTTTGATTGTGGCAGAGTTGGTCCTCAATTGGCGTAGCTACGCTATGATTGCAGGGTGGAATAAACTCCCTCAGTGAACCTACCTTAGCATGATAACCGTTCAGCGGGCAAAGATCTTATCTTGAGTCCTGCTATGTTAATCTATGCTGGCTGGCTGTCGTCCCTTGCATAACAGAATCCCATTGTGAGTGTTGCACGTTGATCAAGTCCTTGATTAACATTAGGCAAAACCTCTGCAGATTCTTTTTCACTGGTATTGAGCAGCTTTTTCTTTTGGTTGGCAGACTGGGCATTGATATGAACAATATAAAGTTAGAAATTTTTATGATTCTGGAAAAACTGAGAGTTTAGAAACAGTTCCAATTTTTTCTTGATTCTTGGTGCCCGCCCTAGTCACTGTAGATCATTTTTCCTCTTTGTGAATTAAGTGGATTTATAGGATGGAGTAAATATGCAAGGACCTATATCCACACTAATAGGTTAGCTTTACATTCTGCAAGCTACAGTCAATGAAGCAAAGCAACAGTTTGATTACCATTTCCCCAACGTTGTGATCCCACAAGTCCATAAAAAGAAAAAAAAATACAAAAGCGCATTAATAAATGCAGACCCCCCAAGACATGAATGTATACATACAGAGCATCACGTTAAATAAAGCAAGCATACTCTAAACAAAGTTGATGAGGTGAACTAAACATTATTCATTAATGTTCAAACAGACTCACACACACATGGTAGATCATATGCACACCTTCAGAACATATAATGCCTAAACCTTTCCTAAAGACACAGTCATGCATGAGTTCAAATTCATCTAAACACAGTCTACAGCAGAGCTGCAACTATGGAAAATGTATATGTGGAACAAATCAGATTCCTATCTGGGCAGGTTTCCCTTCGAATCCATTCCACCTTATTTATAAATGGCTTCTAGTTTCACACAGCCTGCAGGACTTTAGAGAAAGGAGTAAGAGAGAGGACTTAGACCAACATGCAAAGTTAAAATACGAGGCTGGTAAAGTTGTTATAATCAAGGAGCCAGTGAAGACACTATACATATTTATATATATATATATATATATATATATATATATATATATATATATATATATATATATATATATATATATATATATATATGTTTATTACCTAAGTGCCCGTAAGCTGTGATATTAATTTTTGGTGCTGGAGAACCAGTGTCCATGCAGGTCTTCTTGTCACACAGAAGTTATTAGATTAAAAAAACATGATTAATGAATACTAAATCATATAGATATAAGGACATACCTCGTAAGGTAGAGACCAACATGCTGTGGCACATAAACTTTGCAGATCTCATTGAGTCATAATATTCAAGGTAAAATAATTGTCTTTCATTATCTAATTTATTTTGATGTGGACGAAAATATGAGCCCAGTAATGTAAAACTCTGCATTGCATTTCTCTGTTAAACTTAGATCAAATCATGTTAAAATGTAAGTCCTGTATGAGAGTCATTAACAGTAAGAAGACATGTTATTTAAAGAGTGATTATTCCAGGAAGAAAGAACTGAGAATAAGCCCTGAGGCTTAAAGGAATAGTACACCCAAAACATGATTAGCCTTCATTTTCTACTCACCCCCATGCTGAACAAAACTCTGGAGTACTTTTTTGATATCTCAAATGCATCTGGAGATCTGGGAGGCTTCTTGCTGTCTGCTGACATTCAAATAATGGAGGTCTATGGCGCCCGAGACAGAAAGGTCCATAAAAGTCCATAAAAACGTGTCAATATTCCTCCATACTGCTCGTCCAATGTATTCCAAGTGTCCTGAGTGGGTAGCGTCCATAATTTACTCGAAACGAAGTCATTTAGAATGTTTTTAGAGCATAAACAGTAGTGTATAGGATTTCCTAATAGCGCCCCCATGCGCGCTCACGACGCTACGGAAGCCGGCAGACCAAACCAGCGCATTCAGCTCGGCAAAGAACTCATGCTCTTCCTCAACACTGAAGTCCTCAGACATTTTTCTTTCGTTGTTTCTTTCTTTGCACAGGTAAACAGCACATTTCTTCTTCTACGCTTGCATTATCGGCAGAGCAGACGCTGAATGCGCACTTCCTTCCGGTTTGGTCTGCCGGCTTCCGTAGAATCGTGAGCGCGCATGGGGGCGCTATTAGGAAATCCTATACACTACTGTTTAGGCTCTAAAACGTTCTAAATGACTTCGTTTCGAGTAAATTCTGGATGCTACCCACTCAGGACACTTGGATTACATTGGACGAGCAGTATGGAGGAATATTGACACGTTTTTGTGGACTTTTGTGGACCTTTCTGTCTCGGGCGCCATAGACCTCCATTATTTGAATGTCAGCAGACAGCAAGAAGCCTCCCAGATCTCCAGATGCATTTGAGATATCAAAAAAGTACTCCAGAGTTTTGTTCAGCATGGGGGTGAGTAGAAAATGAAGGCTAATCATGTTTTGGGTGTACTATTCCTTTAAGCCCCTTCAAGGGACAGCAGCCTATATTACACTACCAAACCAACAAATGCACCCTACAAGGACTACTCACCTCTGTTCCTCTCCAAAAAACTGCACTCAAGGATTTCATTACAACTCCATTTATAAACCTCTCTTTGAACTCTGTCAAGAATTTATGTCAAGAAATACTCAAGCAAGTTCCCCCAAGCTTTTCTGGGGCTGGGTTTTTTGCATTTACATGTTTCTTCAGTTCATAATTCTTAAATCAAAGAAATGTAAATATATTTACCTTTTATTTTAATATATATAATAAATTTGTTTACATTTTACCTTGACTTTATGTTTTTGAATAGTCAAGTCACTCTAAAAACATATCCTCCAGCTCTCAAAACCTGCAGAGTGACCATCTATGTTGCTGTACTTGTACTTACTTGAACATGGTATTTGAAAAATGTGGTTTTAGCACGTGACCTTTGTCCATAAGGAGTTTGTGAAGATTCCTAAGGAATGCTGCCAGAAACTGGTGAATTCTACTGTATCTGCCGCTGCTGCTCTATATAGAACGAAAGATGCTTCTCTTAAAACCCTTAATTCTGAGAGTACTAATCTCTAAGCCATTAAAGACAAGATTAGGTGTTAAATCCTTGCAATTTCATCTTTGTCTAACTGATTTTTTTCTTAGCAAACAGCTGCTTGTTCAATATGTGTTCTAATAAATCTTAAATTGCAGAAGTGGCTGAATGATTCAACGTGTAGCCATTTATATGACTTTTATTCTTTTATTCAAACAAGCCTCTGTTGTGTAACATTTAATTAAATATGGAAAAAACATGCTTATGATACAGATAAACAGTATTTTTGAAAGTACAGGAGTTCCCTGTGTTCTTTTACTCTGGGTGTGGTTCGACAGACAGGAAACAGTCCCCTCTGCTTTTAGCTGGGGCCTTACTAAGGGAGTGCGTATACAGCATATGTCCGCATTTGAGTGTGTGTCAGTGTATGTTACTGTGGCACTCAAACGTATCGGCAAGTTAAAAAAAATTGTTTTTCCCAAAAGTTTTGTTTCCCCAGGAACACCTGATGAATAATTCGGAGAAATGTGCTTATTCAAAATGTGCAGGACAAGCTCACAGTGGAGTAACATTAAAATGCCTGACTTGCTACTAGAATACTAAAACAGAGGAGCCCGCTTATTTCTCCTGAAATTTGCAGTATTAACACGGAAAAAAACACAGATATTTCACTGTGTTTTGTTTGGTTATCTTTTTTCTGTGTGTTTGTGCGTACATGTGTCCAGACGGACGTCAAAGTGGTCAGTTCATTTTGGCTGCATTGCCAAAGGGTTGGACCACTGCGGTTTCATCTGAGCTTAGTGCCAGTATGGAGTGGATGTGTGTGTGTGGGTTGACTTGTCCTTAGGCTAAAATGGGCACCAACCACAACAGAAAAACAGATCGACTGATAGACAAAGAGAAGACGTGGAGAGGCAGACCGCATAGAAGAGACAGGACCTTGCTGTAAAGTTTAGTTTCCAAACAGAATTACTGATTCCTAGAAAGGCTTTTCAACTAGGAGACCTCGAACCTCCACTGGACTTTTACTATGAGAGGGCTTGATCTCTGCGGAGAGCGTTCTGTGAATTCTTCAGTTATTCTCTAAATACAAATAGGCTGTACTGTAGCTTTAAATCACTTTGATTACAGATGAATGAACCTACCCTAAACCTTATGTACTTTCTTTCATGTTAGAGCAGTAGGATTGCATGCCACTGTGAAAAAGAGTGGCATGCAACCATTTGCATTAAGTTTTAGTTAATTAGCAGACTGAGAACCTGTTTTATTTGAAGCGTAATGGTTGATTGATTGACTTTATTTCTCACAGTGGAGAAATTTACTAATTACATCAGCCCAAATAGTCAAAGGAGAAGAAGAAAGTGCCAAAGGAAGAAAAAGGTGCATGGGATATATACAGTATATACAGTATACAGTATATACAGTCCATATATGACAGCTTTTTTTTCTTTTTCTTTTTTTTATGTAAAACTATACAAGCTTAGATTAGCCACATGATCGTAGTAGTTATAGTTTTCTTCTTTGACAGTGTCAAAAGATATAAGCATTTTCTGAAAATATTCTAAAAAACAGTATAAGATAACATGGGAATATAGCTGACCACCAATGTGCTATTATGTATTGGTTTATCACAAAAAAACCTAAAATTATAATAGATAAATTAAAATATACCAAGTTTAGAGAGCTGTACTTTGACAAAATGTCTTTTTATTTACACTTGTGTGTTCAAAATAACAAAAAAAAATCTGTCTAAGTCTAAAGTTTATACGTGAAACTTAAACCTGGTCATATTCAGAATTCAAACTTCTGAAGGTACTTTAAATATGAAATTATTACATACCGTTCAATAAAATATGTGTTTTTAATAAATGTAATTTTCATTTGAACGTGCTTAACTGGAGACATCCCTGTTTGTCAAAGAACACTACTGCCAACTACCGGTTTGTGACATTAAGGTGCGGTATTGGCTGTTGAGCAAGTCCCAGTGCTGCATCTGGTGTTTGTCACTGTGGGCTTTTATCCAAGTCATCTTAAAAAGGTTCTTCGAAATGTTGGCTACATATTACAGGTTTTTTCTCTGGCCATAGGATCGATGGCAAATCCTCCCTTCAAGTTAGCAATCCAACTAAAAAAAGTAAAACCTGAAACAATAACTTTCCTTTTTGCAGATGAAACCATGTATAGCCATACATGTGCAATTTCTAAAATATATTTTTGTCTTGCTTTCTGACATAGAATCAAACTAAGGGCCCTTTTGACTAGGTCAAGATGATGACATCATGGATCTGTAGGCTACTGATAGTTTAATTCGAAATCCAAGCTGATTAGAGGTAGGCCTTGTTGTATTTCAGGAGACACCTTTAGATGCATTGCTTTCTGTGTGAGATCTTGGGGAAAAAAATGTATTAATGAACCAAGATATTGAGATCTAAACAATTCTGGTGCATTCGCAAACCGATGCAGCTTATAAAACATTATGAGAACTCTACATAACTGCTTTAGAGTAACTAAGACTGAAGAAATGTAATTAGACCTCTGAGTTTATAGAAAGAAGGAATAATCCTGTTCTTATTCACTCAAATTGTAACGATGTTGGTTCTGATGCAAGTTTTCAGTTTTAAAATTTATCCAGGTTTTTCTTTGTTTTCTAGCTTTATTGGTGTGTTCTGGATTTATCTAAGTTTCTTAGGTTTTTCTTTGCTTGTCCTCTGTTGCCCCCTTGCGTTTTCCTTTCCCTGTGCTTCCTCGTCATCTCTAATCACACCTGCTCCTTATCAGATCGTTAGTCCTGCCTTTGTTCAGTCAGCCATAAAAACACTCCCTCTGGGCTGGTTCCTTGTCTAACTTCCTCCAACTCTGTCCTACTTCGTCTTACCCTGGCTCCTCATGATTTTTTCCCCCTGATGGTTCTGGTTTGTGTTTAATTTTTATGTTGAATGCTTTTGGATTCCTGTTTTGTTTAACATTTTTAAGTTGGACTTTTTTGGATTCCTGTTTTTGCTGCATGTGTTCATTCATTAAATCTTCAAAGAACTCACCCCTGCCTCTCAGCCTCTGCATTTGGGTCCTCACGAAAAACCCCCAACCAAATTGTGACACAAGTCAATTGTAAATGATAAGAGATAAATCCTCACTTTCCACAATAAACATGAAAATGTAAGGGTTTACCAGTGCTACTGAACAGAGTTTATTATCTTTTAAATGTATATTTGTAGTATCAGAAAAAACAAAACAGAAAGGCCTACACTGGAATATGTTATTGGATCAAGGGAAAAAAATAATTTGATGTACCAAGCTATGAAACATGTAAGGTCCAATATTTTTAATAAAATTTAGGGCCATATTTCTATTACATTGTAAAATTATTGACACTTTTAAGAAATACTTTTCACATCGCAATTACTTAGGCTACTAGATCTTCTAAATAGATAACTAATTTCCTCATTTCAGCATTTCAATAGTGTCCCACTTGGCCCAGATAAAAACTGAAATTAATGTATAATTAAAGTTACCATTACCACTTTTTCAATAGAGAAATAAGAGGATTTTTCTTTTCGCGTCTTAAAAACAACTAGCTGCCCTTACAGCTTGTGGCTTTAGAACTGTCCAGCCACAGGACCAAAACCCAAAAAGGCCTCTGCACTGCTAAAGACATTATCTCTTAGAATAACCAGGCTGCAAATGGGTCCAGCTTTGCATGAAAGCATAAATGTGTGTGTTTGTGTGTTTATGTATATGCAGTTGTTTTGACCTGTAGTTAAAGGATAGAACATACAATCGACTTTTCTGTGGTGAAGTCTCTGCTTTTCCTCTTTAAGTTTTGGTGTTGTTTTCAAACATGGTCATCAACCAGGCCTCCGCCCCGTCCTCCCTTCCTGTGTCTGATCTGTTTTTTTTCTTTGTCTCTTCATAAAACTGTTTTTGTACCTCATCTCTGCTTTTTGATGAGGTTTGGTCCACTATTTTTTTCTCTTTCCTCTTGAACTCTGTCTGTCTTAGCACTCAACCTCTGTGACCCTTTAGACTGCCTCTCTTTTATGGGGACACCATTCAGCCTAAAGGGAGGACAGCCTCTGCATCCAAACAAGCTGTTTACACTGGCAATGCCTTGGCTTAACTAGGTCAATTCTGCCCACTTAATGTTAGATTTTGAAACAAGGTTTCATTTGGTGTTCTGTTAGAGAAGTCCAATGAATCCATGCATTTCTGTTTGACAATCTGAGATGCTATTCAAATTGAAATACAGTGATCTATATCTAAATATCCATGTTTTGGCTAAACATCATTTAAAGCTTTATATAGAATACAGACTCACCCAAAGTGTAAAAGAATAGATTTGTTAAAGGACATTTGTTTCTGTAATGTGGTATCTGATATTATGAGCCTATGCTGGTGACTTTAAAGGGCTGTTTGAATGTTATTCATAGATTAGAAATGGTTCAACAGCTGCTTTTAATTAGAACAGCATAATCAGCTATCAGCACAATTTTAAGCACATATTTTTACTTCCTGATCTTCAACACAGACTATCACCAGTAGTTACCTCCCTGGGTGATGGTCCCTCAGAGATGACCTCTCCTCTCCTCTCCTCTCCTCTCCTCTCCTCTCCTCTCCTCTCCTCTCCTCTCCTCTCCTCTCCTCTCCTCTCCTCTCCTCTCCTCTCCTCTCCTCTCCTCTCCTCTCCTCTCCTCTCCTCTCCTCTCCTCTCCTCTCCTCTCCTCTCCTCTCCTCTCCTCTCCTCTCCTCCCCTCCTCTCCTCTCCTCTCCTCCTCTCCTCTCCTCTCCTCTCTCAAATTTACTTTAGTACTAATCATAATTGTTGATATCCAAAATATACCTTTTAGTATAAGTAATGTTTTGAAGATATCTTAGACTGGAGATCTTTTAGAAATCAATGTTAAGCCTAATGTAATTTAGACTAGTCAGAATTTAATTAGATACATCTGAAACTGGTATTTTGCAAAGCCTAAATATTAATACAAATATCTTAATTAACTTTTCACCACACTATAAGTCTGGTGAACCTGATTATATGATAAAACGGCTACATAGCGCCTCCTCTTAATATATTGACATAACTTACATGTTGACTTTCAGGCATTTTAGAAGAAAGAAAATGTATATTTTTTTCATTTTTTAAATGTCTCTGAGGGGGTGTGGATAGGATAAAAGAGGGGAGGAGACAATGGGTGCATTTTCAGCACCATACTTTGTTATTGATAATTTCACAGGCAGCTGTTGGTACCCCATGTAGCATGGTGTTGTATATAGTCCATACCCACTTTTTGCCCCACTGACTATAACCCATTAGTCTCCGTGTAGCGATGATGGCCGTGGCATTTATTCACAGCAAGCAATGAAGCCTTTAGCTGTAAGGGGCGCCAGTTTGCCATTTCTCCCTAAAGTGATATGATAGATGACTAATAATATACTGCTTTTGCGCAGCAGATTATTTTTTTAATTTATTTTTTTTAAGTGTTCTTGCCACTACCCATCAGTCTCGCAAAAAATGCTGCCCTGTTCATCTGCCTGGTTTGTAGACCCTGCTAATTTTTTTTAATACAGCACGAGCGCACCCCACTTTGAACTTACAGTACGCCCTGTAAATCTAGAATAAAAAGAAAGTAATTTTTTGCATGTATCTCTATTCCTCTGTACAATAAAGAACAACTTAGAAATGAGTTTCAGGCAAAAAAACTACTGGCTGCATTTAGTATTTTCTTAGGCATACATCCCAGACTTTTATAATCCATTCATCCAGCAGGTCTCTAAGGCCTGTTGAAAAGGATGCATTGGTTTTTGGTTAGCTAAAGGCGATTGTGTTCTGAATAGTTGCTCAAGGATTCTAGAATTCTGACAAGTTGTTTTTTTTTTTTAAGAAATAACTAAAAACCTTTTAAAAAATTCCTTTCATAAATTATCAGTGTCACCAAATGAGGTTACTAAAAAGAGAATGTGAAAGATTTTAGTCCAACAAAACGGTTTGTTTGTATCTATATCCAAACACTTGGATGGAAGGTGACCATACTGGATTTGAGGTTAGGTTGGTTAGCATCCTCTGTCTTTTACAATTCAAGTTCCAAATTCTAGAGAATTTTCGTCTATGTCATGATCGGTTCTCTAATGGAGACCCAAAGATGCAGAACACCACTGACGGACACAGGATGAAAAGTTTAACAAGTTTATTTGCACAAGCACATAATATGCAGAAGACTGGTTCGGGCCTGGAATCTGGTTTCACCGGAGTCTGCGTGAGAGACAACACAGTTAAGGACTGTTGACGGGGTTTGGTTTCCAATGGTGCTCTGATAGTACCTTGAGGGTTCTTGAGGTTCTCCTTGGGAGAGTCACTGTTGGTTCTGGAGAAGGATGTGTTAGCAGAGTCCGTTAGCTGCTTCAGCGTCTCACGTCTTATTTGAACAGACCTTGGCTTGGGTTTCCTAGCTCTTGCCCAGAGCTGCTTAGAGGTTGACTGAGAATCTTCAGGGTTTGGCTCGGAGGGTCGGCTCGGCAGGTTAGCTCTTCCAGAGCTTTCACGGAGGAAGCACGAGTCACCTAGAGGCAAAGAGACAAACGTTAGAATCTGACTCGGGATTAAGGACATGGAAAAATCACTGAGATCAAGGCTTTAGCGCTGACCAACTGGAACAACACTGCGGCGTTGAGGTAAGGTCTGAAGGCAGCTTAAGTAGTGGATCCTCTGATGGTCTTGATGAGCTGCACCTGTGCAGGAGGCTCCCTCAGAGGATCCACGGCGGACTCTGCTGGAGAAAAATGGTATTTTCTCCAGCTCCCAACAGTCTAATCTTTTCATAATTTTATTTATAGAATTTAATATTGTCATAAACCTCGAACACATAATTAGTTCTAAAAAATAAACCATCCATCCATCCATCCATCCATCCATCCATCCATCCATCCATCCATCCATCCATCCATCCATCCATCCATCCATCCATCCATCCATCCATCCATCCATCCAACCAACCAACCAACCAACCAACCAACCAACCAACCAACCAACCAACCAACCAACCAACCAACCAACCAACCAACCAACCAACCAATTGTGTTACTGTTTTACAATCTTATTTAGTATGAAAATAGTTGTGACAGTTTTTAAAGAAGGTAGTTCATGTTTAAAAAAAAAGATTAAAAAAAGGCTAATGAAATAGCATTACAGTTCCTCCCTGAAATGAAGTGGTTGATGTCCAGAGCCTAGGCAGCGGAGGGCCCGGGCAGGATTCGATACCACAAACTCCACCGGGTAAAAGTCATGCCCGCTTACCAGTCAGCACCTACAGTAGCTGTCGCCAAGTAACCAAGAAAATAGAGCAGTCGGAGGCATGGCGACAGTGTGGACCTGTCACATCTCTCCCCGTCTTTTCAAAAGCACATCCAGGTTGCCACCACCATTTATAAATCTATGGACCGTTTACTGGTTTTGCAAATAGATCCTGGCAGCATCCTGGGAAGGTAAGCAATTGAGGGCAGGATTTGATCCCACGGTTGAAAGCCATCAACACTGACCAGTCCAGTCAGCCAAAGGGATAACTTTTGTGGGATCAAATTGCATCTGGGACATCCTGTGAGTAAATTGCCATATTATTAACAAATACATTTTCCAGCAAAACCTGACAGCAAATGAGGTACATTTGAACTTAACAGAGGTGTTGTCTATATTCCTGCATAATTACCAAACAAAAAAAGCCTCTCTGCTTCATTTTCTGCAATTAATGTTCTAAGAGAATATCTGAACTCTGAAACAGAGATGCATTAAAGTGTTTGTTGTAAAATGCTGGCTCCATTCGTATCAACATTAAAAGTTGAAGCATTGCCAGGCAGTAATCTAAAAAACTACGGTGCTCTGGGATTAATATGTGAGCTTCCAAACCCTTGGCAGATGAAGCATAGGAATGCTGCATTAAGCGATTAAGATAACATGAAGAAAGCAGTTATATGAAATAGATAATAGAATTCACTGCTTACAGATGACTGGACTAAACCAAAAATGATGATGAATAGAAAGTTACATAAAAGGAAAATGAAAAATCTTGGAAAGAGAAAAGAAAGAGATACAAGGAAGAGAAGGAAGATAATGAAATAAGTAGAAGCTCACAAAAAAAAAACTACACAATGATTTCAAATCAAACCTGATCATCTATTCACATAAGAAAAGTGGGTAGAAGCTGATGTCTATACAAAAATTAAACAACAGCTGGGAACTGACCTACAGGGAAATCAGAGCTTTGACTGATGTGCACTCAGATGAATTAAAAGCTGTGCATCAGTGTGCAGGTAACTTTGTAAAGCAGTGTGTGACCTTATCCTTCTTTGTAAACAGAATGGAAATAAAAAAAAAAAAAATGTTGAAAATAAAAATGTATGGTTACACTAGTAAAGCTTTAGATTTCCAAATCGGTTAAGTGCAGGAAAATGTGTTTCTTGTAACTCTCACAGGCAAGTTTTAAATATAAGGGGAATGTTTACAGTTACAAAAGAAATAAAACTTAAAGACCCTCTGCCATAAAGTATATTCTGAGACAATACGTGGATGGACAGAAAGAGAGGAACAAGGAAACAGTTTCTGTATGTGTGTTGATGTTACTGGCAGTTTTTAAGAAAAGTAAAATATTTTATTTAATTTATTCAAACATTTGATTAGAAATAAGTACAGCTTGATATGATAAAAAAGAACTAAAACGGAATGAGAAGTTAATAAAAAGAATACTAGCTCAGCTGGAAAAAACAATTAAGAAAAAAAAATCATTCTCTAATTTATATAGATTATTTTTCCATTGGTGATGATTTATTTTTCTCACAGAAATAATGGATATGACTTGTGATTTTTGTTGACTTATGTCCTGAAGGGATGAGATTTACATGGGGAAAACATGTGATTTGTAACATTTGCAGGGATTGTCTACTGTATGACAGGCATCCCCAAAGTCGGTCCTCGAGGGCCGCAGTCCTGCAGGTTTTAGAGGTTTCTCTGCTCCAGCACAGCTGATTTACATTGATAGCTGATTAACAGGCTTTTGCTGAACTGCAATCATCAGAATCAGCTGTGCTGAAGCAGAGAAACCTCTAAAACCTGCAGGACTGCAGCCCTCAAGGACCCACTTTGGGGATGCCTGGTCTATGATACTAATCACATGCAAATCAGCCATGTCAGCAATCTCTGAAGTATAATTTACCTGTAAAAATTCTACTATATTTTGCTGAACTTTAACGCCCTGTAATAATACAGAATGAGACAGGGGGGATCCAGTGAGTAATTAGACATTTTTGTTTTATGAGTGCATTTAGTTTTTTTTTTCAGTAAAGAACTGTGGCTGCTTTGAGGTGTTTAAAGAGATCATTTTAGGTACCAGGCAATCAATACCCTGTGGGCTCTATTCCACCCTTGCAAAATGTGGCTGATTTCTAACTTGGCAGATAGTTAAACAGTTTCTCAATTAATACAGCAGAGTTTTCAGGTACGTTTTTGATGTTTACTGATGAAAATCTGTAAAATTGCAATACAAAAAATTAACTGTGTCAGTTCATTTATCCGTTTCCCATACATTTAGAAATACAATATGCATTAAAATAAACCAAACCATAATTTACTCCACATAACAAAGGGACAAATAGCGGCATTTAGCTCAATGCCAACTTATAATATGGAAAACCCCATTGACAGACTATCGCCTTAGAATCGATCATGCTATTAACTTTATTAACTGATTGTACCAAACGGGACACAATAACAGCTGAGTCACACATGTACTTACAAACGTATGTCCCTTGTAGGTACAGCCAGAAGAAAAATCATATATGAGTGGACAACGGTGTAGCAGCCAAAACAGTCTCTCCTTTTAAAGCAACAGTTCGGTCATATTCGGAGTTCAAACTCCTTGAAAGTACTTTAAATATAAAATACTTTAAATATAAAATGATTACATACTGTTCAATGGGTATTTATGTTCACTTCTTATGAAAAAAAGTACTGGTCATTACTCTCTCCGTTCTCAGGCTGTTGTCTTGTTTTCTGTCCCACGTGTCAGTACTGAGCTGGGTAAAAAGGCCTTTGCTTACTCTGCTCCCTTTACATGGAATTTGCTGCAAAATAACATGAAACTTAGTAAATTGGTTCCTTTGAATACTTTTAAGTTGAGAATTAGATGTTTTGAGTTAGACTCCCTCACATGTCAATGTTTTAATTGAAATTTTATTGTAAGTGCATATTTGGCTTTTATGTGTGTGTCTTTTATACATATGTAATGATGTGATGTAATTTTGATGCCTATCTTGGCCAGGTCTCCCTTGCAAAAGAGATTTTTAATCTCAATGGGTATTACCTGGTTAAATAAAGGATAAATAAAAAAAAAAATGATAAGTGTTTTTAATTAAGAGTAATTTTCATGTGAATGTGCTTTACTGGAGGCATCCATGTTCTTCAAAGAACACTACTGCCACCTACCTGTTTGTGATGTCTGGGTACGGTATCGGCTATTGAGAAAGTCCCAATGCTCTATCTGGTGTTTGTCACTGTGCGGTATTATACAAGTCATCTTGAAACATTCTTTTACTTCTACAATTGCAAAACCTCCCTCTTCTAGGTGGCAATCCAACAATAAACCCATGGATCATGAATCAGAAAAGTGAAATAACACATTTCTTTTTCACTTTTACCTTATATATTGCAACATCCAACTGCCATGTACATGGACATTGTCACTTTAATGATAGCTCTAGTGAATTTCAATTGTGAAGTACTCTCAAAAAGTAAAATAATTGTTGTTGATTGCAGGTGTGTTTGATAGTTCCCACTAGTTTTGCCTGTAATGCGGGGAGAATGGCCCTAGGCTTACCGCACTGTGACATCACTGCCAGAAGATGTTAGGAGTGAGGTGTTACTATATTTTGGCATAAATGGCTGCTCCCAGGCTCAGTGTTTTCAACGAAAATTACTATTTTAATTTTTTTATGGAATAAAAATAAAGTAATTTGCTGAAGTGAAATAAAGTTTCACTTTAGCAATGCATTATCAGATAGTGCAGTTATAAATGTGAAATAATTTGTTCCATTTTCTCTCTACTCTGTTCCACTAAACAATACTACTGTACAGGGGGCCACCAATGAACTTGTTCCCCTTCACAAATTGATAGTTTTCTTGATGGGGTTACTAGTTCTCTGGATACTGCCTTAGACAATGTAGCCCCTTTAAAAGAGAAAAACTTTAAAAACAGAAAGCTTTTTCTCTGGTTGTATGCATAGCTGCGCACTTCGAAGCAAAATGCTAGGAAATTGGAGAGAAAATGGTGCTCTACATGCCTGCGGGAATCCTACTTAGTCTGGAATAACAGCCTACTGCTGCAAAGAATTACCCTTCGTAAAGCAAGAACAACATATTTCTCATCATTAATAGAGAATAAGAATAATCCTAAATTTCTTTTTAATACAGTTTCAAAATTCATCTCTGTTGAACCTTCCACCCCCCTGCTCTTACCAATAATGATTTTATAAGATTCTGTACAAAAAAAGATTGATTCTAATAAAAATAAGATCATTGGCATCCCTCTAACTATTATTGGTTTATCTGTGGAAGGTGAGGCAGCATCTGAGGTAACCATAGAATCTAAACCGGGTTAGAAGATAATGTTTTTTCTAACTCTGAAACTGTTTTCATCAACTTTCACAGTTAGAAAAACCATTATTTTCAACTCATCAGCATTTTACAGTCGAGTGTGAAACAGCTGGGATAAAGATTAGCTCTTCCAAGTCCGAGGCCTTGGTTTTCAACTGGAAGAAGATGACCCCTTCAGGTCAGAGAAGAGCTTCTGCCTTAAGTGGAGGAGTTTAAGTATCTTGGGGTCCTGTTCTTAAGTGAGGAAAGAATGCAGCAAGAGGCTGATTGTAGGATTGCTATGGCTGCAGCTATAATGCGGACACGGTTTAAGTCTGTTGTGGTGAGAAACAGCTGAGCCAAAAGGGAGAGCTCTCGTTTTACCGGTTGGTCTATGATTCTTCCCTCATCTGAGGGAAGAATGACATCTGGATTATGACTAAAAGAATGAGATCCTGTTCAGTCAGATTAAAATTAGTTTTCTCTGCAGGCTTGCTGGGCAGTCTGTTAAAGAGAGGGTAAGAAGCTCGGTGAACCAGGAGAGGCTTGGTGTAGAACCACTTCAACTCTTCATCTAGAGGAGTCTACTGAGGTGGTTCAGTCATCTTTTCAGGATGCCCCCTGGATGCTTCCCTTGGAAGGTGTCCCAGGTATGTCTTACTGGAGGAGAGGCCAATAAGATCGCCCAGGACACACAGGAGAAACTATGTCTCTCTGCTAGAGCACCTTGAGGTGTCTCTGGGAAGAGGGAAGTCTGGGAGTCTTTGCTGGGACTACTGTCCCAGCAACCTGATCCTAGTTAAGTGAAAGACAACAAGTACAAGTATTATGATTCTACCACTTTTGATTTGTCTCTAATATGCTATCTTGATATGCTTATATGTGCTGCTTTGGCTTCCAAATAGAAAGAAACCAAAGTCTGCTTGATTACTTGAAGGTTTTCTGTTTGACAAAACTCTCCCACAACACACATTGTACTGCCCGATCAAGCACAGTCTGACAGCCAATCACGTCAATTTTGGGCTTACATCTACAGAAAACACAATATTTAAGATTGGAGTACTCTATCAAAATGTAAACAAGCCAAAAAAAACAAACAAACAAGCTAAATTTAGTACATCAATATGGGCTTAATGACAAGTCTGTTTTATATTTGCAGTACATGCCAGGACTCAGCGGGCAGCTCAGGTCAGGCCTCCACCGGCTCTACCCTTTTTTCCATTTCTCCCCCAGGTGGGTGTTGTTTAGCAGCTGTAGCTCATTCAGCGGCATGACAGGGGAGCATTTAAGCAGAATGATGAATACGCTAGAGTGTTAAGTAAAGGGGTACGCCTCAGTTGTTCACTGTCTAAGTGACAGCTCCTTCTCTTGACACTAATCCTGTGTCTCCTGTGCCTCAGGTTGCCCCATGCTCTGGATCCCTCTCCAGAGCATTGTCTTGTACCCGTATGATCCCAAGTCAAGCTCTCTCTGCTCAAATCTTGCTCTGAAGCCCTCACTTGACCCTGTGATGTCCCAAGCCTAGCCTCCTTGCTCCATCTGCTTGGATCCTGTTCTGCAGCTTCCCTGAGGCCCCGCCAAGTGTTCAACTCACCCTCCACCTGCCTGCCTCCCTGCCTCTCAGCCACCATCCCCCAAAGATCAGGGAGCTCCTTCACGAGGAGTCACCCCCGCTGAGTCCACTCTTCCCTATCTCCTCCCAGGCCAGGTCCTCCAGGTTTGCATGGTAAGACCAGTCATCTTAGAATTTCCTTGTCACGTTTTGCACCGTACTAACTTCCTGTTCTCACCCACAAAGCTCTAGATGTGCACCACCCTAGCCTGAATAAACCTCTTAAAAAAATCTCCTGCTTCATGTGTTTTTGTTATGCATGTAGGCCAAACACTCAAAAACCATGACAGTAAATACCTAGAGTTTTAGGTCATGGTCAGTTTAAGAAAAGTTTTTTTTTAACTCTTGTCCTTTAAAAACTAAAGCCTAGTAGCCTAGTAAACTAGCCCAACCCGCCAGTGGCCAAAATCATTTTTACCTGCGAGTTGGTCTAGCCTCGATCAATGCCCCAGGCCCTAAATCTGGCGGGGCAACCACAATGCAGAGATGTGTTTTGAATGTCTGGATGCAAAGTGGGCGAGGCTTTAAAGGCTTGACGACAAAGCCACAAGACACAGTAGCATGCACTGCGGCAGCAGCAGCTTTCAATGGAGCATTCCATTGAAAGTTAAAAGTTCTCTTTCTGTTGCTGTTATTCAATAAAAGTACGTTTTAAGATAATTTGAGGCGAGAATATTTTACTTTATGGTCCATTTACCGACTGAATGCGTAATAAAAAAAAAACAATTTACAAAGTTGAGAGGACCGTGGCAACCAGCAGATGTCCAAAGCTAACATCAGCCAGGGCTAACCGCAGCCCTTCTGCAGCGGCAGAAGGACTGCAGTGTGAAGGACCGCTGGCTCTGATGTCGACTTTTAACTCAGCTTTGGAATCAGTTTTGGAAGGATTAGACTTGGGGTTTTCGTTGAAACGTGAGCAGGAAGAGGCTCTACACATTTATTTTTAAGAAGGACGTATTACCCATTTTACTGACAGGCTGTTTGTTTACACTCCCCTACCAGCTTCTTGTCACGCTTACTATGTCACAGTCAGTTGCGCTCATCAATCAGATTGTTGGCCAATAGTCACAGACAGGGGTTTGAAAAACAACGGGCTGTTCTCATCAACAATCTTACGATGTCTTGTTCATTGGGGCCAGACTGAATAACACCTTTTATATTCCATTTACTCTGGTTTAAAGGCCTAGTACACACAAAGACAAAGACTGGTAAAATTTGCGAAACTGCTTAAAAAAGAATTCTGTCCACATGGGTACACAGCACCAATGAAGAAGCTGTACATATGGCACTGTGTCACTGCCACATAATCATGCTCTGACCATTGACAAACTTATGTGAAATAAGCATAACGGCATGATGGACGAAAGGACTTATGGATTTCAGAGGCTGGTAGAGCAACAAAATCATTGTTAAAAGCGGGGGCCCACAAACACTTCACTTTCAGATGTAGTTTCAAGAATTGCTGTATGGCTCTCCTAAAACACACAATATATTTGGATGTAGCCTATGGCCTAGAACAGCGGCCCCCAACCACCGGGCCATTTTCTCCGATTACGCCTAGATGGGACCTGCTTGTTGTTTTATTTTTATGCTGTGTGTATTTGATTTTATGCCAGTCGTATCAGCCCCCCCGGCCGGTCCATGAAAGTATTGTCTGACATATAGCGGTCCGTGGTGCAAAAATGGTTGGGGACCGCTGGCAGGAGGACAAAATGGATTTACAGTTACAACTAATTTCCTCTTTGTGTTGATGGAGCCTGTAACATGCAGGTCAGTGCCACTAGGAGCAGGGTTAAAAAGGAATAATTTACTTTGAATATCAAATAGAACACAATTTCCTGCTTCTTTTGGTCTTATGATTAAGAAATATGAAAAATGTGTTTATTTTAGAAAAAGTCAGTGATTAACAGTCTAAAAAAAAAAAAAAAAGCTGAATTTAGGGGGAGCACTGTTCTTACAAAACCAGAGTATACCACCCCATATTCCTGATTTACATTGGGTGTTTATGCTTTTTTTTAAGCTCATTCTTTCTTTCATCTGTTGAATCACATCCCTGCATGTATATCCATCCATTTATCTGTCAATTTTTTCCAGCCAGACATACAATCTTTCAAACCATGTCCATAGGGTCTTTGCTTCTATTCAAGTATTCACGATCTTATTCAGTCACTGCTGGAGCTTCATAAACTTTGGAAGGTTAGGGGCATAGATCAACTGATGAATGAAGATCTTAGCCTTGAGGATAAGCTACCTCTAACAGTAAGGCTGTGACTTCATCAATGCAGAATAAGTACTCAATGTCTCTTATTAGCTTTCGACATTACTCATGATCAGTTGCCCCAGAGCTGACTAGATAAAGTAAGGAGCTGTTTTGCACATATTAACTAGGGAGAAGGGCATCAAATTGAGTTTGTGTTGCAGGAGGAAGACAAAAAGAGAGGCCTTTTCACATGTAAAGATGAAGGTTTTTAGGGACATATTTGGAGTATTTTATTTCTGTTTTAACGTATTTTCAAACAAATTGTGTTACGTATTATATTGCTTTTAATCATTGTTTACTCTTATTTTAAAAAGACAATAAAATATATATCTGGTTTCACAAAGAGTATTTTGTCCTAGGTATTACTGACAACTTTCAAAAAATGTCTATTAACATAATTGTCAAAGCATAAAAAACATCACCCCAAACTAATTACTCATTTGACGTACAGTGCTGTGTTGCATTTTTCGTCATTGATATACATCCTCAGTAATAAAACAAACCTTTAATTGACACATACATGTAGATTTACATTGCAAATGTTTTAATGCACAGTAAATAGGTATTTAAATACATATCCTCAACTAACAAATTATCCTAAGCCCACATCTTGGAGTCGTTATTGCCGCAAGAGGTAGTTCTACAAAATATTTACAAGGGAGAGATGACTAAAAATGCAAGTCACACCACTCGTATGTATGTATATATAAATTAAATATACTTTGTTATTTTCCACCAATGCCTAAAAGTGAATGAGACATTGACTTCCTGATCCGCACCACTGGGATCTACAACAGGAACATCAGAAAGTGAGAGAGGGAAAGTAATCTACACAGAGGGCATTACATTCAGAGAGGGGCGAATAGCATATGTTAAATGGAGCTACAGGTACCTGGGAATACAGCAGGTTGATAGCCACCACGAAGATGCCACAAGAAAAGCAGCAACAGCAAAATCCCTGCTACAAATCAGGCAAGTTCTGAGAAGGCAGTTCAGTGGCACGAATAAGGTCCCGGCCAAAACAACTTGGTCTTTCCAGTAATTAGATTCCCCGCTGTTGTAATAACTTGGCCAAACATGGAAAATTAGGCCACTGAAGTTAAAACGGAAGAGAAGGAACTGGAGGAGCCATCATCAGATATCTGTCAGTGGGATTTACCACTGACAGATAACTGAAGTCGCTTATACAATATGACCAGATCCTATCAATGGGTAGAGAGGATGAAGGACAGCAGAGATCTACAATTTCAGGCAGGATTTCAGGTGCAGGCTATGCAAAAAGGCCCCAGAAAGAATCCACCATCTCACAGTGTAGTAGGTAACATATTTGTAGAAAATTTTAGTACATAAACATAACCTGATATAGTGTACAATAACATCTGTGCAGAATACAAATGACATAGCTAATACACTGTGTTGCTTCCGCATAAAAACAGATAAAATGGTTGTGGCCAACTATAGGCAGCAGACTGCTCAACTGATCTATTTGTTGTTATTGCAAATTACGTATAAATCAGGAAAGAAAAACATGTAGTGCAATTGGACATAGAACCTTAAAAGTTGAGAGATCCAACAAATACCCGATAGATAGATAGATAGATAGATAGATAGATAGATAGATAGATAGATAGATAGATAGATAGATAGATAGATAGATAGATAGATAGATAGATAGATAGATAGATAGATAGATAGATAGATAGATAGATAGATAGATAGATAGATAGATAGATAGATAGATAGATAGATAGATAGATAGATAGATAGATAGATAGATTTGGAGTTTTAAGTGATGAAATATACAAAAAATATTCAAGAGATAAGACACGTTGTACTCACAGTTGAAGTGTGGGTGCATGGGTGACAAAAATATTCAACATCAAATTCTGCATTTTTTTTATTTGATGGTTCCCTTTTGTACAACTAAAGTGCATTCATCCACTGTAAGAAAATTAATCCTGAATGTTTAAACAAAATGGTGATGTTGGGCATTCATTTGGCATTCTAGTAATTTTTAATGAAAAAGACTCCCACATTGTGTTTTTTCCTTCTTTTTTGTTAGCTGCCTTCAAAGTCGGAACCAGATGCTCACTGAACAAAGCCATTAGTGTGGAAAGCTTAAAAGCTTCTCTGTCACCTGAGAGGCTGCTGAGTTGCTGGCATTGATCATCAATATTTTCCAGCCCCTCGCTCATAAATTAGTGACACTTTGTACAAAGCCATCAAAATATTACTGATTGCAACTTTAACATCAGCCACCAACCATCATTAGCATGTAGGCACCATAAAATGCTATCAGCGCTGTACTGGATCATTTAATGTTTTCACATCAGCTACAGATAGATGTTTCACATCATAATGAGCTGGATTTGAGAAATAATAAGGAAACAATGGCTTTGTCGGAACATCCACCCTAATCACTATGTAGGGCACTATATAGTGGATACACCATTTTAGATGAGTGTCCAAACGTCTAGTGGATGAAAAAGAAGGACCTAAGCTTCCTCAAAAAGTACATTCTGCTCTGTCCCTTCTAGTAGATGGCTCGGTTTCAACCCAGTCTGTTTTCTAGGTGAACATTGAGGTATATATACTCCTCCACCATGATGGTCTTCTTCCATGATAGTAATAGTGTTTGACTGGTTCCTGTTTTTTTCTGTAATCTGCAAATATCCCCATTATTTTATTCACATTTAGGATCACATTATTGTTTCTAAACCAAGCCATACTTTGGCTGTACCACTGTCTGCATTCATACAGATATCACTGTATTTTGACAAGAGCAGTCTCTGTACTGTGGTGAGCACAGAAGTCTTACTGGAAGAAATTAAAGTGACAATTCTTTTTTAATAATGTGTTTAGCTGATGAAACAGCTTTTTAAATACTCTTACAGATAATGGGGGGTTTAAGATTGTATGATAATCTGACGAATTGTTGTTTTTAGAACTGACAAAATGGACATGTTTATTAATTGAGTCAAATCAGACATTATTACTGGCAAAACCTTGTTACAAAAAACTGTGACTTAAACAGTGAAACAGGAGGAAGGAGAGAGTTTGGAAATGTTCCTCTTAATACTTTAGTAGTGGACTTGATAGCATTTCACCCTAGGCTTTAAGGAGTTTTTTTTTTCAGTAAAGAAGATGGAGAGTGGAAGGGAGTTCAGATGCCACAGGACCTAGATTTCTTGTTGTAATCGATAAAAACAAGAAAGCTGTTCTCTACCAGAAATAAATTTTCAAAATGATGAAACCTGAACAGGAAGACAATAGTTGTGTGAGGAGAAGGAAAAACAACCTTTAATGGTTGTGAATTAAAACTATTCTTGCAAACCAGATTATTAATGTGTAGCACTCAGGTTTAACTCTTCAAATGATTAATCTGGATCCGTCTGGTAGAAGCAGGGACATTCAGGGGATACGCGCTCACCAGGTGCCCGCCTTTGATAGTTTGGTTTTATCAGATTAAGGTAACAAAGCAAATAGCAGAACACCCCATAACAACTATTATTTTACTCTCTTGCATTCCGACATTTAAAGATGACGTGGATTCTGACAATACAGATATCATAGCAGCAGCTATATATCTTCTGGGATGCCATATTTATCTAAGTTGGTCTTTTGGCTCACGTTAATGTTGTTATCACTGTCATGGTCTTGGTGCAGATGTTTGGCATGATTGTTTACTCTTTTCACCTGTCTAATTGGACAGGTTGTTCATTACCTTCGTCTTGTCCACATGGTTCCTGCGGCTATTTATGCTGCCTGTTTGCCTACCATCAGCACCAGATTATTTGAGCTGTTTTACCGGAGAGTAACTCTAGCATAGCATTTCTGAATATTGTTCTGCTTTTCTGATCCTGACCTGTTTCTCCCTTTGGGACTCCCGAGATTTTGCTTTGCCCCTGTCTGCTCTGCTAGTATTGCTTGTTCTGGACTGATTCCTGGATTCTGCCGGCTTGCCGAACTTGGACTGTTCTTCTGACCTTAACATGGATTCTCCTCTGGTACCTCTTCGCCTCTCTGATCTTCTGGTCTGTTAACCTGGTTCTGTATTAACTCCTGCTCTGGATATTCCCTCAGGGATGCTGTTGCTCCTCAGTGTTGCCTGGTTTCAACCCTTCAGTTCACTGGAACTCTAGGGACAGCACCCACTGCATGCCGTTGACAAATCTCCCGTTTGGATTCATCTCCTTCCTCTGGGATTAAACTGAACTCAACCAGGTTATTGACTTTTGCTTATTGTCAGGCCAGTTCTTTATTCTCAGTCACTAACCTGAATTTCTATTCCTACAGAGGATCCGGTTTATCCGCCCCAGCTGACGAGCAGCAACACGGATGTTTGTTTAAACAAACGCTTGTTTGAAATCATCAAGATCTGTCTGCTTGAATATTGGGTCCAAGGATCCGAGCTTCTGACAATCGCAGCTCTATATCCCACCTTAAGCCATAATACTGAAGCGTAATTGGTAGACTTGTTTTCACTTAGGTCTCGAACGATTAAAGCTGGATGTAAAAATACCATGATACCATTCATCTAACAAACAAGATTAAAAGACAACAGTGATGTAAGAGATTGTTATTATCGAAAAAGTATGAGGGCAGTAAGAATTATTTTGATTATCTGAGAAATTAAAATGTGTCCAAAAAGCAACAAGTTTTCAAAGAGGCAAATATTTTTTCACCCAACATTTTTCATATCATATAATCCAAAATGATAATGGCTTGCTCACAGACAACAATCTGATCTATGATTTCTTTGTACAAATGTGTGTGTACGCTTGCCTGTGTGCATGTCTATAAATCACACGTGATTATGATGATCAGGCAGGCAGAGAAACAAGGGATGAGGAGGAGGGAGGAACCAAGCCTGAACCAGAGGAAGAAAAGCAACACACATATATAGAAAGACAGATGAAGGGAGGATGGAGGGAACAGAAGAGAAAGAGGGGTTCAGTGACATTGCGGAGGTCATAATTCATCGCAACAAACCTCCAGCACTCAGCTGGAAAAATAATGATGCTTCAGTAACATTAAGTTACTAATCACTCACCCACATGGCTTGTACATGTATCTGCTAGCTTGCATTTGATTTTAGAGACTGAACAAACGTCAACCTCCTAATCACTTCTTCCACAGTCCTGTTTGCGTTTGACTTAAAGGTGTTTTTGTATTCATATATTTGCATCCCCATTTAGCTTAAGCAGTTTTTTTTCACCTTTGTATGGGATTATGTGTTTGTCCTCTTAGCAGTTATCGAATCATATGCTTTTTCATGAACATATATTGTTTGTAAACATTCAATTTAAACTTGCAAACGGGGGGTGATGGCCTAGTGGTTAGGGCATAGATCTTGCAATTGTTGTAAGTTCGAAACCCACTGCCACTCTGGGTCTCTGAGCAAGACCCCTGATTGCTCCCCGGGAGCCCCATGATGACAGCCCACTACTCCCCAAGGGGATGGATTAAATGCAGAGGTAAATTTCTCCAATGTGAGATGAATAAAGTTCAGTTATTATTATTTTAAATTTTGCTGCTCTATTTTACGTGTCCTGACTATTGGTTTTGTAAGCTTTCCTTCATTTTCCTGTCACAGTGCCACTAAAGGGCCTGGCATATGTTCTACATTCAGTGCAGCGAGGAATGCTCTGATCTTTACATGTATATCGGAGAAACCAAACAAGCTCTCCACAGACGCATGGCTCAACACAAGAGAGCTACCTCCTCCGGGCAGGACTCTGCTGTCCTCCTACTTCTTAAGGACAAAGGACACTCTCTTGAGGACCAAAATGTTCAAATTTTTGGACAAAGAAGACAGGTTGTTTGAAGGGGTGTAAAGGAAGCCATTTATGTTAAGAGAGAAAAACCAACATTAAACAGAGGAGGAGAAGAACTCAGGTTTCACCTCTCGAAAACCAATAATGCAGCTTTAGAATTGATTCCTTCCCACTATTACCTCAATCCTCATCGCCATGCTGGTGGTCAAAACATCCCTGCAGTGCGTCAGGCGAATAATGTTTCGGGTTAATTTGCAGGCTAGCAACAACCTTAACGACTTCCCACAAAAGGCGTATGTTGGGCTATTCTATAAAGCTTGGAAATCCACAAAACACCAGACAAATGGAGCTAAATCGGTCTCAATTTTCACAAATTTTCACACATATGTGATTCATACATGCATGTCAAATTTGTAAAACAAAGTACAGTTGTTTTATTTGACTATGACCTGGATGCCTGAGAATCTTCACCAGCACACCAGCGACCTACCACATAGGTGCTATGTACACTTTTGTGGACTTTCAGCCGTTTATGAAAATATAACTTATTTGTCTTTTACGTGCACTGGGCCTAAGCCTCAAGCATCATACATCATGTCCACATTTGCTGTGAGTTTTAAAACTAGAAGGTTATCTTCATTGCTAATAAGTAACCATTATATTGACAGATCAAACAGGTATTGAAGTATTTTTTATTTTTTTATCTCATCCAAATGATTTTAACCTAAAGATAAAGACTGTGAAATATTTACCCTCAGAGGAAGACCTTTATCCGTTTGTCTGTGGATTTAAAGGAAAACATGTATTATATATTTATTATTAGGTGCGGCTAAATAGCCACGAAATTCTTACAGGAGCAGCAAACTCTTTAGCAAAGACCAAACAAGGTTCTTTCATCTGACAATTATTAATAAAAAACAAATTTTATTCTAACGAGTTTGAATCCTTGTTACTTTTTGTTATTTCAGTTTAACCGAGGGGAACAGATTGTTTCTTTGTGACAGTCTGCTGGGGACAAAGTGTCTGAAGATCCAGTTAGTTCTTTTTCATCATCAGATTTGACAGCGGTTTATTCCTTCAGTCTAATAGCTATTTATGCTCGAATATTCATACATTCAGACACAAACATATTTTGGTGCCTCTGGCAAAAATCTGTTAAAAGCTTTGAAATTAAGTCATCAACTTTGATTATAATAGCAAGAAGCCTTTAGACAAACCTAAGTGCTACGTGAAAATAAAACCTTATGTTAAGGTAAATCAATTATATACCAATTTATGTGTTCTGGATTTTTTTTTTTTTTATACCGGTACTTCATACCATTTTCTTAGATCTGATCAGATTTATGCTTTCTATATATTACACAAGGCTTAAGCAGGCAGAGGGGATCTTTGACCTTTTCTCTAGATTATACAATGCCCTGTATCCTCCTTTATTTTCTCCTTTTAGTGAATTTTATTTGAAATTACATCGAAAGAATGCTGTCTTTTTATTTGCTTTTTAATATCTGGACTAATTTAGCTCTAGGTGTTTAACTGCTATCCTGCTAAAAGACTCAGTGATGACTATTTTCTGCCATATGTCGATTTTTTTATTGAAATTTTTCTGGTACTTATAAATAATTTAAAAACACATACACTTTAACAAAGATTCTGGGACCTTTGGGAGAATAGCAGGTCCTATAACAAAACAAATACTTTAGTTAACATAACAATTGTTATGTTTACAAGCAGTACATTTCACGATCGGATTGAAATTTTTCAGTAGTAAAAAAAAAACATAAGATTGTGCAATTAATATGAAGATAGGTAATCAGAATAAAACTAAAAATGTTTAGATTTAGATCATCCACTCAAAGTGGAGAAACGCCACTTTGGCGAAGGTTGCACATGTACACTCAGGTCAGCTTGCCTCATTCTGAATAATTTGATCCTGACAATCGTTTCCACACATGCTGATCAGATTGTCTATGTGTTTAAACCACCCCACTCAATCAGATTAAAATTTCATTCTGATCCTGCCAAATACAATCAGAATATTCTGGCTGGCACATTTTCAGTCTGATCAGCCATTTATTCCAATTACCCATGTCCAAGTAAATCTACTCAGTGAGCAGAAAGGGATTCATTGCAGGTTTTTCTCTATAATTGAGCAACATATCCTCAATTATGCTTGTTCTAATAAGTAAGTTATTTTCTTATTTGAATTTGCCTTTAAATGTACTTAGTGTCATTACAGTAGCAAATCTTATAAATCAAAGTAAATTTGGGGGCGCAGACCTGGGTGGAGCTGTGGTGGTGCAGTAGGTTTTATTATATGCAACTTTTTTTTGTAAAGGGATGAATCGAGAAAGCAACGTGCCACACATGAGGCTTGTAATCCTTCATAAGGTTTATTGTAAAACATAACAATTACATGTATCCCTACATGCCAACAATGAGAAAAATATGATAGTGACACATGCGCAAAGTAGCTGCACTCATTAATAGGGGTATAATCTACCACCTGGCAGTAGCACTAACACCTTAAGGTGGTAGATTTGTGTGGTGTGTGCAATATAATCTTTTAAAACATATACTATATATGTATACTAAATATTATGTTATTATATTAGTCATTTTCTATTGGTTCAGCTTCTATATAAGCTGATCGCTGCAAAGATTCCTCAAAAATCTAAACATTAATATATATTACAAAAAAAACCCCACAGAAGTTGCAAGAAACATTTTTAATCTGGGGGGGAAAGTACAGAAAACACCTTCTTTTAGCAATATTGTCTTTTAAAAGATGATTATTTCATTTGATTATGAGAAAGATACTTGATGGTTGGATTACAATTATTTTTACCCATTAATTTCTATAAGTTCTAACTTGCTGACTTGTATTGGTAACCCCAACGTTGCCACTCACAGTTTTCTAACAACCAGATTTTCTGTCAACATCTGGCCTTGTCTGCACAGTTCCAGATGTTTAAATCATTCTATCAGTGAATAACTATTTTGTCTTTTCCGGCAATAAAAATAGGATAAACAGTTTTAGATATGCCTTACTTGAATGGCATATTCTTCTCAAGCTCACGTTTGAAGCTTCTAAGTGTAATGTTTTTTTTGCCAATTTTTATTGATACTCCACAGGAATAGAAACTCAATCTATTCCAAGTTTGCTGAAAAGTCTGACAAAAAAACATTTGTTATATTTATTTTCACACCATTACAGGTTTTTGTAGAAATAGTTATATCTTCATATCGATCCATTAACCCTGTGGAATACATATGATCAATTTCATTCAAGTTTTGCAGTCTAATATTAGGCTGCTTTAACAAAATGCTTATTTATTTCAAAGCTTTTAAAACACTTTTAGCAGGGAAAACACCAAATATGTGTGCAGTGTTTATATATTCTTATCACTTGCTCTGGCCTTTATTAGTATTAAACCTCCAAACAGTTTCCACCAGCTCCAGCAGAGGCCATGGGTTCCTAATTCCTGTGAAGTCTCCTAGTCCACTGCTCTAGGGGAGCATTTGTGTAGCAATTGTGCAGCTCACCCTGAGGTTTGACCTTCCTGTTGAGGAGGTGAGGAGGAAGATTAATATGTCCTTTGGGGTTCATTAAAGTAAATATAAAACAAAAGCAGTGAAGGTTGTCTTTGTCCAAAACACATAACCCACAGAACATGTTGAAGATCCTGGGAGGTGCTAACGGTTACACATTCAGTGTTTCAGACAGTCCTGCATTTTGCAGCTTTTTAGATTTTATACGTTCATCTGTCTGGAACTCTCTGATGATCAAAGCTATCTCCTCCCCAGCAGACGAGCCGAAATATTCATTATGCTTAAACCCACAGTATATGTGGATGAATGTGCTTCTGTGTGCACGTTTGTGTGTTTAAAGTCTACATGCATGCACTTTGCTGATGACAGCTGCGGATCAGGAACCTGTGTGTTGATTGCAGATTAATAGTCTGTGAGGGGGATGTTGATAGTGTGTCTTTGTGATGATTGCACACCGTGCGGGTGTGTGTATGTGAGTGTGTGTGTTATTGCCATGTGTGTGGTTGCTGATTGCAGAGTAATGCAGATCAGATGAAGCAAGAAATCGGCATTTTGGCTCCATCAATCATCTCGGTCCTTCTCCCTTCACCTCCAGTGTGCTCTTCCCTTCATTTATGGTTCATTCATTTTATCTCCATTTCATTGCCTGTCTTTCTATATTTCCTTTCACTGAAACTTTCTCATGATCGGCCTTTATCTTTTCACACATGCTTTAGTTCCTCTTTTGAAATTGCAAGCAGACTGCCCAGATTTCACGCAGCTATGCCTCACAAGAACAGGTGACATTTTTTTTTTTACATTTTCAGCTTTTTCTCTCGGAGGAAAACACCAAGAATGGTTAAATTAGAAAAAATGCATGACTATATTACAGTAAAATGTAAAAACATCCTTCATAGTAATCCCATTCTGTTTGTCGGATTTCCTCCTCAGCATTAAACCATGTAAGTCGCTTTTATAAACATAAAAAAATACAACTGATATACAACAGATACAACTTAATCTACATTCAGTCATTCCCCCATTCACTCACATACTGATGGTGGTAAGCTACATTGCAACCACACCTGCCTGGGGCTCACTGACAGATGCAAGGCAGCCGTACACAAGCGTCAGTAGACAAGTGTCTTGCCCAAGGACACAAGGACGGTGAAAGCCTGAGTTGGATCTTGAACTGACAACCCTTCTGTTGCAAGGCAAGCTTTTGCATTAATTCCTGGACTTCAGATATCAGATAACTTTTCAACATACATGTTTTTAACTATAACACTTGGTTGGTTTTAGTTCCTTAGCCTTATATTGCAGCTTTTTACAACTTCTAGATGGAAAAAAAAGTTTATTCTTGTGATTTCACAACATTTGTAAAACATGTTATTTTCTACATTTATTGTATTTTTTTTTTCTCCCTGACATTATCCATAGATTTGAAAATCCCTTTAAGAAAGTACTTGGTCTAAAATGTTCAAACTTCCAAAAAGTTTTGTGATTTTAAATTTTAAATCAAAGAATGATTTATTTTACCTAAAGTGCTTTTAAACATGCAGTTAATCATTACTAAGATTAAATTATAGTCAAGAATTTCTTAAATGATTTAAAGTTGCTTTTTACTAATTGTCAGTGTACACATCAATATACATACATATTGACAGTTTGCAGCCGTCATGATTTTCAAATGCCATCACAATTTGTTCTTCAGAAAAAAAAAAAACTTTTCCGTGACATATTTGAGTTTAGTATTTTAAGTGTGAATGAAGCTACAGCAGTGATTCTCAACCCTGATTGACTGCCACCTGTGCTGATTGTTTTATGTTATGTTTTTCAAATGAAGTAACAGACAGTTAAATGAGTACGTAAAAAATAAACTTCTGCTGTACTTGATAGAAAGCTAATGAAGTAATCATCCTTGCAGAGACACATCTAAAACATTAACCCCTTAAACCAGAGCACCACCTTTCAAGGGGGTAGCAGCTACAAAAATAAGCTATTGACCAACTAACCCTGAGACCGACACACACTCACGGTATGTCCAGATCTAAGACTTCTCTAAAAGACTATCTGTTTAATTCTAACATCCACGAAAAACTGCTCACACACCGTGCCCAAAAGCTCTCAGATAGCCAAAATGCAATTTATCACCCAGTTTATGTTTCGTTGATGAACCCTGATTATTTGCAGGTGACCAATCTGCATTATTACAAAACACCAGCAAAACCCAGCAATGCAAATAAAATCTGTTCTACCTTGTAAATATAGTTTCTAAACTAACAGAACTGAAAAAAATAAACAGTTTTCCTCCTTTTTGGTAGAAAAACTGTATTTTTATAGCCAAATATATAATAGCATTACAAATTTTCAATTTCAAGAATGAATTCCAAATTTCAGATATAATGCCAAACTGTTCCAAAATGGCAAAGAAGGACTTTATCTTTTTTTTTTTTTTTTACTAAACATCTATAAAGCATCTATAAAGCTATAGAACTAGAGGTCTGAAATTTTCTGCATGACATGATGTAGAACAAATGTAATACAATGAGACATGTCTATTCTTAAGCATGTCTTTAATACTGCTGTTCAAAAAAAGAACTATAATTTTCGAGAATAAAAACAACAACTTTGAGTCATGTTTGAACTGATGCAGCTTGGGCTATGTTTTACTTACCCATTAGCTCTCAAATGATGTATCACACATGTAATTTGGACTTACAGTTCCTCAGTTATTTGCTATTCCATTTGGGTGTGCAAAATAGGTGAGGATTACTTCAAAGTCTGTTGGATCCAGATTAATGTATTCACCAGTACCTTTTTGTCAGTTAATAACAAGATTAGCAGTTTAGGCTGCGTACAATTTATGAAATGCCTTTTGCTGAACCTTTTAAAGTATGGTTATGCCTTTTTTGGAGAATTGACCTGTGGGATTTAGAGGTGGACCCTTCTGCCTATTGTGTTCTAAAGTTCTCAATGTCCTAGTTAAATGCTAAATTTAATGATTGCAACTTTAGAAAAGATTGAACATATATAGGTGTTTTGAAATGATTGTCAGCATTATTGATAGTTGCAATGTGGCATCTGAACAAGGCTTCTGGATCAATAATTCCTAAAAATACTTTTAAAGAACAGATGTTTGGCCGTTATGTACAGTGTCATCCTTTCTATTAGGTACAGAGCTGAAAGGTTGATTTGTGCTTTTCTTTGCCACCCTGAACCTTGCAAATGTTTTAGATATCTACGGGAAAAGGATCCCAAACAAAGCAGCAAATCTACAACAGGATAAAATAATGAAGGTGTTTAAATGAGGTAAGTTCCCATTAGTCGAGGTCTAAGGTCCAAACTTCCAAACTGGAATCATATCTGGCTGTTGAACATTCAGAGTGCTGTGAATTAATAGATATCCACAAACCTATAAGCAGAGGCAATGTTATAGAGGAAACTGGGTCAATAACCATGATAATCAACAACAATGTTCTTCCTTTGACTTAATTTCATTGTTTTTCCATCCCCCAAGAAAACTATCCATCATGCATAATAAGTTTGAGAAAGAATGCCTCCCTAATGATCTTCTATGTTGGATAACATCTATAAATCAACATTGGCTAAAACTTTTTGGTAAAACTGTCACCAGCAAACTGCTGCAGACACAGAAATGAAAATACCCCCTCTAGGGAAGAGGAAGACACTTATTGCACACAGAAGCACACACATGCACACAAAGGAAAGATAAGGATGGTATAGAGGAAGATAAACAAGGGCAGCCAGAGTAATTGAAAACATCGTCGTCTGGTATTTAGGATGATGATACACAAGTACTGCTGCCTGCTGGCCCTTCCAGTGTGTTCCTCAGAGGTCAATCCGGAACATTGTAGAACATTCCTGCACACTTTTGATGGGAATCCCAGATCTTACCAACACAGCTGTCAGTTATATTCAGATTTTTTTCAACTTTTACTGGGGCCTCAATGCCACATCAATGCTGCAATACCACCCCTTCATCTATCTCTGTCCCGTCCATTGCCCTTCCTTCTTTTCTTTTTTATGTTCCCACTCTGTTACAATAGCAAGAACAATGCCATTGTGCCACCACATCAAACACCATTGAGGGAGACTATTAGAGGGACAGACAGAGAGCGAGGGAGAGGGAAAGAGAGAAAGGGAATTACAGTGCGGGTCGAAATCTGATTGTGCATCAAAGCAGAACTGAGGGGAAAAACTTCCTCTTTAAACTGATTATATATCCATGAGAAGAAAAACCGCAATGTCTCTGTCTCTTACTGTGGATATGTTGCTGTTTTTCTGCGTCTGTCTCATGGTGCCAACTGTCTACACGCTACCAGTGTCTACTTTTGCACGTTGCTATCAAAGCCATTTCTGGGAGATCGAGTTTTGCTATTCATTCTGTTTTTTGCACCTTTTCAGAAAAACAAAAACAAAAAAAACACTCCTGTAAGCCATAAAGTTTTTTTCTCTGGAAGAGCTAAATTAAGTTTTCAATTTAAAAAATGTTTTTATTGAGACTTGATGTGTTTTTCCTGGCAATTTCAACATAATTATTGACATAAGCAGTGTCAAATTAGAGGGGTGAAGCCATATTTTCCCCAGAAGAACTGTTGGCAAAACGGCAGACTGTATCTCATGGAAAAATGCATTTTGTATTATTTTCTTCAGTGGAATAAGTCATGGGCTGTTTGGTGGCAAAGAAAGTCAGATTGTTGCAGTGGGAGGCTACAAATTCCAGCCTGGGCTTCCTTCCACTATCCAGAAACATGACCATTTGGTAAAATAGTTACTCTAAATTGCCTTTGGTATAAGTTTGTATTTGCATGGTTGGGTTGGTACTCTTTGCTGTGATAGAGTTATTTTAAAGAGCCGAGGAAAGATTGACTGAAATAGGGTTTGTTGTTTTTGTTTTGTAGGTGGCACAGTGATGAATCATTTAGTTATAACACAAGCTGAATTTTTTTTGTTGTACAAAATGTTTTTAACTGGCATCAGTGTTAGTACTGTCAGCATTTATGATGCTTTAGGGGGAAAAACCCTATTCCAAAACAGTAACTGGGGAGCTTCTTTCTTAAGAAATGGTAGCTGAGGCAATAAAAGTTTACCTCTCTTTGTCATATAAATGGTCTACCTGACTCTGGAGAATCATATGGTGTATTCAGGCTATAAACGATGCATGTATTCCCCTTCTAAATACTAAATCCTAAATCCTCCCTTGGGTTTTCTCCCAGTCATGCATGAAAGACTTTGAAGGAAAAGCACCCAGACAGTCTCCCCAACAGATACCATAATTATCTCAACGGTCTTTGGATGTGTAGGAGTGGCTCTAAAGCTATTGTCACACATATTACTTCACTTGTCCACTATGTCATCCAGCACAAAAAGTTGTTGTGCAGCAGTCCTTACTCTTATTTTGAAAATTTAACAGCTTAACATTGGTTGACTTCCTGTTTGGCTCATCGGGTTGTTACTGTAGATATTAATGCCTTTTGCTCCATCATCCACAGACTTCATCCTTATACCTGATAGACGATGGATGGGAGCCATGCTGCATTGCAACAGAGTTGGTTGGAAGGACCACACTGACTAAAAAGCATCTATTTGTGACGGGGGAAAAAATGCATGACTGAAGGAGTATGTGTGAATGAGGGGTATCACAGAGCCACAAATCAGAAAATAATTGAAAAGTTGATTTAGTGTGAAACACAATATATTGATTAAATATAAAAAGACTGATATTTCAATCTTTTGTTTCCATTAATTATGACATATTTCTCATTACAGCTTTTAAAAACATAATATTTAAGCTATTTTATTACAGAACTGTAGGCTGATAAAACATATGATCTTAGAAATCTACTTTATTTAATGTGATTTTGTAAATAAATAACAACTGTAAATTTGGTGTCCAAATGGAATTGTATAAATCAAATACAGTAGAAACAGAAATGAAACATAACTCTATGTGCATGGACTAAACCACAAAAGTTGTCAGATTATCACAGACATATGGAGACACAAAGAGATGTGTTTTTGTCCGCAAACCTCCCTCATCCATCATCCTAGCTAATGTCATATGGCTAAGCTGCCTATGACGATACATGACGTTCATTTATCATCTGACTTCAATGTGCTTAGTATTTAACGCATTAAAAATCTGTGGGAATTGCATGTTTCATTTGGTAATTATGTGTATGGCTCTTGTTTATCTCTGTACTTGCAAATTTGATTTTTTTTTTTTTACAGCTGTGGTGCAAACGTTTATCTACAAGAAAAACAAATCAATTGATAACATGAGAGAAAGGGGGAGGACATATATCAAGGAAGTTTTACAAGACAATACAAATGATTCATGCAAAACGAGCAAACAGCAAAAAAATATTAATTTTACTCCTCATTAGAGCTTTTCTGTTAAAAAAAGAATATCTGTGATATATTTTTCTCTTTAGCAAAATGTAATCTGTCATGGCCTTTGTTTAAAAAAATATTAGAAACATTTTATAATTGAAATATTTTTCAGAAGGTGATTAGGAATAGGATAATGCATTCTTATACATCTATAAAACATCCTTTGCTCCCTCATTTTCACTTTAATAAAAAAAAAAATATAGACCTCGGCTGACAAAATGTTCCGTTATTGTATTGCTAATGCATTACCCTTTCTATGGCCACTGAGTCTAAAAAAACTATGTTTTGGTGTTTGATGTTTAGAAGAAGATAGTGAGTAAATTCTCTGATTTACTTGCTTTTTAGATTTTTTTTATTCTCTCTGTCAGCACCACATTTTACTGATTTAGATGGAGGCATTAATCTCCGTTCTCGATTTTGATTCTTTCAGCCTTTATGTTTGCTATCTCTAAGACTCATTTATTTTATCCTCGTGCAGTTATAATGATCTGATAACGATGCTTGGTTTAATATATTTAGATATGATTAGAAATCAATATTTTGAATATCAATGCAAAAGAATAGCAAACCAACAAGCCAATGCCCAAACATAATTAAATATTCGTTTTAATTTACAAGAAAATGTTATTGCTTTCTATTAACTTGTGCCCTAACTCATTTTTGTCATCTACTTATTGGCGACTGTGTTGTGGGAGCAGCAGAAACCCAGACTTCTTCCTCTCCAGACACCTCACTAGCTCCTCTAAGGAGAGCCCAACATATTCCAGGATCAGCCAAGAGACATAATCCTTCCAGCTTGTCCTTGCCTTTCCCTGGGCCTCCTCCCAGTGGGACATGCATGGAAGTCCTCTCTCGGGAGACATTCAGGGGCATCAGAAACATATTTCCAAGCCACCTCAGCAGCCTCCTCTCAATGAGGAGGAGAACTCACTCTACACTGAGTCTCTCCTGAATTGACGAGCTTCTCGCTCCTTTCTTTACACTCAGGGGCTAGGTAACAATTTTGACTCAGTTTGGTTGAGTAAATTTAATACATTTTATTTGGAAAGTGTATCAAATTTCCATAGCTATAAAATGCCAAAAGAAATTTGGTAATGTCTTCTAAACATTTCAATACTATAAACTTAAAAAATTTAAACACAGAAAGGCCTCAGGCTGGGATAAAATTTATTTGCTTCGATGCAAAGCAGCAGAGTTACAAATTACGCCACTGACTTTTCATTCTGACCTTTTCCCAAAAGTAAGGCTATCCTTACTTTTCCACGGTTACTCTAATATCAAACAAAAAAGAGCTGCACAATAAGTCTAAATCAAAATTGCAAATTTTTTCAGGCCAAAAAAAAAAAAAAAGAAAACATTATTATGATGGTTTATATACAGATAGATTTAGGGAAATAATTTTAAACATGACTACTTTTTTGATGCAAGGTTGTTCGTAATGGTTCAACATAGCATTTACCTCCTGGTACATATTAACCTGTCATGATTTTACTAAAGTTCAGACCCAAATGCAGAAGACAAAACTGGGTGACCAGGGAAAAGGTTTAACAGGTTTTATTGTAGAGATAACACAGAGTTGAGCAGTGTTGCTCCTAACACTGCTCAACCGGAACTGAAAAGTGAGTGGACGACAGCGGTTAGTTCATGCTCAGTGTGAAATTTGACTCGTGACATTGGAGAAAGGATTTGGTTGCTGACTCACGTTTCCAGAGAAGTTGTTGAATCCTTGACTCCAGTCTGTATGCTGTAGTTCCAGTGTTTGTCTGATTCGGTGGAGGGCGGAACAGGGTTTACCCAGAATGCGGTTGTTAGGTAAATGGAGAAACTGACTGCCACTCAGATTTCCTGCGGTACTTGAACGGGTTGTGGTGGAGATGAATCCCTTTCTTAGTGCGAAACTCAAATTATCCCTTGGGGAAAGTGGATCCAAACCTCCTGTTTGCACCCCAGCTCAGTTTGTAGCTCAGTTGATCCTTCCAGGGAGAGAAGGTCCGAAAAAATCCAGTTTGCAGGATGACTTCCTGCGGAGAGGCAAAGACAAAACAATATCAAAACTCAGGTTGACAAGAACTTATTTTGACTCAGCAAAACTCAGCTTGGCTAGAGTACCCAAAACTGGCAAACACTCTGGCGTCGAAGTAGTGGCAATCAGCATCTTAAGAACACTCCGTTAACGAGGAAATCATCAGTAGGTGTGTGAGGAGGCGGACCAGAACCAGGCGCCTCCTGGTGGAGCAAGGGAGACAAACACAGAAACACAAACACACAGACAGGAGTCCTGACATAACCATGCAAGGCCCAAAATCTTTGTGTACATTATTTTTTAGATGTATTAATTTTGCATTTGTTACTGTTTACAAAAGGTTCCCCATTATAACATAGGTTATTTCTTTTTTATCTCCACCGTTTTATTGTGAGAAAACTAAGCAACGAAATTAAGTCTCTGCACTCTCTGCCTCGTCCCATGGGCTAGCGGAGTTCATCCTCTCAAAGAGCTGGGTTCCTAGTGGGTGTACCCCAACTTCCGCACAAGCTCATGGTCGACTAATTTCTAGATTTCTTTTTGGATCTTATGTAAACGATCTAGACAAAGGAGTGCAGTTGTGAACATAAGGAAACACAAAAAAAATAATTATCTTCTAGTTAGCCTACTGCAAATAGATCTTAAGATTTTTTTTTTTATTTGAACATAAAGAACCTGTGTTTGCAGGTTCTTAATGTTCAAAACTAAAATCCAGTCAGAGTGTAGTAAGGGCATCTAAACAGAAGTGTTCAACTCTGCTCCTTTTAGCTGAATTTAAACAAAACGCTTAAAAAAATTTAGAAACTGACTAGATCATTCTAGCAGCTAAAATAGTTGATATGAACCACTGAAATTAGATGGAAGGTGTGGAACCTCCACTTACTGCCTTCAATTTTCTTATTATTAGCTCTTATCATCCTTACAATTCAAAATATGCATCCAAACCAATATAATGATTGCTTTGTGAGAAAAAAGATAAAGTTATGAAAACAAGGCTAGATTTGAGAAAATCTGGGTAATATAACCACATTTTATTCGTTTTTAGTGTTTTCTTTCCCCTCCTAATCAATCCCTTTCTTACAGGAGTCTTATTTGGTTAAATCACCCAGAAACAGGCATTTTAACATAATGTTGATTTTGTTACATACAAAAGGCCTCTATTGTGGATAATTGGACGATGCAAGTCTTATCAAATCAGTTTGGGCTTTACCAGACACAGGAACTTTGACATACTAAACTTTGTTTGCAATTTTAGGTGATATTTTTGTATGAAACCTCAAAAAGCCCCTCTGTGTATATCCTGTCTTCCTCCCTTTCAAAGCTATCTCCAATTTTTTTATTTTCTTACCAGCCAACCAATGCTATCATCATCCTCTCTATTGGTCAGAGAAGTGACACCGATATGCAGACTGGGTTCGTGCATGTCAATAAGAAGAGTGCATTGTATGTGTGCGGAGAGAGAAAAGGATGATGATGATGATGAATAAGGCCCCAGAGAGGAGGGAGAGAATTACCTCTGAGCATAAGGGAGTGGAATAAAGAAAAGGAGAAAGGCAGAGAAAAAAGAGACATTGAGCTGGGGAAAGAATGAGTGATAACACCATGTGAGTTTGGTGAGAAGAAAATGGAATAAGAGGCGATGAAATGAAGGCAAAGAAATGGGGTGGGAGAAACACGATATGAGACGAGAAGAAAGAAGTTCTCTGGTCTGAGGTGTGAGCATGTTTCATGATTCCCAAGTTGTTCTGGAATCGTGAGTAGAAGTAAAAAAGAAAGAAAGAAGAAAAAAACGGTTGGAAAGAGAGATGGATACCCCTAATCGCATTTTCTGTGGTGTCTGCACGTATTCTGAATCCCATGTTGCTGTTTGGCTCTGGGCAACAAATTGAGAGTAAAACCAGCAGCCGAGATGAGGAATGAAAAATTTAAGATAATATTCAGAGCTCTTCCCGGTGGAATGCTATTCTGATTCACAGCATATGCAAGAAGAAGGAGGAGGAAAGGCTGAGAGTAAAACAGTAGAGACAATTGATATATTTCTGGTTAGAGGGAGGAAAAAGTAATGGTACAATAAAGATGAGGGAGATATTCTGGTTAAGACCTATGCTATTTTTCAAAGAGAGGGAGAGAATATATTAAAAATTGGGATTAAACAGAATATTGAGGCTGAAAGAAGCAGACAAAAACATCTTGATTCCACTTTAGAGCTCCTTAACATGTTTCTTTGGCAAAAGCTAATGTTTGATGAATTCTCTCCCTCGCCAAGTAGAATTGGTGAAAGCTTGCCAGGTGTGATACAAAATGGCTGCCTTGAAAAGGGCTCCACATGAAGTTGTTACATCCAGACCAATACGGTAGGGGACCCATTTTTCCAACTTGAGGGGCTTTATAAGGACCTGGCCAAGTCAGAGTTCTCTTTCTTTTTTTTACATGAAACTATAATGAGTTTTGAAGCCCTCTAGACTCATAAATAATGCACATAGTTTGAAGGTTGCTTAAGTTTTATACAGGTTTCACACAGAAACCTTTACATACAGTTTATGGACGTTTTTAAAATCATTTTTTATGATACAAGGTCCTTTGTATAAATCTTCATAAGAACCTATAGTTGGAGAGCACCTGCTTTCATAAAAGTGTTTCACATCTGCATGTAGGCCAAACCTCATGATAAAGTCTGAATAACACAAAACCCAAGTCAATTACAGGGCAGCAATAGGTGGTTTTCTTAGATTGCATTTTAATAAGGGCTTGTGATTATTTTTGGCAGACCTTATAAAGATAAGGTCTGCCAAGGTCTGATAAAAAAAGTCTCAATATTTGTAGCTAAATCCAACAAGATAAACGCGCACCTCAAATTATGATTACTACCCAAAATTTTAAATCAAGTAACTTAAATCGAACCTGCAAAACCACATAAGTTTGGCTAAAAAAAAGAATCAAAGGACATACTCTAATTTAAAGAAATTTAAGAACAGATAAGAAACAAAACAAATCGATGGATGGATGGATGGATGGATGGACGGACGGACGGACGGATGGATGGATAGATAGATAGAATAGTTCAATTTCAAATAAAACATTTCTTATTAGATTAATCAGATTACTCAACCAAATCCAGGTTTTAATCCATTAATCCATGGTAAAAAGGAGTCTGTATGGTGTCAGACCATATTTACTGCAAATGTTCTTAGAGATTCTAATCATCTGCTTTAAAAATCTAAAACATTAATGACATTTATGTTATATTCTTTTATAATTTTTTTAACTCTTGATGCTTGAACATTCATACCTGGTGTTTCTTACCATTGCAATGCCATTTATACTGCTGCAAAAGGATTTGTGGACTTTGTTACTTACATCATAAACACCAGCTGGTACTAAAATAACCAAAATGGCATTTCAAGAATTCCTTAATTGCTTAATGTGTTTTTTTTTTAAGTTTGTGGGAGTATGAATACCTGTTAAAAAGGCACACATTTAAGGAAAACATCCAAACTTCACACAGAAACTTGAACCATGGAACATCTTGTAAGACAGTGGTAACCTCTATAGTGCAATAAATCCTAATTTAGAAGTTAATAAAATCTGCTGAATTTATAAGAGTTTCACAAAAAGCCTTGGCTGGATTCCTAAGTCACAACAAAGAGATGACACATTGTGGGACCTGGAAAAAGTTGCATTCCTCAAACAAAGTAAAAACCTTTGATTTGGTTTGTTTTCTTTCTCCTTTTTATAAAGGACAGTGATTGCTGCTCCTTTCCTTTAAAAATTACCAGACAATACTACTGAGTAGAGAAAATGGCAGCAATGCATGACTTTGAACAATGATTTCTGATTCTAGTCATTAATAATAGGCTGTAATTAAATCACCTTTGTGTGAGGTAGATGTAAACAAATTCAAACAGGAAAGGCAGTCATATGTAATTTCTTCTAATTTACGCCTCAATTTGACTTAAGATATTATACACAAATTGTATTGTCTATTGACAAGAACATTGATTATTTTCCCTTTATTTATTAATCAACTAAATATAATGTCATTCCAATATTATTAGTATGGCTCTCATAGAATTAATCCACTTTTTAGAGCTTCAGCAGCTACAGATGTTCTGGAGAGCATATTTCTAAGGTTTGGAAGTGTGCATGATAACATAAGATTATTCTGGCTTAAAGCAGTTTTAAGGTCAGTCACTGATGTTAAATCAGAAGGTCGGGGCTATTTCCCAGGTCTAATTCATGCCAAAGATACTCAACTAGGTTAAGTTCAGAACTTTGTGCAGGTCAGTAAAGTTCCTTTTACTTGAACTGAGGAGGAATTCCCAAGACCTCACAAAAAGCCCTACAGTTGCTCCAGAACTGCAAGTTACACCTAGTTTGGCAGCTACAAAACCCAAATTTGTGTATTTGATTAGGGGACAGAGATGCAAGACTTCACTGGTTAAAGTTTTCGTAAGCTTGGAGGACTCTAAGTTTTGATCCTGCAATAAGTGACCGTCTAGGTGGTTTAGCATCTGGTTGTCCTAAAACATAATTTTAAATGGGATCCAATTTTGTATTAACAAATATAATTTTTAATCGTCTCCAATTTGTCATAATAACAGAAAAATACATGCATCTAATGAGGAAATGTTCAAGTTGGATTCATCACGCAGTTGGTCAAAGCTCCTTGCCTGAATTCAATATTTCAAAGGTAGTTTAACCGATTAAATCTTTTAAAGCTGCTTGGTGACAGATATTGAGACGTTATATAAATAAAGAACAATTATTGTTTAGCTTGTCATGCTTCACTTAATTTTTAGCCATATTTGGTGCAAGTATCACATAAGATGGATATTTTTATTATATATATATATTTTAAAAATGTAGCAAAAAAAAAATCTGAAATCAGAATGTAGAAAAAACAAAAAAAAAGCAACTCCCACAAATGTCACTGCAGTAGGGTTTATTTATGTAGTTTGCTTGGCCCAGTAATTTGGTCGCCATTGATAAAAGAGTTGAAGAAGAGGGACTGATACGGTGGAGGCTGAAGGACAAGGAAGTACTGATAACATTTCTCAGCCTGCGGTAGCCCGTATGACATGGCAAGCAAGAGACAGCAGGCTTGTCAAGAGGGATTATCAAGTTCACTGAGAGGGGTTCCTGTGGCTGTGAGATAAAAAATAGAAAGTGTTCCTCAATATCTATTGAAAAACTAATAGGAGAGATGAATATTCCTACAGACTATAAATCAGTGAAAGATAATAGCAGAATATGTCAAGTCATTTTGATGCTTTGAAGGAAGCCAACCAAAGCATAGAAATATAAAAATCTAAATAAAGCACTGTCAACCGTGTTTTTAATTAGGCTCAAGTGTTTTTAATTAGGCTCATTTGAAAATTGCTTTTCATTAACTATTAAACATATGTTTTATTAAGCCTCTGTTTTTGTATTGAAATGTATTGGTATGGCAGTATTCTAATCTTAAATCTATTATTTTCATTGGTCTGCAAATATTCAATCATTATACGGGATATATGTCACATACTAAAAATAGTTCATGAAATGAACATTATGAACATTTCAGTAACAATCAAAGTTATTAAGACAATTACTACACCCTATAGCCAATCAAATCACACTTGAATAAAACATGTTATTATACATGCCACATATTGTGCAATTTTACCCGTTTGATTATGAATTTGGTAATGCTATAACTGTAACCACAGTTTAGGGTTAATTAATTTATTATTCCAATCAAGGCTAAACAATAATGAGAATGTTGGTCAAAGGATTATAACAGACAATTTGTTAAATTACCTGGTGTTATTAACTGGCTCACTTGTGTGGCTGGATGTCTCTACTGACTGTTAAAATTCAGTGTCTCTTAGCCAGTAAATGTCAACAACTTGGATTATTATTCCAAGTACAAGTATCAATCATTAACCTGAAGGAAAATATTGCCTCTGTCTATTTAAGTTGCTAACTCAAAGGAAGTTGATTGAGTTCTGATAGACAATTGGCACTGCTTTAAAATAACCACAGACAAAAAGAAAATAGGCAATCTGCATTCTCACTCTAGTAGATAGCCCTGTGGCGCGGTTTTGCTGTGTGTCGCTAGCCTAGTAAACTAGCCCCACCCGCAAGCGGTCAAAATCATTTTTGCCTGCGAGTTGGTCTAGCCTCGATCAATGCCCCAGGCCCTAAATCTGGCGGGCCAATCACAACGCAGAGATGTGTTTTGAATGTCTTGATGCAAAGCGGGCGGGGTTTAGAGGGAGTGTCGACAAAGCTGCACGACACAGTAGCATGCACTGCGGCAGCAGCAGCTTTCAATGGAGTTCTATTGAAAATTAGAAGTTCTCTTTCTGTTGCTGTTGTTCAATAAAAGTACTTTTTAGATGATTTGAGGCGAGATTGTTATACTTTAAAGCAACACTATATGGTCCATTTACAAATTGAATGCGTAATTAAACATACAATTTCCGAAGTTTAAAGAACCGTGGCAACCAGTGGAGCTCCGAGGCTAATGGCAGCCAGGGCTAACCGCAGCCCGTCTGCAGCGGGCCGCTCTCGGCATAGTCTTGTGTGAAGGACCGCTGGCACTGATGGCGATTTTTGACTCAGGTTTGGAATCAGTTTTGGAAACTTGGGTTTTTGTTCAAACGTGAGCAGGAAGAGGCTCTACGCTCCTTCATTTTTGAGAAGGATGTATTCGCCGTTTTACTGACAGGCTGTTTGTTTAAACTCCCCCACAAGCTTCTTGTCGCGCTTACAGTCAGTTGCGCTCATTGGCCAACAGGCACAGTAATCAACAATCTTCTCCTAAATAACACCGTTCATCTCCCATTTAGTCTGGATTATCAGGCTAGTGTGTCACAGCAACATTTCTGTAGTTGAGGCAGTCACAGTAGAAGACATGGACAGACTCAAACCCCAAACAACATGGATTCTAATGAACATATACAGCATTTTCTGGTACTGAGAGCATACACCCTATATTTTTTTTTTTTTTTTGGTTTGTGTTATGCTTTAAAATTAAAAAAGGAAAAGTGTGCACTGTTTCTGTTTTATTGGTTTTTGTCCCTTATCCTTATCAGCATGCAGTCAAGTTCTTCAGAGACCTGAAAGATTGAGCAAACTATTTAATTCTGAGGGTTTGAAGCAAAGATACATTTAGAATTTGCAATAAACAAATTGAGGGGGGATGATGGCCTAGTAGTTTGGGCATAGAGCTTGGAATTCTGAGGTTCTGGGTTTCAAGCCCCACTCTCACAGACTGCCACTCTAGCTCTCTGAGCAAGACCCTTAAGCCATGCTCCCCGGACACCCCACAATATCTGAAGCTGCCTTTTATAATGATAGTTCTTTTAAAAGGGTTTCTAAATCGAGCCCTGGTTTCATGGTGTCAATGAATGTGGTGTGCCTGGGTGTGAGTGAGTCTATGAGTTTCTTTCATCTTTATTTCTTGGTTTTCTTTTGTCCTGAGATTGGTGTATTAGAGTAACTGAGAATTGTAGGCCCTTTAAAACCGTGTGCAACCGCATCCTATGGGCGGCCATTTCCTGATTCTTAAAATCTATTGTTTTGAGATCTGTAACCCCTTCTCTCTTTTTTCATAACTCAATATACGCCCACATTGTAGTCTACCCCTCCCGCTTTGGTCACTTGATAAGGTCCACAGTTTTGGTGATCCACCAACCCAGTTTTTTTTCAAGCTTGTTGCTCCCCCTCTCTTGATTGCATGATAGGGGGCCGGCCATCTAGATTTTATTTTCTTGACTTTCAGTCATAGGAAAGCCTTTCCCCTTTTTTTCCCCCTTTGTTAGAAGAATATAGGTTTGCTGGGGTGCCACAATGCTATATAGTTAATACATTCATAAACATTAACCATTGTAAGCTGAAATAATTCACATTGCTTTAACTGCACCTATTAATGCTTATCATATCTGCTGCTATTTTGAACAGACACTAATGAATGTATTGACATTTGGCCTCCCTCGGATAATAAGCCATCTAAACTGACTCTTAGACCCTTTTTCCCCTCTTTCCAAATTATTCATTTAGTCTACCTCATACTGTATTTTCTCGTAGTGTGTAGTGTTTGCATAGATGTTAGATTTCTGTAATCCTCAATTGTTAGAAATAAAGACATCATTATTTTAACCTGTAGTAGTTTGTGTTCATTGTGCAGCGAGTGGTTTATCACTCGGGCAAGATTCTCCCTCCGTTTGGTGACATTTGAATAAACAGAGAAAATATTTCTTTGGTTGGTAATTTCTAGCTCTGCTGATAGCCTCACCTAAGTCACTAAATTGGTTGGAATAACTAGATTTTAACGGCCGTTCCAGAAGCCACCCGGAATGTGAGAGACCCCAAATCATGGTGAGTAAGCAGAATATAGCTAAAATTATTCAACTAACAACATTCAAATGGCTTTACCCTTGATTTTGAATGATTTATCCATTAACTACAACTACAGTTTTAGTTAATGGTATATCCATAATCTGCAGGTAAAATATCACAACATTTAGTTCCATCTACATAGGAACAAGGACAAATAAAGAAAACAACAGGTAGATAAAGAAAAAGTTCGAACCCTTAAGAATATTTCTGATTACAAACAAGATCATTGTCATTTTCTTTTAAACTGACTTTTCTGATTCTTCTGATTGCTAAAAGCTTCAATATTGAATTTTCCCTTTTTAAATGAGTGTCACTCTGTATCCGCCTAAAGGACTGATATCGGATCTCTCCTCTCTATTGGCAGACACATAGGAGGTCTGAGTAAAAATTACTTTATTCATTCTCAAACATAACAACATTATCTTGTTATTGCCATAATGTTGTTACAGAGAAAAAGGAGTGGATATGAGAGCTTTGTGGATAGCTCATTCGAACAACTAACCACACGTTGTGGCACTAGGGACTTCTGCCACATGCCCTTTTGTCTCATATCTTTCCGGTTACCTTCTGTAAACAATAATTATTAACTTATTTCATACTTTGAAGTCTTATTGTCATCAGTTAATGTATCTTCGACCCATTAGGAACAGATGTGGAAAATAATTAGTTCCCTGTGCAACCATTGACTGGATAAAAAAAAATGGTCTAAATTAATAAGAGAAAAGACATAAAACTGTAGCCTTTATTACTTTTTCAGATATTAGGAATATAACAATGCAGATTTTTGCTTATTAGGTGAAGGGTGCACAATATCTCTTCTTCAATAAAGATGAGGTTTCAGCAAATATGAGGGTTATAGCCCGTATTAAAGGATTTGTCTGCGCGGGGCCCTTGATGCACTGACTCCAGCCTCAATCTGCTCCTTGTGAAGCTCCCTCTTTCATAGATGGATTTGGTTTGAAAATACTCTCAAGTCAAGTGACAGAGAAAGCCAAAACTGGTATCTAGCATGCTACTTTTGAAAAAGGGTATATGCCAGTTGATAAGTGACATATACCATTTGAAATATGGCATATGCCAGTTTCAGCAAAGGTGCAACGTGGGCACCAAGCGCTACATTCTGGTTTTATTAACAATATATTTTTATTTTTATGAAACATTAATGTCACCCTGCCATGGACTGTCCTGGGTGTACCCTGTCTCTTGCCCATTGACTACTGGGATAGGGTCCAGTTCCCCAGCAACCCCATTAGGGTTATATGAACATTATATATATGAACATTAATGTTTATATATGTGGTCTTAAAGGTGTGTAAGTGTTGAAGAAAACAGTTGACATTTATATCACAAAATTCTTCACTTTATGTGTTCTCTGCCAATGTACTGTAACTTTTTTTTTTTTTTTTTTTTTTTTTTTACAGTGTCCTGTCTGGCAAGGTGGCAATAAGAATAATTGTCTTGATGCCAAAAGGAGCCCAACAGATTTTACTTTCACAAGTGTAGCGGTATGGCAATTGCCATACGAGATATACAATAAAGCAAACACCTTGAAACTATCGCTAAAGTAATATTATTAAGTCTGACATGTACTCTGTGTTACCTGAAGATATGCATGTGGGGTTTCTGTTTGGAAGTGAATCTCTAAGTACCTGAAGCCTAGCACCTGTAGTTGTTTGTGAGGGTGAACTTGTGCATGTAAAGTTTTAACCATAGAAAAAATGCTCAATAGTGGTTGTGGAGAGCCGGAGAGGCTCCGCCATGCCTCCAAGAGGGAAAACCCACCCGAATACTCAGTCAGCGCAGCCAGCCCGCCCACACCGGCCCCCCAACACCACCCCCGCCGGAGCCGCCCAGACCCCCACACACCAGCGGCGCGCCGCCAGCAGGACCCAATGTACTGTAACTGAATGTTCTGGAAATGGCAGCATACTGTCAGTATTACAGTATGCAGGGGATTGCAAGTGGGATGCTGAGCATTAGTGGCATATGCCACTTTTGAAATGGCCTTCACATTTTGTCCTAGCATATACCCTTTTTCAAAGATGGCATGCTTGATACCACTTTTCGCTCTAGGTCCTGCTGCTTGAAGTTTGAAGTTATCCCTGTTGTGTGCACGCCTTTTCCTTCTGCACTTTTCCTTCCTCTCAACGTTCTTTGTATATACCTGTATACAGCACATTATATACAACCAACTTTCTCGAGCTTACCCTCTTTGTAGGGGTTGTCTTTTGAAGATCTGTCTAGTCAGCTGTCTTCATCGTTATTTTATAGTTGTACCATAAAAAATGTACTTTGAAGAAAAATAGTGTTACGGATAATGCAAGGCTCTATGGAATCAGTTGGGTCTCCTTTGATAAAATATTTTACCTAATCTGTCAGTTTGATTAGACTAAATTTTCTCTGTAAAATGCTATGGGTCTGTAAATGATATGTGTTGCACCAGGAGAAAAGTCGGAACAAGTCAGCTGAGCACAAACTGAAAAAAGAAAACGAAAAATAACATAAAATTCCAAGAAAACAGTGATTTTTGCTTAATTGCAAAATTTGCAAGTTAAAGATTTTAACTAAGCCTCTAGTGCTCTAAATTATAGTTTAAGAGGTTTTAAAACAGTAAACTTTTTGTTTAAGCTCAGATTGAGTTTCAGATAAAAACCCACCCTGCTGCATTTGCATGTTGGGAGGGGACACATTTCCAGGTCATTGAAATAGCAGTTTTGTGTGGCTCAAAGCAGGCTTTTAAAAGTGTGTCAGCCAAATAGCTCAGTGCATTTATCTTTGCGTATTATTATTACTCATCCAGTGTTGTAGGTCTGGTGGAGCGGTTTTCTTTTCTTTTGTGGTTTTAAATCCCTGATAATCAAACATTTTTATGCTAAATAGTATGGAGTCGGGGGCCCTTTATTAGGGGCCATCCGTTCTTTGTACAAGCGGAGCAGGAGCCTGGTTCGCATTGCCGGCATTAAGTCGGACCTGTTCCCGGTGCATGTTGGACTCCGACAGGGCTGCCCTATGTCACCGGTCCTGTTCATAACTTTTATGGACAGGATTTCTAGGCGCACACCAAAGGACCGGAGGGGATCTGGTTCGGGGACCAGCGGATCTCGTCCCTGCTTTTTGCGGATGACGTAGTTCTGCTGGCTCCCTCCTGCCTAGACCTACAGCGTGCGCTGGAGCGGTTCGCAGCGTAGTGTGAAGCTGCCGGGATGAGAATCAGCTCCTCCAAGTCCGAGGCCATGGTTCTCGACCGGAAAAAGGTGGCTTGTCCCCTTCAGGTTGGAGGAGAGTCCCTGCCTCAAGTGGAGGAGTTCAAGTTCACGAGTGAGGGAAGAATGGAGCGGGAGATCGATAGACGGATCGGTGCGGCTGCTGCAATAATGCGGACGCTGCACCGGTCTGTCGTGGTGAAGAGAGAGCTGAGCGAAAAGGCAAAGCTCTCAATTTACCGTTCGGTCTACGTTCCTACCCTCACCTATGGTCATGCAATTTGGATCATGACCGAAAGAACGAGATCCCGGATACAAGCGGCTGGAATGAGCTTTCTCCGCAGGGTGGCTGGGCTCTCCCTTAGAGATAGGGTGAGGATCTCGGTCATTCGAGAGAGGCTCAGAGTAGAGCCGGTTCTCCTCCACATCGAGAGGAGTCAGTTGAGGTGGCTCGGACATCTTCTTCGGATGCCCCCTGGACGCCTCCCTCGGGAGGTGTTCCAGGCACGTCCCACTGGGAGGAGGCCCAGGGGACGACCCAGGACACGCTGGAGAGACTATGTCTCTCGGCTGGCCTGGGAGCGCCTAGGGCTTCCCCCAGAAGAGCTGGAGGAGGTGTCTGCGGAGAGGGAAGTCTGGGAGTCTCTGCTTAGTCTGCTGCCCCCGCGACCTGGTTCCGGATAAAGCGCGAGACGACGAGACGACGACGAGGTCTGTTTTTTTTAAATAATTTTTTATCGATAATAGGAAATTAAAGATTGATATGATATTGAGAAGCCGAAAATCACAAAATATCACCAAATCTATTTTTTATCTGAACCCTAGTGAATGGTATATAAGTACAGGCCATTTAACATGTTAATTGCTGAAATACAACTTAACTAACATGTAGAATTTACACCAAGTTGTAGTTGTGACGCCACTTGCAGACACCATAAAGATGCAGAGATAAAATACTTAGCGAGAACACATTTATTAGTTTTGTAAATGTACGTTATTTTTTATTTTTTTACTTTCTTTTCCCACATTTGTTAATGTTAAATTTGTTGTAATTTATTTGGACAACTGCAAGATTTGTGTCTGTCCAATGCACAGACGTGACAAATATTGCAATGCACTGCTGTACGTTTGCATAAAGAACTGTGGTTTCATGACATAAAGACTGATGTCAAATACTGCTGGAGGAGTTAAGGTATCCAAAGTTCTCCAAATTAATAGCTCTTGCTCACACCTACAGTAGCTGACTTTCAGGCTGGTTCTAAAGGCCCCTGATTCTAAAGGCTCTTCTGAAAGTACCATGGAGAGTGCCAACCTTGAAATTGGCATATCTATTCCATTTGAAATTTTCAAAGTTTGACATCATTAGAAAACATAGATTCCACTCTTTCAGGGCATGTAAATAATATGGTAGGTCTGCAACTGTTTTTGCCACGGCTTTGTTATGCCACGGCTTGTTATTGCCACGTCTTGTAAAATTGCGGCTATATCACTTAATTGAATTGAATTCAGATTCATATATTTTTGAGACAATTGGTTTGTGACTTTCATTATCTGTAAGCGACCCTCATCAAAACAAAAAAATGGTAAGCTAGAATATTGTTTTCTAAGTGTAATAACTGTATATACCATATGTGTTAGGGTCTCTGGGGTTTTGCTGTTTTCTGATGTGAGTGAGCTTCCTGTTACAGAGAGGATTTTTGTCGTTGGCTAGGCCAACCCGTGTTGCTGCACTCCTCAGAACATTTAAGATAACTAGCATATATATAAGGTGGCGAAGGATCATCTATCTTCGCTGATTACACCTGGTGGTATTCCAGCTAAAGACCTAAGCCAGGAATATCTTTGTTGTTGAAATATGTCTTCTTTTGAATCTCTAAATGCAGACTCGGTTATTGTTCCACACAACCAGAGAACCACAATTCAATCCCGATCTTGATGGAAAAGGACTTTCCTTTATGCAGCAGTTCCCAGTCTTCATCACCTGCCTGCTCGCTCTCCAGCACAACATCTCTTGCAAGAACCAACACTCTCAGATCTGTCACATTCTCCTGGACCTTTGAGCTCCAGTCTGCAAAGCCTGCCTAGTCAAACCCCTACAGATCCGTGCTACCTCCCCTTCATGCCTCAAATAAGCAACCTTATTCATCAGTTGTCATCAAACAACTCCTTCCTGATCAGTCTATCTTGACCCCTCAGAGCAGTGATCAAGTTTATCAGACTTCCTGCAGTTCTCTGGTGATCTGCTGATTTGTTGTTGGTTTTTCTAAATAAAACATTAAAATTCACTGTTTCTCTGTGTGATTCTGCATGTGGGTAAAAAAAACCCCCATAAACAACCATGACGATGTGAGTTTTGCTTTTTAAATATGCATTCGAAAAATACTGAGCTTTTTCACAACATTCATATTTCGAGATATACCTATATATTTAATGAGTTAACTTTCAGTTTTTGGGTAGAATTTGATGAAAACGCCCTTAAGGCATTTTGATTATTTAGTAATCTCAAAAGGGGGATAGATAGCCTTACAACCTCTGACAGTAACGCCTCCGGCTATGACTGTGACTGCGACAGAGCCATGAAATTAATGGAGACATGGAAAAAAATGAAATTGAAGATGTCCATGATGCTCTACTGAAAACAGGCGAGGAAAAGTCATTTTCTGATGGCTCTTCTTAAACGTGTCACATTAGCAGCAGAAACCTAATATCTCAGCCTTTCCCCTTTCTCCGGGGGGTTAAGAGGTTCACAAAGAGCTTGATTGAAGAATATAGAGATAAGGATTGAGGAGAGACTGAGAAAGAGAGAAAAAGAGATAAGGGAGGCCTCGAGTTAAAAGACCTTTATATTGCTTCATCTGCCTCATTACTTACATGGTTTACTCATTTTTCCACAGTGAATAATGAATTACTCTTGAGACTTCCATTATTGGTGTCCTTAGGAGTAACCATCAGAATTTCTTGTGGATAATAAATTTCATTTGAGATCATATTGAAATCTTTTCACATTTTAATAAGAGAAGTTTGGATAATGTCTGTTGACCCTATTATGACCAGGCAACCCGTGTAGGGTACTTGAATGGGCTCCAAAAAAAAAAATAGGACAAAGCTGGTTAAATTTGTTGCTCTGTCATCAACCTCAGAAAGTTGCCATGCAGCAGCCCAGACTGAATGAATATAGGTCTGTGCCTCAACTCTTATTTTGAAAGTTTACTGGCTTCACTGTTCTTAAGTCTGACTTCCTGTCTGGCTCACCTGGTCATTAGTTCAGGTGTTTTGCTCCATCATCTGTCGAAACAAGGCATTATTCATATATGTAATGGACAAAAGGTGAAAGCTGTATAAAATAATTGACCACAACAGAGTTGGTAGAAATTAACGCAGTGACTATACTAGTTTATCGATGGAGCAAAAGGTGCACAGATACAAGGTTCTGTGTGAGTGATGCTTTAGAAGACCACATTAATGCAGCAAAATATGACCAGATAAAACAAGATTCCCATAAAGCATAAAGCTGAAAAAACACTACAAACACCTAAAAACTACAGAATTCTATACTACCGTTCTGATACAAACACTACTGGAGCACATGATTATTGTCTGAGCAAGCCAATGACTATGATGCACATCCCTTTAAGGCATGAGCAGACCTAATGGCTGCCTTGCATGTCACTTCTAGAAAGATGTAGCAAGCTAAAATGATGATGATGCAAAAAGAACAAACTCTCAGACGTCATGCCTGTGAGATGAACCAGCTGATGGAAAACTGTGAGGCAAGCAAACCAAACCCACCAACGTAATGCAGCTTTAAAACCAAGTGTGGCTGTCCAGAAAGGTCTCTTTGCCCCGTACCCCCCAGCCTTGGAGGGAGAGCCTACCTTCACATGAAAGTCTGAGTTCTCCGGGGAACTGATCCTTCCTCTCCTGCAATTCAGAAGCTCTGATTGCAGTGCACATATCCCAATTACAGCATGCTGTTGAAGCAGATCAGAAAACTTGAGTTTTCGCAATGGTCGATTGAACTATCCTGCCGTGGCTGCCACTGATACGGTATGACCCCTTTGTCAGTGAGATCCTGACTTGCCATGAGTTACCGAATCGATAAAAGCCTATCACAATCCTTATGTTTTTGCATCAGACTGATTCAAATCTCTTAGAGAGCTGACAAAGAGTGGACAGAGTGTGGACTGGATCCAGGACCACATGCTGTTCCCTCCTTCCAGGAAGTTTGTATGTGAATGGGTGTTTGAATGCCTGCGATTGGGTAATTTTAGAGCTGGGCGATATGGCCTAAAAATAAATTTGTTTTCAATTAAATTCAATTTACAATTACCTTGCATGTTGCTAATGTTTACAAGAAGCTATTCTTTTCCGTTTCTGCTATCTTGGCTGCAGCTCGTTCATGTAACTGACCCCCACTTTCGCTCTCAATCTGCAGGTTTACTAGTGGTTCCAAGAATTTCTAAAATTAGAATGGGACATGGATCTTTTAGTTATCAGGTTCCTCTCCTATTGAATCAACTACCAGTTTTAGCTCTTGAGGCAGACACCATGTCTACTTTTAAGGGTAGATTTCAAACTTTTCTTTTTGATAAGGCTTATAGTTGGAGTGGCTCAGGTTATCCAGGGCTATCTCTATAGTTATGCTGCTATAGGTTTAGACTGCTGGAGGACAAAGGGACCCCTTTTTCATCATTCTGATTCATTCTATCTCTATTCTCCCACTTTGACACCATGTTGGAGAGAAATATCAGCTATGCTGCTGCCATCAACGTCTTTGTTTATAGATTTTGAAGTGTAGTCCTGCTTCTCTGACTGTGACTGACTGGATGGGTTCTCTTTATCCTCTGACATGGGAGCTGGCTTGGAGCTTGTCTGCATGGCTGTATGTTCCCTGGATGGGGTCACCTGTGGAGCTTTTTTCAGTTGCCTTTTGTATCTCTCCTTCTTTCTGTATATCTGCTTCTGTCTCCTTGAATCCCAGTCGGCCTCGGCAGATGGCCGCTCACACTGAGTCTGGTTCTGGTGGAGGTTTCTTCCTGTGAAAAGGGAGTTTTTCCTCTTCACTGTTGCTACAAGTATGCTTATTGTGAGTGATTGCATTCCAGTCAAAGAGTCGATGCAATCAACTGGTTTAGATAGAAAACTTTGAATCAATTTGACGGTATGATCTGGTTGAATTGTAAAGTACCTTGAGATGACGTGTGTTGTGAATTGGCGCTATATATTAACTGAATAGAATAGAACTGTGATTATTGGTTAGTTTATAGTTACATTATAAGTTAATTGTTGTATGATTTAAGTGTCATGATCGGTTTAGAGATAAACCCACATGCAGAACACCACTGGAGACTTGGTAAAAGGTTTAACAGAGTTTATTTAAGTTTCACACAAATGTCAAGAACAAGATTCAGGTTCTGGTCCGGGCAGGATTCTCTGGCGTCTGCAGAGACGGATAGTTGGTTAGCTTGGTTGCAGAGGAGTTAAATGGGTTATCAGATATTTCAGTGGATACCTTGAAGAGGTCCAGGCTAGCTCTGAGAGAGGGAACTGGTTGGGTCCAGAGACTGTTGGATCAGCAGAGTGCTTGAGCAGCTACAGCGTCTAGCTTCTGACTTCCAGTGAACAGACCTTGGTTGGAGTGATTAGCTCTTTCCTAAGAGCAGCTGGTGGATTCCAGAGTGAGGACTTCAGGTTTGGCTCTCTAGGGCAGGCAGGCAGGTTTCAGGTTAAGCTCATCCAGAGCTTTTCTCGAGGGACAGGTTTCCAAACTTGGCTAACACTGCGGCGTCGAAGGAAGGTCTGGCAGCTGCTTATAAAGGCCGGTCTCCTGATGAGCTGATGAACGTCAGCTGTGCTGGAGGGCTCCAGCCCAGGAGGATCCACAGCGCACTCTGCTGGAGAAGGTGGAGAATCTCCAGATCCCAACATTAAGAGTACAGAGTAATTAAGTTGTTTGAAGATTTGCATAGAATAAATGATATGTCACTTAAACCATATATAGACGTATGATGTATTGTTTGTTTTTTAAAATCATTTTATGTTTACTTGAAAATGTTATTTTTAGACAGAGGATGATACCGACACATGCTGAATATGAAATACTTTCAGAACCCTAATTCAAACATTTAATGTAAAAACTCTCTGTTGTCTAAATATATAATTTATAATATCCATGAGTGAAAACGAATCACATTTAAAGTTATGTTAATTACAGTTAAGTACAGAGATTTGAAAAAAAATGTTCAGTAAAAGTTTTAACCAACAAAATGGTAGAACAGATTTATATCTGATCTGTGCATTATGTGACACAAGTTAGTAAATCTACTTAAGATAGTTGACCACTCCCGCTGAAAAATCTACCTTGATTTAAAGAAATGAATCAATTAATTAAACAGCTTTATCAGAACCAACGTTTTTTAAGAACATCATGGAATTTATATTCATAATTAGTCTGAGTGCCTGCAGACCACAAATGGATTCTCAATGGAAGTTTCACTAAGTGCAACAAAAAGCAGAATCCTAATGCTTGTGTGCACATGATTTGTCTGATTGCTGCACACTCAACAGTAACTGGAGAGCGAATGTATTGAACCAAGCAGAATGCAGAGATGGAGGGAAGGAGAGCTGCTCTAATTGCAGAATGCAGTTGTTCATCCTAAATGACTGGAACATCCTAATCACTTATCGTTGATTACACTTCTCCCTCTCCTTCTGACTAGCTAGTGGCTATTTTTTTCCCCTCTTTTTGGCTGATATCACAAACTGTTAATTTACTATTAGCTTGCTGGCAAGCTACTTGGCCTTTAGTCTTGCTGCCTGACTGACCACTGGGCCTCATAATGGATCGGCTGGGTGGCCGACTTGTTAAGCAACTGCTCGCCTCTTTGATTAAAAGGATATTTATAGAGTGCAAAGGGGAATCTTAACCTGAATTGTATTACCTTTCTCCTGAGTGAGGGGGAGTGAATCATCGGGCTAACATTTTCATTTTGACTGGATGGAAGTGAGGGGTGTAATGGCTGCAATAATGGGTAGAAATACAACAGGAAAATGAAAATGGAAGATTTGATTACCCGCTTTGGCAAGTGAGAATGGCATAATGTGTGTAATAACATCACCAGGCCTAACAGCAATAACAGTAAGGTCTTAATATATTAATTTCTGATCTGAAAAACAGTAGGATATCACACTCTTTACTTTCACTTGATAATCTAAACTGATATGGATAGACTGGTGAAGATTCCTAGCCATCCAGGTCATAGTCATTCCAAAAAGTAAAAAAAGAAAAAGAAAAAACAATCCACTGGACTTTGTTTCCAAGTTTGAAGACCATATCGATAGACTACATATCTGGGAAAGATTTATCAACAAATATTGAAATAATAAAGCTATTAATGACAGGGCTCCTAAGCATTCAAAAAAAAGGTCTGGATCTTGCTTTCATCCTTTTAATGTCTGGAAAAGTAAACTGAAAATTAAATCTATATGCCTGCTATATTTGCCAGACTTCTTTTCTTATTCCATTTTCTAAAAGATGGTCATCATTATTTCTAAAACTGTAATGTTTTTTTTTTTCTTTTCAGACTGGTTAATAAACAAGTATCACATTCTTTTTTTGAGTTTTAACATCATATTTTCAGATAAACATTTTACCCATCAGTAGTTTATGTTTTGGGTGACTAACTGCCAACCTACGCAAAAGTGTTAAAAGGGGCAATGTTATCAAGTTTGAAACAACTTACAGAATTATACAGAATAGAATAGAATACAATAGAGCATAATAGAATGGAATAGAAGAGAAGAGAAGAGAAGAGAAGAGAAGAGAAGAGAAGAGAAGAGAAGAGAAGAGAAGAGAAGAGAAGAGAAGAGAAGAGAAGAGAAGAGAAGAGAAGAGAAGAGAAGAGAAGATCAATTAGTGGGGAAATGCTTATGTCTATCAATCAAGTGAAACACAAATGCAAACATGCAGATATACACCAAAGTAATAAATATAAACACACAAAAAAAGCTATTTTCTTTAGCTAGTTTTTAATGCTGTCCAGAGATATTCTGTTCAGAATAAAAGTTTTTTTTCAGTGTTTGATGCCCAAGAACAAACTGTTGCATTCTAGGCACTACAAAGAGTTCATGCTGTGACTTCAGCCCTGGAAACGTTGTGGCCATCTTGTAAATAATAAATCAAATATTTTCTTTAAGGCCTACGTGTTAAACGGAAAAAAAAAATCACAACCTCTCACTGCCCTTTTTGTATGTACTGTATGTGGGAAAGAATTACATTTAAAAGCAAAATAATATGGTATAATTATGTGGATATTATGAAACTCCTACCAAGCATCATACAATATGCAGAACATAAGTGCAGTAATCTCTGATTTATTTATTTTTTACATGTATACTACACACAATCAAATACATACTCAGGGAGGAACTGATTTTGAGGAATTTAATTGATGCTGTTTGAAGAGGCCCAAATTGTGTGCATGTTTTAAATCACACACACACACTCCCAACTCATGGAAAAAATGATTCAGATGTTCCAGACAAGATCCCAAACATCCAGCCTTTTTTTTTTGTTTAATTAAAATTAAAAACTCTGTATTCCATATATATATATATATATATATATATATATAAAGATTTAGTTGTTAAACTGCGCAGACGTTTGGGTGATAAAAGTTTTTTAAAACCAACAAATACACAATAAGAGCACTGTAAATTCTGATTCACTCTTGTAGACATATTAGGTAAATATCCACAGGACAAGAGTCTTGTGGATATTTACGCAAATTAGTGGGGTTTGCTAAAATGAATTAAAACCCACATCCATTACTTTCAATGCATTTCATAAAAGACATTCTGTCGAGCAAGGAATACTTGTTCCTGTTATAGAAGTGCAACAGTATTAATTTTCTGCCCTCGTGAAAATAGATTAGGCCTACTGTATGATGAGAGATGACTGTTTTCAATTAAAATCTTGGTTGCAACAACAAGGAGGCGTTTTATGCTCAAGCTGCTGCTTTGTCACAAAAAACACAGAGAAAGTTTGCTTATTCAGACTGAAGTTATTCTGTTGAAACAAAAAAGACCTGTTGTGGAGGTGAAATTTTAAAGGTTGCTTAACTATGACTTGAGCTTTCAATGATGTGCAGGAGAAAAGGTCAAGTTCTAATGTAAATAGTGTGTAAATAGTCACAGAAACATAAAAACTAGTAAAAGTGATGATTTGATTTGAATTTGTCAGATTGGTAAACTTGAGATTGTTTGTAATGCAGAGTGGGCTCAGGTATTAAAGACCTTACAGGCTGTTCTGTTTTAAGACAAGCAGGGAGTTGAGGACAGAAAAAGGCAACCTCGTTTCAAGCTGCTGTTCTTGTCGGGTTATTTCTTCGGCATGTTACTTCTTATTGAATTGTTTGTTGTTGATATATCCCACCACAAGAAAACCTAAATATAGCCTGATAGATTATAACTGTTAACTGTTTGGTAATAAATGCAGTCTACTATATTATAACGTCTAAAAGCTGCAAATAATCTGTGTGTTAAAATAAAGTGTCTACCCGGCTCAAACGATTCAGCAAGCAACCCACGTTAAAATCGCCTCGGCTCTGATCGGCATGCTGTGGCAACACCAGACCTGGGTCGACCCGCTAAATTGCGTGATACTATTGATCGCAACCTACAGACGTCAACACACCGCGCCAGTCTCTTCTGATCTAACAAGCCGTAACAACTCTGTTTATATTAGATAAACTGGTGTGAAGAATTGGGAGGGACAAAAGGGTGAAACAATAAAGCACACTTATTATGCCCTGGCTTCCTTCCATGTTGCTCTCCATTGTTTACTTTCCTGATTTTTGTCCTGATTTCACTTGTGACATCATCAACTCAAACTTAGAGTGATGGTGTCACCAGACATACAGCGACAGGGGGACCTAGACCACGCAGCTTGCCAGTGAGGGGTTAAACCCAGTTTTTTCTTCCAGTGGGAAGGGAGCCAAATGCTGATGTTAGCGGGTCGACCTATGTTTGAGAAACATCTGATAACGTAGTATTTTCAGTGCAAAAGAGGCTTGAGACTTAATGGGCTGTAGAAGGACTCCAGTGTAACATCCAGATTGGATTGTTCTCAGTCTCCTCTCCTCAGAAACCTCTGTCAGACTCCAGTGTCAACAGACCAAACGACTTGTCTCAATATTCATTTCTTTGTCTCTGAGTAGATTTAAAAAAAATTATATATATATATATATATAAATTTCTGAGTGAAATTTTTTTCCTTCTAAGTACAAGACTTATTTTATTGGGTTATGATTCACCCCGAAATGATTCAGTTTGTACAGCAGGACTTTTGCCTTCGATCTCTGGTTTATTTGCACATTTTACATAAAAAATATGTTTATGTCTCTAGAATCAATCTAATTTCTTAACTATCACATTAACCCTTATTGTGACAAGTGGACATTTTCATCCTGTTAAATGTATTTCATACAATTTTTCCATGAATAACAATGGTAGATTCAGATATTGTCAGGAAACTGTACAAGAGGATGAAGCAAGGCTATGGAGTTCAGCAGTTACAATTTTTGTACTCATAATCTTCTTCTAATTTTATCACAGATTTAAACATAATTGTATTGTTCCTGAGGTATTTTACTAAAGTGAATCCAAAACATATTTTTAGATAAACCAGATGTTTTTAATGAGCCTTTTGGAGGCTAAAAAGAAACTATGATATAATCCTGAACCCTTTTTTTTTTATCATTCTCCTTCATTCCATCTATTTCCCCCCATTCTGCTGATTTGTTTGTTCAATCTCTAACTTTATGCCCTTTCTTTTTTTCCTGACCACAGTAGCTTCATTGGTCTGTTCCTGTTCAGCTGTGGAATAATCCTGGAGAGAAGTATCAGTTGGGCTGCTATATTTGTTTATAGATGTTGGAGCTTGGCCTGTTTTTCAGTGTAGTCCTGTTTGTCTGACTGTGACTAACTGTATGTGCTCTCTTTCGTCCTCTGACATTGGAACTAGCTCGGAGCTTATCTGCCTGTCTCTGAGCCACACTGAACCTGGTACTGGACGTTTCTTCCTGTTAAGAGGGAGTTTTCCTCTCCACTGTCGCTAGAAGCATACTTGTAGTCAGGGATTGCTCTCGAGTCAATGAGTCCATGCAATCAGCTGGTTTTCCTTAGATAGAAAACTATGAACTAATCTGATTCTATGATCTAGTTCAATTTTCTCCATAGGGGCCCTGTCACACCTTGACGATTTAGCCAGCGTATGCCTGACGTCCCACAATCTCTTAAAATGCTGGCATATGCTGAACTGAACGTGTTTGGTTTATTTTTCAATTTTGGGCATATACATAGCGTATTCATAACAAATCCAGAGCGCATGAATAACAGAATAACATGCATCACACACTGATGCATTACTAAGCATCAGTTAAAGCTGCTCCCCACAGGTGCATCGCTGTTCAGCAGGGGCGTCCGGTCTGCATAAAAAGATTTATTTGATTGGTGTATTAACCTAGCTGCTGTTTACCACCAGCCCCAAAAAAGAAAAAAAGAAAAAGAAAGATGGTTTGCAGTCGGAGCAGATTTCTCCCAGGGAGTTTGTTGGTCGTGGCCATGGGAGTGAACGCAGGGAGGATCAAACACACTCACCTTCTTGATTACCAGCGATGGGGATGCAGTCTGGAGGAGAAGTCACTTATAGGTTTTGGATAAGCTCAACGCCACGACTTATGAGTAACTTACACTTAACGTATGTCAAGGATCACATAATTTACCTTTAACTTATGCCCCTTGTAGCCTATGACATATGCTGGCATACGTCAGGAAATTTTGAACATGCTCAAAATTTCTCAACGTACTCGCCGTATGTCAGCGTGAGCTAGTGTGTTTATAAAATAGTGTCCTCATAACTTACACAGAATGTACCCATAAATTATCCAACGTATGCCAGCGTTTTTGCCATATTATTTTTTTTTCGTCAGGCATACTCTGGTCTAAATCGTCAAGGTTTGACAGGGGCTTAAAGTGCCTTGAGATGACATGTGTTGTGAATTGGCACTATATAAATAAACTGAATTGAATTGCTTTCCAAAACTTTTCAAATTTAAATAAAACACCAAACAAATAATGAATACTTTTCTTGCATCTTCTTAGGCATTTTTAGTTAGACGATTGTTTCATGCCCTACCCTGCTAACATGAAATAATTGTGTTGAATGAAATAAATATGCTTAAGTAGGTGGAAGAAAAGGATGCAGGATTTTTTACTTTAGTGAGCATAAACTAAAAAGTAGGAAGAAAGCTACAAATAAATCCTCTTATGTCTTTCTATAATTTAATCTTCATAGAGAATGCCTATCTCAACTGTTCAAATACCTCAAGCCTGGTTTGTTTAATAATTTCCCAACTAAATGTTAGAAAAATAACTTTGTGATAAAGGTGTAGGTAACCCACTCTTAATGCTCTAAAAACCAACCCTATATCAAATTTAATATCAAAATATCATTTAAATATTATCTTGTTAATGACTTTAGCAAGGTATTTGGTTAAATTAGCATTTTGGTTATTTATTCCATATCTGATCAGCACCAATGGAAGACATTTTCCTTCCTTTGAGAGAAAAAAATTACTGAACAAAAAAGTGACTGTACAGGTCATTAAGTTAAACCACATTCATGCACACACAACTTGGCGCAGACCAGTTACTGGTCGTTAGTTGAGGTAATGTTTATACAGCATTATGCTGTCGCCCACACACACATACGTACACATGGTTTTACATGGCTCCAACATGGGCACTCAAAAGTAAAAACCAGAGACAAGGAAGGAGGGGAGCGAGTGGAGATCGAGATGTAAAGTTATATTTGAATCAGATGTAATAGCTGTAATTATATTGGCGATATGGAAGGCCTGAGTCTGGGTCTAGAGTGTGTGTGTGTGTGTGTCTGCATTCGAACAAAGGGCCGCTTGTGTCAGGGGCCTGCTCACTGCAGCTCTTACCGTAATGATATTCCAACGCTTGCCGTTAGCATGCGAGCATATGTCTGTGTGTGTGTGTGTGTGTGTATCTGCATGATGTTGAGTCTAGAAGGGCAATGACTACCATTCCTTGCCAGAACCCTCACCCCTCCTCCTCACCCCTGAACCACACACACACACACACACACACACACACACACACACACACACACACACACACACACATCATACACAGTTCACACACATAACCACACCTAGTCCAGTCCTGCACACTCACACCGTCCTACACACACACACACACACACACACACACACACACACACAGGGGATTAGTTGTACCTGCATTATGCAGTTTGATATTTATGTATGAGGGGAAAAAAAGATGGGGGTGGTCATTTCCAGCCTGATTAGGTGCGTGCGTGAGCGTAAAAGTAAAACACAGAGATCTTGCTGTCATCTTCCACTTCTGTCATCTGTTTTTATTTCCATCTCTGTCCTTCTGCTCTATCTTTTTTTCCTTTCCTTTTAGCATCATTCTTGTTTTTGTTTCCTCCGTCTCCTTTGATTCGGTGGGTTTCTTTTGATTTATAAAACTAAACAAAAAGGGTCTCTGCATCGAATGTGTCTCTACCCGTCTGTGATGTCATTAGGTATGTGCATGATCCAGATGAATTTTCCACAGTTGCTCTCCATGATGGGCGTACCGAAGAAGTAGCCGAGGTAGAATGCCAGCTTGCTTTCTTTCACATACACAAAAACACATGCACACACATTATTGCTGTTATTTTATCCATAGTCATACTGTATGAATTGCTTCACAGTGCATTAAGTCCAGGGGAAATATCTCTTCTCTCCATTTGCCCTGTCATCTATCTGTCTCTAAGCGTCTTAAAGAGTTTCTTCTGCTGTTCTCCAAATTCTTTTTTTTTCCCACAAAATGTTATTATAAACTGCCATCCTTTGTTGCAGACAGTGGACAAGCAAAGAAAACTCTTATCCTTTTAGCATTTAAATGTCACAACAATCCAAGTGTTCATGGGGCACACTTAGTTCAAAAGAGTACATAAAATGATGAAGATAACACAAAAACTATAAAAGAAAACAGGTGAGTCGAGTCGGCAACTAAATCATGATATAAAACTTTTGAATGTAGACCAAAAGTTGCTCTCAAAATCTGAAATCAGACATTGCCTTATCTATACATTCAGTTAGTTTTAAAACTTTGCCACCACAGCTTTAAAGGTACAATCAGCTGTACCACCGATGACCTACAGGTAGAAACTAAAATCAGAACCTATACCTTGGTCACACCAACACTCATCTGCAATAACCGTAATGTATTCTTCTTTACGTATGAAAAATGTCCCCCTCTATGCTTCTTATAACCTAAAATATATGTAATATGATCTCCAGCTGGCCCAGCAGAAAAACACAGAAATACATTGAAATAGAGTATTATTGATTGATTGATTGATTGACTTTATTGATCTCACAGTGGAGAAATGTACTATACTTGTTACATCAGCTCAAATAGTCAAAGAAGAAGAATGTGCCAAAGAACAGAAAAGGTCAATGAGATATACAGCATATACAGTGCGTACACATATGATAGCTTTTATTTTTTATTTTTTTGTTATAGTAGGATCATTATACCAGATTATGCACAGTGTGTTTACACGGTATTTATATGGATTTATATTTATATTCATACATATAGTTATTGTACTGGGTGTCAGAAAGTAGAGATATAACTGTTAAAATAAATTAATATTAAATCATCAAATATCACAGCATGACCTGACCATATCATCAATTACATTCATGCTTCACTATGCAGAAACAATATCCGTCACCTTGACATGTCAAGAGCTTGAAGTGGACTTATCGTACCATTCATAATTTCCAGAGATGGCAAAAGTACTCACTTTCCGTACTTGAGTAAAAGTACAGATACTTGTGTTAAAAAATACTCTGGTAAAAGTGGAAGTACTGATTAAACTTCTTTACTCAAGTAGAAGTAACAAAGTACAGGCTTATAAATTTACTTAAAGTATAAAAGTAAAAGTAGAAACCACTTTTTTCATGCCATAGCCTGCATTTTAAATGGATGTCTGCCAATAGGACTAGATCTCCATTGTGTTTATTTTCAATCATCTCGTCGTCCATACTCCTATGCTAACGCCACCAAGCTGAAAGGATTTGCCGCGAATGAATACCGCCGAATCTGTCGATTCATCTTGTAGTGGTGCGTCAAATGCAACGTAGATTCCCATCCAATTAGATTGAATTTGGTATTGATGACGTGAAAAATAATAACGGTAACTCCATTGAAATGATTCAAAACTAAAGTAACGAGCCAATTTTTTAAAATGTAAGGAGTAGAAAGTACAGATATTTGTGTAAAAATGTAAGGAGTAGAAGTAAAAAGTCGCCTAAAAAATAAGTAGTAAAGTAAAGTAAAAATATCAGAAAAATCTACTTGAGTACAGTAACAAAGTATTTGTACTTCGTTACTTCCCATCTCTGATTATTTCTCTATAGTCATCTGAAGGTATTGGATATGTTCTGCCTATTGAAAATTATATAGTAGAAATAATACTAGTGTCTGTGTAAAGTAAAATATAAGTAAAAATCTTTTTTAAGCTGTTTCTATTTCTTTATTTATTAAATTTCTCAAAAGGGTTTAAGATTAATGTAAGATTTCTATTAATAAAGGATTATAATTTCTGATATTTTACATTTGAGAAATTCATAGAAAGTGCGAGTTGATCAGTCAACATATGTAAAGAATTTTTTTTAGAAATTTGTATCACTGTCTTTAGATATATTTTCATTTAATTGTCATATTAGATATTTCATTATGCATGTAATGTTTTAATCATTATTAATTCGTAACATTACAAAAGAAATACATACCTTCAGAAGAGAATTTCCTCAACATTTAATCTATTTTGTCGCTGAAACCAGTCAGAAAACTTAACAGGCCAATCTTTGCACTAGCGTAAAATCTATACTCTATACTAAATAAGTGTTGTAAAAAAGGAGAGGTGGGCTTGATGTGAGTTAAGATTCAAATAAAAACAACAGCAATAGAAAACAAATTTAAAGAAGCCACTAAAAAGGGACAGAAAGATTTAACAAGTGACAACAGTGTCATTGGATAAAATTTTAATTTTAATGCTTTCTTTTACGGTAAAAAAAATGTCTTTCTCTATGGCTGGTACATATTGTCAATATTCTTTCTCCGGTTTAATTGGTTTCACTTCTCTTTGGCTACACAAGATGTTACTCAGAGCAGCAGCTCGGTAACAGCAAACAACACAAATAGATACAGTGTGAGGATAAATTATGGACTATATAAACTCTTGTTTCAGCCAAGACTTGCAGTTCTTTATCTTGCCTCTAATTCTTATTGATTGTTTTCTGGATCCTGAGTGTAGCAGAACAGATTGTGTCAGGTGACTGAAGCTGTAGGTTAATTTAAGTTTTTAAATGTAGTAGTTGGTAAATCGTAAAGTTAATTACATTACCTACACACAAGGCTTGTTATGCTTAAAGGAGACTGGTATCGCAGCACCATCAAAGGGTGGGTGGTATTTGTGGTGTGTTTTGTTGGTTCGGCACTAAGATGGAAAAACGTTGTTCACTTTTGAGGTAATAGTAGATCACCAAATGGATGAAGTCCACAGAGCTGAATGGTGAATGGTTTTATTTATGAATACTCCATTATTATTTCACCTTGATTGCATGATCTATGAAAACCTAAATAAAATGTCAATGCATGATATTAAAGCACTGGTGCTGATTTTTTTCTAGTGTCATATTCCATAGTCCCTAAGAGAATGGCCGCACTCATCTTCGGAATATTAGCAGATGCATCTTTTTATTTCTTTATTTGGTTTAGGCCCAACACCAGCAGATTATGTGCTTCTTTTTTTCAGACTTAGAGAATGTTATTTGAATCAAATGAGAAAATCTACATTGATGTGAAGAATTGTCTTTGGTCCAGCAGCTGTCAAAATTTTGTAGAATCTCCTCCAAACTATTGAATGGGCTTCTCTACAACCCTTTAAAGGTCGCTATTCCCCTTTTTACTTGAGGAGATTTTTTTTTTTACTGCTGTTTTTCTTTTCACTCGGATTACAGCTTTTAGAGAAAGTTTTTTTTTTTCTAAACTGGAATCAGAAAAAGAACAAACTTTAAAAGCCTAATTGTTTTCAATTGTTTTAGCTCTTTATGGCATCAAAGTAAAGTCTGAAAAGCCTCTGGCCAGGATGCGTGGGTTTGGCAGAGTTGTTTATTGCTCTTTTTTTGTCCCCTTACTTGTTCAAGCTATAGATAAGGGAAGCACAGGACCGTTGATTCTCTCTTCGGACCTAATTGTTCTTGCAGTTGGGACTTGTCCTGTTTTGTAGATGAGCCAAACCACACAGATGTGCATAAAACCGACTGAATTATGGGGATGTAAAAGATGGCTTGTTGCTCCTGTGGGAAGTTCTGCTTCCTGAGTTGCAGCAGTAAGTTCATTCTCTGTTGGGGACTTCTACACTGTCAATGTGTGGGCACCACACCAGGGTGCTATAGAGGATGGTACATAGGAACCAGAAGTGGTCCACAGTCAACAGTGTATTCAAAAAAGGTGAGGGAAGATAGTGTGGGGGTTTTCTCCAGAGGTCCACCCTAATCTCCACCATTGTTCTGAGTGCAGCAGTAGACTAGTCATTCCACTTCCTGCATACAGATCTCTCTCAATCTCATCAGTGATGGCAGTTTCATCTGCAAAACCGAGTTTTTTTTAGATTAGTCTGTTGAGGTCCAGTCATTTGTGTAAAGAGAGAAATGGACACTCACCTGGGGGCTCCAGCGTTGGTGCTTTGTGGAGGGCAGAAGATACTCCCCAGCCTCACTCACTGCTGCCAGTCAGTCAGAGAGCTGATGATCCACTGACAGGTGGAAGCCGGTGTCCTGTCAGATGAGCATACCCATAGTCAATACTCATTTATCTTTTCAGTTTTTCCCTGTAATTAATCCCTTTGGTTTTGTACGAAAGATACACTTTAAACCACCTCAACGGGCATGTATCCCTTTAGTCATGTACAAAAAACAATTTAATTACTTACTTTTAGGTGTTGTTTGAAGAATATCGCGATCTTACCTTAAATAGGTAGCTTAAAGTCTATTTGTTGTACAAAACTAAATGGATAAACGCAAATCTGACTATCGGTAGCGTATTGACTATAGGTATGCTGGTCTTAAGGGGTATGCTGATCTACGTAAAGACATCAAAGCAGAATACCTGCAGTCATTAAATTCTGTGCTGGTGTATGTTGTAATCACTTTGTGTTGGTCGTCCTCATTATAGAAACTATCAGTGACTGACTGACAGCTTGCAAGCCTACAGTCTTTTAAATGGTGTATGGGCCTACATTAACCTCTCTGTATCAAATAGTCTTAATTATTCTTATGTGATATTTTTATTATTATATAATAGCAAAAATTAACAAAACAATGTAATAATAGCTCTCTTTAAGGGTCAGAAACAGCACTGCATTTAGAATGTCACAATAAAAAAACAAAACGCAAGCCAAAACTGGTCACCAGCTCCTACTCAGGTCAGTTTTATTAGTAGGTGCTCTCTCCAGAAACACATACAGTACACGTCCCACAGACTCTCAGACAAAAATATTCAGAATTGTTGGGGAAATATTCTGCTTCTCGTTACAAGATGACCAGCGGTTGATCCCACTCTAATCCATCTTCGCCACACAGACACCTGTTTACATTCTCAGGTTGGCCTGTTGACAGAAAAACTGCCCAGAAATCAGTCTCATGGTGTTTTCCTAAAGCATCTATCATAAGTTAAAAGAGAACTTCAATTTTCTCATCTTTCTGTCTTATTTTGTGTCTCTTTTTCATCCGTTTTACTAAATAACTCTTTGATTATTTTCCCCTATATCAGTTTCAATTTTGATTGTTATGGTCTTCTTTTGCCACATTTAAACAAAAAAAAAAACAGTGGCTCGAAAACTGAAAAATAAGAGTTTTGTGAATTGAATGGTTATACATTTTACTTAATCTGAAGATGTTTTTTTTTTTTTATTATGTTTTGTTGTGACTTTGAAAGAGATTAAGCAGCATTTCTGCCCCCTGTTAGTACAAAATTAATAATATTTAAGTGCTTTTTAAATTCACATTATATCTAAATAAACAATAAAACATTTTAAAATTCAATTAAATTTAGTTTATCCAAATCACAACACATGTCATTTCAAGGCACTTTACAGTTCACCCGATCATGCAGTCAAATTGATTCTAAAAAAGGATCACAAAAATTATACACGTACACGCAAAGAAAAAAAGCTATTTAGATGAAAGAGGATGCAAAAAATGCACCTGATCCAGGTTACATTTAACATGCAATTTGTATAAAAACTTGTAAAAGTACAATGTCATTTGAAGCTGTCCTGTTTTTTTTTAAAGATTTTATTAACATATTCCATGATATCATGTTTCACTGAGTTTTTTCAGCATTGTTCAAAAGGGATATTAATTCTTTTCATCATTGATCATATTAGGGTACTTTATAAACGTCTGATTTTTGATTAAACAGAGAAGCCAGCTGTCGTTAATGAGACTCCTAATCTTTCACTTGACATACAAATGACCTTCTTACTCAGCTAATCTTATCAAACTGAAGACTTATTCCAAGTTGGAAATTCTCTGTGATGTGAACCGTGACTTTGAATCTGACAAGGAAGGAAAAGATTTGATGAATTCTGATTATACTGAAAAAAAAAGTGACTTTTTGCTCTTTAAATTCAGAGTCCCATGGCTCTAAGTTAATGTTGCTGCCCGGACAAGTTTTACAGCCAACCTTTTTCCTCGAAACTCTCCAACTGAAGACAACCTAGCCAAAGGCCAGATGGCTGAAATGTCCTTTGCTGACTGGAGGGTTGAGTTTCTGGCAATATACGGATGGTCTTTTAAAGAAAGAATATATGCATCCAACGGGTCGTGATTGGAAGATCTCTGTGACCCACTTGGGGTGGCGGCCAGGGATTTGTGTGCACCCAATTCTGATTCTTACAAACAATGAACAAATTTCAGCCAAAAAAAAAAAAAAGTAATACTAAATCGATTTCTATTTTAAACATGTCTTGTACTCAAACTGCTTAAAACCAAGTTTTACAGAGAAGATAGAAACAGTAATTAAACATGAAGGTTTTAGAGATACTGACGATTAAATGCTCTTGTGATGTTGCCAATCAGATAACATTACCGGTATATATATTGTGTGCTTATCTAAATATCTTATTGACCGATTCTGGGGTATTTACTTACTTTTAACTTTGGTCGAAACACAAGTGCAAGAAAGACATGCACATGGTTAAAACACCATTACTCAGCATGTCCTTTTTTTTTTAACCAGAAGGCAAGCCTGGTTTCCACCTGTCATGATTTTGCACTTTTTTTTAGTTTGGTTTAAGCTTTATTTTTGAGTTGTCTGTTACACTTTGATTCCTGTTTTTCTGTGTTTTCTAGTTTGGTTTAATTTCCATTTTGTTTTTTTGGTTGTATTTGAGTTCTTATGCATTTCTTTTTTACTCTCTGTTGCCCTCTTGTGTAAGTCTCCCTCTCCTAGCTCCCTTCTAGATTCTTCTGTCCACACCTGCTCCCAATCAGTTGATTACCCAGGTCTTTGTTCTGTTTGACATATATACTCCTCTTCTTTAGCTGCTGTTTGCTGGTTCATTGTTGTTTCTTTGCTCATAATGTGTGTTTTGTTTTCTCTAAAGTCTCCTTAATCTTGGTTTTCTGTATTTTGTTTGGGGACCTTTGCTTCAGTTGTCACCTTTTGCTTATTAAATCTACAAGAAACCACCTCAGCGTCCGTCTCTGCATTTGGGTCCTCTAACCTCAACACAACCTGATAACACCTTAGACACTTATTTGTGTGTGTTCTTATTGCTGGTTGAAGCTGTCAGAGGAAGAGGGTAGCAGCACCTTGGTCTGAAAGAGGTCACAAAAGAATAAAACAAGTACTTAAAACACTTGCAAATGAGAAGAAAAAGTCATGGCTACATCCCCAAGCTTGAAAATCAAAGTCAGTTCAACCTGAAAGCAGACCCAAGGATGATAATAAGTGTCTAACTAAAATGTGACAATAGGATCAACACCAGACTTTAGTTATGTTAATGTAAGTGTGTGTCTATACAAGGCTGTGCAAGTCTACTTTTATTTAGAGGTTAACAGTTACTCTCTCTAAAAAAATTGAGAGCAAAAGAAAAGTGCGCAAATACCAGGACTTCTACAATAATTTCTTTGGGCAAATGAGTATACAGTTAAATGCTGGGGATTCCAGAACAAATACAGCAAAATACCCTCATACCAACAAATAACAAGCATAGAGTTAATGGTTTTGGAATTATTTTTCTGCTGAAGGATGTGGTGAGTCCAGGATCATAGAATCCTCCATCAATATAACCATGTATAAGGGGGTTCATCAGGAAATGAAATAAACTGAAGCAGATCTGGACCTTTTAACATGACTATGATTTATTACAGTCCATTCACCAAAGACTGGATAAGAATCAAGAATCTCAAGGTCCAGAACTGAGGGACAAACTCTACAAGCTACAAAAAGCTTTATTTGTTAAACAAGCAAAATAGGCAATAGTTTAAGGTGTATGCCTGAATGTAGTAAAAAAAAAAAAAATTCTGGTGATAAATAAAAAAGATGGAACATTAAGACGTCGCCAATTCTTATAAAGTTTCCTTTTTTTCTCAACATAACTTAATAGATTTGCAACTATAAGGTTGACTTGTAGTAATTTCTGCTAAAAGAAAATATTTGTTACTGTCAAAAAGCAGAATCCTTCAGGGATCAGAACGTCTGTCATAGATTGGTTTAAATGGATTTTATATCAACAAAATATCAGAGTGGGGCTTGGTGGGGAGCTAACATTTCTGCTCTGGACATTCCTATTTGAAACATGAAGGAGGTGAATCACTTTGAAAAAGAAACACAGACACATTGTGACCTTTTGTACGTAATTCTTTCTCACATATGGTTTAGTGAACTAATTCTATCCCCAAAGGATTTTTTTTTTATCTCAGCCTCTGTCTCATTTTCTGCCTATGAAATAGATGAATTATGCAAGAGTATGATGTCCCTCCAAAGCAAAAGCAATGATTATAATCATTGTAACTTATAGCTCTGGGTTAAATGGGTGTCTTGTGTTTATATTCTGACCATAGAAGGAGAGGAATTAAAATCAAAGAGATGTAAGAAGTAGACAAGACAGTGAAGGAGAGAGGGAGGGGCTGGTACGAAGTCCAGAGGGGGGCAAAAGAGAGATTTAAGGTGAAAGTTCAAGATTAAGAGACATAGACCTGGTGAGCAAGAGAATAAAAGAGTGAAAAACAAGGATGGAATGAGAGAATGAGACAGAGTTGTCCAGCACTCTATCACAGCAAACAAGAGTAATGTTAAGGCCTTAAGGGTCTTTCACACACTTGATGGATGGTTTTGTGCGTGTCCAGGGATGTGTGTGTGTGTGTTTGAGCGTGTGATATATATATATATATATATATATATATATATATATATATATATATATATATATATATATATATATATATATATATATATATATATATATATATATATATATATATATATATTCCTGCCTGTGTGAGTGTGTTTGAGGGAAAGTGTGAGGAGGAGTGTCCATATGTGAACAACTGCTGCCTCAAGTGGCAAAAGTAAATACTGCTAAGGCCTGCAGTGTTGCACACACTCCCATTTAGAGAGTAAATATGACACACTAAATTACATTTAGTGGATATTTACTTCAAATATGCAAAATGTTATGTAATTACTTCAAACTTTACAGCAATTGCTTACCTTTGCATACATAACCTTGAATTAGGAACAGAACTTACTGCAATATAAAAAAATCCCTTCACAGAAAGATAACATCAGTTTTAATTATGTTCTTCGGTCATTTAGCTATAGTTTATGAAAATGAAAAGTTGCAAGCAAATATAAAGGAAATATGGATATGACTAAGGGGCAAAGCAAGAAAAAATATTTTTCAATTTCAGAGAAATGTAATTTAATTTCCCTCAGGTCAAAAAGGTTGGAAATAACCACAAGAACTTGACTTAGTTTGACTTCATTCTCCAGGAGATTTGTTATATTTTGTCTGTTTTTAATTAATATTTCTGATCTTTTGTTTTTGCTTTTTCACTCCATTGATGAGTTTACTTCCTTCTTTTTGTTGCCTTCTGCTTGTTCCATAAAGTAGACCTTAGATTATCTGTATCCACCGCCCCCATGCTTGCTTCTCACCCTCTTTTTGAGCTGTGAAAGGAATTTGTAATTATTTTTCCTTCAAAACCCATAAAACATGTTCAACTTTAGTCTTACAACACAAACACGGAACCCACCCCCATGCAAATAAACACATATAACTTGTCCTGTTTGTAATTATCAATGCATTTGGGATTTCCAGGATTTTATCTGTTAAAGTTAAAGGGGTTGTTTTTCTGTTTAACAAAACCACATCAGAAAACACACGCACACACACAGACACACAAAGAGATGCGGCCTGACAATACACATACAAAAAAAGAAAAAACAATTCTTTGCCATCATATGCACTTGCACGCAGATGCACATAAACAGGCGCCACAAGAATCTCAGAGGAGAGGAAGCCACGTTGTTTGAAGATAAGGAATTTTCCCCTCTTTTCCCCTCTTCCTCATCTTCTTTAGAGGCTTTTCTCCCTGCTTGCGTGCAAAGTCTCACAGCCTTTTATGATAGATTAAGTTTTAAGGATTTAATGTTATGTGACAGATTTGTCAAAACTGAGTCATTTCAAAACCTCATTAGTTACTTAAGATTTCAACATGTTTTTATTGTTTGCTTATGCAGAGCTAGTGACACTTTGCAAATGGTTACTCATTTTTATTCATTTACCTCATTCTTTGACTCTTCTGTTTATCATTTTAAACTTGAGTCCAAGTTGTGTGTGTTTGTTCCTAAATAGAAATGCCTTTTTATGAGGAATTTCTTACCAGCAATATATTTTCTTTTTTTTTTTTTTTACATTCCCTGAATGTTGATACAACTTTATATCCTGAGTAAGTACAATATACTTTTAAGGAGGTTCATCAATGTCTTTTTTTTCATGCTAATCTTTCTGGGGTGTTTTTCAAGCTATTTTGTCTTTGCCTCCATCTTTTGAATAAGACCCTTCTTGATTTTCATGAACTGGCAGCAAGCACACAAAGCACATGAAATCCTGGGATATACACAAGTTGGATATAAATACATAAATTGTACTTGGACCATAAAAAATGTACATTATTGCTTTTTTGAATAATTTAATAACATTACAAGGAAACCTTTAAAGGAAACACTGCAGTTTGCAGGACCAATCCATGTATCGCCTCTTATTTTTAAAATTTACCAGATTCACTTTGCTCTCCCCATGTCTGACTTCCCATGGGGCATTGTAGAGATTGAGCCGATTTGCACCATCATCCATCACAAATTCTCAATCTACATATCTGATGGACAACTGAAGGTAGCCGTGTGTCGTGCTGTAGTGCAAGAGAGTTGGTAGGAATTACAACACTGACTTTTAAACAAAAAAAAAAAATGTAAAAAAGAATAAAAATAAAAAATTAGGAAAAAAACTAAATTAACCAAGCTAAGGAGTGACTGATAGAGTAATAACAAAATTAACTAAAACATTAAAGATGCATTTCCAATTATCAAAAATGCGGTGTCAAGTTGAGTGGAGGTTTGTAGAGGACCCAAATGCAGATACAGAGGTAAAGATTGGTTACTGCAGATTTAATGATGAGGGTGGTGGCAGCAGAAGTATAACTATAGAGATAACAAATCAGGGAATGCAGGAAACAGAAGAGGTTAAAACTTCAGAAACGAATAGACTCGAATGAATGGAGTAATTAACTAATCGGGAGCAGGTGTGAACAGAAGTAGCGAGAAGGGAGCTACTGTAGGGGAGAGGAGAGGGGCTCTAGGGAGCAATAGAGTAACGAGGGAATACAACAGGGTTTAAATATAACTAAGAAAACTAAAATGAAGCTAAAGGGAAATTACACTAATGATCCCAGAATGACCCATGGGACAGATAGAGTGATGTGGAACTAAAAACTCACAGCTTTTGGAATATAATTGCTGATGCTCTTTCACACCTCTCCACATCGCTGTGACTGGCCTGAATAATTTAAATAAAATTACCTTTAGTATCTAGAATCTTTTGTACCGTTCTAGCAATTCCCTCAACTAAATCCATCAAGCATCCATCAATGAAGATGTTTAGAAAAATATAACATGTGTGCAAAAAATTAAAAAGCAAACTTCAGAATTGGAGGAAAAGAGTGACAGTGGAAAATGAGCAGAAGCAGACCTGAACAAGGTAGTTTCTCACTCTGGGTGCAGGTAATTATAGTCCCAGAGAATTCCTTTGTTTCTGGAAAATATTCCTGCAGAGAATTGGTACTATATTTAATGCCTCAATTAATCAGATTAGGACAGTTTTACAGCTTATACCAGCAGAATAAATGTGGATGTCAGAAAGTTTGAAAAACTTTATATCAGTGTGGCAGCTCTAATTACAGAGTTCTAAGTACTCAGCGCATAGGTTTCCCCTTCTGTAATCATGTCATAATCATTCCTCATGAGTATCACATGTGCTCTGTGATAATTCCAAATGATCTGTAGAATTCCCTCGTAAATATTGAAGCTTTCTACTCCTTCTGCCAGGATGAGTCACCATCAGTACTTTTAGCAGTTTGTGCATAACTTGGTGAATGCAGTCAGAAGAAATCGTACTCCAAAAGGGTAAAACTCCTGTCCGGTACTGCTAGCATTTTTGTATTCTCTTCATACTCTAACCTTAATACGATGCCAGGGTTCTAGTATTATAGCATAACATATTTGAACTGCAGACACAATATTTTTTTAATTCTCAAGTTACCCAGTAATCAGGGGTAGGAAGTGTTGGCTATCAGTACTCAGAACATGGTAGACTAGTGGTTAGAGTGGGTAGCAATTGGCCTTAGGAAAGGCTACAAGTTCCCTGGTTCAGATCTCACAGACTGCCTTTCGGGTCATTGAGCAAGAGACCCGACTGCAGTTCTTCCAGCAGTCCACACACTTTCTTTCACATTTTCTCATCGTCTTCTCCTTTGTTCCCATCACCCGGATTGCCAAAGGTTTGCCTGCTGTGTCTAAAGGTAGCTAGCAGCAGCAACCCTGACTGACACAACTAATTGGCTAATTTGTATCACACTGTACAAACAGGAGAAGCGGCGCAAGTGAAATTAGAGACTGTCGTCGGACATCATGCAGCAATTTCTAAATGTTTTTCATCAGGTTGGGTCCGAATTAGCCAGCGGGTGGTTTCGGATCTGGACCGCGGTCCATTAATTCGTGACCTCTGCCCTGTATCATTCATTCAAATTGGAACCAATAAAAATACCGCAACAAATGTGTTTTCATTTTTTATTCTGTTTCATAAAATAGTAAAAAAAAATTCGAGTCCAGCTCTTTTTTATTAAAAAAAACTTCCCTACTTGTTTAAATAAGAAGAAAACAGATAACAATATTATAAATACATTTTTTTTAACCTCTCTTTGGGCTCTAACCAAATTGATAGTTTTTTGAGACACAAGCTGTAAGAAAAGAAGACAGTAAAATTACAAAGGCCCAGGAAAAACATTCAATAACAGCTTAGCAAGTTTTTATGATGTATATATTTTATCAATCTACAAATCATAGCAATAATTTTTATATTTGCAGCTCATAAATAAGTAGCCTAATATTGACATACTTGCTTTCTTCAACTACATGTTATGGTTTTTCCCTTTTGGTCTTCTTTTTGAGTTTCTTTTTGAGTTTTCATTTAATTATGTCATTCTGTTTTGTTGATCATTAGTTTCTTTTCCATTTTCCATTTTGTGTGTTGTGATATTTAAGCTATGTTGCCTTTTTTTAAAGCAACAGTGTTGCCCTCTTGTGCCAGTCTCCTTTCTCCTTGCTCCCTTCTAGTTACTTCTAGTTATCCACACCTGCTCCATATCAGCGGATCGCTCTGTTCCCCTTACTGTATATACTCCTCCTCCTCTGTTACTGTTTGCTGGTGTCTTGCTGTTTCTTGGCTCCCCATGTGTGTTTTCCCCTGATGTATCATGGTTTTTGGTTACCTGTATTTTGGTTCTTGGATTTTGTTTCTGTTGCCTTTTTCATTAAATCAGCAAAACGCATCTCTGCATTTGGGTCCTCAACTAAGATCAAATGAATGTATTCCCTAAAAATATATATAATTCAATGTGGCAAAAATAGAAAGTTTGTATATCATATAATAAAACTAAATAAAAAGATGTATATTCTTTGTGTTGTTATTGTTGGTTTTTTAAATTGAAAAACGAATGAACGAAAGAACAAATGACATGTGGATTGTTCCCTTTGTCCTTAATCTAATCTCTTCTTATCATATATCTAATCCTGTGATTATATTTTACCAAATTCAAATTCCTTTCTGTGGACATAAACTTGGACAATGAAGCTGATTACTGATTTTCTACAGCAACCCTTATATTTTAGTGACAAGATGAGTAAAGAAATCCTGTAAATAAAATCTATCAAACTGGATTTCAGGGATTCAGGTAACTTAGGGATGCTGCAAACTAATGCAGAGCTGAACACATGCTCACGCAGTCAGCTTTTCCCTCTGGACTCATAAAAACACACAGCACTCATCTAGTGAGCATTTTGTGTCACTGCAAGTTTTGAAAATCATTCATCATTTTGTTCCATGTTTCCATCTAACAATGAAATACATTGTATACAAAAGCCGTTTGTCCTATGAAGGGAATGCATCCAGGGAGAGTCATACAGGAAAAAAATTGAAAAAACATAGGATTTTTTATGAAGCTTGAATGCCAATGAATGTATCATAACCTTTGGTGAACCACAAATACATCATCTAGATTCTGAAACACATGCAACATTTGTGTGTGTGTTTGGTGCTAGCATTCTATCATAACAGTAATAAATAGTGGTTTGGAAAGCCCTCTTTGTTTGTAAAACATTTGAACAATTTTGGATTACAAAAAACAAAAACTTAATTTTCATGTCCTAGTTCAAACCAACAGCTTAAACTTATGTATATATTTTAAAAAAGAGTGGAGTATATAAAACAAGTTTTTTCCACAGCATAAAAGATAAAAAAAAATATTTTTTTCACTGTCTAAGATAAAAACAGTTGTATAAAATAGGATCTTTTAATACAGAGAAACTTGAGATTTTTCTAAAAAAGTAAATAATTAAAACACAATACATAAACTGCTTTGGAAGGAAAGACACTCACAGCAAGGAGCTACGTTTGTATGTCTAGACTAAGCAAAAGATGGCAAAACAGAAGTTTGTTTGTTGAAAGAAAAAATCCCAGCCTGGTCAAAAATGTCACAAAGTCACTAGGAGAAATATAATAAGATGTGGTAAAAATCAACCTAAAATAAGAGGCAAATTGCAAAAAAGTATATTCGACACTTCAGTAGTAGTTACTTTGTTACACAAGGTTCCGGAGCTTTTAATTTGAAAACCGTTGTGTTTGCTCGAAAGCTGGAGATAAGAGTTGATTTTCTTTTTCTTTTTTCTTTTTTTTTCTTTTTTTTGCATTTGCAAAAGTCGAAATGACACCTGAAAGATTTAGGAGGAAAATAATTCCAAGTCAAAAGCATAGCTCATGTTGTAGTAGCCAGAATTTTATGTTGCATCTTTTATTTTAAAAGGGCTTTAACAAAAGATCATTAAGCTTATGCTCACAACATCAAAATTGAGGTACATGGTATTTTAACAAAGATCTACACACTTAAAATACCAGGTACCAATAGGTACATGAGAGCCAATAGAAATTCCATTTACAACAAAAAACACAGCTATAGCAAATGACTGTTTAGCAGTTTGGTCACTTATTGCCAGTTTGATACAATAATAAGACCGCATTACATAATAAATTGTTTTTACACCCATTTAGATACAAATTTTATATATTTTTTTAGATGATAAATCATTAACAAAAATCAGACTCTATAATTGGAAAACAAGACACAAATGATGAAGAACAGATTGATATGAATATTTGCATAAATAATTGGTTTGATCCCAATTATAATGAAAAGACAGATAGACGTGTTTGTTTTGTTTAGTTCAAACCAGACATTATAGGCAAAAAGATAATTTCTTTCTCATAATCAAAAGTTGTACATAGGTCACAGGGTGCCTCAGCTAAGTTTCTGCATAGCACAAGTCTTATTATAATTTAATGAGACTGAGTCCCAAAGCGAGAGACTGCATCCACTCAGGTCTGCTCCCCGCGAGACCTGAGAAATAATTTGTTTTAATGAATCATCACTGGTGAAATGACTACAGGCACTCATCCAGACTCCAACGCTGAGGTCTGACGCACTCTTCCTCAAATGACTACTTCACTGTCGAAGTTTATTCAACATGAACGGAAAATATTGACAGAGCAACAAAAGGGTTTGCAAAGATCAAAGTTTTTGTGTTTAAAAAAAAAAGAAGAAACTGAAACTTAGCAGAGATTTACTGTATCTATATGAATATTGTAATTTATTTTTTGAGAGTTTCACTTGTGATTCTGTTTCAAAGGACTCAAGGGATCTTTTTTAACATAACATTTAATTAATTTAAACATTTATTCATTTATTTATTCCTATGAGTATAATCTAGTATAGGTGTGTAAAACAATCAAAGATAGTTTTGGCCTTGGGTTAAAATTTTCCCTTTTTCTTTTATTATATATTTGGTTTTTGTATTTGAATAAGAGCAGTAAATGTCACTTTCTGAAGACAAAGTGCCTCTGACCTACATCTGCTGAGGAGTTAATTAGAGACATTGACTAAATATAAAGAAGGAGCGATAACAACTGTGGAAACCTTACATCACGAGGTCACTGAGTATGCATGATATCTATAACAGGTCCTTAATCAAATATACAAGATTATTTTCCATACAGGAAAGGAAATCCCTTTTATGTCCTTCCTTCATTGGTATAAAATTTGATATATTAACTGTTTTTGCAGTTAATATATTGAGTGGGTTTGATGTAAAACAAGTGAAAAAGAATGGTGGAGGACCTGTGATGTCCTGGGCCTTCTAGGCACCTGGCTACCTTCCTAATTTGCATTGCACCATAAAACTTCAACTTTTAAAAACTATGAAAATATATACGTAAAATCTGATCAACTCTAAAAGTAAACTGCAAACAGGCAGTGAAGCACAGATTTTATGCAGGATAATGTTTGGAAAAACATCTTGCCACTCCTATAGACCGAGGCGTAGCCAGAAAATTTCAATAGGGGTGGCCAGTCAAAAACCAATGTATACTGAGGGGTGGCTGAAAGCGGATAGGTGCCAGAACCTCAGGCTCAATCTACACTGTTCCAACAGGAACCAGCACAGCATCCATGTTTTCTGATTAAAGACAACCTATAGTTTCCTACAGCCTGTGCTAAAAAATAGACACATATATTTAAACATCAATGCTGTCTAAATAAAAGGTAGAAAAAGGTAGTCAGAGGCGAACATATTTTCCATTTTCATTACTTACCTATTTTTATCAAAAATTGTTCTGCATAAAATTAATATTTACATGTACTAATATGTAAATTAAATGTATTTTTAAGTTATTATTCAAGTAGTTATCTATCTATGATTTTGCTGAAGACACTTAGATGATTTGTAGAGAATATTCTCTTTACCCCATATAAAACAAAATTTAGTTCTGAAGTGAGCATGAATTCTGTATATATCAACTTCAATGTTAGTATTTTGATGTGCATAATTACCAACCAATATTAGTTGTCAAGTTATTGTTAATATGTGAAAGATTAAATCATCTAATAAGTTTGAACATTCCCCTTGAGAGTATTACTGTTGGCACAGTCTATAAAGGGCGAAAAAAGATGGTAGGGGTGGCCACAGGGGTTACCAATGATTGGCCGCCCATCTAGCTCCGCCCCTGCCTATAGGAATGGTTCAGAAGACAAATCAGCATTCCTCCCTGACCATCTTAGTCCTCAGACCTATAATAGAGCAAAGTAAGGGATGAGCAGAGAAAAAAAACACAAGTTATTGCTGTCCCGTTAACATATGGACATTGTTTAAATGATCAAAGCTGGGGTACCAATATTTTCCACATGTCCTTATATAAAAAACAAACGTTTGTTAAGTTTACACTTCTTGATAAAATCCGATCACTTAAATCAAAAGTTTTGACCTTTTTCTAAACTATCTTCATCCCAGCTGCTTGCACTCTGCTAAGAACCGCTGGCCTGACCGGCCAGACTGACTTACATGGGGTGTGAGTCAGTGTGGTGAGGCTCAGACTCTCCAATCCAAACCTGACAAATCACAGAGTGGGAGGCGAGCAAATAATGGCACCATCTTTAACCATACCAGTCAAGAAGAAAATGAAATGAAGTTGATACATTAGTGCCCTTTATTATGCCATGAAAGAGCTTTTAAAACCTTTGAAGTTTCAGCAATTGATTGCTTTAGGAACTATTTTTTTAAAACACGTCACATCTACAGGTATCTGATTGGTTTTTAATTGCTTACTCTGGCTTTGTTAGTCCTACCACTGAAAATTGGGCTCTATTCGCTCCCTTTCCGACTAATATGCTGTGTTCACAGGATAAGTAATAAAAATACAAATTCCTTCACTGTAATACATTTTCAGTGACCATCAACTACTGAATAAACATACTGTACATTTAGCTGTATGCCACAGTGAAGAAAATGCAACATCAACTATAGTCTGAAAAAAGGTATTGAGCTGACTTTATTGCTGTCTGACTTTAAGAGAGACTACCAATAAAACAAAACCTCAATATTTTTAAAACAAGTGGATTATAAAAAAAAAAAAAAAACTAAGTTAAGGATGAAATCAAATATGGACACATAATAAAAACAATAAAAAAGTCCTCCAACTTCAACTTTTTCCGGCTTTAGTTCCTCGCCCCATGCCAACGTTTCCTCTTTCCATCTCTCTTGCCCTTTAGTGTCAGTTCTCTGTTTTGGCATTTAGGAGACAAATGCTACTGTGTCACACCTTGTCACTCATACAGCACACACCCTCTCTCACACACACCTACATTTGCAGGGTTTAAATGCTAGAGTGTCAGCAGGCCTGTCAAAACGAGCATCGCTGACCTCTCAGTCGGGCAGGACACACACGCTGTCATGGACAAACATATGCAGACGGTGACAGAATTAACACAGAGCATGCAGAGACGCACTGCCGGACACAGTGAGTGGGGGAAATTAACAATATGCAAACAAGTAGCCCACCATGGGCTGTTGACACCTAAACAATGGAAACACAATTACTTCTGCTCTCAATCAAGGACAGACCTAAACACCAAACAGTAGCATGCTTCAAGCTGGAAAGAGGTAAGAAAGGATTAAAGGATCCCCTTTGTTTATGGGACCAAGAGTAGAGTTTGGCCAAACTTAGAATCAAAGGAAGTTTAGTACCAAAACAATGTAAAGAAAGCCTATTTTTTGTGTTAATACCATCATGCAACCATTCTCCCATTCTCCCCCACGCCCCCCCCCCCCCACACACTCACACACACACATTTTATTCACATGACTCCATTAAAACTCCAACATATCTAAAGGCAAAGGTAGACCTTTATTGTTGGGGGGACCAGGCTGTATCACAGGGGTCTTCTGATTATGAGAAGGAATACATTTCGTTACGTTGATAAATGTATAAGACATCTATATTCATGAATAAATCTACAGAAGATAAGGTTTTAATATGTAATTTACCAGTTTGGTAAAAATGTAACAAGATGACGTAAAACACAAACACACACTCTATAGCAGCATCCTAGTGTTGTTACAGGTTTATTATCCTGAGGTGACATGTTAGGGATGTGTTCTCAGATGCGTTCCTGTTCGATTAAAGCCTATATTACAATCAGGTTTTTCAGACCTTACAGCTTCCACATTAGCTCTGCTGGGGTCTTTACCAGCTTAATCATCTAAAGGCTAACGTTTTTTTTTTTTTTTTTTCACAAAATAGTTCAAACCCAGTCTGAGCACATGGATATCTCTTTTAAGCATCAGCTTCCAAATGTTTTTTTATAAAGATTTTTGCCCCATATTTTTATAAATGTCTGAAATTTCATGATTACGGAGGCTGACTGTAAGGAGCCGACGCTGTCTGCTCATGCGCTCTTTGTCATCTGAGAAATGCGCCACAACTGAACCGCTCCAAGCCCCTCTGTTGAACTAGTACAAGTTTAGACTGGTCCGGTTGTGTCTGCCACGGCCTGGTTCAGTTTTGCGTGCCATTTACACCCAACAGTTATCTTGGTGACCGTTCTCGGACTGATCTCTGCGGGGTTTCAAAAGCGGAGTGTAAATGGGACCATAGTTTCTGTACACATGTAAATAAATATTTAAATCCTGTAGAGCAGGCATCCCCAACCTCCGTCCTCGAGGCCTGCTGTCCTGCAGGTTTTAGAGGTTTCCCTGCTTTAGCACAGCTGATTATAATGATTGCAGTAAACCAAAAGCCTGTTAATCAGCTTTCAATTAAAATCACCTGTGCTGGAGCAAGGAAACCTCTAAAACCTGCAGGACAGCGGGCCTTGAGGACCGAGGTTGGGGATGCCTGCTGTAGAGCACTTCTGGATGGATGCAAACTACATTTCGTTGCTTTGTACTTGTGACAGGGTAATGACAATAAAGTTTAATTCTATTCTAGTCTATTTCACTTTATCTGGGTCATTCTATTAAATGAACTTGCTTGTTCCATTGTACCCTTTATTGTTGTTGACCTACTGGAAAATAAATGTCTACCCCAGTCTTGAGTCATATGCATTCTGTAATAAGCGCTTCCCTGTATTTAACTCTAATTATGTTCAAATGAATATCTGATCTACCTCCATATACATGATGAATGGGGATAATCTTATGATTAGCTGATCAATACACCCTGAAGATTCCTCTTCTCCTTTGCTAAGGATAAGATACTGTACTGCTTTCAAAGAGACCAAGACTGAGCAGTATGTTGGGATTATTTGAGATCTGAAAGTGAATTTCATTTAAAGTAGCTGATAACTGTTACAATAGAAAGAAAATCCTTGTATTTTTATTTCCATTTGATTGCAATGATTGGATACTTTGTTTTGATACCAGGGCACTTTGCAGTTGATTAACAACTAGACATTTTTAGGAGATTTTCAGATGGCAAACAACCCAAATAGGTCAATTTTTTTTAACAACAATCCCCACCAACACCATATCCTTCCTTTCTCACAGGGGAAGCTAAAAATTGACAGTTAGAAGACAAATCAGGTCATCTCCACCTTAAACGGAGGCCCTACTTTAAAAAGTTCAAGAGGCTAGAGACGGGTGCAGGGTGAAGGATCAGATTGTGATCAGTTTTCATACCTGTTAGCTTTCAGTGACCATGAGAAAGAGAGAAACAATGCAGAGTGGTAGAAAGGGGGCACATCTGACTTTGTACAGAATGTCAGAGAACAGCATCTATTAAACTAAGTACCATCACATACCAGAAAAACTTTCAAACTTGCTCACATTGACACAAACATAAATGTGCATCGGTGCATCAGAGATTTTGTGTTGGAGGGGCTGACCCTGCATTTAGAAGTAGGCAGCAGGTAAATTGAGGTCAGGTGAAGTCAACGGAAAAGTGAGACAAAAGTTCCACACAGACACACAGGTACACACAAAAAAACGTCCACAGAGATGTAAATCTATAATTATAAACTGCGGTTGGCTTAGTTCATTTGCTCAGCATATTTTAGAACGCTTTAGTCAGAAGATCATTTTTCATATAGTGTGTGTGTGTGTGTTTGTGTTAAATTTTTTGGGTGTGTATGCTTGCTTTGTCAGAGAGCTAAACACAACTTATTTGTTATTTCTTCTTTATAGAATAGCTCAAGGCCTCTGGAAGGCCTCTGTAAACATTATTTGTTAATTTTTTTGTTTGTTTGTTTTTTGTTTTTTAACATATAGCACTTTGCATGTAGGTGACATTTTAGCTGTAGTTTCATCTGATGACACTTTCTTTTTCAACATTTTTTCTGCATCCCTTATATAATTCCCATTTTCCTGACTTTTCTGCTGTGTTCCTTAGTCTTTAAAATATGGCTTGTTCACTAATACTCTCTTAAAAACTTCTTAGCCTTTCGCAAAATGCTGTATTTAGCAAGATAAAATTACAACCTTGTGAACTCAACTGTATTTAGAGTATTTTTTTATTACATTGGTTGCATTCATTATTTTTAAGGCAGCCAAGTCAAATGACAAATTATCTGCAAAACTTTCATACCATATATCTATTTATCAATACTTTGCATTTTCCTGTACTTTATAAGATATGCATTTGTTTATTTTGGACTAACCCCTTGCAATCCAGATAAAATACATAGTAGATTTTGGTTGTAACATAAAGCATGGCTGTGGGAGCATCATGCTGTTGGGAAGTTTTTTTTCAACATAGACAGGAAAGGGTTTTGGGTTTCCACTATGTTTAGTTTTTATAATTTATCTGTTTTGTTATGCTTTATGGTTCTCATCGTATGTTCATTTCTGTGTTCATCATCCTCTCTTGTCCCTGTTCCTCAGTTTCGCTGTGCTCTTTCTGTTCCTGCTGCTTCCCATTATTTCCTGTTTAACTCACTTGAACTATTGTCATTCTCGGCTTGTCACTCGTTCTTCTCTTGACATTTCTGTGAAACCTCTCTGTTCTACTGTTTCATCTTTTGTTTGCTAAATCTGCCGTGCTTCATGACTCAATCAACTTAGCTTAGCTTTTTATCTATTCTTGGCAACAGCCCTTACAGATAAATACAGTATATGTGTGTGTTAGAGTCGCCCATTTTATGTCCATACCTAAATCCAATATTCATTTTTTTAATACATTAAAGTCTAGGATATGCGAGCCCCAATCTGCACATGTGGTCTTTTACCGGTAAACTTGACCAAATTCACTTTGCTTTTCATCAACTGACTTGTGGCCTGAACAAGATTGATGTAGAGTAAAATAGAGCACCCCTGTATTTTGGAAAAGCATTGAGCGCATGTTGGACATGTTTCAGAAACATCTGATGAGACTACTTTGATTGAGTAGAATTGGCTTGGAGAAAACAGAATTTCACTGTCTAGTTGTGACAAAGACTTCTGCCGCTTATTTTGAGTCTATTTGTACAAAATAGAAAATAAATAAATAAAAACATTTGAAAACTATCCATGTTTTGACACTAAACTATCACAGGGTACTTTCTTGGACTTTAACATCACAACTAGATACATTAAAGTTTGTGGTTCGGACTAAAGAAAATAGTCATTGAAAACAGACAATATATATGAAGACTTTTGCAATTCACATCATTTTATAAAAATAAACATGTATATTTTTGACTTAAAATACAAAAATATAAGGAGTTGTAAATGTATTATTCTAAACAGACACATTTTTTCTCATTTAGAACCGCACAAATTGGATTTATGGTTGTGAGAATTCAGAAATTTACAACAACTATGTTTCAGTACACTGCTTTAATGTAGAATTTATAAAATAAAAAAGTGAAATATTAATTAAACAATTATTACCAATAAATAAATTGAACTCTTACAGCCATGAATTAATTTTTTTCATAAGCAAACTACTTTATCCATATTAGTTACAACTGTGTAAATCTCCCCACTGATAAAAAGCTGTTAATTAACCTGTGTATTGTACACTATCTGAAAAGGTTCTGTACAAATCACTGCATCATTTAACTGTATGTCATTGTTATGTTATGATCAATTCCAGGTTATCACGTCTCTGCAGCGGTGACTTGTTTTTAACGCCGTCATTCTTTCTCTCCTACCTATAAATCAATAAAAACTATCTGTGTGTGTTATAAATGATGACAGCTCAAACCAAGGTAATAAATAAACACTTTGGTTCACCAATAATATCAGTTTTCATTTGTCAGAGCAACAAAGATCAAATCCTGACCCTTTCACTTTTTTTCCCACAAACTTGTTACACTTCAAGCACTATGATCAACTGCCTTCATATAGAATCCTGTTAAAAGAAACATTCAAAGTTTTAAGGAGCAAAACAAAAAGTCATGAGAGTCGTGATAAACACCTAGAGGAAGAGATTGAATGGAGATGTGGGGCATCGACCGGCACTTGAGCCTCAGCACAACACATAAAAACCCAGCAGTGGCAATCATACAGTAGAGGAGAAAAGGTGGGGGTGTTAACAAGATAAAACACCAAGAGGACAGACGGAGAGGAGGCTTTGCCTCGGCAATTCAATGGAAGAAAGATGGATCGAGGTTTTATAAGCAGAAGCTGGAATACAAAGTCATGGAAGGAACACAGATGTGACCATAAACATAAGAAACAAACACTGTTATTGAACTGTCACTTTGGAGGTAAACCCACCAAACACAAACTGTTGAGTGTGTGCTGGAGAAATCAAAATAAAACTCAGTAACAGTCCCATTTGGACCCACAATGCTGACGTTCTATCCCACTAAAAAGAAAAACTGGGTGACAAAGGAATCCATTGGCTTGTATGTGATTCAGTGCTTAAGGATAAAAAAGAAAAACATTGTCTTTTGTTGTTTTCTTCCACTCTCTTATCTTCCATAACCTGCTCATGCTACACCTCTGTCATGCACCACATAGAGGACGGAGATATAATTTAGATGGTGCAGAAATAATGGCTGCTCTTAAACTTTTTGTAGGGCTCTTAAATTTTAGTTCTGTGCTAAAAGAACTGTGCTAAAGGAAGGGAAGAGAATTTAAACCCTTCTTTCTTGTTTTTATGTGCTCACTCCATTTGCTCTTAATTTTAACATATTTCTGATCTGAATGCATAATTTTAACCATGATGCCATTTTCCTAACCTAAGTCTGTATCTGCTTCTTACTAGTCAAGATGTCCTCTAAAGTCCTTAGTCAGGCCCTGGTTCCCATTACCACTCAAAACACACACTGATATACTGTACGTGGATGGAAATTCAGGCAAAAAAAAAAAAATGCAATTTTTAATACTATTAAAAAAACTTGCTTGACTTGTTTAAATGTGTGGTATACATTAAGTCAATGCTAACAGCCTCATAAATCTATAATTTGTGGGGGTTTTTTTAACTGACAGAACTTTATGGTGACGTGTATAAGTGTAACCATTCAGCCTCAGACTTGTAATTGCAGTGCTGCTGGAAAAATCATTCCTCCATACAGGTGCAATAAGGGAGAAATGAATCAGAGCAGCAATAAGTGCGCTTTTTTTTCAACACCTACACACACAGATATGCGCACTTGCTGCACATACTGATCCCTCTCCCTCTGTTTGACACATGCCGATGCTAGAAGGGGGTGTTTTCATCGTCACACACATAAAAAGACTAGGCTAAGGCATACAGGCTTACAAACACTGCTAAAACAGCACTTTGTTCATAAAGTGTATTTTCCTGCTTATGTTGTGATGAATGGGGCTAAGGTGAAGTCAATGAGATAGCACATTGCCATTATTCAATCCAACACACACACACACACTCATTCTTGCATACACACCCAAACACGCTTACATTTACAGAGGGGTTCATAACTCAAGGCATGTGCACAAGTTGGGATACACACTCATGCATTAGTGCACGGAGTCAATGAGACCATAATTTACTGTAGAGATAAATGCCCACTGTGCATTATCCCTGAAGCCATACAGCTGCTGTTACTTTTGTGCTTTTAAGTGTGCGTTGCAAAATGGGTTTTGCTAGGTGAGATGATTTTAGCTTTTGGCCTTTTTCAATGTTTTCAATTGTTATTATTGCATCCATGCGTAATAATTATTACTTTTGCTTTTGTTCAGTCTGCGTGTATTCTGCAGAATAATTAAGAAAATTCCTCTGTAAAGATGACATGCAACTGGCTGATTTTTTCTAAAACACACATCTGCATCTTAGAATAGCTCTGTCATGATCATGGCTTACAGCTGGCCTAATTGTTCATTTCATTCACCTGCCTAAGTCTGCCTGCTTTCCAATTACTACTCATCTAATCCAACTGCTCCTGCTTCTATATATATATATACAGCTCAGTCGCAGCTATCAAGGGGAGATTATTGAGGATTTTGCTGATGTTCTTATTCTTGTTCTCATTCTCGAGGGCCAGTGGAGAGAGAGGTTTTTTTTTTTTTTTTTTTTGTAGTGTTCCTGATATCCTGATCCTGATCTGCCTCTTATCCACTGAGCGTGCATTATTCCTTTCTTGGCTCAGTGGAAAGAGCTGTGTTTTACTTCACCATTCACTCTGCCTGTTCCTGTATGAACGCTCTGCATGAACTGTGTGTGGACTCCTGGAACCCTGGACCAACCTGTTCCTGTTCTCATCGGTATCTCTGTTCAACTCCTGGACCGCTGAGCCTTCCTCTTCTGATCTGTTTCCCTGACCGGGCTCGGACTCCTGCTTGTTCCCTGGGGCTTCAGCATCTAAGGAAGCTCTGGGCGGTGCCCGCTGCATCTCCTTGGCAGCCCACCGGCTGGATCCTACCTTGTTCTATGGAGATGGACTGAACTGATAATCTAGGTAAGTGAATCTCATGGACAATCATTCTCCATAAGATTTTCATAGTCACTTACTGCAGATCCGCAGATCTGCCTTAGATTTTAAATAAACCTTTGAATTATCCCACTGTCTGTCTCACCTTGAATACTGGGTCCTTCTGTCCTTCTTGTTACAAGCTCTATCTTTATCTAGAAGCTACAGTGCATAAAGGGCTCATTTCAAGTCTTAAAATAATCTTTCTACAATATATACAGTATATTTGTAAAAAAAAAAAAAAAAAAAAAGGCTTCTCGTGTTTCAAACTTTTATAATTTTGTCACTTAATCATAAAATTAATTGTATCTCATTAGGATCGACACTATGACTTGTGGAAGAGAAGTGCTAGAGGATTACATTTTCAATTCATATTAAAAGAAATAAGCTAAACTAAAAAGTGAGGAACACATTTCAAATGTTAATTCCTTATCTACGACACCCTGTTTGACACCCCAACCAACTACACTCAACGCAAACTGGTCAAAATAAATGTCGGTATAAACACAACTATCAGTGAACGCCTAAAAGGCTTGTTAGAAAGCGTTATTGAACAAATAGCATTGTGAAGATTATTAAAAGTTGTGGTGAAATTTAGGACTATAAAGCAGTATCAAAAGATTCACTTTTGAAAGCACTATTAAAAGAGGGAAGATAGTGCAGCTGCAAACCCAACACAACATGGCTACGCAGGTAAACCTGCAGAGTGTATGAATCAGAGAAGTAGCCTTTGGTCTAACATTTAAGAATTCAATCAGGCCTGTGGCTGTAATATAAAAACAATGCGGGAAAATGAAATGCTCGTACATACAAAATATTGTACATATGTTGTAAGTTTTTAATGTTTGAGAAAAGCAATTAAAATATGTTTGCAAGTCTTATTTCTGGCATGCAATGGATCTTCCAAAAACCTCTTTGGGTTTAGACCGGTGTTTCTTTTTGCTTTTGAGATAAAATGATGTACTCTGACCAACGATGAAACCCACCACAGCTAATTCGGCTGAGGTCATATGTTAACACTACTTCACAAAAATCTAAATATCTATTGTTAAATGTATTTCACTACTTACAATCACTAAATAAGTGATTGTACCGTAATTAGTTTTGCAAATACATAGAAAAGTAAGTGCTTTGTCTTTCTATATTTCTGTTTTTGGTAAAAGAGGAAAATTATCTACACCTACAAAATCATGGTCCTATAAAGGAAGCTGTTTTAAGCTAGCAGATATTTTTTCATGTTTCATATATTGTTGCATCAAACTTTGGAACCTGTAATGAGTCAAACAATAGATGTATATTTAAATAGCCAGAAAATGTGTTGTTTTTTTCAGAGCCCTTGTAATAAATATATGCAACACACCTACAACATAATCAAGATTATTACTGAAGGAGGAATTAGTATTGCACCATCAACAGATGCTTTGTTAAAATTATTTAGTACTCTATTGATCCAGTGAGAAATCTCCTTCCTGGACATTGTGGCACCGCAAACCCAACTTAATTTAAAAAATGCACTTAAATAAATTAATCTTCCTCTGCAATTTTCCGTCACAATACACATTCATACAACCCCTGTGAAATGTATGAATTTCTGTCCCAATGCTTAAGGGCATTCAGGGGAATGCTTGCAGGACATCTGTTTTGATGCAGCTACATTATAAGACACAGTATAAAGGTCTGTTTGGGATAACAAAGTTTAAACAAGAAAACTAGGTGCAGCTGCTTTACCCAGGAGAACTAAAGTACATGTAACTTTTTTTATTATTGTTATAATTACTTTTATTATTGCTTTTGTGGGAATCTTGTACTTCAACAGAGAATGATACACGCTTCAGAGGTGAAGCGTAGCAGGTTGGTCTGGGCCAAAGGTGCAGAAACCGTGGCTGTTAATCATGCTTCTGCACTGGCATCTCTTCATTTTCCACCACTTATGAAGCCTCTCTGGCAGTGCATGCCTTTTTAGAGGATAAACTTTATTGCCTCTGTTGGGAAATACTCATTTAATTGCAATAAAAAGGAGAGACATGAACTGTACAGCAATTCAAACCAACTCATCACTCCCACTAATGTATGACCCTCATGTTCAGGCCAATGTATGGCCTTAAACACACACACCCACTCCCTCACACAAAGGACTAAAGAAGTCTTGAAAATGTACCTCCTTGTTAACTTTTATATGAACAGCACTGTTGTATCCTTATTTCTTAGTGGGTTTGGATAAAAGGGTATGTCAAATGTATAAATAATATGAAAATAATAAGTCTTTAATTATGAACAATTCAAAGATTTAATTGCTACTAATATACATATAATTTTGCAAGTAATCAATACTTAATTTTTGGTTTCTAAATAAAGTTTTAATTTAGCTGCAGGTGGAAAACCCCGCCTTCCTAAAGTGCAACACAAATTTTTCCTCAACCTTGTTTGACAGTTTTCCGAAAACAAGTTAATCTATTTTGTGATATCTTTAAATATTAGATTATTATACACATTTTTAAATCAAAGCTTTGCCCCACCATAGCAAGAATTTTGCCACATTTGCTAACCTAAAAAAATAATTAAAGTCAGTTTGTTGTTTTTCATGGTACTGAAAGGTTTACAATACTTTCTGTTGTGTTCACTCTCATTTGTTCCTGAAGAACTATTTATGAAAAGCTCAGCTTGCACTTGACAACACAGCAGGTTCTCTACTGATTACTTCCACAATGGCCAGTTTAACATGCCTCAGCTTACGTTAGAGTTTAGCTACAATTATGCACCCTGATAGACCCCCTCATTATGCAATTCTTGCTCACTCACGTTGAACCGCACAAACACACCGCACTCAGCACCTGTGTGCTTTCTGAAAGCTTTCCGGTGTTTAGAAACCAGAGATGTGGCATAAAACAAACACAACAATGTGGTTCCTCTTTACCATTATGACTCAAAGAACACTGATTAATTCCTTCCTTCCTTTTTATTTGCCTAAAAGCAGCAAAGTAAAATAAAAATACACCCTTTGCCGAAGTGTTCTTTTAATCTATAATTGACATAGCCTTTAGTAGGTTATTAATTAATTGATAATAAACATTCTTAAATCTCATATGCAATTCCATACAATGTAGATAAACTATAGACAAATTAGAAAGATTGTGAAAACTAAATAACATCAAAAAATTCCAATTACTTACAGACTTTATTTTACCTAATGCAAAGATATGTGAAAACAAATCTGGTCTTTATTAGTAGAGCGTATAATAAACAAAAAATGAGAGGACCACAGCTTGAACATGATATATAGGTGAAATCTCTTATACTATCAAACAGTACCGTAAATCATGAATTAAAAAAATGAACTCTAAAGCTCAACATTAAATAATCTCTTGCTTCAAAACCCGGATACAAATTTCACTTTTTGGGACAAAAAAAAAGTATTTTCCAAAGAGCGATTAGGAGGATGGTTTAAATAGCATCCTCAAACCTACCATCTCTACCCTCACTTTAACTTTTTTATTGATGTTCTCAAAGTTATTTAATGGGATCCAAAATTCAAAACCCATTCCTATTTTATTTATCACTGTTCCAGACCAAACTCTACCTTCATGCGGATGTTTTGTTTTTCCCTCTAACTATTCTCGCAGTAGAAGTCTGTCCGTTCAAATTCTGCTTTTATTAGTTCTTAAAAACACATAAACACACCAGACATCATTGCAGAGGGAAATAAATTATTCTAGGATAGCACAAGTGTTTTGTTTGGTTCACCCTTGTTTGTTTTTTATTCCCCTCTTTTTTTTTCCTCTTTGCCTCCCTCCGCTACTCTCACTCTCCAACAGATGGGGCATTTTAATGAATTCAGTCTTGCCTGCTCCCATCTGTGTGAAAATTGAATTTTAAAATTTCTTTTAAAATGAGTGGATTTGCAATGAGACAATCATGGAACCAGAAAACTCCTGCACCAAGTGTTTCCTTTTTTACTCTTGCCCACTCACTTTTGTTTTCATTAGACTTTCATTGTGTTTGTTTCTCTGTAAGTTTGTATTCTCTTTCTTTTTGCATAAAGCCTGTATGTAAGCTATCTCAAAATCCTAAGCTTGGTTGTATAGCATTCATTTGGAAAGACGAAGTTAATGCTATATAGCTAAGGAATCTTATGGTAGATTGATTTTCTTTATTTTTCAAAATTGAAAAGTTTGAGGTTTGATGGTGTTTAAATCAAGCCCATGACTTACCAACATCTTTTCAAATAGGTTGTCTTGATTGTTTCATTGAAAATACCAACATCTATCTCCTATGTAGGATCTGCTTGGGTGCACATACTGTATGAACTTGAGTAACATTTCCTTTGTATCCACAGAGCTGGATTTAAAATTGGTTCATCTTTTGAAGCTATGAACTGTTGTATGAAGGCTTTTAACAAGGCTAAGGAGGTGGTTTATGGGGATTTTTGAACACTAATAAAAAAAACAACATTTTTTTAGGTCAGAAAGTGATTGATTAAAAATAGTCTCAGTTTTGGTTCATTCTAACTGTGTTAGTTTGAGTTGATGCTAGAAACTGTCCCAGTCGCTGACAATTCTTTCGAACCAAACTGGTTTACCATTTATGGGTTTTTATATTCATGTTTAATAAGAAAAAACAACTAACTTTTCCCATAAAGTTGAGAGCATGAAATTCTCCAGGTAGTTGGGACATTAAGATATGTTTTTTTTTTAGGTTTATCTGAATTAGGGGTGGAGTCAAATATTCCCCTCTGCACCAATCTTTACACGTGACACTGTATAATGCATGTCAGCAGAGTGTCATTCTCCTGGTAATTGCCAGACCTTGAATTTTTTTGTCTGATTACTAGACAGAGAAGCATTTCTCCCTCCAGAGAACACATCTCCACTGTCTGCACAGTGGCAGCATGTGTTACACCACTGCTTCCGAAGCCTTGCATTACCCTTGGTGATGTGAAGCTTGGTTGCACCTGCTTGGCCATAGAAACCCATTACATGAAGCCCTTTGACCAAATTTGAAGGCCACATGACGTTCAGAGGTCTCTGACTACAGACTTCTGGTTACCTCTGTACACTATATACCTCAGCATCCGCTGACCCCACTGTGGGATTTTACATTTCTGAGTAGCTCTTGTTTCCAATTACCTCCCCTTTGTTATGATACAACTGATGACCGATGGTGGAATATTAAATAGGTAGGAAATTTCATGGCTGAACTTAGAGCTCAGAGAGCAATCAATTTTTAAACAATTTGTTTTTTAGAAGCAGTCTTACTCCCAGCATAATGGGTTTTATGCACATGTGGCCTTAAAAAGGATCTCTATAATTTGGATGGGAATATTTGCAACATTTATCATTGTTTTAAATATTAATCTTATAACAACGAACTGGGACTAAATTTACTGTGACTACCTTTGACTACTATTGACTACCTTTAGAGATATTATCATTAATAATTAACACCAAATGCTTCCACAAGGAAAGAAGTTAAAATTTCCTACCCCAAAAAAGCTCCTGGTTTATTTCTTAGTTTTTTTTTTTTTTTCTTTTACTGTAATCATTTCAGCCTAGTGAGTTATTCTGATGCTCTGACATCAACTTTGAAGCAATATTTTCTTTTTTTAAATGTCACTTTAGAGACACAGAGTAACTTTACAAATGTTTAAAATCTAAGACTAGCCGTACTCACAGATTTATAGAATAAATACTGCAGGCTTCTTAAGAATCAAAAGTTTTTCATTACAATAGAAGTTTTTTTTTTTTTTTTCCCAGAGCATGCCTTTGTCTGATGTCTGAAAAAAAATATCTAGAATATGTTTAAACATTTTTGGCATATTTTCACAGAAATATCAAAAATTTCCCTTAAACTCTGACTGAATAAACCAATCAGTCCCACCGAGGTACATTTTTGTTTTTTAATCCTTTTCAGGAGGAGATGGCTGTGAGTAGTGATAAACAGTTGTCAGCTCATCACAACAACCAACACATATCAGTAAACCAACAATGCATGCATCAAGGTAAGAAACATCTTGATTCCATCCCACTGTTAATAAAGTGCATAGCATTAAAGTCAAACTAAATAAATCGTCCAAAGTACATTGAAAATGCAGATGTGACGAGTCATTTGGACTGATGCAGAAGAATGTTTTAAGAATATACAGTGTGTCCTCCACAGCAGGTGGAGAGCATTGAAGATGATTGATCGAGCTGCAGTAAACAAATCCACATAAGTTCTATGTCAGGCAACTCTTGCACACAATTTAAAAAATTGCTTAATGGAGTGAACGCTGAAATAAGTAAAGTGCAGTGACGTTGACATTGAAGTCAGGTCAGAGGAGGGCTGCTGTTGAGGAGAGTTCCTCTCCCCCTGTGCACTGAAGGTCAAAGCTTAGTTTGGCTCTACCTAACTCTGTGAGATGGCCTTTTCACAGATGGAATTATCAAAACAAAGCACACAACTTATATGATTGACGGTCATTCTAGTCACTAAGAGTCAGTGTTTACTTTCTGGTGTCATCCTAACTTCCGGGAAGTTTTTGATTGTAGCAGTGTGGGTGAGGAGATTGATAACAATAGAAATAACCCTTAACATTGAATTGAGCAGCAAAGCCAAAAAAAAAAAGGTTTTTATAGACTACTTTATAGAATCAGTATTCTAAGCACTACCACAAACTATGGAGATTCACAAAGAGACAAAAATTGAAATCTTGACTTTTTTGTGACGTGGGTTTTTGCATTAATCAGAAACATAGGTTGTGTGTTGTCTTGCAACTTTTAAACATGCATTTGTGACTAAAACCATGTGTTTGCCCCATTTTTTAACAGGATCTAGTTTTTTTGCCATCACCTATGAGCCTGGCAGTACCGGTATATGTTTTCTTAGGTGTCTTTTTAAGAAGGGAGCAGTTAGACTTGATGAATAACGTCACCTAAATTTCACACTCATGTATGCAAACACAAAGATATGCACGCATGTATGTTGGCAGGTTAAAGCGTTTAGCTACTCAGAAAACAGAGAACTTATTCAGACACACTGCACCTGCTTTTTGAAACGGCTTAACAAGCAATTACTCTGGCAGAGAGAAACCCACGCTGGAAGACACACATACACACAAAAGCACACAAACTCTATTCCAGTCAGACTATTGGGAGGCAGCCAGCATAGTTACTGATATTACCAGCAAAGTCAAATAGAGAAACTGAGAGTGTGGAATAGAGAGGATTAAATAGTGAAAGAAATGGATCCTAAACATCGTATTATAACTGAAAGGGTTTGCTCTGACACTTCACCTGAGTTTTTTAATGTGTGTGTGTGTATTTGTGTGTGCTTTTTGCCATAAATATACAATCAGTTATTTACTCGTTGAAGCAAGAATTCAAATTTGCAAATCCTGAAGTGTTACAGCAGGATCAAGTAGGCCATGCTTAGCTGCGCTCAGAGATGATTAATCATAAATATACATGAGTCAGGGCTACAGATCAGTGAGATAGATAGATAGATAGATAGATAGATAGATAGATAGATAGATAGATAGATAGATAGATAGATAGATAGATAGATAGATAGATAGATAGATAGATAGATAGATAGATAGATAGATAGATAGATAGATAGATAGATAGATAGATAGATAGATAGATAGATAGATAGATAGATAGATAGATAGATAGATAGATAGATAGATAGATAGATAGATAGATAGATAGATAGATAGATAGATAGATAGATAGATAGATAGATAGATAGATATGCATGTTTAAATCTGGTGTGATCGTAAACAAAATATGCAGGCCAGCATCTTTCCTTTGGCTTTCATCAGCATTGAAACGTAGGCCTACATGCTGTAAAAGGCTTTGCAAATAATTGCTGCTCTGAAAACATTGTAATGAGGTTTCAGCAAAGAATTAATTAGATCTCAGGAGTTCTTCTGAAATTTCATAAAACCTATCTGTTGTCAAACTGTGAGAGGTGTGATTATGTGTTAATTTGCATGTTTGTACTTTTAAGGTACATTAACATTCCTCTTGTTTGCTTCATGCCTGCTGTGGCTTCTTTGGTAAATTAATGATAGGTCTACAGGTTCATGTAGTCAAAATAATTGTAAGAAAACTTAGACTTTAGGATGATAGTGATTAAAGATTGGGATTAGGTATGGGTGGTAACCAGTACTAGAACCATTCTGGTAAACAGCTGGCCCGGCATACACTGTATGATATTTTTTGCCCTTTCCGGGCCGATTCTCCAGCCGTGCTAGAACTTTTGATCGGGCCGACTTTCAGCCTGATCGTGAGTTGTGTGCTGTGTAGTGTACAGGGGGGTTACTGGGGCGATCAGCCTCTCACGATCACTTCCAAATCGGGAATCCTAAGGTCAGGTGAAAATCAAACATGTTTGAAATTCAGTAGGCCGTCGTAAGATCACATCAGAGCATCGGGCAGCGAGTGTGAGAACGTGCACTGTGAGCTGTGAACTTTTAAACCGAGTGGTTTCGTCGTACAGTTTGAGCTGTAACTGCATGCAACAATTGAAAATATTGCACAGTGTAGGCAGGCCTTACAAGATTAGTGTCATCAGGTTAAAAGCAATAAGATAACTACAGATGTGACAAAAAAAATTCCAAAGAACATTATCTGTTTTTGTAAGCATGTAGTCTGTGAAACATGTCAAGCTGAGAGTAGCTAATACGCCCTTTTTTAAAAGCTGATTTTGTTGAGTTTAAGTTATGTGAATCCCACTTAGGATATCAGAGAGGGCATCATTAAAATATTGCTCGGTTGCTGTCGCCATCTTGCTGTTCCATTATGCTAGCAGAAAAAAGCAAGGTGAAAGTGACGCATCATAATTTCCCATCTCATGCACTGTGATTGGTCTGGCCAGATCTGGCCGGAGTCAACAGCTGTTTACCAGGCTGATTTAGGCTTTGTGTTATTAGGTCTGGCTTTGCCAGTCTAACTTGGAACAATTGGAACCACAAGAAAGCAGGCACTAAACATAATCACTTTTACATATAACATACTAATGGAAAACCTTAAAAAAGAAATTGAGCCATAGGGAAATACATGTGAAGACCGGATGTGAAATCATAATTGTAATGATGTTGTATAAGAAAAAGGTCTTGTCTAGCATACAGTATACGTACATGCTAACAAAAACTAAAGCAACAGGGGAAATGTCATTTATACCCTCTGGCCAAAAGTTTAAAAGTAGTTAAAAATGGCAAGAATTATGATTTTGCATGGTCAGAACTTGTATGGCAAATTGAATGACAAATAGATTTTATTTATATAATGCTTCTGAGTTTGACAAAATCTGATAAGTAATTTATTGCAAAAAAAAAAATCAAATGGTAGACTAAAAAAAAATTACCAGTTTAACCGAATGAACATCAGTAACCATAAGATGGCACATGAAAGAAAAGAGGGAAATCCACTTAAAGGACTCTCGCTTATATTTTAGTAATCTAATGAAATGAGCATATAAGGGAAACATTAAAGTTACATTAGTGTTAAAACCCTTAGGGAAATAAAGCTTGTTTTAGCTTTATAAACAGCAGCTTGGAACATGTCAACATGGTGTTATAGATCAGAACTACAACTTCCCGGTTCAGAACTACAACTCCCATATCAAAGCATCAAATTATGGACAAAGTTCTGACAAAGTCTGTCCCTCTTATACGACATCCTCAAGCCACAGCATCTTTAAAACCACCTAAAAACCTTTATTCTTTCTTTTCCCACTGCCTGTGTCAATTTGCTGTCATCTGAGTCATGGAACCACAAAGCAGACATAATTCTGATGCTATCAAACTTTTGCTATTTTTTCTTAAAACTTTTTTACACCTATAGAGTAGTCTTTATAAATTCTGTGGGCCCACACTAGAGTAAAAGTCAAGGCTAAAGTGCAAGATGTATGGGAGGCCTGAGGTGGGCCTGTAATTCTGCAGTAGCAGCCTATTCCAAGTTGCTCTTTTCCATAGCATTTTTGACAAATTCTGATTTTAGGGCCCTGAGCAAAAAATTATCAGGGAAAGGGGTTCAGTTATTATTTTAATTTTAATCCAATGCTATGACAAGCAGAGTTTTCTTAAGAAAACTGCAGAGAAACATAAAGAAAGAGGTAAGCAGTGTTTAGTTTTGCATGATTTCTTCTGAGGTTTTGGGAAATTTAAAATTTTGGCAAAATCAGTTCTATTTGGAAGAAACTGTGCTTCACAGTACAATACTCTGTGTTGAAAATTCAGAGTCAACCTAATTTATTTTACAATATTCACCACTATACTGAGTGTAAATCTGCACAGGTGTTAGAGTTAATAGTCAGAGGAAAAGTTGACAGCCATGTAAGATAAGTTTTACTCTTTATGATGCAAATTGTCTCTGATTCTGATTTTGACACTAGAATGAGTAAAATTAATTCTATAACTCTACTGGCTATAGAGTAAATTTTGCACTAATCTGGAGTGGGAGTAAACTGAGTTAGATTCAACTCTAAGGGCCGGATCTATCAAAGGTTTGTGTGTATAAAAACGTGAGCTATTTCACTGCGCACGCTAAAAAATGTATAAACTGATCTATCAACAGCATGCTAAAAGGATTTGGTCTTTAAAACGTGCTAAATAGCGCCTCTTATCCATTTAGTACTTTTTCTGCAATGAATATGCAATATGGGGCGTTTACACGCAAAAGTGCGTCTTGTGGGAGGAGAACATGTAAATATATTAATTTAGCACTCGCAAAGTGTCATGATTGGTTTAATATCAAACCCACATGCAGAACACAACGGAGGCTGGGTAAAAGTTTAACAGAGTTTATTAAAGATGTTGACAAACAGAATCATGAACTGGAGAGATGATAGTTTGATTAGCTGGCAGACAGATGATTAATGAGTCCTTAGATAATTCAGATTCTACCTTGATGGGGTCCAGACTTCTCTTTGTGAGAGAGGGAACCGTTGGGTCCAGAGACTGTTGGTTCAGCAGAGTACACAAGCAGCTACAGCGTCTAGCTTCTGACTTTGAATGGCAGACCTTGATCAGAGTTTCCAGCTCTTCACAGAGACCAGCAGGGGGAAATCCAAATAGGAATCTTCAGGTTTGGCTCACCAGGGCTGGAAGGCAGGTTAAGCTCACCCAGAGCTTCAGGCTTGAGACAGGTTTTCTGTGAGCAAAAACAGAGGAGAGTTAGAATCAGTTCTCTCACTTGAGACAACTAAGATTTTTTCAGGTATCAGAGGCTCAGGTTGCTAACCAAACTAAGGTCAACACTGCGGCGTCAAAGGAAGGTCTGGCAGCTGCTTATAAAGGGAAGGTCTCCTGATGAGAAGATGCGTTTCAGGTGTGCTGGAGGGCTCCAGCCCCAGGAGACCCACGGTCTCCTGGGGATGTACCACCTTCCTCTGCTGGAGGAAGGTGGTACATCCCCAGATCCCAACCTGAAAGCAATTTTGCTAACGGTATCTGACTATACACGTTTCAAAAGAAGGTGCAAATGGTCTGTATGCGTAAATGCGCACACATGGCAGCGGTTATTGTCGCAAGAAGGAGACATCAAAATGAAGCAAGAAGACGCAGAGAACACATTTTTTCACTCTGTGTGAATATTTTTGCAATGAACGAGGAAACGATCATCAAAACATATCGTTTATCCAGGATTGCCATTTTGGAGCTGTTGGGGGAACTCCGAATGGATTTGGGGCCAGCCACAAGGAGGACCCACGCAATACCAGATATCACAAAACTCCTTGCAACATTGCACTTTTTTGCATCTGGGTCATTCCAGCGTACGGTTGCTGCGAGAGCTGGGATCTTCCAATCTCGTTTTTCAGAAGTGCTGTCCGACGTTCTAAAGTTCTAACCCCGACCTCCCCCCTGCACCTGAGGAGCAACATGCCAATGCTGCGGGGATGCGTACACACAGTAATCTCATCTACAGTCACTTCTTGTGAGCCATTTAGTATGTGCATTTTTCTACAGGCCAATACAAAACACCTGTTTTTTTTTTACTGCAGTGAAGTAGAAATTCAGCCACATACCTACCACCTTAGGGAATAAAGGTTGCCAAAGTTTATATATATATATATATATATATATATATATATATATATACATATATATATATTTTTTGGAGGGGGTGGGGGAGTCACTGTAAGATTTAAATTTCTTAATGCACTAGTTTGTACAAACTACAAACTACTTTGCCGCAAACCACAAAACGCGCAAAACCATCATTTAAATAGGACGTCTCCAACAGTTTTGCACCTGCCACCAATTACGCAATCACTCTTGTTAAATCACCCGCAAACCATGGTTCAGCCCCTCGCGCAAAATTCCAGTTTGCGAGCGCAAATTACTGCACGCAAAATTGGATCTTGATAAATCCGGCCCTAAGTGTTTTTTACAGTGTTGTTATAATATGCTAAATGCCTATCTGATCTTTTTTTTTTCAAATGTTTGCAAATTCTTTCCGGGCCCTGATACAATACAGTTTAGGTGTTACAGTTACAGGAAGGTTTGTTAACATGTCGACTGTGGAAAATAAGCCAAAACATTTCTAAAACTTTTGTTGACGATATCAGAGAAGAAATAATCTCTTGTTTTTTCAGTTGTAAGTTATTCCTGTAGAGTCTCACCTTATGGGTGTTACAAAGTACTTGAAATCAAACAATTTCTATCTGCATTCAGTTTTTCAACCTCCCTCTTTTGCATCGTACTGTAGGAGCACTTCTCTACTAAGACTTTTTCTTCCTAGAAACAACCTAAACGCTCCTGTGGAATTCGACAGGCAATCATTTTGTTATGAACTCTCTCTCTCACAGTAAGATGCCAAGTTATATCCTTCTCTGCTGAAGCTGTCTGCAGCACCTTATCGTTGTTGATTTTACTCCATAATTATACTGCTGAAGTAAGGACAATTAGCTGTTAGCACTTAGCATGAAGCCATATGATCTACCTTGGGGTTTTGCCTATATTATTGCTATAATTGTGTTTGCTTTGCAATTTCTGCAGAAGCCTGTCAAGTCCTCCACTCTGTTACCAGCAGACTCCAATTAATGTATTGCAGGCACCTTTTCTGATCTCCCATCTTATCTACCTAAGCTCCAATCTCACTACCTTCACTCAGTATTTTACCTGCTGCACCACTGGAAAAAAATATATCGCTGAACTTACCAACACCAAAGAAAACCATCAGAATTTGCTTAATCTCTTGCCTGTGTAAACCCCTTCAAGATCTACAAGGAAGAGATGATCAAGGGAAGAAGCTCCAAGGGACTGTTTCAGCTCTGCTTGTCATGATCTTGCCTGTTTGTTTTCACCTGTTTCACCTGTTGTTTTCCCTCCCTGCCTCAATTATAATTTATTCCTCTCACCTGTTTCCACTTGGTTACATTCAGTTCAGCCTGAGCATTCAGGGCCTGATAATTTCTTGTCTTTCTGTTAGTCTGTCTGTTCAGTTTTTGCCTTGGTTCATGTCCTGGATCCTAGCAGCCAGTGGAAAGAGGGTTTTTGTGTTTGTCTCGTCTCCTGATCGTCCACTGTTCCTCCCCCGCGGAGTACTCTGGGTTTTTGGCTCTATATGTGGGGAGGTCCAGTTTTTATCCCAGCAAGCCTGGCTCCAGGAAGGAGACCAGTTTAAAGTTCCTGCATCAAGTTCTGGTTCCACGTCCTGCCTCGGCTATCCTCTTCCACTGAGCCTGTTCATCTGCACCTGATCCTGTCTGCTCCTTTGCGTGACCACCTGGTCATGCTTCTGGTCCCAGTCAGACTCTGAACCCGCCTGGGAGCTCTTTGATGCTTGGAAGCCTGGAGCGTGCCACCTGTCTGTTCCAGCCTGATCTGGATCCTGTTCTGTCTGTTCCTGTCTGTTCTGAATCCCTTACCAGGACCGGCGTCTTGCAAGACCTCTGGAACTGCAGCACTGGGGACATTCTTGGACTGGACTGTTAAACCAGGTAAGTGACCAACTCAGGTAATCTTCTTCTGTCAGATGATCGTGGTCACTTACCTGTGTTTTCTCCTGCAGAGTGTCTGTGATTGGGCAGTGCCCCACTTCCCATCCTGCAGTATCCGCGAGCCACAGCTCCACTTTAGTTTTCTTTATTTAATAAACGTTTTAAACTTTCCTACTGACTGTCTCTCCTTGAATACTGGATCCATCTGTCCTCGATTCATGACACTGCTGATGGGAAGAGCTCCATACTTCTCATGGGGAGGACATAGTCAGCCTCAGAAAATGCAACACAGACTGCATTAATTGTTGTGTGGAAAGCACTGACCACAACAGATAAGTCAATGTCTCACCCATAAAGCAGCTGTGGTCAGACTGCAGTTTTTGTGACACTCGGTAGGGAAAAGGAAATTATGATGCAAAAAAAAGAAGAAAAAAAATCATCTATATTTACATTTCAAAAAAGAGTTTTATGGTTTCAATATTAAAACTCGGTATTGGGAAAAAAAACATCTCTTAGGTGTCATTGAGCATTATGATTCTCCTGCCGTTATAATCTGAAGCTAAGCACCCTTTCCGAAGAAAATAAAGCCTGAGCAAACAGAGGCTGGATAAATAAAGGAATCTCTGCAGCTGATTAGCATTCCGATAGTCTTCCTAACAGGGTTGACTTATCTTGTGTCCCTGTGTCATTATGTTCACCAGCTCCATTTTGTCATTTAACAAGTTTCAGGTCAGTGGACTCCAAGCAGGCTTTCAACACCGTACACTCATTCAAATAGCAGACGAGAAACGTTGGCATGAATGATAACCAGCATCAGATGATGTGCTCAGAGACAAAGCAAACACTAAGTATTAATATCTATGTTTGTTTGTGAATTTTAAAGGTGCTGCAAAGAGCTGCATTAATTATACTTTTGAGCAATCTATTCCTCCCATGAATGAACCTATGTTTGTGTTTATTCGGTTAAGGGATTTTATCAAGGGTAAGCATAACATTTGTGTGTGCTGTGGGATGAAAAGGAATCATACCAATAACAACTACCACTACTGCTGCTTCACATACTGAACTTTTAAAGCTGAATTAGAGAAAATGGATTCAAGCATCTCTTGAGGGAGCTAATCTGAAAGCCCTTTTCTTTTTAACCACAGTTCCTTTTGTTTGGGCATGTTTAGCAGAATATATGGTTACAAGGAAAGATTTCTTCCCATTTACCAAAAATGTCACAAACAGCTATGAAATAGATGGTTTAAACAGTATTTGTCTGTAGGATTAGAAAGTGTTTCTTAAAAAATGTATAATAGTTCTGTTAGAATTTTATGGCAGCCTCACTTTTGTCACTTTGCCCCAGGGCTGTGTGGCTACACCATAGCTCACCACCATCACCATGGTACTGTATAGATGAAGGACTAGTTATATTGTAAGGCTTGATAAAGTGCAGGCTATTTAGAAGGTTTAAAAGAATCCAAAATGTGGATAATAACAGAAAGAAAAAAGCTTTACAAGTGCAAAAAACGTTCAGATATTTGGGTAAACATAAATGCATAAATCTTTTCTATTTGAAAACAATAGTTGGTGGAAGACTGTGGTGGACAGGCAAGTGCAAGATGTGTAATGATCTTGGGGTTATATTTTTGGAAGACCTTGGCCTTCTTGCAACTGACTGAGCATCTTTAAAATGTCCACCTATTGAAGTATTGTTGCTGACAATGTCCATCTCTTAATGAACACAATTTATCCATCTAAAGGCCACTCTAATCTAGGCATGATCAGTGTTGTGCATGAATGCGTTCAGTGAATGGTGTTTACTGAATACGTTCATATTTTTAGTGAATGGTGAATTTAACGGACCATTTTTGAAGTAATGAATGTAAACAATAGTGACGTTCACTCTGAGAATAATGGCCTGTTACCAAATGAATGAATGAACTAGTTAATTTTTTGAAAAAATGAATTATGCTAGTTAATTTTTATCTCTGTGAACTGAACTTTGAGCTTGTTTCTTTTTAATTATGAACTGGCACAATATTTGATTTGATTTATACAAGGAGTATCTGTCTGGTAAAGAGCTGGTAGAGCTCAGTTTCAAAGGCAAAGCTAAAGGGTCAGCGTCATGTTAGAACCATTAAGATAACATTTTGTAGTTCATAAAACATGTCATGCCATTGAATGAACCCTCCAGTGAATGATATGTGCTGCTTTCTCCTAGGAGTTGTTTCCAATAAGTAAATTAACTTTAATGATATCACATTGGAAAAATGTACCTCTTCATTTATCCCATCCCCTTGGTGAGCAGTGGGCTGCCATTGTGGGGCATCTATGTAACAGTGTGGGGTTAGGGGTCTTGCTGAGAGACCTAAAGTGGCAGTCTGTGGGAGTGGGGCTCGAATTCTGAACTTTAAGTGCAATGCCCTAACCACTAGGCCGCCACTCCCCCTAACATATACATTCTTAATTTTCATATCAACAAAAAAGTGCTGCTGAATTATGGGTAATGCTGGTACTGAGAGTAGTGCAGTAAAGTTCCATCTCCCATGCTGTGCTTGGTCTGGAGTGAATGGCAAGTTACAGGTTAGTCTAACCATAAGCAGGTAAGGAACCATTTTACAGGTGCTCCTTAACCTGGTTTTCTTGAACATAATAAGTTAACTGCTGTATAGTTTCCTCTACAGTTACCAGATTTATTTTGATGGGTCACTTTTGGACTGGGGTGGGCCTCTAGGTTCATATCATGAATGTGTAGGTAGCAAATCTGTAGCATCCTTGTTAACACCATGATGTTAACGCACATGAGAATATTTGCTTGACTCCTTGCAATCTGTGCAAGTCACCTAACTGCTATACTATACTCTAAAGCAATATTTTTGGTCTTTAAAACAATTCTATTTTTACTTGGCATTCCTCCATAGTTTTAGTCTCCTGAGGTCCAGCCTGTTTTCCTAGTGGAATCCCTTAACATTGAGGACTTAGTGGTGAAAAATTTATTTCTATTTTTAAAAGGACTTCAAAGATTATTTCTGATAAAAGCAAGCTAGGGCACTTCTGTCTGGTTCCTGACAGTAGAGTGACAGTGATCAGATGCTTTCAGTCCTACTTTACAACATAACAAATGCCTGTCTGCTTGCAGAGCTTTTTAAAAAGTGAAAATGGATTGTAAATAGTGGCCTTTTATCTACTGAGGGTTTACTTTCATGCTGTTCTAACTGCCTGAGGCCTTCAAATGTGCTTACTTGTGCATACTTTTTGTCTTTTATCTAATGATGCATCTACTTTATTTGCATTGGAATCACTAAATTGTTGGGATTGTTAATCAATGACCTTTTTATTCACATTTTTGACAGAAGGTGTAAAGAAGGCAGAACTCAATGATTCCAAGGGAGACACTGATTCATTTCAGTCTTGTAAAACCGTTACCCAGGAAAAAAGAAACAGTGACAGCTGATATTCAAAAGCAGACATACTAGACAATGTCCTATGTTGTTCTTTAGCAACTTTATAAATTTACTTTCATCTTGTGCAGAATTTAAATGAAGATTACATGCAGGGTTTGAGTACACTTCAAATATCCATTTTTATTTCTTAATCCTGTCTCAGGTCTCTTTTTAGACAGGTATCAATTCTAAATATGACAGGTAGTTAGGTTGGAAGAAAACAGAATTTCATATTTCGTATTTTTACATATGGGTGGATGGATGTGAGGAATAGTGGGTTAGAGCAGTACTTTTAGAAGTTGCAAGTACCAGGTTCAAATCCCACTGCTTCCACTCTGGTTTTCTGAGCAAGACCCTACAGTGTAAATCCTTGATTGCTTCCCAGGTGCTGCATAATGGCAGCCCACTGCTCCTGAAGGGGATGGGTTGAATGCAGAGGTAAATTTCTCCAATGTGAGATCAATAAAGTTCAATTATTCAATAATTAATAATGGAGTGGTGGTTAGGGCTAGTCGTTAGGGCATTGGACTTGGAATCCAGAGGTCCTGAGTTCAAGCCCAAAGGCAGCCAACTGCTCCCCAAAGGTATGGGTAAATGCAGAGAGTAAATTCCATTGCTTTGTACTTGTGACAATGTAACGACTATAAAGTTCAATTCTATGGATGGATGAATTCAGAGAACCATACAGATAATTTTTTTCTACTCTTCTTTTGTGATATTATTCATAAATTGAAGGTTCAAATCAAATGTTTTTTTTTTTTATAATAGATTATCAACTTTCAGACATAGAGAGATTCTGCACTAAAACATAAAAATGTGTCGGTGCTTAATGCTCCTAAATAAATTGAGTTATTTTGATATATAAATTTCTGGATAGTAAGAAGAACGCTAAAATTTTTGGTGATTCCCTAGATTAAATATATATTGTACAGTTTGTACCAGAGACAAACTGTTTCTTGAGTACTCTCTGTGTTAATTCAAACATATGCTCATTGGACACACACAGTGATGCTTTAATGTTCAATCCCTGTTCCGGTAACCCTCTGCTAAAATCTAAAGACCTGAGCTTTCACTAATGGAGACTGGATTATTTTCAGCGGCAAATTACTTCCCATGAGGATAGCAAATCCAAAGTTGTTGTTTTTACCATTTGTGACCCCCCCCCCCCCAAAAAAAAAAAAAAACATGTTCTGCATGTGTGTCTGCATGTCTCAATCATGTGACTCCCTGTTTTATGAGTTTTATAGTTCCACATTTTCTTAATCAACCCTGGCATGAGTTCCCTTTAAACAACCGTACACAGTGAGTTCTATTTATGTTTAACAACAAGTATGTCTTGACTTCCATTCATTTTCTCTTTATTTTTGTGACCTAACCCGTAACTATCACCAATACATATCTAACCATGAACCTAACTCTAAACTCAATTTACACCTTAGTCCCAAACCTAACGACAAACCTAAAGATAACTGCCAATATCCTTATGGGGACCAGATTTTGGTTCATGGAAGTATCAGTGGTCCTCACAGCATAGCATATGTTGACAAAATGGTCCTTATAATGTAGCAAACATTAGAGCACACACACACACACATGCCAAGACTACGTTGGTGTTCCTCATTATTTACTTCAGCTGGAGGAAGATGCCAGTAAGGCCAGCAACTGAGCAGATATGTGCATTTGTGTTTATGAGTCTCCTTCTCAGAGGAATCTGTTTGGTAATCTGACAGTGCAACTTAATTATGTCATCATAGGGACATGGATTAGGTTAAGGGATGTTTAGAAATGGTGAATTAGTGTTATTACCGCAACATATGTGAGCTAAAAGCAAGGCAGTCAGAAATGCATGCTGAGACAGCAGCAGCTATTTAAGAGTAAAACAGTAGAAATAAAAAAAGGAGAAGAATCAGAGAGATCAAATCTGATCTTTGAACCACCAAAGGTAAAGATGTAAATATGCTTGAAAAGATCAAAAAAAAAAAAAAAACATGATTGCTTGAAGGCCTACATCAGCAGTTCACTGGCGAGAAGCCTTGCTTCATAACAAACAACTTGAGACTGATCGGGCAGCATTCAAAGATTAAAAAAAGAAAAGAAGGGAGAAATGAAGAGAAGAAGACTTCAAAGAATCCTTTTATGGAATCTGTTTAGAATTTTAAATCAGCAGTCCAGATCCACCACAACAAAAGATGAAACGATAATCCGATAATCGTTGCATTGTTTCACAGAGACAAAATGTTTCTGAACATATCTCTGTGTTTATGCAAGTGAAATATGCTTAAAGCATGATAAAATGTTTCATTTTGATTTAAGCAGATTTGTTTTTGTTTGTCTTGCTTGTTTTAGTTGGCCTATATTTTGGTTACAGGGGGCATCTGGACATGTGCGTGTTGCAGGAAGGAAACAATAGTTAATGGAAAAAGAACAATTGTTTGCATGTGTGTTAGGGAGTATTCTACAGATTGTTGTATACATGTCTTTATACCGTATGTAGTGTACAATCTGACTTTCATTTGCTCATGCCATCACTTTTAGAAGGGTTATGAAGCTATCAAGCTATGCAGAAGATTTAAACGTAGGCCTTTTAGTTCTCTCATTTGTATAACCTCTTGGTAGTTTGTAAAAGTACAGTATATTTGTGTTGTTTTCAAAGATACAACAAAAAATAGACTTAAACATATATCATTTAGGTTTTTGAATTGTTTTTTTATTCATTTATTCAAAAAATGAATAGATTTCCAAACTAACCTTAGTCTGCTTATAATTGTTAAAGTCAATTTATTTTACAAATACCTATTGTAGATATGAAAAAGATATTATGCGATGTAAGTACGTCAACAAATTCCTAAATACAGTATACAATAGTTTTTTCTTTTCTTCACCTTTTCTAGTGGCACTAATAAATACCAAAATGTTGTCTTGCTAATGCCAAAAGTGTTAGAACAAGAAACCTTCAGTCCTTTTTGAACATCAGAGGCTTCCATATGTTTCCCTAAAATTTGTATAAGTACAGTTTAACATTTTATGTATTCCTAAAAGATTTTCTTGCATAGTTGTTGGAATTCTGTCTCATTCCCCCTGACAGAATCAATGTGACTTAATCAGGTTTGTAGGCACCTCTCTTTCCACATATCTTTTCAGCTCTGTTTTTGAACCAATATTTAAGCTGCTAGACACAATTTAATTTGCATGTGAGAATACTTGTCATGAATCTATCAAAATAACCCACACAAAACTTTAGTAGTTATAAAAACTACCAATGTAACTCAGATTTTTAACGGCAGTAGATATAGCAATCATCATTTTACCTTTTTTTCGTATTTACTCCCTTAATATTTTTAGAAATGTCTATACCAAACAGCCAAATAAAAAGCCTCTTTTCTTTAAACAAATCTGCAACTGGCTGTTCAGATTCCAGAAAGAACACAAAGAACACATGGTGGTTTGCGACACAAAAATGAAGTTGCAAACTTCATTTATTGTGCATTCAGACTGAACGAATTGCCCATTTACCATGTAGGAACATGAGCTACATGTAGATAAAGGTGAAAAACTCAGGTAAAAAAACTCAGCAAATAGACTAAATGTTTAGTACTTCGTTGGTGCGGGTTTGTGCAGTGAAAATGATAATTTGTGCTACTTTTGTTTCAGAGATATTAAAGATTATTCTTTAGGTTATCAATAGGTCATCATCCTCCCACTAAGTTCTGAACTGAACCAAAGTGGTCTATTTTTTGGTGCGACTTTGGTGCATGTAAAAGTTTTTTAGATATAATAATTTATCAGAAATTTACTGATATTAAAAAACTTAATATGTATGATGAAGTAGTGCACTTTCAAAACACCTTGCTTGATCTGAGTGCAGGTGTCTTGGGATGCCAAACTTGTAAAACCACTAATTTATTCAGACCTGGGCCACAGTAGAGGCCTGATGATCCCGTGTAGAGAAAATCAATGTGAATTTACAGATCAGTCATAACCAGTACATTTATAGACATTTCCAGAGGGCTCCAGAAGTGTGAAACCTATGACCAGTATCACATTGGGTTGGGATGCCAATAGACGACCCATAAAATTATGAAATTTTTGTTAAAAATATTTAGCCACCTGACAATGTTCATAGGTTAAAACCCACTGCTTTATGTCTGCCAAAATTCCTGGCTAATAGCAATCTTGCCAAATAAAATTTGTTGAACACTCTATGCCTTGATGGCCGTGGTCCTGGTGGAAAGAGTGATTGAAGGCTGATTCTCTTTTGAAAGAGGTTTTGCTATTTTGTCAACGGAAAGTTTGGCCCAATTTTTCAAAAGGCGGAAAAATTTAAACCTAGCTATCAAAAGCTTACGCCAGTGGGACAGCCAAGTGGAAAAGGAAGAGGTTCTCTTCTGTTGAGCATTTTGCTCAGATGAGGGAGAAGAGATACTCCGGCTTATCCTGCAAGCCATGCCAAATGTGGAAAGGTACACAAAGGAGGGCTCAGGTGGAATTAAATCCCTAGACCCCAGACAAGGGATAACCCCTTGGCCAAGTAGCCAAGGTACATGATCAGTTGGATATATAGTGACAGGACCCAACACTGCCACATATGCTTTTAGTACGGCATTATTTGCATATGGACCATGGTTGCAAAGAAACAGCAACTTTTGTTTTGATAAAAATGTCTGTTAAAGTAGACAGGATTTGAAAGACATACAAAACCTCTGTACTAAGTAAGGCTGTAAAACAAACATAAAGGTACATTTGAATTCAACTGTTGAAAAAGACAGATTGTTTGCATTATATTGTCATTTATCCCATTCAGTTTCCGATTACTGTGTCTGCCTTTGCTAACGGCCTCGGGCATAAATCTGCACCTCTTTCTGGGTCTCACTTAAGTCAGTTATTACAAAGGATAATGGTATGCAATAACACGATAAAAGAAAGGAAAAAAATACCAGATAAACACCTGTAATATTTTATTTACAAATTTAGGTTCAGTTAACTTAAAGTGTTATGGATGCCCAGCCTTGTAATATGTGAAGTCATGATTAAAGTCATACACTTACGAGATGTTTGAAAAAATAAGACAAGCCTTAAAGCTAAGTAGTCAATCTATTAATTAAATGACCTACCAGGAGACAACAGGCAAAATGGCTAAAACAACTGTAACAGCTCAGAGCAGAGGCAGATATAGACACTGATGCACTAGTTGAGGTGTGAGGAGATGAATGTATGTATACTGTTCTCTCTGTCTCATAAGGCAAAATAAACTCACACTGTGAAAAGGGACAGTTTATTCCAAGGCCCACTCGTCGGTTTCAATTTGCATGTTTCCAAGCAATACAAGGCCTTGTCTATATAAAGACTCAAACTCACTGCAGATCCAGACATTTGAATTGAGAAAGCTTCCTGGAGGGGAAGCGAAACGTCTTCAAATCTTGGAAACCAAGTCCAGTGTATTGTTTTTTAAACTTTTACAGAATGACTATGACCTGGATGACTGAGAATCTTCATCAGCATATTTATTCCAAGGGTTAATTAATTAATCAATAACTTGTTGGTGGGACAGGATGGTACAAAAGGGACTGGGAATGGAACAAAAGTACAAAAAAGTGGAAAATGGAGGGACACATGAGAAAAAGGGATGGATGGAAGAGGTGAAAAATAGGGTGACTGGAAAAATACACACACACACATTTCTAACGGCAAAGATTACTCAACAGAGCAATGGCAAAAACTGCCTTATGACCCCCGGGGCGTTTTACCCCTGGCAGCAAGCAAAGTTGAGACCACTGCTGTATAGAGGCCCCTGGGCAGAGATTGAATAATACAGGCCAAAATATGTGTCAGTGTTGTTCTGAACCACAGTGAATAAATCATAGCATTATGCTGTCAGAGAGCCTGAAGGAAGTTCCCAAAATGTGGAGTTTGAGGTTTGCCAAAAACTAATAAAGAGGGAAGAAAGCAATTCCCTTACACAAAAATTATGCCTCCTTTATTATTCCTGCTTTTCCTCTACAAATCATTTAAATCAGTTTCAGTAGAAACAAAATCACTTTATTTTACTGTTTGGAGGCTCTTGATCATTTTTTAAACCTATTCTTTAAAACCCTAGGAATATTTTCCCCTTTGCCTAATTCTAGTTAATCTCATATTAACTATTTGTACTGGGAAAAGTGCTCTCCATTAGGCTAGCATATGCAATAAAGGAAATTGTCATGTAACTGTAACATTAGTTGCTATAAACTTCTTAAATTTGATTACAAGATTTAAGGTAAAATAAATATTAACTATATTAACTAATGACTTCAAAATGTGTTTGTCTTTCTCTTAAAAGATGGTTTCAATTGTTTTCCATGACATTTGATTTCAAAATCCGCATCAAAAACAGTAGCAATAAAAAAATCGCAACCACAAGAAAATTATCTGCTAGTCTAAATTTATCAGACAGCAAATGTTACATTTTACAGCAAGCATGAAGTTTAATCCAAAAGATTTACAACCATCAGAGATACATGTAGATTTCTATCACTCAACCAAATTACTTTTGTTAAATGATATTTTGTTTTGAAAAGTATATTTTTCTATTCTTTCTTTGTATTTTAGTTGGATTTGCCTTCATGTATCCCTGCTTTATTGTGTCTCCCTCACCCAAAGCCTTCTTATAATTAGGTGGTTCTTTGCATTTTTTTGTATCATTTGATCTATCATTTGCACCTGTTTTCATATTTATTCTTCCTGTCATTTGCAAATATTCATCAGGTCCTTAGTTTATCCTCCTTTCTCCATGTCTGTTGCCTTGTTTATCAGCCTCAGAATGTCATTTCCCTGTCATACTATCCATGCGAGGCATCTGTTTGCACTTACAGTATATCAGAACATGACCAAAACAGATTCTTGGGCTGAATGGTTTCATGGTTAAAGTTTGTCTGAAGCCCTGGGATAAGTTATTGCTCAGACTTTACACTTTAACATGTCAGATCCCGAGTTCATCCGTTTTTCTAGCATTTGCAAAACTTTGCAAAACTAAGTACTTTTGACTCTTGTCGTGATTTGGAAAATCTTAGAGTCTGATTTTGCTTAGCCTCATCTAGATTATTGCAATGCATTACTTGGCTTCACCATTTTAAAACAGGTTTACATAAAGCTATGTATATATATATTTTTAAGAATGTTATTGGTTATCATTCTAATGTTTGTTTTTTTGAGACAAACATGGCAGTTACTTGGTATAGAAAGCCTTGCAAATATGATGAAATAAATAAAGGTTTAAATTTTTGTCGCAAGACTGATCCTCTATTTTTCAAAAACTATGTGTTACTTTAAATACCTGATCATTAGGGCTGCAACTAACGATTATTTTAAAAATCGATGAATCGGACGATTATTTTTTCGATTAATCGACGAATCGGACAAAAAATATTTTTTATATTAACCTCTTTATTCCAAAATAAACATTTTAGACAGAACAAACAAGCACACAAGTACAGGTTGCTCATTAACTGTACTGGTGCAATATGAAAAATAAATGTTTGTGTTAAAACTACGCAAACTTACATAAGAAATGTAGCTGTACATCCACAAAATATAGGGTACTTTGTTTCATAAAGCACAAAAAAGACATTTTTGTTTTTAAAAGCCCCTAAGGGGTTCAAAAAATAGGTCCCCCCTTTTCAACAAATGAGTTTTTTCAGACTAGAAGAGTTCTGCCTTTTAAGACAGGAAAGTATAGCAGTTAAAGTTGCTACTTGAGAAAATACTGAACCATAGAGATAAAAATAGCCCTGTGATTCAAATTATAAATTGTATTTGGAATAAAAATGAGAGAACTAGGGGTGCTAAAAAACACATCCTCCAAAGACAGATATTTACATGGGAATGTGGCATATAATTAATTGACTTATTATTGATCTTGCTGGATTTTATTCTGCTTTACTTCCATAAATTGCAGGATCTTCTTTACTTTATCTTTGCCAGAAGATTTAAACTTTAAAAGCCTTGCCCTCATAATTTGCAAGTTAATCTATTTATAAAGAAAATATAAACGCTGCTTAAGCTAATTCAAATGAAATTAAAAGTAAAATAAGTAGCCAACCTTATCACTGTCTGTAACCTACTAACAAGGTAAGGAAAGCATCAGATGAGCTACCTGAGAAACTAACGTTACGTTTCCCCACTTTAAAACCAAACAAACATGGTGCTTCCGTGCCATGTTAATTTCTTTTGAAAAAAGTTGCATGTTATCACTTTTTTCGCTTTACAAAGCGCAGGCTATTTTAATTATTGTGATCAATTTGCGCCGTCAATCCCGGTGCATGCGCGCTTCATTTGCAGTCTGGACGCTGAGGGTCTGACTGCAGCGCTGAGAGGGACTCCTGCGGGAAAACGCGGTTGGTGTGGGGGAGGCGCCCCACGGCAGAGTAGGAACGATACATGCTTTCACGTAAGAGTCTCCAAAAGCCGCCAGTGACACCGAAAAAAGTCGCCAGTTTTGTCGCTAGTCGCTGTTTTGAAAAATAGTCGCTGGGGGGGTCTGAAAAGTCGCTGAGTTGGCAACACTGCACCTGCGGCGCTGACTCGCTCTGCCATATTTTTTTTTCTTCCTCTTTCAGTCAAGAGGCAGTGATGACGGCGCGGCGGATGACGCAATAATCGCGCGACACAACTAATCGATGATGAAATTCGTTGCCAACGCTTTTAAAAGTCGATTTTTATCGATTTTATCGATTCGTTGTTGCAGCCCTACTGATCATGGAATCTTCCAATGATTACCTAGAAGTGCAAAACTGAAGTACAAATTAACCCTTTTAATAGAATGGAAAGCTAAAATTATTTGTGATTCTATTCATCCTTTTATTTCTTATCTTTTCATGGGTCGCCTCTTAGGCCCAAATGTTTTCATATGTTTTGTCTTATGTTAAGTCTTTTTTAACACAGCTTCAGTAACATGGACTGATCCAATGCATTGGAGACCGAAGAAGTCTTTTGAAAGCATTTTAGCAAAAAGATTAAAGGAAAAATATTTCAGAGGACTAATATTTCTAAGTATTAGGTTTAAAAACCATATGTGTAGGAGGAGTTTTGTGGAATCCTCAGGAATTTGGGTCGGTTGGCTAAAATCAAGTTTTGACCATTGGTAAATCCACCCCTTGAACAAATATATTTCAGTGAAAGAATGCAGGCAATAGGCTTTTTCATTTTTGTACAATGTTTTTATTGTTAAATATTTTTTTCTACATCATATCAATAAATTCAAGAAACATTAACTATTAGCTGTAACTATTGGGAGAAAAAAGGTGCTGGCTTTCTTGACCATCACACATTCGTATCTGCTCTGCTGCTTTGTGACAGAGGTGGGATAGGTGGAAAAGACCATTTTACATAATAGGGGGGCATTGAGAATGTTTCCAAGACCAATACTGTAATGATTTCTATCTGTATTTTGCCTAAGAGGCTGCTATGTGCAGTCCTGTGACATCACTCTGTACTTCCTCTGCACCACTGTCAATCAGGGCTGAACGATTACACCTGTTTAACCTCCTATTACTGAGAATTGCTGTGTCTGGTAAGAGAACTGTATGTTCCTGACTATTCCAGCAGATAATTGGTAGAATCTTGAAAGCATATGAATGGGCCATCCAGCATTCCTTGTACTGACCTCCTGATATTCTTCTATCTCATTCCTGTTTTTCTCCTGTCTGCCTTGTTGTTGTTAGATACTTCTTTTGGCTTCCGATATCTAAACACTGACCTCCTGTCTTGCCTCATGATCAAGTTTGTTTGCATCTGCCCCTGGCTGGATTGTTCTGTCAATCATGTATGGCCCATCCCAGAACTCGAGTCTGCCCCCCACCTCCGCTGAAATCCACTGCCTAGTCAGTGTGTCTCCTGTTATGGGTCCGTCCATCCATCCATCCATCCATCCATCCATCCATCCATCCATCCATCCATCCATCCATCCATCCATCCATCCATCCATCCATCCATCTTCTCCTGCTTATCCGTCTGGGTCATTGTGGGGCTGGTGCAGTCTTTGGGGAAAGGCGGGGTACACCCTGGACAGGTCGCCAGTCTGTTCCAGAAAACCCAATCCATTATTTCTTATTATAGTCAATATTTTCCAGGGGCTAATTTAGTACTGGACAGTTCTTGCCAGTGTACATATTCTCTACAAACAAGCTTAAACACATAAGCATGACCATGTATGCACACTGTACTTTACCTAAACAGTGTTGCTTGATGCTGGCATAGAAAACAGACGCAATATTTGTCATTCCTCCCCCTTTGGTTCTGAATATTCTGTTTATATTCATCCCATGCTTTGAAGTGGTCAGACCCTCGTGTGTTAGTTTTGATGCTTTAATGAATAGACTGTTTTCATGTGACGCACTGGAAAATGGAAACTATGACTCTCTCTGTCTCTCTCTTTCATCATCTGTCAGTCTTTCTGTCACCAGGAGGGTTTCTCTCAGTGCACCCTGTCACCTTCTATCACTTCGCCCTACCGCTGAATTTTAATTTATTATTTTTAGTTATATTTCTAAATATTAAATCTTTCTCACCGTTGTGTATTTTCCTTTTCTCTTTCACCTTCTGTTTCTGACTCTTTTTTTCCCTATATTTTCATTAAAATGCAACTTTATATATACATGTAATTTCGTATTGCGCCTGTAAACTTCTCTCTTTTAATTTAAAAGTGGATTAAATGCATGAAATAAAATCAAATGTGGACTTGGTTAATTTATATAGTCATTTTTTATCTTTATACTTATTTTTTACAGTGCAATGAAAATGAGCTGAAAGTCTAAAGTCTAATTTCGCCTCATCAGCAATTATCATAACTCTCTACTCAGCAAAAATTAAGAAAACCCAGACTTTCTTGAAATTCCATAATGTCATACTCCTGGCGTCTGTGCAAAAAGGTCTGAGGCTTTTTTTTGGTTTGTTTTTTGTTGTTTTGTTTTTTTTGTTTTGTTTCTTTTGTGCAGAAAAGCTCTTCTGATGGTCAAAGTTGGCTCCCTGTGGCTCTCACACCTGTTTGTAATTCCATCATGATCCTGCTGAGGATTTAAGGAGCTGTTTGCAAGCAATACCAACCTCATGATCAACCTCTGTGATGAGTTCACCCTTTTTGTGGCAGTTCTTACCTAGTGATACTCATTCCCTTCATGGTCCTCCTCCAAAGCTCCAATGTTGTCTGTAGTTGCTTTGCCTCCCCCATTTTCCAAAGCTCAGCTTACTTCCTCTGAAAAACTCAAGCCTGCTCTTTTGCTTGCATTCTAGATAATTTTCCTCCCCGCCTTCTCGGGTAACAAAAGTCTGTCCTTGAAGTATCTCTCTGATGTTTTCTACTGGGATTATATCTTCACTGTTCTGAAAAAAAAAAAAGAATAAGAATATCAGAACAGTGAGCTATTCTCTTCATTTTAGGACCCTAAGCATGCCTACATCATGTAACTGCATTCATGTACTCCATAGATATTGCCTCAACTGAGTTTGGATCATAATCTGTTCTACAATCTTTGGTTAATATTTTATTATTGTATGCTCTATTCCTTGAGTAATGTCTGTTTGTGGATCCAAAATAAACAGAAACATAACACCATGAGGGCTTGAGCAATATGCCAAAACTCTAAAAAAAAAAAAAAAAAAAAAAAACAATGTACACAAAAAATTAGATTTATAAAACCAATTGGTCAATAATCACACAATTTTTGTGTATTTACACATTTAAAGAAATTTGTAAATACACAAGTCACTGTGCTGCTACAGGTAGGCAGATCCTTGTTCCGCCTTATGTTCTGCCCTCTACAAGCCCTCATCTAACCATAAACGATGAATGCAGAGAATCCCATGAATGTTAATGTATTCAAATGAGGCAGATGACCAATGCTATTTTATTGTTGACAATGCCAACTATGGAGAAATGAGTGAAAACACAGTTCAACTAAGGTTAGATGTGTTGATAGATGAGGTGGAGAAAAAAATCTCTGTTTGGTAGCTACAGTAGTGATGTGACAAATAAAAGGAAGTATTGTGAGTGGCAACACAATCCGATCCTAAAAGTGGCTTTAGGCAGAGAAATAATGAATTGTTGAATTATGTTTAACACCTGTGTTGAAGGCTATTTTGAACCAAGAAGAGTCAGAATCCCAGAGAGCTTAGCAGAGCAATTGTACAAAAATATAAATAAATAAATCTGGATATTTTACCTTTAATATTCAATTGGCATCAATCTTTTTCATTAAATGATTACAGCAAGCAGCCAAAATCAGGATTTATGATTTATACATACCTATCATTAGAAATACATTTAATGTCTTATATCTAACATAGAGTGCTTATTATCCATGTTTGTGTTTCTTTAGAACCTTGCATTCAGCTACCTTTCTCTTTTTTTCTTTTGTTATTCACACTGACCCAATTTTGTTTAACACCTGGGATCTGTTTTCATGAAGCAGGTTTACGGAAAACTCTTAAGTTATCCAAACCTGAAAATAGGGAAACTCGGTCTTATCCGGTTCACAAAGAGAAGTTCCTCAACCTTTATTTCAGTCACCATAGTAACATTCTCCTCAGAGCTACCTGGTCGGAAGCAGTAAACATATTTCCTGATTTAGTCAGATTTGTGTCGTAGTTTTGTGCACAAGAAAATATACATATTATTAACACATTAGGTTTTATAAACAATCATTGCATGTCCATTTCATGAGGATTTATTAAAGAATGATTGGCACTTTTTCCACAGAGAATTAAACATTTATAGGGAGAGGATTTTACAACTCAGTTGACAGGGCATGAGATTTATTTGTTTTTTTTTTTTTTTATATGAGTGAGATTACTTGAGGGTTAGGATTAAGATTCACTCAATGATAAGGACCTAATGAGCCTACTGGCACAATCTGAATGCATTCTATGGGAGTGACAGCTGCCAATAACAACCATTTATTGGGAGGATAGCATCCGAAACGCAGATGCAAACAGCCTCTCATTTACTGTGTAAAAAAAAGGCTGAATCAACATGAGGAAGGATCCTGATCCACAGGTTCTATATATTAAAACAATGTTTTATTCTTCATCTTCACCTGCTGCCAGGAGATTTTACCTAAATAGATACATTGATCTACTACTATTCAAAAAACAACCCTGTGATACTTTCACTGTAACACAACTGTGGCAAGTCGTTTTGATATGTATTAGTTTTACTGAATATATTCCTTATATCTCAAAAAATATAGATTTTTCTTTGTCTAAATGACCATTTCAAACAAAATGAAATTCTTCACATGTAGAATAAACATCCTGGATGTCTATAAATTAATTTCAGATCTCCATATTCCTAATATCATTGGGCAGCATTTATATTATTTTAAATATGAAAAAAAAAATTTCTAGATCATAAATATATTTTCAGTCAAGCGGATAAATGTCAGAATGGTCAATTAAAATGTGTAAACATTTCTAGATATATAAAACATAATTCTTACTGGTACAATGTTTTTTTTTTACTTTCTAAAATTCAGTTTCTGCTACAAAAATGTAATTTAGAAAATATATTATTACTGTTCAGACTAAGAGTGTGATTTTGATCAGGAAGAATCTTAGTTTAGTAATCTGCTTTTATAAATGTAAAAACGGCCTGCCATAGCCCACTTCATATAAACTTAGGCATTAACTCAAGCAACAATCTTCTCCTTCGCCACCTTTGTGGCTGTAGCAGTGTTTCTCTGTCTTTTAAACTTTTCTCCTTTTTTTGTTTTATTAAACCTGCTTCATGAAATGGACCCCTGTGCTGAACAGGGATGACCTGGGTCTGTTGGTTCAGTCTCTTTATTAGTGGATCCAGCTAGGACTTATATCTAAGAGCGAAACTCTAGGCAGTCAAGGCTGATCTATGAGTCAGTTTAGACTCATCATGGTCCAGAGAATCAACAGTCCAATAATCAGATTAATCACACACCTACTATAAACTCATCACAGCTCTGGCTGTGCTGTTTACAGTCCTTTATTTATTATCCAGTGTTACAAAAAGTAATATAATAAACAAGTACACCATTTATTTACGGTAAAAATGTCTTTAAGTTTTATACCTTGTTGCTCCAACTGCAACAGAAATTGCAAAATTGTTGTGCAGTGCAAAAAAACAATTAATAAAAAAATATATATACATTTATGCCAAAACAGTCATGATAAAAAAGTAAAAAAAACAATGAAATGACAAGCTTGATTTTTGTATATATATATATATATATATATATATATATATATATATATATATATATATATATATATATAATATATTATTATATATATATAATATATTATTATATATATATATATATATATATATATATATATATATATATATATATATATATATATATATATATATATATATATATATATATATATATATATATATATATATATAATATATTATTATATATATATATATTAGGGATGGGACGATTTATGAAAACCATCAGAATCGTTCGGTTCGACTGTCTCGGTTCGGTTCGCGTGTGTTTCGTTCGGTTCATGCGCTGCTCCTTTTTCTCATAGATGAAGCGATTACACTCCAGAGCAGAAGGTGGCGGTACTGCGACCAAAGCCAACCGCCAGTAGTAAATAAGAAGAAGAAGCGAAGCAGCTTAGCCGGGTGTAGCAGGGAAAAAAATCAGTTGTTGTGGAGAATTGTGTCGGACTGGCGAGTGAGAAAGAACAGGAGTTGGAAGACGCGCCAGCAGCACTTTATAGGTCTGCTGTATGGGACCGCTTTGCATTTAGAATGACCTACGATGATGGCGGAAAGAAAGTTGTGGATAAAAAAGCAACAGCGTGCAAGCATTGTGCAACACGTTTTGTTTATGCTAACATGTCATGCTAACCCCGAAATCCCTCATACTCCGTCAGCAACCCCCGCCCCGCTGCGCTCCAGACCGGCTGCTCAAAGCAAAGCCTACAGCCCCTGCTGTGGCTTCGTCTGCTCCCCTCTGAGTTCCTTGGAGATGGTAGAGAGCATGTAACCTGACAACAGCCAGATGCATGCATCTGGCTGTTGTCAGGTTAGAGAGCATGCGCCAGATGATTAAATTCAAAGCAGCAAAACATACGGAAATGATCCAGGGTTTCCGCGGATCATTTAAAATAATCACAATCCATTATTTTTGGGGGGATTTTTTCATTAATTTCATAATTTTTTATGGGATTTCGGTGCAACAATCAACATGTATCGAATCGAACCGAAAACCGTGACCAGAAACCGAGAATCGAACCGAACCGTGGATTTTGTGAACCGTTCCACCCCTAATATATATATATATATATGTATATATATATAAATTCCATCCATCCATCCATCTTCCTCCGCTTATCCGGGGTCGGGTCGCAGGGGCAGCAGCTTAAGAAGGGAGGCCCAGACTTCCCTCTCCCCAGCCACTTCTTCCAGCTCTTCAGGAGGAACCCCAAGGCGTTCCCAGGCCAGCCGAGAAACATAGTCTCTCCAGCGTGTCCTGGGTCTTCCCTGGGGCCTCCCCCCGGTGGGAAGTGCCCGGAACACCTCACCAGGGAGGCGTCCAGGAGGCATCCTAAACAGATGCCCAAGCCACCTCAACTGGCTCCTCTCGACGTGGAGGAGCAGCGGCTCTACTCCGAGTCCCTCCTGGATGACCGAGCTCCTCACCCTATCTCTAAGGGAGAGCCTAGCCAACCTACGGAGGAAACCCATTTCGGCCGCTTGTATCCGCGATCTCGTTCTTTCGGTCATGAACTCTGGGTCATAGATGAGGGTAGGAACGTAGATCGACCAGTAAATCGAGATATATATATAAATTAATCCATAAATTGTCTGTTTTGTTACTATATTAACAAGAAATCATAAAACACTGGGGAAAAAAAATAGTTCTTTGGGGCCCCCTATTTGCCCTGGGGCACTAAGCAGTCTCTTCTTGCAGGGCAAATATGAACATTGTGCAGCATTACCAAAGAATTATCCCCTCTTAAATTTATGCCAACCTCCTAAAGCCTAACGTTTTTATCCTCATCCCTCTATGTCTGCTTAACGAATTGCTCATAAAGTTAAAGGTATAGTGGAAGATTTTCGCAAATTTAGGAAAAGGCCCAACCTATCAACCCTGTATCCGCTTCTGAGAGGGGGCGCCCATTTAACGCGTGTGAAAGCATACACAAGCCCATTTCCCCCACGCTCTCTTAAAAAGTTGCTGTTTGCATCGCTCATACAAGCTTACTTTCCAAAAGAAGGTTTGCAATTTTTCCACTATGTCAGACTTAAAACCAGTAAATGCAAACAGGGACGAGCACGTAGGATGTCCATGAATTTTTAGTCCGTGAATCAATTAGGAGGACCACTTATTTTGATGATCCACCCAGAAAAAGTACAACCTCCATTACACCTTTGAGATAAAGACTCATCTTTATATGAAATGGGCATTTTTAGGTTTTTTTGGAGTACATTGATTTTTTGTCTAAAGATCGCAAAACACTCTCCTAAACTGAGGAGGATGATGCCTGCAGGGCAGCAGATGTTATTCTGGGTTATTGCGGAATCACTTCGTTGGGTTAAATGATCCTCTTTGTTCTACTTTTTTATTTGTAGATAATTAATCTGATTATGATTTAATACTGTTAAAGAAAAATGATTATTTTTAGACTTTAATACACTTAATCTTATGGCATGTGTAAAAATTATGTTGTATAGTCTCCTTGTGAACATATTTCTTATTTTGAACAAGTTTGTGAAGATAACCTTTCCTTGAACCAGATTACTAAATTTGGGTTTGTTCATGAGAATTTATGGTGAGGCCCCCTGCATTCCACGGGCTGTCTGTGGGAGCTTATCTTGTGTTTTATGACCCTAGGAATTCTAGATGCCAGGACAAGCTTTCCGCCTTTTCTTGTTAAAACAAAGTAGCAAATGACCCCAGATGTTTGCAGTAAATAAGGGGAAGCCCTAGCAGTGTCAGAGATGGCTTTTGGTTGGAGGACCGAGGGCCAGCCCTTTTTGAATGGATTAGATACAAGAGGATAAAGCTTTCTAAATATAAGAAAAAGATCAGATTTTGCTCTTGCAAACTCTCCAAAGATGTCTTGTACGTCTTTGCTTTCTTTCCTCCTATGTCAGGTAATGGAATGTATGTCTCTGTTGTTCTGCAGTTTCTGGTGTAGGTTTGTGCATTGTCTTATTTCTAAGTTTATGCATTGTCTTATATTGGATTAAACTCTGTAATTCTGTGATGTCAACACGCCTTGCTGATTTTCATATTACCAAACGCAGCTCGCCGGGTGGACCTGGAGAGGGAAGAAAATGAAAAGCCAACCTTTTTCCAAAGTTAACTATGTTAGAATATTTTCTTCCTTTACAATACCTTAGTAAACCTTTTAGACATCAAGAATGTCTGCATCCTTATGTCAGGTTTTATTGGTCAACTGTTTACAGAGTTTTGAATTTGCTCCTTATTTATTTTTTATTCTGACAGACAAATGACTCTTTTCATACTTTTCTGTTACTGTAGTTGTTGCATGTTTTATAATTCTGTCATGTCTCTGCCTGTATGAAATAACTGTTGAGGTATATTACCAACATGGAGCTAAATCAGTGGGCTGAACCATCCACCTGAAACCATCCCCCTTGTTAGCCACCTGGAACCCATCCCCCTTCTCTTCTCCACAAGGGAGAACAAAGGATTCCCTCCAAAACAAGAACAAAGAAGACCTGGCCCACTGTGGGAGGCGGCCACCTCAAATGGACCAATCAGCCGAATACTCCAACAGGAAGTTCCCCCATGTCACACATGGCACAGACCAATCAGCCGATACTTTCACAGGAAGTGCTCCCGTGTCACACATGGTTTAAAAGCCAGAAGCAGACATTTTCTCTTTCTCTTTTTCCATGGGTTTGCAGCCCGTCAGGAGAGGCCCATTTCACGTGAAATATCAGAAGAAAGCTGACTGGAAGTAGCTTTCGTTTTCCTGCATCGAAAGTCACGGATCGCAGTGTTCCATCGTGCATAGCAACCGCGCTGACTGGGAGATAGAAAGCCTTTGAAGCTGACCGCGGAGTTTCGTTCTCCCCTTCCTTGGACGAATCGGCTGAGAGGACGCTCTCTTGCCGATCACCTCCTAAGATCACCTCCTGAAATCCCTCCTTTCCAACTCGTGAGCAGATCAACCCCTCTGCTGTGGCCCGAGCTGACTGAACTTTCCCGAGGGGCGGACCGGTGGCAGAGAACCTCTGCCCGACAGAAACCAAGCTGCGGTTGCCGTGGAAACGCCAACCTCCCTCGGACGACGCATCTCACAGTAAAATCAATTTACTTTCCTTTGATGCATCAGGATTGCTGTGCTCAGGCGAGAGAAAGGCAGTTTAGGGTTTTGAATGAAATTTAGCTTTGCTGATGTTCTTTTTTTTAATCTGTGCTGATTAAGGGTTTGTTTATTTGGGTAAAATAAGTGTGTGCTTTTTCTTTCTTTCTTGGCTTTCCTGTCCTCTCCGTTGTTTCTGCTTTGAGATAGAGATAAAGTTATCACATTCAGCCACGTGGGGTCCCGTGGTCGCCGCCATCTTGATCACAGGTCGCCCCCCCCCATTTCTCTTTGTTCCCCAACCATCGACACACATCACTACATTGCCAGGCAAAAAGGGGTTTTTGCTGAACGCTGCTATTGTTAATACATGTTCAATAATTTACCAATACTAAGCTGGATGTATTAGTTTACACTGATCAATTGCACTATACCTGCTGCTAGCGGACATTAATGAATGTATTAATATCTGACATATTTTGGACAATTTCAGACGCCAGTAATAGTTATTTCGTTGTTTCTATCTCGTTTAATTCTTTATCTTCGATTTTTCTTTTATTTTTCTTTTGAACTAGTCATTTAATCTACCTCGTGTTTATTTTTCTAGTAGTGTGTAGTGTTTGCATAGATGTTAGATTTCTGTAATCCTGAATTATTAGAATAAAGACATCATTGGTTAATCTGTAGTGGTTTTGGTCGTTCATATAACGGAGGGTTAATCACTCAGAGTAAACTCGATTCCTTTTGGTAATAGTGCGAATAAACAGAGATAGAAGGTTCTTTATTGATAATTTAATAGCTTTGCTGGTAACTTAACCGGGGCCACTAGACTGGTGGATACCTGGATTTTAACAGCCGGTCCCGGAACCCTCCAGTTGTGGATCAACAACCGGTAAGTAGATAACTCAGGGCTATAATTATCCACCTAAGAACACTAAATTGATTTTGGCCTTCGATGTTGAATAGGATAATAATTAACTATAACTCCAGTTCTGGTTAACCATCTATTCATTATCTGCAGGACATTACTTTTGCACAACATATTGGCGTTGTCCCTGGGTGGGCCTGAGACTGAAACTTCCGTTATATGAATAACAGATAAATCATCCAGAAGTTAAAAACAGCTAAAAGTGCTACTACTGCTAAAATAGACCGGGTGTATTTGTGGTGTTGCAGTGACGGAGTCCAGCGGGTTTGAGTAGATTTAACGGCCAGTTAATTGAATCTCAGACTTATAATCCAATAGAGAATTGGTGATTTGGGACTTCAGCTGCGTTGTTTGTTGGTTGCTGCTATTCTGAAGCCGTGAGATCAAAATTGTGGATTGGTGCAGCACAAAAGGGTTCTTAAAGTCACAGCGACTGGGTCAGTGTAGGCCACGTTGGCAGAGATTGTCATCTCCCCCTAGTGGTAGCTTATGTAATTACAATTACTCAGCTGGTTCCAGTGTTTGAGACCCAAATTGTGTAGTGCTCTCTTTGGCGCCATCTGGTGGCGTAAGCGTGTTATTGCAACAACAGTTTGAAAATTCCCAGGCGAAGGCACCTTGTCTCCCCCTGGTGGTGGCTTCTGAAATTGCAGCTGAATGGTGTAGAGAAGGAGTGACTTGTTTTTTTTTTTTCTTCTTAAATTTTATTTTTCTTTCTTTCATGCTGTTTCACTATTGCTTTCTTTGCTGTGGACAAACAGTGTTTTAACAATTGGAGAGTGGTTAAACTTAAACTGCAGGTATAAAGAAACAAAACCTCAGGTTTAATTGTGCAGCTGCTGCCACCTTTTACCACTTCTGCCAGGTTTTCTAACACTGCGTTATCCATTTTGTGTGCAAGAGTTGTTTGTTAACAGTGTTCTACACATATATACATACACACGCACACATCTATACACATATACACACTTTCGAACCGGCCAATCTTACTTACTGAAAGGTGAGTGAATCAAACCATTAGAAACCCACAGATTTAAAAGCAAATCGGCAACCTGTCAAATTAAAGAGGAGGTCGCACGTTGAAAGCAACCTGCGTATTGTTTTATCCGCACGTTCTACACCTGCCGTATAGGAAACGAACCTATAGTAAACGGAGCGTGTTTGTTTAGTGCGTGTAGTGCTAACACGGTTAGCGATTCGTAGCCAGTGCGCTGCGTTTCCTGCTTTGTGTCCCCCCCTAGCGAATCAAATGGATAGGGATCAGGATCAGCAAACAGCGGGAGCTTCTGCGGCCTCCATCGAAATGGACGCCCAGAATTTAATAAGCTCATTGATTTCGTTGTCAGAAGACGAACACAGAGCCCTTGGTAGTTTGGATCTAGAGGCTTGTGAAAGCGAGATTGAGAAGCTAATGGAGTCAACGAAGAAGCCAGGGAAAGAGATGCTTATTGCAAACGTGCTTGGTCAACTTGCGTTGCTGTATCAGAGGAAGTCCCAGTTAGAAACAGAACTGCGCGTGAAGGCCGAAAAACTGCGTGCAGAAGCTGAAGAAATGCGTGCAGAAGCCGAAGAACTGCGTGCGGAAGCTGAAGGAAGGGCAAGAAGAGCAGAAGAGAATAGGATGGTGACCTCTAACTTCCTGGAAGAAACGGCAAAGGGGGGTTACTCCCTGCCCACAGGATGAAGGGTCAGACGAAGAGTCAGACGAAAGATCAGAAGAAAAGAACAGAAGGTTCTCTTAAGAGAGAAGAAAGTGAACCCATCCCTGCTTTAGATACGTTGGATAAATGGAGTACCAGGGGAGATCCTCCTCTGGCAGCCACAGAGCAGAGAGCTAGCATGAGGGAGCAGGGAAGGTTCGGTAGTGTAGTGCGTAGTTCCACAGAGCAGAGAGCTAGCATGAGGGAGCAAGGAAGGTTCGGTTGTGTAGTGCGTAGTTCCACAGAGCAGAGCAGCTTTAGACCACAGAGGATGCAGGACCTGAGCGGCATGCCAGGCCCCAGTTATAGAGCAAAAAGCAGGTCAGACCAAACACGAAGCACGAGCTGCTATGACACACCCTTGCCACAAAGGCAGCTGTACAGCCAACCATGGGACACTGGTGAGCGTTACCGCCCTGAGCCGCGGCCATGGCCTAAAGGCTACGGAGCAACGGGCTCACCAGTGTACCATGAGCGGTCTCACCTGCCTCCAAGGAGGTCAGAGCAGAGCTTTCCACCCTACCGCGACCGTAGCTGGCTAGAGCTCTCAGATGAGGATTCAGATGGTCCAGCCCCCGTCCCAGAACAGGGATTACGGATGCGACAACTTGAATCCCTCGCCCACGACATAGAGCGTTTTGACCCCAGCAACACTGAATCCACCATCGAAGACTACCTTAGAGAGGTAGAACGTTGTCTTTTAGACTTACCCCATCCCTCCGCCCGGGAGAAGTTAAAGTTAATCTGGAAAACTACTTCGAGAAGCGTGCATGTGTTCATAGAGAGCCTCCAGCCCTCTGTTCGAGACCGCTATTCCTCTCTTTGTCAAGCACTGAGAGAGGAATATTCAGTGCACACTGATCCGGGCTCCGCGATGTTCAGTGCCCTCGGCATCCAACAGAAAAGAAATGAATCGCCGAGAGATTATTACCGTCGGTTGCGAGCCGCATATTTTCAGGGGCGCAGCGCCCCTGGGCTGGAGGAAGACCACTCGCTGAAATATCTTTTCCTCCACAATCTTCATGACAGCATAAGATATGATGTCACCATGTACTGCCGAACCAAAACCCTCACCATGCAAGAAATAAGGAAATATGCACAGATCTTTTGCAGCAAAACATACAACTTTCAAGTAAGCTTTCAAGGATAAAGCGTCAATACGTCAAATTGTTCATCCAGAGCTTTGCTTGTCGACCAGCAAACATCCAACTATTTAAACTTTATCTACGTCTTTCAATATTTCATGCTTTTCAGTTACATACGTAACTCAGGATGACATTTTTCTTCCTACAGTGGAAACAATGGGGTTTAAAAATGGCCCCTGAGAACTGACTGCTTCCTGGAAAAAGGTCCTGAAGTGCAGAGGCACCTATAATTTTCTTGATTACTATTCAACCTTAAAGCACAAAGCTCCTATTTTTTTGCTGTTAATAGATTCAACAGCCCTTTAGTTTATATTTAACACATTTTTCATGATGTTTACCTCAGAAATGTTGATCTGAATTAAACATAACAGCATAATACATGACCTAAGAGACAGGGATAAGAACCGTGAGCAAACCCAGTGGTAACGTTTCACCGTACTGACACGTTCTTAAAAAAACTTGCCATTTCCGCAACTTTCCACAGCTTTCAACAGTCCAGTTTTTTTTTTCTTCTACTGTGAATATATGTAAAATGACATGGGTGGAAAAGGAGCACCTATGCGCTCTTTTAAATGAGGTGATTGCTTTGCCTCCATGTTGTGTGATTAGATTTGTCTGCTTTTACCTTTGGGGTTGTTATTTTTGTCTTGCAGCCAGTATGTAAAAGCTGTGGCTTTAACAGGCACACACAGCAATACACAAAGCCTCTGATTCACACAAAATCTCGCAGCCGCTCGTAGCCATGGATGGACGCCAATATTTCATCTATACTACAGTATTACTCACACAAAATGCACATGCAGCAGCGCACATATGGCAAAGCAATCAGTGGCTCTAAGCTGCAGACACACAAAGATTTGTTGTAATAACTGCTCTTTTTGTAGAGCATGATAAAAGGTTTATAGTAATGAAATGTGTTAATGTTTCTGACTGAAGCTCTTAAAGTACTGAAATACACCCTGTGCACAGCAGCAAATAGCAAATTATGTACATGAAACCAGAAAGGAGTGTTTGATAAACAGCTCTGCAAAAAATAATTACAGTCTGTTGCTGCTGTTCAAATTATTATAAATAGCAAAATTAGATAAATTATCTTATCTTAATGATAATAATAAAAAAGAAAAAGATTCCAGAAGGATATAAATGCTACCGCCTTGAATAATCTACCAATAAATGTAAAATTTTTGGACTAATCTTAGATGTAAAAGATTTGTTTAAACAGTGCCACTTTAGTGAATTTTTAACACATTAATCAAATAACTGCATAAATATACACAATGTGTACACAATAGATCATCCCCAAATGCCAACCTAAGATTGCTAAAGCAAGATAAAAAGTCAGGATTTAATAGAGAGTTGAATTTATGGGGACTTGTCTTTGACCTGATCAAACTAAGACTGAGCTCCTATGTCATGCGGATCATTGTTAAATTTGAGGGAAAAAAGGGGCTGTAAAGCTTGAAGCATCCTTCAAGATGGATGACAGGCAGCTGGTAGATTTATATTGTGTGGGTGTTTCACTGCAGGAGGGAATTTTGCATTTAATGAAATACATGGCATCACAAGGAAAGAAGATTACATAAAATAACTGAACTGTTATCTTATGACGTCAGTCAGAAAGACACTATTAAATATAGTTTTTAAAAAAGTAAGTTGGGAATTATCACAAAGTTCTGATCTTAGTCTCATAAAAAATATTTGGGGATAAAACTAAGTAATATCTGTGAGAAAGAATGTCTTAAAAACTCCCTCAGACTGCCCTGTTCTTTCATTAGGAAAGGACAAAAAATAATTAAAACTATTAAGAGAAGCTTCCAAAATGCTTCTGCAACAGTTTAAAATATAAGTCTTCCAACGTAAGATAAAGTATATAAACCTCTAAATATATAAAAAAAGTTTTAAAAATGCTGTTTAATAGTTACTAACTCCTATTTTACAATTTAGCAAAAATCATTTTCTTCCTGAGAAACCCAATGTTGAATCCGATTAAATATTGGTAAATAATTAGTAATCAAAAATGTTCCTTTTTCACAGTATATTTAAGCATCTGTTCTCAACTGTATATCTAATGTTTATGTGCAGCTTTCTGTGCAGGAGGAGCTAACATACTGCAGTAGACCTATAATGATCCTCTTGAGTATAAGTCAAAGAGAAACGGGTAAGGATAAAAAAAAAAAAAAGCCTGGATAATTTTGCTTATAACTCTTCATGGATTTAAGTACATTTTCTAAATGAAAAGAAATTATATGGATTATTAAAGAAACTCAATGTAAAAAAGAAATGTTTGCGAGGACAGTTTTTCAAACAATTTCAGTAATCTCTAAATAATTTTCGATGCAAAGCAACTTTTACAAATGCTACAGTATGCTGTAAGATAGGAAGGATAGGATCATTCAAACTAAAACCTTTTATTTAAGTATAATTTATTTTAGCCTAGAAACTGGTGGACTGCACCTTCATCAAAGCTTGATGATTTGTCTTTTAGGTACAGTTTATTTCAGGCATTTTTACTGTCACTTGATGGACTTTCCCACACATACACTCACGGAAAAATAATGCATTACGAGTACACATCGTTTCCCTTTAGTTATCTGCTGTCATTGTGTTAGTCGTCTCTGTAGAGGTGTCACCGAGGAAAGTTTTACCCTCAGGTCCCGTTCACCATCATAAACCCTTAATCTGCAAAGCACAGTGCATTCCAGCTCTTATTTTATGATGAAATGTCACAGTTTATTCCCTTCTTTTCGACCGCTACTCATTGCCTCCATGCATTTCTCACTATCTTCAGCCAATCCTGTCAGTTCACAGATAACCAGGTGCAGAAATAGAAGCAAAAACAATAAAACATTACTCTGTCACAAAAAAGTAAGACATGTTCAACATGGAACAAGAGCAAATGCAACTGTGAGACAAAAAATGATGGAAAGGTCCTTTTTAGAAGCCAGCTTTTAATGCACTGTTAATAAGTGTTAGTATAACTTAAATGGTCTTACAAGGTTAATATCATGAAATCAGTATCAAAAGCAAAAAAAATCATAAGAACTACAAGAAAATTCTTTTTAGAGTCAAAACTATATTAATAACTAGTACCAATTTTTTTTTCATTATCACAAAGTAAAACTGAATAACAAATTTATTTTCTAATAGCAACTTAAGTGAAATGCAACTAAATATGACTCAATTATTGTACAATCACATAAATATTTTGTATTTAAATCACTGGTTATCAAACGTTTTGCAATGTAGGTTGAAATCATAAAGTTCAAATTTCACACTTATACCCAATCCACAACAAAATAAAAATGCTGGCTTTTTTATTTTATTTTTTTAAGTGATCTCTTTCCTCTCAATCTGCAGGTTTACTAGTGGTTTCTAGAAATTCTAAATGTAGAATGGGAGGATAATCTTTTATTTATCAGGCTTTTGGCTCCTGTGCAACCAACTACCAGTTTTAGTCTGTGAGGCAGACACGCTGTCTACTTTTAAGCCAAGGCTTAAAACTTTCTTTTTTGATAAAGCTAACAGTTAGAGGGGCTTAGGTTATCCTGAGCTATCTCTATAGTTATGCTGCTATCCGCTTACCCTGCTGGAGGACATAAGGACCCATTTTCATCATTCTGCTTCATTCTATCTCTATTCTCCCATTTTACAGAATTTGTTAGTTCAATCTCTAACATTATGCTCTCTCTCTCCGCTTTTTCTCATCACAGTAGCTTCATCTGGTCTGTTCCTGTTTAGCTGTGACAGCATCCTGGAGAGAAATATCCGCTGTGCTGCTGCCATCAATTCCTGTGTTTTGTGGATGCTGGAGCTCGGCCTGTTTTTCAGTGTAGCCCTGTTTCTCTGATTGTGATTAACTGCATGTGCTCTCTTTTATCCTCTGACATGGGAGCTGGCTTGGAGCTTGTCTGCCTGGCTGTATGTTTCCTGGACGAGGCTGCTTGTGGAGCTGATTGACAGTTGCCTTTTGTATCTCTGCTTCTGTTTCTATGTGGGCTTCATTTATGGGTATCAAAGCACAGTGGACCAAGTCATGACACAATTTTGAGATGTACATCTTAAAATCGTTTTATCTTAAAAAGCGTAAGCAAAAGTTCTGTCTGGAAGACTTAATTCAGCCTCCACTCTCATTCAATCACCTACTAATACTAACGCCATGGCCATTTTCATCTGGCCCCCTTCATTCTCTCCATTCCACCAACTGCATCAGGCTCCTGGTGAAAGATGCTTCCTAATTTATTCTCTGTCATAATATCCTGATTCTCTATGCTTGCGTTTTCCACCAGGGCCTGAGCGCCAAGGACTATAGTGCTAATTTCTGTAATTGTGGCTACTATTCTTTATGACACATTACAGGTACAATTTACATTTATGCATTAATTTGGATTGGTCTACAGATCAATGTATTGATTAGGTTAGGTTGATCAGACCATGAAGCAAATAGACCAAGGCCAAGAGTAGAACACAGGACATTCACATCTAGGATTATAGCCTTCATAATTTGTTTACTCCCTCCCAGCTGAGACATTAGCACCCTCCAGTGTTCTTATATGCTCTCTCTATTAATGTCTTGTATTAATTTGATATTTTTCTCCTTTTTCTATATTTCAACAAAACTTTTTTTTTTTGAGAAAAAAGGTGGAATCACAAATTCCAGCAGATTGTTGTACCATATGCAAAATAAATCTTTACCTTAGCTTTGGTTCTTTGGAGAAGTGTTGTAGAGAACTGCTGCTGAAGTGCTATGAGTTGGTATTTAGCCTGTGCAGACGTCTTTTCTTTCAGTACATCTTGCCTTCCTAGATTGAATTGAGTTCTGAGAAGGTCTGGATCCCAGGTTTGTATCCCGTCATGTTTATTCTGGTCATTTTTGAGGCTGTTTTTTGTGTGTGTGGGTATCAGGGCGATGTCTCCTTCTGAGGTTGGCTGCTGTCAACAGAAAGTCTTGTTGCCATAGTGTTTGCATGCTTGTTTTGTAACAATGTTTTGAGTGAAGTTCACTGGATTTGATTCAACATTCCCTGACAGAACATTACAATTTAACAAGATAATTAATGTTACTCACTTCACCTGTCAGTGGTTTTAATGTTAGCCAACATCCAGCTCTCGCTCCTGCTGGGATATTTATGGAAACATTTTTGACGCAGTAAAACTCAGAGATTTAGCCCCCACAAATCAGCTCCCTTGTCTGCTGGAGGCAAGTTTCCTGCGTGTCTGCTCCAGACAGCACCGCTTGATACAAGGGGTGATGCTTGGAAATTAGTATGGAAATAAACCTGCCATCATATTGAAAATAATCACGCTGACTTGAAACCCTAACCACAGGTTTCCCTCAAGATATGTCTTGCTCCTGTCTCCCTTTTTTGGAGTCTTTGCTTAGATGTCAGAGATGTGTGATAATGTTATTACTATAGCACTCCACAGCAGGAACGGGGCTGTGTACTCAAACAAGCAAACACACGGACACACATTTTATTAATGTAAAACTAGAGCTGCAATTATGTAAAGCGTAGTTTAAATGCAGAGGCCCCAATTATTACTAGAAGCAGCACTTGTGGGGCAGTGCAAAACGTGCTCGAGTGCACAATATACAGAAATATACACACATGTTCTACCACAATGCCTCTCAATCTCTCTCTTCAATCACTCAAAAAAGGAATAATGACAGGTTTGTGTGTCTGGTTGAAGTATTGCATTTAATATTTCTGTTGTGGAGGCGAGTGGGCCGGATGCATGCCAGGGTGAGACAGACAGATTTGGAAATGTTTCTCATATAATCATCCTTTCACCAGAAGGTTAAAAGGAAAAATGCCTCTATATTTTTTTTCCTACAGCCAACAGTGTTAACCACATTGTTGCTAAAAATTGTATTTTTCAAGCAGAGATTTGTGGTCAAATCTAGCAGTTGCCTTTGAAAAAATCTGTCTTGATAACCTACCTCTGCACCAAGGTCCAATGAATCACCTCACACACATAAACAACCAGACCCACATAGGAACCTCAAGTGAGGCAATACAGGTTTAGTTGTAGAGCACACAAGTATATAACATTTTAGTAGTGTTATATTTTTCATGGAGTTTGTCTTGGTTTTCTTTATTTCTTTGTATTTTACCTCATAACATAATTAATATATTAACATAAAAAAAAATCAACATATGTTCGCACTAATCCTAAACTTGAGGTTTATTTACTACAGCAAAGATCCAGAATTTTATTAGTTGTTATTGGTATGATAATCCAGATGATTATGTTTTCAGTACACATTTGAACCTTCAATTATAAACATGGTTGTTTCACTCAAATATAGCTAAATTAGTTATTTTAAGCAAAAGGATGTTACTACCATGAGAAATAAAAAAACATTTGTTGAATTATTCCAACATGAACAATTGGACAAGGTCTTAATTTTTAGATTTTTGCAGGATTTATGTACTTTTTGTGGTATTTAAGATTTTTTCTTGTCTAAACCTAGACCTAGCACCTAGACCTGAATGACGTCCACAGCTAGACGCATGTCTGACTCAGGTCTAAAAGCTCGGCTAGCAGTTGATGAAGGAGGAAAGTTAGGTATACTGTAAGGTCTCCGACAGGTATACTGCTGCTCAAAGGGGCACATTCAAAATGTCCGCCTCATGTAGCTGACCAGGCAGCATTGGGTGGTGTATGCCTTAAAAAATTCTAAGTGGAAAAAGTAAGAAACGAATGTTGGTGAAAAAAACTTTTTAAAGGAAAAGTCTGGTCATATTAGGAATTCAAACGTCTGAAAGTACTTTAAATATGAAATTATTACATAATGTTAAATAAATTATAAGTGTGTTTAATAAAGATACATTTCATTTGAATGTGCTTTGCTAGAGACATGCATGTTTGTCAAAGAACACCACTGCCCCCTACTGGTTTGCAACATCACTGTGTGGTATCGGCTGTTGAGCAAGCCCCAACGCGCTATTATCCAAGTCATCTTGAAAACATTGTTCTTTGAAATGCTGGCTACATATTACGTGTTTTTTTTTTCTCTGGCTAGAAGTTCGATGGCAAATCCTCCCTCTTCAAGTTGGTAATCCAACAACTAGGACTGCAGTAATCTGTCCGTGGAGGATCATGAAATGGAAAGGTAGAATAACAAAAACTTTTTCACCTTCACCCGATGATTACAACATCCAGCTGACATGCACATGGGCATTGTCAGTTTAACCATAGCTCTCGCAAATTTCATTGGTGTCTTCTTAAGATCTTAAATAATTGTTGTTGATTGACGATTCCCATTGAGTAACATTACTGCCGGAAGATGTCAGGAGTGAGGTGTTACTATATTTTGGCAAAAATGGCCAGTCCTGGACTTAGTAAAAGCATTGAAAATTATTATTTATATTTCTTTTCTTATTAACACTAAATTCATTAAATCACCATGAACGTATTAGCTTTAGGTATACATGATGATCCATTGATCATTCCTTGCCGACCGGATTTTTCCTTTAAAATCACGTCTTGAAAAAATGGAAAAATACCCTGAAAGATGTATTATCCTTCCAGTGATTATCTATTGCAAAGTTTCCCAAAATTTTAGGTATTTAATGTAGAGCAAAAAAAACAACTAAAAGTTAAAGTCAAATAAAAATAAGGGATATTAAAACAGCAGCAACAGCCGCTTAAAACACCACACTACACAAGGAAGTAGAAAACACAGCTGTTTACAAAGCCTTTTCATGCTGTTGTCACACAATGTGTTGATAGTGGCTATAAATATCAGCTAAATCATTGTATGTCTGTAGATGATTACCTTTGCATACTCTTGCCAGCAGAAGCTGCTACTTGCTCGCCATGTTTTCCACATGTACCCATCTGCATAATTTCCCTAGGGGTTCCCAGGTGAAATCTTGTTCACATGTATTTCGTCCTCGGACCTCGTTGAAATGTCAAGCATAAACCAAGCTTAAGTCCAAGTCTATGGTTCTCAACCGGAAAAAAAGTGTCTTGCCCTCTTTAGGTCAAATTTGTGTTGTGGAAGAAAAAAAACCTGGTCCCAAATTTGGAAAGCACCAACTATAGTACTGTGTGCCAACAGCCTTATATAAGTCACCCTGTTGATACAAAAGTAGAATTGTATACCTATCTATCTACTTGTTTGGTTTGTCATTAACTAAACTAGACTAATTGAGAAATAAAATTGTTTCTGTGAAAATCTTTCTGAAAAGACCCGCCCTCATCACTTTTGAAAAAGGTGCACATGCAGAACCCTATACCCGCTCTTGAGAGGTAACATCTATTAGAAGCATGCGAGACCATGCTCAAGCCCATTTCTCCTCATGCATGCTCTGTTTAAAAGTTGCTGTTTGCATCCCTCATACAAGCTTACTTTCCAAAAGAAGAAGATTTGCAATTTCTCCACTATGTCAGACTAACGAGTAAGTGAAAATGGGGACGAGCAAGTAGAATGGCCTTACCTAAACATATCACCAGAATGATTGACAATTAGGAGGACCACTTATTTTAATGATCCAGCCGGAAGAGCATCTTCCAATATACCTTAAAATAATCCTTTTTTTTTTTTTTTTTACAATAGATAGTGACTGAATTAAAAAGCAGTGGAAAAAGCTGTCAGGTAAAAGAAAAGAAAGACATTAAGACATTAATTTGCTTTCAGGTAACCATCATTTTTGTTCACAAACAACCATCAAAACTAACAGCCTTGTATATAAACGGCAAGAGCTTATACCTGACGATATACAAGGAACTATTATATTTAAAATACATTACGACTGCAGAATACAAATAAGATCATCCATTTGAGACTCTTCAAAGATATTGTCTACACAATATATAATTTCTCTCCAAGATTTCCATTCAACTGTGCAATGTTTAGAATTTCATATACAGTATATTTACCTGAATTGTGGTAAAATATCAAAAATGCTTGCTTATATGCACAACTTGCTATGACAGCTTCTTAGTCAGGGCCACACCACCAACGCCACCGTCTGACACACACCATCAGCTCCTGATGGGGGGAAAATAACCTTAGCAATTTCCAACAGCTCACTTAGAATGATTTAATACCAGGCAATATTACTTGGTTCTTAAGAGTTAAATGTGATATATGGAGGGTGCTTTGATGAAATACTGGCATCCTTTTCAAAAGCCAATAGGAACCGATGGTATAATTCCAACATTTTCAGCTTTATTATTATTTTTGGGGGCATTTTATACTTAATTTGCAGTCAAATCAATAGTTTTTTTTCTGGACACACTTTCTCTTTTTTGCTAATGGACACAAAGAAATCTAAAGTAAAAGTTAAGTTAAAGTCCAAAGGGATTCTGGGAATTTACCATAAAAAGATCATTAGGATATACTAATGATCTTAGTATTAGGACATTAGGAAATACTTTTAGGATATCATTAGTTAAAAATGTTTATGTTTGTCTTTAGCTGTTGCTTAAAGGATTTACGACCAGGTTCATTACAAATAATGAATCAAGGATCTCCAGTTTTGTTTTGTTGTTGTCGTCTGAGATAGTGGAGGTGGTTTTGTTACATAATCAAGCACCTGTATCAAAAGAATGTGGGTTCAATTAAAATAAACTAGTTTAAAGTTGGCTTAAATCAAAGAGGATATTCACACAATATATCAAATCCTAAATTCCACACCCTCCAACAAAATATGTGAGAGAAACATCAGTAATAACACACAAAACAATTATATTTAACATTTTTAAATACACAGTACGTGCTAAGCATAATTACACTGTTCAAGGAATGAAAACGTAAACAACACAATATAACTACAACTAAATCAAACTGTTCACTTAGGAAGCAATACTGATTGACAATCCATTTCACATACTATGTAAATGGAATAGACATCAGGTGGAAATCGTTGGCAATTAAAAATACCCATTCAATAAAGCAGTGGTTCTGCAGGTAGGGACCACTACCGCTATGATTGTATTTATTTTGTCTGGTTGTGCTTTCACACTCGTGGGAGCATGAGACGGACTCAACAATCCACACAAGTGCTTTTGCTTTGTGCTGTGTCCAGTGGCTGGAGGTGCTATAAGGAAACAGGCCAGTACACCAGGAAACATTGAGGAGGCCGTAGGAGGGCAACAACCCAGCTACAGGACCATTACCTCCACCTTTGGGAAGAGAAGGGGCACTGCCAGAGCCCTAAAAAATTACTTCCAGAAGGCTGCATGTGTCTGCAAAAAAATGGTTTGGAACCGACTCCATGAGGATGGTGTGAGGGCCTGACATCCGCAGATGGGGGTTGTGCTCACTTGGCACAGTGATAGAACAGAGGATTGGCAAATTTGCCACTGGTACTCTGTGCCCTTAACAGATGAAAGCAGATTCATACTGAGCACATGTAACAGACGTGAAGGAATCTGGAGACACAGTGGAGAGTGATCTGCAGCCTGCAACATCTTTCAGCATGATCGGTTTGATAGTTGGTCAGTAATGGTATAGGGTGGCATTTATTTGGAGGGCCACACAGCCCTCTATGTGCTCCCCAGAGGTGCATGACTGCCATTAGGTGCTGAGATGAGATCCTGACGCGGATGGCCCTGGGTTCCTCCTATACTAGGACAATGCTAGATCTCATGAGCAGGGGAGTCGTATGGGGGGAGGGGGGGTTAGGACGATTCTAAGGGCCGTTGACGCAGGGGGGGCCCAAAAGGAAAAAAAACAATTTGTCCCCCATCCTAGCTGCATTGCGTCAGGTCTCGCTGTCTGTTCTACTAGGTTGATTCGTTTTTAATTTTCAAGAAAAAAAAAAGGATGAATTTTCTACTAGCTAAATGCTAGTAGATGTTTAACATGATATTTACATTAAATAAAATCTGTGTCAATATTAAAACAGTTTAGTTAGATTTTTATATTCAGATTAAATTACAACAATTAAAAGACATCTATAAATCTTGATACCTGTCTTGTCATTACACGCACAGATTGATGAAAAATAAGTTCTCAGGGCCAGCATAAAAGTTCAGGGCCCAATATCAATTTCTTTCATGGCGTCCCAAATTCCTGGCGGCCCCCCTGCTCATAAGGGTGGAGTGTGTCAGCAGTTCCTGCAACATGAAGGCAGAAAGCTATGGACTGTTCCATTCGTTCCCAAGACCCGAATCTGATTGAGCACATCTGGGAAATCATGTCTTGATCCATCCATGTTGCACCGCAGACTGTCCAGGAGTTGGTGGAAGCTTCAGTCCAGGTTTATTCAATTTTACTAGTATTTTGGTGCTTATTGTGTGCATTTCTACATGTATGAACATGGATTTTAAAAATTAGTTCCTGATATGCTTTGGGGATCTAAAAAAATCTGTAGCAAAATCTTATAAGATAAATAGATTTTTTGTGTTCAAAGATTTAAAGCTAATCCTTTTGCATAGCAACACCAAAACTTGGATAGGAACTTTAAACGGTGAAGATACATTTTCCACTCCAACACCACTGCTGGAAAAGAAACTATCAGGCTGCCAGCCCAATTTCCAAAGTGAAGCAAATTACAAATTTTACTGAGCTTTTGTTTATTTATTTCCTTTTACATCTCCTAAGAATGACAATTTTCACAGTTGGTCTTCATTTTGCCTGGTATATGGCTCAGAATATAGTCAAACCTCTTAGCCTTGTTGATTCAGAAACAAATAAATAGCTTTGTAAGTGAAGCGGTCTACAGTCTCTATGCTTATTCTGTATTTTCTATTCTTACCTCATTTCTCTTGGGACAATTTGACGGCCAGGAAACATTTTTCGGTGTAGCGGGCCATGGCCTGTTGTTTGCTGCTCCTGATAAATTAAACAGTGAAGCCTGAGCTGCTGCTGTGCACATCTAGCATCAACAGCTGAAGGGAAGACATTTAAAACATCAGACTAAAATTGTTTTTTATTCAACAACACCACGTATCGTACTGTATATAGTATATATATATATATATATATATATATATATATATATATATATATATATATATATATATATATATATATATACTTTTGTTTTATTATAATTTTTTTCATTCTTATTAAATAAGTATTAAATATGTTGTGAAAGTAAATACATTTTTTATGGTAATATAATCTGACTCTATAGCTATGATGACAATTTCCATCTGGTTTACTTGATCACATCTGATTGCAGCTTGAATGACTGCTAGGAGGAGAAGTGTGAAAATGACATCTTGTTTGCTACAGTTAGTTGAGTAGATAAAAACTTTTTTAATAACATTATAGGGTGAGAAGAATGTCTAAATCTGCTGCTTCACCCAATGACAGATCAAACTAAATCTGAGTAATGCAAGAATTGGAGGACGTTTCCTGTCCTTGAAATTTTAAATAAACCTTGCCGGAATTACAGAAACATACACCTTCCACGTACATTATAATTATCCTGACACATAAGATACGTGTATTCAACAAAAAAAAAGATTCAATCGGAGGCAATCATACGTTTCACTGTTAAGTAAAAGTCCAGTGGCCTCTGGTTTTCTAGTTAATACTGGTTTTTGGTTACATTGGCAAATAAAACTGTGTTTGGTGTAAAAGTAACTTCTAAATATTGTTTAAAATAAAAAAATATTCTTGAAAAAACTGCTTGTTTGGTAGGATTTTGTGCATATATCATAATTACTGTATTGAAATTTTGTTTTATGACAAACATACTTTATAACATAATAATTATGCTCAAATGCTGTGACCCTCAACATACATGCAACCTGGTTATTGTAAGAAGTGTGCAGCTAATTGTTGAGCTCAGTAATATTTTATGATGGTTTATTAATTGCTTTTCTCGAAAACATAACTAATAATAAAATATTCTTATTTAGATTATATTTATTCCCTAGATTGTCCCTAAATTCTGTAAGGACCAATATATTAGCCTAACAACTACAGATATAAGCTTAAATTAGCTGTTATAGTCAACATGTTTTATACGAGTGTAGGTTAAAAAACTAATTATAGTAAAATATTTTTGTTTCACACTTTTCTAATTTATCAGGTTGATGTAATTACCATGTTGCCCAAAAGTTGCCTTTTTCATGTCTTAATGCATAAGATGTTTCATTGTGGCTTCCAAAAAAATGTGGACCTTCATCTTACAGTAGGTCAAAGATTGTTGACACCACAACACACAACAATCTGTGTAAAGCTATGATGGATATATTAAAAGCACAGTTTTATTACTTTTGTCCAGACCACAGCATTATCATTATCTTCATTGCTTCTATTCTGTCTCAAAAATAAGATATTCTTCTGATGTGGAGTAATGGGAGACCAACTGGGACTATAATTGATGGTGGCTCTGGAGATAAGATTTATGGAGACTCGGTTGGAAATGAGGATGATGGTGACTTGGTAGATAAACGACAGAGGTCCCTGAGGATACAGTGATGATGATGGCTGCCATGATGGCAAAGATGGTGATATCGATGGTGGTTGTTTAGACAAAAACTCTGGAGGCAAAGGTGATGGGGATAGAAATGATGGTGGTATTGCTAAAGATAAATGTGATGGCATTACATACATGTACCTCTGCTCTGTTAAAGAACATGGCAGCAAGGGGGCAAATACAGTAGTACCCTGGAAATTATGGTGGCTCAGAAGATGATGGTGATGGCAGCATCTGAGGTGAAGGCAAGAAAGATGGAGATGGTGATTACCCTGATGATGTCATCTTGCATGGAGGTTATTGCTCTGGAGATAACGCTGGCATATCAGGAGATGATGATGGCATTGCTGAGGTGAAGATGATAGATACGCTTCTAGATCAATAAGGGTTGAGATGTTGAAGGAGGACGAGCTGCTCTAATGAAGAAGATGGTAGTATAGAAAAATATGATGGCTTTATTCATGCAGCTCTGCATAAGACTGCTCAGGCGAGGCTGGCCTATTCTAATGAAAACTGTTGCTGAGGTGAAGAACAAGGCATCCCTGGGGTAGATGAAGTAGGCTGCTAAGATGGAGATGAGGAGGATGAAATCAATGCTGTAGCGGATTCAACATCCCTGTGGCTCTAGTAGCGGCCCTGTGTGGGCATTAGACCCAAGAACAGAGCTTGACCACCAAAGTATGATGACACATTTCTGCCTAAAGAGACATCCATGGGTGGACCTTTGGAGAGAGAAGGAGATGCATCAACTAGAAACAGGCAAGCCAAAATCCTATCATGACATCTCGTTGTTTTATGTGTGTTTCCATACAAACTAAACATCGATCTAACGGTGATTACAAGAACTCTTGATTAAAAGCCAAAATGTTTTTCGGATAGATTTATAGTGTCACTGAAACCCCCTATTGCTTCTGATAAACAAAGCTGATCTTCTTGAATTATGCCTTCATTACCCTAGCACATGCACATAGTCAACTACAATCTCTGAGGCATACATAGACAGTCTACCTCATTGCCAATGATATATGTCACCAATACAGACAGCATTGATTAGTGCAAAAAAACTATATACCCCACCTTTCATCAAACTCGAAACCACGCCCACATTCCAAAGTGACAGCCGGAAGTCCCGCCTTAATTAAACCGGAAGTCCCGCCTTAATTAATATAAAATTAATATAAAATTAATATAAAATTAATATAAAATTGATATAAAATTTATATAAAATTGATATAAAATTAATATAAAATTGATATAAAATTAATATAAAATTGATATAAAATTAATATAAAATTGAATTAAAAAAATAATAAAAAAAATGAATAATTAAAAAAATTATTAAAAAATTTATAAAAATGCATATAAAAAATTAAGTATGTTATTTTAATAACGGTTATGATGATTAAATGATTATTTTTAATTACTTGTATTAATTTCTTATATAATCACTGTATTTTTTATATAAGCACCCCCCCCCCCCCCCCCCCCCGACGCTGCAGCAGCTGTAGCCCCCTAAGTCTGCCTTTGTATGAGTATGAGGCCCTGTGCCTCATAGGATTCTGCAAGAGATATATATATAGATATATCTATATATCGATATACACAATAAATAATGATGTACATGTATATGTATCGGTCTATTAAAAGAAAAAAAAAACATAATAAAATAAAAAAAATAAAAAAAATTTCTAATTTTGTTCATTCATAC